>NC_138587.1:5820879-7020879 GCF_964289735.1 Phaethon aethereus
GACCTGTACCGAGTTTGAGATCTCTAAGGCTACACACTGAAGGCTGGTGCTAACAGAGCTTTGTCCTGGGCTGGCTACATGGGTTTGGAAATGAATATTGGTTCCTTTGGCACAAGTGAGAGCGAGGACACTGTTTTTCTTATTTAATGGGGTTTTATTGCTTATTTCAGAAATCTGCAAAAACATACTGCCCTGCTATAAATTTGTGTACGTGGCTGGAATTGTATTAGCATTCCTAAAGACACTGATTTAGTTTTTATTCTAGACTGATAAATTAATCCCCAAACTGTGCCAGGACCCACCTTCACAGAGCTGCCTATACTGGGTATAATGTCTTCCTGACATCCATTTCACAGCCAGCTGCTCTGTAATTTGCTCTTGTTCCCACATCTCTACAATGCCCTAAAATGACCACTTGGTATCATGGATTTTAGTCTTTCCATATCATCCTTCACTTCTCTTCTGCCACTTTCGTCCTCAGTTTATTCGCATCTTCTTTCCCCCCTTCTGTTGCTGCACTCTCCCTCTCTCAAGCTGGGGATTCAATATCTCAGTTGAAGATTTTCCTCTTTTCAGTTCTTTTTTTCCACCTGCAGCTCATTCATCCTTTCCCCTTTTTAAGTGATTTCATTCTCTCACTTCAGTTGATCTACCCCCTTTCTGACAATAATTTATTTAAGGGCATCTCTTCATTCCAGTTCTTTCTCCTGAATTCTGGTCTTGCAGTGTGCTGGCAGTCTCAGCTTTCACACCCGATGGTACATCAGCAACAAACTCCACAGGGCTGAAGCCAAACGCTTTCCTCCCAAACCTTTTCAATGAGCTCTAGAGTGAGAATACAAATGAAACTCCCTCTGAACCAGGTCTCCACTTCACTCCTCTTCCTATTAGCAAATGCCCAAATTTTTAAACCCTACTCAAAAATATTGTCAAATGTTTCATATGCATGGGCCCACAAATCCCCAAACAAAACAAAAAATAGCCTTCCCTCATGAGATCCAAATAAAGATGCAAGTAAAGGGGCAAACACCACAAAACTGAGCGACTCAAAGATTTCCTAGCAAGACTTCAGGCAATTGAACGCTAGTTGTATTCAGCTGAAATGTCAGATCTGAAAACCATCTCAGCATGGTGCAAATGGCCTGGTTTTATTTTTTGATTCTTATTGCTTTCGTTTTGTTTATTCTTATGTAACCTGTCAGCAAAACTTACCCTGCTCCTGGACTGTTTGTGGTAGCCTGATATCGAGGAGGACAGCTTTGCTTCTGCTCCTGCCTGGTGCAGTTATCCTACCGACCTTCATTTGCCGGGCTGTAATCCTGTGCCTGTCTGGGTGAGTGGCACTAGTCACATTCAATAATACTTTGCTTTTGCATTTAGGCTTCTCTTCTGCACAACCTTGACGTACATGTTTACACACTTCTGACCGGAGGGATTTAGGTGGGTGCCATTAGCTCCACGCCTGATGTCTTTGTGCAGGAGGTAGGAAGCGTTGCAGCCCCGGGGGGGGACGGTGTGGGAACGGTGGGGGCTGAAGGCTGCCAATCCTTGGAGAATGTTAATCGAAAAGTTACATCAAACGCACGGCAGGTGGTTGGGATCATAATGGTAAAAAAAAAATCAGCTCAACCAGAGGCAAGTGAACTGCACAGCTGCCACTTTGGCAATTGGGGGTCACTGCGGGGTGGTTAAGGGGTTGCTGAGTTAGGGACTGGCAGGGCTGCGGCCAGGTGGTGGGAACAGGGCGGCTGTCCCGGCGCAACTGCGCTCCCAGGTGACTCAATGCCTCTACCTTTTCATCGTCTTTGTTTTTTGAGGTAAAAGGGCTGTGGAGGGGATGGAAGGATGGCCATAGACGCCATGGGCATTGACACGATTCAGCGCTGTGGTTGACCTCAGGGTGCGTTCCTCCTACAATAAAAACTGCAAACTTCTATCTGATGGAAGAAGGCAACAGGGAGGGATTCTGAGATTGCTTTCTGCAAAGAGAGATGACTGCCACTGCTCCGCCTTCCCTCCTGTAGCTTTCCTTCCTCCAGTCCCAAGACTTATTTTTTTTTTTAAAACAAGCTGTATACTTATATTTTGTGCACAGAAGAAATAAGCCCTTCCCCACCCCTTCACACACATACACACTGTTTCCTCTAAAGGAAGATGTGTCTCATTAGTTGGGCATTATTTGATCTTACGTGGCTTTTACCTGTCTCTCCTCTTTGTTCCCACATTTCTTGACACAAAAATACTGGTTTTCACAAGTGTTGTGCAGATCTATGGAATGCACGCACAGTGAGATTCGCCAAATCTGAAACTGCCTCCACGTGAAATAGAGGAAATTACTAAGAAACATGCCGTGGCCTTTTTTCTCTCCCTTTCTGTGCAGCTTTCTAATAAGGCAGATGAGAGAGAGATTTTGCTTATAGCGTTCATCGGTGGCACCGTGCTCCTAGCCCTCTCCCGGCTCCCCCTCCCCACCCGGGCGCTGTAAGCGAGGCCACGTAAGTCACACGTCAGGGGCCAGCGACGCTCTTACCTAATACCACGCTTCCAGCCTGTTCCGTGCCTTCCCGTCTCAGGTGTCAGGTTCCTGCTAGAAGCATTTATAAACAAAGCTCAAGAAGACGCCTAACTTTGCCTCGAGTAGTGCATCATGAATATTATAGACATGAAATGAATGCCCCTCGGAGGAGCGCGGATGCAGTCGGTAACCTACCCCATGGCACCGAGCCGCGCAGAGCAGGGCGAGCGGTAGCGATCAGCTGCTCTGTGTGCGCATACGCCACACTTTCCTTCTCTTTATCAGCGTCTAATTAAATTCCAGTCAACCCGAACAAAAAGATCCATACTTGTTGCAGGCAGTAAATAAGGATGTGGTGGAAAATGAGTATATATGAATTTTAGCCACAGGTTGAAGAATATACACCGAGTAGCTGAATTATCAGAAAACTCGTAAGAGCCATTTGATAGCAAATGTGGTTTTTTTAATAACAACACTTAAAATTACAGATCATAGCAGTGACATCAAGATGTCATTTTCCAACCCAGAATCCACTCCAGTGGGTAGTACTGGATTATGTTAATATTGTTTTTTCAAAAAAGGATATAACTTGAAAAGTGTCCTTTGCTAGCCTGCAACTAGAAGTTCCCTGGAGGTATTTGCATATAGGAATTTAGCTGTGCTTGATCTGAAACAGCTCTGCTCTTGATTGGAAATAGAGGCAATAGTTTCCTAACTCTGATCATCAGAACAAACGACCGCACCCCTTGCAACCACCACTTCAGTACAGATGTGTCCCTGCATTATTGGGCTATCGACACAACACTTTTAATCACAGTTTGATTATAACCAAGCACTTAAATACAGAACAGGAAAGAGTTTCATCACTGCCTGGTTTTTCTTGGTATTATTCTGCTCAGGTTGAATAACTTCTAGTTTGGTGGTCATAGTGCCTGGAGTTACAGATAAAAGGGTTTTCCAAGCACTCCATGAGATCTACCATTCTTTTAGAGATCATACCTTCCATACAACAGCATGAGCCCATCTCACCTCCTTGCTGTCCCTAGGAGCCTGAATGGGCTTTGAGAGCAAGGGTATGGCGAGGGCAGTGAGCTCCCAGCACGAGGCGAGGGTGGAGGTGGCCACCCGCTGGGTAATGGCCTCGGTTGGGCAATTCCGGATGAGGCCCGGGGACCTCGCACACTTATCGCCACCACCAGAAGCACCCATAGAGAGCAATAAGTGTTATAGTGCAGCATAATCCACTCTTCAGCCTCCATGAGGATGGCAGGATCAGATTTCCACTCTCGGATAATAACCATTTCATGTAGGCAGTTACAAGACCTATTTATAGGGATTATTGAAGCTGCCATCTTTACCCTTAAGAGGAAAGGGCTGATGCTTTGGACAGGTGGCAATTTTATACTACTCACCTACCTCCATATCTTTTTTATCTGGGTGTGCGGTATGTGGTTATGTTTCCATTTGGATGACTTTCATGTTCTTTGGACAGTGAATGTTCTATGAAAAATGATGAAGGAAAAGAAAAAGTTCGGGTAGCCACTGAACTTAAGCCAGGTTGGGATCATCTGACTAATGACCCATCTAGGCCTTTTTTTCCCCACTCCCAGAAATTTGGGAGAGGTGTTTACGATTGGCTGTTTGTATAACCAAGCTACACAAACTAGTAAAAAAAGTCATGTGAGAGAAGGAACATTGACTGCTTTGACAACTGCTTTGCCATTGCTAAGGAAACTGCTCCCTTGGTAACCATGGTCAGTACATCTGTCTTATTTTATCTCCAGTTCTCACATAGACACCATCATGGAAAGAATATTAACAAAACAAGAATCCCAAACATTTCAGAAAAGGAAAAACTAACAAAAGCACAGGGTTTCTATTAATTTCTTTTCTAGAGAAGTTCAGAGAGATTCTGCTTTGGTGTTGATTATGACTTTATGCCCGAGATGTGCCCTTTAGATATTAACTTATGCACAGTAACAATTCATTGTTTTGTTCTTGTACTTCTTTAAAATGTGATACTCATTTTCTGCTAGCTTTCCTAATTTACCTAATGCAATTGGACTTTAGAATAGGACAGCCTGAAGGCTGAGAAAGCTTTTGCATCTGCCAAAATAAGAGTTTATGTTCTTTTGTTAAGGAAAAATCTCTCTTACTGACTTGAGCAGAGTAGTGCAAATAGAAGTCCTGATCTGAAGAACACCAAATGTTTGAGAGGTCTCTGAACTTTCTGGGTCAGGATCATCTGACATCTGCAAGAGCTTTCTTGACAGTCCCGTTTAAATCCACTATCAAGGAGAAAAACCAGGCACCTGCACAGTGGAATCTGTGGAGAAATCTTGGATGCAGTTTTTGCCCCCTTTTAGTGGGAGATCAGGGTATTTGCCTGTATCTACCAAACGTGAAGTATTGATGGAAACACAGCTTTACACAAAAGAATAACAGTTATGCCCACAAAACCCCAAAATCTAATGAAGCAAAAGAAATATGTCTGGTACATAGGATGCAAACATTCCCTAAGGCTTTCTATCCATAACACTAGGCACAATGAACATCCTTTGGGTAAACCTTTGCCTCAACAAGAAGATAATCTACTACCCTGAGATGTTAACAGCACCAGACATGGGCAGGTTTCTCAGTAATTTTACAAGAGAAGCATTTTCCTGTTCTTGTAACAGGGGAAAAAACTCTGAATCATGGTGAAAGGAGATAAGACCTTATATAAAACAAATCTGAAAATATCTGTTCTCAAGGTGGGCCGCAGCGACTGCACGGTACAGGGACTTCATGTCATACCACCACAGAAAACCACATTCCTCCAAACATTACTGATCCGGTAATGCCAGGGCTGTGGTTTGTGGATTTACTGTGACGGCTCCCTAACAGCAGCCAGCAGCAGATGGGCAATCACAGTGGTACCTCTGCACGTACTCTGCCAGTGTCACAGTAACGGGAGAGGAAAAGGATGTCTCCAGAGTCCATCAGGGATCACAGGAATGCTCAGGATGTTCAGCAACTGACTCTGGTGGAAAACCTTAGACTGGCGTACTGATTTTCAGAACTGTGCAGAAGTAGCAAAATGTGACTTCTTACGGTGGTGTGAGCACGCTGGCACCCTGCTGGGAGCGTGCTGCACAATTTGTGGTGGAAATGAACTTGGAGTGAAAAGTTACTCATAGCTTTTTTTCTCTTGAGTTACCCTATCAAAGACAACATGCTATAGCAGTGACTCAGCTTCAGCTGACACAAGCTATCCTGCATCTATTCCTACAGCATGAATGTTGTACTTGCATCATCATCAGACCTTACTTTCACGTCAGCTATGTACACATGAAGCATCCCTCCTTCACGCCTATTCTTTTAGGAAAGATAGATAATGCAATGAGAGCTATTTTCACTGGTAGCCGGTTTCCCATTGCAAGAATTTTGAGACACTAGCAACATAAATACCCTTTTACTACTACAGCAGCCTGGCCTTTCATTTTTACAGGTAGTCTTTGCTGTTTCTCTATTTATTTACCCAATCCCATTTACTATAAACAACACAACAATTAGCACTCATAAGATGTTGGGTTTAGCTTTATCCAGAAGCCAGAAACAGTTGCACCAATACCACTGGTGTAAGGGAGTTGCCATGAGTAATTTCTTCTAATCCTTTCCCTCTCAGGTCTCCAGATCCAGCAGCACATCCATGCCATTAAGACACCTTACCTGTATCACAAGCAGGTCAAATATTCCGCTAAGAAGGAGGAGTGATAGAGTAGCACCTTGCTCCAGGTGCTCTGCACGACTCAGTAGGAGGCTGTGCTTCACTTACCCTGTAAGAGTAACAACAATCTCATCCCTCCCAGAAGAGGGTTGTGACAACATGGACTATCAAGCCCATGGATACTGTCAGGGAGCAGCAAGGGCTGGCTTCTCTCTGAGGGACAGGGAGCTAACAGGGACACCATGGCCAGCGGGGCAACTGCCACAGTGGGGAAGGGGCCCCTCACCAGCCACAGCCCCTTTTCACAGTACCTGAGCGAGTGGAGCAGGTAGACCTGTAGGTGATAGCCAGGTCCAACAAAGAGCCCAGCTCATAAGGCAATATCGCAGGGAGGTCAAGCTGAGAGGTCAGTCTGTGGGTCAGGATCAGTGGGTCCACGGTTCAGTTGAAGACCAGCATCCCCCAGCACAAGTCCCAGAAAGGGAGTGAATGCTCCCAGCTGAGCATAAATGGGCTCCTGGGCCCATGGGAGTGGGTGGAGGCACCAGGTGAGGCTTGTCAGGGACATTAAAGTTTATCAGTACTCTCAGGGCCCTGAAAAATACCACAATAGCAGGAGTCAGCTAAATAAAAGGTATTTACCAAGCTACTCAAGTCTTGATGCTTTCCCCAGCTTAAATGCTAAGGAAGCTCTGCTGACAATTTTCTTTTCAATTATTACAAAAAGCAGGACTAAGGGGCTACTATGAGGAAGAGAGGTCTTCCTTTTAAAATAAAACCACCCAGAATTACAGGGGAAAATGTAAAAATAATTACAACTGACAGATATGAGGGTCTGTGTACATGAATATATTAAAGGTTTTGCAGAAGACCACACTTTGGGAAGCTTGTTCTAGTCAGTCTCCACAGCTCTGCATGCATATGAAGGGCTTTGAATTTGGATCCAGGCAGTGTAAAACAGACAAGTAAAACACTTAGTTTAGCAGCACATGCTCTAAGTGTCCTAAACTACCGCTACCACATGATGCTGAACCTTCTCACCAGTCACTTGCTATGGGTAAACTCTAAGATTAGGCAGGCGAAGGCTGACATGTGAAATCTGTGCCACTTACTTAACCGCTCTGTCAAAATGAATTGGGCTGCTCTTGCTGCCTTAGCCTGGAGAAACAAGTGGCGGAGTCTTGGCTGGCATATGCCGACGGAGCAGGGAATGAGCCTTTCCCTCCATGTGGCACAATGACAAAGCCTCCAGGGAGGAGGCGTGGGGCTCTGCTGCGGTCTCTTCATGTCAGCCGAGGACCTTCTCAAACTGGTTTCTGAAGGCTGATGCTCCCACTCGGTCTGGTGTGCAGGAGCCCTTGGCTAGTGCGGTGCCAAGGCTGCCCTGAAACCAGCTGGTCTGGTTTTGAAGGTGCCTGAATGATGACTGAGATGACAAGCTGGCCGGACAAGGCCTCGTGAGAAAGTAGGCCACCAAAAGTTTCTAATTACGATAAAAATACCTTTGTAGTCTTTGTAGTGAGGGAGAGCCGGGGCACTCAGTCTAAATGTCTCTGTCCAAAGAATGAGCAAGAAAGAGTTTTCTTAGATCCTTTACCTTTGCTTAAAAGAGACAAGAGATCATCTGACAGCATGTTCGTTAGGCTCCTTTTCCAATAACGAGTCTGTCATAGGAGCTGCCTCAACTCTCAGAGCTGAGCCCGTTGCCCACACAGCCTGCAGCCACGTGCCGAAGAGCTCCTGCTACCTCCGCACACACGCTGCCCTCTCTGGACAAGATTGATTCTCATCTAAAAGGGGAAAACATCACAGTGAAAAGCAAAATGCACTGTAGCCCTGCTAAGAAGAGCTTATTCACAAATTTCTTTCCCGGGCCCAGGCACAATTCATCCCAAGACATTGTTAGACACCTGGAGAGCTGTGCTGTGCCTGGTGGTCAGGCACCCTCCGGAGCTGGCTGGGAAAGTAGATGTCCGTGAGCATGGTGGGGAGCAGGAATGGTTTGATGAACTTCTGAAGATATAGAAAAAAGAGTGTAAAAGAAGTTTGGAAGGGACACGAAGATCATGCTTATATTGAAGGAGTTTGCCCTTGAGACCCATGGAGAGCACATCAGCTGGCTCCAGCTAACATGTTTTCTCCAGCACTCCAGAAAAAAAGAGCCGAAGTACAGTATGTACTCGTCTGCTGAGACATTTAGATTGGCTACTGATACTCTGCAAATGTTTATAAAGAAAACAAAATGTGGATGATAGCCATTTTCATTAAAACATGTAGATTCAGTTCACCCCGAATCACGGGATCCCTGAGCCATATTCTTGTCCTTTTGAAGACATCTGATTCACAACAGCACTGGGGCTGTGTGGCTCTTGCTCCTGTTTGCTTGCTTGGTCTGGTACGTGCAGGTACCTGCTCAATACCTGCAAGGTGAAGTTTAACATCCCTTGGCCCTGCCACCTCAGTTTGATTTTAGTCAGGTCAAAGCCAAGAGGAGGAAAAAGACAGAATTAAAACTTCAAGCCATACCTGCCCAAGGCAGAGTTCCCTCTTGTGTACCATGTAAAATTGTCAAAAAATTTGGTGGCTGATTCCTTGGGTGCAGGGATGCTCATGAGCTTCCTTTGGGCCAGGCAGCACATCCTCTCTCCAAACCAGGTGCACAGATGTTTTGTGACGTTCTGGGGATGTTTCCTAGCTCTGTCACTTGCTGCACCTCGTCACTCGGATACATTTATGCCGATAAAGCATTGTCATGGTTTAACCCCAGCCAGCAACTAAGCCCCACGCTTAGCTTGCTGGCTCCACCTCGGTGGCATGGGGGAGAGGATCAGAAGTGTAAAAGTGAGAAAACTCATGGATTGAGATAAAGACAGTTTAATAGGTAAAGCAAAAGCCACTTGCGCAAGCAAAGCAAAACAAGGAATCCATTCACCCCTTCCCATCAACAGGCAGGAGTTCAGCCATCTCCGGGAGAGCAGGGCTCCATCATGCGTAATGGTTACTTGGGAAGACAAATGCCCTAGCTCCGAACGTCATGCTGAGCATGACGTCATATGGTATGGAATATCCCTTTGGTCAGTTGGGGTCAGCTGTCCCAGCTGTGTCCCCTCCCAACTTCTTGTGCCTCCCAGCCTCCTCGCTGGTGGGGTGGTGTGAAGAGCAGCAAAGGCCTTGACTCTGTGTAAGCACTGCTCAGCAATAATGAAAACATCCTGGCGTTATCAACGCTGTTTTTGGCACAAATCCAAAACATAGCCCCATACTAGCTACTGTATAGAAAATCAACCCCATCCCAGCCAAAACCAGCACAATCATGAGAATCACGTACTGAGTTATATATACCGTGCCCGTGACAGAGCCTTCAAAAACATGGGAACTGCAGTTCTCAAACCACTGCTCTCTGTAACCGTCCCCCACCTCCAATGTGGGTGACTTTGCCAACCTTGCAATGAAGGAACTGACAACACTGATGAGAGCAGAAACATAATTTCATGTCCAGCCCACTAATTTTATTTACTTAAATAATGTATCCCCAGGGATTAATTTGGCTCTTTGTGGGTGGGTGCTGTTTAATTCTCCCCGCTTGGCTCTTGCCAAGGCTGTGAACCGCTAGCCTGCAAAGCCATGGCCTGACACCCGCTGGCACCTGGGTCAAAATGTCCTCATAAACTGTGAGACAGAAACAAATGCCCTTGGGAGCAGTCGGAGCAGCAGCCGTACCAGGGTGCCTTCAGCCGTCAACAGCACCCTTTCGCAGCGGTGCAGAAATCAGGCTATGTGGCTGCGGTATAAGCCGCAAAGGGCTCGTTTCTCCCATGCTGCCTTCTTGCACCGGTGACACTGTGGCCCAAACCACCCATCGAGGTATCAGGCAATCCCAAATCAGCCTGTGTGGTTGGATTTTGTATCTACTGTGTGCAGATGGGGCAGAGTGCCCCCTCTCCTCACCAGGACATCTGCTAGCTAAACCCATTTTCCTTCTGCCTCCTTGTAATTTCCTTATCTTGATGCCTGTTTATGTTATGTGTGTGTATGTTCTACATGCTGGAAGCCCAATTCGAAGCCAAAAATGGAGTTGTCTATGTCTCGTGGTGTCCCTAGCCACCACACATCCCACCCTCTCTGCAGAACTCCAGCCAAAAAAGTTCGCTTCCCTTTCGGCGCTGCAGTGCTTTTGGATGTCAGAACCAGCGTCAGCCCTCTTCAGAGACTTGAGCAACTGCTGTGAATGTAAAACAAATATTTTTCATCTTAAATGCCACGGCAGGTCAGCTAAACAGAAAAGAATAGCTGGTAACAGGCTCAAATCGACAGCGGGGTGGGGTGTTTACAGCTCCATCAACAGCTCAGCGTTAATGAGCTGAGTCCAAAAATTACCTCTCTATTGATGGAGGCAGGGATGGAGTGCACAGATGAGAAAGATAGGGATTGCTTCTGGCTGCAGGCAGAACTTGGAGAGCGTTTATTTTTCGCTTTCGATTGAACTAATTTTTTGCAGAGGACAGTAAAGTTCTGAAAACTGCAGCCACGCAGCCTGGCACACGTGTCAGCCCTGCAGCCCCAGCGCGGGAGGCACAGGACTTCGTCCTCTCCCGGAGAGCATCTGTCTGTGCATGAGAAGGAAACACCTCGGCTGTAACAGAGTCATCCCTTTGCTCCGTGTGCATGCGTGTGCCTCTGTGCTCACGCGTGCTTTTTACCCAAGAGTGCCAGGCAGGAAAAATGTAGCTGCTTTATACCGAGAGGATGTAAAAAGGCTGCAAATATATCAGAGGGAAAATCTCTCATGCATTGCAACTGCTGTAACTAATGGGAATGTTCTCATGGAAGGTGTTATTTCTGCCCCTGATTTTTCGCTTCGCTTTGCTTTCCGTAGGAGGTGTTGGTTGTGCTACAGCTGAGCAAAATGGGAGAAGAGAGATATCTTCAGAGGATAGCTCCATTTGAACTTCCAGCGTGTCAGTGATGCAGACAGGGAGTTTCTCCAGGATAGCTTCTTTTTTGCCAATTCAAGTTTTGGAGAATTTTTCCAGGACAGCTTCTTTTGTTCAATGTGACCATTTCTGGATTTGTTCAGCCTTCAGAAAAGAAGGTTTAGGGGAGACCTTACCACCATGTTCCAGTATTTAAAGGGTTGCTATAAAGAAGACGGAGACTCCCTTTTTACAAGGAGTCACATGGAAAAGACGAGGGGTAATGGGTACAAGTTAGTCCTGGGGAGATTCCCATTGGACACAAGAGGAAAATTTTTCACAATGAGAACAATCAGCCATTGGAATAATCTCCCCAGGGAAGTGGTGGATTTCCCAACATTGGACACGTTCAGGATTCAGCTGGACGGGGTTCTGGGCCATCTTGTCTAGACCATGCTTTTGCCAAGAAAGGTTGGACCAGATGATCCTTGAGGTCCCTTTAAACCTGGTATTCTATGATTCTATCATTATTTTTGAGGGACTTTTCACACAACCTCTCTCTATAGAAGTGTTTTAATGTGTTGAATTGTACTGCAAGTAAGGGCTGACGTGTTCAAGGTGAAAGGCGCAGTGCCACGCAAGCGGTTCAAGCATACCAGCACTCAACACTGCCCTTTGGGTCCCTGCTTATGATTTCTGAGGGTAATTTTCTATGGTTGAGGCATTTCCATAGGTCAAGAGAGAGGACACCTCAAGAAATACCACTCTTCAGCTATTAGTAAAACTCATTTATAATTTTTGCCATAAATTTGAGTTAGTAAATGGATGATTTTCTTGGTGTTTTCATGTTTGAGGGACGAGAGCTGCAGCAAGTGGTTTTTTTGTCCCTGAAGAAAAAGTATTTATTATTTTAAACAACACTTTCTGCTTATATGAGAAAATTCAAAGTATATTTTTAAACACGAACAACAGAACTAGTCCTGAAACACGCTTTTAAACTATTTAGCAATACAGAGAAAGTATACCCTGTTGAAGGCAGACTACAGAAATGTTAACATCCTCTCAAGGTAAATCAAGTAATGGACTGTTGGCCTATTTTTCAAACCGCTTCTCCTCAGTAACTTGACATTTGATAGGATTATCTATTACTGTTGGATTTTGGTCGACTCTCTGGTATGCCTGAGAAGATTGTCATCTTGTGATTTAAAGATAATAGAGCCAAGCATGTGAAACTGCACACAGAGAATAAACCTTTGACTCAGAACTGACTATTTTGTTAAAAAAAAGAGGACGACTTTGTCTTGAGCTCAGTTTGATACACTCGCAGTTAATGAAATTATCCAGCAATAACTTTCCATTCTAAATATTGCCGTGCTATTTTTAAAAGGCTCCTATGACACTCCACACGGAGCGGCCCAAGCTAACAATACGAGATATCTGGAGAGGGTGAGTTTGATTAAAGACTTGTGACAATAGCTAATGTAAGCTTTAACTAAAAATGTCAACTCCATTTGTTTTCAGCTTAAAGAGTTTCTGGATCAGAATGTGCAGGTAGGAGTTATAACAATTTCAAGATTACACTTGACCTAGTAGAAAAAATGATCATGTAAAAAGTGACATAAACTGTGGCTCTGTGTGTGTGCACATGTGTATCTGTGCGCCTGTGTATAAATACATCAGCACTGGCAAAGAACTTCACCGTTACAGTTTTCCAAAACATGCAACATCTATTTTTATTATTCAGCCTCACAACTGGCAATTAAGAAAAAAAATGGAATGAGCTAGAGCGGGCTTTTTATTATGCATGGTTTTCTTTCTTTGAATTTTAAAATTACCTAGCATGCATTTTAAACTTTGGTACAATTTGCAGGCTGTTTTCATTTCTATTTAAAAGGGCTAAACACTAAGAACGTGCCTCTGCTTTGCATTCTAATTGCATGTACCTGATTTGCACAGCAGAACAAAAACCTAATTTTCAGATTATGAATCACGCACTAAGAAATAATTATTGTTTTATGAGAAAAAAAAATGTTTTCCACATTTTCCCTCCTTGCCCAATTTATGAGAACTGTTTGCCAGTTTGTAGGTTGCCAGCCTTCCCAGAACACCATCTATTACTCTTCAGGGACTTGGAAAAGGTAGACAGAAACACGAGGCATGCAACTGTTTTGACTGCATGCTTTTGCTTGCAACATAACACTTGCCTTTTATTATTTTATCTTCAACAATCAAGGGGTGACTAAATGGTTGCAGGTGGTGATGAAAATAAAAGCCATCCATCATTATTTATTAGGCATGAAAAAGATACACAATAATGTAATTTAATCCTGGAGCAGACAATTATTTCCACATATTGATAATACAATGTGAAAACTGTCATGAATCCTAATGTGATGTTCGCCTTTATTGGTGAACCACTAGTAGTAATGCAAATAATGAAATTGTATCAAAAAGAAAAAAAAAAGTAATTATTTGCATATACCAATAGTGTTGTAGAAAAACACATCGTTACTAAATTTGGAAATACAATCATGGTTCGTGTGTTACTTTGGCTTTGAAGTTTGCAAATGCAGAAGCAGAATATTCCTCTAAGTAAATATTTTACTGATTTCTGCATCATCAAAATAACTTCACAAGTTTTGACAAGGGAACTTTGAAGCCATGGACATGCAGCTGCATAATCACCCCCGGTTTATATGAACTTGCAGATCTCTCTGCTAATATATTCACATATTTGTGTGCAACACTTCCTCCGTTAAAAATAATTTAAGAAATATCTTTGCTCCTGATTCAAAGCCCATTTAAGTCATCAGAAAGACTCGCATTGATTTTGGTGGACGTTAGACAGAATCCCTTTGTTGCTGCTTTCTATAAATAAAGTTGAGCTCCAGTTTGGGCAGAGCAGTTCTCACAGATATGTTCATGCAGAGGACATTCACCCCTGGGCAGACACAAGCACGTGCCACTTAAGGTCCACTTATGTCTCATTTTGAGGGGGGTAAAAGGGCCTTTTGGCTGGACAAAAATATACATTTTTTTATAAATAGGTAACTGTGCATGCGAAGTATATCTGCAACTGCACAGCTAATTTACATTTGAATTACCATGTCTGGGCATGCAAATCAGGTAATTACTTGCTCACATAAAACCGGCCATTTGCATGCACAAATACCTATTATATGCATTCAGTCACAGTCATGTGTCCGCAGCGTTTAGCTGTATCTCACGAGGAACCACAGCGAGGAAGAGGTTTACATTATCTCTTACGGACTTGGTGTCTTCTAGAGTGATGTAAGAGATATTTGAAACCATTAGGAGATCTGTAACTCTGCTGAATGTGCTGTCCCTTAACCCGAAGCCTCTTAGACTCCAGTTTATAAGATGCTATTCCTGGAGCACTTGTGACAGAAAAAACATTGAGAATTAGTTACAAATGGGGAGAGTCTCCTTTCCCCTCTAAAAAGATGGACCATGAAATGGTAAAACCCCGCTCTGAGGACACTTCTAAACCCACGATGGAATTTCCAGAGGGTACCTGTGGGGAAGCTGCTGAGCACGTGTCGGGCAAGCAGCAAGGGCTGGGACGGGACGGGGTAGGAGGGATGGGGTAGGAGGGAGGGAGGCGTGGGGCTGGGGTAGCAGGGACGGTGTCAGGGCAGCCCTGCTCTGCCTCTCCTAAGCTTGGCAGCAGCTGGTTTACTTCCGCACCGGCTTTCCAAGCAATCTCACCTCCTCCCACTCCACATTTAGGAAGGAGCAGAGAGGTCAAGTGCGGTTTCCCAAAATACTGGGCATTACCCATCTCTCTGTGAGCATGAGACGGGCACCGGCTGGTCTGAGCATCGCCTGAAATGTAACAGCAGCCGCCGCTCTTTTTGTGGAAAGCCCACCAGCTGGAGGCAGCGGTGGCGGCCGGGCTGGGGGGGCACCCGCCGTCGAGGGAGAGGGTCCAAGCGCGGCTCCACCACCCCTGGGCAGGCAGGGTGCTGCCGGGAGGGAAGGAGCGGAGGAGAGGAGTGGTTGCACTTTCACTTTTGCCTTGTGTTTAGGCTGTTGGTAGCAGGACAAGTGGGCTTGAAAAAAAATACAATGTGAGTTGTTTTTCTCCATTAATCACTCGATTTTTTTTTCAGCTGCCTGGCTTCATTACATTTGTTTGTCTTTCCCTCTCCAACTGAGCAGGGGGATCTGATTTTCCTGAATTTGGCTGAAGAGACAAATTAAAGATTTCTTTGTTTATAATCAAAGCAGGAGTGATTATTTGAACATTTTGAAGGAATCACGTAGCATTTTAAGATTCTGTAAAAAGACAAGAAAGGTGGTGGGAAGTCATCAGATGCTATTTTCTTTAAAACTGTGTGGATGGTTTTAACAAAGTGAACCCACGGCATCCGTAGAGTTTCACCAAATGGCCTGGGAACTGATGGCAAATTTGTGAAAACATACTGGAAATGTTTTGTTGATATTCCTGCTGACATTAGGGGCAGATCCTGCATGTCACCACAAGTATTTGGCAGTGGAGAAAACCAGAGATTTTGTTCAGCTCTGTTTGGAATCAGAAAGCAAATTGATCTTGGAGGCTCTCCCTGGAACTCTTCATATTTTTGGAAAACAAAAGATATTCAGAGGAAGCCCTGTTTTTATTATGCATGAGATTGTTATGGGAGGAGAAAAGGGAGTCTGTGACTTACAGAAAAGAAGAGGGGAATCGGAGCTTTTGCTGGAATTGAACAGATTATTCCTGGCCTTATCTTTGTGTACTTTTCCCCAGGAACATGGATTTTTACGTGAGAAAAGATTATTTCTGAATTGTTTATTATTTATTTATTTATTAGTCTGTCTTCTGTGCCTCATACAATGGGAGATCAGTTACCTGTGGGGTCAGTAAATGGTCCTGGTGGGAGCTGAGGGGAGGGAGTACGCCCAGAGCACACGACAGTGCTGGGAAACGCTGCTGTGGTGGGACGGGACTCACGGTCGGCTAAGACGGGACACATGGTCCTTCCTGGCAGTGCTCAGCCACCCTTGTCTCCCTCGCTCTGCTCTTGCTCCAAGTGGATGATTAGGCACAGAGAGTCCTGACTGCTCCTTTTGATCCACCATCTACATGACCTGGATGAAATCCCAGACCCAAAGAGTTTTTCCCTTAACTCCAGCCAGTATTTCACCTTGTCTTCCAGTAAGTGACGTTGTGTCGTCTGCGGCAGCAAGGGTAGTGCCCTTGCTCACTACGGCAGCATCACCTCCCCATCTTCTAGGCTGCTTCTCTTGTTTTTTGGGAAGAACCCAGCAGAGCACTGGGAGGAAATACCTCAGCAGTATTTCCTCTCTATGGCCTAAAGAGAAACCCGGGAAAGCTGGGAGCCCAGGGCTCAGCAATGCGACCTGCCCTCCCCCCAGACACCACACGTTTCTGTGTGAAAGAGCTCAACTATGAAGTAGCAAAATTTCCCAGAGGTGACAAGGGAGGACCTTTTGAGGGACCATGCTGTGTACACTTGTATGGGTTGGTGCATTCCAGATGAAGCAAAGAAAAACTCTCCATGGGAAGCTTCTGACTTCATAGATTGCTCAAACACTAACCATGCTTAGCACAGGGCTGGATGTGATAAACTAGATTCGTACAGCGACCCAAGGAAAAAACAACAGGGGAATGTGGCAAGCAGTCAGTTTTGTGGTCTGAACCTCACAGGAAGGACATGTTTTCAGATCAGACCCCGGCTGTAACAGCTAGGCTGAAGTAGAAGGAGAAGCAGAAGAGGCAGCTGCTTCTTCTTGCAATGCCTTTGAGTCGTTTCAAGACTGCCACTTCTGCCCTCAGGCAAAGGTCCAGCCACAAGGAAAGGCTGATGTGCTGGCCCCACTACTATTCAAAGCAGCTCCATGTCCCCAGATATGGTCCCACCATGCAACCAGCCGCTAGTCCTGCCTGGAGCAGGACTGTGCATTCATGATGCCGAGATTCTGTTGTCTTATGCTGATTTGTTCTGCTTTATGTGGAGGGGGTCACAAGGCAGATGTGAGACAAGTCACCCCGCCATGAAAAAGGAGTATTCATGCTCAGGGGGGAGCTCAGCTGGAGTGTCGTCGTTCGGTCTTCAGCATGGTGCTCAAGCGAGCGAGGACTAATTGGAAAGGACGCAGAGGAGAGCAGCACCGGGGCTGAAAACCAGGGGAGGAGAGGGAGAGAACCGGGGCTGGTCAGGGTAGAAACGGGAGATGTCAAATACGTAAAAGGCTGTTGCAGAGGGGCAGGAAATAAACTCTCCTCCCTGTCTGGGGGGGATATGAGACGAAGTTGCAGGCTTACATTTTAGTGAGAGAGCCTAAATAAAAACTTTCTAATTATAAAAATAGCTCATAGTAGAAAAGGCAACAGATCCTTTATGGGCACTGGAATAATCTATTAGCATAACTAATCTTGTTGTTTACTTCCAGAAAAATGTTGGAAAGTAGTTTTTTTTAAAAGTTTTTTTCATAACTCACAGCAAATCTCCCTCAAGTAAACACCCTTTCCAGTCTTCATGTATCTGCTGTGTCTTCTACCTCTCCTCCCAGGCAATGATGAATGTAACAAAGTAGTGGGTGGGAGGAAACACAGATAAATATTTTCTAAGTAATGTACTATATATATTGGGCACAGATAGGAATAGCATTGTGCTCATTATGTTTTCATTCTCACCAACACAAATCAGGAATAAATCCAGTCACCAAACTCTTTCTACATGTAAAATTGGAGAAAGTGAGTGGTGAATGAATGTGTTGCAGAGAGTTGAATGTGAATTTTTTGGTAAGCCAGCATCTTTGTTTTATTATCTAGTCATGCTTCTGTGCAAGGAGACCGAGTCCGGTCATTATACGCATTTTTCTCAAGAGCCAACACTGTTATGGGATATACTGGAGACAGTGTGGGTGGAGCACAATAGTATTAAAAAATAAAGCAATGTCTCCTTTTTTGTTTTCCTGTATAAGAACAAATCATTTATTCCCCACTGGATTTCATGAGCGTGTTATTTACCACTGTTTACTGTAACTAGCTTCCTATTATTACAAAAGTTGGCGGGGTGAGCATGGGTCTGTAGCTTGCCCAGTTGCATTCCAATTCGTTTCTGCCAAAAATGAAAAATGGGTTTTCCATGCACCTATCACATGTAGGAATATATTTAACCGCATTTCTTGCTCCTACAGATGCCGGCCTCATTGTCAGAGAGTCTTCAGGAATATGCCTAACCCTCTCTCTCCGTCAAAGCACTCTCTGATGGGCATCCTCTGAGCACCCAGAGGAGAGGGGACCGTCACAGGGCTGCAGTACAGTGGCACAACACCCAGCCTAATTTCAACCTGGTTAACTTGACTGTTACACACAACAGCACTTAAATGGGCCTGAGCTAATTTATCCCAAGGAGAAGGTAACCAGATATTTCTGTGCAACACTTCATCGCTTCTACGTCTACACTCTGCACAGGGTGTCACTGCCAGGAGGATTTGTCCAGCCTTCCCCTGGAAAGCGTTGCCCAACGCCACACCGGTAGGAAGGTGCGCTGAGCAGTGGGAAAAACATCACACAGCTTGTGCCTTTACTTGCCCAGGTATGCAAGGACAGGGATTATGCCCGATCACAGTGTGCCCAAGTGTGGCCATGGAGGAAAATGTGAAAGAGAGAGTAGATTTGGGGCAACAGCCCCAAAGCAACAGGATTAGCCCGGGGGTAGCCCCACGCTGGGCACAGGACTACCTTGGGCTTCTCCAAATGCTGCTGGAGCTATGTGAACATGCTGCGGGAAGGGACTCAGTGGTCTGGGTCATCCCACTGTGAAAGATGAATAATGTGGTGCTCAGCAGAGCTGAGCCGCATGTGTTCGCACTGGACAATCTGGTCTGGATTTCTGGTTTACATTTCCAAGAGGCCGGTGCCCTTTGTAAATCAAGTAAGACACAGGAAGAGCTGGTGTGCTTGTGAGAGCACCGGCCCAATAAATAGACATATAGCTGACTCTCTGCTTGGTGGTGTTTTCTCTCTGCTTGGGCAAACAATATTCTGATTGCTTCCTAGTCCTAATCAAACTGCAGGGTACTAATAAAACAAATCCAAACTAATAAAGCACATTTCGTCACTATTAATCCTCTTAAAGTTATCAGGTTTTCACATCTCTAGATAGGAGTGGTACTGTCTGACATAAGGTAGAGAGATAAAAGTAGCATAAAAGAACCATTACCATACAACAGCATTAAGACAAAAATATAATTGCAAAGGCTGAACTTGATTATTATTTAAAACATGTGTTGGGTGGAGGCACCAGCCGGCAGGAAGCATCTGATGCTGATGAACCCACACAACCTCAGCATGACTGACTTTTGAGTATGAATGTAAAAGATTTATTAATTTCATTTTTTAAGATGTTCTATTTGTTTTGAAAACATTTGGGGTTGCAAAACATATGAATCCTGTAACTATTTCCATAAAGCCTGGAACAGTGGAACAACATTAGAGGGGGTGGGGAACACCAGTGTATTTTTTTTTCCTGGGAAGAATTTCCATTAAAATTAAATCTAGTTTAATTATAGCTCCTCAGCAGTGAGTATGTGATTTCTGATTATGTCCCTGGTGGATGCTCAGGTTGGTACTGCTGTGGTTGGATTGAGGTCTGCTCCATTTCATTACTTTTTCCTTGAAGAGAAACCTCACTGGTATTCGTGGAAACCATGTGTCGGTCTGTGCAGTGCGTCATTATGTATTATCATATCATAGAGTTTAAAAAACATTGCATTGCTGCTTCTGGTAGGATTCTCTTTATGTGGAATACAGATGGCATTATTGTAGGTAATTCTCTTTCTTAATTCCAGCCCTCAAGCCAATCAAACAAAGAGAAAATTGTAGATGGATATGAACAAATTTCTTGGTATATATCCAAAACCCACAAATAATTAGGCATGGGAGAAGCTCAAAAGATTTGGTTTGGACACACACTCAAGCTCGACTCCTGTGCAAAGCTGTAGGGGAACCTCCATGATTAAGGCTGTGCTCCATTACACTGGTGTAAACAAAGTCAGTGGTTACACCAGGGAAAGGGAGAGTTCAGCAAGTGACCCCCTGGCTGAAGATCTCAGGAGAAAAGATTTTTTTTTGTGAGATTTCTATTACTTCCTGTTTCTGGTCAGGTTCAGGTCAAGAACAGCTTTCTCACAGTGCTGGGGCACTGGTGTTCCCATCCCCGACGGACCAGGAAGCACTGGGGAGCACGGAAATAAAGCCAAGCCAGCCTTTCAGAGTGCAGGAGAGCACTGCTTTGGGCTGGGTCGGTTTTTATTTTGTCTGAACTGGTTCCTCTGCCCAAAGTGGCAGTATGGAAGTAATAGTGTGAGGTACGAGACTATGGTCATGGGTCTGAGCCACCTGATCTATATGGCATGACTTAGAGATCGGAAACACATCACGTTTGCAAATTACCCTAACGGTGCTTCTTCCTTATTTTTAAGCAGAGGGTGTCCCCGATTTTGCTTTTGGTAGTAAGGACAGCTATTTTTTGACCCATGGTTGCTTCTTACCCCCCCACCAAATGATATCACAGCATGACCGATCTCAACAGAAGAAACACAAGCACACAACGTACCTGCAATTCTTTGCATCCCAGGCTCAATGCTCAGCCAACGACAACCTCCTGGAAAGGCTCTCTTTTCTGCAACTAAAGTGAAGGGAAAGGCTTCAGGTGCGGGAACAGCAAGGCTTACAACATCGTATTTAAATTGCCAGCTACACCACCCTGTGTTGCACTGACTTATCTAGAGCTCTGTACAGTTATTCCAACCTGAAAGGATCAGCATATCTGAACTAATAACCTGGTCTCCCCTTGCTTCGGAGACATGCCCCATCCAGCAGACGTCAAAGGCTACAGTCACTGTTCAGGGACACCCAATGCTTCACTGCAAAGGCAGGGATGCAAGCAACATAGAAGAGATGCAAGCAGTAAAAAAGAGCTTCGGCAGGAGGCCCAGCCCTTTCTAAACCTCTGCTTTTGGTAGCGGCATTCTCCATCTTCCCAGCACTTTGCAGAAGTGTTGTCACTAGTGCTGCAGCCCAGTGCAATAAAGAGCAAAACCAGCTGAAATTTGTGTATTAGCAGGCAAATTTTACTGCTTGCAAGGTGAGAATACAAGATGAGTGAGTTTTTTATATGCCATCAGCTGCTCTGCTCAGACTCACAGTCGGGATAACTTGGCAAAGAAAGGTTTTCTGTTGAGCATTGCAGGAGCCTGGAGAAATAGTGTTAGAAAAGGGCGCTTTCATCTACGGAAATAACCTAAACCACTGATGATCAGCCTGTGTGAATCTCTCTTATGTCTGAGTAAGATGCAGCATCAGACCCTGACATTGATGTGGTAGTTGCCCTAGAAAAAAGAAACAAAAAAACCCCCCAAAACAAAACAGCATTTTAAAACAAAGACAGCTGGATTGACAGCGACCTACAGAGACAGCTGTGGCCAGCGGTGACACTGATTGAGGCAGACTTCTCTAAACTGGTGACAGACTCTGAATGCCAGATCCCACAATCAGTCCTAAATGACACAAGATACAGCTTTATGTAGCTGTTGTGATTAGGGAACTTTCTGTTACAGTGGGAACGTATGAAAATGTTAGATGCATTGCTGGCCTCCAAACTTTCTTCCTTCTTGATCCCTCAGACAAGGATTTGGTGAAAGAATATCTAACTTTAAATGAGAAACATCTTCATGAAGCTTTCCAGGGAAAATCTGCACTTAAACAAGGAGTAGTCATTGAGCTCCAGCCGCTGCCTTTGGAAGGTTTCATAGCCCCTTGTTTGCTGTGTTCATTCAGCTTTCATTTTTTCATGTTTATTAGAAAAATTTGTTTGTTTGGTTTTTTTTAACCCATTTTCAACAGAAGGAAAGAAACCAGACCTCTGGTGCCATTGAGGTTCCTGCCACACAAGTGGTAACGAGGACAGTACCGCTGCTTTCCGCTGGCTGGAGTATCAGAGCCCCAAGCTTCAGAGGAGCTTGGGACTGCTGTGGTACTGGAAAGTCCAAGACTTTGGGATAATTTCTAACCTTTCAGTCCAGGATAATCCCAAGGTGAGGTGCAGTGGCTCTTCAAGCACTTGTCCACAAGTATTTCGCTGTAGCTTGCAACCTGTAGACAGTCTTTGGGACAAATGCCTACAGGGCCCGTCATTTTACTCTGCACACCTTTCTGGTCCCTGCAGAATGGCCTCCACCATCTCTCAATGCTGTCTAACACTGTGAGGTGGCCCTAAATGTTGGTCAGCAATAATTCTCTACTTCTTTTCCTGAAAACCTCATCCAAGCACCCTGTGATGGGGTGGTAAGAAGTGTAGCTGTAGGAGTTTTAATGTCTGAAGGAACTCCAGGGTCCCTTAAGAAGGTTATGAAAGATCTGCTTGTTAAAGAAACAGTATTGATGGGTCCTTCCTGGCCTGAAAAATGCTTAAGCAATCAGAAACTACAACTGCCTTGGAACCAGCGATTTCAGCCACGGGAGCAACGCACATCCAGATCTCTGAGGATGGATTTGAGATGCCAAAGAAGTCTTCTAGCTCTCTTGCAACTATCTCACAACTTAAATAGTTTTCCAGCAAACAGTTTTGTTGAGGGTGTCAGAGCTGGAGGGGACATCGTATAGAGCAGTTTATGCCAGCCTGCCTTCATCCCAATTCCATAAAATGCCTTCTAATTCTTATTAACAGGCTTACGTCATACCCTAAGTCATTCATCCCACTCACCAAACAGTCATGATTTCTGGTGGACATTACTCATGCAACACCCTCCTTTTCTTCAGTTTTTCTATGGATTCAGAAATTTTTAGCCAAGTCCAGGCCATAGTGCTTTTCTACTTATTCAGACCGAGGCCAAAGATTCATTCTGGATTCATTATGAATTCATATGTAGACTATCAGCTGATCCAAAGTCAGATAATTGACAGAGTACATATAATTATTCACCTTTCTATTTGCAAGGTCTCTGGATCAACAAAGAAACCTCCATTATGAGCTCTACTTGGATCATACAATTCACTGGGGCAATGTCAGATTATAGACAGGCAAGAATAAGGCTATGACTGCATTGATTTCTAACAGTGATGAATCTCATCAGCTGCTTCCATGAGCAGCCTGAGATGGGGCCGAGGACATGCTGAGGCTCAGTGACCTCATACCAACATGTCCCGATGCCACAGTGTCTGCCTGACTGCCGTTTGCATGTATGTGAGACTACTCACAATCAGTGTATCTATCCAAAGATCACAGGGGAAACCAGTCATTCACAGTTGCTTCTGCTTCCTTCATCCTTCCCCTTTTCCAGAGTCTGATTTATCAGTTGCATCAGCCTTAAACCATTTTCCCTTTTTTACGCCGCTATATGCCAAGATGCGCATACAGACATCTCCATTTAAAATTGGATATTTCCTCATAATTAGTTCAGAAACCAAGGACTATGACTCCAACAGATGCACATAAAGATCCTGGCATGCAGAGTAATTTCAGTAATAGATACAACTATCTTACCCCTTTGTCAGTCTTAGCGTTCAATCAGTGGCTTGAGGAAACCTTGGCAGATTTCCTCAACAGAAAAACACGGCAAACTTCTCACCAACAGTGTCTTCTACAACATCTCCTGCAGACTCAGTTTCAAACATTTGACCTGTCTGCAGCATCCAAACAGCAAATATGAAACACGTGGCTCCCAAGAGGCACCTGAAACCTCGGATAGCCCTGAATCTCTCTCAAAACCATAGTGCTCCTTGGGAAGGTGTCCTGACTTTGGCTGGAAGCACTGGATTGTTATAAACTCTCCTGTCTGCTTCATTTGCTAGAAGGGCAAGGCTACCCAGATTGCCTCTCTGTCCAAAGGAGTGCTCAACTTCCACTTCATCCACTCGTTTACCCCTTCCTCATTTCTTTTTTCTCCCAGAAACCCCATTCCAACCACTTGGATTTGCTACAGGACAGAGATGCTTCAATTTATACTGGCACAGCTCATCTCACTCAATATGGTGCACACGTGGTGCTACATAATGGTCAAAAGGGTGAGCATCATGTATGAGCGATATCGTCAGCACTTCTAGGAAGTTGTACACAGAGATCTACCCGGTTAATAGTGAGACGTGCACACCTTCTGTGCACCTCTCTGAACACACATTCAAACATATGGCTGCTGAGAAAGAATATATCCTGCCAGCCTTTTTTCTTAATTAAAGTTGTGCGAGTTATGAAATACTTTCCTTTATAATAAGCTCTTATTCCTGTGGAGAAATTTCTATTTGTTTTTATCTCATTTGAGCTTCAAGGTTAATCTTAGTTTAAGAATCTCGCTCGCTGTGATAGCAACCTCATTGCGCTTCAGTCTGATCTGCGTGCGTGGGTGTGCGTGCATCCCTTTGTTTCATGCTGAGGCTGGATGCCGGTAGCTGAGGATCCTCCGTGTACTGGTTTGTCCTACAGGCATGAGCAATAGGTATAGGTGACTGTGAAAATGGTACATGAAGGGTATTTTCCAGAGCAAATTTAGGGCCATAAAAACAAAACCAAAGGGGCAGATGCAGAATTTTTATCCTGTTTTGCATGACAAGGCAAACGTGAGATGTTTCACTTTCTGATCTACTGTAAATGGGAATTTAATTCTGAAATCCTTGATATATATTTACTTATTTTGCTATATGAGAGCAGCAAGCGATAATTTATTCCAGCTTGAAAAGAGACCTTAATAAAGCAGAAAGAATAAAGAACAAAGAATTTAGATCAAATTAATATACATGAAATAAAACAACACAAATCCTTGCTTTATCCACAAATAAACTTTTTATGTCCTGTATACTTTATGATGATTCTCATGTCGTATCTTACATATGTATTGGACAAATATAGCAGCAATACTGACATAATTGTTCACAGTTATAGGCACTAGAATGAATGTCTGAATTATTTACACAAGTCCATCTTCCGTTGGACATTGGGATCTGCAGCAATTTAGGATAATGGCTCAGCTCTTTCCTCTAGCTCATCAACATTATATTTTTGAATTCAGTAAAAACTGCTCTCTTTCCTCTTTTTTTTTTTTTTCCCAGGATATGTAACGAGTAACATTTTATGGAAAGACAAAAAGCCACCTTTAAATGCTGCCAGTACTGGCCACCATCTTCTTTTTCTCCATTCTTCAAAGGTATGTTGGTGTTTCTTAGTCGCTATAGCTGCTCTCAAATTCTTCTTTCCTTTCCATGCATATTTCTCCTGACTCCCATCTCAACCTCTCTATTGGCTTTTCCTTTTCCGACTCCAATCCTTGTACTGTTTCTCATGACAATCCCTCATATGCCTACACATATTTGCTTCAGCTCTCTCCTCCTTTGTTCCATCAGGTCTTAAACGGTCAGCCACCACGTAGCTCTTATATGTTTCAATTCCATGCTAAAATCACATTCACTTATTGTTCTGGGTGGGAGAAGAAGCCCTGATGTGTTGTATGCTGTCGTAAGGGCTCTGTCTCGAAAATATCCTCTCTCACGTAATAGGCTCAATCACAAACCCACTGAAATCCTTGTAAAATTCCTCTGGACTTCCACGTGTGCACGGGTGGACCCAAGGTAACATCTTGTCTTTATCTGTGCCACAGAAGGGCATAAGGGACTTGTGGAGAAAGTTAGCGCGCGGTAAGAGAATTACATTTACACATTAACGGTTGTGGCAGCCTTTAATCAACACTTCTGACAGCAGCGGTTCAGTCTCACGGCTTGTGCTTCGAGGAGCGACAAACTCCAGCGCCTGGAAACCTCAACCCTCCCGCGACCCCAGGTTTGACTGCTGCTCTTCTCCCCACCTTGAAATATCAGAGTGCAAACCGTCCTAAAACTGGGGTGTTATTTATTAAGAATTTTTCTCAAAGAAGAGAACATCTGGGGGCCAAAACGTGAGCTCTTTGTTATACACAAAAAGGGCTATTTCTGCCTTTATAGAGAGGGTGCGATTCAATGCGTCCATTGTATAATCCCATTTAACCACCAAAAATGTTGCTGAGAACTAAAAGATAAAAATGTAGATCTACTGTTCATTTTTTTTCCCCCACTTGATCTTTTGTGTTTGATCATAAATGCACATTGTGAAACGATGTCTTATACCTCCAAGCTAAACACTGTTTGCTACTCATTAGTGATTTATAAATGATATTTTCTCCCTGGTGACATATCTTTTTATATGATTCTTTAATAATAACATCCACCAATATTAAAATAAGAACATCCCCATGTATTGTGATCACCTTCAACCACATTTCCTCAGTAAAATTAAATTTTAGCACACCAACTGATATTGTATGCATATATTTGTCTACCATCATTATAAATCTCCTAAGGGTCTCTATAAAATGATAGTTTTGCTTCTTTGCAGTAATTCTACCTAATGCTCCAAAGCAAGAAACTAATTACATGCTGACTTTTCACTAACTTTGATCTTTCAAAACCCACACTCTGAAGTGTCTATAGGTAATCATATAATTACAATACACTAAGTGGGATGAAATTAGCCATCAACTTCTTTTCTTTAAATAGCATTAACTCTTTTTACAAATAAACATTTAATTAAAAATATTAATCATTCAGTAACTTGCTATTTATGATATCCCGATATGTAAGATTTGTATGTAAGATTTCAAAATAAAATCTAATTATATGCACTAATATTTATAACAAATGTCTTATTCTAAGACAAAGAGTTTCAGTGGAAGGGGTTATGCTAAGAATTCTTGAAAAATATGTTTAAGGAAGGCTAAGGATAAACGATAGTGGTGTTAGGAAATTACTGAGATTTCTCAAGGGAATCTTTGAGTCTCTCGAAATAATGACCTCATTTGTATTTTCCCAATGAATTGGTATGATATTTCCTGTAAGAAAAATTGAAAACAATTGTTGCTTTCAGTTGAGCTCTATTGCTAGAGAAAAAAAAAATCTTGGATTTCCTCTTCGAAAAATATAAGTTTCGCTTACTTTTATTTTCAAGCATAACCGTAAGAAAGTTTGATGTTTTAAAGAATGCAAGTATCACAGCTTTCTTAGACAACAGAGAAATGACTGTGCCGTTCGACGTTTTTCACTTTATACTTTCGACCTGCTATTTCAGCTCAGCAGTAAAACCATGAAATCCTCCCATCCGAAACGCCGTGGCCTCCTCCCTGCACTTCTTGCACACAAATGAAGACAAATACGGATTCCGACACGCACGCAGACGACACGCCTCTGCCTCTCGTCGGGGTCCGCGCTCGCATTTCCTCAGGCGTAGGTGTCCCGTGGGCTGCCGCGAGGTCCGGCTCATGCCCCAGAGGAGGCAACGTGGAGGCGAGCTAACCGCCTTCCGTGCCTCCATCCACTTGATAGTCCACCGCGAGGAAGGGACTACTGGGCATGGGGAAGGGTGGCAAAACACAGCCCGGCGCGAAAACGCCTCTCCTGGAGGAGCGCTCAAAGGAGGGCTCCGGGACGATGCCTGCGCAGCGTCTGTTTGCTGGGCGGAGAAGAGGGATGCTCTAGCGTGAACATTAAAGCCCAACGGCAGTTCCCGGTGCTGTAGGACTGTGCTGCGGCTCGAAGCGTTGTTAACACACGTTGTTAGTGAAACAGGCCTCTACCTTTACGACATCCCATATGTGCACCTTGTTTGTCTAATAGCATTCAAAACCACAGAAAAATCTGAACACCACATTCACTTTAAAGCTGAATAAACAAAATTTGTTTTGAGTTATCATTAATCATGCCATGTGATCACAGGGCATATTGTGTGCAAACGGCAGTTGTTTTATCTGGAGCTTCAACCTTTAAAAAATTCAAAACAGTAAAGTTGTTTATTTGACACCGGTCCTGACCCCCAGACTTTAGCGCTGCGTTCTGACAAAGTGAAAGAAAGAAAACACATTTTGCTTCTTCACTGCTGTGGCATAAAGGAAACCCGACTTCTCGGGAGACTTTTGACACATTCCTTGCATTTGAAATGTACCAATAGGAACTTTATCTCATTCTTTTTTATTTTTCTAGAAACTAGAGGAAGAAAGGTGTTTACATCATATTGCACATGGTAGCAACTCTCATTATGAGGATCTGCAGACACACAGTAGGTGCATTTAGCTTTGGGAATTGCATTACTTAAGAGCCCTGTGGTTAGAAAGATGAATTCAGACAGACAATAAGGAATAACAGTTTGAAAGCCATGCTCATATGCTGCTTGCACAGATCCAGTTAACAAATGATAGGCTTGCAAATATTTTTTTCGTGAACTAACTCAAAACTCGTTCCAAACTATTTTTGAAAAAACACAATCTCTTCCCTCCCTTTGTTTCCTCCATCAATAAATAGATGTTGTGAAGAGATTGCAACATCCTTGTATCTCATTTCATGTTTACATGTGAATCTGTGTCTCTCTGGAAGAGAGAGAGCGTATTTTTGTCTTCAAACACCATGGATGACAGAGCACCTAGAAAGGCTGCAGATCACTGAATAATATGTTGCCATTAAGTACGACAATGAAAGTTGCCTTACTTTTTTTAAAACCTCTAAGATTCACATCACAATTCTCATCTAAGAATGAAGAGCAATCATACATCAGCAACACCTAAAGCTTTCACTCCATTCCGTACAGGCAGTTTTGTGCTACTTTAACTTCACCATGCTGAGGACAAACTTTCAAGTTCATCGTATCGTCCTGAAAAAAACCTAAATGCATTGTGCTGTTTAACTCCTGTGACATGAAGGAAAACTGACTTCTGGAGAGACATTTGACTTACCCCTTCCATATGACAGGGCTGTGGTTAAGGAGAAGGACCAGGACTGATTCTTTCTCCAGACTTCCTATTTTACCTTGGATAAGTCTACTCAATTCTGTTTCCTCACATTTTAAAGATGATGAAAAAGAATAATTTAACTTCCAAATAAAGATGGCGTGATACTATCTAGTGTAATGTTTTTAAAGTGGCTTGAAGTCCCCAGTTACAGGAATATAAGAGCTACCATAAGTGTCCTCAAGGAAAGGCTTGCTGGGGGAAGTAATGTCTTTTATTAGATGAACTGATATATTTGAAAAAAATGGACCTGCTTTTGGGCACATGCACGTTTGCTGCTTCCGTTTCAGCTCTGAAGAAGCTGTATAACCACATCTGTTGGTCTAATAAGGGATATTACCTACGAACCTTACTCTCTTCCAAGTCTGGACCATGTAAACTTCAACAAACCTGTTTCTGCAACATAAATAATCTGCGCAAGGGTCTGTGCAATCTCATAGACTGTCTCTGGGAGGAACCAGTGCTGGACGCTTTGGAGGCAGGTGAAAGGAATGCTTATATTGCAGTCAGTGCAGAATAATGGGCTCATCATATCCCCAGTGAATGGCCTACCCATTTTCTTTCTACTTGATCCTTCCCCCTCATTTTTTAAAGTTGATGCTTACTTGTTTTTCAAATTCTTATGCATATTTCCACCTTAGATTTCATTTGCCATGGTTTACATGCAGTCCCTGGGGATTACACCTTAATGTTAACTGGCTGGCACACATAACCTCTAGAGCTCATCAGTCTAATCTCACTGATTTGTTTTCATCTCTCTGCTCGCTCTCTCTTCAGTGCATCGCCCTGTTACTGTATTGAGTGACTGCCACAGAAATGCAGTCTATCCACAGCAAGCGTATTGATGGAACTTCATCCAACAGAGTAAGGAATGAAGTCACATATAAAACAGAACAGGGGAAAAAAAGAAAGAAAAAGAAAACAGAACTCATTCCCTCAAGACCAAGAGTCTTAATGTCTTCTTTCCTTCCTTTGTGCTGCCCTTGGGAGGAGGGGGATAAGTGAGGCTGTGGAAGATGAGATGTATTTCTGCTGTAAGTTGGAAGAAGCTCCGTTCAAGATAATGACACACTGTTGGTGTAAGTTGGGTCAGGATCAGGTCAAACTCACAGACAGCCTCCATTCTTTCTCCCCACAGATTGGTGTGCAACTAATTGTATTTGGATGAATAATTCTAATAAAGATGTGACCTTTAATGCCAATTGGTGGTTTTAATTTTGATTCATAATCAGTCACCTCAGCGTGATCCCTTCTCATGTGTGAGCAGCAGTGAGGCCACTGTGCATATTTACACACAAAAAACAAATATGGGCCCAGGGAGGCATCCCATGGGGTGAATGCATATATTGCAGATCTTAAAAAGAAATTTGTACATTACTGGATTCTGAAGTGAATAAAAGTGCATAAATTCCTAGGAATCAAAGATAAGTCAAAGGGAAAAAAAGGCATTCACAAGTAGAAAGCAACCCCCTTAGCTCATGAATAGCCTAATTATGAGAGAGCCCCACAGGCAAATGCAAAGTTACTAACACAATTGCCTTTGGAGCTCACAGAGGGGTCAGATGCTACCCTCAGAGTATTATCTTCTGTAGCACAGCACCTGGGTCCTGTACTTTACAGTGCCATTCAAAAACCACTCCAAGGGAAGAGTCCGAGGAGGTAAGAGCTAACAGAAACTCAACATGGACAGTGTTGTAATGCTTGTACGTTTGAGAATCAGGTGCCTTTTCTCATTGTAAAGCTTCTTCTCTTGACACAAACATACTCACAATTGATGCAACTTCTCTTCCTGAAATTCTCTACCACATCCATAGGTAAAAGACTCCTTATGGCCTTCAGCACATGGTAATAGCGAGAGACACGGTGTAGGTAGCATTGTGTGGCAGAAAGATTTTGTGATGCTGGAGTTGTCACCTTCATGCCAAGACACAAACCCCTGGTTTTCTTAACTGTGTGAAAGAAGAAACAAGTTTCCCTTGCCACCTACCATGCAGCAGAAAATACTCATCTAACATCCTAGAGTTAAGACTATGCTTGGAACGGCAACGGCGATTTCATTTCCTGGCCAACCGCGTTTCAGCAAAGTTTGCAATACACTCCTAAACTGTCTGTAGTCCATGATACGCAAGAAATGGCCACAGAAGCGAAGGGTACTAAAGAAAGGTGCTCAGAAGGAAAAGGACAAGAAACAAGCTTTGCTTGTCATACATGGACATCAACTTCCTTTTCAAACACAATCTGACCTGATGAAGGCTGTTTTTCACCTTCCTCACTCACTCCAGCCAGTGTGAATTTTGCTCTCACTCCCGCTCCTATCACCTCTTCAACCTCCCTTTCCACAGGCTCTTACAAGATGAGTTTGCTTTGGGAAATTTGGTCCTTGCTTTACTTCCACAGATGCACCAACCAGCCTGTGACCACCTGGCTCTGCTGATAAGACTATGCAGAGTAAATACAACTGTGTGAAGAGTTTGTCTGTTTTATACTACTCCTCTATAGAAATGACCTTCATAACCTGAGTGCTAAAGTCATTATGCTCGTCTCCAGATCACTTAACAGGGCTCGTCTCTTTTACAGTGCTAAGAAGTGCCACCTGGTAATTAAAGATACAATACGGTCTCTTTAAAGCCTTCTCACATTTAATATCACATGTATATTCATGTGCTTAAAGGGTATACGTACACTTGCATTTCTGCATATTTCTACCTCTCTCTAGATACTGTTTTTTGCCTGAGACTATGAACATCTAACTGATGCCCTGCACTACATTCATGAATGCAAGAAAAGGAGAGAAATCCTGCCTATATCTGTGTCCCTTGCGTGTTTGTGTGGGATGTCTCCAACAAAGGAGTGGCTAGAGATCAGAGATGCTTTTTGATCCGCCTCAATGGTATATACTGTACCAACCAGTGGTTTCAGCCCACTTCAGGGGACCGTAACTTCTTGTAGCTAAATACACCCAAGATTACAAAGAGCTACACGCTCAGTTTGTCCCTATTGTACTTGAGGGGCAAAGCAGGAGCACGATGACATTATTCTACAATCAGTGAAAACACACAGGGCTGTGTTTTCTTGCCTGGGATCCAGTGCAGTGCTGATCGTGTCTTTTGTATACCACAGTAGAAATGTCGTTCTGGATTAGCGGTTCCTTAGGAGTAGTTCCGGATAAAAGGATGTGAAAAGGCAGAAGAAAAACCTTATCAGTTGAAAATGGAGCTTGCTAAGCTTATGAACAGAAAAATGTAATGTGTTTTTCTGCAATAGCAGACAGGAGGTCTCTGCTCCATGGTCCTCGAATTCCTAAACATAAGTATAAGGTTATCTCTTTATTTTTAGTTAATAGAGAAGACTCACTCATCCTGTTAGACCATAACCTGTTTTCCTATTTGCTGTGTTGAGATCCAGGAGCATCATACGGTTTGAAATAGGTAGTTTAATTGGATTCAGAATTCATTTCTCTCGGAGAGAATCTAGACTGAGTCAGTATATGTGGTTTTAACTAAAATAATATTTTGCTAGACTCTAATACGATGTTAATACCCATATGAGACAGGGTAATACCATTCAGTGTTCATCTTAATTAACTAACATTAACTATCATTAGACTTTTATATGGTACAATGCACATTACTCCATAACTTCAACACAGATCACATACAGCTAGATTATAATGCATAATATCAATCATGGTTTTCTCGAGGCTTTCTTAGCACCTAGCTTTGATTTTAAAAGTTAAGGTCAATGTTAAGTGTTACACTTCAGCTGAAAAAGTTAAAATCAATGTTAATTAACAATGTTAATTAAATGTTAATCAGTTAAATGAAAGCATTTTTCATCCATTTCCCCGATAAATTGTGGTCAGGTAATCTTGCATACATGGTTTCAGATGTCATATGAATATGTCATCACCCTTGGGATGACTAAGAGGGAAGTCCGAGACAACCATTCCTGCAAAGATAAAACAAATTGCTTATCTCAGTACAAAGGCAACTAAATTGCACTGGAAATCCAGACTCATGAATAGGAAATTAAAGGCACAGCAAGACACTACCGCCGCTGGTAGTCTTGATGGTGACCACAACAGTGTCCTAAATCTGGGAGTTAGAAGCGTTTTGGGTGGCTGTGAGCCTTCAGCTCCTCAGCCAGCCATGTGGCAACGGGGTCCCTGTGCCTGACTGTGTAAGAGGCAAGAACTGCTGGAGTAATCTTCATGTGCACTGAGGACACGTCTGCCCGTAGAGCAGCCACACGCAGATCAGGCACCGGCAGTCTGCTCTGCACTGCTCCAGCAAGGTTACATAGCAGGGCAGGGAAATGGGGAAAACCTCTTCAGCTCACCCAGGATCCTGGGTGGGTGGTGGGAGCTGAGCCAGGGCTGCTGCCGCTTGCTTGCCCCAGGGACCTGTGCTAGCCAGGTGAACAGCAGGTTTGGTAGGATGGCAAACCTGCCTTTCAGTCGCATCGCTGACTTCTGTGGTGCTGAGCTGCAACACAGCAGAAAGGGTCTTACACACCATCAGTGCCAGAATAGGTCCACTATTAACTAAACAGCAGAAGAGTTTAAGACACACTGGATTATACCCAGGGAAAAAACTAGCAAGCAGTATCTTGTGTCCCACAGAGCTGGCACCATAACAGGAAGGGACGTATGGAAAATGTGCTATTAGGACCATTTGAAAGCAATGGGTACACGCAACTGGGCCGGCTGGCCCAAAATAGAAAAAAAAAAGATCTTGTAGTTTAACCATAAACCACACTTGTGGCATGGATACCCGGTCAGGTCTGGAGCCTGGTGTGCACACTCTGCCCCACCGGCATCTCTGGCTAGTACATGTTAGCATACCTATAAATCACCCATTTGCTGCTTGTTATAAAGACGAGCCCTTCTCTCTCAATCTAGTCATAAATCTGTCAAATTTCTAGAGCACTTGATGTCTACGTCAATGTAGATAATGAATAATAGTAATTTGGTTTGTCTATGTTCTAACATTCTCCTTGTGTTTCTGGCGAGTGGGCATCCGTTTGCTTGTGTTTTGACTAAGTGCAGTGATTGCCTCCTGGGAAAATAGGGGCTTGAGGTTAGTTTAGTAAAAGAAACAACAGTTAATTTTTTGTGAATGCAGGTCTTGTCTTTGATACTGTGGAATTCAAAACTGCATGAGGCAACTACCAGCAGTTCATGGGCCAAAATGGATGGGCATGGGTAGCCCTGAGTTACCTCAGTTTGGACATGACTTGAGTCCAACCCTATAACAGCACGTTTTACATTAGTTATTAGAAAATATTACATGAATACTTGAAGTATACAGTATACTTGAAGTGTACAACTGCCATATCATGGGTTTATCATGTGAGTGGGCACAGTCTAGTACATACTCCTAAAGCTCACAAGAGTTTTCATTCAAGTTCAAAAAATGTGTATATAACAGTGTACCTGGTGTTTTTATATATATACAGAATCACAGAATCACAGAATCACTAGGTTGGAAAGGACCTTTAAGATCATCACACACATATGTAGGTATGCAGTGTGTATATATAAATATGAACTATTGTATATAACGTATTACAGACTAGGAAATTTTAAGCAAGACACAGTTCTTCAAATGCCTTAAAGATACTGGTTACAATTAATTGGATTTGAAATTTATGCTCAGGCTGGATTTCAGTCAAACCCACAGTTCCTTGCATGTTACTGAGATGGTTCTTTTGGCTGAGAACTAGGGATCTACCCTGTCATGTAGAAAATCTGTTTAAAAAAAAAAAATAAAGCAGTGATATAGTTGACTGTGCATATCAGCATTTTACACGTCAATAGAAGTTAATATTTAAAGTGTGGCTCCACTTTGAAAAAGGTCTATAGAAATACATTGTGCCCTCCTCATCAGATCTGCCTGGCCATGTGTTCCGGGAGACAACTCCTGTTTCTGCTGACCAAGTATTATCCCTTCCCTTGTCTTTCCCTTCAATTAGTCCTGAAGAGAAAATGCAAGTAAAGAAAATTTAGCACCTCTAGAAATCCCCTGTGAGTGATGGCTTCCTGGTAAGTCCATCACAGTGGTTCAGTTTGGCCTGATGTGAACACCAAGTGAAACTTTGCCTCTGCCTCTTCTCTGTGTTGGCCATTGGAAATGCTCGGCTGCAAGAGGAAACGGCGGCTATGTTGTACCTCTGAAGAGCTTTGTGTTGTCAGCTTTCTTAGCAGAATCTTTGTTGGCACAGAGACACAAATCTCCCCACAGAGGGAATTTTAGGTATCTACTGTTGCACAGATGTAGGTGCTCAGCCATATGGCAACACTGGAGTTAGGTCTCTGGTCCCTTCTATATCCATCAGGAAGGAGCTCAAGAGATGCCAGTTAATAGGAACTGCTGTCTAAATCCCACCACTTTCAGGAAGACAGGCAACTTAATTTGGACTGCAAAGTGAGCTCTACTGAGGAACCACAGGCCTGAAGTGAAACATTCAAGCCCTTCCTTTCAAGATGAGATAGGAGGACAAGTATTAATTCCTTCCAGTCCCTCCCTTCCTCCCCAAAATGGGTATGAGATACGGTTAAAGTTCTTATATTTTTCCTGGTAGGTAGTGGTTGGAACCACATCCAGGACCGATATAGGTGAATCCACAGCTCTCTAAGAGCTCTTTTTTGTGCCACCTTTCAGCATAAATATTGCTTTAAAGTGTACAGGTTTCCTCTCTTCTCCTGTAGTGACCAACTTTTTGTGGACTAACTAATTATTTGTTAAAACTTGGGGTCAGTGAAGGCAAGGAAGATTAGAACAGGAGAGTAAGCACAAAACCAGGCTATGATGGTCATGTCTCCCACTGGTGTGAGGTAGACTTCTACTCCAGTCCATGTTCTGCTCAGTATCTCATTGGTTTAGGCATTGGAGAGGGTCCAGAGGAGGCCACAAAAACTGTCGGAGGGATGGAACACCTCTCCTTACGAAGAAAGGCTGAGAGAGTTGGGGTTGTTCAGCCTGGAGAAGAGAATGCTCTGGGGAGACCTCATTACAACCTTCCAGTACTTAAATGGGGCTTATAAGAAAGATGTGGACAGACTTTTTGGCAGGGCCTGTAGCGATAGGGCAAGGGGTAATGTTTTTAAACTAAATGAGGGTAGATTTGGACTAGATATAAGGAAGAAATTTTTCCCAATGAAGATGGTGAAACGCTGGCCCAGGTTGCCCAGAGAGGTGGTAGAGGCCCCATCCCTGGAAACATTCCAGGTCAGGTTGGACGGGGCTCTGCGCAACCTGGTCTAGTTGAAGATGTCCCTGCTCACTGCAGGGGGGTTGGACTAGATGACCTTTAAAGATCCCTTCCAACACAATGATTCTACAGTTCTATGTTTTCAAAGGAGCAGATGATCTTCACAACACAGCAGTGGAACTACAGTTTAATCTTTAGATTTATGTTCATTTTCATTCTCTTTCTGTGCTCCACAGATATTCAGTTAACTCCAGCAAGAGCTTCACAAGAGTAAAAAAGCCCACTCTAATGCCAGAAGCCTTCTATAATGCCAGCAGATAGTCTCCTGGGAGTAAGGAGGTAAAGCTTCAGCTATGTAATAAATTAAAGCTGAAAACAAAGTGTTTTGACGGACCTGACTATGATCATTATCTCCCTTCCTTTTACCTGGCTCCATCTGCCGTGGTCTGAGAATTCATAGTTGTTCCACAGGCCAGATGAGCAGAAGAAATGTGACTTGTGGAAACCAGCAGGGCTTGGCACAAGACACATGCTGGACTGCCAAGCCCTCTGAAAACTGACAACTTCTGGGTATGCCAAACTTTGCGAGACTTAATGTAGTCTCCTTTGAATTTCAGTGCTTCTACTGTTAAGCAACAGCTAATTGGGATCCTAGAGAATAAAGTGTTGGACTAAGTGACAAAAGAGGCAGGTAAGAGTGTAAATCCTGGCTGAATTCACTGTTTTGCAAGCTTAGCAAAAAAATTCCACTTCTTCCTCCCCATCTGCCTAGTGTCAACAGATAGACCGCTCCTTTCCCTCCCCAATTCTCTACCTTGGGCACAGTGCCACGTTCCTCCGTGGCTCTGAGAGGCAGAAGATGTCTCTGTGCTCACCCCTCCCGTTCCTAAGAGCTGAAGCTACCAAATACGCTATTCCCGTAGTCATGTGTCTAATGGGTAGTGCGGGGAATGACCCTGGGATGTTTTTCCTTCTTTCTGATGAAGGAAACTGTCTGGGCAAGAGCAGAGTTCCTAGCAGGCTGGAGAGTTTGTTTCATGCTGCTTCTGCTGAATAAGATCATTCTGGGAAAAGATCTTTGGCAGGCTCCACCGAGGACAAAGACGGCAGCATCGTTCCTGTGTGATCACAGAAGAATGTGTCTGAAAACCTCGAACACGTATGAAAAAACACCTAGAATGGGTTTGATATACCAGCTAAATATGAATAATTGGCTGACCATCATGGAAGAGTGTAAGAAAGCGTTTATAACCCATATAATTATTTCTAAGCAGCAGACACTTGACTGAACCCTAGGAGCTACAAAACAAAAGGTACAAACTTACGCAACAGCTGCAGAGCTGTTGAAACCAAACGGCAGCTCGGGAAATGCCAGAGCGCTTCTACCCTGGAAATTTCACAATGATGGAGAGAGACTCCTGACCAAAAAGAGCAGCCATGTCGATGGTGGAAGAGGTAAAGATCACCCACGCTGAAGGCCAGCATGACCTCGGGGCTCTGCACAAGTCAAACTTGTTTAAGCTTAGTTTGATAAGAAAACCTTGTTTTTAGCAACATCATCTATGCAATTGTTGTTCCACGTCCACAGCCTTTCTATCACACTACTTCAGTGCTGTCTCCCAGCTATTATCCTGTCCACTACTGCACAAGTAAAAAAAAAGGCACTGCTTTGGGCACAAACACAGGCTTTTTGTGCAAAATGTAAGCTTCATTTATAACGCTATAACCCAGTTAACTTGGTTATGCCATCATGGCTGAAGTGGATTTCATGAGACGCACCAGAATTGGGCACCACCTCCTTGCCAAGGCAACCCACCTCCACTTGGGAGAGGGCAGGTAAGCAGAGCCACGGCACCACTGACTCGTCACCCTCCTCGGCCGGGTGTAGGAGACATATCCACCTTGGGACATCAACAGGAGCGTTGCAGCTCCACCCAGCCTTTCTCAGGATGGTTTGTCATTCCCAACCACTCAGCGGGTGGGAACTGCGGCAGGATTTTGCTTTGGGAAGAAAATAGGAGTGAGAACAAACAGGAGTGGTATTTTTTAAATATAAATTGCTACCCAGGCACCCAAAGCTGGAGAGGTAGAGAACAGGCAAGCAAGGCAGCTTTTGGGGTTGAAATGAAGGTGTCAATCAAGGGCCCACGTGGGATCATGCAGTGGGGAGATGGGAAGCCAAAGAGAGAAAAAACTTGGGTTTGGATCCTCATTTTTTGATGTGTTTGTTCCAGGATTCTTTGGTACTTGGTGAGAGTGTATTTTTAAAATAAAGCACGTCATGCTGCCTGTGTATTTGGGAGCTATTCAATGCTTTAACGACTAAAGGACAAATTAAAAGGAAAGGCTGTCTGGGATGAGATCTTGAGGGGTGGGAAAAGGGGAGCTGGCAGGCGGGATGAAGAGGGCTCACCCCCTCACGGCCCTGCTTCATTCCTCTCAAAACTGATGGGACATATAAGGAGGTGCTAAAATTGTCATTTCTTTCTTACCATGTTGAAAAATCTCCATCCTAACCTATACTGAAAGCCTTCCTGTTTTGTTTTTTGGGGTTTTTTTTTTGTTTTGGATTTTGGGGGGTTTTTTTTTAATCCAAGAGGATGGTGTAGTAACAAACTGCCAAGAAAAGAAACGGTGGTGAGTCACTAAGAGGAAATTTAGTAGAAATGATAACACTTCACAAAAATGAAAATTATTACATTTACTGTACATGGGAACAGTAAAAAGTCATTTTTTATTGCACTTGGAGTCGAATAGGAAAGGACTGACATTTCCACACTGCTATATAATATAATTTGCTTGCCAGCAGTTTGTTTTTCTCTTAAATGCAATTTGTTTTGACAAATTTCTTAGCAATACAATACTCTTGTCAGAACCTGTGCATGGCCATTGTGACTATGTAGGAGTCTATTTTTCTGGCCTTTTTAATTTTAATAATCCAATATCTTATTTCTCAAAGGAAACCCTTAAGATTTCTGCCCAGCAGCATCTGGCAGTTTCTGTTTTATAATAATAGTAATAATAATAATAATAATAATAAAAAAAAAAACATGGAAAATACATGTAAAGCATCTTTAACATCTTTTATAACTGAAGATAAACAAAGAGATTTTTTTCCATTCATGTCGTCAACCAAACATATCTGACTAATATCCCTGTAGAAGACATCAAAGTTTAATATGTTAAATATAGGATTTCCCAGCCTTAGCCTCAGTGGAACATAAGAGGATGATGCATGGAGTAAAAAATTTAGTTACCTTATTTTTCATCTGTGGATTTGGTTTGCTTTCCTAACTGTTTTTGCTATTTATGGAACTCGCATTATAATGAAGCCTGTTTTTCAGCTACAATGAATAGGACTTTCTGCTGCTGACCTGGAGCTTTTCAATCTGGTATCATGAAGACGGATGAATAATAGCAATTTTCTAATATGTTGGGTCAGTGATCTGAAGATTCGCTTGTACAAGGCTCCTTCGGTAAAATAAGCTTGCTTATAGAGGACCAGCACAGACTGTATGCAGTACTGAGTCCTCCGGATAAATTCATATTTTCAATGAGTTAAAGGCAGAAGATTTCCTGCCTACGGTATTTGAGCTAATAAGCTTGGTAAGGCATAAGCAGGTCTTAAGTGGGTTTTAGGCGTTATATAGTCTGTGTAGGTGAGAAATTTACATTCTGTCTTGGACAGATGTATGGCTAAATGCAAACCAACTTGTCTGGGATGGAGAGGGAAGCTCCTTTGCATGCAGCACAGAAATATGTTCCTTTGATCAACGTAAACTAAAAGTCTGAGCTGGTAAGTTCATTAGAACAGGGTTACGGAAAAGTTTAGCTCTGTAAAACAAATTAGACCATCTTGACAGAAGCTTTTTTCCTCATCTGTACCCAGATGGGGTCTTTCTCTTTTAATTTTCAGATGTAATTTCCAATAGCCAAGTACCTGGAGCCAGGGCGCTCTGAGCAGGGGCCGGGGGACATGGACACGGAAGCTCACAGAGATAAGAGAAGTTCCAAATAACACATGGAGAATTTCTTTTGGAGATGCCACCTCTACCATGAGGAGCATTTGGAGAAGTAGAGTTCTTGAATAAATATAGCCCTAAGAAAGGCCCATTGACTGAGATGTGCTGGTAAGATGTGTTTAAGTTACGCTGCCTGACTTCGGAAAGAAGAGAAACTAAGAAGGGCAGGGAGCTCTGGTACAAGGTATTAGTTAATCAAGCCCAAATATACATCTGAGCTCCTCATTCCTCCATTTGTTTTTCCTTCGCAAAGTTTTAACAGCATTTTCTTTCCCATAGCTGAGTTCCCCTGGACTTTAATTTTCTAATGACAGAAACCAAACACACAAGTTAGTTTTACTGCAGAGGAGAACTAGCTCTAGTGCAAGAGATACATTACAACATGTGAGAGAGGAGTGTTTGTTTTTGTAAGGTTTAAAATATTGTTTCTTTATTTTCCACCCTAACTCTGAGAACTTTGGCATTTGACTAATTTACCGTGCGTTTAAGGCTGGTAGCAATATTGGAAAAGAAATATGATAATCACATGCTGCCACAAAGCATTCTATACCTCGCTCTCTTTTCCAGCTCCAGTTTCACATGTGTTGGTTCAATGGAATATTCAATAGACATTTATAGGAAATAAATTGAGAGATGAATGTAAACCATATGGCATCTGGAGGTTTATTTGTAAAGCCCCTGCATCAAAGCTTTCTCCAGATCACACCATATTAGCTATGTTTTTCCAGTCCAGCAGAATCAGGAAGGTAACCACAGACTTCCTTGATGGAAAACACATGAAAAACAGAGCAAATCTTAATATGTAGCTAAAGCAACTGTTCAAGTAGCATCATTTAGAATAATTTTATTACTAATGTGTAAGGAGCATTGTTTAGTGACGGATTCCAAACCAGAAACCAAGTGCAAGTTCATTTGCTAAACTCCCTGACTGTTAATTTGTAGAACTCACAGACCATTAAAATGTATCAAACCATACATAATTAGTGTTTGTACTTTAAAGCACTTAGGACAATTAGATACGTTCTCAAAACAGAAAAGCTGCATTGGATTTATATAAAGAGACTTTTCCCACAGAAAACATTTCATAGCCAATCACATGCCTGTAAGTAATAAGAATTATTGATTGGACTGAGTGAGAAGTTGGTTGTCGATCTTACTTATTTTTGTAGCAAAAAAAAAATTTAGGCTGCTCTCAATCCGAAATGCTTACTGTTTGCTGGAGTTTGGCAACAGCCAGCATTGCATCTGAAATCAAATTAAACTGCATTCTCATGCAGTATGTTACATAAATCATTAGGAAACGTCAAGAGCTCGTATATAGTTGGTTTTGGGTTTTTTTTAAGTTTCCACTTACTTTCCAAAATAGTTTTCATTTTTCAATGTCAATCCCTTTTCGCCACTTAGACCAGCTGTAATGATTTGTGTGTTAAATTTGCTCGTCACATGAATATTTTTAATAACTCATTTAATATTTAATACGCTGCACTTCTTTGCTGGGCCAGTAAGTGATAAGGTGCAACGCCAACTCCACATTAGTAGTCCCAGTGGTGCAAGTATTCACCTTGTGCACCAGAACAACATGCTCAGAAAGTGAAGAGAAGAAGACAGAAAAGTTTGCAGGGTGGTTGAATTACGCTGCCTCATGAAGGCTCGTTCAGGAAGCATTTTCGCCTAAGATGAGACAAAGGACTAGGGCCTGTTTCAATACTTAACTTCTGGTAAACACTTAAGTCTCTTTGACTTTAATATTAAGCATGTGCTTGAAGACAGACATAAAATGCACTAGCATCTGTAGGAATCTTTCCACTGACTTTAATGGGCTTTGGATTGTGCCCTGATATCTCAGCTCAAAATAGCTGTTATTACAGTAATAAATGATTTGTGAAGCATTCTTTTGAATAGGTACATTTATACTATGAAATCATAATGACTTCTTTAAAAACTCTTACACTGCAAATTCATACATTTGGGATAATTGCTCTCCTCTTCATTAGGGCTTCACATTTCTGTAGCATTTTCCAGTCCAATAGTTTGAAATCTCATTACGGATTTAGGTAAGTATTTCTACTCCCATTTTACAGATGGGCTAAAGGAGGTAGAGAGAGACAATGGCCCTCATCCAGTGTGGGAAGCTTCTCCTTGACTTGGGTGGGTGCTGGACCATAAGGTCCAGCCTTCCAGAAGATATATAGGTACCTATCTCACGCCAAAACCTATGGAATTAAGTATCTAAAAATCTTTTGTGTATTTAGCCAAAAAACCTCATACTCCATCAAAACGCAAGAAGTCAGAGAAAGGGTTTATTCACAAATCCTACTCTCCAGTGATCTATCAAAAAAAGTAATTCTTCTGTAATGTTCTAGCACTTCTGGCACAGGGAAGCGAGAATGGTATTCTAAGATCCTAGTTAACGCCAAGCATGAACCAACGAGCGGCATCCGGGTCCCAGTCGGAAATGCTCTCTGGTCTGTGCTGGAGGGAAGACCAAGGACATTTGTTTGATAAGAAGAAAGTACAATGGCTTAAGGGGGCCTCATGGCACTGTATTATTAGCTACTTTCTAGGCAAATTTTTGATAGGGAGAATTTCTAATTGGAGAAAAATGGCAATTTATAACATTGGACTGAAAGTGTTAGACTTCCGACTTAGATATTTTAATTCTTGCATAGCACCCAGAGTCCTGCAGTGAAGTCAGAAATGAAACAAACCTTTCTGAAATCCAGCTTTGGTTGTTTGAATTGCAAATACCTTCAGAGTTCAGGTAATGTGTGGATTGAGCATTTTAGCTTGAGCTCATCTCTAGTTAAAACTCTCTTCTCCTCATCAATCTCATTCATTCATCAACATACAGGTTAGCTTTTAAACATATGGCAGTCAATGAATGCCACTCACAAACCTTAGAAAATAAGTATGCAAGCAACATCAGTTTAAAAATATGCAGCTAACTGCTGGAAGCTATTAAAACCCAAATAAACAAAAGAGATTATACTTCAAAGAAATGTCAACAGTTTTTCCTCTCCTAGAACAGAGCAGTTTTCTTTGCTTCCATCCCCAGCCACATCTGGAAAGTGCTTACTGCTTTACACATCTCTAACGATAAAATTAGTTTATTGATTTTTCAGAATTTCCTGAGAGATTTATGCAATTTCCAAAACAAAGGTAAACTCGCATCCCAGTTAAAAAAACCTGGTGGTAACTACAAAGAATTCAAAAAATCATAAAAACACAAAGTTATGCAAAGGAACAAAACCAGTCACTTGCTAAATAATGCCGTACCTCTGTGACTACTGTTAGATAGCAGGAGACTGCAATTTAAATTACTTCCTTGTAAATAAATGAAAAAAAAAAGTATCTTATGGCTAATTATGGCTGGTGCAAAGTCAAAATGAACCTTCATTTCCAAATAAATAGAAAGAGATTTTAAAATGAAATCTGCATATTTGATGGAAAGAATTAAGAAGAAAAAAGAAGCATAAATCATAACTACAGATTCAAAGAACTACAAAAAAATCAGATCTATTAAAGGTGTCTGCAACGCTAAGTAACTGGAAATTTAGGCTCTAATTTCCACGATAGCAAATTGCGTCATTTTAGGTGGTCCAAATGTTGAATTTTTAATTTGCTTAAAATTCCACATTTGTAGGAGCCAAAACTTGCAAAGACTGTTAATTTGATTTTGGTTTACAATTAACTAAGCAGTAGCAACTTAGCCTATACAGAACACTGCCAAGAAAAATGATATCTTTGGTAAATTACCAAAGATCAAAATGTGGACAACAGATTTCTCCCCTCACATACCCCCACCCCCTGACTATTTTTAACTAACAATGATAGTTTTGATGGAGTAAAAGTATTTAATAGAAAATATAGTGACAAGGTGCAAATTATACAAAACAGTCCAGGATTTCCAAAGTAGCAGTATATGTTTAAAGGAGACAAAAACCCCTCAAAACAATTTAAGCATTAAGTGTACAGTAAGTGCTCTGTAGTCAAATAAAAAGAAAATAAACTCTAACAAGACTGCTGCAGAATGGGAAAAAGCAGGTCCAGTTTGTTTATTTATAAATTGGTAACAAGTAGATTCTTTCGCACTAACTAAACCAGACAGTAATTATAAACACAGATTGGTTAAATTCCCTGCACCCTATCAAAGGAAATGAGTTCCTCTCTTTTCCAAACATTGTCATTTGTTTATTGAGCCTCTTTTGGGCTTGATTTCATTAAAAACGATGTAAAGTCCACATCTGCAACCCCCAACACAATGTTAACCTTGTTAAGCTGATCCAGAGTCCTCATTACAAAAAAATTTGCAAGCAACATAACCAAGCATTTTAAAAGGGAACCACTGGAATACAGAGCAAAGAATTTGGATTATTTTTGTTCCATTACAGAAAACTTATATTACTATGCAATAGAACAGGAAGCAAACAGTAACCGCCTCAGTAGTTCTGGATAATTAGTTACCTAAATTCTCTGAGGTGAACAAAATGTACTTAGATGGGAGAACATTACTGCTTGTATGCTGAAATAACAGAGTAATCTTGGTTAAAATGAAAATCACAAATACAGGAGGAAAAAGTCATGTTTAAAATCATTAGTCTTTATCAGTAAAGTATAACTGAGTTCCTCATTAAAGTAACAGTTTTATTAAAAAGGGGATGATACTGCTTGTATTAGCTAGTGTCAGATATCAGATTTCAACAAACTTTAACACTGTAGACGCTATTAAAACATCATTATTAGAGTTGCCATGCTTGAATGATTTGAACTAAAGTGAATTTTCGTGTATTTGTTGGAAGACAGCAATAATAAATCCTGGAGCTCGAGCTGCTTAAGAACTGACCTGGACTTTGCAGACAAAAAGTTAAGAAGTTTTGCTCCCAGCACCGCTGGCTGCGGGGTTAGTGAAACCCCGCCTGAGAGAGCTGATATGGGATCTGGGTGGTCTTGTGCACAGAACCCCCCCCAGCACCGCACGCTCCCCGACACGTGCTCGTGAGCCCGAAGAAGTGCCAGGAGATGCTGCTACACCTGGTGTCTGTCCCTGTGGGGAAGCTCCTGGTAGCATGGCCAACGCAGAAGAGCGCTCTGGGGGTTACCCCTTCTCGGGGCAGACCCCTCCGTCCCCACGGGTCGGGTGCTGGGACTGCGGTGTCCGAAGAAGCGCGTGCGACTGGGGCTTGTTCCCATCGCCTAAGAGACAAAACGCACACGAGAGCAGCGGGATGACGGGCAGGGTAACGTGCGTCACCCCACGCTCCCGGACCAGCCTGACAGACCGCGGACGCCTTCACAGAACACGCTGCATTTATTTACTGATTCATGGCAGCGCTCAGCAATTTGCTGTCACGCCGCCGCGTTCTCCGGTCAGGTAAACGCTGGATATCTCCCACCTATGGTCAAGGCCAGTCAAGGGAAAACAAACAAGTTCCCAAAAGGCAAATCCTCTTCCCGTCACTTTCCTGCCCTCCTAATGTTCCTGGTGCCTGGGATCAGCTCCCTGACCATGTATCCATGCAACTTTTTCATGTGCAATCTGCCTAAAAATCTGATTTATGGCAGGTTTGCTCCTAATCTTACTCAGGTTCTCAAATGTGGTACTTCGATAAAATGAAAATAGCGTTTGCTACTCATGCTCTCTGCCACCATTTTATGATGCTAAATAAAAATGCTTTTAAATTTTCAATATTACAATTAGAATAAAAATTAAAATATATTTGAAGTTTATATTTAAAATAAAATAAAGAAGGACCATCAAGAAGAGGGGGGAATATCAACCACTCATTTTGATTTCTTTTGGTTTTTTGGGGTTGTTTTTGCAAAATTTTATATATTTTGGTATATTATTCCCTCTGAACACTTATGTAGAACTTTACGTCTGACCCCATACTGGGATTTCCAGCTCAGCTTGTCACAGGGAATTTGGGGCAATTAATGTCTTGAAAGACTGTGCTTTTAGAATAATCGAGTCAGGAACTTCATCTTTCTAAACGGTCTGCTGTTTCTCAGGAATATCTGTGGATTCTTGAAATAATAAGTTACACTAACACTGGGACAGATCCTCAGCTGGTGCAAAGTTAGCTTTTCTTCATTAACTTCAAAGGAACTATGCTGATTTACACCAGCTGAGGGAAGATGTGGCCCACAGTGTCCAGGTGGATTTAAATCATACACATGAGAAATACCTCAGTACATCCAGGTTTGTACTGAGGTTGAACATAAAAGGCCTGGGTAGCGGGAAATCCATCCCTTTTTATTTTTAAATGCTCAAATGTTTACCAGCTGACCTTCCCCTTTACTGCAGATCTGGGAATCAAGGTGCATACAATAAAGTTCAAACCAATCAACTGCTTTCAGCTGTTCTTGTGCAATGAATTTTTAAACATTTGATCATTAAGGCCAATCTATATGCAGGTCAGTTTTCTGAACAGGATGGGAACAGTTTGGGAGCAGATGCCAGGGTACTGACTCATGAAGAGGGACTGCTAAAGAAACACAGAGAATACGTTTATCTTGGGCCACCCATCAGGTGAATACTACCAAGACCATCTCTTTGCTGGATGGATGCACAGACCAAAACAGTTAATCTCTAGCACGAACGGCGGCACGACGGCAGTGCAGTGCTCACCAGCGGAGTTAAGGTGGTTATCTCATCACAAACAAACTTCTCTGCAGTTTTTGGTCCTTCTCCAACCGATACATTCTCTAGAAATAGCAGTCCGTGCTGCTATTTACTTATTTATTCCACTAAATTGCCTGGCAATGGCTCATAAATACGTAGGCAAATTTCAGCTATGACTGTGATGTATTCACTCCCGACACCTAATACTCTTAATTCACCAGGTTTGTGGCTGGGCAGCAGCCTCAGGCCGTTGACGCCAATCTCTGAATCACTTCAGTTTTATCAGTGGGTAACTGGCTGTACTCTAAAGCCCACATTCACCATCCCAGCCACGTCATCGTGTACCTGGGTCATGCCCTGCCCTTTCCAAGCCCTGCTGGCTCACCTGGCCCGCCTGGAGTGGAAGGTGCCCGGAGGTTAATCTCTCATCCGAAGGCAACAGGACTGGGACAATCGTACTCAAGGGTCACACAAAGTCACGTGCAGCCCAGGTTGGGAGAAGAGCAGGTGATTGACACAGGTCCACCAGAGCTGATCATGCTCGGAAGCACATTAGGCACTCTGGTAATGAGTGGTGTTGAAACAGAGTCAGAATTTAAGCCTTTTGTTTCTTCAAAATGCATATGCAATATATCTAGCCTTATTTTAAAGCCCTCTACCTTTGAAGCTAAGGGGAAAGCAGACCAATCTTGGCAACACTAGGGTTATTGTCCATTTTTAGTTATTATATCTGTGGAGGGGATGATCACTGAAGCTTGCCTGATTTTATCAGGTATCTTAGAAGCAAGCCTTCGGAGGTAGAGCTGCTGTGCTGAAAGCCCATTCCTAATGTTATACAGGCGTCTTTTGCAGTTTGCCTAATCTATATGTTCTTTGATTGAATTCCACTTTCTTCCAGTTCAGTGCTCATGATTGTAATACACATGGTTGCTTTTGTACAGACATCTTTGTCTGCATACTTTGTTGCATCTAAAAAGCATCTAAACACCATCCAGCTAAGTTGCCACACTCTGGAAACATCAACAAAACCATCAGAAGGGTCAAACTCATGCATTTGATTTGAGAATGCAATTTACAAATCACTAATATTTTCTTTCTTTATTAGCCCAATTCTACAGGTACCTTAGTCAAGACGTGTAGGCAATTAATTATTCAACTATATTCCCAAACACCACCTACTTGCGCATAGGGCTAAACCTGGGACCTTGGAAATATCAGCGCTGGACTTGAACTACGTGGAGAATTTTAACAGAAAGATTTTTTTTTGGAGAGTATTTGCAGGTGCTGAAATCTGCTGGGGTTTTTGTAGAGTATTTTGTAGTGATATGTTGGTAGCCAAACTAGAAAATATTTGTTTGACCCAAATGATAGTATTTGGGTCAAAGAACAGGTTGAATGATATGATGTGTTACCACAGGCTGACTGAAAGCGTACTTGCAACTGTATGAAGCAACGAGGAATAGGAAACAGAAAGTTGAAGGTGCAAGCCTAATTCTAACAGTTACCGTACGTATCATCTTGGCAAGACACCCAACCTGTCTGTGCCTCGGTTATACTGTCTGAACCACTGAGATAATAATAATACTTAATCACCTTTGAAAAGAAGTGAGAGATCCTCAAACAAAAGCAGCGATAAGTGTGAAGTATTCATTATAATATTAAAGAACAGATGGCCAAAGCAGAGATCCAGTTAAAAGGACTGCACAGAGTTATAAGAAACCTCTTGCTGTGACGTATGCGCTTTACGATGTGCATTCCCTCAGACAATACATGATGAGTCGGCTGCAGCAGTTTATGTTCTGGATTAGAGCATAGGCATAAATAAAGCTACGTTTTTATGTGATCCCAACAAATAAATGGGAAGCACGGACAGGAATGTCTAGCTGATGGAAAAATGAGACACCACAAACAAACCACAGCTTGATGATGAAAAAAAGAAGTCTAAGATTTATATGGCACAGCTGGCTATGTGTAGTGCTTTTGTAAGCTTACAGCATCTGGTCACTTGTTTTAAATGTCTGAATAGATAGAGGTCTGAACCTTGCACAACTGTGGAAAAAGAGGCAATGTTTCATAGTAAGCCGCACAGCTACACACTGCCCTGGCACACATGGAGCCTGCCCGACTTCAAACGCCAGGTGAGAAGGGGGAGGAGGTCTCCTGCACCCGCCGATCACGACTGTCGGACTGCATGTCTGTCCTCCATTCAGGACATCACAGGCATCCATGCACCGACACCTTTCTGGAGAAGCTGTGCTAGAACTGGCGCAGATCTTGTAGAAGGACGTCCAAGCACAACTATGATTGACAACGATTTTACCATCTCATTTCTGTAGCTCCACTGATTTCAGTGGAGTTATGCTAACTTACACCACTGGAGAACCTGGCCTATTGTTCTTCAGCAGCTCTAAGAACCCACCCAAAGACATCCTAGATAACCCTTTGTGAACTATCATGAACGGTGCTTCTTCGTCTGCAAAAATCAGGATGAAAGATAAAGCTTGTTACAGAGAGTGGAGGAGCCAGACCATCTTCATCCTTTACTTGCAGAGTACTCGAGCCTTCCATTTCTAACAGATTATATTTTTACTCAAATGTTCAAAAAGGAGATCGCACAACGAGTTGTAGGAAAAGCAGACGCCCAGCCACGCTGTGAGTCACTCAACAGAAGGAGAGAGCGGAGCTTGCTGAGCTGCAGAGCAGCACCATGGCAGCAGTGGGGATGGCCAAAGGGAGGAGGGCATGAAAAAGAGGTTGACTGACAAGAAGAATAAATAAGGCGCCTCCTTGCTCCAGAGCACAAACCAGACCTTTGCAACAGCAGGAACATACTGAACACAACTAGTTAATCCCAAATTTGTGCAAGCTGTCGCAGTCAATGGGAGAAGTTTCTAAGAATTAAAATACTTCTACAACTTTTAAACCTGCCACGCTCTCACTGGACGAGTAAGATGTCGTAGACACAACCTCTTATTTTTAAAGTCTCAGAAAACCCCAAAGGTTTGTGCTCCCTCTGTTGGTTTTAGGAAAGAGGTTTGGTTTGGTTTTGTTTTCCCCACCAATATCATCCTTCATTTTGTTCTGACATCAGTGGAAGGACAAAAATGCATTTGTGCAATGAGATGTTATTTACACTGAAGTTTCTCTTGTTTAAACAAGAAAATGGACGTGCTAATTTCAGCTCCATCCCAAATGCAAAGAAAATGAATAAACATTTAATAAACCAACTGCCAAACTGGAGGAAGATTAAAGTATTTCAGTACTGCTGAAGGAAATACCACAAGCAAACGGGGGATAACACCACACACGCACACAGAGTTATGTCACAGGTACCGGTCTGAGCGGGCATCTGTGACTTTGTTCACCAGTATACAGAAGCCTACATACCCAAAAGCCTACATTGCTCATCGTGTTTGCTATTGCATATATTTTCCCTTTAGAAAAAAAAAAAACCAAACCAAAAACCAATGGGTAAGATGAAAAAGCCCAGTTACAAAAATGAACTAGATGAGTATGAGTCTGAGAAGATATGGAAGATGAGTGAAAAAAAAAGCGTGACAGAAGGATGGATCAAATTATTACAATTTTTTTTCCTTTGGTGTTAATTATTTACAATATATGTTTCTTGTTTACGATCTGTTTTTCACTTATCTTTATTCAGCACAAGGGAGGCCTGATCTTGGTGGGTTTTAAGCTGCTACTGCAATACAAATACTGAAATATGATATCAGATACACTTATTCAATTATTAATTTTTAGGAACAGAATATGAAGCCCATATTTGGAGAATATGAAACTGTTTGGGCTTAAATGGGACTAATGACTTAGGAGATGCTCACTGGAATACAACGTCCGCACTCCGGCCCTGAGAGGAGGCTGAATCCAAGGTCTCTGGGGACTAACCCATGGCCTTACCCACCACTCCCAATTTAAATGGGGGAAAATTGATAGATGCAGGCAAGACGTGAGGAAAGGCTGCACGTAAGACATACAATTTGTTTTGGTAGCCTTGAAGGCAAAAGGTGATTTCCCAGCCTGCAGACATAACTACAGACTGAGGCAATGCATTAAGGAAAAACTACCAGGCTATATAGCTATTATTTAACGCAGCTGCGGAAAGGGTGGCTGGTGTCCTGCAGGTCTAACGTATTTGACAGCAGCACGGGTTGGGCATACCCTGTTCAAACTGCTGGCTCCGCGTCCACCCCGCTCCCTGCCTGGCTGAACTTGATTGTCGCTGGATCCCAGCCCCAGACTTGTGACGCTGCAATTACGCCGGGGTGGCATGCGGAGTCCGTAGATATTTTTGCCACTTTGCCAAAGCTAGAAAAATCCTGACTGAACTGGAGCAGGAAAACAATTTGCTGAAACATCACCTGGAGCAGGAAGTTATTAGATGCTTGAGTGACTTCTAGAACAGAAAACTATGTATGAATATGTACACGAGGCAAAACAGATGTTGTCTTGACCTCTGCACACTGGAATCTTATAGCTGCTCTGTTTACTCTCTGCTGTCCATAATGCATCTTTAAGCCAGGTGCTGCCACTTATCAGGTATCTACATCTCTTGTTTAAACAAATGTTAACTGAACTTGACAGCAAAGGGGACCCCTGCAGCAAAATCAGCAGAAGACAGCTTTAAAGCTACCTTCAGTTCTTACTCCCGAAATGACTGAAGTTTTGTGTGACTAGGTAAGGAGTGAGGGTAGAAAGTTAAACTTTTGACCCCATCTCCACAGGATTTCATACACCGTCTGCCTGGTTGTCTGCTGGGGCGTAAGGCTCAGCTCTGCAGGCAGGAGGAGAGCTGGTGCCACGGGCTCTGTCCCTTGCCCGCCAGCCTCTCCAAGGTCCCTTGAGCCAGAGGTCCCTTCTATGGCTACCATTGTAACTACTGCTTGCATCGTAACTACTGCTAGCATCATAAATTACTCCTTGCATCATAGCAACTCCTTGCACCGTGGCTACAGCTACCATCTTCCGCCAGGGCCATGCCCTTGTCTCCACTGGCGAGAGCTGCAAGAGCGCACTGTTAGCCATGCTGCCGGTCTGGGAGCTGAACAATGACTGCCATCCCTTTCCCCGTCTCGCAGCAGGGTGTCGCTTTCATTTTTTTATCAGGGTTTTTTATCAGTGACAACTTACACAAAAGCTTTAGGGCAAGACAAGACCACAGTGCACTAGTGTTTGATGAGGCCCCAGTGAGAGCTTACACCGTGCCCATCACCATCACCATGGCAGCAGAGCATCTCCACCAAGGGCTGTGGGTTTCAGCCATCCCCGAGATCCTTTGGGAAATCATAAAACCGCTTGCAATAGGTGTGATATTAAGCTCTGTCACCTCTTTTTTAAGGGCAGCCCATAACTGTTCATCCATGAAGCAAAGACAACAGGCACTCAAAGGAGGTGTTACAGAAAGCTTCTGAGCCTTGCTCCTTCCCTCTCTCCTCCCAGGTCTTGGCGTACATAGCTGGGATAAAGGGTCTTCAGACCCACACAAGCTCCTGCAAGGGACTGAGCTGCTGGGGCTGAGGAAACCCCACCACTAGCAAGGAGGTTAGTGTGAGGGGTCGGCTGTCAGCAGAGCGCCAGACAGCACGGGCAGGACAACCCATACTTATCATAACATGTGTGATGGTTTCAGGGCTGGTTTACAGCCTCTTTGTTGCCCAGTGGAGGACAGTTTACAGGATCTGAGCACAGCTATTTCACCTTCCAAATGCTGCTGCGAAAATTAATGCTCTTCTTATCAAAGCTAACTAATCACTCCTCTTATCAAAGATAACTTTGAATTGAAATTGATCTTCTGATCGATTGGATTCAGTTTTTCTTAAGTCTCTATCATTACCTCCTCAAAACCACCTCAGCAACTCAGAGACAATCCGGCATGCATTACATAAATACCTATATCTACGTTTTTGTCTACCGATCAAATTATCTGTGTTTATTTTAATTAAACGTGGATAAAGGCCATAGCAAATAGGTATTGGTAGCACTGACAACTGTGAGAGTGAATGCTGAAACTCTGCCAGGATCCTGCTAATCAGTTGCTTATGGAGAGTTTAGGAAATCCTAAAAATTGGAGGGCAAGGAGTTGTATTCAGCATTAGAGAAAAAGCTCTGAAGTTAATTTCAGAAAACTGAGACAAGTTCTCTTGTAGAACCAAGGGAAGACACTTTTCTAAACTTTACAAAATGGGAAATAATGTTAGCCTTTTTTATTCTAACAAAAGAATAGGTCCATCTAGTAAAAAGCATGTAACTGTCCCAAAAAGTGTTTTTTGGATATCAAAAATGGTTGTGGGATGAAACTGGTGTGCTTTTCTGCAGTCTGGGAATGCTGCTGGTTCACAGCTAGAACTTGATGCCCAAGATCTATCTTTTGCAGCTTCAGTGAGCTGTGTCTGCAAGCGATTCCAAGCGCAAAGTTAAAGGTCATTAAAAAAATAAAACATTTTGCCCCTGCAGAGGCTCAGGGTGTGTACATGCTGGAATAATTACCTGGAGAAAAATATTCAATTAAACTATAGTTTTCTGTCTTACACCCTTCACTCACAGCCAGTCCTTTACCCCCTGTCACTTCATCAGAAGAGAGAAAGGGAAGAAAGATCAGGTCAAATACCTCCACTATCACACAGGAGACAATTTCTAGAACTCATTCATTCCCAAGGTTCCTTTCTTAATGCCTTGCAGAAAGGAGGTCTGGTATAACGAGGCTTTGCAATTTCTTTCATGTAACACAGATGCATACGAAGGAAAATCCCGAAGTACGTTACCTGATCTCAGACGGTAGCGGTGGACTCGGCACATTGTCCAAAATGTACTAAATTACTGCTGAAGCTGAATATTCTGGATACACAGTATATACCTGGACTGTGTATACATACTTGCTTCCTGCCTTTATCTTAATAAGCACCCCTTTGTTCTGGTGCAATAAATTGATTTTGGGAGTATCTACTGATGCATGCTCACAGATTTGTTATATGCTGGGGCAAACATTCCTATTTAGGCTGAACTATCCAACCCTTTTCTTGTTCTTCCAAGAAGAAAATAAGGTACACAATTTCTGTGTGTGTGTGTGTGTGTGAAATCGCCTTCAAAGGTATTGGGAGGACTGGCATTTTACTAAAAGATTTAGCTTTTCTCCCAATATGTTTGGGTGTACATAAAGCAATAATGGGCCCGAAGTGTGTCTTTTATCAGAGTTCAAAAGTAATCCCAACCTCTGAGACTACAAACTTTCAGTAAACGCCTTTGCAGAGAGGTTATGCTGTCCATCTCGGAGAATCCTCAGGCTGTATAGAATTAGCAGCTACGTATGTGGAACCGCACGGCTAGTCTCTGCTTTAAAACAATGGCAGCGAAGAGGAAGAAATACGCCAAACTCTGAATAACACTGGTCACAGAAAGGGGTAGAGATGCCTTTTCCATTGAAACCTGCAGGCTGATATTAAGGAGAGCAGGGATGTGTTATGGAAAATGTACTGTGCTATCTGAATATCAGAGGTTTGAAATTTTCTGATGAGGTGGAGTCTCATCTGGTTCCCTCCATCACACTGTCCATTCAATCCTGTCTGAGAAGGAAGGGGGTTGGTGAGAGTTTGCTCACCCTCTGGCCACCAGATCAGACAGTGGGAGATGGCTTGTAGAGCCATCAAAGGGAACAAGAAAGTCTGTAATGGGCAATATAGCATATAAATGCCTCGAAACAGAGGCCAGCTCTAGGCTAGAAAGGATAAAATATTAGGCAGATGAAATGTGTTGGTTTTGAGGATGCGCAGACTTCAAACATGGCAGTCTAATTCCTTATGTGATAAACTCTGCAGTCAGCAGAACTACAGGAAAAAAAAGCCAGAAAAAAAGCATCACTAACACTCAGGAGGTTTTTAGAACAGGACAGCTTGTTCCTGCTGCAAGATGTGGGAACAGTAAATGAGCTCAATAATTTCAGTCTCTAAACCTGTCGTTACCTGCCCTGCTGCTGATAGTGCTGTTATCTTGTTACTTTTGCATGCATACTTCCTTCAAGGATTTTAGTGTTATAGCTCTGAAAAGGTATCTGGTTTGCTTAAAAATCAAGAGACTGAAAAGCTAAACCGAAACAAAACACACACCTACAATGAGATGAGAAGAATCATGCATTTCAATGGATGGAGGACATACAGTCCATGTAGACCTGAGTTAGTTACAGAGCAGCTAGGAAGAGCACTAGATCCACTGAAAGTGTATAAATTACCAACCACCGAGGCTTTGTTAATATTCCTCTTTTACAGATTTTTTTTTTTTTTTTTTTTCCCACTGGCTGATTAGCTAATTAAAGTTGTAGGCTGTTTCCTTTCAATCAGGACTGTGAGCATGTACCAGGTGCCAAGCATCATGACAGGCAGAAAGGCAGACAAGCCTAGAGAAACGCAGGGGTACAGAAGAGGCTCAGCCCTACTAGATTACCCCACCGGCAACAGGCTAACACATTGGGTTTGCCCATCCATCCTGTCCTGGCATGAGGTTCACTATACCCCACTGTGAAAACAATGCAAACACCGTGGAACAGCAGTACACCATTGGGTACGATGGTCGGAAAAACAAAGATACCACTCAAAAATTTGCACCAGCTTCATGCAAGCATGGTTGAGTTAGACGAGAAGAACAGTGACCTCTAGATTAGCATCCCTTGAAGCAAACTCGTCTCCGATGAGCTTTTGTTGGATGTGCTGGCATGTGAGCAGAGATCTGAGCCTGATCCAGCTGGGCACAGCATCTTCTAACCTGAAAATTCTTACTGACATCTTCACCTGGAGCTGTTCGCAACGTTCCTAACAGAAAAGTGGGGTTTCATTGTTAGCAAGAAACACTCAATGAAGACCAGATTCGCAACCCATCACAGAGAAAAATCAGTCCCAAAATAGGTATTGTTTCCTGTGGTGGTACGGCACTGCCTTCGGCACAAGAGAAGGAAAAAATCTGGAAACTCTTTGGAGCCAACTCAACCAAAGCTTTCTTTGTTGTGTTACCAAGTGAATAAACTGGGTTCCTCCCGAATAAGGTGACACAAATCTTTGGTCTGAAAGATGATCAGAAGGTACTTGGTAAAATTTTACATGTACTTGGTACACTTAAAGGTACTTGATTAAGATTTAAATGGAAGATGTGTTTTCAAAATCCATGTTCTCCGTTAGGAATTTTATGTCTCAATTCTAAAAAAGGTTTATGGTTAAAGAAATAATAGCACCTCCAAGATGTGTTTGGCTGACTTAAAGAATACAGCTGGGCCATGGCCTGTACCAGGGTGAGCTGAGGTAAAAATTTCCCACTCCTCTTCCAAAATCACTGGAAATTGTTGTTTAACAAGAAATTGTCTGAGTTACCTATTAAAATGACATGGATTGAAAAAGGCAACGTGGTATAAAACAGAGATACTTTTGATCCACTGGTAAGGTGACCAAAGTACAAGATAGCAGGGAGGAAATGATCACAGTAAGGCAATCTAAGACTTCCAAATTTAAGGGTAAGCTGCAAAATGCTTTGCAGTGGGACAGAGAAGCCTTAAATATTTAACTACAGTAGTTTTAAATGCAGATTGGGCTACATTTTCTTGGCATTGAAGAATTTTTTTCCATTTCAAGGCTAGCAAACCTCTTGGAATCTTACCAATAGCCATGAAAAATTTAAAAATTGAGTAACTGTGGTAAGAATGTGCATAGCTGATAAATAGGAAGAAAACATTTGGACTCTCTTACAGTTAGCCCTAGTGTTTCACAAATTTATCTAACATTATGGCAACTGGAAAACCTAAGCTAACATTAAAATGTTGGACTAAGAGTTCAAATACACATATTTTATACAGTGGTAGTAATATTTCTTTTGCCCAGTGGAGCTTACAATGTTAGTTTGCTTACAAGCAGAGGGATCCAAAAAGAAATAATGCCAACACGCTAAGCATATTTCTAAAATATTTTTTCTTCTAAAATGCACGTCATTCCAAAAACACGTCTGAGTGGTTATATTTTGGGTGAGGAACAAAATCATCGAAAAAGTGTCAAATACATCTTTATACTACAATATCTCATGGTCTATTATATATGTAAGGTGGTTATTTACACACACAGAAGCTTAATATATACAAAAGGCAAGGGGGAAAAAGCTTGTATTTCGGATTTGCTAGCGAAAACCAGCAAAGCTGCAGGTGAACTGGGTAAGTCATCAGGACAAACTGGGTCATCAGGTTTGCTAAATCCTGAGCCGGCATCACACCACTGTGAGACTTCTCCTTCTTTTACAAAGGCTTCCACATTTATCGGACAGACATATTTAATATTGCACGCTAGTTCAATGCATCACTTGTGATTTTTAACCAAGACACTGGACTCAGGGGAGGCAACTGCCCCCTCCACGGTTCCTGTAGGGTTTCCCGCTTTGATTGCATCAATCAAATCACAAAACTATTTGTTGCTCTCAGACGGAGCTGGAGCATGCGCATCCCACAGGGATCAATTCGCCCTCCATGCCTCTCCTGAAGGTTGGTAAGATTGTGATGGGGCTGTGTGTGTGACAGGCCCCTGTAAATCCGTGTGCTTCACCTTCAGGGAGGGACGCTTTGCAGAGCCAGATCTACCTGTCAGTGCACTCAAAACCCACCTTCACCCCCCGCCCTGGGAAAGGCTCTGGTCCCTTTGACAGCTCCCCGGTTCCTGACCTGCCCGGGACGCTGAGCAATCCCTCCTACCAGAAGTTTCCATGGCTGCAGATTTCCTCCTTAGTAACTCAGCTCAATAGGTAACATGTGACTGCAGGAATTTTGGCAAGAGAATTAGGAGTTAACATAAGAGAGAGCATAGGGAAAAGGTTACAAGGGCTAATCTAAAGTGACGCTAAGGGTTTTTACATGGCTGTGACTAAAAAGGAACTTGTAAATAGTGGTTTTGATAGTCTTTTCTGAGGTTTATAAATGACATTTCCTCTGCTTCACCTTACTGCAATAATAATGCAGATGTGATACGCTACATTTTTCTAGAAATCTTGCAGGACACTGAAAGCCAACTATATCCTATTCATCCTTTCTGCATGCAGAAAAGTATGTTCCTGAACTTTTCAATGTTTTCCATTTGGAGGAGTAGAAATTTCTCCTCTAAGAACCAATTAATCATTGCATGCTGTGAGGCACCTCTAATGTACAGATTTAACGAGACAAGCCTTCCTGGTTTAGTTTTTTCCACCTTTGAATAAGTACTCCTTGACACATAAAAATCAAATATAAACAGCACTAGGACCAAAACCCATGTTCTTGGAACTGCACCTAATTTAAAACTGTAAGAACTTGGGAATGTTTATATTTCATCCCTAAAGTCTTCATCTGTTTATATCTAAACTGCGATCTGAACTTAGACACAACTACAAGGCTCAGTGAAATAGGAGAGCGTTCCCTTGAGCCATAGTCCTGGAAATCCACCATCTTTTTTCTTCATTAATATCTAATCCCCATTTAGTAAGAATTTAGCTACTTTTATCCTGATGTGAAACTTCAGGGCTGCCTATTTCGCTCTACTGCCTGCTGCTTCTAAATAGAGCAGTGCTGGTGGCGGAGGTGGTGATTGTGAGTCATAAACACTCTGTCATTGTAAGATGTCAGATTTGTCCAAAAGAAACATATTTTTATATCTTAGATTATTTTATTATTAGTTTAAGAAGGTTCGTTTAGCTGCTAGCAAAGCCACGAGGAAGAATTATGCACTTAAGCAGTTCTATCTCTGATGTGTAATGCCTTGCAGCCATTTAACATGCTGAGACAAACAAGAGAATCCCCAGAGTGCTCATCTACTACGGGACTTATTTCATACTGCATCAATAATGTAAATTGAGATGTGAAGATAGCTCCTTGTTTTTGTAAGGTATGATTACACTAGTGCAGACAACATCCACTCGGCTTCACTGGAAACACTGAAGTCAGCCCATTCTTTATCTTAACAGAAGAAAAAATTATAGTATCAACAGGAAACTGTTTGGAGCAGACTCTCTTTGTAGGATCAGTTGTTTGCCGTGACATTTTCCAAGCACCAGGTGAAGTGTTGAAAAGCCCAATGCAGGGGTTACTATTGCTTGTTAAAATGACTCCTGATATTAGTTTTTGTTCTTCTCGCTGAACTACACCGGTCCGCATCTAATCACTGTGGTGAATGCCGATTCATAGACCTCATGCAACTGAATTCAGCTGGGTTCTTTGAGTCTATAAGGGCTCACCCATGAAACATTTGCATCGCCTACCTTGATGTTTTTAGTGGAAAATGGAAGTCAACAACAAATTCGCTTTTTCTCAGTTTGACCTCTCATCTGCCCTAGTAAGACACCCAGCATTATGTGGAGTCAACACACTGGTGCAGTGCCCATATCTACTATTGTACAATACATAGAACAAACATAAAAGACATCAATCAAAATCCTCAAAATGTCTTTTTCTGCCAAGATGCATGAATGTTTCCTATCTCCCATCAAATTATTTTAATTACAGCTGCTGAGCTTCATAATTATTTTTAGCCAGGCTGGCTTTTCTGTTGTTATTGAACATATGATACGCAATATATTGCATTTATATGTCCCATTGGATTTTGTTATAGCAGAGCGACTCCTGTAGTTGAGACAGAGAACTGTTTTCCTGCTATTATGAAACCATTTGAACTCTCACTGGGAATTTTCCATCTCTGGTAGCTTACTAAAATATGACTTGGGGAGTGGGAAGGCAGATAGAAAGGAAAATTTTGCATGCTATCTCAGGTTGTTCCCTTCTGTAGCTTTCCTTCTCCCCAAGATGTTTCATACTGATGAGGTTTTTTTAAAAAATTCTATAGCTCCAAAACAAACAAAACTGAAACATGATATGGACAGATTCTTACTGACAAGAAGAGCCAAATCACTTTTTTTCATGACTTGTTATAATTCAAGATCATAGAACCAGGACCTTTATCTTTTCATGATCTTTGTTTTCAACTACACATCCTTAACTTTGCTTCAATTTAGGGTCTCTCCCTGTAGGCAATAAAGCATAAGGTAATTATTGAAAGAAATAAAAAAAAAATGAAGCTTGGCTTCAGCTGAGTAAAAACAATGGGGTTTCAAATATATACCAGCAAGAAGCCTGTATGTTTGAGTGCTACTGAAACACATGCCGTTTATAACACAACAATAGCGATACTCTTCTGAAAGCCACTGCTAAATGTGCAAGTCACTTACCCAAGAAGAATTTGTACTGCGTTTCTGAAAGCAAAATTACAATAGCTGACAAAACATGAAAGTTTCATCATGGCAGATTAGAATGCGCACAAGGAATTCAAAGGAATTTATCGTTACTCAACATTTCAGCTAGCGCTCTCTTAACACGTCTTTGGGGAGCAGATTTGTCTCTGCACTCTATAGAAAACCCATGCACATAAAAAGGTTAGATTACAGAAACCTAGTAAATAATACAACAAACAGCTAGTTAGACTATACAGCCAGATGAGCAAATATGTGTTGCTCCTACACTACTGATCCCCAAAGAAAACGTGTCTGTCTTTACCCCCAATACAACTGTTTCTTTGCCCAGGAACTTCCATGACATGAGGGGATTGGCCGTTGATTTTAAGATGCCTTGTCCCTCCTTGCTTGCCATGGGCCAAGAGCAGGTTTCTTTACATTTCAAGTAACAGAGTGCTTGCAGATATAAAACTTGATGCCACCTCTCCCTGTCAAGTAAGAAATGCTCTCAGCATTTACGATCTCCAAAGATCTGTCCAAAAAAGGACAAGAAAAGTACACAGCTCATATTTTTTAGACATAGAAGGCTTAGAAAAATAACCCCCAAAATTGTCTTATTGGCTGAAAGGAGACATAATGCCCTTTGTTTTTGGATAAGATCAAGAAACAATTTAGCAACCTTAATTTCTTATTGAGAATGCGGACACAGGAGAGGGAAGGGAGGACATTCAGTTCTCAGTCAAGTAAATACTAGTCAAAGGAACAACACAAAAACCCTCGTGGTAGCTACAGAATCACAGGATACAAACAAACTTAGGAAAACAAACGGAATGAACTGCCCTAAGCTCCATCCTGCTGCAGATGGTAGTACTGATCTAGTACTAGTAGTGATCTAGTACTAGTACTACTGATCTAGTAGCTTACAGCAAACTCACAGACATGTATACTTCATACTGCAGTGTAAATGTGACATTGGTCAGTAGACTTTTAATGTCATTGGCTTTAATTTTATTACTCCAAGACCTTTTGATTAATAAACCAGAAAAAAAAAACATGGCAGCATTTCATGCGGTCTTGTAGGGAATAGTTCTTGCCTTTGTACTATGTAACATTAGTACACATTGAGAGAAAACCAGTTACTGCTGCAAAGCTCAGTAGAAAAAGTGGGAAATAAATTTGAGAAAGAGTTACTGAAATTGAACAAGATTGACCATAAACCATGTGAAGGCAAAAATCTGAGTTAGAGATATGACTTTATATGAAGTTACACATTCAGTAATTAAAACGGGAAGACCACACTCTCTAAACGTGGGACTCTAGTTCTGAAGACATGGGTATGATCCTTTCAACATTATATCCAAGTGTTAAGCTGTGAAGTGAAGAACAAACCTGTCCTAAGATACTTAAATAGGAGTATACTTAGCAGGCGCACTTCTGTATTTCAGCCTGCTGCTACCTCTGTGAGAATACTGTGTTGAGTTCTGGATCCCCACTTCGAAAAGTACATTGAAAAATTAGGCAATTATAGTAGAAAGTCATAGGAAACATTAAAGAAATTGAAAAAGATGCTGTAGCATGGAAAAGCTCATTCAGCCTAACTCTGAGGGGATCAGAGAACAACTTTATCACAGTCTGAAGGAATTAGACAGATGCTCTGAAAGAAAGAAGCTGGAAAGCTCCCTGACAGCCGGACCACTCGTGTTGCAGTGGATCCTCTGTTGCTAGAATTTCTGAAACTGTCATTTCAAAACTGAAACTTTCAAAAAAACTTGTTCCTGTTTCTGACCTTCTCAGGCCCAGGTCCCACAGGAGGTCACAGCATGCGGTCATGGTGGTCCCCTCTGCGATTTACTGCCCAGCTTCTGCAACTCTCACTGGTGATCCTGAGCATTTCTGCCTTGCAAGAATCCCATTAAAAGACCACGGACTATTGCAGCAACTCACACACGTCAGCTGGGGTGGGTAACTGCCCCCAGCATCAGCGAACTCTGCACGGTGACATTATTCTGGGGCTAGCCTTACCCTTCTGCCCATGGTAACCTTATTCTGCTCCCACTGGCATGCAGGCAGGTGCCACTTCCACTGCCCGGGATGTCTTTGCGCTCAGAAAGACCCCAAATTTTTTCCTAGATAAGAAAAATCTCCACTGGTCCCAAACTCTCCTACACCATGGAGAATATCCTCCATACCGTCTCTGGGAAGGATCCCTGCACACCCTCCCATCCATGTCTTGGAAAAGCAAACGAATGTGGATCAGGCCCCATGCCCTAATATCATATATGACACTTTTAATCATCTTACCTCTGAAAACTGCTGTGTAAGCTTTTTTTGTCTCCTGGATAGTTTTGTATTAATATATTATCTCCCTGAAACTCATGACTACTTCCAGCTGGTGCCAGAGAAATAGGAAACTCTTTAGGTGCTTTCTCCTGTTCCTATGCAAAGGAAAAAAAAAGCAAAGAAAGAAAAGGAGAAAGTATATTACAGAGAATTGAAAACAGGTATCTTTTATTAGTGTAGCTGATAGTGCTGTAGAGTTCACTGTTCTTGTTTAATTGGGCTACATATTGATTTGATTGTGGCAATGAAAATAGATGATTGTTCCTTAATTACATTTTAAATTCAACTTTCTGAGGCTGAAGGTGCTTTTGAAAATCACATATAGCTGCTGGCCTCACCGCAACGTGGGTTGACGTAAAGTTGCGCTAATGCTGCGTGGTTATGCCCAATGCTGAACGAGTGCAAAGCCTTCACTGAAATAAAAAGCAGCTCTATAATGATATTTACATGACATTCAAAGTGCTCTCTGTTCTTACAATAAAATACATTCCAGATAATTCCACGCTACCAACCATAGTTCCTATTATTCAATTTTGCTATTTTTCTTATGTAAGCAAAGTTTTTCTTGTAACTTGTCCACTAATTATTACTTTTGTAAGGAAAGGTTCAGAAGTATTTAGACTCCTAGGAGAGTGAAGACAAATGCGTTATAGAAATAAAGCATTTAGCCTCCAGGAGTAACCCTCAGCTCACTTATAAAAGCTCTTGCCAGTCAAATCTACAGAATATGATTTGATTCAACTCTAGGGGAGGAGAGAGAAACGCTTGCCTCAAAGTTCAAGCAAAGATGCTTGAATTGCAGCTGCCAAGATGGGAGGTGGCAGAAAACAGAGGATTTGAATCTAGGGGGAGAATAAGTAAAAAAAAAAATATTTATACATTCTGTCGTTCAGCTCTAATTGCTTCAAAGATTATTTATTTTTCATTTTTTTGGAAAATAGCTTGCAGCTTCTTAACATATTTTTCAAAGAAGGAGCTGGAAGGCATAATAAAAAGCAAGCAGGGATACGCTTTCCGAATAGACTGAAATAATTAATGTGAGAATGCTTCCGCTTGAGCATTTTTATGAACAAAAAATACATTATTTTTGCTTTCAAATTGGAGATAATTTGTTACACGGAAGTGGTGGTTTCTTTAATCTTGAAATAATGCTAATTATAATGGCATTTGGAATCTGAATTTTCGCAAAGCTATTCCCTTGTTTGCTGCTGACATAACGAAGCTTCTTCAAGACTTGGAGGTTCGTGGCACAGTCCCGCTTTGTTTGCCCGTTGTGCCCCCCTTGTTTTCCCAGTCCCAGACCTCATCACTCTCCTGATTTGACCGTGTGTGGGTTTCGTCTACTCCAGTTCACAGCCACTCCACAAGCAGCTGGTTAGGACAATCCACGGTCTAAACAGAGTCATCTTACGCTTCCTTGGTTAACGGCAGCTCTTGCCAGAGAGCGGCCAAAGCTCGCGGTCACAGCTAAGCCTAAAGAAAGCAACATCTCCCCACACCACGCTGCTCCACAGCACACTTTCAGGAGGAAGGTAGGAAGGTTTTGTCCATTTATTTTGCACTGAAAAGCAGCTTTTACTTATTTTAGTTTCGTGTACTGTGGGATTGCCGGAGAGCTTAGTCGTGGTGCTGTACCAGGCACCCGCGCAAAGACAGACAAAAAGCAAAACCAATCTTCCTCCTAAAAACATTCTAGTCCAAGTGCATCTCTGATCAGGTACACGGGTGTACCTGGACACTGCTTTAGCAACCCTTTGATTTCAAATCAAGGCCAGGTCGGTTTAGCACAGAGACGGGTCCTGAGGTCCCGTACGCTCCCTTTGCGTCGCACCCGGCAGCGCAGAGGCGTGTGCCACGCCGCGGGGCCGCACGGCGGGAATTCAGTGGGTGTATTTACCTTCTGGAAAGCAATGCGGACACTGTTTCTGCAGCCACAGAGTTTCATTTGGCAGAAGAACCGGTGCTTATCCACCAGGCAAGCCTGACACTCCCTCGTCTCTAATCAGGGCCGTGTACACAAACAGAAACAACACGCTGCAGGTACACGTACGCGCCGTGTTCCTTTCTCCAGGCATCTTTCATTATTCAGCATGTTTTCACTGCTGAACAACAAATTGTTAGCGGTGTAACAAGACAGGAACACGTGTCTGGGTACGGCACGCTACCTGCAAAGGCTGGCGCTTGCTCCGCCGAGCTGCGCTTCCCCGGTCTGGCAGGGTCAAAGCGGCGGCTAAGAGGGCAACGCAGCTCACGCCGGCGCGGGGATTGGGCCGATGAGAAAGCCTGCGTGTGTCAAGGCTAGAAAACAAGACGAAGAAATGAGAGGTCATATTTTGCAGTAATTTTGCGGGGCCAATATTCCCTCTCCCCCATAAAATACAAATATAGTCTGGAATAAAGAGCCAGGTGAGGTCCCAGGTAAAATGACTTCCAGGTTCTAGACCCCAGTCACCAGCAGGCTGACAGCGTTATTCAGTGTGATCAAAGGAAAAGCAGGGGACAGAGGGAACTGATTATAATGAGATTTTGTTTTTAGCTGTGCTGAACTTGGTGGAGAGCAAAACATCTGCAATGATATGTCAGGAAAACAGGCCGAGCTTTTATTTTGAAGAGTGTTAGCTAGGCCTGAAGTAGGAAGATGGATAGACCTGTGAATCATCAGCATAAAGGTAGTGGTTAAACTCATGTTTTGAGATGAAAGTGGATAAGGCCAAGCCTCTAAAAGAAAATCAGAAATAGATTTGAGAGAGATGAACCAGCAGAAGCCGGAGACCATAAGACCAAGAAACAAGTTTTAAGAAGGATGGGGATGAAGGGTATTCACAGTTCAAACCAAGAGAGTCACGGGTTCTCGGGAGGTCACCTGGTGTATCCCTCTGCCCTAAGGCGGGATCAATTATCCTCCTGTCTTTCCTTTCAGAAGTCTGCCTGCCCTGCTCTGGAAGGCCTCCAACGGTGGAGATCCCACAACCTCCGCAGGCAGTCTACCTTAGTGCTTTATTATCCTGATTGTTATGAAAGTTTCCTGATGTCTAACCGGAATTCTTCACTGTAATTTAAGCCCATTATGTCATGTCCTTTCTATTATGCACAGATTGTTTCTGTCTTCCCTGACGCTGTTTCTTCTGTAATTACTTTCATGTCCCCTCTCAAGCGCTTATTATTGAAGCTAAACAACCTCATTCATCCAATCTGTCCTGCTAGGTCGGGGTTTCTAGACTTTGTATTCAGCCTCCTCTCCAAACAAGAGTCATCTTTTCTGGAAATAAGGAACCTAACCCAGGCAGAAGTGCTCCAGCCGGGGTCTGCGGCAGCATTGAGAGAAGGGATTACTTCCCACATCCCGCGGGTGATAGGTCTGTTTGGACACTGCAACTCCTGCAGGATGCCGCCGCGGACTCCTGGCCAGGTTGTGATCGGCAGTGATCCCAAATCGGTCAGTTTTTCCTCTGTGTAATTGGGTAGCTTGTTATGCTGAAATACCGTCGATTTGCACCCATAAGACTTTCATTTCTGTGCTCAGCTGCATCCTGGCAGGCGTCTGCTCAGAAAGATCATTTAGTTGAGGATACGGTGCATCTGCCCTCCGTATTTCTTATACTTTGATTTTTGATATTTCCCCTTTGGAGAAAATTATAAAAAGCTATCAATCCAAAATCAAATTATTTTTCCATGAGACTTTAATGCCTATTGCATCTGGGCCCAAAAGATGTTTAAAATTTCTGTTACTTACAGACTACTGGAGTCTATGAAAGATTCAGAATAACATTTGGTAAATAATATTTCCCTTTTTTTTCTGCATTTTTTTTTAATAGCACATTCCTCTATTTTATACATTGATATTTGTTTAAAGAGCTAAGCCTTGGTGTTTTTAATCTTTCAGTCCTTGGCAAAAAATTTTCCATGACCAAAAGTGAATATTCATGTTTTCTTATATAAACATCTCTTTCACAAAACATGTACAGAAAAGTATAGATTTCCGACTCATGCGGTGGCCCAGCACGACTTTAAATCTTCCCCAAACCACTTGTCCCATCAGACACTCAGAACAGCAGCCTACTCTACTGGAGCAAAACAGCTCGCATTTAGAGTTTCCCTTTTATTCCTAGCTATTAGCTCTAGAAGTCTACTTCTGTTGGCAACTCTTACTGCTATGTAATAATTTACTAGCTACCAGCACCCCAGCATGCCTGCGATGGCGTAAGAGTGCAATCATTAGTTTCTATTCTGCAGTGGCAGGATGTGACAGGGAGTCTACGATTTCGGATGATTCTGGTGTCAACTAACTGTGACACTCCATCAAACCCTGCATCCTTAATGTCGTGGAGAGTTACATCTTTTCATGGATGATAAAGCATGGGCATTCTGACAACCCCGGTTTAAGTGTCCTCGTTGGCCTCGCTAGGCTCATGTCACTTCATTGTTTTATAACTTAAATTGTCTCATATTGAAAATGAGGATTCAATTTGAGATTTTATTGTTAACCTTTAAGGGCCTTGGAGCTCAAAGTCTACTCGGGAGGCAAGTGAAGTTTATGCTCCAATTCTTAATCTACCTTCAGTTATAGATTTCTGCACACGTACCCCATTGCTTCCTGATAGCTGTCTGAAAACTTTTCAGTTTTTAGTGACAAAAAAGAGTGAGTGTAGATCTTCAGCTGTTTCCAGGGATTTTTTTTTAAAGATAGGGTCATTTTTCTTCTGTTTGTTTGATTCTTGCCGCTTGTTTCACCTTAAAATTTTATGTTAGAGCTAGAAAGAATTGTTCTTCTTGCCCAGCCTCCTCTTTGAGGAAAATACTGTTAAAAAACAAAAATTCAATGAAGCTTCCAAAGGGCAAATGCTAACTTTTGAATTGAAAACGTTTTAAATTTTAGTTTATAACAGGAATCTTCTTTGTTCTTCAAGTGGTCATTTTTCTTTCATTAAAACCCATTATTATCACAAAAAGCACGTTCTTTGTGAAATAACATTTCAGTAGTCAAAACCCCAATTTTCCCTAAGGAAATATTTCAAGGGAAAACTTTTTACACGCCCTACTTAGCACCGAGTTTTCCCATTTAAACACCTCCACAAGTGGCCAAAGTTTCAAAAGAGATGCTCTTCCACTTAGGCACCCGAAGGAAGCGTTTGAATTCTGAGCAGCTTTTGAAACATCAGGCCACCTTGTTTGAGGTGTGTGAGAGAAAGACGTGCCCTTTTCAAGATGTAGCTGCAATGACTGGTCCTTAAGAACTTTTGAAAAATTCCCCTTTAAGAAGAAGAGGATTAGATCAAGGTGTGAATATTCCAGACATAAATACAGATATAATTCTGAAATCCATCTCTATTGCACATGTTTATAAGCTCTTACAGTTTGCTTTATCTTTGTGTTTTCAGTGCAAGTATTTTACGTATGGACTTGAATGGATTACAAATAAGCTATCTTCAGAACGGCATGAAAATTATTGCTGTTGAGAAAGATGTTGTTTTTGCTGCACAGAAACACACCTAATTTCTGTTTGTGCAGTTGAGATTTCTTGAGGCCAGGGCTAACATCCAGCATGCCATTAGGTACGGAAAGAGGTCCATTGTGCTCCAAACTGGCAGAGAGCTTGCAAAAACTAAGCTTAAAGAGAGGTGGATCCAAGCCAATCCCACTGTCAGCTCTCAGATCTGCTCTCCTGTTCTTTCCCTGGAACAAGTAACCTTTTGCCCTTCCATTTTGTAAGGCATAAAGTAACTTCTTAATTAGGATTATTTTTTTCCCCCGTTGGAAAATGTATTAACAAAGATTATTGTCAAAGCATAAAACTACTTCCTCTTTATCTGGCACAATGCTGCTACAGAGCAACCAAGAGGTTCACAGACCTCTAAGTCAAGATGCTGTACAGTATTTGCAATAACAGCTCAGAGAATACCATAAAATTGGGGGCTTTCAATCATGCTAAAGAGCACTCCTCCTTTCTTTATATCACCCCTCCCTGTTTTAACTCTGCTGTATGGACCCGTCGAACTCTATTATTTTTCCTAAAATAATCAGGTCTGGCCACTTCACTGTAAACCAACACGTTGCTGAGAGTATTAGATTGGATACACTTCATGGGATGCTAAGAAAATATTAAACTTGAGGAAGGTCTCCTTCCATTTCCACAAGGCTCTGCAGGCAAGTCAACAAAACCTCATTGTCAATAACATCAAGGACTGTTGACAGATCTAATAAAATCAACATAGATTTATTTTCTGTGGCCATTGCCAAGTAGAGATCAGCAAGAGATAACTATCCTTATATTAAACACACATCTAAAGCCAACACAGTAGGGATGAAGGATGCTTGTGAAAGACACAAACAGCCGCCTTCTGCTTGCATCATCCCAGAGATACTACAGAGATTAAAAATCCCTGTCAATATACGGGCTAAAATCACCCACTGTGAACAAACTCATGAATTACAAAGAACTGGCCATAGCGTCAACAAACCAGGAGATTTTATCATCAGAGTGCTTTGCTGACTCCTCTCTGCTGTAAACTCTTGTCACACCGATCATGATGAAGGCAATAGCATCAAACAAAAATGCTGCAAGGACACATGTGAAACCGGGAGGGACATTTTCCCATACATCCCTGCTACGAAGACAAAGAAGTTGTTTTTGTGCCGCACATCAGAAGGGTGATCTGATAAAGCACTTTGCTAAAAGCCCTCTGGAAAGATAAGCCCATCTGCTCTAGTAACAATACACAAGGAAAAACAAGCGCAACCCCCAAACAAACAAACGGCCCCTCACACATCACAATGTACCAGAGAGGAGCCCAACAGACTCGAGGTGTATTTAGTCTGATTTCCAGAACTGTTTCCCCCATATCTATCTATCTATCTATCTATCTATCTATCTATCTATCTATACATACATACATACATACATACATACATACATACATACATACATACATATACATGCATATAATTATTTTCAGGTGGTCAGTGCAGATAAGATGCTGGACACAAAGTTAAACCGATTTTCCCGGTGCTCCTAGGTTCCGTATTTAAAAATGGCATTATGTTGGCTGCTTTCCATACTTCATGGATCTTCCTGAACTAATAACCTACCCTAAGTGGAGAAGAAAAGTCTGGTGATGAAAAGGAAGAGTACTAACATGTCCTCTTTGATTTTGAGTAGATCAGTTCGGACTGAATTCAGCTGACTCATCCGGATTGCAGAGGTAAGGGTGGGGATGCTTCCAGTATGGACCGAGAGACAATTCTGTTACAAGCAGAGCAATCTCCTTTGAGAGCTGCAAAGTGTCTGCTAGCGATAGGTCTACTACTCTCATCAGCTAAACCATTAGTAAACATTAATACCAAAGAGCAGTGAATTTGAAATTATTTCCCCTATAGGGCAAACAGAGCTGGACTGTGCTCACTTATTTCTTGACAGGAAAGAAAGCAAAAAACAATGGTTTTGTAGACTGGCTGCTACAAGACTCTGCATGAGAATGGAAATAACTGTCATCTCTAGTGATCCTCAGCTGGTTTGGAGAAGTCACTGGAGCATCTCTGGACCAAATCACTAAACACCGTACGGTGCTCTGCGCACTCTCTCATTGGCATTATCTCAAGACCAAAATTGTGGTGGCTCCTGCCAAGCGACATTCAAACAGCCGACATTAAAGGGCATAAGGAATAATTTTAAATTTAAATTTAAATTCAATAATAAATGTAATTAAAATTAATAAAATATTTTCATAAAAACATAAATTTTAAATTTAAATTTAAGATCTTAAAACTGTCAAACCCAGGCACTTCTTAAGTAAGAGCATAGGAATGGCCATACAAGGTGGTAACAAAGGTCTTTCTAGCCTGGTATCTTGTTACCAGGGCTGAGAGGAGAGGGTCTGGGGAAGTGTATCTATCTGGGACGCTTCTGCCATGAACTGCAGCAAAATGCAGAAGTGTTATCAGGAACAGCTTTTCTGTGGCACTTCTGGGACTAATAAATAAACATTTTTCTTTTAAGTAGATATCTGGGTGTGCGTCCTCCTCGCTGAAACTAAACATTGTCTTGAACCATCTCTTTCACGCTGTCTACTTTCTTTTCAAATTACTCTCAGTAACTTATATTAAATGATAACACCTACCATTTAAAACATCGCCTGGTTTGCTATGTAGCATCATCTGCCTTCTAGATAAAAACCAATCATGCTTGGTGTCTCAATCTAAATTTTAATTTTGTCTGTGAAATTATTTTAATTTCCTCTGCACTTCTGGATTGCACTTATTACGGGAAGCAAAAATCCTATTTCCAGTCTGGCAGCACTCCAAGAGTACCTTAAGAAAGGGATTTCCTCCTCCACCCCTGGTCTCCATCCCTCCATCCCCTTTCTACCTACAGAAGACTCAGCACCTATGGAAGCACAGATGATCCCCTGGATGTCTCCGGTAGACACTGAAGAGCTACAAGTTTCTGAGGCCCATCAGCCACTTGAAATGCAGGAATCCAGTGACTCCTGTCCCCTCTCTCCCTCCTATGCAGGCAGCCAAAGCGGAGAGCAGTTCAAAAGCAGTTTTTATTTGAGCAAAGCCAGAGTAAAAATTGGGGAGTAAAAATGACAGTAAAGCACTCTACAAACCCAGTTTCTCTGCTTAAAACCGGTCTCTCGAAGGCGCTACAGGGGTGATAGCAGAAACGCCTGGCCCATTACCCTGCCACACAGGCACTACCACGCTCTCCTGTTCTCTCTGCGTTGGGCCTGATCCTATGAGCTCCTTTAGGAAGGCAGAGACGTCTAAGTGCAGATGGCTTCTGGGGTTGTCCAGGGCAGGGACCCCTTTCCTTGTAACCTGTAGGCTTGTGAACTCTTGAGCACTATCCCAATGGTAAATAAGTTATTGGAATAAAGAATAATGTTAATACATGAGACTCCGCTCTGCAAGTTGTTTGGAGTTATTTGTGTGTGGCTGTGACTTAAAGGCGGCAGCTCTTTCGATGGTCACAGCCTGGAAGTAGCAGATGTACTTTTCATAAATTATTGTTTATCCGAAAAAAGATTGCCGAGACGAACGGCAAAGTACAAGCATCACAGCCACCTCTACTGACTAAAAAGGGTCTTAAGCACAGTAAGAGCACAAACCAGATGTGATTCTCCCCCACTTTACACTTTTATAGCTTCCAAGAGAGCTGTGGAAGCTCCTTTCCCTCTATCGTGAAAGCACTTAGGTTGGTGCTGAAGAAAGACTTTAAGTAACTGAAGGGGAAAATCCTTTTTTGTTGTTGTTGTTTTCCACGAAGAATGGAATACAAGGTGTGAGCTAATTAAACAGCATTTTGTGAGATGACAGATTTCTTTTTCGAACTTCCTACAGCTCCGTGTTTCCTGCCCGCATTGTACAGAAGCACTGTGTTGGGTTAAGATATTGGGCTGATTTACCCAACCTGCGCCACGTGCGAAAAGCAGACTCGCAAGCTGCTGTTGTCCCAGCAGTCAGTGATGTACCTAGAGTGTGGTCAAAGAGGACCTCGGCTTCCAGTAAGCTTAACCCCTCTATGAGTGTAAATTGATCACTTAACATTAAAAAAAAGAAAAAGTCAATTTTGCATCTGACCCGTTCACCTTCATATGACGACATGACATCTTAAAATCATAGTAAGTATTAGAAAAATTATGTTTTAAATATGGGCCTTTGTATCTTTTAGCACATTCTCTTCTGCAGTGGTTATTACCTAATAATTTTTGACACTAGTGATTAAATATAGAAGTTTTACATTTTACGATTCTATTTCAAATACACAATTGCTAGCATATATATCAAGGCAGAAATTAGGCCCTTCTTAAAGAGTCTGTAATTATATTTATGCATTAAAGTGTCAACTGTTTAAAATGAATGATTTCAAACAATATTTTTATGTAATTGTTTTAAAAATCAAACTATTAATCAGACTTTATTGTCAGTCTCAACTAATGGCTTGCATTTCAATATTTTAGAGCACTCAGAACATTCTCGAATTTGAAAAATCTTTATAAGCAATTTAAATAGTTACTTAAACAACAACCACAACTAAACTGGTAAGCACACAGTAAACAAATACTCCGGCTCTAGCATCAGCAAAAGCCATCACCGAGAAAGCACTTCATGGCTCACAGTTCTTTGCAACACTCAAAATATGAGTAAGGAAAAATAAGACCTTTCTTGAGGAGTTCAGGAGCAGGAAACTTTTAAAATTTTATTTCAACAGTGATTTATTTTTCTGGCCTCTGTTTCCTAGATCTTTTTATACACTTGCTTAGGAGGCCAGATCTCCCTCCCAGTCAATAATATATAAACAAAGTAATCTTGAAGTTCTGTTCTTCCCTAAAATGGTGTTGCTTTTGCCACTTAGTATATGTCATAGAGCCAAAGTGAGTCCCTGAGTCAGCGATGTTGCTGTTTACTGAAATGCCACTGAGTATACAAAGAGCATTTGAAATCACGGATATTTTTAATACCCATTTCCTAGATGATGAGCTCACATTGTGCAATAATTTCAGGCCAACAGTAAATCCCAAAGAATTTCGGATGTGGCAGCCACCGAGGATGCTGGCTGGAACACCTCGAGAAGAATTATTTAAAAGAGGGGGAGGTAATTTATAAGTTTTTAAACAGCGTGCCAAGGGAAAAATATGACTTCTGTACATCTGCCTACATTTTTTTGAGATCAGATTTCAGTCAATGAATGATAAAACAAAATGAAACAAAACAGGAAAAAAAACCCCAACAAAAACCAGATGAGTGGATTTGCATGGGAGGTGATTTATACTTTAGTTTGCCTGCAGGAAAAAAGTAAAGTGATACTGCAATTTGATAGGTACATATTTTCAAATAACACATCTAGCTTAATCACAGGTATGGACTTCTGGATCTTAACTGCAGCTTTTAATTGTGCTTTGACAAATTTATGTAAATAAATAGACCAGGAGCGGACAGTCACTGGAAGTCTAAATCTCTTTTATATAATCTTCGTCTGAGCTTCCCTACTGGAGGCGATCTGTTAACTGGATGTGAATTATTGCTCGTGCTTGTTTCCCTCACGAGTAGTACTCCAGGTGACTACAGCTGCTGCTTAAAGCAAGCAACTCTTTTCATATGATTCAAAATGTAAAGGTGGCTGCCGCATTTTTTGTCATTTTGCCAATTATCAGATGTGATTTCTGCACTTTCTCCAGTCCTCAGAAAGACCCTTACCCACGGAAATGGTCTTTGTATGGGATCACCCCTGTCATGGGAATCCAATACCTCGAATTACTCTATTAGCTTTGGATTAATAATACCCTAAAAAAGTAAATGGTGGCTTAGTTTCTCTGCCACATTTCTCTTGGTTTCACTTGATTTCCACCCAAAATTATAAATCAGTCCATATTTGCTCATACTTGGCCTTACATCACTTGACGCTCAGCCCATATTTGCCAAAAGGTCCATGAACCTCACTGAACCTGACTTAAGCTCTGGATTTGTAACAAAAGCTCAAACAAAGCAACTTTCACCCTGTTGCAGGTTTTGTTAAGGAAACTTTAGCATTGCTCTAGGAATAACATTCTACTTGCTTAGAGGTTAACAAAAAATTATTAAAATAATAAGATCGGATCTCACAGTGCAAATTAATCTGCCCAGGACTGGAAGATTGTCGGATGAAAATGAAGGCTGCAAAAAAAAGTATTTCAGAGACTTTAAACTTGACACTGAGGATGACAGTTCAGGTTGGATTGCAAGACTTCAACAGAAAGTTGCAGTGGCCCCCAGACAGATATCCAAGGAAAAAAAAATTTACAAAGGGATTTTCAATTTATAGATCTGGCACACAGAAAAGTTTGATTATTTTGATGAAGTTGGCTCAGACACTAAAGGTATAGCCGCAGGTAAAACAACACACCGCCGTGTTGCTCTTTTTAATGCTATTTGGTACAGAAGGACTGCAGTAAATGGAAAGGACAACTACATTTTCTAAGCGCTGATGAGTTCCTCTTACAGTTAAACTCAATGGCACCAAAATAAAACCCAGCGTAAGGATAAAAGGAGCAATAAAGAAAGCATCACCGTATATTCTTACATACCACAGGACCAAATCATTTGAGCAGTGATACTTTCAGTACCTTTTGATTCTCTGGACAGGTCATTCTGCTAGAACTGAACTGCATCTCCTGTTTACCCGTAAATGTGGAATACACCAGGAAAGTATGTTCTTGAATAGCCATCTGAAATGTGAACGGTTCCCTTGCCTATTACAACGCCCGGTTTACTTCATATATGATGAGGAGCGCGCTCTTTTTGGGTCCCCGCAGCCATGGTAAAGCGTTTGGTATATGCTGCAAACGTCATTGCTTACTGAGGGTGCAGACAGTTGGCTTCACTACACGATTTCCTGACTTTTAAGGCTGCATTCTTCCAGCCAATCTTGCTGTAGTTTAAACTGCATTGTATGAGTTTCCCTTTCCTTTTTGGAATAGTATAATTTGCTTCATAAATTACATATGGTGGAAGCCTGTTGAATGAATAACCTTGTTGCACAGAAAATTAATTCTTTTGACAGGTTTATTCCTTTAACAGATATTTGGTGGAGGATTTTAGTGCATTATTGTATATATTGTGGCTTGCCGCACAGAAAATGTTTCAAAGTATTTCAGCAGATTTATTCCTTTAACAGAAATAACTATTTCTACCCATTTGCCATTTGCTACCTGTGAAATAAATTCCTTAGTTACAGATTCTTAAAAGCAGGTCACTTGTTTTGCTCTTCTGTTTCATTTGAGTGCAGAGAAAATACATTTTTCCTTCAATCAGCATTCATTTACATGCATGGTAATACATACAGTTGTAATGAACCATATTTTGTTTGATTATGTTAATCTGTAACAGTGTTAATTTCCTTATATATATGTTTATGTGATTTTTTAAATTAACATTTCACCATGCTATACTGGAATATCTTGGATTATTTAAGGCTCTGTACACTATCTTGGCATGAGAATTACACAGCACAGATAGCACGACAGCAAAGGAAGTCAGATTGAGTGCCACATGACCTGATTTGAGCAAGGCTAATTATGTAATTAAGATATTGAAACAGGAGCCAGAATATCTGAGTGCTGCTCCTAGTTTCGCCAAGAACCTCCGGTGGGACATTTAGCTTTTCTGTTCACTACTTTTCCCTGCTGTGCATGGGGGTACTGATATGCAAAAAGTATAATAAGCAGAATAAAGCTGCTCTGGGTGCACTGCCTACAGCACACCATGGCTCAGATGTGCAAAGTGCTTGTAAAGTAATTCCAGCTTTTGCACTGTTTTTTATTTTATGTATAACTTACACTTAGAGTAGGCACTTGGATAAAGCTTTAAAGGAAATGTGGTGCTTATCTCTTATCCATTAAATTTAGGGAAGAATGAGTTGATTCTCCTTTTTTTTCCACCTCTTCATTATTTGAATGCTTAATCTAGGGAATTAAAGTTCTCTTGCTTTGAGATTTAGAATTTGGTGCATATTCAGTTGCAGGAAACGGATATTCTGAGCTTGTCAGTGGTATCTACCCTACGTTATACTGGAAACCAAGAAGTAAGAGACAAAGAAAAGAGACATGACATAAGTTTACAACTGACTTCTCAAAAGATATCAAGATAAGAGACATTTGTGTTACATCAGTACAAATGTCTGCACAGCCAATAAACTACTCCAAATAAATGTTTGTAGACCACTGGCATAAAAAAAAAAAAAAAAAGAAAAAAGTCCTGGCAATTGATTTTTTTTCCTTACAGCATCAATTTTAGTATTTCCCCGTTAGTGCCTTAACACATTAGTACTTTCTTGCCCAAGACCATAAGTCTTTCCTAAACTAATCAGCACCAGTATAGTTTCTACAGACTGGAAAATCAAAACACCAATTTTCCAAAACCAAAAGAAATCATCACAGCTGTCCAAGACTAGTCAGAAAACTCTCTCCTCAAAGCTAGAGCAAAACTTACTGAACTTATAAATATAGATAGATATATAATCTTCTCTGGAAGGATTAAGATTCATATAGTTCCTACAGAACAGGAGAAAGACAGTGGCATACATACAAGATGCCAATCCATCACAGAAATAGGCTCTATGTAAAAAACCACGTTTACTGTGCTTTCTTTAAACTTAAGGGTAGCCTTTGGTTTCGTTATCATATTCTTCTAAAATGTTTTTAAATACCTATCTTTGGACTATTGTCATGGCTCTGATGTGAGAAAAATTGCAAAATAACGGGTGGTGAATGTAAAATCGGAGACACACTAAGGTGACATGAGTGTGATAGGACCACAGTATGGAGTTGTCGGGGACATGGCATAGACACCCACCGTCTCATACCCGAGAATCTACACCTGTGTGGATTTCCATGCTGGAGTGTTTCAGAAAGCGTCAGTCCATTTTCTGCTCTGACCATCAAACGGTGCACGCAGCTTGCATCTGAAGCACCCGTCTCCTAAGACAATGGTGTCAATGGTTAACCCAAGTTGAGTGAACTAACAGAATCTTTCGTAGGTCATATAAATACTACAGAGGTGGGTGGGTGAGAACGTGTAAGCCATAGTGAGCACTTTGAATGACTTCCCTACTGTCCTGCCTAATTTAGCAGGGTACAGACTCATCTATACCAAAAACATGACCTCTCAATTTAGATCGCATAGCTCTCAAATAGTAGTCATCGCCATCCAGAAACAGGCTTCACACTCCTGATCCAACCTGATTTGGGGTAGGAATCTGTAAAATGATAATTACCCATGAATATGGCAGAAAAGAATACTCTTCTAATCAGTAACTTGCTACATCAAGACAACGTCGTAAGTCCTACCAACCAGGTATCTCTGGTAAGGTAGAACTCTTTAAGAAAAGCTAAGCTACACCAACACAAACATCCTAGCAGCTACTCAACGTTACATTTCATTGAAAAAAGCAGAGAACCTGACTCACTGCTTTATAAATACAGAAAGCTGGAGTTATATGCCAGGGAAATCAGCAAAAATCTAGGCTAGCATAGGAGTGAATTATCCCCAGAGATACAGGCTCATGTGGCACCAGGTCATGTGGCACCGGCTCAAGTGCATTTCTAGAGGGCAGGGGGAAAGAAGATGGACAAATATGGATTGGCTGGACCTTAGAGAACTATTTCAATTACATTCCTTGTACAAAACTCAAATCTGCAAAAGGCATATACAAAAAGATCGTACTTTAGTCCCATCCCCCCTACGTCATTTCTCCATACCAAGTCTGTACTCACTGAATTTCCTTGAGATTAATGACCAACTCTGCAAGTGGCCACCACACACTCCTCGTCTTGCAATTTCTGGGGAATACCCTGTCTCAATTGCTGTTGTTTAATTGTAGTCTAGTAAAAAAATATTCCAAACCTCTCCAAGAGAGAGGCCAATAGATATATGGAAAACACATGAATATGTGATTTTAACAGCTGAAAATTTATATATCTGGCAGGCCTTACCTAATGGTTCAACTGAATCCCCTTGGCAAGCTCGTTATACCAATGTTATTTTTACTGTTCTACTGGTTTGTTATATATATAAAAGAATAATATTTCATCCAAGTTCCAAGGCAGCTGGTCCATTCATGATAGGCCCAAAAGACAGCTTTGAAAAGGACAAAAATAAATTGTTTTGTACAGAGTAGCCAAGTGTCCATTCAGAGACAACTGCTTGTATTTGTCGTCTTGAAAATCAAACAAATTCCGAATCAACAAGTTACCCATGACTGGAACTTGAAATGGTAAATTATATTTCTCTAACAGACACACTGGATTTCACAGTAAGATGATTTCTTCTTTTCTTCACAGAGACCAATCCAAAACACATAATGTCAGGAAAATATAGAATTATACTTCAAAAGATTTAGGAAAGACTATTTTGTAATCACAGCAGCACTTTGGCATGCGTGTGCCTGCATGTGTGCGCCTGTGCAAGCACAACCTCGCATCTCTTCTGTTGGACTTGACTTCATCTGTATTTGCATCCAGCTGTCTTCCCGCACGATAACCAAAACACCGGAAATTTGCTGAGAACGACACATACGATCAGCGAAGAGATTTTAGTCATTGCATCAAATTAGAAAATTCTCAGTCCTGACTAAGATGCAGCTAGGAAATGAGCTGCCAGCAACACCCTCTAAAGCAGATGGTTCCCACCACTTGGAATGCTCCTTTCCGCGCACTCCAGTGACTCCTGAAATAATAGAGCGCTACAGACTGGGCAGGGAAGGCGAGTGGAAAGTCAGACACGGCGCTGAGCTCTGCTTAGCAGCCTCTTACTGGTGGTTTGGTCAATACTTCTCTGCCCACTTAGAGAAAAATCAGTGGCAGGTCATCACTAATGACACATTTTTATCCTAGCCGGTGCTGTTTTACAAGCATCTATTGGGTATCTCTCAACCACTATGACTCAGACTTGGGGGGAAAAAAAAAAAAAGGACATTGGAGAAGGATGTTCTGAAGCGCAGGCCACTTGCAGGTCTTGGAATAATTGGAGCATTGGATGCAAAAGAATATATTGTACAAATTGTCCAATAAAATAAATTACTTATAAGGCATCTCAAAACGTGCTAGAAAATCAGGAATTATGATCAATATCACACTGTGAATAAGGTGCATAGTTTTAATAGTTCAGATAATTAATGAAGGGCACAGTTTGCCAAGAGTTGTGGAAGGTAACAGTCACATGACATTTTTAAAATTAGTATCTTACGTCTTTCTAAAGTGTGCTTTCTTTAGGCCACGAGCTACTGAGATCGGTGAAGGAATAGCTAAATGAAACGCTAGGTATTTTGCTCCACAGGATGTCAAATTAGATTATCCATCCTTTAAAGCTATAAATACATGAATTATTACACTTGTTTTACAAATGAGAAAACTGAGGCATAGACAATATCAAAGGGCTTTATAAATGTGAATGACTCAATAACATTCTGCTATTGTTTATTATCCATATTCCTGCTTTTAAATGACAGAACTGAGGCATACAGAAATGAAATGACTATCTAAAGTCACACCAGTCTCCTTCTTTAACCTGGTAAATGGGTAAGTAGGCATGCCATTTTGACATACTAATATATGTGTTAAGGTATTAATTTCCCATACATCTTGAATATATGGATCGTTGGGGAGCAGTTTCTGTTGAAAACAGCAACAGTCACATTTTTCTCACTTCAAACTTTTTTTCTTATTGTGAGAGTCTATTTAACTGGAAAAAGTTCTTGTTTTCCCCTAAGCTTGTCAAGAACAAAGAATAAAAAGCATAGTAGTTTGAGTGGCAGAAAAGAGAGATTTGGGGCTGGAATACACGGCGGTCAGAGCTGAGGGAATGGGATGTCATCCACACACACTGGCCTACAGAATATCAGTGGTAAATTCCTCTCAATCCATTCAGGGTGGACTATTTTTGGTGAAAAATTAATCAACGGTGTTTCAAGGTATTTAGGAGGGCAAAGAAGCAATGTCTTTCCTTTATGGCTACACTGCAGTGATCAGTGCCTCTGCAGGTGTGTAATTTAAAGAGGTGCTAGGAAAAAGATGAACATAAACAGGAAGGATACAGGGTGTATAAGAAGGTTACTGTAGAGGTTGCATCTGAATGACTGCAGGGGTGTATAATCCTGTATCAGATAATGCTTGAGTTTATTTGCCTTGATTTGAACTCTCTGCTTAGAGCCAGGACACAATGATCAGAGGTTAACGGGGCGATGCCACACAGAACAAAATAACCTGCACAGACAAGTTCCTTACAGAATCAGGCATGACAGTCCAGATCCTGGCCTCTGTAAATCACTGCAAGAGCACATATGTTCACAGAAACTCCATGTATTTCAACCATCCAGCCCAGTGCTGTAATACTGCTAAACACTGCAGCTCTTGCATCAGTCCCGGCAGAACTAAACTCACCAGCCACAACCCACTAACCACTTGTTCAGTCTGGCCCAGAAATAATTAAAAAAGAAAGTTTTCTTAATGACATTGACCGCTGTCAGAAAGCAAAGACTTCATTCATCTGTTTGCCTATCTACCAGTGCTAATAGTCAGGGATATACCAAAAAGGAAAAGCGACTGACTTATCAATATTATTTTCCTTGTTCTTGATCTAGGTCATCAAGTAGATTAATATGTAGTTGCAAGCTGTTCATTCATTGTAGAGGAGCATGTACATAGCAGGAAATATCTCCCATGGCACTGATAAACTCTCAGAGGCTATAGGCCAAGGTGTTTATGCTCCAGTGGAGACATTTGTGCCAAGTACCTGCTCCCAGTGATATAGTTATAAGCATTAAACTCAAAATGTAACTTTAAAAATCTATTACGGTCTATAGCTTTTATTATTTCCAAGACGGACAACTGTGTTGGTTATTATCAATATGTTGTGAAAGGAGCTTTGACACCTGGGATTTGAGGTGGGGGGATGGGAAGAGGCATGCGGGAACATTTAGACCAAATGTTAACAAACTGATAAAGCGTTATAAAAATGTTTGAGAGAAATGTTTCCCTTTTCCAGCCCGCACCCAGCAAGAGCAGTGCAAGACAACCTTTAACTGACAACAGCTAGACACTTCCTTGCCAGGATCCCTCTTTGTAACTAGGATGGCAGCTTTTCCAGTCTCTCCATTCCTAGGATCTTCCTTCAGTATTCCCCTCCCAATTCATCCATCTTTTGTCCATACGGATGTCCCACAGCCGACAGGACTTACTGATTTACCCCAGCTACCACTATCTCTGAATCCGCTCTACTTGCTACTGAATTTTGCCTTTTTTCCTCTTTGATCTGTACTCATAACTTTGTCATCTCCTTCAAGAACAAGTCTTGCTCACTTCAGTCCTGGGTTCTGTCTGAAATACAAAGCTGTCTTGGCTTGGAGGTTCTCCTCTCTCTTGCCAGGCTCACCTTTCTGCTGGGAGCATCTCTCACGAGCTCAGACTCCTCCTTTCCTTCCTCAGATTTTCCCTCCTGGTGCCTGACCTCATGCTCAGCCATAGCAGATTAAGAGGTATGAGGGTTACTTCTGGCTGGTGGCTCCCTGTCAGGATGCTTTCTGTCTTCATCATAATTACAGGGGAGGAGGAAGGAGAGACGGCAAATACATGGTTACAAAAATTCTTCCAGAGGCCTCAGAACTAAAGAAATCATGCGCAGAAACAGCCCTAAAATGGTAGATCGCAAAGTCAAATCACCTTAACAAAAGGAGAACATTTCCAATGCGTTGAGGCACGGGAAGTCAGAGTACACTTAGAAATGTCTCAAACTAAATTTGTGCTTTAATTGCTTTGGAGGACAAGGACACAAAATACATATTCCAATAAGGAGTTACATTTTTTACGCTATAAAAATGTGGAATGTCAACAGCAGTAGATGTTTCAGGCTGTTTACTAGTAAAATCGTTATTGCACCCGTTGTCATGTAGTATTACACCACTTTAAATGTAGTGAGCTCTTTGATGTGAATTCTGGAGCAGCAGTAGCCACTTATGGCAATGGACAACTTGGCCCTCAACATTCTGGACATATAACAGAGAACCAAACCCAAAAAGGTTGTAATTTCTTGTCCTGAATGATTAGTTTTATAGTTTTACAAGAAGAACTGTAGCCCACTTCCCCTACGAAAGAAAATAGGCAGTCTCAAAGCTGCATATTTGGATTAGAAAAACATTTACACACATGGCCCTGTTATTGTCCGATGCTTTTAAGACAATAAATGCTGTTAAACCCACTAGCATAACTTCATTTGGAATGATGGTAAAAAATAGATCCAGTCAAGAAAACATTTGGTTTTTATACAGACCCAGTCAAGTGACATACTTGTGGCCATAGAAAAGTTTCCCCTCTCTTAGCTGACATCATGAAATTTTTATATCTTTTGTTTAAATTCTGCAGTTTTAATCTTTTTAATGAAATTTCTGATTCCTTTCCTTCAACAACTGATATAATAAGAAGAGAGTAAGTATTTGCATAGGCTCAAGTGAAACAAACAAGTCAGAATTAAACTTAAGAAAATCATCAAGAAAAAAAAATCCTACAATCAAAACACGGAGTGTTAAAAAAAATAAACTCATAGACATCAGCAAAATTATTTTCTTACCTTTTTGTGACATTAAGAAGAAAACAAAAATCAGAATGCAAGTTTTGATTAAAAAATCTGTCAGTCAATATGTAATTTAATATGGAGTGACATATACTGCTAAAAGGTACATTTTAACATTAAAGACCAAAACTCCAATGATTAATATTACCGTGATGACAGAATGGTAGTGCCTTATTTTAATCCACTGTTTATCTCAACAGGGTAATTTATAGATCACTCGACATGTTTTAATAGCAGGCATAAAAAGGTACCCTCTAACATCCACTTGCTTGCAAGATCTGACATTCGGAGTCACGTGTTCAGAAAATACCAGTGACTGCATTTGTTGGACATATATACAAATAACTAGTCATCCTACACACGGTTTATAAAAAGTGATCTATTAATAGCAAAACAACTCCAGAGACATATATTCTCTTAATATTCAGGTTGAATATCAACTGTTTAAGTTAAAATAAGGGCAGGAACACAAAGAGTGGTCAGCGCATTGATTTGGCTGCCAAATATAGTTTTTACCATCATAAATCTCCGGCTGACAACTGCACAAAGGCTGCTTTACCTAAACCCTGCCAAGGAAGGGTGTTTGCTGCCGGATTGCCTGATAGTCACTATGACAACTGATGCCACAATTAGACAAGTACAATCCCACTTTCAAACAGGCACACAAGTCATTAATTCAGCAGGACTTTTGTTGACAATATGTTATGAGGGAAATATTTAATAGAATTCCAAGGCTGATATATTCTCCCGTTATCTAAAGTAAAATAAATTGCAAGAACTGATGAAAACAACAATTTAATTAGTCTAAAGTGAGCCAGCGAAGCTACCCTGTACATTTTGGTTTAATGAACTCACAGGTGCACAAAGCTCCTCAGGGTTGGAGGAGACAATTTGAAGAACTTGCTAAGAAAGATGTTACATTTTGGGGGGACAGCAAAAGAGAATAAAATGTTTTGAAAATTGAGCAAATAAATTGTGTCCCCAAGTCTCCAATTCTATGAAGATGTCCATGAGCATCTCCTCCCTTGTGCGAGGGAAAATCCTGCAAGGACTCAGCTAGCTGATCTGGGCAACTGTGGGTGAGTAAGACTCTATGGTGATCACCAATAGAATGACATTTTCCCACCTATAAGAAATGAAGTTACTTGTTTATAAGACTATTTCCCACTTGATTTGTTATTTGAGGCCATTGGGAAGCTCAGAAGGAAGGAAAAAGTGTCATAGAAGGAGGAAAATGCAGAACAGAAAGAGTCTTACACAACTATCAGTGCTAAACTTAAAGAAAGGCCTCAAAAGAGTTAGGGGAAAAAAAAAAGATTGGTAAAATATTGACTCACATATTCACAGTAATGATGGGGAGAGCTCTGAGATCCCTTGCTGCAGAAGTACCATGAGATGTCCTTGTGCATAACCCATACGTTGCTGTAAAGCAATTGCTATGGGGAGGGCAACACCAAGGCAAGAAGCGTTTGACATTTGCGGGTATGGCTGGCAGCAGGAGGGCAACTTGACCCTGGCTTGGGCGGGACTGTGGACTGGGGGATCTCTTAAGGTCTTTCCAATCTACAAGAAAAACTAGACGCAGATGCTGAGGCTGCATCTGAGTTGACAGAGAAGAGAAGCTCAGTTGCAGAAACTGCTGAAGGCTTCGGATGGTTAGAGCCTAAGCCAAACCCAACTCATTTCAGCCCCGCTTGAGCCAAATTTGTGAGGCCTGTATATTCCTCCCCGCCCAGGTCCCAGTGTGTTCAAAAGCCATATTCAGCGTTGCTGGTGAGACTGGGCACGGGGACAGACCAAGGTGTGCGGATGATATTAATGTAAGCAGTGTAAAGCATTACACCTTTTCGAGAGCGGATCTGGACAACTTCCCAGGCGAGACATCCCTGCATCTCATTTCAACTGCAAGAGCAAAACAAGGAGGCAGTGAGCGACCGGTTTGGCACGGCAGCTCCTCTCCCCATCCCTGCAGTAAGCAGGTACTTTTCAACCACTCCTCACCTGAACGCCCGCAGGCAGCAAGGCCAGGACCTGGACAATGAGGCCATTTTGCACAGAGCATCAATGCCCTTATTTCTGAAGTTTCTGAAAAGAAAAAACAGCTCTAGGGCTGTTGGCTTGGGCAAATTCTTCCTCCAGCGTCAATTAATTTTTTCCTCAGTACACACTGCTGCTTACTATCTACAAACAATAGTCCAGGCAAAGCGGTGGAAAGTTGTGCAGCTCTCCATTGCAGCCATAAATAGGCAGGTGAGTCCTCAGTATTTTGGTGTCCTTGGACCTCAAACCTGAACACAAGGACATCGTCACCAAAAGACAAGTTTTCTGGCTGAAGCCTGTTCTAATCACTCAAGAAAATGGGCTCTGTACAGATGAGCCAAAGCGGAGATTTGTACCACAGGACGTGATACATGTGCAGTGGAGATGTGTCTGCAGATGCGCCTGCGCCTTGGCTGCCCCAATTCTGCTCTGCTCTCTTCCGTATCCCTACACAAGAAGCACTGTCCCTCCTCAGGTTTGGTTATCAGTTGCCACATACAGACATGAAATGAAGTATTTCTGACCTTGTTAACCTGAAAGCATGGGGCATTCCACCCTAATAGAGGTAGTATCTGTTTTTATCTTATTTATCTGTTTATTTGACACATAAATGTTACCCATGATCCCTCTAATAGCCCAACTTTTCAATCCACTGATAAATCTCTGTTTGCAGCCACTATGGAAGATGGGCACAAGAGCCCTAGGAAAGGCCTGTTATAGTGCTTATGCTGAAAATATGAATAGCTTAAAAAATAAAAATACAATAATAAACCAGTAATTTGGTGCATGACACTGCCAAAATATTTTGGACTTTGTCTCCCTTATACCAAAACAGGATATCTAGATACTTGCAGCTGCTTCTGCAGTTCACAAGATAGGGCAGGATTACACTAGTGTGTGCATTATAAAGAAAATGAGATAGAAACCACCCTATGATACACAACATGATCATACTACTTTCTTCCCCACACTGCAATGCTTTTAAAAATCAGGCAAGTATATATTATTCTCACTTAACACACACACAAATTGGTATACAGGAGTTTAAACGATTTACTCAAGATCAAAATGTAAAATGCTGCAGTCTGTGGATATGTTGCTTCTCAGACCCCTCTGCTCACTTGCAAGAAACATTACATCCTCTGTCTTACGCAAGTATGGATTAGAGCCAGAATAATTGATTCTGTTCAGTAACAACAACCTGATATGTACAGGCATTTTAAGAACATGAGTGACACATTTCACCAAAAATTGACAGTTGCATGGAAAGTTCAACTGCCTTTCTACACAAAAGTCCCCACACGCCGTTAGCCTTCAGGGAAATTTGGTAAGGGCTTAGCCCAACTCCGTTACAATTGACAAGGTTTCTGCCTACTTGGAATCAGCCCTAACCATTTTCTCCCTTTGCCTTCCTTGATCACTACTTATGCTGAAGACTACAAATAATTCAACATCTATTGGTAGAGGAAACACACAAAGCTAAAACTACTGCACTAAAATACATTTCCATGTTCTTCTGCCTTGTGGCAGTAGTGGATGCCTGCCTGGAGGTTTTGGTTTGTCACTTTTAATTTTAATTAAGAACTAACTCTGTAATATGTCTATTTTCTTCACCCCCTGTTTTTTTTTCCCCCACTGGATTGCATTTCACTTGCATCATGCCTCCTTCCTAAGTCTTCTGGAAGGGCTCTGCACACCAGGCCAGCTTAATGATAAAGATACCAGTTTTCCATCCATCCTGACTCTTTCTTATGTTTGATTACATCATCCTCTTCTAGATAAACGTGTTTGTTAACATAATGATGCTATTTTAGCAAAGCAATTAAAGATGTGTTTAATTTGAAGAACCTCAATTATTTTATTGTCTGCAATTAGGTATATTAACTTCAGTGGGAGTAGTAAATACTAATGAAAATGCTTTGCTGAACTAAAGTCTTTCAGAAGAATATACAGGCAACAGAGCTTCATACTTTTATTTTACTAATTCAGCACGATTTTGATGTATACAGTTATTAGAGTCACTTCTACACTTGGAACACAGAAAGGATCCTACATTATAGCAATAGACCGCATTTTCACTACAACACCAACTTGGCTTCAGAAAACGCATGCTTAATTTGCATGAAATTTTGTTGTTTTGGCTGGCAAATATTAAAAAATAAATCTACTGTGATTCAATCTATAAGGATGCCTGCCCAATACACTGTTAAGTGGCAATATCCACATTTTCTTTTTCGCGGGATAAGTTTACTGCTTTTTCAAATGAACGCATGATGGCATTGTTAGTGCCAAGTTCTTATGTAAGAGTTATTAGATATTTAAACAACAATGTTTGAAAGTCCATTATAGACTTAAAATAGATGGCTGTCAGGTCTCGTAAACTCCAAAGCAAAGCTGAAACATTTATCCCATCTGAAAGCCATTTATTGAAACTATATATTGTGACTTTCAAATGGTACTGCTATTATATAAGAGGAAAGCTGGAACTAACGCTGCAAAATCCCAAGGATCCTAAATCCTCCGCCTTGCAGTGGTCCAGTGGACCAGATCCAGAATTCATTGGAAGTGACAGGCGCCTGTCAATGCCAACATCAGTGGTCGCTGGGCAGGGAGGAGGGTAAACGACAGCGATATGGGAATTTCAAATGGATTAGTGGACACAGACACAGCTTGATGAGGAAAGGGGTGACAAGAAAGTTCCCCTCCCTACTCCCTTGGGTGATGTCTCCATTACCTGTGTTTTAGGGTCACAAAATATTGCGATTTTGCTGGTAGGGGATTTCTGGAGGAATAACAATAATTTTTTTTTCTCAATGCTGGTTGTTCAGTGGCTGTCTGTGTCATTAAAGACCAGAGAATTGAGCTGTGCCATGATTTCACATAGAGTCCCACCATCTCAGGTGACGTCTTGGTCAACATCATTGTTTAATGCTGTAAGATCTGTACTTCTAATATTTGGGTACTCAAGATTTCCTCAAGGCACGACAGCACTGTATATTCCAGTATTTACTGAAGGAATACATCAGCGTTTCTGTACAGCCACACAACAAGCAGAGCTATTAAAAAATAATGTTCACGCTGCTTTTATTTTGGTCTATGAATAAATACACTCTGCAACTTCTTTCCAAAACAAATGTCTTCTCTCGCAAGGCCTGCCATGTTATGTTGCATCTCTGCACATTAAAACTTAAAAAATTATTTAGCCTGAATTGTTAAAATTTTCATTAATGGCAATTTATGTCACTCAAAGAAGCCTCCTTGGGAAGAACATGGCATACTTGTACAGACCTATTATGGGAGTTGTCAGAAACATTTGTCCTTATGAAATATAAATAGAGAGTATGTTAGATGATTTAGTGAGGGATCTGTTATTTATTTAAAAACAAACATGTTTTTTTCATTTCTCCTTTCAGAAAACCAGGTCATGTAGCTCAGACAAGGAGATTCTCAGGCTAATGACAACACGTCTGTAAATATTGCTTCAAACCAATATTGCCCACCCGTCCCTCCGAACGCCCGCAGGCTGAGCAGGTCAAGCCACCACGAGCCCGGGGCTCGTACGCACCCCGGGGCACGGGGCATCACCTCGTCCCTTCTCCACTCTCCCACGAGGATTCGCCAGGGACTCAGCGAGGGCCCACGACATCTCCTCCCTCTGCCTGGGGCTCTCTAACGCGCCCACTGCTATAGTACGGGAGCGCTTGCAGCCAGCGGACCCTTTTCCCGATACTCGCAGATCTTGCTGCCTCCAAATACCAGGTGAATTTACCCCTGCAAAAAATGGGTTGCTCTGCCTTTGAATTAGGCTACGGCGGGTAAACAAGTCTGATCTCTCTGTTCTTACTGAAAAGAGCTTAACAAACCTTTGCGTAGGGCTTGGCAGTGATGCAAAACTTATTTTCTATGACTGCTGAGGTTTATAGCCAGAATCCATTTCAGGTGGACATAAAAATCCAGCCCAATATTTACTTGCCACTGGGTACCAATGTTACCTAGTGAAGTCTGCGCTAGTGTCAGAGAGGTGGATAAATCCTTCAACTTTGTTAAATGTGGAATAAAGGAGAGAATAACTTGAATTAAATTCCTGTGCCCACTTGAAATGATGTCTGGCTGTGCCTCTGTACCTGTGCCTGATTTTTGCATGAAAATATTCTCTTTGTCCCTATCTGGTGTTCTCCTTCAAAAAGGAATGGAGTTAAAAAAGAAGGCAATAATGTAAGATTTTTAAGCAAACAGTTCAATATTTCCTTTAAAATGTTCTCTGTATTCAAGAGCACTTTGATTTCTATCTTTTTTTTTTCCTCCAGGCTTTGAAACTGTACCTCTTTTTAAAAAAGACCATCCCTGATTTTAGTCTTTTGTTCCTTTATGAGCTTTGTCCCTGACTTTTAAATGTAGAGAAAGTTGAGAGGCATGTTGTGAGGGGAGAGAAAATAAAAAAGTAAAAAAAAAAAACCAACTTGCAAACTGTGTTAAATACACCTTTTGTTCATTACGTTTAATATAACATTCGCTATGAGGATTGATATTGAATTATACATTAATTTCAATGCTAAATAACTCTTCTATTTAAAACACCCTTAGTTTTCTTATAATGTACAGTAATTAAAAAGTGAACCAAAAGAGGCAGCAATAAATCAGGGTGCACAATGTTGTAAAAATATTATAATTAATATTTAACATACGTTTTGATTACTTTTAGAATAAGTACAAGAAATATCAATTAGAATATATATTCAAACTTTGCTGCCTTTCCCCCATTATACTCTGGAAAGGGGCTATTTTTAATTCTGGATATTGCATACAAAATAATACATAGTGCCTAATTAAATATAAGGCTGCAATTCAATCGAGAGTTTCTGCTGATGTCATAAATAATAAGAGCACAGCTCGAGGTATCAATGAATGGCAGCCAAAGCCCGAGATTGAATTACAACTTCAGCATTCAGTCTGTGGGTCTGTATTGTTATTTGTAATAGATGGAAAATGATTATTATTATTTTTTAAATACAGACAAAAAGAAGGAAATTTGAATTCAAAATCTGTGACTCGGTGGTAGAAGATTAGAAGTCTTGTGATTAGAGAACGCGGCTTATTGGAAATTGAAATGTACAAACGTGCTGGGCAGCAATTCTGAAGTCGAGGTTATGTTCTGCCTTTTTTTGTTGTTTTTTGAAGCCTGTGGGCAAAGAGTTTTTTCCCAGTGATATGGTTCATACCTACGAAACCAGTCGTGGGTGTCGGTCTCAAGAGTTTCACCTCTACCTACCCAATTTGTGCCCAGAGCCCATCGCTGGAGCTGCACGGCTCTTGCCCTGGCCTGGGGGTCCCAGCGGGGAGCAGAAGTCCCCGAGGCAGAAGGTGCTGCCGGGGAAAAATCAGTGATGCTGAGTGCTGCACCCTGACCCTGCTTGTGGAAGGAGCCTTCCACCCCTGCGGTCTTTTACCCCCTGTGGGTTTTCTGCAAAATCCCCAATTATTTATCATTTCCATTCAGAATGAATAAGGACTATACACTTGTGTGGACATTTTCCCCAAATAAATGACCCCTTAATAACCAGAAGGATTTTTAGTTATGTAACGTATTGGATTTCAGTTATGTTATGGCAGTAGAAGGTGGTAGTTAATCAATATGAAGGCTTGCTTTCAACAGATCGCACAGCACTCAGCATGACAAGATCCCCTTCTGCTACTCCACAGGTCGCTCATTTGTATTTTGGGGCCATTTTTTCCATGCTTCCCACATCCATCTAGCCATGAAGATGTACACCTCTCCATCTGACTTTGGCATGCAAAAGGTAAACAGTTTAAAGGTGCTAAAATGCCACGAGTCCTGAGCAAGGAGCGATACAGAGGTGTAATGCCATAAGCCTAAACTAATTCGTTACTGGCTCTAAATGAGTTGGTCACCTAGTTTCTCTCCAAATTCAAAGCACTGCAAAGTCCCTTCTCATTACTCCCAGACAGGGAATTTCTGGCTGAGTTTGTGCAGATCGTTGGGGCCAATATTTCCCCCAGCCTAGGAAAAAATAATAGCAGTTCTGGCATGGATTCTGGTCCCTTTCCCTATTGTATTGCCCACATAAAGATGTTGTAATGTTCCCCTTCCTTCCCTGGGTAGGTGTGTGCTGAGGGTTATATCCCAGCATTTCGAGAAGAAAAGAAGTTGATGGTTTATAGTTGGCAAACCTACGGCTCCCTACATCTTGCTTGCTACGGTGATCATACTGCCTCCGACATAGGCTGGCTATGCCAAAACCCACAGGTATTTCGTTAGAAAGTGAGTATATTGCTGTCCAAGAACCAGTATTTTGTCTCATTCACACTGAGAACCAAGAGCCAAGCAACCCTGCACACATACAATGCAACTTCTAGAAACACAGTGATTTGTCTTCATACAGTAGGGTTTTTTCAATATTTTAAATATCCTAATGTTCTTAAACACATCAATTTTACTGCCTTTTCCCTAAAAAGAACTATTTCCTAAACAGTCTTACACCATACAATAATAATTGTCACGATAACATGTTTATGTCTTCCACGTGATTTTCTGGAGGGCAGAACACATGTGTTTCTTCCAGATATTTGCAGTTAACTCCAAACAACCTGTAGAAATTTTGACAGATCACCTTCATAACACCTGAATAAGCACTTGGGTTTAATAGTGCCTGTAACTGACCATATAGACACGAGCCGAGTATTTTCCAAAGAGCTTTGCACGTGATATGGAGACGCCTTAAGAGATCTTGTGAAAGTAGACATGGGAGCAGTGAAAACAAGGTGCAAAATACCAAGATGACCTTTCCTAACACAGAATACATCTCAACGCTTTTCTTCAAGACCAACACATGCAACATGATTTACTAATGAAATAAGCCTGACATAAACACAGATACTTTAATATTGCTGATAAACAGGTAGTTCAATTTCTAAAATATATGCTTACATTGGTATGGGGAGATGTTAGCCCCAGGGTGATATTTAGAAAATGCAAACAGCTGTCTCTGTCCCCAGATACACATAACACGGTAATAATAATCTTCCTCCATGATAAGCTTCTCTAGGTGTCATAGTTACGTCTCTCGTATGTCTCACTTGATCCTGAATTTATCAGGATCGGGGTTTTTTTTCTTTTTAATCTCTTGGGTTTTGAAGATTATTTCATTTGGGCTAAGAAGTTCTAGGATCTGTTGCATAACTCTTGTATTTAGACTTTTCTTAGTTTTTTCAATAGTGAAAGGCAAATGTTTAACAGCCACATCTCTCACCATCTCCTCCATCCATCAGTGATCCCCTGACACATTGCAGAAGCAATGCCTGGAGGCAGAGACCAAATCTCAGCTCTGCCAAGCTGCAACTCAAGCTTAACTGTACCTGCACACAGCTTCGATCTTCACATGTGAGGTTGTGTCTTCAGCCACTGCTACTGACTTCGGTCCAGCCAGGGCTTCATCTGCAAAGCACATCAGTAAGAAAGAGGTGTTAGATGATAGATCCTGAGGCTGTTTAGTTTCCAGATGAAAGTAGCACTTCAAACAAAATGCCAGCAGAAAAATCAAGCAAAAGAACCCAATGGTCTGTCACCCCACAAACAGCTGGTACTGCTTCAGTGTGAAACATGTCTGTGCTGAGAGGACGGAGGGATTGGAGAAGGCAGTACTTTTCTTCTCTCTCTCCAAGGTGGACACAAGATAAAGGGAGAGAAGGGAAAGAAGGAGAGCTGGTGCGTCTGACTGGGTGTCAAGGAGAGCAGACGTGCTGAGAGTGGAGCGAAACACACACTAATCCAGCCGAGCAAATTCACGCAAGGGTTGGAAATCTACAGGAAAAACAGCTTGTCGGGTCCACACTGAGCTCCTGGGATTATGAGGAGTTTCTTTCTTACTATTGATTGTTGTCACCAAAATACATCTGCTGCTTTATGCAACTGAGGTTTCCTATGAAATGCATATATAGGCTCAATGATTCTTATAATTACAGGCTGAAAAAACCTCTGCATATTCATGAGTATCATACCATTTGTCACAGCTGCAGACCTCCGGTAAGCAATGCCTGTGATTAGGGTTTTGTTCTTCCCAAGTATATATTTTTCTATGAACCCTTATTGGTTCTGAAAAGTTATGATCTTAACTCTCCACTCTTGTCAAACACAATTTTCTTCCTTTTTACTGCCAGCAATATGAACGAATTCCTGCTTCTGTAGCCAGCAACAGGACTAGCCGGAACTGGAATTTGCATTGATGAGGCAGTATTTTATTTAACTAATGTAAAAACCTACAAAAATCTATGGTTGGAGTGACAACAATTTTATTATCCCAAGTAAAGACCTGCCCATTCATTTTCTCCTCTGTGATTTAAGACTGCTAACCCTTAGACCATACTGCTCATAAACAAACAGGTTTTGTGGACCTTCTAAGGTTCACAAAAGAGGTCAAATGAAATAATAAAGATCTGGTATGCTACAGGATGTACCAACCATTAAGCAGCAGATTAAAGATTGAAAGTTTTTGAAAGCTAGACAGCCATGTATGAAATGTAACCCACCCCACGGACATTTCAACATAAAATGGCATAGAAGTGAGAAAAGTAGACTTTTTTCCTTCTGAAGCTATATTTTTCTAACACTGAAGACAGAGAAGTGTAATCAGTCATGGTCAAAACTCTGCCAGTGAATATTACTTATTTAGCCTCATATTCCAGGTGACTCACAACTTGTCTACCTGCCAACATCTGAAAATAATAAGTTATAGTAAAGTTATTAACTAGAACTATGTGAACTTTGAAGTAGCTAAACCTAAATTAAATATAAATATACAAAACAGCCTGAGGCTAATTAATCTAATTTAGGCTCAGCCACCTCACTCCATTTTTGTTTGTTTGCAGTTGTTTTTCCCCTTCCTCCTCATACATGGTCTGCAGAGAAGGATGATCTAGAAGCTAGTCAGAGGCAAAGACTGCACCTTTCTGTTCCTTCGACCAGAAATATGTGGTCACTTTTCCAAGGAACGGTTCTCAACGAAGGACCACTTTGCAACAAGTCCCGCACACTCATCGCTTCTTATCTGCTGAAAAGGAGGAGAACTGCGCTGAGACAGATGTCTACCAGCTGAGAGCTCGTCTCCGGGAAGCCTCGTGCCCACGCAACATGTGTGGCTGGAAGGGGAACCCCGTCTTCCTCCTCGCTGTCAGATATAAATTGCACGCTGGCGGCTTTGATGACAACACGGTGCTCCCTCCAGGAGCTTCCTCTGAAGCCGCTCAGAAAGCTGAGTCTGAAAGCAGCACCAAGGGAATCACCTCTTGCTCATTTTTTTAAAACACATTGAACTCTCTTGTCACTGATGAGGCTCCTCTGCCATCCTAAGTAGGCTGATAACGCGCCCAAAGATTACACAACACTTCAACGTTTAGAGCGAATACATTGGCCAGGCCATTTTTAGTATTTTAGAGTTTTAAACTTAAAAAGTGGAGGGTAAAAAAATGTGCTAAAAATAAGCTCTTGATTAGGTGTGGGAAAAGTGAAGATTCGAGGAAATCTCAGGGCTGCAGCCCCAGCACGAGGTAACAATAGACTTGAAACACAAAAAAGTGTCAGTGCAGTTCGCTTGTAAAAAGAGGAAAATGCACAATAGCACAACAGTGAGTTCACCTATTATATAATTGGGGGTTGTGTGTACATGTGCAGACAAGAAGACAGAATAAAAAGCCTCCTCTAGGAAATCCAAAACTTGGCATCTTTGGCCAGGTAGAGTATGAGGCGGGTAGTGTCTAACAACAAAAAGAAACAGTCTGTAACTAAGGTTTGAATCAAGCTACAGCTCTCCTTGCTAAACAGCAGCCAGTTTTACTGCTGCAAAACCCATAAAAACAAAGGGAGAGTAAGTCTGGCATGAGAAATAAGGCACCGGGAGAGGAAGGCAGAAAAAGAGAAGCAGCATTATATATACCATGGCTGAGTTGTGCATCTGAATTCATACAAGGATAATTTGGAGAGCTATGCAAAAAGTGAGAGGATTTCATTCATAACTGAGATTCCACATGGTCTGAAGTGCTTTTCCCGGGAGTCCGAAGGAAACCCAACCTAGATCACGGGAGGGATGTGGGGCAGCCTGGGAGCCCTCAGCCTCCATCACCTCTGTGCTTTGCCGTGACATCTGGGAGGGCCTCCCAGAGTCCTCGTCCTTCCCTTCCCAGAGTGGCCACCCCACTTCAGGGAGTTAGTAGGATCTGTTGGTTTCATGCATTTTGGTAACAGTACAAACAATCCTTAATTCAGGCTTGTTTATGGGGCTTTTTCTGACCCTTAGAACTTGACTACATCCAACACACCAGTCGGGTTATGTGAATGATTCGCGCAGCAATGAACAGCGATTTTGATGCCTTTATGGCAACAGGATGAAATATTTCAATCAAAGTATGTCATACTTGTTATTTTACAGGGCAGATGGCTTTAGAAAGATATTATTGACCAGTTTGATAGAATGAGTCTCTATGAGCTCTTCGCTTAACATCAACTGTCAGGTCACTTCCACTTCAAAGGTGTCATCACTCTTCAGGCATCTCTGCTAATCTGTATTAAAAAAAAAAAAAAGGCAGAAACACTTTCCTTAACTTGAGTTTGGTGGCTAATGTATTAGTAATTCTTGCCTTGTTGTCCTTTACTCCTACTGCTGCATCTCCCAGAGTTCCCCAGGGCCTAATGGAGGATTTCCACCAGATCCGCTTGGTTTAGTTGTTTGTGAGTGGGCGTGAGCTAACGAAGAGCAGCAAGAGCAACGGTATAGAAGAAAGAGAGGTGTATCAGTCTCTTGCGATGCTTGTGGACAGACCAGATGCCCATTCTGGTGTGCTCGTTGAACAGGAGCAGGACTGGGTTATTCCCTGGTTTCCAGGTTGGTGCTTTCTGCAAACGCTAGGTCTGTTGAGGTATCAGCGTTGCCGTCACTGAAATGCAACTACTTCTGTAGTGAAAAACAAATCCGTTGTAACGCAAACAGGAGAATTGCATAATGGTTGAAAAAGTACCTATGCCACAAAACAGCGATGGTGGGGAGGTGCCGCCTCTTTGCTGTAGTACCAGGCATTTACAAAGCTGAATGCGTAACTCAGCCTGCAGCCGTGAGGATGCCTTCCCTGAAAAACTGTTCAGTGAGCTAATGTGGAACAAGCCGGTTTGAGTAATGACAGCACAGAGCTCTGCATGGGCTCATTTACTGCACCTGCTTTGGGCAATAGGTATAAACACTCCCTTCCTCTGAGGAATTGTGTTACCAAGAGCAATCACAACTTTCTGTAGTTTAAGTCAACTGAAAGTGAAGTTCTCAGATACAATCTTTTTGAGACAAAAAGAATCATCTTATGCAATGATCGCAAAACCCTGGTGGGACCTGGACATCTCCTCAAGTGCCAGTTGTAGAAATTTGACAGCCACAACTGAATTTCCAGGAGATACCTGACTCATTGCCGGTCCCATACATGTTCATTTCCAACATGATTTGCCATGATCCCATAGATGAACGCTGACCGTAACAAAACTACAACCTAACCCATCAACTTCTTTTCTTTTTCCATATCCACCACATCAGTCACATCTTTCTGTCCAAATGTTTTGTCTTTCTAGACCGGAAGCTTTTTAGGAGCACTTCTTAGTTGTTTATCACGTAGCATATGTGATAAATATGGTGCATACTACTAGTTCTACTAGTGCATACTAAAAATGCACTAGTAGGAACAAAAATGCATCAGTGTTGTTATTTTTTGTTAGACGTATTTAATAGTGCTCTCTCATCTGCAGGAGTTACCAAATAATCTGATAACTACAGCTGTATTATTGTGATTTAGACCCTAATCTTGCAATCAAGTTGGTGGGGAACTGGTCAGCCACAGGGCTCTACCCTATCACCCTTGCTGCACCCGCAGGTTGTATTTTGAGATGTAACTAGATCATTTTAATGTTCCTTTTGATCAATAGAGTATTAACCCTCGGATTATTAATGTATAGAGACAAATGTATCTCTCATTGTTAATAATATCAAGATTAAAAGGTACTTGAAAGCTACTAACTTCTTTCATATATAATACTTCTTCCATATAAACATATAACACAGTAAATACCTTACAAACGATGATGTATGTGCTCATAATTGACTCATTACGTATTTGCCCAAACAAAAGACACAGGGTCATTAACAGCAAGCTTTAAATATTCAATGTTTTGTGGAATGTGGGCTGCATTTTAGTACATAAACGTGTCCAAAACTTTCCTCCTTTCCCTTAAGACTCAAATTCTTGATGTGCCCCACTGACTTATTAGGCAAAGGGTTGGGTTTGAGTTTTTTTGTTTGTTTGTTTTTTAACCAAACTAGATGACACAGATACAGGAAAGTGCTCTGAACAAATTCCAGAACAGCTGTTCCTACCCAGGTTTCTTTTCTTTTAATTCCCCAACTGCACAGGAAATTCAGTGCATTATTTTGGGTCTTTCATTTTAGCAGAAGGCTTTGTAGCCACCAGTGTTGAGACAGACCCACAGGAGTACACAGGTAAGGTTGTAAAGAGACAGAAAAGAAAAATGAAACACTTCTTTGAAAGATAGATTCAAACCATTATTACAAGCAAGCTCAGACCAAATCCTACGCAATTTTTCTGTAAACTTTTTGCACCGCCGTCTTGAAACCAGCCACCTCTGAAGTTTGGCCATGTTTAAAATCATAGACCCAAAGAAGGTGGTTTATACCTATTTTGTAATGCTTGCCATTTCAGGCCAGCTCCTACTAATATATAAATACTTTACTTGTGTGAGCAGTCCCACTGGGTACTATTTGCATGCATAAAGCTAAGCATACGCAGCATTGTTTGCAGAATAAGAATATGATTGACAAATTGCTTATGACCCTAAAAACACATGAATGTACGAAAGGGCATTAACAGAGACCAGACCAGCAGCTAGGCAGCTAACTTGTTTAGCTTTTATAAATACTAGTAGTCATGTACTCTCCTTTTTAATTGCCTAAATACATTTGTAAATCTATTCATTAATAACTGAAGTTTAAGTTCGGGGGCAGGTTCTCAAGAACAACTTCCTTTAGATCTCTCTGCAAAGATACTACTGTGTTCAGGGGAGTTATTAAAGTCCTGGCAGGTGCGGAATACAAATCTATACCAGTGAAGGGTAGAAGTCTGTTCATTCCTATTCATGAACTGTGTATTATTTATACAATGTTTGTGGGCTCAGCAATGCAGAGGATATTTTTTAAATAAATGTTTATGTTCAAATAACTTTGCTAGTCTTATCTAATCTACCTTCATCATCTTAAGCACTGTAGGTGATTTTAAAAGTTTGTGAAACATTCTCTCATCTGCTTTTACACATTGGGTTTGGCAAAAAAGAGTGATTTGAATATTTAGCAATTCTAACACAAAAAAAAATTATCATCTACCCTAAATCTTCTGCAGAGCAGTGTTGGTAATCTATCAGTGGAAGGACTTTCCCCTCCCTCTGTTCCTACTCAACCCCTGACTCATTCACCTCTGCTCTGTCTTTAACAGGCTCATCCATTCCAGTGCTGCAGAGGACAGGTAAATGCTAGGGTCTTCATTTTCCAGATGGAGAGAGGGGCAGCATAGACTAAAGCCCTGTCCTCAGAAATGTTCACTCACTTAAGGTCCGCAGAGACCGCTGAGAGGTAAAGTCCTAAGCACCTCTGAAGATCTAAGTCTGCTCAACATCTTCATGACCACAAAAAACCAGGATGGCACTCTGGGGTTTGATTTCCCAGCTGCACCCTCACCACTGCAGCATCCTTTCTCTCCTGATCAAGTTAAGAGCCACTCCTACAAAAAAATCCATTTCTAATCTGTACTAGGTAGTGTTAGCCCTATGGCATTAAGGCTTCTGTGCCTTCCAGAAAACGATGTTGTAAACTTTAGCAACATAACAGAGGATGTTTTCATTAAGCTGTATCCAAGCTCAATTTTTTCTTTAGTCCTGTTACGTTCTTGGACCCACTAATCTTTTCTGGTTGCAATGAGTTCTGCAGATCTGCAGCATGTTGGCCATGCATGCACACTCAGAGCCCTTTGGCAAAACGTACTGGCAAAACTTTCTGCCTGTGGATGCGAAACGTGCTGCCAATGCTGAGTTTTTACCAGTGGAGCTTACTATAGCCCCTCGCAGGGAAAAAGGGCACTCTGGTGAAATACAGCGTCATTGCCATGCTACAACCACACTTACGCTGTCACCGAGAGCCCTACAGATCGCATCCTACTCCCAGGTGACGCAACGGCATGGGTTGGTCTGCAATGCTGGCTTGACAACTGCATGGAAGTGACACCAAGCAGTGTGACAACCACCGGGAGAAAAATCCACACCAAAAATTTGTCATTGTTTGTCTTGATTTTTTAAAACTAATTATCTGCAATTTTTCTGTTCATTAATATTTGAAGAGAATGACCCAGGTACACAATCAGGTGCAGGCTGGGAAAGAGGGATAGGTGGAGGGCGAAGAGCTTGATCCTGTTTTGCAACAGGTTACATATATTTGGGTGTCAATTCATATGAGAAGTTTCACTTGACATTATCTGATGTGGTCAAAATACTCAACTCTACCAGTTGGGGTTTATAATAGAAATGCCCACTCAACCTTAACTCTAGCAGCCACAATTGTAGCACAATAATATGCCCTCACTGGACCTACTCAAGCTGCATTTTGATGATTTGGCTCACTCTTAACATGCAATCTTTAGTGACTGCCAAGCATCAGGGCTCTCCTGATCATTAAAATATTTTGTCTGAGCATGGCTCAGACTTGCTCATCTCATGAATGCTGTCTTAAGGGCTACTTAAAAAAAAACCAACCCTTTTTATTTAAAGTGGCAATACATGGGAAAATGAATATATAGCTTATGAATAGCTACGGTGATTGTAGTGTTCTTTTTACTTACTGATTGCACACATGAAAATTACCTTCCTTTCAGGAAGCCTTCGCTATGCCTTTCAGACCCTCCGAACTCTGCACCCGTGTTTCCCAGCTACGAAAAAGAAAGTTCAATGACTCGATGTCCATTGTGCATTGGAAAGGGGATGTGGAAGGAGTGAAACAGGCCTCTATGGTCTTTGGAAGCTGGCCAGGGATGAGGCCATTGGATCTATATTTAGGAGGGGTTTCACTTAATAAGGCTTGCAGCTGTGCATAGGTTGGGGTGTGAATTCCGTCTCTCCCAGCACACAAACCCAAATCTTTATTAAAGCAGCAGTGACTTTGAGCCGTTCTGAAGTACCCTATCATTTTCACTACACTGTTCATCTGTTAAGGCATTTATATGACACATATAGGAAATAAAAGCCATCAGTAAATCCCGTGTTTTGAGTATACTGATAAAATGACCAATAGTGTTAATAACCTGAAACAATGTGAACAGAAACAAGACTTTGCACCAATATAGTTTTTCACAAATGAATGTTCAAAAGCATCAACCCCCTAACCACTAGTGTCAGAGCTGGAAATATTATTACCTCTGTTTTATACATAGGAGAACTTGGAGCACAGCAAGGCTTTGTGATTACCCAGAGTCATACACAGCCATACGATATCCTTACATTCAGATCACTGCATATTAAGTGTAATGCCAGGGCAATATCTGTTGCTGTGTATTTGCACATGGCTTAATTCAGTGGGACCCTGAGCACAACCCGATGCTCTCCAAACCTTCTGCTAGCAGACAGGAACAGTTTAACACCACAAAGTGAGTTTCTCCCACACTGGCCCAGGCAAAACTCCGTGCCGGAGTAAAACCAGGCAGTTCCCTAATCTTACACTAAATAACAACTCAGGAGGAGAGGACGTGCCCAAGTACGAAGTCTTTATTTTATGGATTTTCAGTTTAAAGAAAGCTTCAAAAAATACATTTTTTCCTTTTCTCCATGGGTTGCTTTTTACTCCGTATTTGTGCAAGCCCACAGTTAAAAGTATGAACTTGTGCCCCATCTTTAATTGAGATTTTTCTCTAGATCTTTACATATGGGCCCAGTCTTGCAAAACATTTCTGCATAACAATTCTCAGACATGACCTTTTCCGCTAAGCCACAAAACTACAACCGTGCATGGTGGTGCTCAGCTCCCTGTGTCCTGTTTCTTCAGCATCCTTTTCTTGGCCTGGATGATCACGCTCTTACTCATTTGCGATACTGCCACAGAGATTATTGCTCTAACACAAAACTTAATCACTTCTCTCTTTGTATCTTTTTTCTGATTGCCCCTTCTCTTGCAAACTAAAAATAAGTTGTTTGTATTCACTAAAGCCCTTTACGGCTTTAGCTTCTCTTTCCTATTGTCTTCTGGTTTGCCATTAAAATGTACTAGACGTTCTTAGTTAGACCATGACGCAGCCTCCTTTGCTGTAGTTAAATTTTCCAACATGCATATTTCTGCTTTTCCTCAGTCTATCCCCAAAGGGAGAGAAGCTCCTCATAAATACCTAAAGACCAACCTCCTCCACTCAGTTATTTGTTATTCCTCTTCACCAGCTCGGCAGTGACAACAGGTCCAAATGAAATCTTTTTTCTCCTCCTGTGTTTGCGGTCTAATAATGGCCGTATGTTTGACCATGACTCATTGGATACCTATGTGTTCTCCCTGGCAACGAGCAGAATTGCTCCGTTTTTGAGACCAGACTAGATTGGGCTTACCAAGGACAACATAGAAACCAGACCAGACTTTATTCTTCTTAAAACATTTTGCTGCTCGTACTAAAAGCAAGAATTGTAAGCACTTTGGGACAAAGACCATCATTCTGTTTGGCATTTCATAACACCAAGCACAGAAGAGTCCTGGCCCTTGCCTAGGACTCCTAGCAATAGAAATAAAATAAAATAAATTTTTTAAAAAATTCCAGCTGTTTGACTGGAACCTGTGTAATAAATCTCTGTTTTTACATGTACAACTGAAGAAATAGCAACATGCCCCCATATGTACCTATTAGACAAGTACACAGTAATGCAAAATCACATGCACACAATGATCACCGTTTTTGATTTTCCACTTGCAAAGATGGTTCTATATAGAAAGTGATGCAAAAATTAAACCGCTGTTATTCAAAACCTACCTCTCAGAATATCACCTAACTTAAGTTGTAACTGATTTTTTTTTTCCAAGTGGCTAAAATGTCTATTGTAGTATTTAGCTGTGAACAAAGTGTAGAAATGAAGGGCTTTGAATTGTTTCAAATTAATGGCTATAAAGTATGATTTGAATGTTTTTATTCAAAACTAATTATTTGAGAGCAGGTATTCTTATACGTCTTTAACAGCAGGATGCAACAATTTTAGCATTATGAAAAAGAAGCTTTTGCCATGTAAACTCATGGGGTGAAATCTCATCCTTGATCTTCAAAGTGTGACAAAGAGCTATTGATTTGGAGCATATTGTCATTTAAATTACAATTAGGGATGGGTGAAAGGTGGTTATTCAACAATTCAAATCTTTAAAAAAAAATGCTGTCAAGGGCAACTTAACCTTAACCTAAACACACACTTTTAAAAACTTCTAAGAGTTTCAAGTGTTTGAGATAGCAATATGATGTGTTTAAAGCAACCGATCGCTAAATTTCTAGAGTAACATATAGTGCATTTTATTAATGCTGTAATTAAAAAAAGCCCTTGTGGAACGCTTTCGTTCTCAGTTACCATGAAACACACATTTGCTCCAAAACCGAGGGAGGGAGGCGGAAGGGGAGGTCTTTGCAATTTTTAATCAAATTGTATCGCTCAGTTCATCTTGCTAGAAGAGCTAATAACGTGATTTAAAATCCAGATCCAATTTCTACTCTAATCAATGGAAGTATCATTCTCAGAGGAATTGGGTTTTGATCTCAAAAGCGAAGTGGAGCAGAGCACTAGACTGGGTCTCAGGAAAGCCAGTGCAATTGGCAATTGCTGCTGACCAGCTGGCAACCTTCAACAAAGCCACCACTTCTGTCCTCCACCACCTCTCTCCACCTCAGCCCAGAGCTTATATGAACCACAAGACCCTCTCAAGGTGTCTGCAGTCGTAGGAAATTTCAGTCACTACCAAAGCTGCCAGGGAGAGGAGCCCATGGTCTGTGCTGAAGCGTGCAACTCGCTCAGCAAGATTTTGCCCAGAGGCCAAGAAAAGCTAGCAACCTCCCCTATAAACCACAAGCTTTGGGCTACAACCTGCCACTCAGCAACATTTTGGGCCCTCGTTGGGGTCTAGCTCCATCGTCTACCTTCCGTCATGACACAAATACAAGCCACAGCCAACGCAACCCAGCACCGTGTCATCTGGCAGCGCCTTGGCAGGGCGAGGGAAGGGCTGCGCCAGCTTCTGATGGGCTTTTCTTCAATCTCATTAGTCAGTTTGAGTTCAAGCAGCTCTCCCCTTTCAGAGAGGATTACGCCGCCCTGCCAAGTTAGGAAGAGCATTCCTAGCCCTGCAGGACAAACAGCTTCCCAGACCTGTGTTTATTTTCTTGGATGGCATATGTAGCCCATTGTGTGATTAGGTAGCACAGCAGGGCTCGCAAAGTGGTATTTCCCAGGGTGCTCCGGGCTCTGGACCATCGCCAGCACCGGGATCAGGGAGGAATGTTTTCTTTCGCTATATGCTGGTGAATGCGGCAGAATTCGAAAGGGGTTTTGACTTTCCCCTTCAGCGCTCAGGAGAGGAGGACTCCTTTTTGCCACATATGCAGCGGGAAGCTTCTCCTTGCCAATTCATTACACATTTGGGTCCCGCTCCAAAATTGCAATGAAACGAGCGGGTCCTGTTATCTCCAAGTAACTTTGCATCAGATTCCCTGCGGTTTTTCTTCCCTTGGTATGTCAGTGATTTGGTGGAAAGGGCAGAACTCAGAAGTCTCCACCAGACTGTCTCAGCTATCCGTGCTCCCCGGGCAGCGCAGGATGTGTGGCACATGGGCAAGGACTGTAGCTAAGGTCAAGCTTCCCGTATTTTGAACTTGCTGGCACAGAGTAGCTGCAAGAGGAGGAGGAATTATTTTGAACAAAAACCCCACTGATCTGTTTTGGGAGTGGTGATAATCAGAACATCCTATTTAACTTTTGACCACAGAAAAAGGGAGAAGAGCCAGGAAGGTTTTCAGAGCAAGAGCTTTTGTATGTTTCTTTCTTCTGATCTGTTTTCTCACTGCTAAGTAGGAAGGGAAATTTGGTTAAAATACAGTAATTACAACACTCGAAGCTATTCAGTTGGTCCAAAGAATGATAGGTACAGTCTACATTTCTGGATTTCAAAACAATCATGACAAGTGTCAGCAATAGAAAAAGACATTGTATAGATCTCGTTCTTAAGTTTAGTAAGATCTCTTTCAAACTCCACCAAACTAAAATCTCTCACTAAAATAGCCCTGCTTTATTTGGAATAGGGACACATGGCAACAAGACTTGCGTGGCTTGCAGAGTGAACCCCCGCCAGCTGGCCTTTGGTGACGGAGGGGCAGAGTGCGCATTTGCCGCTATTAAACTTCATGTCTCCAGTTGTGTTTTACTACGTGAGTAGACGAAATGGGGAAACTTGCTCCCCTTACTGATATCACCAATTCTGTTCGTACTAACGGGACCACTTGTCATTAGGAAAATCACTCTGTTTTCCTGTGACAGCTTCTCTCCTCTCCCCTCCCGTGTTGCTGCTTATGGACAGAGTTCAGTACATATTTAAGTAGAGCAAATGCAGTAGGACCTAGATCCCTGTCGGCTGGGCTCGAGTTTGCAAAGACAAGAAGTAGCTTCACCTCATTCGCCAGCTGTGATCAGTGGGAAAAAAGGAAAGCAGAGCACACAAGTGTTGCATCCACCTCTTAATGCAAAGAAATCAAATAAAACCAGTTTCTGTAACTTTTTAAACACGTAACAAAGACCAGGAAAGAAAGTGTAAGTAGCAACTGGGTACCTATCGCAAAACTTGCAAGTCACTGAAATACTGGAAAAGTACTAAAAGAATATTGTTTGTCACTGCAAATAGGCAATTTACATTATCATTGCTTTAAAGCTCCCAGAACGCATAATGTCTATTGTATGGGCAATTACTGACGGCTCTTATCAAGGTTAACTCCTATTTTGTTAACCCGGCACTTCTCAGGGTATCACAAAAATTTAGAGGCAGAACAGCTTTTTGATAAAACGCGGGCAAATACAATTTCTAAGTGTTTGGAGAATGAGCACCCAAAGGCAAAGGTAACTCGGGGATGCGAGATGCGTTAGTGCCGCCTTGTGGAGGCTCAAATTCCGACCAAATTCCTGTTTACTCAACCTAATGGCTCATTTACAAAAAACCTCCCCAATGCAGGGGCTCTTTCATAACATTTGTACAAAGCAGTTCTACAGATAATAAATACAACAAAGGCAAAGGCAAGCTGAGTTTCATTCCGGATGTAATCCTGACTGAGGGGAGGGTGGCACACTAATTCTCACAGCTACAAGAGTCAGACTTTTTTTCCAGCCACGCAGAGGTCGTTTTTATTTTCTCAGGAAATCGTGTTTCCGGTTGCTATCACCAAAAAAATGCAAAACATCAACAAGAAAAACAGTAGGGAAAATTCGGTAGCTTCATTCCCCACCAGTGCTCTGTGTTCCTCCTTTGTCCTAGGGCACTGTGCATGCTTAACCTGAGCAGGTTTTCATGTCAGCTCTCCAATCTTCTCTAGTCTGGGTTAGCTTAGCAATTGTCTCTCTCAGTACAATTTTTTCCCCTGATCCAGCCATAATCGGAAGAGGCAGATGAATATAAACTTGCTTTTAAGAAATAGTCTCCTTTCTAATGAAAAAAGAAAATATGTATGGCTTTTTTTCAGCCTCTTGCAGGTTTTGGCCTCAGATGTTTTTTACCAATATCCTGTTTGATCTTTAGTTTATCTGAAATCCCTGTTCTCAGTTCTACAGACACAAGTTATATGACTGTTTTATACTCATTCCTGGAAAGAAAATACCTTGCAAGACATTTGCCTTAGACTGGGCTCAAGCCTCATCTAGCTCATTTCTAAGGGGTATCTTTTGGCCAGATGACTTGGGCTACAACCAGAAAACGAAGGTTTTATAGCCCACAAGAGCTTTGATTCCGCTTCGTAAATATGGCAGCAGCAACATTTAACGTTTTCAATCACTCGTTTTCTTGGGAGCTAGGAAAGTGTTTTTATATATATATACTTAACCACTGCTGGTTCATTCAAGATTTTTCATAACATGTATTATTCTTACGGGATAAGTAGCTGGCTAAGTGGCCACGAGGCTTCTGAATTATCAGCCCCATGCACAATACATTTTGTTGAAGTTATAACCACATAATTTAAACTGCTTACTTAAATTATAAAATATTCCCAACCCCAAACCCAATACATTAACATTAAGCAACATTAATGCAGGACTGGCTTATGCATTCCAAGTTTTTGTGGTTTCCCAATTAGTCCTCCAGTAACAATATCACATTATCATAATTTTAAGGTGTTACAAATACGATATACAAATTAGGGATCAAATTCCCTATATTATGTGTTTCTTCCTTGAGGGCTTACCAACCAAACACAGACTCAGCAAAGACGGAGATGTGCTAAAAATGCTTGCTCTTCATATTCAGTCCCTAGCTTCATAGCAGCAAAGAGTGACTCTAAGAATGGCAGGTTATGAATAGCCCTTAGATGAACACTTCACAAGGTTATTCCTGAAGAGCGGGGGAACCTCTAGAAGCGATCTTTAATTACCAAAAGTTCTCAAGTGGTAAATTTTCAATAATTTCACTAACATCAGCTTATACAACTGAGATTTGCTCAAATTCATTACTGGCTTACATACGATACCTATTTCATGTGGAAACTAACCCCCAGTGCAAAGCCTAAGTCAATGGAAACTGTAGAGTTTCATTTACTTTCACACTGGAAACGAGATGCTGTGACACAGAGCCACGCAAGTAAGCCTTCTTCACCTCAAGATTGGAGAATATTATTGAAACTTTCATCAAACGAAATAATGATTTCCATCTGTAACCTAACTCATATAGTGCCTCTCCCAGTTCCTGGTAAGTTGCTTTCAAGACACAGAATACTGTAAATGTTTGGATTTTTTGGCTGCCCAAACTTTAAAAGGAAAAGAGCTTGAGTTGCCGTGTCGGCCCAAAGCAGTAGAGTTCTCAAAAGATATGTAACAAAGCACGGAAATGAAATAGAATACAGCTATATGCTAGAAAAATATACATGTATTTGTCGAGTAAAAACTCAAACAACAAATCAAGCTATGCTCACAGCAGAGGTAACCCCAAAATGCCTCCAGTCATACTCCAACATGTATGTACCACACAGGTGAAAAAGGAAAATGATGTGATCCTTTCTCCAGAACCACCCATTTCTGCAGCAAGATTTCTTGTGCACTGAGTTATTCAGCTCACAGTTGCAGGCAGTAAGATGGCTTCCCTATATCCAAACACCAAAGTTCGTCTGTATATTCCTTCCTTGCAGCAAAAATATTAAGTAACAAGTACCAGCCTCATCTGACAATCTTTAATCAAACTTGGCATTGGTTTAAAGATTGATAAGGTATGTAGGGCATCAAAGAATAAACCTCAGGGAATGAAAATGAACAATGGCATTATTTTCTTACAGTGCGTTTAAGAATAAGTTGCATTTAGAGACTATGACTCATATATAGCCACCTATTTTGCTTACACCTCAAAATATCCCAGAAATATTAATGAACCAATATTAAAGATTATCAGAATGATTGCATGCTTTAATAAAAGCATGGGAAACCAAATGATCCAGATTTTTAGAAGGGCATCCAAACACAATGTTTTGTGTCCGTTGCCTAATTAAAAAAAAAAGATAGAGTATATAACAAAGCAAGATGAAAATGTAGGCAAAACTTTAAGTCTAAAATGTTCCGTTGAGTTCCAGAAATATAATTTTACTCTCAAGTTTTTCCTAAAATACACATATAATTTACAAACAGTCTACTGATTCCCTCTTTTGGTATTTTCAGACTAAATGAAGAAAAATAAAATTTTAAAAATTAAAAAAATTAAAATTAAAAAATTTCTAAATTTTAATTTCTAAAAATAGAATTTTAAAAATTGTAATGATAATTTAGAGGAAATTCATTTTTGTATCCCTCAGAAAAAGAAGGTTTAGACCAACAGACTACTGAGTTCAGGATCGTATAAGCTCCTACAGCTCACTGGAGCATCAACAGCAGCTTCAAACAGTCTGGCACAAATACACAGCATTTTTAAGACGGCACGGTTTAATGGGGGAAAACAACTTTGCAGAAGTGCTGGCATCTGAGAAAAATGCCATCGCTTTCCAGTGATATCTGAGTTTACAAGTTGTCAAAACACAGTTCCTATTAGAAAATGATCTTTTTGATGGTTTGTCTGCCAAGTTCCCACAAGTTCGTTTGAACTGGTCATTTCAAGAAAGCCGCTATAGACTTTGCCCCTGCAGAGTCTCAAACACCGTTTTTTAATTCAGTGAGCATACAGAGAGAAAAAAGAAATATAGTGCGAAAAGCTTGTTTTTTAGACCTCTTGCTCTTTTCCCTTTTATTATGTATTAACATTATTATTAAATATCAATCATTCAGGTTAACCTGTACATTGCAGGAGGTTAACCTGTATTTGAAACGTCAGTCAACAAATTGCATGGCGAACGCCACGAAAACGTTACAGATAATTCGTCACAAAGCTCCCTCCTTCCTTTGCTCTCAGGTGATGCATTTCTACAAACCCCAAGCCCCAGCGAGGCTACCAGGTTTGGCTTAAGAGAATCCACATTTTCCCCCTTGTCGGTAGAAACAGCATTTTTGCGAGAAATGGGAGCAGCAGCCCCAAGCTCCACCAGCAGAAGCCCAGCGCAGACGTGGACCATGAGCCCCATCTCCGCCACCGGCGAAGTATGATCCCGACTAAATGTGTTCTCCCTCTTTCCTACCCGCCCCAGGACTAGCGATGGCTCCTGTGGGAAACCCAGCAGCTGAAGGACCAGGTGCTCACTGCTCAGATAATTATTTTGTAGCTGTCACAACTGGCTGTTAACACCTTTCTCCTGGCCTTCCAGCCCTGCGTACAGTTGACTGCACCGTTTTATTCTCTTAGATGTAATTTTTTTTTTTTTTCCTTCGGTTGGTTCCTGGTATACAGTTCTCCATGCTGGGAAGTACCAGTTCGTGGAGGGCTGTATATACAATGCTCTTTTAAGATTCAGAAAGCCTTCCCTAATGGCTGCATGATATTTGAAGATTGTATGAAAATACATATAAGATGAAAACCAGCACAGATCTTTTTTTACATTCAGTTTACCTCAAGGTCAGGGAAATTTTGTAACAGATTCTCTTCTGGAGAATCTTTTCATCAGCTCGCATGCCTAAAGAGGGGACCTAAATCATTTGGCCCCATAATTTCCGACTTTATTCTCTGTGCAATCAGTAGCACTGTTAATATCAAGGCAATCACTTGTGTATTTAATATTGTACTCAGGCTTAATTTTTTGCCAGAGAGCAGACTAAAATGACATGGTAGTTATTAGCCAGCTCCAAAAGTGATTTACGGACATGGAAAAAAAAAATAAGATATAAAGAGAATATTTAGAAGAATAATGATTCTGAACAAAAATAATACCAGCCAACCCACAAAATATAGAATATTTGCTTTATTCTTTTTCCAGCGTTTTCCACACAGACTGGCATGAATAAGTCAAACTGACAGCTGCAACTTGTAAGCAGAAAGGAGGTCATCAACTTTTCACAGATCCTCTTGTAATCAACAGGTTTTGGGGTTTTTTTTGGAACATGTAGAAATATTGGCTCGATTTGCTTTTCAATATAACTCAAGCTTCCTTCAGTTCGGTAGCATAAAAAGGTTTAGCAAATTCAACACTCAGGCAGTGATGGTTTCTGCAATGCCCCAACGTAATGTCATTAAGTGCTCAACAATGACTTTAAATAAGTAGCTTTTGGAAGTTATACGTCTTTGAAGTTTCATTAATTAGTCATATCATCGGGAATGTATGGCTAAAGTAAATTACAGTGTTTAAAATATCTACTCTTTCAATGTGAAAAATGAAAGGATCCAGCTACCTTGTCTTTATACTAATGAAGATATTATTAATTGGTTTAGCAAAAACATAGATCTAACCATAATGTGCAACAGTTATTAAAGATAATTAACTACAGATCATTGGTTTGAAACATCTAGTCCAAAATGATTTCTGAAGGGCACATTATTCTATGAGATAAAATAATTAAATTTCTAACAGCTGCATAAGACAACTGTGGCATATCTAGTGTTTTAATTTCTTTTGTTCTATCCTCATGGTACTCCTCTGTTTTAGATTTTGAAAATGCTACTAGTGTTTCACCGTGAACAGTCTGTACAGCATGTTAGACTGAAATATTTCATGTCTGAGGAAAAACGATGATTGAAAGAAAAGGATTAAAAATGACAGCACAGCTAATAATACGCACACGCACGTGTGCACGTGCACACACACATAAAGCCAGCTACTTCTCTTCGAAGGAGAAAAGGAGACGATAGGAATCAAACGAAGCAGAGGGTTAAATCTGTTTCCATTCTAACATTAGCTACACAAGTCCTGCTCAAACTAAAACAGCACATTTGCAAATTAAAGAAAACCTCCAAGATGAAGCAATGCCAAATACTTGTAGATTAATTAATAATGGAATCATACACAGCCACATAAAATTAAGCAAGTACAGTAGAGGGAAAAAAAAAAAGGAAAAAAAAAAACAACCAAGGAATTGGAACAGAAGTCTGTTTATTAAAACCCATATGTTCCAGGTCCAGAATTTCTGAGCTTGCGTCTGCTCTGGTACCATTCCCAAAAATGTTTGTGGTCAGTATTTCTTATAGATGCCAGTACTGGTTCATCATTAATTTCTTGATCTCTTTTTTTTAATAACAGTAGCCTACAAATGCTTTCGATAGCCTGGATCTGCATTAATTAAAGTGCTGTTTGCTTACAGCATTAGATATCTCCCCATGTTTTGTAAGAAAATTCATGTCCCAAAATAATCCTCATTTGCAGCAAATTTAGCTGCTTCAGCAGAGAGTGAGATTTAGACAGGAAAGGCAGGGAGGCAGGAAATAACACAGTTCAGTCAAGATTAGGTGTGTTGCTAGCTAATGTTGATTTAGCAAAAGAAAGACTGAAAAAAAAGCATTACCTAGTGCCCCAGAATTCATATGGTATAAACAATAACCATATGACTTTATATTCGATTTGGTCTGATATTCCATATTTTACTTTTATTATAAGGATTTTATTTATTGTGATCAACTGGTTCTTCTGTGGCTTGAGAGGGGGAAAAAGTTACGTGAGGACGTCTCAGGCTGTAAAAATATTTTTTTTAAAGTCTCTAGAACAGTGGAGAAACAGTGGTATTGTTTACCTCAGCTCCTACAGATTACCCTAATCAGGGATAGGAGCTGCAATACATCTGTAAATATAATTTGGGGAAAAACAGGCTTAGGTTACCGGCGGTGTAAAAGAAAAATCAGACCACTGCATTTTAAAATAGAGATACTTGGAAGGTCATTTTGGGCGTTCCTTGCCACGAGGAACATTCCCATCCTGTGAGGGCTTAAGGAGAGATGAAACACCTGCGTTACTCTTGGCAATTTGGGCATTTTATAAGGGACTGTCCCCACCCTTAGAGATAAGGAATGGTCTCTGGGGCCAGTTCCCCCCGCCCCCCCCATCCCAAATGCTGCGAAATGCTCCCAAATAAGAGCAGCAGCATCTTCTACTCATTCGCACTGGTGTAAGGGAGAGGACGGGGAAGAAGGGGGAGGAGGTCCCTCGGCACGTGGCGACGGACCGGGCAAAGCGCAGGCGTGGAGCGGTGGGATACAGGCGCCCAGAGAACCCGAGGCTGGGAGCATCTGCCCGATGCCGCAGATCTGCTTCCACCCCAGAAATACACTTCCCCTGAAGAACCTGTGGGGTTTTTTTTAATTAAAGATTCCCAGACTAACACATTTTTGCAGTGATCTTAGTTCAAAAGCCTGCAGAGGATTTTAGAGAGAAGAAAATGTTACTGCAAAAAGGAAGACTTTTTCTTGGCAGGGGCCCCTCCTGCTCCCACAACGGCGCTGCGGTGTGAGGCACGCTTCTGCAGTCTTAGCTGACCTATTTGTTGATGTATTTCAGGTAGCCAGATGTCCCGGTACTTTAGGAATTCAGAAGAAAATGATATTCAACTGTTTGTCCTGGTTTCGGTGCAATCAGCCAGCTGGCTATCCGCGGCTCCTTTCCCGTCCTCCCTCCCCCTCCAAAAGCCTCCAGGTCCCTCGCTGACCCGCAGCACATCCCTCCCTGCCTTCGAAGATGAACCTGGGGTCCAGCTACATCTGTGCTGAGGCCTCTCGTCGTGTGCCTGGCACACAATGAATGCGAGGCGCTCCGAATGTCAGAGCGTGCCGGCTGATGCACATTGAGATTTAGAGCATCACAGGTTTCATTGCACAAACAAACGCTCAGGAGCTTGACAGGGGAGTTACCGTCTTCGCAAGGGAAGGAAAACTTGCCATGGGTGATTTAGCTACAGGTTAGGAGAGCACTGAGGAGAGGAGCAATGAGGAAGGCTGCCCGGGCACTGGGTGTGTGGGGGAAACGGAAACGCAAGCAGGCAGCCTGCAGCCAGATAGATCTCCTGTCTCACCCTCCGGAGGCTCCAGCTTTCTGGCATTCCTGTTCCCAGAGGAAGAAGTGCCCCAGTCCTGCTTTCAGCTGCCAAAACGTTCTTCTACGAACGTTCGCTCAGCTAATGATGCGCTGTGCCTTGCAAGCGCAGACATCTCATCTGCACCCAAGCGCGATAGCAAAATTCAATCTAAAGTTCTTCCCTGAAAATTATGTCCTTCATCAGGGAAACCATTTGCTCAGGCTCAATGACTCACGTCCCAAAAAGAGCCACCAGCCCAACACATCCCAGTAAAATATATGCTGTTTGTTGCTCGCTCCCGTATCCTCCAGCCTTTCCGTCTCTGTCCCTCAGACCATCACTCCTAGTCCACACATCCTCCTGCCACCCTGCACAGAGTTTGGCTGTTGGGACCTGCAGCCCCAGGGCAGCAGCCTTGCCCCAGAACCTCTGCTTGCTGCGGCAGCGTCTCCCAGTGCCCAGGGTGAGCAAAGTGGGGTGCACCACCTTGGCTTTCTTGAAGGTTACTGGTGTCCCAGCACCCGCTTCTGCGAGCGGAGCGCAGGGTTTGGCAGAGCTGTGTGTTTCCCTTTTCAACACAAAGCTCCATCCCGCTCCAAGGTACCACCTCGGGAGGTGAGAGAAGCAGCAATGAGGATGGGAGAATGCTTGGTGAAACGGTCTGGGCTTCAAGCGGGGCTTAGCCCTCCTTGCCTCTCCACTGCTTCCTCTGCCAGGGGCTTCAATTAAGGAAAATATGGTCTGGCAAGAGCGAAGCCCTGTTTTCTGCAAAAGCGAGGAACAGCTGCTGAATACCTGGGACAGCAAATGTCAACGGGGCTCTATTAGCGTTCGTTCAGCTAAAGGGCTGGGTTTCCCTTCCCCCCATTTGTATAACTCTAATTTCACTGACTACAGTGATTCCACCGGTCTAATTAGGCCCCCAGATAATAGTCAAAGTACTTATTATGTTATCTTTTCGCTGATTTTATATTACACACATTTGTCTGTTAAATATAATGGTTAGATTTCCCAGATTTACAAACTTCTGCTGGCAACCTGCTTAAAAATCACAAGCTACCTGCCGCTGGTCTGGTATGTTCTCTATTTACGGCAAGCCCGAATGTTTGCTTTATGCTGTCAACGAAGAGAAACTGTTTGGGGAAAAAAAAAAAATAATAAAAATAATTGAACATCAGCCACTGAACCAGCAGGAACGCAAAATATTTCCATGAAAGGGAATCCAACAGGACCAGCGATGTGTATGGTAACTATTCTCAGTGCGAGGAGGAGAAGTGAGCCAAGTGCAGGAGCCAGGCTGGTTTCCTCTCTCCCCATAGCGTGTCCCATCCCCGTACTTTCTGAAAGCAGGGTACACAAAGTTCCTAGGCACGGCCATACTATTCCACCCCCTACCGGGAAGCTATTTATTTTAACAGCCGCAGAATCTTTTCATTGTGTTCTTGGTCTAAACAGTTGGCTGTGCACGCGGGAGAGGTACAGCTGCGCTTTTACTGGGAACTGTGGGAGCAAGAGAGGAGGTGTCGGGAAGGAGCAGCGTGCCCCGGCGCTCTGCCCTCCTCCCCTTGCCTCCGCCACCCAGATATAAACAAAGTTCCTAAAACAAAGGAACAACGTCAAGTTCGTAGGTTGAAAATAGCCCTACACTCATTCAGGAAAAATTCCCTTTCTAGTTAGCGGCCGCGCTCGAGTGGCTGATGGACGGCACCGCCGCTGCCGCGCAGGCTGCTCTTCCCCGCGGCGGCGGAGCGTCTGCCGCCGACCGGGAGCCCCGCGGCTCTCCCAGATCTGGTGGCCAACCCCTCTTCCCAAAACAGTTCCTGATGTCGCCGATTCCTGCACTGTTTCTGGAGGATTATCCGGCAATATACCCGTGTTATAGAGATTCTGAGGTGCAGCAATCTGAGAATCAGTTACTGCTAGGGAAAAAAAAAAAAAAAAAGAATTAGCAAAAAGTAGCAGCAGTCACCTCCATGGGAAAATCAACACTTTCCCATTGGCCACGCGTGCTGCCTTGCCTGCCAGCAGACCTGCAGGTATCATTACACCTTTCTGAGTAAAACGAGGATACCACTGTCCCATTGCCCAAAATTTAAACTTAGATTGTGAATTTTATACTGGTTAGGAGTGAAGACAAAAGGTGTTATTCCTCCTGTTGTGCTTAAAACAGGTGAGGATGATAAGATCTCTTTTCCCCATAGCTGTCTTTCAGTGGCTTATTATTGGGCGCAATTTTCACAAATGTTTGTCATTTACTCACAGAACCACAGTGGCACGCCCGTTTCCAAAACTGCACGTTACACCTCTTATCAGATGTCATTCCTAATGCAGGTGGGCTTAGTTCCCAGAAATAAAACAGGGCTTAGAGAGCCCAGGTGCAAGGGACAGCTGTTTCCCATAGGATCCCTTGGCATCAGTGGGTGTCCCAAGCCCATCCCCATCCACTCTGGGCACCATCCCCACCACAGGCGAGCCAGTTCGGGGGGCGATTCGGCCAAGGAGTCCCCCACTGGTCACAGGGGAGGAGAAAAAGGTGTTTGCACGTGAGTTGCATGATCTCAGACCGCCGTAAAAGATGTTACTTAAAAGCCTGAAAGATATTATTTCTTTTAAATTGAAAGTAAACCAAAGCAAACATTACTTAACCGTGTCTATTTTCCTGGTATCCCTCTAGACTTGCCGAGGGACCCCGGAACCGCGGCAGGCATTTTATTTTTCCCTCTTCTAAATGGCAAGTTAAAAATTAACTGCTTCATCTTCACATCGCTCACTCCTTAAGTAGTTTAAACTTACTTTTAACTGTTACATGCCAACAAAACAGGTTGCTTAATTGATTTGACCTTTCACAGTATTTTTTAATTTTCAATCTTAGTTTCATTGTTCCATCTGGCACTTTAAAACGGCATCTGGTTAACTGTACTTAACCAGCTGATCACTGTACAGTTATTTTTAAATGTAATGTATGCTTAAACAGATGTTATTTTTATAGATGTAGATCTAAACTGCACTTGTATACGTGCTATGTCTGCATAAGCTCTTTCTGCAATTCAAATGTTGACACCAAAAATTACAAGCCAGAATGCTTATGAACTTCACTATTATGTTACTGCACTTTTTTGCAGCTTGTTAGGTAAACATCAATTCAGTTCTTTTTTCTCTGTTCATTGCCCATAAATAAAACATTAGCGTTTAGTTTATAAAGTGATGAACATTTTGCTGTGTTGGATTTAGCTTTATAAATACAACTGCTGTCAGCAACAAAAAAGGATTTATTGAATAAATAATAAGAAAGCTAGAGGAAAATGAAAGTATATATATTATGCAAAACACGGTGTCTGTCCACAGGTCACGTAAGGGTCTTCCGACACATAGACATCCCATGTGAGAATATTTAATAACGGTGCATTTTTGCAAGATACAGTTAGTCTCCCGAAGCAAGAGCAGATTGATAAAACACAGTACAACACTGATAGCTGTAATTGTGAGCAGTAACTAAAGGGTCCATTTTTAACATTGTACAGTGGAAAGCTCAAGTTCAAAGGTCCCCTGAATTCAACAGTTTTACAGAAGGGATAAAAATGGAGAGTAAGATAAGACTAGTCTAATAGAACTAGCAGTGGCAATCTATGAAATAAATACATTTATATAATAATTACTAGATTTTACAGAATATTGCTTGATTTTACAGTTTCAAGTAAATTCATCTTTATTCACTAAGATCTCAATTCTTCCAAATACCCTATTGAAATTAGTGTTTATTACCAAGGTTTGGACAGAGGTTAGGCCAGACCAGAATACTATTTTTTTTTTTTTGCCATTCATTTAATGCTGATAGTTTGCTTAGTAGATTACAGTTTTTAATCAATGTATCCATTAGATAGGTCTGGGAAACACGAAACACAATATTTAAGTATCCAATCCTGAAAACTCAGTTTGATTTTGAGAACAGCAAATAGAAAAATTTTCCAGCCAGGACACTGTTGTTCTTTTTTTTCCAGGGGAATAATGAGATCTACAATACCTAATATCTTTTCTCCAAAAGAACTTAAAATTCAATCTTAAAAAGAATTTGTGCAGTATGCAAGGGCGTCTGTTACTTTGCACAAAGGAAGTGGTCACGGCGCTGAATATTTCACAGAGAACTTTTAAGTATCATTCTCAAGGTTAAAAATTGCTGTTATACATAATACCTCAGTAATTGATAGACATTTTCTCTCTCCAGAGCCCATTTTCTGTGAAAAACACCACATAACATCTGTTCATAAACAGTCCTTCTGTGAGAACACTGACACAGGTCTTGAGCTTCTACTGGCTCAATTCCCCTGCCATACACAGATGGCACGAGGTATTTATACAGCTGAATTCTTTGTAATACAAGCTCAACTATATCTTCAGGTAAGACTGTGGGCAAACATGTGCTTATGCTATTCTGCTGACTTACCTCAAGTCATTTAAACAGTTTCCTCTGACACAAAGACAAATTGTGTCATACCGTTATGCAAGTGTTTTGTCTCAAAATCACCTTCAGCAATCGGCACAGAGCTCTGCAGAGATAAGGACATTTTGGGACGTACAAAAACCGCCAAGTTTCATGTTAATGAGCTACCAGTTATATTAAGATTCAAGACTCAGGGCTGTTCTCCTTGATTTTGATGTGCGTGTTTTCCTTTCATAGAAAATATTTGTTTTGATGGTACAATACCTTGTTCTCTTGCATTCAAAATGTTAAATAAAGAGACAAACTTTCACATACATAGCAACAGCGTGTGTAGGTTAGCCACAGTTTTCCATACGCTACGTTGGTTATTCCCTCTAAGCAGTTCTGAGTGAAAAACGCTTTATAATGCATTCAGAAATTTCTTCCCTATTTATCTCCAAGAAATTATGGAAGACTTCGGTTGACTTCTGAAGAAACCTGGGTACCAAGACACCATCTGCTAGACAACATCCTGGTCCTACGCACACATATGCCCATGCTTTGACTGTGGTCTGTATACATTTAAGAAATAAAGCACATACGTAGAGATTTACAAGGTGAGAGCCTTGAAAACTAGAAGCTCCAAAACCAAAGGCAGCCTGTCGATGTTTTGAAGTGGGGGGAAAAAAGTAAACTTTGACCAAAATTTCAAACATATTTAATTGAATCTCCTTCAATAGTTCTTTCCATATCTCGACCCCTAGCAAGTTACTGAAGTCCACGTCGGTGATTTAGGAGAATATTATCTACATAAAGGCATGGGAAAAAAATCAGAATTCTTTACAAAAGAACCCTTTAATGAGGATACATGCTGATAAAACTTTGAAAAAAAGAAATATATTTTAAGTCATTCTTTCAAGCGGAAGTTTATACCTGCAGGGGACCAACGACCAACAGCTTAAACTTTACACGGATTCTTATTTCACCTATGGAACATTTAATAAAAAGGTTTTTCTGGGAGCTACTCATCCTGCAGAATAAATCAAAATGTACTTTCCCCTTACAGGGAAAGTACGGGACACGCTTCAAGTAACGTATGTCTGCGTGCTGGTTGGGTGACCCCACGAAGGTGGGCTACGTCATGCTCAGGAAGGGTAAAGCAATGGTCCTAGTGAAGAGCAACAAAGCTCCTGTTGTGTGCAGTGGGACTGGGGAACCCTCCAACAGGCACAACACAACTCTGCTAATCCCAGAGCTCCATCAGCAGTTATGTCTCCCTTGGCATCTTTCGAATACCGAAGAGGAGCCTAGATTTGTGCGTTGGCACTCACAACTACAAGGTCTAGATGGATAGATAGGTTTGGTTTAACAGGGAAAGAGGCATCCCTTAGCAGGGGACCAAAACCAATCCCAAGTTTTAAGAATGGCAGTTAAAACAGTAAAAGAAATCCGGTTCTGTTTTCAGCTGCACCACAGATGCCCAGCACGGCACAGGCACGTCGCCAAATCACACCGGATTTCTCTGGTCACTGCCTGTGAATGGGAATATTACTAACGTTTCCTGGTCTCAGGAAGATGGGAAATAAGACCATTTGTGTGTTTGTGATGTGCCTAAACATCACAGCCATCAAGAAGCTAACAAATAGCATGTCCTCACTAAATGTCTTTGTAATACCCTTTTTAAATTTGGTGGCTTCTCAGTTATACTCATTTTTTTTAAGCTGATGAGAAAAATACGGTTAAATACAGATAAGTTTAAAGAGAGATTATGTGGAAATGGATGCTACTTGCTTTTTTTAATACTTTATTATATAAGAATTAACTCAGAATGATACCAAAGGCATCATTCAATTTAAATATCGTGCTTGCTTATGGCCTGTAATATGAGCCCATGCATTGTAAGCAATGTCTTGATACAGTATGTGTGATGAATACAGCTCAGTGTATCAAACACCAGCCATACTAAACCCACAGTAATGCTTCCTTTTTGTAAGTTCTTTATGCTCCAGTAGTTTTCATTTTTATGATAAGTATGAACCAAACCAACTCAGAATATGTTCCACCAAGCGCTTGTTCTTTTGCAAGAATCGGTCACCTAATATTTATCAATTAAGACTTGTAGAATAAATAATGCAGAGAATAATTTCATAACACTAATATTAAGAAAACCTAATTCTCCAAATAGAATTGGAGAATCCTCTTTGCACGGAATTGTTTTAATTTTTCTTCCCTCTAAATTCTCCCCCCTGCTACCAAGCATTATTTTAGTCAAATGGTGTTTCACTGCACTTAATGCACACTATAATGACCATGTCTTTATTTCTTTTTCTTTTGAAGTTCTTTTTAATTACAAAATAATATCCTGTTTGAAGAACAGCTTTGATATCTCCCTCGGCGTTTAGTAATTATAAACTTGTTCTCATTATCAATATATTTTGCACATTGTTAGTTTGTTGTGTTTTCCTATTTTTTTTGTTTTTAAATACAGGAAACATAACTTGGGTGACGAGGTTTTGATTGTGGGTCACATGGGAAGCAGAAGTCCATTTCAGAGCCCTGATGTCCACGGCCAGGACTCAGCAGTCCATGACTGTCACCAGGATAAAAAGCCTGGACCAGATAGGTGAGAAACAGAGCGGTGTCTGGTGGCTGGGACGTAGCTGTGAGGGTCAAGAAAGCCAGCCTGGTCCACCAGTCCCACCGCATCGATCTATTGAGCGGACTGCATTATAAAAGCAGAGTGAAAACCCATCAAGAGACACATCCAAAGCTAAACCAAAAATTAACCAAAAAGAGTGATTTACATCCCTCTCTCATCAGCATCTGAAAAGGGATTGGCAGTCTCTAAGCTTCATGTGTGCAAACCGGAGAGATTTAAGTTATTCACATTTGCTAGCATCTTTGGGACTTCTGAAAAAAGATGTTGCACAAATGAAAGCTATTGCAACATCCAACAACACGCAACAAAACCATACGGTTTTAGGCAATGCAAATTGACAGAACTGCCACGCTCATATTGAAATCTGCTGAATTATTTTACTGAGAAGTGAAGTTATCCACTGATACCTTCTGATAATTTTACTGCAGATAACAAGATGCCAGCTCCTGCCCTGCTAGAGCTCAGCATCACAGCCAGAAACGCTGGTGATGCTCTGCAAGAAGTCCTTGACACGTTGAAAGCAAGCACACAAAGACAGAAGGGTTAAAAGAGTGAGGTCTTAGGGAGGTCTGGACAAAACTTATTTTAGTTTGGATTTAGACCAGAATTTGCCATTTGAATAACCCTAACATATACATGACAGAGTATAATGTATGTCCTTTTTCTGAGATGGTTTACATAAGTGCCTCTGTAGACTATGGTCCCACAGCAGTGCCTTTTGGGAATTTCACTGTGGTCAGTAAGATCTTTGTTTTAATAAAACTGCATAACAAAATGTAGCCTTTACTGGCTGTAAAATATTAAGTGGGAAATACAGGGTAGGGAAATAAGAGACACATACTGAAAAAGGGTGGTGTTTTTTTGATAAAACGTCCGTACAATCATAAGGCACTGGAAGAGCTTGAGTCTTTCCCCTTTATGTATGCACACACTCTCTGATGCAGAGGAGAAATGTTAAGTTTAATTAGTGCTGCAGACCCTACAGGAATGTCTTGTACGTAAGGAAAAAAAAAAAAAAATCACTTAAATATGTGAGCTAGAAAGATTTCATGCGTATATAGTTAGTCATATAGTTAAGTGTTTGCAAGATCACCCCGGAGATTGAAGCCACTCCAGGACAAGGACCTCATCTTCGCACTGGCGTCTAATGCACCTAGCACACCGTTAGTGCTATAATAAATAATAATAATATGTTAGCATTAGGTGAGCATCTCTCGCATGATCAATTTCCTGCTGTTGCAGGAGGGTGAATGTTGGTGGACTTTGATCCTTCCGAGATTTTATGTTTCTATCATAAGAGAATCATAGCACATAAGCACATTTTTTACTAATGCAGTAAGTAAGGTGGCAATATATATTGCACTGACATTAAATGAATATTAAAAGGGATTGAAACCATTTCCACATCATGAGGGAACAAAACCTCCAAGAATTAGATATACGGTAGCTATTCAACAAAGATACCACTTTTAACCTTCATAGATTAAAAAAGTCGAATCTATTTGAAAGAAAATCTAGCGTTAAAGGTGTCCACTAAAGTATCTTAAAACACAGTCCTTGTTGTCTTGCTTGCTGCCAAATCTCCCTCACCCCTGCACACATACCCCATAGCTTCTCCGATCTCCACTCTCCCATCTCATTGTAACATCTCAATAATGTATTACAGTACAATCCCAAACGCACGAAGACTCGGTTTAAAGCAAAAAATGAGATACAGCACTTCTGTGTATAAATAGTGAAGGCAGATGTTTCAAAAAGGGATATACAGGGCAAAACATCTTATTTGTTGGAAAGCATCGGTTTTGTGTACATTGCACACTTGTAATTTACCTTAGTTTCTTGTTTTTGTAACATCTCTACACAGCCATATATTAAATTAGAGATTTGAAACCAGACTGAACAGTCCTCTTTTTACCCCTATTTTGTTGCATCTTGCCAATTCAATGTTTTATTATGTTTTCTGTCATAATATTACTCTTGTCCTTAGAAAACATGTATTTATTCCCACTTGGAATATAGTGTAACTACTGTAAAGCACTGCTCAAAAGATGACTACAAATTCTGTCTGAGAATAGAAAACTTGAACTCTTCTATTATCCAAATATTTTTCAAAGATTTCGCTTTTGTATGCGTGGCGATTGCTGACACACATAATGAGAGCATGGGAAAAGCCGTACAGCTGACCTGAACTTTTGGGTATAGAAGTATAAAACTATGAGATCTAATAAAGCCAGTGCATGACCCTGTGCAGTTTTTGGACTTGAAGAACTAAATGCTATTGTGAGAGGAATGCAAGCCTACGTATTTTTTCCTGTAGCATGGCAGAGTTCAGATGTATTATATTTACAGTTGTCTATAAATGTATAGCATGAAGCATATAGACATCTCTGGTCTCCAGCCTCACCAAGAGAATATCCTGACACCTTCTTGTCACACAAAAGGCAGATATTATTTTTATGCACCAAACAGTAGGCAGGATGCAGCAACAGACTGACTCTGTGCTACCACAGTGTGTCTGAGAGGCTGTCAGCACATACTTTGCCTACTTAACTTAGCTTTTTCAAATAATATAAAACTATGTTGGGCCTCAATTTTCCACCTAGCTCTTGATATGCCTGGCTAGTAAACAGGGAACCAAAGTTTGGTGCATCAGTTGAAAAACAGCTTATGTATAGAAACGCTGCTCTAGGAGATAGCGGTTACACATCTCAGCTGTTGAGCTCTGCATACAAGACCAGTTATTATATTTAAGATCTCCTAAATATTATAAACCACACTTAATTAACCCCCACGGATCCTATCAATACTGGAATGGGCATGCCTAAATGAAAGGCATCACTGCATATAAGCTAGAAGCTGTGTAAGTCAGAACTTTAGCATCTGAACTAACTCTGTCCTCTGAGACTCAAGGATTATTTTGGTATTTAGGATTTAGGTGAGCACTTCAGAAGAGCACTAATTTCTGAGAGAAATGCAGAAGTCTATTACAGTTTGAAAACTGTATTCTTTCAAACATACATAGACAGCAAAAATCCTTTTCCCCAGTATGATATTAACTTAGAAAGGATGCATTCTCATTGTAAGAATAAAAACCAAGCACCAAAACTCAGTATAAATGGCAACAACCTAAGGCATGACTATTCCAGTAAGACTAAAAGGGATTCTTTATTATGTGAGTTCTTAAAGATTTTTTTAATGTTTTTGTTCATCTTTCATTTTTTATATTCCATTAGCTTCCTATTTAACTATAAATAAAGGGTGAGTTAATGGTTGGTAATTCAAACATGTTACAGTACAATCAAAGTGTTTATTTCTTTTAAAGTCTTACCCTGTATACCTGGCTTCAATTAAATAAATGTTGGAGTATGAGATAGCAAACTATAAATACCTGCCTAAATTATAAGCTATATATCCATTTTAAAGAATGGAAAAATTCTTCTCAGCCCTGTGTTAGCTAGTAGCTATACTCAACATTTGAACATTGTTTATTCTTTACTAACTAATCATCCTTCATGGTCTTTCAAAAGTTCCTGGCATTTCACTAGTTTACACATTGATTGAATACTGTTCCCAGAACTGCTTGTGGCACTGTGCCAAATGCAGTGATAATCAGCTGGAAGATTTATTCCAGTTGAGGAGTGTTATAAACATAAGGATTCATAAGGCTCAGCGTTGAAAATGAATACTGATGCTTTCTTTGAGATGGCTGAAGGCTCACAGAAAGTTTTCAATGAGACGCAATGATAGTCTTTACAATCTCCTATATACAGGCTTTGATTTGAAAAACATTTTCATTTAACTTAATTTGATATAAATATTAATAACTATCAGAGGTTTTAACAAATTAAAATATAATTTTACAGTGGCATGTGCAGAGCAAATCATACATGGAAAAACCTTAAGGAAATGCATGAATTAACGACTGTGCATGGGATCAGACACATTTGCTGCAACAGGATATATTATTATATTGGTAGATGGGTGGAGAAAGAATACAAAGGAAGCTGAAAAAATTCAAAGGGAAGCAGCTGGCAGGTAAATGCACTGAGCCAGAAAGAAATAATAAGGAGAAAGGCAGTGAGTGGAAAATGGAAAGGATAGTAATTTCTTAAATAAAGAAACAAGAAGTAGAGACAAATGTAAGCTCCAGAGAGGAACACTGAAAAAACGCGGAACAGCAAACATTCCCAGTTAGAAAGAGGGAAATGCAGTTTGCTTACTGGAGTAACTGTAACAGTAAACTAATATTACAGAGAATGCAAAGATTATACTGAAAGACTATCGGCTTAATTAAGAACCAGTGAAACCATACAGCATGACTGAACGGCATGTCCAATGTCTACAAGGCTAAGAAGAGCTTACAATAGAAATTAAAAGTAGTAAAACCAATGAAGCAACTTCATTGCTTTGTACGGCCGCTGCTGCATCAGTGAAATGACACTGGCATCAGCTTAGGTCCCTGCAAATATGACACTGCAAAAAAGCCAAGCTACTCAAAACTTGCAATTATGGGTGTCCAATTTGATGCATCTGAGAGGCGCCTTACGGTCTTCCAAATTTCTTTGCCAAATAAAAAGACGTCAACTTTGTGCATGCAGCTGCGGTAAACCACCCCTTGACAATCAATTCCTCAACGCCGTCTCCAAAACTCTTTTGAGCAATGAGGTGTCCCCCTGCACCTTATAAAAACAGCACCTCTTGCACGTGTGTTCAGAGTCACCCAGATACCAAACTTTCAAATAACAGTGCTTTGAATTAAACCTTCAAGGAGTCATTAGGGCCTTCTGCACTACAAGCATCTTTAAATATTTGGCCATACAAAGTTTATTAGTACTGCTCAAGGATGGCAATTACCTAATAAGGACTTCAGAGTCTTGGGTGAACATCCCATGATAATGCTTCCAGAAATAAGATGAAATAATAATTATAAAACCTACTCTCTATTAAATATGGCATATGCAATAGGTTGAACTCCACAAATATTACCCTTAATTTAGAAAACAATCAACAGTGAGGAAGTTTTCAGGAATCTCTGCTTTTGAAAAAGTTATTACTTTTTTATGCCTTCTCTTAGAAACAGGTAATAATTAACTATTTCATAGATTGTTAGAACGGACATGTCACTAATATCGAAAAATACCAGAAGCAGCATACCATACGGCAATGCTGGAGCCAGGGGAATCAGATGGTTTAGTGGTTATTCATGGGGGCAAAGGTGATGTTTCATAAGAACTAACAGAAGTATTCATTTCGAAACCTGCCAAAATACTATGCAGCTATAGAAAAACAGAAAATACCCAATAGAGGGCCTCAATATTTTAATGAGTGCACATTTTGAATTGTCTGAAGAAACAAGACATAAGCAAAGACTTGCATGTTCTGACCAGGAATCTTTAGATGTTTGCAGCAAGAAGGGGAATTGAAGAGGGAATGAGGAGATACGAATTACAATGGTTATAAGAAAATAGTTTCTTGGCAATATTTCATCTTTTTAACATGATTGCTGTAAGAATGAATCAGTGTCTTGCCTTTCAAAAAAGAACAAAACAGTATTAAAAACAAGAGCAAATCCTCCTCAGTCCGCTTTGCAGAAGAGGTTTGGATGCAGACCTCTTAAGTATTCCCGAGCCACTGAGGTTCTGATATTTTATTCCTATGACAAGAATATTGTTTATTCTAAGGAGAACATAAAATGGCAAAACAATAATCCATTCCTTAACAGTGATTTAAAGGAAAGAGAAATAGTGGGCAGACAAGTAATTTTTATAAGAACCTAAATTATCATTTTGTGGATTTGCTCAGATGCCACAGGAAGGCTTTTTTGTATTGGTAGAATTTAAGGAAGTGAACAAGAGCAAAGCAGCAGTGTACTGTTGGCAATGTGGCCTTCTGAAAGTGTCATAAATATTGGTAATACACAGACGAGTACTGAAGATGAATGACTAAAAATCAGTTTCACTCCATTGGAGTTACCACAAATAATAGGCCAAAAAATAGGAGGGAAATCGGACATGTTTATGTGTCAAGGAGAATTATATTTGTGCATCTGCTTTCTGCTGCATTGATGAGGACCACTTCTAGTTTGAAAGCCCTGTAGACATACAATGTGGCCAAAACCATGGGCTTAAGAAGGTTGCATCACTTCTTGGGTCTCTGCTTGGAATCTCATGAGTATTCCCCATCCTCTTTAAGGTATGGATCCTGCACAGGACGTGTTGCCCTGTTAGTGGTCTTGACATTGCCAGTCGGGCAAGACCCTTTCTCTTATTTCATCTTCCTCTTTTTCTAATATGCATTGGTGCTTTTTTCTCCATGTTGCCGTTTGCATACTTTATAGAAAATACTGCTGAAGACTTGCTCCGGGGTTGCTAGTTTAATATATACATTAAAATAGAGAGGGGCGAATATGATTTCTATTCTTACAGGACACGGGTGAGGTACTCTGTATTAGGGGCCAGTTGGGGAGGAAGGAGAAGAGGGAAGAAATCTCTTGCATGGTGATCTCCTCTGCATGAAGGAAAAATTACAAAGAGCAACATAGAAATCACTCATAGTTACAAAGTGTTCAGAGACATCATGCTACAGGTTAAAAACCCACTCATGCTTTAGGCATCCTGTGGTGGTTCGTCTGAACGGCAAGAGCTTCAAGTCATGTCAACAGGTAGCCACTGGTAGAGGAAAGCTTGTGATCCCCAAAGCCTGCTACCTATCTTTTGTGGTCAGAGACTGTACAGACACGAGGCAGACGCAATTCATTACTAAACATCTTTCGGAAATACAATAATTTTTAACCTTAAAGTAAGCATCTCTACCATTACCATACTTGACAACTCTACTGATACTCGGATATCCGTTACCTCAGGTTATGCTTTTACCAGTTAAAGAGCCTTCAAACTGAAATGAATAACACCCAGTCGTAACAAAAAAAAATGACAAAATGATAAATGTCTAAAACTCCCAGTCTGCATGTGATTTCACATTTAAAATATTGATTATATCAAAGAGAGAGGAACTGTCAATGTCAACAAGAAGATCATTCAGCAAATGAGGTCTCCAGACAGGAACAATACAAACAGATTTATGTTTTTTGATGCTGGAGATGGGGTATCAGATTCTATCTGCATTGCTAACCAATCAATATAACTTATTAATCTAATTCTGCTGGAGTACAGCACAGTGCATGTATTGATGTTATTCTGTGCTTTGTTAGGAAACAGACCAGAAACTATTTGAAGATCCTTAGTAAACGTTCACAGGTCATTATACTTAAAGATTATAGATATTATTTAAATACTCTTTATTTGAACTGTGGTAAACTAGGAGTGCAGAGTTTATCACTATGCTCTTAGTTTAAGAGGTAATGTGGGACAAATCTTGCTGTGAAGAATGTACCATAGATATAGTGAAAATAATACCCTCCGGTTATCCCTCTGCAATTGTACTTGAAGGTAGCTGAAAGGGTCATCAGCTTCATAAAAACAGATATTTTTTCCCCTTATAAAATGGTTTAAAAACAGATTATAAAAAGACCTTCTTGCTAACATTTTTGAATTCATGAAATATGACATTCTAAGTCAAAGACTAAGACTAGTCTGTTTCTAAACTAGAGGCTGCAAGTATCAACCACGATGGCTCTCAGCCCATAGGTAATGCTGTACGGGGTAGACGGCTCCCTGTCGCTTATTCCATCACACAGCACATTGTGGCCTGAGTCCTTAATTCTGCCTCTTCTGCAGCTGGAAAGGGAGCTGGGCAGGTTCATGTTTTTACTTCCTCCACTCTCCCCTCATTTCTCCTCTGCGGAGATTGCAGCAGAAAGGGGAACAGCCCGATTTCCGTGTTTTGTTCAGTCTTTTCCCCAATTTAAATTTTGGGCAAAATCCCCTGTATATTAAAAGGGAGTTGGATCAGATAAGGCAAGTTTGTATTTTGATAAAAACACGGGGGGGGGGGGGTTGCATTTTGTTTTAAGCAAACCAAGGCTCTCTGGCAGGTATTCTTGATGTCTGAACAGTAACTGCTCCTGTTCCAAAAGCATCCTTGACAGGGTGAAATAGCCTGTTATTTAGCTATCTATAGTCGAAGTAGGGATTAATAAGATTTTTTAGCTTTGCAGCACTTTGAAAGAGAGAAGCCGGGTCCCCCAACAAAACCAAAACTACAATCACAGAATCACAGAATCACTAGGTTGGAAAGGACCTTTAAGATCATCAAGTCCAACCATTAATCCAGAACCACCATGTCCCCTAAACCATGTCCTGAAGCGCCACATCCACACGTTTTTTGAACACTTCCAGGGATGGCGACTCCACCACCTCCCTGGGCAGCCTGTTCCAATGCCTGACCACCCTCTCAGTGAAGAAATTTTTCCTAATATCCAATCTAAACCTCCCCTGGCGCAACTTGAGGCCATTTCCTCTTGTCCTATCACTAGTTACTTGGGAGAAGAGACCAACACCCACCTCACCACAACCCCCTTTCAGGTAGTTGTAGAGAGCGATGAGGTCTCCCCTCAGCCTCCTCTTCTCCAGACTAAACAACCCCAGTTCCCTCAGCCGCTCCTCATAAGACTTGTGCTCCAGACCCCTCACCAGCTTCGTTGCCCTTCTCTGGACACGCTCCAGCACCTCAACATCCTTCTTGTAGTGAGGGGCCCAAAACTGAACACAGTATTCAAGGTGTGGCCTCACCAGTGCCGAGTACAGGGGCACAATCCCTTCCCTACTCCTGCTGGCCACACTATTCCTGATACAGGCCAGGACGCTGTTGGCCTTCTTGGCCACCTGGGCACACTGCCGGCTCATGTTCAGCCGGCTGTCAGCCAACACCCCCAGGTCCCTTTCCGCCGGGCTGCTCTCCAGCCACTCCTCCCCAAGCCTGTAGCGTTGCATGGGGTTGTTGTGGCCAAAGTGCAGGACCCTGCACTTGGCCTTATTAAACCTCATACAGTTGGCCTCTGCCCATCGATCCAGCCTGTCCAGATCCCTCTGCAGAGCCCTCCTACCCTCCAGCAGATCAGCACTCCCACTCAGCTTGGTGTCATCTGCAAACTTACTGAGGGAGTACTCGATCCCCTCATCCAGATCATCTATAAAGATATTGAACAAGATGCAGAGGACAGCGCTGGTCATATGCGAAAGGTGCTGTCCTTCCCCTCTAGTAATACTCCTGTATTTTCCAAAGTGACGTTTAGCTAAATAATCCTGTCCCTGCGCCGAGAGCAGCAGTTTCCACAGGAGGTGGAGGAGGCGTATTGCCGAGAGCAATTGTGACTCGGTAGCCGACAAGGACTTTGCATCTGACAATCAATCCATAAACACTGTTGAGAGAGCGCAAAATTGGACCCTCTAAGTTATTTTCCCACATTTCAAATCTACTTGACAACAAATCTGAAAGTCAACTGTAATTTTAATCATCCAGTAATGTTTTATGTTAGCCAATTACAGTGCTCCAAGAGATCAGCTGAATGTTTCATGTCTGATAAATATGTGACTGGGACTAATTCACTGGACCCTTCTCTAACCTGCGTTAGGTATAAATGAGTGGAGCTTCACTAAAATCAATCGAGCTATATCCAGTTATACTGTCACAGAAATTGGTGCTATAGACTTAGGATAATTTTCCTAATAAAAATAAATTTTAACCAGTAGATTTTTGACTCATACTTGTAATCTAATATTTCAGGCAATATACAGACCTACTAAATCACCCGCTTGCCCTGCACGCATTCCAGATGAGCTTTGCTTTTTACATCTCTACCTACTAGCAAGAATGCTCATGAAACACCCCATAATTCAATTATAAGTACCTCCAGGAACCTTCTAATTATATGTTAGGCAGGTCAGAAATGAAATAGCCACGCTACCCTTTGGTCTTGGATAACAGACTTGAAACGGTGAAAAGAAAAGTTCATCTGTTCATTAAGAGGCCAATTGTAATACAGTTAAGGGCTTCAGCAAGCTGTTTTGTTGAGATCTGAATATCCGTGAAACAAGCCCCTCCAAAGCTGGAATTTAGCGAGCCTTGCCTTTCAGCCACTGCACCAGCAGAGAATGGGTAGCCAGTCTGGAGAGCAGGTACCCTTCATTAGTCGTTTGTTTTCTCTCACACTAAACTCAGTTGTAGGAGTTCACAGGATTGAAAAACAACTACAGGTACTGAAAAGTGCAATTCTTTTCTTAGAGAATTCTGCACCGGTCTTAATTAAATCTCCCACAGGATTACAGGGCTTTGGAAAAAAAAAAAAATCATACAAAACAAGAACGTGTCCATCAGGCAGGTTTTTCTACGCTTTGACAGCTCTAAATGCAGGCAGCTGCAATACAAGCTTGTCCTCAAATCCTTGACAATGACCTTAACCTCAGGGTGAAAGATAATGTAGTTGCTATGCTCATTCTGTGCAGAGTGTCTACTGATCAGAGGCTTGTGGCAAAATATGTATATTTTTTTCTTATTATATAGACTATTGTTCACTGGCAACTCAAGTGATACCACAACATTATCTCTATGACAGGTGGGTTTTTTTAATTTATTTTTAAACATGAAGGAGTGGCACAAATTCAGGCAGACTTCCACTTCAACAGCTAGACAAATGACTTTGCAATGCCTTCCAAATTAACCCCTCCACAGCCACATGGTTGGAAGTGAAAAGAAAAATTAAGCAAGCAAACAATCGAATCCCAGGTACTTTTACAAGGGACTTCACCCAGACACTTACACCAGCTACAGGGTTATTTCCCATATAGAGAGGTTCCTACTACACTTAGCACAGTGTTGTTAAAGAGCAGAATCCTCCAGTGGTAAAAATTTTCACTTAATTGACTTCCTTGGACTAACAACAATTTACATCCTAAAGACCTGCCTCAAACGGAGAATCTGCCTTTGCTATTTAAAGGCAGATAAATTTTGAACTAAGAAGAGAGACAGCCATGTAGGAATGCTATAATCCAAGGTGCCTATCTTATACTTAAACGACCAAGGAAAATCCCTACAGTAAAACTTCAATAGTAGCATTACTGTTATTAACAATGCGCTACTATTTTTTAAATTGTTTCAATTTTTATTTTAATCATTTTAATATTTAATTATTGAGATTTCAATAATAAATTAAATGACTTCAGGCACCGCTACGGGGATATATGCTGATGTAATCTGGGGGTAGCGTCGCCCCGGTGCCGCCGGCGGCGGGAGCCGCGGCAGGGAAGGCTGCGCTCACTGCGCGGGGAGGGGGCAGCTGCGCCGCCTGCTCTGCGGAGAGGCTCCGGTTTGCTCCGCAACGACAGAACGTATGGAAATTTTAGCTGCTGAACATCAAAGTCTTTGTCGTTCAAGAGCAAACCACAATTTCTGTCAGTGTATAACCTGGCTGGATTTTGAAGGTTTTCACAATAAAAAGCACGTTATGACATAAAGGCTGTACCTTCACCAACCTTCAAGTCCCTGTTCTGGAGTCTGGGCATGGCAGAGCTGTACAAAAAGAGCAGCACGATTGCACTACTTGCAGATATTTCTCATAGGAACATACAAAAATAGTAATTTCAAGTGACACTTGTTAAGCATGGTATTTCTCACAAAGAGGAAAGTCTTTTTCCAAAGGCATTCTGAACAAAAATAGGAAGAGACGTGGATAGCACAGAATGCACTTACACTACACATACCTTTTGGTGGGTGTGCACTCGGTGAACATGTCTCTTCTTATTCAAAGAGCTGGAGTTTTTTTACATTACATTAGTCAGCTAAGAATTAAGGGGGAAAAAGATCATTTTCATGTGGGAGCCAAAACTAAATAATGCTTAAATGAAAACATGAAAAGAAATTTCTTTTGGGTTTAATTAAATATTTTACTGGAGGAAGGTTTGATTTCAACATGAGATTCTGAAAAAATATTTAAATGCAAGCTAAGTTTGGCCTAAAAAAATTTAAAAAATATATTTTTTGTATGTAAAAAACTAAGATGATATTAAAATGGTCAAACTTCCCTATCAGTTTTGACCCAGATGTGTATAGAGATTTAGTTGCTTTGTTACAGCTAAATATTTTGCCCCAGATCAGTCCAACCTGACTTTAGTACCGGTGGGATTCTAACGATCATCCAGATGTTAACATAACGTCTGAGCGGATTTCACATGTGATTGCCAGCCTACGAAACTTTTGATCAAACCCAATAACTTGAGCTTGATTTGAGAGATAACAAGTGTTCAAAGATGTGGTGGTTTGTTTTCTGTCTTATGAGAAGACAGAGATGCAGTTAGTGTGCGCATGGGGAAACTTTGCGTACAAAAGCATTCAAAGTTTTTTTTTAAAATTGGTCCAATAACAAAATTGTTACCCATAACTACAAGCGCTAGCATGTAATATTAAATTTTTTAATCTATTTCCTTCTCTTGCTTATCAGTTTTTACCTACTGAAAAACCCACAGAAGAAAAGACTGGCCTTTCCAACATGAGGGGAAGAAATTTGGAGAAGCAGTCCTGGTCTTCACTCTTTTTCTGTCCACACCTATTTCAGGTGAACAACATCACCGAGACCAGTAATCCCCACCTGTGGGATCTGACCCATAGATTAAAATAATCCTGCAGAAATCTAGAGCTCCTCTTTTCTCAAATGGCTCATGCTTTTTCATGCCATCTCTCCACTTCAGGAATCTGTTTCTGCCTTTTCCAAGATGCTATTTGCTTGGGGTTGCTATTTTGTTATTTTTTAATGATTTCTTGAGAACATGGCTCACTAGATCCTAGCAAAATATTTCACTCCCTGTGTTCTATTAAATTCTTCGCCAATCAAGATTTTACTTTTTAGTTTTGCCCTTTTTTCTGTTGCATTCAAATCTCACATTAAAATAGAAGGAAAAATGGAATAGAAACTGATACCAACTTATAACTAGAAAAGTATATTGAGAATGTGTTAACATGATATTGTCAGACATGTATAAACTTCTTCCAATGAACTTTGAATTACCCTCGTCCTTTCATATTTTCCAGTTAACATACATACATCTGCTCGGCCATGTAATCAACTGATTGTTACACAAGCGTTTGCTAAAGCTATGACAAACTCAGATTTATGAGGTCAAAAAGTTCAAACTTAATCCATTCAATAGCTGCAATTTATCGTCTGATGATAATTGTATACACAAACATTGTAATGATTTAGATGACATAGTGTAAAGATGAAATCCGTTTATTTTAAAAGGGTTTCTAACCCCTAAAATACGTTGCTACGAACACCTTTCTAGGTCCGCTTTTAACAACATAGTTATTATTGTTTTATTGATCAGGATTTTATTACTGATTTGACACTTATATTTCACACTAATCGAAAAAGGTGTAATTTTTCTACAGGAATAAGACTGTAATTAATTATATCATTATTGTGTTTTCAATTCCTTCCATTTAAAGGGGTCTAGAAAAGAGTGCTTAATTTATCATACATGTATTATAAGGAATATGTAAACCTCTTTAAACAGAGAGCATGATCCTTTTGGAGATGATGGGATATGACATAGGCACTATATTTATAGATTCTTACCTCTAGAGTGACCTGATTTTATAGTGACAGCTATTGTGGACTGGGATAGTAAATTAGCAACTTAGAAAGCTTGGGTATCTAAAACTGTTACTATTCATTACTTTTATAATGCTTATTAGTGACCGTTCTCTAACACTTTCAACAGATAAGAAAACAACCTGCGGAGAGCAGAAAATGGTATGGCAGAACAACAGCGGTACGTATACTATATCATACGTGTAATTTTATATATGTATTTATATACACACTTGCCCCCAGTTCACAAATTTAGGAAACAACTGCTGCAAATGGACAGCAGCTGTATTCATCTATTTTTTCTAAACATAAAACACGTTAGTGACTGTAAATTTCAGAGAGACTCTAAAACAAGTAGCTAAACGTGAAATTTAAATTCATCTTTGGTTTATTGCCATTGATTTTGTCAATTTTCTAAATGTAACAGTGTTCACCACTGGGAACAGAAACCTGTGCATATATCAGCAAAATTTATGCTTTCAACCAACATAAACTTCACAGGAGGAATGACAGTCCTTGCTGTATAGAATAAAATGCACGTGAAGTGAAGGATTTTCTTCTCTAATTAGACACTATATATTTTTAATATCACGTTAGTAAGTTTACCACATAAATTTAAATGCTATTAGCAATATTGCTTGCCCATATTCAGTTCAGTTTCCTTACTATAGATTTTCACAAGTACTTTGTGATAATGGCAATAACCCACATGCCTAATTCACACGTACAAAAAAATTATCAGTACTCATAGAAACATGCCTCTAAAGTGTTCTATAAAAATGTCAGCGTAAGTGTAACCTAAGCTGGCAGACACTTGCGCAACTCTAATGTTAATTATTGTTTTCCCAACTAAAATGCTCTAGATTTACGTTTTCATACTGTAGTACCCGCTTAGACCCCGAGTCCCCAAACACTACGCCTAAAGGCAACTTCTGCTTGCGAGCGGGCGTCGCTAAAACCGAGGTAAGAGAAAATATCCTGCGTTTTCCAGGCTGCGTCTCCGAATGACAAGTGCGGGATTTTGCTCACTGCTGTAGCCGAATTGCTGTTTCAGTTAACGTGAGGAACCCGCCCTCATCAAAGCCAGCTTGATCAGTTAGGGAAAACAGCGCAACTGTTCCAGAATGACATCCTGAGTGTAATTGTTTTCTCAGGAGTCAGGCCAAACCACTTGCAAACTTGTTTCGTGAACATTAGATACATGGAGGGGGGGGAGAAAGAAAACATACAACCTATTTTAAAACACTAAGTGAAATAAAATCAATGGCTGAGCTCATTTTGTGTTAATAAGCTTCAAATGCCTTCATTGTTTCACTGTTCTTCAGCAATTCTCAGGACAGACGCATGTATAAGGCTTTATATTACCAACCTCAAAAAAGGAACACTTTTTTCTTTTCCTGTTATAGTGTCTGAGAAGATATTAGTACACAAAAACCTTTGCCGTAAAAGATAATCTCGCTTATCTCAGTATTGTAATTCACTGGAAGGTCAAAAGGTGCCCCCCAAATTAACATATCTGCTACATGTGCACGTTCAGTCTGTTCTCGGGAAAGCGCATTTTTTCTCTTGAAAAGTGATTTTTAAAGAGCATTATAAGCCTTACTGTGTTTTAAGGGCGTTATGAGCCAACTGCAAAGTGAGCACAGAAAGGGAGCAAAGAACCACTAACACCTTGAGTCGTTCATACAGACACGACATCGTGAGGAGCCTCCGATGAGGGGCCAGCAGCGGCTCATCGCTTCCACCCACCACGACTGCGCCAGGGACACAGACCAAGCACCTCATGGGGGGACCCCGCAGCACCATCCCCCCTGGACCTTCACTCGGAGGTACACCGGTTCCTCCTGAGGATGGAGCAGCATGTATTTTTTCCCTAAAAATGCGAGATGAGGCAAAAAGATTGCTGGTCTTGCCTCCCTGCGCTGGAGATGATGGCCAGGAGTACGTCCCAGGGCTGCCTGGTGTGACACGTCCCGCGTGTCCCACCTCCCTCAACACTCGCCAGCCACCATGCCAAGGATCTGACAAGCTTCAGGAGAGGATGATTGGGGTGCAGTTCCCCAAGGCAAAGGAGATGATTCCTGGGTGTAGCTCATTAGCAGAGAGGGGTTTTGCCAGTGCCAGCTTGTGGCATGACTCACCGCTCCGCTCTCCTGCAAACTGGAACACGGACTCTAGAAAACGATTGGCAAACAATTGCTTACAGGTATGGTAATAAATCAAATGCAAATCCAAACCATACCTTGCAAGGAGAGGCTTTTCTAACTGTGCCGCTGACAGTGCCTGACCCGCCGTGCCTGTGGCATTCACCCTGGGAGCACACATGGAAATGGTTAGGACCATCAAGGCTAGGTCAGCTCTTGGCATCTGCGGTGGCAAAACTCACTCTTCACAGCCAACCAGCTTCTATACCTCCTGCATTAGGCAGAAGGTGAGTAGGATTTTTCAGGATTATAACGCTTTAAACTCCTGCTTCCATGACATGCAAGTACTCGAGGCCATTACTGGATACAACTCACAGATTACCCTAAATATAATATTTTTCCCACCTCTGGTCATGCATCAGATGCAAACAGCACCAACCAGCTTTGGCTGCTTTTGCAAACAGCTCGGTAGAAACTGCCTTATGATGCAACTAGGCTCAAAGGAGCAGCGAAGAGAGTCCCCAGATAAAGACACTTGTGTTTGGGAAGACCAACAGACCGTCCTGTGATCTCCGATTCCTCCTGGGTGGGCTGCTGCCATCTCTCCTGTACTTCATGATACACACATTTCCCACCCGCCCACTTGCATGTTTTACACGGTGGCTGCTAAGCAGAGCCTGTCTTACTCGAGCTCCTTGATCTCTATGTTTTTCTGAAGGGACAGTTACAATGCAAGAAGAAGATAAACAAGCTATAATATCTTGGTTTTGCTACTGAACTCATGTTATCAGCAGTGACTTTGACAATTGGTGGGAGCTCTTGTTTTCATACACTCTAGTTCTATTGTGCTTTTTCTGTTAAGAAACCTCAGTAACAGAAGTGTGCATTTGAGAATGGCAAGAAAAACCTCCTACTTTCATAGCAGTCTGACTGCATGCCCACTTCCACCAGTGCTAGAGAAGCTTAGGAGCTGCTTCCAGTTTACACTGGAAATGGGGAGGCTCAAGATCAGTCTTCTCAGTATAAAGCCAGTTTGAAGAATTTCGCAGAAAAATCAGTGATAAAGCTTTCTTTTTACTAGACCAAAATGAACCTAGGTGACTTATTTTCTAAAGAAAAATTCAGAATATATCTGATTGGATAAAATCTCTTCTCACCTGCATACAGTGCATGTGGTTACCTTTGGCTTCAAAAGAATCATGCTCATCCTAACAGCAAAATGCCAATTTTAAATACACATAACGAGTCCCTCCACTTTGAGTAAGTGGTCCTGATTTCTGCAGCAGTGGGACCAAGCTTCAGGCACCAGTGAGATGGATGTTAACCTTTCAGTGGGAAGAGCCTGCATTGCTTATGTTTTCTTCTCTCCCACCCTCCAGCTTTTTCAAGAACTTTTTTTCTATATATTTGCTAGCAAACTACTGTCTCACTTCTTAGATCCCACATCACCAGGGGTATTTTCACCTCTCCTACTGTGGGCAGTGTCTTAGGGACTCAGGTCCCGGCGCCAGGGCAGGCAGGGTGCTGAGCTCTGCCTTCTCCTGGTTCACAGATACAAATCACAACTGCTTGGCCCTTTTTGTTTTTTTCATCTTCTCCTCCCCGGAGAGTTGTGTGATGAGGTCAATTTGAGCTGTGCTTACCTGAAACTTATGTTATCAGAAGGAAAAATGCCAATTACTTGTATTTAAAAATAGATTGAGAGAACATGCTTTTCTCTGGTTCTTTTTTTTTTCTCTTCCCCCTTGCTGATTGCCTGGTGGTACTTATGGCTGAGAGAAAAATCAAAACACCATCACTGATTAGGCATTCAAGGCTTGTTTTTGTTTGGGTAGCAATCTAGAGGCAGAATGAGATGCTCTCTGGCGACAGAGGAAAAGTACATCCTACCTCATCCCAGGCACAAGATACGCTGCTGCCTTCTAACAGCAAGATTATAAAAGCAACAGGTTGAGTTTAACAATTTTTACCATTTTACTAGAAAGGTCCCATGTGCTCTAGACCACAGATTTCCACTGTGCCAGTGAAGACGAGTGCCCTTAGTGCAACAAACAAGAATGAAATGGAGTCCCCAGCATCACAGCAGCCTGTTACACAGCTCTTCATGGTGAAGTAACCTTCACTTGTCCGAAGAGAGACCAAAATGTCTTAAAGCTACTTTACAAAACACAGAAGTGACTGTGTCATTGGCTACAGGTGAGCAAACAAGGAGAATTTAGAAACATCCAGTAATTCACCTCAAAGTTTCACTTTGATGAAAGAAGAATCCTTCACTCTTACAAAGGATGTCACATCCACCTGGGGAACAGGCGCTCGCAGAACGTGGCTGAGCTCCTTGGTTCATATTCATTGGAAACTCTTTGGACTTCAAACACTTCAGCTATTAGAAGTGGGTGCCTCTGAGACAAATCCAGCTTCCTTTTCATTTTGTTTCAGCTTTTGAAGCACATTTGAATAGTTCAGTTTTACAGCAGTCAGAGAGGAGTGCTAGGACAGAGCCCTGCTTGCTAAGTTATCTCCATATCTTCAGACATATTTTAGGGTAACGAGAATTTTAGGAAGGAATTTGTAACTATACGAAAGAAAGACTTATGGGCTTTGCAGCCAGTGTGTAAGGGTTATTAAAATATGCTTTGTTATCTTCACACATGGTAGAAGCTTTATGAATTATTCTTATGGAGATGATTCCTCGGTTTAATGTCTGAAAAACCCTAAAGTTAGATGACGCTTTGATTGCTGCTTTCACTGGGTAAGTACTAACAATATCTTTGCTTCTCAGGAAAATTAATTTTCCCATATTTTCTCCAAACCAACCACTGCAGACATGAAAGACAACAGAGTTTCTCTTTTTCAAAACTTGTCCAGGGAACCACCCTGGACATGCTGTGTATACACCAAGCCAGAAGAGAACTACTGTCCAAAGATGGTAAATGAAACTGTAAAGAAGACCTAGGAAATAAATCCTTTAACATGTTAAGATACCTTCTGGAGATGTTTGTACTCTGTCTGTTACCCAACCTGTTCAGGATATGGAAGAACAGAAAGAACAAATAGGTGCATCCTTGCCCTTCTGACTCAGGAGACATTTAAAAGCTCTAGAATTAAGGATTGAACTGGCATCTTGCAACATTTCTTGAGACTTAAGGAGGATCTGCAGTGCTCTTGAGCCAGGAATGGAGGATGGAAATGCAAGTGTACACCTTGGACCACTACAGAGATTATTAGGAAAACTGGGTCAGTACTTCACTTGTTGCAGCAGCACTAGCTCAGCTGTATAGAGGGAAAGAAGAGGTAGAAATAAGGGACCTCCCTCCTCAGGGACCACCAACATGTCACACACACAGTGGGGTGGGAGCAAAAGTGGCATTTCCGTCACTGCTGCCTGTGGCACACGTAACCTCTACAGGGCATGGGGGCACATGTCTCTCCTGGGTCAGAATCACAGTGCACCCAACCTCGAACCCAACACTCTTGCCTGATCTTAAGGGATTTCAAAATATAAGGAAGACAGTTTGGGGTTTGCATTTTTCCCCCCAATCTTTTTCTTCCTGAAAATTCAATAAGAACATTGGTACACATGTAGAGACACACGGACTACGGGTAATTTTTCCAAGCCTTTTTAAATATTTGTGTGTCACGGTGGCTATTTGATGTTTGTATTGACTTTTTTGGAAATTCTGGCCATTCAGAAAAAAAAAAACCAATGCAAGTCTTTTGGGAGACAGAACTACAAGTATGTTGGTGTCTATAACAGATCCTGAAGAATTTAGTATGCTGAAAATCAGGTATAAGATTTTGAACGTATGTGTATGATCGCAGATTTTTAATGCACAGAAAATGTTTTTTCTTAGAGTAATAGGAAGAAATGAAGTTGCAGTGCATAAAGGTATTAGTTGAAAAGTGTTTGTAATGTGGCTGGTATGGATGTTGTTTCATCAGTACTCATACAGGATATTAGTAAAGTCAAACTTTGTTTTTCCAGACACTTGCAGAGCAAGTGTAAATTTAAACAATAAGTAAGCTATTCTCAATACATTATGGAGTGCCTAACCACCGGACAGAGCTGACAGATGCATGTGTACATTGGATGATTTCAAGAGATAAAAGCACATGTTTGGGGGTTTGGTTTGAGGCATACTTTCCACAGGATGAGATCTCTGATACCCATTTATTTGTTTTGCTCTTGCCAAGCTAGAGAGGTTTCAAGCATGATAACAATTGTTAGAATTTACTCTGTTAAAACATTTACTTAATGTTAGTAAAGCAGAGTGTTACTTGCAGCCTGTTTCTAACACAAAAGCCTATAGTATTTCCTATAAGAATTATACAAGTTTAGTTTGGCTCTTTAGACAAACAAATACAATTAAGAGTTATTTAGACGGTCATCTACACATCAGTCAGTATCACTACTGCAGAATACCGTATTTTGGTCCACCCTACAGCAGGACTAGTGCATGTCCTGACACGCGAAGCCTCCAATACTTCATGAGCTTGGGTCTTGGTTGCACCATGCAGTTTTACATTGCACAACTGGTCGCTGAAAGCATACATGAACAGTGCAGTATTCACTGACATCGACATACTGGTTCCTGTCCTACTGTCTTTCCAGGCATGACTTATATATGGATCCCCTGAGCAGCCTCAGAATACAGGGTGGTGCGTTGTCGGGATTTTTTTTGTTTGTTTTGTGGTTTTGTTTGGTGGTTGGGTTTTTTTCAAATTCTTATTAACTCGCTGCCTTTTAAAAAGGCCTAATCTATGGATTTTATTAGGATATATTTATCCAAGTTGTTATGGCAATGGTACATTAGAAATCAAATGAAGTATTTGTTGGCATGACAAAATTAATTGTTGCCTAGGGTCTAGAACAAACACAACAGTAGAGATAACATGCCACTAATATGGCTTGTTTGAAGTAACAATACTGTATCAATTAAACTGGGGCTAAGCTACACAGCCTTCCTAAGCTACTTAGCTGATGCTTGGGGATGTGAAAATTTACAGTCTATGTCAGGGGAAAATGGTTGGGCTCACTGTGCTAATGAGTAGCTGGAATTTACCATTTTCTCTAATACACGCTTACTTTCTTTTCCGGTGTTTTGTACTGTTGCATCCTTCTTGAACTGGAGACGTGAATAGTATTTCTGTGCCTCCCATAGCAACAGCATTATGGAAGTCTAGGTTTTTTTTTTCCCCCCCAAGTAAATTGCGGAGTAAATAAAATTTTGACTGAACTTGAGATAAGCTTAAGTCACAGTGTTCCAACAACCAGGCTTCAAACTCACAGGAAAGGCTGGAGCTACAGAGTTGTAGGCCGTTGCTTAAAGTTCTTGCTTTACGGTTCCTGATCCTGCCTCCAGTTTGGTGTTGTTTATAATCAAGAATTTGTTGTAGGGTGATCTCCTGACTAAGGGATACAGAAAGACTGAAATTGAACTCTGCAGAGAGAAAACTAAGGCCAGGACAGCCCTCTTTTGGAGGGACTTAGTCTTGGCACAGATCTTTGGAGAGGAATTAGTTTCATCCCTAGCATAGGACATAAATCTCTCTGTAAGGATCATCACGAACACAACTCATAGATGCTACGGAACCTTTTAACCCTTAACACTCAACATAGTAAATAGACAAACTCAAGTCCCAAAACTTACGAGACAAATTGTGCTTCTCATGTGAGGCACCCAGAAAGCTCATGGCACAGGGGAAGTCAGATCTGCCTGGTAGAGTTCCCAGGTGTGTGAATACGGGATCTGGAAAATAACCACTAACAGATCTGTACGCTACCAGTCCTATGTCTATCCAGGTAAAATTCCAGTGTGTCCTGCCCTAAAGCATACCTCTCATGCAGCGAGCAAATGCAAACTACTGTGCGCTTATCAGACCAGTCTATCCAGCAGCACATACTCTTCATGCCTGTGTGTTAGAGAACTGAGACTTCAGGTAAAGCCACCAAGGCCTGGGAGCCTTCCAAGTTCAGCAAGTCATCACAAAGACTCCACAATCACCCCGGGAAAAAAAAGTGGGTAGGAATGCAGTGCCTGGAGATCCCTCTTATCTACAGCCCCTGTTCTCCAACTAAGACGTTGCAAAGACTTTATCTGCACTTTTGCGTTGTGTGACGGGGGGTCTGGCAGTGTAAGCCACATCTACAGGGGAGCACGTTTCAGTGAAAGTCCCAATTTCCCCGAGTTTTAACCCTTGGTCTTGTGGAGTAAAAGCATATATATGACCAAAGTACTTGTTAGAGTGTGTTATCTTAGATGATTCTGACAGATGTTGACATGACATGCATTTTGATGAGAAAGCACCAAGGCTCTTATCTGCTGCCCAAACCTTTTACTTGCAAAATGCTTCTTTTTATTGGCTGTAACAGGGTACAGCTGAGCCTTGTGAAGGAACAGACTTTTTAAAACATATGCATTAAAAATCAGAAATTAGCTGTTAACAAAAAGACCAGCACATATAGTATAAATGACTCTGGCACACCAGTATGGCTTAAAAGAAAAAAGCAGAGTTGCTATGCACAATTGTATGTCATCCAGGCCTAGAAAAATTCATGTTTCGTCTAGATTATGATGTATGCAGCCAATTTTCTATACAGCTGTATTTACAGCATGATATAGTCTCTGAATGCAGCTATGATACCATATAGAAGCCTTTAATAAGACACCATAACTTTTGTGTCCCTCCACCAGGAATGTGCTGCCAGGAGATATCATATTTACAATATAAAAGGGGACGTATTTTAGATTTGTCCCAATTAACCTTGTAATGAGATGTATTGGAGTGCTTATTAATGACAGTAATGAGATGCAGACAAGAAAATGTATAAAACATCATTGGCATATAAATTAAATTCATATACACAGACACCTTTATGCACTGGACATGGAGAGAAATTATTAAGAGGCAATTTTGTGGGAAGAAGACTAATGAGAAAAAAATTCGATACTATTCCTAGCTGGGATCCACCAATGTTAGAAAACCTGTTTGCTCATTGACTGAGGAGTTGTTCCCACAGCTTTTGCTGTGCAAGTTGCAAAACTAATGTTATGATGGTTTTCTTGGAAGGATTTGCTACAAATAGCTACACATCCATTATCCTTTGACTATGTATTGGTCTGTTTAATTTGCTTTGGTATGGATGCATGATTTAAAAAATAAAACATCTTTTCTATATTTTGAAAGCTACTCTAAATATAAGTTTATTTCTCATTGACACAAGTTACAATCACCTTATTTACAAAAATTCCCCAAGTCTTAGATTTTATATGGCAGCATAAAGGCCCCAATCCCCAGCATAAAAACTAACATACGTGCTTAAATTGGTAAGTGGGAATTGTCCACTTAAATTTGTGGATCTAGTCACATGAGTGAAGTTATTAATGCACTCAAGTGCGTTGTTGAACTATGACTTCGTTCTCCTGTTCTACCATCACATATCTTCATTAAAGTTATGGCTAAATCCCATCCAACTAGGAAAAATTTAAGGTGTGCCATTAGCAAAATGGAGACTTTAAAACGATTGTCATGACCAGCAATAACAATAAACTGATTACCATGCTGAGCTTTATAATAGTATTTCATTTTCTTTTCATTATTGGAATTATAATAAACAGATAAATTACGTCCACACATACACAAACAGCTATGTAAGCATGGCTGAAAAAGTCAGAAAATCACTTTATCAGAGGAGTGATTGGATCTCAAAGGATACTAGGAATTATGTACAGTAAAAGTAATAGCTCATGCATGAGTTACAGTCATCAGGAGAGGCAGGAGGCAAAGGAATAAAGCTTCACATACCTCCGCGTTGTTCATATTGTTACAATCATATCCTGCCGTGTTACTTATTACTTCTTTAAAAATACTAAATGAAGGGAAAGTACTTTTTTTCAGCATTGTTTAACTCTGAAAATCACCACACTTCCCAAATAACTTTCATGCCTTATCTTCTTTAAAATTTGTTGGGAAGGGAAGAGGAATGAAGCCAAAGAGAACAAAGAATGAGCGGGAAGAGGAGGGGAAGGCAGCACATGTCTCGGAAGAACTTAATGCAGCGAGTAAGACGAATTGCAGAGGTGGTGAAGGACAGCTCTCCAAAACATCAGAGCCTGTCCTCTGTGTCGCCTCGCTCTGCAGAGGGAAGGGGCAGTGCTGCCCGCTGCCCAGAGACGTGCCTCCGCTCCTGCCGAAGCTGGGGGGGACAGCCATTTCTGTCTGCCCACTCGTTCAGCCAACACTGTTGAGGTCAAGATTGCTCAGTACCCCAGAGTCATCCCCAAAAGGAGGTTTCCCCTGAGATTTATACAACATGTAGCAGAAGAGGGCCCCAGCCATAGACGTGAAACCGCCATTGTCCCAAGGAGCCTATAATCCAAACGGGCAAACTATGAAAGGGGCCACCCCAGAGTCCGGCTGAAGGCAAAAGGTCAAATCTTCTGGGTCAGTGCACTATAGTAAGTCAGAGATCTACACCTGTACCAAGACAGAATTAAGCTAAACTTATGCAAAATCAGTATTTTCCCCCTAATGCAACAACTTCTGATCAGCACAGGTTTGCAAATCCATGCTGTGAAGGAAGATGAGTCAGTTGCCAGAAACTCTTGTGTCAGACTGGTGCCTCTTTTCTAAACTGCTGCGGAGTTTCTAAAGTCTACAAAACTTAGCACGTGGTCACGAAAGGTTCACTATCACACCATGCACTGCTTGTTTCAAGTTCACCCTTGGAGTCACCACAGGTTTAGTGAAAGCTGTCTGGGTTTTACACTCCTAGAAGATTTTACTGCTCATTCACTAAGGGCTTTAAATACGGGCTGATGCCTACTGTGCACAATATCTTAACTTCTCCATTTTATTATACAATATTGCACTGGTGAAACGACAAATGCAAAGCAAGGAATGGCTGAATGACCTAAGCACTGGGTTGAGACTATCTAGGCAGCCAGGAGCCACAGGACTGAATCTCAGCAGAGTCAAACCATCTCTTCTCCCTCAACTTAGGTAAACTACCACATGAGGTCTTTCACGCATGTCTTTAGAAAGACCTTGTGCAGACAGTCAAATCTTCTACCGCTATTTTTTTGGTAAGAGAAAAAGTTATTTTAGTGTTCTTGCTTCAAATGTCACAGCCTTATGTTATTTTGCAGAAAGTTCTGTGTTTCCCTTTATCTGGACTACTACACACCTGCACTTTGCACCTTGGCATACACCAGTCAGAGCCTGGCTCCATGCTAAGAATCAAGTGGATACTAATGCCTACTGATATTTCCCTACCTGTATACTTTGGTTTGTGGAAGTTTCATTCCATTTCACCTCATTTACAGAAAGTTCTACCATCACCAACTCCCCTTAATATACAGTTATGACTGAAAACAGGAGATCCGCTAAAGCGATTAGCAAACAGTCTACTTACAACTGATATATGAAACGCCAGGAGATGGGTGGCATCAGGAATCAAAATATATGTTTCATAAATTCTAATTTATAATTGAGGACTTTCTTTGTTCTTTACTTTGCTTTTGAAAGTCACAGCCACTAGGTGAACTAAGAACAAAAATCTTGCTACTGAACAACAACAAAGATAAATTAGTTACTGAGTACCCATTGCCAAGGGCAACACATTCAACAGAGGATATGATAATGACAGACGAATCCTCACTAAATTCTCTCTCTACAAAATAAATGCACAATGTCTTAGATAGTTTCAGTCATGCTCGAGTCACCTTCCTTCCACAGCAGCTGCTTGCAGCTCTGTCAGTGAAAGCCAATAGAGGTATGGTTTCCTGTCATTAATATGACAGGATCACCCCAATTTCCAGCTGACAGCACTGGATTTTTATGGCTGTTCATGCCTTTTTCTTTCCTGCTCCTCCTTTCTATTTTTTTTTTCTCTGGGAATTTTGTTCTCTTCCTTTCTCTGTTTCCCCTATTACTGTCCCTTGAGCCAACACAGATTCCTACACCTTCAACATGCCCTTTTGCCCTTTCACAGAGGTTGTTTTTTGTTCCAGACAACAATAGAAATGAAGCAATGACAGCACAAGGTGACTTAATTTAGTCCAGTGTCTTTCAAACAGGTCCAAAACACAGTGTGGTGACTAGCAACACCATCTCAGCGCTAAGTAACAAGAAAAGATTCGTCTGGTCTGGGTAGGACTCACTCCTGAGTATTTAAAAGCCCAGGAGCACGGCACATTTGTGGACCATGTGGTGGTATGTCCCCTGGGAAGAGGTGATCTTCCATGATGGGAGAAGCTCAGGTAATCCATAACTGCACTAGCTGCACCAACAAATGGAGATTTCTGCTGTCAAACCTTGTTGACAGGGATTCAGCATGGTCCCACTATCAGCCAGGAATTGTTATCCATTACGTACACTAAGGTACCATAAATCTAACCCATCTCCATGCTTTTGCTCAGGATGTAAACGTCCTGAAGCTGCTCATTAGCCTGGCACGGGGACTTGCTAGAACCACACAAAGCTGAGGTCCTTACTCATGCAGGCACAAATCTGGATGCCTTTCTCACAAGCGCAGCCCCAACCGCAGCCATGCCTGCACGCAGCAATTACTCACTGTACTCCAAGATGCAAATCGAACTTCCCCTTTAAGTTAAGCAAGCGCATTCTTAACAAAGCCTTCAAACCCATCAAAACACTTACTAATTATTAGGAAACAAAATCATGGTCCATGCTCCCAGATTTCTGAAATTACCAGAGGCCAGTAATCAATATCTAGCAGGAAGCACATGAAAGTACCTTTGTTAAAGTTCTTTTTATTCCTTCATCAAATTAATTTTGTTTAGAAAGAATATTTCTCCCTATTTTCTTTTGCCAGATAAGCCCAGAACTGGGAAGCTTTTGTAACAAGGGCTAGCAAACAATGTAGAGCATTGGAAAGAAACCATGTTTAGACAGGCAAACCACGGATAACAGTGATATTGTGTGTGTCAGGCAAGAGAAAGGAGGGACTGCAAACTAATAATGACAGGGCTATTTATTACTCAATAACCAGCCTCTAATTTTAGAAACATAAGATCTCCTATTTTCTATTGTTCGTTTTAATTAGTATTTTCCCTAAATAGTCTCCCTTTTCCTATATGCTATTTATACAATTGCAAAGAAAATATAAAGTACATGCAATGTTAGCAGAACAGCAACAAAACGTGCTGTAAGCGATATGCTAGCTGTGCATTGTCTGGAGCGGGGACGATCTAGGGAATGATTTTGTCTTTTGCAACAGGACATTTTTGTTTCCTTCTAAAGAAAATATTCTACGTTTAGTATCCCACCATATCACCACATCCCATAGACAGAGTTGCAAACAGTACATTGAACCCTGTAAATTGGGTGAAACAGGTAAATATTTCTGTAAAGAGAAGCCTTCAGCAGCTGGAGGAATCCAGCCCTGAATTGGGTTCTCTCTCTTTAAAATGCTTTTTATTTTATTTTTTTTCCTTATGAAGCTGACAAAATGCCTGGCAATGGGTCAGAAGCTGGTGCACTGCAAGATACCCTGTCTTGCTGTTCCCTTGCACTTCCCTCATCTGCTGTAACCACTTGTTTCTTGACATAAGTAGGCAAGAAACCTGTGATTTAATATGCAGGGCCCCTCAGCTACACCCTTGCACCCAGACAACAAAGGGCATTTGGGAAAAGGATCTTTTCTTCATGGGCATAGAGGGTTCACTTACCCTCCGAGTGCCTAAACACGCTATTCAGAACGATGTTGTCGTTCTCCTTCCTTTTCCTGTAAGATGGCAAAAAACTTTCCGTCCAATGCAAGAAAGTCGAACAATTATAAGAATGGCTGAACTGGGCGAAGGTCCCCCTCGGGCTGGGCCCTGCCTCCACCACCGGACACGAGCAGATATCTGGGCAGGAGCGTAAGAACAGGTCAAGCTTATATAAAACTTCCTGCCTTAAATACTTCTTAGCTCTGTTTTTTTTTCTTATTCAGGTGCTATTTCTTTCTGTTTTATAGCACCCTGTGGATTCCTCTTCCAAGAACTTGTCCAGCCTCCACCTGGACTCATGGGAACCCTTCACCTTTAAGGTGTTCTTTGGCAAGGAGCTTCTCATATATCATTCTCATATCAAGCTTCTCTTGATCTCAGTTCCCGCTAAATTAATTTGATATTCACTTGACATGCACTTTCATTCAGGGGTTTGAAAGCAGATTTTCTTTTGAGTACACCAACACATTTTCTATGCAATCTCCAAAATTTTCAATGCCCTCACTCTTGTTAGTGCTAACTTCAAGCCAAAATAAAGGAAAATAGAGGAAACAGAGCTGGCAAATCTAAAGGTGAGCACAAATAAGTGCAATCTGGCCTCCTCTCCTTTCCTTTCGAGATTGTCCTATAGTAATGATTTTTTAAAAGAAATAGGTAAGTGGTGCTGCAGGATATAGGCACCTCAGCTCATTTGTGCCCACCTCACACAACATTTCCACAGGGAGTGCATGCGTAGCAGTTTTGGTCCTCTCAGCTCTTACAACTAAGTATGGGAAAGGTAAATTAGGTTCCCAATGCAGGGGCTCCGAAAAGATGGTTCACCTAAAACCAAATTATACAGATCTATGTAAAATGCTGCCTATTTCTGAAAAGAATCCAAACTCAGATTTTTAAATTTAGTGCACCTCCGAGTCTTACAAATGCATACCCCAGGAAGGAAAAATAAATAGATAAATAAATGAAATACGTAAGAATGGTCTAGATTTCAACATAAAACAGTCTCTGGTCTGCTCCGATCCCCAAGACCCCCCTGCCTGCCTGCACTCCTGAGGGTTTGCAGAAGAGCATTTCCCACCGCCAGGACCAACTGCAGTTGGCTGCTCATCCTGAAGTGGCAAGAAAGCAGAGAAAGGCAGTACATCACAGGTTGTTTTCCCCCTGGGCAGGGCTGAAACTCATGTAAGGACTCAAGCGTCTTCCTTCATTGACAGGCTCGCTTCAGCAGTCGCCAAAACTGCACTGCTTCTCTCTGAGAGCTGGCAAAAACCAGCTGAATATTCAGTTTCTCTTGTGTTGAGCCATGATCCTCTACAAACTATTGGTGCCAAGTTTTAAGCAGCTCCATGTGCAGCGTTTTGTAAATCACTTCCAGATATGCAAATAGCATCATTAAAACATTTGCATATACCGGTAAGTTTCTACTTCAGGTCCATATGCCCAGGCTGTAGGAGAGGGCAGAAAATAACGCCGCAGCACGGCATGAGGCAGGTACGTGTGTGGAGGGTAGGGAGCAATGGGAACAGGGAGGTGCGGACCATCTCTGGCTGCCCTGTGACAGCTGCTGCAGGAGCCCCCGGGAGCTGAAACCTCTTTTGCACAGGAGCAAAGTGCAAAACATACCCTCTCTGCTCTACGCCAGGAGCAACTGGCACGCATGAATGGCATGTGACATCTCCAGTGATGGGCGGACCCGTCCACAGACATGCACAAAGGTGTAGCTTTTTACCCACTCATCCCACTGACTTTAATACTCTCCCAATCTGCAAGACTTCATAGCATCAAGGCTTCCTCAGCTAGATAAAATACAGCATAGAAACTTGAGAAATGTATTTGGAGAAAGATACGAACCACCCATACGCAATCTGGAGAGTCATCGCAGGGCTAGAGACCATGAGGACCTCTGAGGAACAAACTGGGGTGGCTTAGCTTTAAGAAGACAAGTCAGACAAGGCATAGGAGAGCGGCCTTCAAACACATGAAAAGCTGCTGCAAAGAAGGAGGGATCTATTTTCCATGCCCATGGCAGATAGAAGAAGCAGTAATGAGGTTAAATTGCAGGAAGAAAGATTAAGGTTAAACATTAGGGAAAATTACTGAACAAGGAGGCTAGCGAAGCACTAGAAGAGATTGCTTGGGGACGATAGAGAGTTTTTGTCATTGGAGGTCTTAAAGAATAGATTAGACAAGTGTCCATCGGATATTACAGGTCCAGGTGGTCTTGCCTTAAGGTGGAGAGGTGGGGAAGATGGCCCCTTGGGACCAATACCTGTCCTGCAGCCTGGGAAAAGAGGCAACATAATGAAACGTATCTATGCATGCTCACAATCTGCAAAGGTATTTTAAATAGCATTTTTAAACTACTAAAAACATAGTCAAAATTGTAGCCCTCTTGGAAAAAAATTACATACACTTTTACTTGTAATGTTCTACTAATTGTTTCACAGCCCTGATTTTCATTTTCACTTGTTTAGGTTTTTGTATCATCAGCTGTGCTCTGATGAAATCCTTGGGATTTCTCAAAGCTATAAAGAGTCAATTTTGAAAGATTCCAGTTTCTAGCAGGAACATTTTCATTATTATTTTTCCTAAAAGGAAAAGCACCGGGAAAATAAGTTATTTCAATGACCAAATATAATGGGGAAAACATTTTTTAACTTTCATGTTTCCCTCAATCATCTTCAATAAATGACAGAGTTACATACTTCACTCACTGTCATAAAATAGAAAAACCAGCTGAAACTGTCAAATTATTTGTTAAAATACTCTCTCTTACCCCAGCTCTACAGTGAAATGTATATACTGATCCTGTAAACCCTTCAATACATGCCTAAGTCCATAATAGCCTCGATTAACTGGTCAAAATGCTTTATTCATAACTTCCTATAACATGCATATTTGATAAACTAAAATGGCCAAAGCCACTACCCAGAAAATGCAAACCAAACTGCACTGTGCACGTTCATAGAAAAAATAAATGAAATACTTTTTTCAGTTTCTAATTCTCCCAGGATCCAGAGCTGTTACAGAACTGAGTATTACTAGCCATATTTTTGAAGGATAAACCAAGCCTGTGCAGCTCACCCCGTCCCACACAAGGAATCTGAGTCTGGAGAAGAAGCTGTCAGAGATTTTGGATGTGTTTAATTCAATGAGAATTTTCCATGCACTCCCATGAAGCCAAGTTTTCTCCCCAGATCTGCTGTTGCTCCAACAAGTGAGGCGTGTTGTCATGTGGCTTCCCTTACTCAGACACACAGACCTAACACAGATGAGTCTATTTATGGATGATTAGAAATAAGTCTACAGAACCAAGTCCTAGAGCAAAGTACGAGAGAGATCTGCCAGTGCAACCAGGTGTAGACTGTAACGTGGAGGGGGATCTGCACTGCAAAATTAAGCACTTTGCAGGGCGGCATTTGGGATAACCGTGTAAAACAGTTTCAGACCGATGACTAAAGCAACCTGAGCAGGCTAGTGGAGTCAATTTGTGGCTCAGACATTCATGTGGAAAAGACTCTCAGGTTTACTGCAAAGCTCATTAAACAAAAGTAGTGACTAGTGTGGCTTCACACTACTTTCTTCTGCCTGTGTTGAAAGGATTGAACATATATTGGTTCCTATACACAAAACTACACACTTTATTGCCCAGTCATAACACCTGAACTAATAAGATATAACAGACCCCAAACACACAGTACTAACTTTATAAACCAATCTTTAAACCTCAGCCACAAAACACCCGCAAAAGAAGCACTCCTGCCTGGCATGAACTCATTCACATCAGCCCATTAAAGAAAACGCACCTTTCTAACTAGGTTGCAGAGAAGAACATCTGCTTCAGCAGCTCAGCTCGGAAACAAACCACTGCCCTCGGAATAATAAACCCACAACTGCCAAGATGAAGGTACCAACACACTACCGCAATGGCAGTATTTTTGCCCAGAAGGCACGCTCTGTAGACAGACACGTTTTTCTTGTCTTAAAAGTCTGCGACAACAGTACATAAGTGATAAACCTAAAAAGATAAGGCTGAATTCTGGAAGAAGGGATTTCAGAGGATGTCCCCCTCCTCCATCCCTGCAAGAACAGGAGAAGGTGCAGACCCCTCCCAGCTGACCTGGCATACCTTTCCTCTTTAATTAGAGTGAAATATTTAAATAAGGGCAGAGGAAAAAGGCATCATAAAGAAAGTAGGACACACTAATTCTTGAGCGAAAGTATGTAATTCATAATGAAAGTACCGGTTTGTCAAAGACTTTAAATTCCTAATGCCCCAAATTCTTTGTGAGCCATGTTCTGTATGACAGTTTCAGTATGACACATCCCTGCAGGCCAACACAATCTTCTGCCTGTGCTAACAGGTCTACTGGATAGCAAAAAGGATTTAGGATTGGCCTTTTAAAAGAAAACACGATTCAGATTACTCATCTAAGAGCACTAGTTATGCAAGTTTCTGTGTCAAAAGAGTCTCTGGAGAAAGAGTGATCTGTGAAAACAACATTATAATTTGTTCTCCAGTTGAAGTAGCTGTAGGAGTAGGCGTGTTCTCTAAAAGTTGGGTTTTGGTAGGAAACATGGTCAGCTAGTAGAAGATTTATCTGTGGAGGTCTGACCAAGCCATTCCAGAGCTGGTGTATGTGCGCAAATAGTCCAAGCAAAAAACTTAGATACGTACAGGTTCAATGACTGATTTCTTTACCAAGAAGTCAGCATTCAAAGCCTGAGGTGTTTGCCAGTGCTTGGCAGGGAGAAATGTCAGTGTCATGCTGGTTTTAAAAGCAGCAGCAGATTTTTGTTGTGTGCAGAATGGGACCACCACAGCCTGTGAGAGGAGCTGGGCTGGCTGGATCTCTGTGCTGGGACAGAAAGGAAGACAAGAAGTATGTGCCTTGTATCTGGTCGCAATATGGACCAGCTTCGGTGTTGAGCTTATCTTTGCTTGGAGAGGCTTGAAGAAAGGCAACAAAAATGGACCTTTGAGAGCGGTAAAGGAAAAGGTGAAAAAAATGAAATATATCACCGAAGACCAGACAGAAAAAGGTACCAGAACATGTGACCATCCAAAGCTGTGGAAAGATTAATTTCCAGCACGGTAAAAAGTGCTAAAGGAAGCATAACTGCACCAGGAAAAGCATCTTATTAGCAACAGATTTTTTTAAAACCAACACTAATTTTAAAAAGCAGTTCGCAACAGTGCTGCAAAAATCTCAGAAGTTTAAAAGGATTATTTCTCTTATTCTCCATATCCATATATTACCATATCATTTAGCGCAGAATAAAGACCCATCAGTTTAATTATACAGCTAAAGACAGGTGTTTGTTGTTGTTTTCTTTGATGATGATGCACTGCAACAATAAACAGGCCTGTTATTTTTAAATTAGCATATGGATTCTTCCTTTGATGATACAACACCTGTGGTTAGAGTATATGTTGAACCGGAGAAAATACCTCCTGGAAACATCTCCACAGACTTAAGATTTCAAATTTAGAACAACAAAAGCTCCACTTGAATCCCCTGTTGTTGGAAGGAACAGCAATTAATTATTAAAAAAGGAACTAAAACATTACCATCAATCCTGCTGACAAGAGGTGCTGGTGGTTGCAGTGGACAGGGACAATTATGCACATATCACAGGGCTACAGACAACTTCTGAATTACAATTACACCAAGAAACTCACTACAAATATCACAGATGAATACCACTGAAAAACATTATCAGGACTGGCTTGAAACATATGTTGCATTAGTGCTGAGGGAAAATAAAGCATACACCAACTTCAGAAGATATCTCTCCAGGCAAATTCTTATATGTTAAAAATTTCTGGAGCCTGTGCAAAGAAACTACCAAAAAAAACAAACCTTGTACTGCATTAACTATTTTTACAACTGTAAGAGAGTGTCCAGTTAGGAATTTTTCAAGTGCAAATAGAAGAAATGCACACTTGCAGGTTTTTTCTGATGATGCTCATGAATGCATCAAAGAGGATGATGAAAGGGTCCTTGCAGGATGTGCTGCAACTTGAATAAGCATTACTACTGCAGATCATCTGCATCATTCTCATTGGCAATGTCATTTGCAGAGGATTCTTTTCATTCAAGTCCATTGCAAAATGGGGAGATAGAAGAACAAGAAAAAAGAAAAAACAATCAAAGCAGAAAAGTTATAAACCAACTGGAAAAAAAAAGGTCCATCCTTTGAGGTGGACTTTGAAATGAGATGCTGCTTGATATTTCAATATAAGTGTTTTAATACCAAGCAAGATAAAGGTGCTGGGTACTTGCTATAATGGGTTAAATTGTCTTTAGTAAGACATAGAAGAGGTAGTAAACTCAAATTGAGCATACCTGTAAGACCGAACTGGCCTGGCCCTTCTTTGTGTTAGCAAAACCTTGGGTGAACAGAAAAATGCCTAAAGGGCCATCTGTACACAGAAAATGGGGAAGAAAGATAGAGAAATAAAATTAGAAGGCGATAATTAAAGAGATGTGAAGAAATCCTATAAATATAAATTCAAATATGGAAAATTCAGCAAACAAACTTTAATAGTTGGCATTTTTCGTTCTCAGTCCAGGTTTCCTTCCATCAATGGATCTCAAAGGAGTTTACAAATATTAACTGATGAAATTTGTTCTTCTGCCAAGTTCCCATTGACAAAAATCACATCTGTTAATGCAACCAAGTACTGGGTACTGGAATAGAATTTAGTCATGAAGATTTGAAATGCTTTTGGATGTTCAGTTTCAAAATATTATCTCCAAAGTTCCCTTAAGTAGCTGACCTGGGAAAGGAAGGTTTGCAGGCTGCTCTTAAAAAGTCCAAGTTCCGTCTGCAGGGAGTTTGTATCAATCCTCTGGTGTCCCAGCAAAACATCAAAGTAGCGATCATTGAGAATAACTCAAATATGATAGCTTAAGCCTAGTGGTCCTTTAATTCAGTCCTTACTAATTAGATACGAAATAGCTCAGCTTTCAATTATGGGATGCTTTAGTTTAGCTGGTCAGATCCTCATCTGCTGAAAGCAGTATGAGGATACTGAATTACAACAGAGCACTAATACTTTATTCCAGTTGAATATCAGGACAAGTATTACTTATGAATGCCTACAGCTGCCGAATTTCGGTCTCCCAGCACACACGATTTAAAACTCACTCTTTCACCAAACTATTTTAGATAGCCAGTGTTAAAGCAAAAAAAAAAAAAAAAAGATAACTATAACCTGGAGTAGCATAATAATATTCTGTGATTATGCTATCTTGACATCATTTACCACTTTTACTACAACCTCTTTTTTTCCATGTTCCCATTCTTGCAGAAAATAAAATCTATAATATGTAATAATTTAGAATTAATATCTTGATTCCCTAGATCCTTTAATGAATTCAAATGCACCTAGGGAATCTAACCAAAGACATCTGTTCATGAATAGTGAGAATTATTACCAAGTCCTGGTGGAGACGGCAAGATGCCATCTCTTCCCGAAGTACCTCCCAGCTGAGAAATCAACTGTCTCCTGGCTGAATTTTCTTGTGTCAAGGTTTTAGCGTGTTATGTCTCCTGGGATTACTTACTAACAAGAGCTCCCTCCCAAACTTTTACAATCCCCAGAAAGAAGGAAGATGAGCCTAACATTTTTTTGTTGTTCAACTACACATGCATACTACCTTTATCATATAAAATATTGATGGCCTCAATTAATACTAATTACTACTCCAAAGTTTCACAAATCCCTTTTTAATCATCTTTGGGTTTAACTGATTTACCCTAAACCCATCTGACTGCCAAAAAATTAACATTTCATTAGACAAATCATAACCTACTCCCTGTTCTCCAAAATCCAACCCATCTGGAAATATTCTACCTCATCAAATGTCAGACTTGCACAGTATAATGGAAAACCATTTTTATTTAAAAACCACACACACATACACACAGTGTGATCTATCTATACTTGTAGATGCAGATCTAGAAATATCACCACACCCACATCCCACCCACCACTCACTACATCCCAGAAGATGTCCAGTGCCTCCACCAGTTACCATTTTGCTTCCTCGCTTTTTGCAAATCTTCTCTCTCCCTTCCAAACATCCATCACAGATTAATTTACCTCTACTGTCAGAAATGTAAACCATCAGCAGCTTGTTATATTGAAGAGGTTAAATGAAACTTTTGACATGACTTGTGTTTAAAATCCATCTTTAGCTGATGGCATGTCATCAGCTAGAAAATGTGTAATCAGGAGAGCAGACCTGAAAGTCTGAAAAGTCAGAGAATGCAAAGTTCTGCTGGAGGTTTTTCTTTCCCCCCTTTTTTTTTTTAATTTAACAAGTTCTAAAATATATTTTCTATTTTTGGCTTCAAGTGTGGCTATGGTCTGAACAGTGACTGTGTAAAAATGGCACCTTCCTACTCAAAAGATCTGCTCCCTGTGTGCATTCCGAGGGGAAAAAAAAACCCAGCCTGCTTCAGAAAAACTATGGACCTGACCTCCAGCTGGTTAATCAAGGTATGGGTATTCAACATCAGTTCAAGACCTGTCCTGTGGTTTTCCTGCTTTGTAATTTATTAGGCCCACATAAATAATACGCATATATAGATACATACGCTTTAATCTTTCTCTAAATTGTCATTTTGTTGTCTTTTTTTTTTTTTTTCCTTTTCACAAGTTCCTGCTCTGCAGTTCTCAACAACACATCTGTTAGTACATGGCCGGACGGAAGAGTTACAACACAGGTCCACATCTCATTCACACACACATTCAGTGCCACGTGCTGGTGTAAGGAGTATCTCTCCATGCCTTCCAGCACCCAAAGCACTCAGACTACAGGGATTTTACCTAAATTCTGCTTGAGCTCTTATTGCCTGAACACGCATCTTGGTTGTGCCTCCGTGTCCCAAATGCCTCTCTCAGATCAGTCTTATTCACAAATTGCGGTGAGCTTCCCTTTACCTTCAGATGGTGATCCAAACAGTAAAACACGACCACCTAACTCCCTCTGCCCTTCTGCAGGAACCTGCAACACCCTTCTGCCTTCCTCACACTGAGGATATCATACGTCAAGAAAGATGATTTATCCAGGGCACTGCAGGTCCACGGAGGCCTATAGATCTGCTTTACCCTCAAGGTGCAAAGCCACTTACTATAGCTCGGCTCACAACGGTTCTTCAGATACCGAGGACCCTACGTTTCGGTCTCCACAGCCAGCAGTACAACCGATGTATAAGCTCACACTCACAAGACACCAGCTCCACTTGCCTCCCCGCTGCAGCGGCTCTCCCTGCAAGCTTCCTAATGAACCAGGGAGACACAGCAACCACAGAACCCCAAAAGACCTCTTCCCATCGATTCCCAAACTACAGCCGTCATTTAACTCTTGCACCACTTCCCCCCCGACCCCACTGGTTCACAGCCAAACCACCTCCGATTCATCCCTTACCTGTGAAGCACAGATGAAGGATGTTTAACAATTGTTTGATATCATACACACGTTCTGATACGTTTGGTGTTTTCTGTGCTTTCTGACTCGCTTTTATCCATAGTACTTTCATGCCCCACTAAATTTTCCCAATGCATTTCATTAAAATAACTCATCATCAGGCATATTATTCTCCACTTTCTACCTTTTTTACCTCATGAGGATTGATTAAATCAGCGTGATGGTAGCTGAGCAGTGTTTAGGACTCAGTGTGACCACATCTGATTTGTTCGTAAAGGATTTTCCTTTCTCTGGATGCCAGAGGGGTGCAACTTGATGTTCACTTATTAGTGCCTTTTCTATTTAGAAAATCAGCTACTGAAATTGTTCCAGATTAGTTTGTTTAATCAAAAGCACCAGATAAAATTAACACAATATTGACAGAAAGAGAACTTTAAACGCCGCAGCTGTGCCAGTATTAGGTGCTCCAAGGTAATTCTTACAGTCTCGCTGCAACTTGCGGCAAACTTACGATAATAATACCTTAATAATAATAATACCTTAAATTTATACAGCAGTTTTTCTCCAGAACTATCCAAAGGCACTTCAGTCACTATATATAGCCATTACTTCACCTACCACTGAACTGCGGCTACCTTAGGGATGGAACAAAACGCTCGCTTTTCGGTTCTCTGCATCTTTTAAGATGTGATGGGAAAGGAAAAAGAAATTTTCCACAGTTTTAGGTGAGCAGCTAAGTACACAGAAGGCTGATCTCCAGGAGAACATTCATCGGATAGCACACCCCAGTCCTGAGCAGAGTTTCCGTACTTTGCTAGATGTCCTAAGTGCCTGTGATATGTTTTCTATGTACATGAAATACCAGTTGTCTCTCTTAATGGAGATGTCTCAACCTGCAGCAAATTTGTGAAGTGAGGATAATGCCCAGAGGGCTAAATTACACCACAAAACCCTTAGAATGAATATGTCTTTTCCATCTTGTCAGTACACAAAGTCAAGGCTTCCTGATTTTTGCAATTCCAAATTTTCTGTGTGTTCAGTTATTTTCATGATAATTTGCACCAGAATTTGAGCCTTTCACCATGTGCTTGTCACTAACTGCCTTGCTGATAAAAGTGGGAAGATCTCATCTTGTTCCTAAGTCCCCGCTTGCAAAAATACCTCTTTTTCTGCATGCAAACAGCAGAATTTGTTGAGTGAGAAGCCTTATTTCTACATGTGCTCGCTCTCTCTCTCCTGCCCGCCGCAGTTTCTACATGGCTACTCGGTTTCTTGGCTACAGCAGCCACCAGCAAGTTAACAACATGTCCCCCTACGTGCTTGGCGAGGATCCACGACGTATCTGCTGGCCCATTCTCTTGCTCGAGAAATGCTAAACAGCACTGCTGGCATTTACACGTCTCTCATCGCTGCAATGCCATCGGCCCAAACACTCCTCCTTCCCTTCCCTTCCCGTCGGTTACTGAAGCGGCGGCAGCACCCGAGGATCGCCGTGCCCCCAGTCTATGCGGTAATTCAAGCCCGGGGTTTGAACGACCATGTTTGCTGGAAGCCTGTTTCTGGAGACAGTGATTTGCAGAGTAGAAGAGTGGCCTTTGGTGGAGAGACTCGGGACAAAAATATTGGATGCACCAGGATTTACAGCACTCGTAACTGGTAGTCTGCCGCAAGAAACTGCCTCAGCCGTATGGTCTCTCTCCAGAAATAAACACATTACACTAGCTAAACGCTGTTTCTGGGCATAGTGGAAGCTTTCACCCTCTGGAGAGATGCAATGTGCTCCGTGACATGGCAAGAAGCCTGGGGTCAGATGGACGCAGCTGTTCCTACCAGGTGCCACGGTGTCACCCTGAGCAGGTCCTTCTAAAAGCTCCGTCTCCTTTTGTCTCCCCACAACCAAAAGGTCTTGCTGACTGAGCCTTAATCCAGTTTGGATGTGTGTAACCAACAGAGTCGGAGCAAGGCCGTGTTTAGCCTTCTGTGGTTAGACTGAACCAGGGAATAGCATACTCAAGACATCTTTCCCCACAATCGAGGCACATGCAATTAGGTGACGGCAACAATATTACAGCACTGGGAATGTGCTTGCTTCAGAGCTCTTGTACCTGTTGGAGCAAAGTCTGCATGGGATGTTTACAAGTGGTTTGTCAAAACAGAGCCCTAAGCATGTACGCGGTACCCCTTGGAGACGCTGCTTGCACCAGTTAAGGAGATAGCTGCGTTCATGATGCACTGTTTTCACGCTTCGTGTTCTGCGGGGGGAACGAGGTGGCACCAGGCACTGGTGGCTTTCGGTGCCACGGAGGTGCTACAAATGTGTTGGGGCACCTGACGTTGGCATTTCGTGAGCTGTGAGCCGCGCGTGTCACGGGAGGGCTAGCTCTACTCCCACACAGAGCGAGACCTGTATGATTAACTCTTAGAGGCAGGCTGCATTGTGCTTGAAGGTAGTTTTACTCTGGCATTGATTTGAGGCGCAATTTGAAATTCATGACAATCTATGTAAATGTGCTTGTGACACTGAAGAGACACACAGTGCGGATTATGCGTGACATCTTAAGAGCACACAGATTTTTTTCATAAATACTCATACAGTGTCTGCCTTTTAGGCATCCTGGTCGTACTCTGCTCTCAGGTTACATCCATCACATTTAAAATAACTCCCATGATTATATCAATACAAAAGAATTGAGTCTGGCCTCTAATTCTATCTGCAGATTTAATAATCTTCTCTGTGTAAATGTACCAAAGAACAAGAAATTTAAGGGTCATGGGTGCTGATCATCCATCTTTTAAACTGGGAAATATAAGAGGAAATGGAAATGGTGAGGAGGGGAAAGGAAATGCTGGAGGAGGAAGGAAGGAAGCAGCACCCCTGCTTCACCACTGGTTTCCTCAGCCTTCATTTTCCCTATGCATTGACAAGATCGCTTGACCACAAACGGGACAATGGTGACATTCTGCAGTTTCTTGTTGAATTTACATTTGTTCCTTAACACAGTATGGCCTTCCAAATGTCAATAAAACTCCCACGAAGAGTTACAGACAGACACTGACGTCCTGAAGCAGGCAGCGTACTGACACCATAGATAACCTTAAAGGGGTTAAATCTGAAGCGAGTTACAGAGAGAGGCTCTTTCATGAGAGAGACAAATATGACTAATGTACTTTTACTAGAGACAGTTAAAAATAAAACCTTAAAAAAGAAAAACATGCATTCATTTTACACAACAGACACTATTATTTCTACATATTTCAGATTCATTTGCAAGTTAGGAAAATTGTGATTAAAAAAAATGTTAGCAATCACATTTACAAGCAGAAATTCTACTGCGTGGAGTCATAAACTGCCCCCTTGCCTCAGCTATATTATGCTTCAGAGTTAAATCTATTCTTGAGCTTTTTCTTCACCTCATTTAGCAGTGGGGTATATCTTTTGGATTAATTAGAGCAATCCTCTCATTCAATAATGGTCAATTGTTTTCTGTTCAACCATTATGCATAATTGTTTTCTTTGATCCATACAAACGCCGGCTATTTTTCATGCCGAATTAAATCAGCCTGCCCGCCCGCGCGGAGGGGCGCGCTGCCCTGCGCGGCCGGATGCGGCCCCGGCGCTCAGCCGCCGCCGGCCCCGGCGCTCAGCCGCCCCTGCACCGCTCGGCGATGCCGGCAGAGGGCAGCCAAGCAAGAATAATCCCGGCCCAGCAGCGATCTCGCTGCAGATACGTGTCGGATCACACAATTGGCCTCAAAAGCTTTTTTTTTTTTCTTTCCCCTTTTCTCCCCCCCGACAAACGTATCCTTGGCAGGCCAGCTCACTGCTTACTTAACCAGCTCTCCGCACCTGAATAAGAGGCACTGTGCTGCCCAGATAACTGATGAGATATTTAAGAGACACATCTACTGGAGGGAGGGGGGGAATAGAAAAAAAATCAGAAAAGGCCACAAACGGAGCGGTAACTGGTGTTTGCACAAGCTTCCAGTCTTACTGCACGATCTAGTTCTATTAAACCTTAGAAATAATGTCGTGCTTTTTATCTCCAAATTATAACAGCAAACAAAGGGGAATGTATTTTTGCGGTGGAAGACCTGCTAGTGAAATCCTCACAGAAGGGCTAAGAGCTAAGGCTCAATCTTGAAAACACTCATCCACGTGAAGATTGATGCTTCTATGACTACCCTTCATAAGGTTACACATGTATATGTTTATATATATATTCATAAACACAAACATACTTGTAAATATATATTCACACATACAGCATGTCTTAATCCTACTTACTAAATAGAAATTTCTGATTCCTTAAAATTTGTGTGTGCTTATATATACTCCTATAGATACTTTTAAGGGAAAAAATTACTTTTAAAAATAGGATTTCAGCCATCAGAAATAAATGTGATATGCACAATGGCAAAATAGCACTAAAGAGTCATCTTAGGGAAAAGCATTCAGGTAGAACCTAGAAAGTTACAGGGATCAAACTGAAAGGCTCTCTCTGAACTGCTGGGAACGTTCAGCAGTCAGGAGTAGCCAATGTGTCTTCCAACCTATTTTACTTTAATGGAATGATTGCTTATAAGAGCTTCTTACTCTCCCCACCCCTGCCTAAAAAAAAAAAAAAAAAAAAAGCTTGGTTTGAGCAACCAAAACCATTAATTAAGTGTGCAAACCTTGACCAAAATGATCACTTTAAGGTGCACAATTTACTCTTTCCCCACCACAGTTTCCACCTGCTGACAACCCTGGAGACCACGGGAGCGACAACAGGGCTGCTGCCGGATCTGCCTGTTCTCTGCGGCCATATCCTGCTCCCTTTCCCACCCTCCTGAGGGGCTGCTCCCCCCAGCCGGGAAGCAGAGCAGGGCCAGGATTTGCTCCAGCAGCCCTGAGTCGTGCGCAGCCTCCGCAAACAGCCTCCACCTCTTCCCAAGCTTTCCCCTCCCCAGGCTTCTGGCCCTTCGGTTTTACCACACCGTTTTTCCTTTAAACTACCGTGCCCAGTTCTTGGCTCTGCTCGGGCACTAAGGGCTTCCTGGGTACCACAGGAGAACCCATCTCTACCCCTGCTTTAAAGTGTCACCCGTGGGGACGGGTGAATCGAGGCAATCCACAACCTCCCCAGGACCCGCTGCCATCCCACTGCACCCCTCCAGCACCCGCGGAAGCGGAGATGGGCCATCGTCACCCCACAAATACAAGCCATAGATGTGGCATTGCTCTCACAATACCATAAAGTTATTCCAAATTTTGTCCAGTTTTGGAGGGGAAATCTGCTAGTTTTAGGATTTTTTACAGGTCCAATGCTAGGCACATCCCTCTATACCAACTCACAGATGATGGTAGTTGTTTTCTTTTTTCCTTTTCACAAAAACCCCTAAGTAGCAAAGCTACTGTTGAAAGAATGTTTTTACAGCAGTGGAAATAATCAGTGCAAGGCTAGTTTTTAAAACCTGCTCCTAAAGTGCTTGGAACATTAAACAATTATTTATGAACACTTGAAACATTAGCTGTTCCACTTGAAACCATTGGCAGGGCTTTAATAACAGCCCAAGCAATGCTCTGGAAGCAACACTAAGGGCTCTCGCTAGTCAGAAACCCTTTATTTCATTTTTAAAGCCGTTGGTGCTGTGCACCGAAATTAAAAGGTTTATCACTATGATTAAAACAAAATCTTATCACCAGCATGAACATCTATTCCCTTCAATGCTCCACTGAGACATTCCCCTCACTTTTTGACTGTTCGGCATGCCTTTGCTTTTACTCTGCTTCTTCCTAAAACAAGTTATTCCTTCAGAAAGCTTGACTGGGGCACTGCCTGCCCCCTCTCCCAGGATTCGGGTGGATTTTCACATCAAGGAGGCCAATTGACACCAGGTTAAATAGATTTCCTAATCAGGATTGCAAGCTCTTTGATAATGCAAGTACCCTAAACCTGTGCTATTTATTAAAAAAAAACCAAAACACCTTTCTGGTAAGAGAGGAGAAGGGGAATTCAATGACAGAGATTGTTAAATGACAGCAAAGACCACGTTTATGAAGTTTTACAGGTTTGTTTTTTTCCTGCAGTCCACCTGCAGGAACCAAAAGTGTTCAGTCTTTTCCATTTATATTTATTAACAGAGACATTCCAATCCAAAGCAGAATCCCATTACGTGGGGTGCACCAGAGGCACGCAGTCCTGTTCCCAGGATGGGATGTTTGAAGAGAAAGGAAAGGAAGAGGCTTGCCCATTTTGCAGCAAGGAAAGCATGGTAGGGAAAGGCTGAGACCCAGGTACCGAGGTGGGCGCCTGTCCCCGCGAAGGAAAGCCAGTCCTTCAGCAATCTACCTGGTCTGGTACTTCCAAGCAAAACACAACCCAAAATCCAGCCCTTTCAAGTATTCAGCAGCCTAAACCTGCCCTACACAAAAGACCCGAGGAGGAAGGCATTTCACAATCCCCTTTTAAATTTAAACACATTTTTAGTTAAACTGTTTTTGTCCAGGATGTTAGAAAGCTCTGATCCTGCTCCTGACTTGGGAGGACACGAGCCTACGTCGCTCAGCTATAGCCAACTACAAAGCAGGGCTCATTTTCCATTCTTCATCTTGTGGTTATGATGTTGCTCACAATTAAATTTCTTTTTTTTTTTTTTTTTGCACAGAGAGGGACGGAGGCGGGCGGAGGGCAGAAAAGTGTTTCCCACCTTGACAGTATGTGCTGTTGGCCCTGTGGCTAGGGAGCCAAGCAGTGATTACTTGATCCTGCGTGCTAAAACCAAGACTAGCAAAAAAGGCCATATTCCCCTCAGTCTAAGGAAAAGCAGGCAGCATGGTGTTAAGAAATAACTGAGGCAGAAAAAAAGCAGCATAAAGAATCTGAAAGACATGAATGCCTGAGGAAATGCAGATTTTGGGGAATCTGTGAGTAAACAGGCATATGAGTGACTGAGCCAAAATATATACAGGATTTCACAATATTTAAATCATGTATCTTTGTGTTCTTAAAAATAAATTAAAACTATACCAATGCTTACACATGGGGAACTGATGCACGCTGGGTGCCACTAAACCTGCAGCCAATGGCCTCATCCTGCAGCCTCCCCATAAGCAGACCTGGGAGCCCACGCGCAGCCCCCGGGACGCTTACCCACTGACACCAGTGGGACAAAGGCAAGCCAGTTGTGAGTGGCTTTAAACTCCCGCGTGAAGAGCCCTAACAGCATTTGACAATCACACAACAGAACGTGCATTATCTGTTGTGGACCCCGCGCCCTCGTTTTAAGATGGCTTTTAACTTGCAAAAGTTACTGTGGCAAAGGAGCGGAAAAACGATTTGATCATATTCAGTGATATTGCTAAGAGCAACAGGGAAAGACATTTGAAAAAGTGGCTTGCAGTCATTTATATACCTCTTTCCACATGTTAACCATTTTTACTTTCAATAACCATGCATCAGTGCTCTTGCTGCATTAGCTTATAACTCCTTTTCTCCTTTATGGTCCTTTGTGGACACATTTTCACCTGCTTAAATCTCTGCATATCTACTAGGGAAAAAAATGTGCGACATATACACAGGTACTCTGTCCTAAGTTATAAATATATCAGGGACATACAAATGTCATCACAACCCTCAAATGCAGCTTCACTGGCTCCTGCTACAGAGACACATTATGACTTGCTAGAAGTGGACCAGCCAGAATCTGAGACTGTTTCTAGGACTGGTGCTTCTCTCCCATCCAGTAATTTGTTACTCAGAGTGTGTTGATCGTATTAAGAGTTATTCCTTCCTTTATGACAGTTTGCTGCTTTGCTAGTTTTCCCCAAAGACATGTAAAGCCCACTTTGCCCGTACTGACAAAGTGAGGGAGAGTAATTGTCTTGTTGCAACTCTGGAGTTGAAACCCTGGACTTACAAGGCTGCCAACAACTGTGTAAAGCAAATTCTGAAAATTTACCATAATAAGTTTGGCCACCTAGATGGGGGCACATATTCTGGTAAATCATGAATTCACAAACAAAGGACAGACAGCTATCCTTGTTTCCTCTCCCTTCTTAGTTTAGGTCTGTTGACTCCTCTCTAACCTACTCTGTCACCTCCCGGAGGTGTTGGCCCCAACTCATCTTGCTCTTCCCCAACATAGTTACATAAACAACACAAGTCTCTGCAAAACCGCGCAGGCTCCGAGTCACCTGCCATTATTCTTGCAGACTTGGAAGACATTTTGAATCCTTCCTGAAAGATATTTTCAGAAATACGTTGGCCCTGCTCTAGACACCTGTGATCACCGCGTGTTCAGGAGCACGCATCCCTACCCCACCTTCAGATACAGAAAATTGACAAATCTGAAATAGGTTCAGATTGAAACGGCAGCTTACAGCTCGTGAAGGCTTCTTCGCAGGTGCCTCTAAGTTCCCTGGCACATAGATCTTACACAAGGTACCTCTGAGTCTAAAGATACTCCTTTTAGCACGGCAAACAGCATTTACGCTCCATTATCATGGCGTCTCTCTGGGGTGGTGTTAGTCACATTCTCACACCGGGTAGAGACACCGCTTCAGATTTCAGCAGGATTTTGGGAAACACACCGCAACAAGGGGCTGGATTCTTTACCGTTTCCTGTATCCTTTCTGAGGAAATTCTTGCAAGCAGATGAAGCTGGGAAATCCTTGCACCTATGAGCAGTCCAGTAAGGAGAGCTGAGATCTATGCAGATGTGGTTGAAGATGTTGGGTAAAGTTTTGGCAAAGCATCTACACAGCAGACAGAACTTCCTTCTGCCTACTCGTATTGCGCGTCCTTAACAACTGCCTTCAGGAGATTTTCCTAAAGGAATGGACTGAAAATGTGTACGAGTGTCTGTGCAGCAAATAGCTTTATCAAGGATTTCATCTGCGGTCCAGAAATGCCAAAGGACTTTGCAATTCAAAATGTTAACACACAATCTTAGGCCCAGGGAGCTTACCACTCAGAACTGAAAGTACGTGGAAAAAAAAAAGGAATGAATAAAATGCTTATGCTTAGGGTGAAGATGTATAGAATAAATTAAAATTAATCTACCATATTTTAGGACACTGAGCTCTAGCTATGGTTCATCTCTCTCCCAGTTATTGATGAAGTTGTAACTTACTAGTTCTTTAGGAAGGACACAAGACGATTATATTACTATGTATGTTTGAGAAATCAAAATATCACCAGCATATGAAGTAGTTGGATTTCCTGTTATGAAACAGCATTTGACTCTTAAGAATGCTGGAGGCTGAATAAAGGTTAAAAACTCAGAAATAATATTGTTCCTGCAACTTTTGCAAAAAAATCTTTGAGAGATGAATTTAGCAATATGTGGCTTTTAATGGTGTTACATTAAACAGCAGGATTTCCATATGGCGTGAATCTGCTGAATTGTATTGAAGATGGGGATTTGGTTCCAAATTTCTATGGCATTCTGTGATTGTGTCATTAGATACCCGCAAGCCTTTGCTACAATGAAGAGTACAGAATGTGCCAAGTAAAACAATCTTGAGTGTGCCTTCCAAGGGAAAATACTGAGATTAACGTTTAAAATTTCCTAGCCCCATTTTCTTTGAAATGCAGTGAGTTCTTTTTGCTAGAAAAGGGTTAAATGGAAATGTGTCTTTTTCATAATAATAATGTGTTTTATATTGAAATTTGTTCTTCGCGTCTTTTCTTTTCAGTGTAAGTGTTGGTGTGTATGAGTGATATGAGGATAAGTTTGTGAGGGCAATTACCCATTATTGTTGAGTAGCTGAGTAGTCCCCTGAGCAAACTCATGCATAATTTGTTTGTTCATAAGATACTGTAGAGCTGAGGCTGCAGTATCTTCTATGCCCCAGCTTATGGGAAAATGGAAGCTTTTTCCCACTACTCTGCATTTCTCACCCTATTGTTTGAACTCTGATCATCCTTCTTGCCCTTCTATTATAGGCACCTTTGCTGAATAGGAATCGCATATCAAGTGGGTTAAGGTCAGAAATACATCATATAAAAGGGGAAACAGTGAATTCCTTTTACAAGATTCATTATGATAATCATGTCCAAATACATTATTAGAAGCATTAAAGAAATCCTTTTCTAATTTATTTTTGTGCCTTTTACTATCTGCATATCCTTGTTATCTAAGAGAAACAGTGTGGTCTGCAAAGTTGAGGTTACACACATGCAGTGGTCTTGGGATAAACAGGACTGGCATGAGATACGACTTCAGTGTTAAATAATTTTCCACTTTTTAAAAAAACCTAATCTTTCCTTACATGGTTTTCTCCCCTTAAACCTCTCTGTTCCCTTATCTGTAAGCGGACTTGCCCTTTTCCTCAGGTAGCAGCATCCCTATTACCTCTTTCCCACACACTAGAGTAGTGATTTCTTGCTTTACTGATCAGCTCTTCCGTAGCTTCACCCTGGAGAAGCCCCGCAATTTAAATGTTGCTGTCTGCAGCCCTTCTCCTTTAAAGAGCTGCACACATTTAACATCATGCTGTATGGGCAATGTATTTTGCTATAAATATTACCGTAATAGGAACGTGAGCATTTCAAAATGGTTCATGTGCACTGAGAGCTGTATGCCTTGATTTGTAAGGGTTTTCCTCCCACATCTTTTGGTTTTAAGCCAAGGCAGTGCTATGTTATACCACAAGGAGGAAGGCAGGTTGGTAAGATAGCTGTATCAGGAGATACAGGTACCTGTATCAAGAAATCACATTCTTACATGGGTTAATATTTACTGTTACCCAGAAAACACATTTTTGCACAGGGGTTCCCAACTTTTTTGTCAGTAGTAACTCAGAAGTTGGAGGCAGCTCCAGAAGCAGTAGCAGGGACATACCCAACTCTGTGCCTCTTTGGTATGGCTGGCATGCCATATTTTAGAAACTTTTGGTTTAGGATACAGACATTTAAAGGGTTTCTACCCTTTTTCTTGTTAAGAGATTACATATAAGAAATGTACCTATACTTGAGTGCATGGCAGTATTTCGGTAACTGATTTGGTGTAAGGTTTTCACAAGACATTAGCTTTACAAAACCTGCAGAGAAGCTAACCCTAGTTTCATCCTTCTATAGGAGCAGTACTAAGCCAACACAAAACATTAGCCAATCCCAGCATTACATTTTCATATTTGGACAAAGCATTATTATCTGGAATGAATTGTATTTGTGTTCCACCTGTACCTAGTACATTTTTTATCATGACAAACTGCCTCTTTCTGAAAGTAATGGTACCAATAGGAGGATGAAACATTAATTGATACTAAAAAAAAATTTTTAAATATATTTTTGACAGCTGGGTAAGACAACTGTTCGAGGAAGATCCTTATTTCTTCTTCAGACACTTTCTATGTATTCTCTCCTGTTGGTACAGTAGGTAAGAATTTAATTGAAACATGACCATAGGATAGCTCTAATGTAATTTGCATCAAGTCTTAATGCTTCAGTTTGAAAGAAATGCTAGACCAACATGTGCATCCGTCCCTGTGTAGCGCTCCTTGGGGAACTCGAGCATAAGGCACTTGTCAAAGCAGTCCCCACACTCACTTATACCTGAACAGAATGAGCTGAACATTCAACAGCATAACTCCATACAAGAAAGAAAGAAACCAAAATGCCTGAATTCAGTTATCAGCCTCTGCCTGTAGGTTGTGGAGATAAGTTAAATATCTTCATTAGTTCCACAGAAATTAAATACTCTGAGAAGTTTCAATGTAGGACTCTCAGACTAGCTTTTTCCTGATGAAGTTTCAGAATAAATACATTAGGGTTCCAGGCTGATTTAAATGACAAAGCCAGTTATTAATTTTGGTACAAACTTTGGATGAGCCCTCCAAGGCTTTATGACACCTTCCTTCACACATGGAACTCTGCCACCAGTGCTTTTATCTCCTCTTTTGCTCTGGCTGGTGTTATTAGTATCAGAAATGTTGTTTGGATGGAGAGGAAATGGAGATACAGCTAATTTCTTAAAAGGTGGGGCCATTACTTATGTCAGAGGAATATTTGGATCCTAAGGAAGTAGATGCTCTCAAGCTGGTAGCTGTGAGGTATGGAGGAGCCTGAACACCCAGTCTCCAAAGCCAGTGCCATCACTGCAAAGTCCTCAGGTGCAAGGTAAAGGTACAGTCTTTGTGGAAAGGATAAAAAAATATCTTGAGAATACATGGCACACCCAGTACTGGTGTAAGAGCAGCCTATGCTGGAGAAGACTTTCACCATCATAAACAGCAAGGTAATTGGTTTAGAAAAATAGTAGATTTTAGAACCTGATATATTTGAAGAAAGGTGTCAGTGGTAGTATAATCTCCTGGGGTCAGGATAGCCTGTTTGTGGCCAAAGAGGAACTGGGCTGCTTGTGAAGAACTGCCTCTCCTCAAGGTCTGCTTCACCAGCTGATGATGAGCTGCCAATATCAAATGTAAACGTAGCTATGGGCAAGCAAATATTTATAAAAGGCAACTTGTGCCAAAAACTAAGAGATCCATTGAGAACACGAGCAAGGAACAGGGAAGTGGTGGGACAAACAGGCCTTAAATGGAGAATTAAATACTGAGAAAATGGGCATATTTGCCCAGTATCCTCTGGTGACCCTAAAATTGGTTCTGGGAAGGGATTGATGTGTTCTTCAAAAGAGATTGAGTCTGAGAGAGCTGTGCTGCACTTCGTGTCTCCTGTATGGCTCTCTAGGATGTTGTATTACTTGCAACAGCCAAAATTTAGTGGCAGTAAGAACAAACCCTGAGGTGCACGAGACCGTCCCTGCTCCTGTTGACAGTCCTGTCATCTTTTCTTTTCACTCTCACACAGCTTTAAACAAATAAAATGCCCAACAGCCTGAAAACAGAGATGGTACTGACTATAGTAGTCCTAGAATCTCTACAGATTTTTTTTTTTCCTAGCTAGATCACAACATATGATCACTGTCTCTTTTAGAGACAGGGAAAATACAATGATTTACCCAGATCACTCACCATGCAAATGGCAGAACAAGGAAATGACCCTGTATTTTCAAAGCCCTTAGCTGGCAGTTCATACCTGCAATACCGCATCTTAACTCTAAATTAGTTACTTGAATTTTTAGCGTATTTTGGTATATTAGTGTATTTTCATCACCGTGAATCCCAAAGAGTGAAAGGAACATGCTCCAAAAGATGTACCAGGAAGACTTGCTACTGGGGAGAAGACAATTATGTAGATCATGTCATACAAAGTCATATCTAACGACAAGAAATTTCTGTGCTATCGTTACGTGGGCTAAACAGCAACAGGAAAACCCAACATCTAAGATATTATATCTGAAAACTTGAAAGTAGTTCTTGATGTCCAAGACAGTTCTGTTCCTCAGCAAGAACTCATAAGAGCTGAGAGGACACTGGGGAATCACTTGGAAAATATGACTTGCAGTTAAGCCCTTGATCAATCAGTATAGTGAAAGGAGCGGTATCATTCTTCGGAAGTTAATTAGACACTAAGAGTAATACTCTAGAAAGCTTTGAGAGTAGATTGTGTAAAGACAGATCCCCATATAAATCATTACTATACCTCAACTCTGAATTTTCATTAATTATTAAAGCTTTCTAGGCAAGCTTTGCAGATATTCTAAAATGCATATTTCAGAAATTTCCACAGCTTAAAAATTAAGTACTGTCGAACAAGCTGGGCCAGGCAATGAGAGCATTTGGAGGCCCCCATCGCAATGTACTCGCGTCACTCATCATCATCTCCAAGGGCTGTGTCAGGCTTCCTGCTGACACACGGCGCAGCCCCAGACCTGGCCAGTTCCCGCTGTGCCTGTCGCTGCCCTATCCAACTGATGAGTTTGGGTTTCTTTTCCATGTATTTGGGACAGACCTGGTGATAGAGGTGTATCTGAGGATGTTCAGAAGTGCTTCTCAGTTCTTCAGTATACTTTTTGTCAGCAGGGTTTTAGACCATGACGCAAACCAAAGGAAATGAGGGTGTGAAATAAAGGATTGGGCACAAGGAGTCTATGGAGAGCAGCTTGCATGAAGAACCAAGGCCTGGCTGGATGGTAGGAATGAGGCTCTTCTCATTCTTCAAGTTTGCCTATGATGTTTTCCTTGATTTTGTGATCAGACATGGAAACAACCAACTCTGGACAGAAGATGTAATTTGAATGAACCCTCCTGGCATTCTCAGATGTCAAGAGAAGTCAGACTTTGCTGACCCTTGGCTTTGTTTTGGAGTTTAATTAGAAACAGAAGTCCACTAAATGCTCTCATTTGGGATGAATGTATTAAGCCCCCTCTAAGTATGACTTCCCTCTAGAGTACTGGGAGCAGGGTTCTTGATGTTTTTAATTAGATTAATCATTTTCAGTATTTCCAGCTAAGACTAAGAAGAGTACAACTTAAAATATTCTGAAATAGGTCTACAAAGGCAGATATTTCTCATATTCCTGCAGTAAAACAAAAGAAGAAAATCAAGGGTTCTTATTTAGTCATTGCAAAAATGTGGGAAGGTAATCCCCCAATTCTATTCTCTCAGTCTTTTTTTTTTTTACATTAAATACAGGAGTTGTTAACTTTATTTGTACATAATATGTAGGTTTGTCCTTTTGTTGGAACAGACAAAACAAAGATCAGGAACAAAAAATGTTCAAAGGAATTAGAGGGAATGGCAGACTTTAGATTTGCATGCAAAGCTTTCGATGTGATGAAATGTACCCAAATAAAGTGTCTCAATTTTTGATTATTCAAATCAAGATACTGCAATATTTTTGGACACTCCAGACTTTGAGCTGTTTATTTATTCATTTTCTTTCTTTACTGCCTTTGTCCCCTGAGAAACCTAACAGCTGAAATATAGCAACAGTGCAGAATATTTATTGGAGAAAAAAAGCACTTAACAGGATTGCAAAATTCCAGGTTCTCAAGAAGAAAGGCAATAGACATTAAAACAAAAGCTGCTGATACTGTAACTACTGTTTAGTGTTACAGATAAGGGAGACATCTTTTGATTTCAAGAAGAAAACTAAACATAGTTGAATAAGTGTTAGTCTGTTTTTCATCCAAACTGCACAGGAGACCACCTTTGCAAAAATACACAAATTCTATGTTTTACCACCTAGGTAATATTTGAAAATACAGTGACTATCGGATTAGCTAAGAACTAATGACTATTTAGGTAGAAAACCAGTTGAGAAAATAGAACAGCCATTGTGAGTGGTTTGAAACTTTTTAGGCAATGACATCAATGGTATTTTCAGTCGCAACTTTGACAAGGGTAGATGGTGCTTTGTAACTAAACCAAGACAAAGATTAAGAGCCGGCCCTTCCCCCAAAGTCAGTGGATACCTGCCTGGTCAGAGGGATGCTGCCCAACGTGAGAATCACAGCTAAAGAAATGGGTATGTGGGGCCATGGGTATAGAGCTGGGCTGCCTGGGTAACCCCTGCGAGGGCGAGACAGCAGAGCGTGGACTGTTGGCCTAAGAGGGCAGAGGGTCTCCATGCTGGGACCTCACAGATGAGCAGTTCTCCTCAAAAAGGGTCCCGTTCACATTTCACAGATTTTTCAGAATGGCCACGTGCCTCCTGCTCCTTGCATTATCAGCGAAGCATGTGCAGTGTTTGAAAAGCGCTCTGAAACCCTGTCCCCAGGCTTTGCACGGTAGGTCAAGCAGTCTTGCACAAATTCCTGTCTAAACCCAAGATATTATCTGAACCAAAAATTAGTAGCTTCAGTTATATGATCACCTAGTATGATAATGAATGAGGGAATATAAATAAGGTTGCCTGAGCAACCTCGGTTCTGGTATTGCTTAATATCAGAGTACTTGGCTAAGCAACCGGAATAATTTTCTTTTACTACCAAGCAGGCTTTTTGGATGGGTCTAGAGAGCACGTTGTCTTCACACGCTACTAGAAGCAAGGATACAAACATACGTATCTCACCTCACATACCTTGGCAGACTTGGAAAGCATCATCCCAGCTTAGGGTCTGAGGCTGCCCACAGTGCAAAGCAGCACATCCAAAGTGACGCCTGAGCTTGCACCAGCGCAAGTTGTTCCCTAGAACTGCTCCAAAAGACATTTCCACTCAGCTCTTGCCCTTCCCTGGGTTGTCTCGGCATGAGCCCACCAAACCTTGTTGAGCAAGCTCAGCCTATGAGAGATGAGTTTAAACTCCAGGGCAAATTTTAGTCTCCTTTGTATCACTGGCATAGCGTTAGGACTGATGACAATTTCTTATCTATGTTCAGGTCTAGGGTTGATTGCAGATATAATTTTGCTCTATTCTCATCTTCATGCTTTCTATATATAGCACTACTATTTTTTTCTTCCCTTCCAGAAACTTTGACAAATTCTTTTCAAGCTCAGGATGGAAAGAAATGCTGTCTTCAAAACAAAAGAGGAAAAAAGAGCCTGTTTCAAATAAAAATATGAATTTGATACTATTTCACCTGTGACACACCTTCCCCCCTCTCCTGCAGCCTGTTACGTATTTGAAAGAATTTGATACTTAAAAATACAATTAACACATACAAATAACTATAAACCCTATGATTGTTTTTGAAATATCATGCTACATTGAATCAGAAAATTCTCCTCTTTCATCTACACTCCAGAGAACTGCACTTTTTTCCTGAAATTCTATAGCATTTGAAAAGAAATGGTCCCAGTTTACAGTGATAGCGCTCCAAACAGTTCTTGTGTTTTCCATTAATTTTTGGTTGTATTGGTATTCTGTTCCAATTAGCCTCTGTTAGTGCTTCAAAGCTCTATCTTATCTGCAGATAACATCAAAGATGAGAGCTTCCAGTTTTAAATTTGGTTTGTAGTTATTTTAAAGATATAAAGGCATCATTTGTGAATAGCTGATCAAATAGAATAAATACTTTTTTGTTTTGGATCCAAAAGGGCCAGAAAACTCCTTTTCTTTTTGAAGTTCAATCTCATTTAGACATCAGGCCTTATTTTCAGGGTGCTGAACTCCCAGAGCTCACATTGACTTTGGTTGTAGTTGTATGCACTCAAGCTGGAAACGTATTTCCTCTTCTACAAAACTTTGAGACTTCACAATTTTTCCTCATTTCACTAGTCCAAATCACAGACCTTTATACAAAGCGTTTCATAGAAGCATTAGCAAGAAAGATCCCAGGTAACTCCCATAACCACCAAGCTATTGGTTTGTTTAGGATGAGTTCTTGAACTCTTAAATGAGTTCTCCTGTTAGACCTGTTTCACCCCCACTAGAAGCTCACAATCATTCAGAAGGAGCTTGACCTGAGGTTTCTTGTACCCCAGGGAGACCTTACCTAAAAGTTCACAAAGTTGCTGTTTTCTCTCTACTGCTGCCTTCTCTCTGGCCTGATAAAGGATTTAAACAAAGGCAAACAAACTTAGCAAAAGAACAAGAAACTCATTTCAGTAGTGGTTAGCTGAGAAATACTAGTGCTGAGTTCAAGGCGTATCTAAGCTCCCTTGACATCTTCCTGAAATAAGGTAGAGGTCTAATTTTGTCTTTTTCTTATAAGAGGAATTTAGACAGAAGCCCTCCTCCTCAGCTGTACTCAGTACCTCCGAGAAGGTGACCACATCTCAACCACGGCTGGGAAGCAGCTTACTTAAAAGCACGAAGGGAAAACACTTAAGTCAGTTTTCTCTCTGTTTAAGAAGTACAGTGCTTTCACTGACATCTTATCTGGGATAGTGCTGCTGAGGGAGGTGCTCTCAAGCTTTTCCAGTCAGCAAAGGAGTCCATAAGTGCTCAGATTCCTCTGCATTAGAAAATACTTGCCACTGGCTTTTTACATATGATGGAAGATGTAGCAAACCACTGTTGTGCCTACCCGGCTTGCAAATAATGTTAAAGACAGCGTGATCTGGCTGTCAGTGATCCCAGGATGCACTCTGCACTTGCTGAAAACATGAGGGATTTTTCTCTATGGCCCCACATATGTACTTATGCACACAGACGTGTCATACTGGTACCCAAGAAGCTGCCTCTAACTCATTAAACCATGAAGAGCCAGAGCTTAAAGGTATTAATGGATTCCTGCAAGGGAATAAACGGTGGGGGAACACGTACCATCTATGAAAGTGTAGTCTGGGAAATGCAAAGCTTCATTTCTGACCTGCTCCAAATGCCTATATAGCAGAGGCAAGTGATTCCCACAGGAGCTCTGGAAGCATCCACCAGCACAACCACAATAGGTCGGAGCTAACAAGCACTTCTGAGGACAGGGATGAGAACTCAAAATGATTTTCACAAACCGGGGAAGTAGTATGGAGATGATTGGGATGAAGTTCAGGAAGCACAGCCGCACAATCCTGTGCTTAGGTAGGAATAGTCAGTTGCATAAATAAAAGAAAACTGGTTATGTTGCTATGCTGAAGAAGAGAATCTGGGGAACGGGATGGATGATAAACTCAAAATAAGTCAACAATTGCATGCTGACATGAAAAAGACAAACATCATACTGGGGTGTATGAACAGGAAGAAAACTTGGATAACATGGCAGTAACCTCACTGCTCTATCCCATGCAGGCAAAGTCTTAGCAGGAATGTGACCACTTTCAGACACCACATTACCAGAAAGGTGAAGCTCCAAAGGTCATAAGGTTGATCATGGGCAAATGAATATGATCTCCATGTAAGTGTTGAAAAAAGCTGAGGGAAGATGTGATAATGCTCCTTCATCTGCTGAAAGGATTGTCACAAAGGGATAGGAAATTCATCTTTGCACAGGCAGAACAGAAAGTAAAAGAGGTATTGAGTTGAATCTGCAGTAAAGGAGTTAGATTAGACATCAAGAAAAGTTTTTGTATTTGTTACCGGGATAGAAAAGCACTGGAGCAGACTGCCTGGAAAGGGCATGTACCCGGATGTCTTCATGAGACTGCAAGAACAGGTTGTCTGAGTCTTGGCAAGGAGACACACAGCAAGTTGATCCTGCATTGAGCTAAACAAGGACTAAATGGTCTCCTGAGATTCTTTAAAGTTCCTGTAAAAATACTCAACTAGGAGCCTTGCAATAATCCAAGAGCGCCAGTTTCTAGACAGTAGTAATGAACTGTTGCAATGAAGATGCAACCTTCATTCTCCGCACCCGCTACACAAACTCCTGTTCGTGCCCATAGAAGTCTTGTAACTGCTGTTGGTTACACCCTTCTGCCGAAGGGTACACGCCCTCCATGGGACAGCCACATTCCTGTCTCCCTATCACCAGCTGTGATAGGGCAGCAGTTACACCATTCAGCTTACTTTCCATCTCACTTTATCAAGTCTTTCCCAATTTTTGCTGTAATGCCGAAGAGGCTTTCAAGTATTTGCCGGGAAAGTTCGCCTGCAAGAGTGTCCCTTGCTCTGGAAGGGTCCACCCAAGGGACCTACCTTTCTGAATGCACCAAACTGAGCCTTTAAAAGGGCAAATTGTCCCATAACATGCTATATATAAATTTTTTTGAAAAGTTCTTGGGTTTAAGGTATTTTCCACCCAAATGCACCCACCTAAATGCCAGGGCAATACAGAAGCATCTATAAAGACAACACACACAGAGGTAACAGAGAACTTGGCCTGTGATGGATAAAATATGACACAGCATGGGAGGATTTTCTGCTCAAAACCAGCATATATGAAGGCACATGTAACATCTAGGTTACTATAAAATCATTATAAAGCTGGGGCTTTAATTTTCACTGGGGCCTCAGAATTTGTTGCTGGTAGGAGGGAAAACAGCCAAAGCATACTGGTGCATTCAGAGGCCCTTCCCCAGCTTGGATGGGGCTTTTGTGGCTCCAGGGTCTTTCTGCCTTCCCCACTCCAGCACCACGCTATAATCCTCTCAACTCTATTTCACAGTTGCCCTTCATCTTCTTCTCCTAACATTGTCTCCATCATCACTGTCGGTGCAGACACCACGTAACCTCCCTCCTGGAAGATGAAAGACATGCAGTCTCTCTCTTTTCTATACATTTATTGGAAATATGGAGCATTATCTTACCGGTTTGTGCTTCCTGTATGTTATTAGTGACCTCTATGCTAACCTGCCTTTGCAACCCTTTTCAAGCTTTTATTCCGTCCTCCAGCCTAAGCATAGTGCCACTGTAGGTCTGTGAATGAGTGGAAAAGTCAAACAAAGCCCCATGTCTCCCCTGGCATGACACCAAGTTATTGAAAAATTATCTAGAGTGTCTATGAGGAAGAGTGATGAGAAGTAAAAGCCTACTGTCTTTGTCCTGCTCAGAGCCTCTGCAGCATATAGATAATTTGTCAGTGCCAGTTTGAGGTAGTCTCTGTAAACAGGCTGTTTTGCATTTGAAGCACTTGCAGGACATGATGGTTCGGCTAGGAACCCATGCATTTTACATGTAATCACCAGGATAATTTGGCTGTATATCGTGTTTCCACAACTTAATATTCTACCTACAGATGCATGATCAAGAAGAGTTTCCTTAACTTTGACAGGGCACGTCACATTATACTCACTTTATTATTGGAAATGATCACCCCAGGGTGCTAAAGGGAGCAAAAGCGGTTTCATCATACTATTTTTTTTTTTTTAAGCCACAATTACAGCAGCGTGGGGTATTCCAAAGCTACAGAGCGCCACTTGCCAGTGGACAAGTGGCTAAATTTTACCTGCGTTAAGCAAAAAATAACTAACTGCTTGATCTAATGCTGTGCTGTGGAAAATTCAGGCTGTTCTCTCTCCCGGAAATGAAACTTCTAGGCTCACAGTTCATACCCTCAAGTTAAAAGTCACTTCATGTAGTGAAATATAACGTTGTAAATGCTGTGCCCATGGATGTAACCGAAAACTCTCCTGGCTATCGATACACATCTTCCCTTAGACTCAGGACAGGATCCGATTCTGGACTCCTGACCTAACATTAAGTACACAAAGAAGCCTTGACAGTTTCAATGCTTGCTAGGACCAATGATGAGGTTTTTTCCTCTGCTTTGATGGTTATTACAACCTATTAAAGCTTTCTATTCTCCAACTCTGCAAAGACCTGAATGCACTCCTAGTCGAGCAGACCAGAAAAATATACTCGTGAATCTCAACAAGCACTTGATACAGTACATTTATCTGGCAACTGATATCACATCTATTTTGGCATCAGGATTTTTTTTTCTAATCCTCCGTATAAATGCCCTATTTCACAATCTGGAAGAAAAAGGAACAAGTGATGGCCCATAGCTATTTAACAGCTGTAAAATAAAAGCTATAAAATAAAATGAATTATCAAACCATAAACTGAAGTTTGGTGTTTAAAATGGGCCATGGTTTTAAAAATTCAATTACAGCTTTAATAGAATCAAGTTTACTCAATATTTTAATGACCTACTCTCATAATGTTTTTTTCCTCCTTTGCAAAGCCTGGCATTACTAAGGATGCATGGCAAGCCTGCCTTTCCTCTAACTACTTTAAGATTGATTAGGAAACAGAAATATTGATGCATTTATCCAAAATACCTTAATTAAACGAGGCAAAAAATAGCACACAAACATGTCTCAGTAGAAAACTTGAGTTGATAGAGATGAAGAAAGGTTACATTTACTGTTCCTGGATTGAATATATTAGGACCATTAATTGAACATCAGCAATGGAGAATACTTCGAATAGGAAAATTATTTAATGTTTTCTTAACTCGCTGGTGGCCTCTTCCCTGAGGTTCCGGCTAGGTAACTTCTGCAGATTTGTATGCTACCAACATGCAGAGGGGTCCCACAGGGCACCTCAGCTGAGAACTGCAGATGAAGAGATCATCTCAGAACAGGAATCGGCTTTATCTTTGTTGAAGCACAGATACGAACCCAGGTTGTGTTTGCTTGCTTTTGTCAAATTGTTACTGTCATGGTTTGGGGGATACGTTTAGCAATGGGTTGCCAGCGATGCTGGTTTCTTGCACTCCTGGGAGCTGAGTCTGGACTCGGTCCCAGCTCCTGCTGGTTTCAAGAAGAGCTTAAGTGAGAAAAACCCTTAAGGACGAGACTTCAGGGGCTGTTATTTCAAGCAGCAGCAGCTTTCAGGGCTGTGGTTTTAGAGGGGCCTTTCTTGTCTGTTTTGCTTTCTTTGAGAGACATTAGGTTTTTGACAAAATCTCTAGAAAAACAAGAAGGGGGTGCTGAATGAACTAGAGAGAAAAACGGTTTGTTTTGGAAACAACTCGTATCTTCCTTTTAAACAGTGCTTCTGAAATGCACAGTAGCATCAGGTCCAAGGTGCAATCAGATAGGTCAAGGCTGATCTGCGTGGAGCCCAGCTGATTTTACAGGACCCACCAAGAGCTCTATAGCCTGCCCTGACAAATCCAGCTGAAGAACCAGCACCACTGATAAATTTAAAGCATTGCAGGTACAACAACACGGGAAAAAATAGATAAGTGTTTCTGGGAGAAAGAGGGAGACTACAACTGAAAATACATGTTCCTCAGAACTGCATCCAAGGGGAATGGAACAAAGATCTTAAAATATTACCCCTAGATGTTTTCCCCCCCGTGGTTGCAATTATCCCCAAAGCACCATGCTTAAAATCTGTTTTCTAACCATGCAAAACTAATCATTGCAATTTGGAGATGTAAGTAGGCACTTACCATGCAATCCACAATTAACTAAAGATGGTAGAAGAATCTCAGTCATGTTGGCACAAGAGATTTAAAAAAAAAGGAAAAAACATTTTTTTCTTGTGAGAATGACATGTGATGGGAGAGGAGAGGAAGGTAATTGTCATAACAAAGGGAATATGTTATTATTTATTGGCCACACAAGCACTGGGATCTCGGATTATAGTATCTGGTGACAAATGCTGCTTGAAATTTTGTAAATATTGCTTAAAAGGTAAGATAACTGAGTAATTCTAAATGTGTTCTGCAACCAACATTTTCAAAATTCAGTTCTGGGTAGCAGAGTGACGTTTTATTTTTGTCCTATAAAAAAAAAAGTAAGATGCAACATCTGAGCACCCTAAAATCTTGTTCTCTTTGGGCTTGACCCTACTCCTACTGACGTTAGAGCAATGTTGCTGGTAACTATGACAAGGGCATTTTTAAAGGCAAGTAATAACATTAAACTTTTAGTGCCTTCAAGGTACGGGGTAGTCCAGACTTGTCACCCTGCTGTCTGTGCTGCTGACTGCCAAGCCCACCCAGCACAAGGGCTGTCCGCACTGGAGACCACTCAGCCTTGTTGCAATGGAGGTAGTGACTGTCCAGCCCGGCAGACCTGCCCTCCCGGGTGATGATGGGCTTCTCCTCCGAGCTTGGGAGGGTCACACCACTCAGCTCCTCACAGGATTAGACCTTTTCTTTGCCGAACTGGCAGCTGTAAATAAACATTTAGGGTTTAATAATTCGGTTTTTTAACTTATATTTAGCCAAAACATTGACATATTTATCTGATTTGTTGCGATTAATTTCCTGGTTCCCTTTTTATTTTCTTCCTCCTCTTGCAGATTCACTGGGTTATGAACTGCAGTAATAACCTTTCCAAACCAATTTTTCCTTTTGCAAAGCTTTTGATTTTTTTATCACTCTACTAGTGCTGGGATGCTGATTACCCCCCTCCTTCCCCACCCTACCCAGCTCTCAAAGTGCATACAAACAAAAAGGGGAAAAAAAAAAACCCACCCTCAGCAATAAGTTGGCTGATTCTGGCAGCAAGACAAATCTAGCACCACACAGCAGGCAGGCAGAGAGTGCACTGCTCATCCTTGCGGGTTTGTCAGTGTGTGGGAATGCTGGACATCAACGCGCAGCGAGGGATTCGGCCGAACGCGCTCCTCCTCGGCGTCTGAACCCTGCTGCTTTCACTCCCGGTTGGAAGATACAGGTAAAAATAGAGAAATGCTTTAGCTAACTGGATTCAGTGAAAATATAAAGCAGTTAGAAGAAGCCCGGACAGCCTAATCTTATTCCTGGCAGGCAAGGGAAGTAAACCACCGTGTACGGGCTGATGGCTACTGTATACATAATACCCTCAGGTACTGCAACTTGCATGTGGTTCTTCGCGTTACAGCAAATAAATTGCCGCAAGTGGCAGTAAAGATTTTTTTTTTGGATACACTTTGTTCAAGTTGCCTTTATAAATATTTATCATTATTTACATAATTATACCTCTCTCTGACAGCAGGCTTTACAGCAACTTTGAACCACAATAAACAGGCAGACTGGGTGCCTCTTTTTTAGCCAGACCATGTCTATTCGGTGTTATATGTACATCTATTACCAGCATGCTATGAGCATATCACTCATTCATTTCATAGTGTAATTTATAGTTACATTACAAAAGAATCCATCTACAAACAGCAAGTATGTAATATTGATAAAGCATTTAGGGACAGAACATAAATTTAACGACTGAGGTATTGCATAGTATCAATAATCTGCAGGAAAAAAATGTGTCTGTGTAAGTAAGCACAATTTATTATAGCAAGAACCTAAACAGAGAACATATTTCTTTGTCAGAAACTTTCTTTAGAAGAACTTGACATCCCAAAATTCTTTTCTCCCCCACAGATGTCAGAAGCAGAGATAGAGAAGGTAAAAATCAAAGCAGCAGAAAGTTTTGAACATGACAAGCAAAATATTTCTTGGCTGAAGAAAGGTAAGTTACATTGCTGAGTTATTAGTTTCTGGTTTGTGTTTGGAGATATTTCTCATTTAATAAAAATTGTTTTTTGAAGAAAAAGGCATAAGAATACTTTACAGGCTCAAATATGGCCAGGAAATTCTACTACACAAATTCCATAGCTTGACTTCTACGAAACATGCATGTACATTTGTTTATGGTACAGAAAGGCCTAAATTACCAAAAGATAAAGTAACCTGAAAGTTCATTTTTTCTAATATCCTTGCATTCCTGGGGCAGTTTTATTTGACCTGAACTATAAGCCACTAAGTAGTATGCGCCGTCATCTTAATTCTGATGAAAAGTTTTTATTAACTCAAGCTATTATTGAACCAGATTAATATTTGTTTGGTTTTCTCAAACATGAGTAAAGACCAACCCTGAATCTTTGGACTTTACAGCATCTTAGAATAAAGCAGCATCAATTGACAGCGGTTCATGAAATACAGTCTCTCAGAAGTAGAGAAGTTGTAAAAAAAAAAAGCACAGGATACCCTTCCAGTTTTAAAAGATGAAAAATGACAGGTATTACGTCAATAATTTGTGTCAAATACAGGTATTTCAAATACCACATTCTATTAGTTAAACTATTTAGAAGACAGACATACAATTGTAAAGGTTTTCTTATTGCGTATGCCTGAACGCATAAAGGAGGAAGGTTCTCAGGATATATTTCTTGCTGGAAAAATTGATTTGTCAAGCGAGTACATAACTTATTACGTCTTTATGTATGTTTGTTGGTCATAGAGTTACTTTATTGTATTTCATATACACACAAGAACAACATGAATTAGAGTCTCAAAGCAGAAACTTTCAAGATGCACGGGATAGAAATTAAATGTGTGGTTAGGTGCAAATTATGTTTTTTAATGAAAATAGCTATATTCTAACCCTAACAAAAGTGGGAACACTCAACAAGTGACCTCGTATTTTGAAAACATTAATTAGGCAGGTACTGAGTAAAAAGCTCATTTATAGCCACTACTATGTCATCTGTAAAACGCGCATCACTCTGTTAAGCTCGGGTAGTTAATGGCACGTTAGATTGTCACCTTAGGTGCAAGAGGGGCTGCAATAAAGGAGGCCCAAATTAACGTGTCTGCCTTGCAGTCATCGTTGGTCATGCAGCACTTCCACAGAACGAAAATCACACACTCGAGCAGAGCTGGCTGGCCAACAAGCAGGCTATGTTTGGCTGGACACCCAAAACCCTCAGCTCGCAAGGTGTCTGCTAGCTTCAGTAAAAACTCGGCAAGCAGAAGATTTGCAGCTTGAGCGTCACAGAGAGCGATACAGCCGAGTGAGACCTGGGTCTGGCCCTACAGGATAGCATCGCCCTTCAGCTTGTAAACAGCAAACGCGTAACTGAATTGAGTATTTATTCCCTCAGAAGATAGTAGAGCACAAGGGATGCGCAACTGTACAAAAGAGTTATAAAGGTACCCAGGACTTTAACCTGTCCATGTCTCTGAGCAAGATAAGACCCATGGCATGGGCCCTCGGAGTATCACATGGTTATTGATCCTCCGGTCCAGAGCTACTCCAGTAGCCAGGTGGCATCTCTTACACCTGTACGATCCCGAATTCGTTTCACTTAGTGATGCTCATCCACAATGTTTTATTTCTCCACTTCCTAAGGAGAGACACCATCCTGAGTTTCTAGATCATTAGTAACGTTTTGATTGTTTTGTACTTGGAGGAGCTATAATCTCCTTCAGAAAGAGCCAAATGTTGTCTATTGGCACTTCTTCTCTCTAAAGCGCCACAGAGCAGAGTTGGGCCTTGATGGTCTTGTACAGCAGCTGAGTCAATAAATAGCTGAAACGTGTCTCATAAGGAAAGCATATTTTCCTTGAGATAAGAATATGGACATTATTTTATCTTATATTGAGGACTGCTTTTTAAAAATGTTGTTATTGTTTCTTTGCTTTAAGCACTTCTGTGGTACACGGTGGGTTTTTTAGAATATGGTGAACCAAATTGTCTGGAGCAGAAGCTTAACTTCTACGCTTAAATGTTTTAAAAATACCTCATGTATAGATTTCAGACATTCCAATAAACAATGAATTGTGGAGAACAGACTTGTACTGTTTCCATCAGGCACAGTAAGACTATATGTTCTTTTAGCATCCAGTTTTAAAGAAAAGTTATTTTTATTCATGGTTTTATATTGATTATTTGTTCCTTCTAAAAGAAACAATCATGAACCACATAGTATCAGAAATAAACAAAAAATATAGTCTAGGCTATGGCTTTAGTATCTTTCCTAGACTTCATTTTTTTCCTAATGCTTTGCAAAGCAATAGCTCATGGACTGGAGTGCAGTGGGTCAACATAAAAATAAGGTACCTATTGCTTTTTTTGTTGGCTTTCAACATTAGAGGCTCTTCAATCAGGGCAGGGGAGATTTTAGTCTGGCTGTCAGTTATTTGTCCTGTTTTTTTTAAAGCTATTTTGCTTCTGTCTTGAACCCTCTAAAAGCAGAAATCAAAGCCTCATTCTGAGGGAAAACCTCTTCCACAAAGCAGAAATAGAAACCAAACCATCCTTCTAAAAAATATTCCAGAACAACACCAGGCTGTGCTTATGCGATCGTATCTTATCATATCAGTGAGAAACGCATAAACAGTGCTACTCATGCCCTACTGCTCAGAAAGTCATTTGCACCCACTGCTGCTCTCCCACACTCCTGCCATGAGTGCACCAGAAGACTGATGGGAACTAAAGATGACAGAAGAAATAACACTGCACAAGCCAGCGCAGTTTTGGAGAGAAACATTTGTATGATCATGGGCCTAGACTGTATCTTTTAAACGGCCATTAGCACATTTGCCCTCTCCTTTTATTTCTTGCTTATCCTACAAGCCTCTTTTTGATGGAGGGCCTAAGGTCCTCCACAGCACCTAGCAGATTGTAGAACTATAGCAAAATAATAATAAAAATGTAAACAGGGAAGTAGACTGGTAAATGTGTGCCCTAGGTTTGCTAGACTTTCTTGAAGTCCTAAAACATCTCTGTACCTCCTAAGGCACTTAGGGCTTAAGTCTGGATGTGGACAACATGAGAGACTCTGTAGGTTGAGAGTGTGAACGAGGATGGTGAAATGATCACAGTCCTATCCCAAGATGTCTCAGGGTGAAGAATTTATACCAGCAATCTTTTCTGATAGTATGACATATTACTCAGGACTATTTCTAAAGATCACACAACAGATGAGAAAAACCTGTGTTTTGAGGGTATGCATCAGACCATCATGTGCAAATCAACCAGAATCGGTATGAATAAGCACTGAGAAAAGGCAATTCTTGGCCTCTTTTTCTGCTTGTCTGACCTTAACACTGGGGACAGCAAACTCAAGGAAGGCCGGGGACATAGGAGTAAAGCCAGACAATGACTCCCATTTTGTGTAGGAGTCAAAGCAGTTCTCTCTGCTTGCTTCTTCCCATGGGGAAGAGCTCGTCACTGGAGATGGGAGACAGTTTTGGATGGAGGTAGAGAGTTCCCCATGCGAATGCCTACAAAACATCAGGACAGAGTGAAACATGGGTCCAATTGCAAAGAAGCACTTGCAAAGTTATCTGCATTTCTCCCCTGAAAAACTAAAGCACATGCATTATCTCCACTTATACACATTTTTGCCCTGACATGCACAGAATGACATAAATGACAAAGTGTATAAAATACGAATATGCATGTATAAGTAAAAAACAACCAGTGTAACTTGAAGGTAATAGTAAAGAAAGTCCTCTGCATCGGCCTTTGTCCTCATCTATTTCATGAACCCGCAAGATGTGCAACAAGCAGACCATCACACCCCAGGCAAGAAACATCTCTGTGGGCTCCTAATCAAGCACAGTTATTAGGGGGTCCTCTGAAATTTGGAAGCTACACAGAACTTGCCTTTACAAATGCAGTACCCAAGGATGACTAAGACTCCCAGGGGCTGACTTGGGGATGCTCCCACCTTGCACAGCACAGCCACAACTGCAGAGCTGCCTCTTCCACATGGACTAGGGCTCTTTCCACCATGGTGGTGATTTAGTGCCAGATTAGCAGCCATCTGGTGGGAAGGGAGGTCAAAGCAGAGCTAAATTCACACCAGACTCAGCATGTGGCTTTTGGAGTTCCTTACAAACATTTAATCTCTTGGTATCACTTGATGATTACAGCCATATGGATACGTGGGAGCAGGCAGGAGCTTATCTGACGGACATAAAGCTGTAAAAGGTGACACTGATTTTGCACAGGGGCCAGCAGCGGTCTGTTCACTATTTCTGCGTCCATCGCAAATGCAAGGGAAAACGTGTGAGGGCCTAATACCGCCCTCCGAAGGTTTCATCCAAAACTGGCCACGGCAGCCCAGGAACGCAGATCCAAGTTGCACAGAAATGAAATTTCATTTTAGGATATTTTCACACAAAGCCCTCCTGTTTTATGCTGCCCAGCTGTGTACACAAATGCCCTCCATATATAACTTCCAGTGAAAAGTTAATGAAATGGCTTCCTTGCTCTCCTGCCAAAAATATAGCTGAAATGCTAATCTCGAGACTTTCTCCAAAATAGCCCCTTTCTGCACTAAAATTCTCATAAATCAAACATTTTTGTCTAAAATAAGCCTGTTTTCATTGTCTTGCAAATAGTAAAAAGTCTAGCCCAAATTTCTTTAATCGGCTGCTCTAACCAGCAGATTTTCGCTGTAGGGTGAAATTCAGCCCTGTACTGAGGGTCAGTACAAGGTCAGCACTTAAACCATAAAATAGGGCTTAAGTGGTAAATAGAGCCTCTGTTCAGGGTTGTATTTCACCCCTCCAAGGACTATAGTTCATATGAAAAAGGAGATTTACTCATATCATAGACCTGGCCGTAGTGGCATTAGTCACATTATTCAAATACTACCTTATTCCAGAAATAATCCCATTGGGTGAGATTGTGCTACATTTCTTAGTGGTACATCCCAGAAAACCTATATAGGAGCAGGCTATTCCTAGCTGTACCACACCAAAACATCCCACAGCCTGGTCCTAGGATTATATTCCTGGGGGTAATAGCAAAACTTTCCTATATTGCAGCACTCCGCAATGCCTTTTCCCCAGCAGCCCCCTCTCACTGGTTACCTAGGGTCTTCAAGAGACTTTAACAAGAAGTAATAAAGCAGGAAGGACAGAATGCCAGGAGACTCGTTTTGCAAAAAGAGAGTTGTCCTGGAGGCACTCAGGGAATGTCCCGGTTCTTTCACAACCTTCCAGCTTTTTGCCTGGTTTGCAGGGGCTGGAGTAACCGTTACAAGGCTTGTACTTTGGTTTCCGGGAGATTATTCCCAGTGGAGTGTTCTGATCTGACATGCGCCTCTGCATTTAGGGAGCTAAATGACATTTTTAGAGTTTCTTTCTAAAAACTCAGAAGTCAGTGAATGCAATTTTACATACATGCTTGGACACTTGTTTCCTGAATTTTGCTGACTTGGGTCCAGAAGCTTTTTTGACTCTCTTCTTCTAGCCTGAATTAAGTCATTGGACTGAAAAGCTTTATAAAAGACTGATAGCAAGGAAAATACCTCAGTTTCACGTAACAGAAAATGCCAAATGCTTATAAGTTGAGTGCTGTAATCCAAGCAGACTGTTTCCAGATAAGAACACCACAAAAAAACCCCCACGTTTAAAAACTGATGACAAGGATCCCAGGGGGCTCAAATTCCTGGAAGATGCCTTGTCAGCTTCAGGACTATAACCAAATGAATTAATCAAGACAACCCTTCCTTTAAGTTGTAAAATAGCAGATTTAAAGACTCTCTTCCAATGGAGAGGGAGTATATGAAATCTGTAATGGTCCCAGCTCACCACTCCTAATTATAGTTTTATAAACCAAGTTGTCCTTGATCTTTGAACTAGAGGGTCCTTGACGATGTAAGACTTTGAATACTGTCACAGGAGCGGAATGAACGTACAGTAAAGACAGTGGTACTTCTCTGGGTGACAGGGTTAAGTTTAAAGTCACACTCCTATGCTGGATATTGACTATAAGTGAAGGTTTACTTAGGTTTCATTGCCTTAAGTGAATTTGTTCCACAAAGGAAGAGAGAAGTGTTTCATTCAACTGGCAATGCTGGGGAAGACCTGAAGATGTTGTTTCATTCACCTCTGGAAGTTTTCCAGGCCTAATCTATTCTTTGCTGAACTTGGACAAAACGTTCAGAATTTTGCCCTCAGTTGCGTCGGTAAAGCAAAACATGGAATAACAATATACACACTCATTAGTTGTTGATTTTCTCCGCAACATACACGTTAGAGCAGAATGCACTTATCCAAGGGCCTCCACAGCACTTCCTACTTAAAAAGGCAAACTGGTGCACGGAAAAATCTTAGTCTAAGAATCAGTGTCAAAGCCACAAGTAATTCCATTAAAGCAACAGAGCTGCACTGGCTTGCAAAAGACTTCAATTGTCCCAGTATGTTTAAGACAGATACCTGTAACCATCTTAGGCCATCAATGAGGCAGGAGGAACGAAGCAACATGTCTCATTTTTACCACTTCAGTTCATAGAGGGAAGGGTCAAATGCCAAACTGGTCTCCTAGATCTAAGGCAATATAAGCCAGAAAGATGTCTGTACTAAACAGAATTAAGTAACCTGGATGTTAAAGAAAATTCAGTACTAATAAAAGCAATAAGTATTTCAGAAGCTTTGTAATTTTTAACGTTTGATTGTATATCTGCTCCCTATTACGGCTGTTGTTGGCCTTAGATTCCAATACATATATCACTTTCTTCAAGGTAGAAGTGGAGCCCAATGTCAATTTCTTCAATCAACTTTACCCTACATTTCTGAAAGCTGAAAAAAATTAATTAGTATTTGTATTCTTTCTAATCTGGAGGAGTAATGCAAATGTCCTCGAGATTATCATCAGTTTCTTCTGGAGGGAAACAGTAAGACCTTTGAATCTAATTGGGTATTAGAAGTTTAAAAGCTGTGAAAAACAGACATTTCAAACCTATTAATGAGCCTTTAGTTCATTCATAGAACTTAATTCCTTGATAGAAATCCCATCAAAACAACCACTAGGCAGGCCTGATTTACCCTGAGCTTGAAGGCAGGATAATCGTGGATGTAAGCAGTTCAGTGCCAGTTTTCAGAAGGTGTTCTGTAGGCCTGCAAGATCATACACCGATATGTAGAGCCAGACTGAGAGTCATGTAGAGGCGTAACAAAACCCTTAGTGTTAGAGGGGTTCAACAAAATATTTAGATTGAAGGTAATTAGATTATGAAAAGGATAGGCCTCACTTCTCACTGAAGATTTTCAATCACTCTCCAAAATACAACCGCTTTTAAGTGCTCAAAACAAAATGATGGCTAAATCCTGGGCATGTTGGTTATCTATTGCTTATGAAAGCTATTACAGAAGTTTAGAGAAAGACCAAAAGTGGAATTAGTTTAAATATTCATTGTTTGCTGAGGTTCAATGGAATTATTTTTCCATCTATTTTTTTAAAAAGTATTCAAAACTAAATCCAAATGGAAAGATACTTAGACACTAAGAGTGACTGCTCTAAATGTCCAGCAATAAAATACTGGACTTACCATTAAGCTGTTATGATTAGTGAGTAGATCTGGGACTTCAGATCTGGGTTGAGAGCACACGATTGTATGAGAGGACTCAAATTCACACCTTCCAGAAAACAACTCTGGTCCCCAGCTACCAGATACTCTGTGCAATATTGTGGTTTGGAGATTCCCAAGTGTCTATGTCTGGATGGACTACTTTAAGCTCATTGCTCCAGCGAGAGAGGAAAGGATACCACAGCCCAGCAGGTAGGACACCTGCATGAAGGGCAGGAGATTGGCTCTAGCCCCTGTACAGAAGGTTGAATCCAGGACTCGGGTTGCTGGGCAGAAGGGCACATGCAAAAATGAGGTGCTGAAGCCCTCAGTGTCAGCAGAGTTACTTTACAGCTCTTACTACAACTGAGATTCATCTCTCTGAAGAGAATTGCACAAGGTCTCTTTACCACCTGAGCAATAAGTGGTATGGGGGTCTTCGCTATCCCCCTAAACTGAATTAATCCTTATTTTATAGGAGTCAATCTCTTAGAGTTGCCTGATTACACAGTTGCTTTCTAATTTCAGTCTTTAATCTGAATAAACACATTAGAGAAACAGACACAATTAATCATAAATTCAGACGGATTGTTTATTATCTGTCTACTTAATGCGCTTATGATAGCAGCAGTTAAACATGATAATGTTTTCTTCTCTCACATATAAATGAATATACACAGTACAGAAATATGTGCAGGAAGAAAAACTTCTGCCTGAGTATGTCAGTAGGCTCCAGAAAGAGAAGTAGATGCTCTGCTCACCGGTGCTCTACAGAAACACATAAACATTGCCGTGATAGTGTTGAGACATGCAAGAGCCGATTACTGACAAATTGTGTTCTTCTTGCTGAAATATGCCTACATGCAGTTTCAAAAGAAAAATGCTGTTGCAGCAGAAAAGATGCAGATAGGAACACTGTTCTGCTGTACCACTGCACCTGTAATTTAAAAGCAGAGGTGTAGATCTTGGGTAACTAAGACCATTTGAGTTCTTCAGAGCAAAATACAGGTCAAATCAATATCTTCCTACTGAAGCAAACTCAGACATCGGATTTATAGAGAAGAGTTTTCTGCTCTGTGATCTTGATAAAGATAGTTGTTTTAAAAAGGGGTTAAACCCTTTTAACACCAAATTGTCTGTTTTGTTACATGCCCATGGCAACTAACACACATGCCAAAATGCTATCGCATATCCACAAATACTTGGATGCCAAAATTAAATTTGGAATATGATTCTTCCTGTTCCCACAGCATATTGAAAGTAAATAATTATTTCAAGCATACATTCAGTAAAATTAGCAATTATTACTCAGATAGGGTTTTCTCTGCCATTAGACTAATTTTTTTAATGGCCACATAGTATACCACAATGAAGTTATATTTGGCTTTGGAATATTCAAGTTTTAGCTAAATTTAAAACACACTACAGCTTCCCCCCCAAAACAAGAATCATTTATCATCTTTGTTGCCTTACTGTTGGTTCTCAGGTAAAGCAACGCCAACTGCATATTCTTATTATGTATCACTAAAGCTCAACTGAGACTGGTATTTCCTATCTCTAGCCTTCCTAGGGTTTCTGACTTGTGTGTGTTGACAGTCAGAAGAAGGGTCTTCAAGGTTAACTTCACTCCATTATACCACGCTTCATGCTGGCTCTCTACGTGACACTCACTCTTACTACATAGATCTTACAAAGAAGTTGAGATGAGTCTTAGACAGAGCTCATCCTCAGGTAATGACAATTTTGTAGGACTGTTTTGTGTAACATACTTCTATCAGATGCTGCTCTTTCAGCTTTCCACAGTGTGAGATGCCCTTGCTCTGCACACTCATTGAATATCAAAGTAGTTAATACTAAATTAAATCACAACTTCTCTCTTGTTGGTTAACAGACACCTAATATGCTGGGCAATCCACATTATTTCATGTATAATAATCCTGAATTTGTCTCAAAGGTGAAATTCAGTGGCTTTAAGATTGTCATACAGACAAATCACGTATGTTAACTGCTGATCCTAAACTTAGGTCATGGCTGATAAATCAGTCAGTATTCCTGACTGAAGAAAGTCCACTTTGGTAGTATGTGGGCAAAGGGGAAAATAAAAGAATAGGAACTCAAAAGTAAATGTAAACCTCTTCACTTTCCTTCTTAACAATTTCCCTTGTATATAAACACTACAAAACAAAATATTATTCTATTATAAACTTTTGTTGTCCTGATTAAAAGAAAAAGAGAAGTTGTATATTACTGGAATTTTAAATCTCTGAAATCCATGCTTATATTCCAGGAGTGGGCAAAACAATAGAAGAGGAGGTGAGAGGTAGGGAAAGAAAGTCAAAAGAACCTTAGGAAAAAGCAATTATGGCACCTGGTAGTCATTCTGCTTAGATGCAGTTGTGACCCAATATGTTGTCTTCACATATTTTAAGTGTTTAATATATTTAAAAATACTATTGTTATAAAACAAAACATAAAAACATCTAACAAAGTATTTGAAATATGTCCATTTCAGCTTCCAGCTAAGCAATGATCTTGTTTTTCTAGTTTACTTACTATTGAAATAAATAAATAGCCTATGAGCTTCAGGTAGATATTCACTTGACTCACACTCTTGGTCCCTAACTTTATGATCAGCCCTGTCCCATCAGAGATGGTAATCGCTAAGCAAAGAAAGTCCAAACAGCAGGAGAAACTTCCCCAGCTCTCACATGGAGGAAACACCAACAGTTGTAGAAGGATAGTACAGCCTCCATGCCCTAACATTTTTTCATGAAAAATAAATAAAATATAAAACTAAGCAGCAGTTTTTACAGTATGACACAGCAGTATTACTTGCATTAGGCCAATTTACCACTTATGATGGCAGTAATAGCACTAAAAGCCAATAAAAGCGGTCTGTTCGTTCAGAGATTGGCTTTTATGGCTTATTCTAAATATTATCAAGTGAATCAAAAGCTGTCATTATAGTGTCTAAAAAGCCTTCGTACCTTGTAAGCAAACAGTGTGATTTTGACAAATAATCATTAATATGCCTGTGTGAGACCAGGGCTAATAGAGAAAGAAAAATGAAAACCCAATATTTCACTTTACATAAGTCATTAAGATCATTTCAGTTAAATTTCACACAAAATAAAACAGTTTTATATGTAAAATGCCATAGCTTTCCCAAGTTGGTTTTTTTTTAATCTGTGAAAATACTTTTTCATAAAACAAAAACTTATCAGATAACTGAAGAGTGAATGATTGAACTGTAATGATATATCCTCATCAGCTTTGGGAAAACAAACGATGCATGTGTCTAGGTAGTGCCTTTTGGGCCAGCATCTAACCTAACCTTCCCTCGGCTCCCTGCCTGCCTGCCAGAATCCCTGAGGAGCACAGCACCGCTCCTCCTCTTCTTTCCTCATAACAGAAGGTATGTTCCCATAGCACTGGAGAGGTGTAAATTAATCTATCTCCTGTCTCATACCTGGCCAGTTACTCTTGCAAGAAGCTCAGGGGAGCAGAGCCAAGGCTCTGGCAGCTCTCAGCTGCACTCCACCCACCTCCTGCCCGCTTGGAAGTGAACAGGAGTGTCCAGAGAGAAAACTCTGCTCTCTACTGTAGGCAGGGCAAATGTTGGATGTATAGGGCTTCCTCTTTGCGGTATTCCTTGCCGCTGCCCAGAAATACTAGGGCAAGTCCCCTTTAAAGCTGCACAGCCCAAGTCACTACCATTTGCCATTTCTAGTCTTTGAACCTCTTGAACAGCACTGCCCAGTGTGCAGCCACCAGCAATGGTTCAGGATGAAGATTTGGGCTTACCACTGGCTGCCTAAGGCAGCTATTACTGGTGACATTGCAGTGATTCACACGTAACTTTCTGAAGCGTTTGAGAAAAGATGGAGGCAAAGAGACAGACAAGAGAAAACACACTTACTACTGCCCTTGTACTGTCACATCAGTGTCCAACATTGCTTCTTCATGCTCTCCTGCTGCATAACCTGACAGACCTTACAGATGAGTTACTTCAGGTTACATACCCCCAGCTGGGTAGCCCTGCTGGCCCTGTAGAAGTAGGCATCACCTGGGCTACCTGGAGACAGGGTAAGATGGACAAGGTGGAAACACAGGAGGAGCTTCAGGAAGTCATGTGGGATGGGACATCATCTGGTGCTGCGATGACTCCGCAGGCAGGGTGAGCACACCACCACATAAAGAGGGTAGGTACTGGGAAGGTTAGGTGTGGATTGTACAACAGTTCAGACTTTATAATCAAGGCTTTTCTCAATTAAAGAATTTGGACTGCTAAAACATTAACAGGACTAACAGTAAAATCTTAGCTGCACACACACTGCGTGCCCCTCCTGCCCATAGAAAGATTTTTCAGCGCAATGTCAGCAAGAGGATTTGGGAGCCCCAATTATTATCAGCACCTTACAAGGATTCTGGCCTCAGCTCCGCGGGCCACAGCACATCCTCAGCCCCCAAGCAAACCACAGCGACTTCTTAGCCGTTCTGGCAAACATCCAGGCTTTGGACTCAAGACCAGGGCATGCAACTGTGGCAAGAGCCTGGGACAAACTAAGTGCCTTGGTCCAGGCATGGCCACCTGTCAGGTCTCATGCATTGAGTACAAGCCTTGGGCAGTTGGCTCAAACATTCGCGCTCCCACAACGAGTGCTGTGCCTCAGAGTTTTCTTGCCTATTGCTATTTACAGTTTTGGGGCCCCGCTGGAATGGCAAGCTAGCATGCTTGCAGTCGACAGCATTACGTGATACGCGGTGCAGCTGCGCAGGGCGCATGGGCTAACAGAAACATGTGGTGCTGTGCTGCCAGGGGAATTATTCTCCTACACGGTCCTTTAAGGGCCACGTGTGTTTTGCAGACAATTTGTGTGAGCAGAAAACCAACAGACCTCCCATTCCGAGCTTTTAATTTCTTTGGCTATTTTTTTTTTAGGCAGATGGAAGAACTTTTCAGAAACACTATGTTAACAGCGAGGTAGAAAGATCCTGGGTAGAAACTGATACACCAGGTTTTGACTAAAGTATCCTAAAGCATGGTAGAAAACCCATTAGGGTTCTCTACATGCTTGCATTTATCCAAGAAATGGTGTATACAATTCTATAAATCTGTACTAAATAGAGCTGCTTCCTTAAAAAAAACTCCCACTGAATTATGGATTTGATTATTTCAACCCAAGGAGTGAAAGAGTAGGTAAGAGCTGTTTATCTACTCACAAGAATAAAAAGGACTTTGGTCCATTTGAATCTCCTCCTTCAAGCAGAGAGTGTAGCAACTACTGAGCTCCATTCCAGACCCACTACACAAACTGAACATCCGCTCTCCTGCGCCCAGGCATAAACTGGTTCAAGAGAGGGTCAACAATTGAGACATACAGAACATAAGCTGCTCATTGAAATTACTAATGGCAGTGTTCCTCTTCCATTTCCACCACCAGTATTTTGCAGTACTAATTTCAGTCTCAAGCATTCCTATAAAATGGTAAGAAAAGATTTTATCACACAAAGGTTCAAGTAGCTTGGCCTGTTTTCTTTTCGTGTCATGGGTCTGCAATGCATGTATTCATCACATCCGGTTTTCCTGTATTACTTTTCCCAAGGGTTCAATCCCCCCATACTTCAGCCCCACCTTCATCTTTGTCACACACAAATTCATTATCATTGCTGAAGGAAATCAGAGCACAGCACACTGTGTTGCTGTGCAACAGAAACAACCTATGCAACACTGAGAAAAAGCAAACATCTGATATGATTCTTTTGACCAAGATTTCAAGAGCAAAGTCACTAGAATTACTGATTTGCTTGAAGTTAGACTTGTGCTTAGGCATGTTGTTGAATCTGCTTCTGATAGAGGAAGATGAAGAGTGCTTTGGCCTAGATTAGAGGTCACACCTCAGGTATAGTGTTGCCCTGTTTCTAATTGCTAGTGTAGCCAAGAAACTGTATCCGTCCCTCCACTTGAGAGACCACCTGGAGAAATATATTTTTCCCCTCAAGCTTTGCACAAGAGCCCAAAACTTGGCTTTAATATAATACATGTTTTCCATTTTTGCCCCCTCTAATGAGATGCACTGATATTTTTACCTGCATATGCTGTGTTTTGTTAATGGGAAATGTCTCAAACACTGTGTGGTAATGGAATGTGGGATATGGGATTATATATTTATTAATCTCAAGAGCACTGTGTAGACTGTACCAGTAAGTTACAAGCAGACTGGCAGAATAGGGTTTGAATTCTGGCAGTAGATCTCTTCCAAGCTTACCCATAAGGCTGCATTTGGCTCTGCTTTAAAACTTTACGCTGAGCTATAGTTACTTTGGTCAACTGTGCAACAAACAGACTGCACTGAGCACTCTGCTCTGGGTCAGTCACGTCAAAACTAGGGTGACCTGGGGGCCAGGGAGATGTGCTTTCAGCAGCTGACCACTATGGTTTGTGCCATAATATAGAAAACATTGCTATATCCAGAGATAACAGCAAAAAATGTTAGTCATGGTGTGTTTCCATTGACAGAAAAAAAGCACTCTCTGCCCATGGAGATTGTATTTAAACACAGTGGTGTCTGAATCTATCTGTACGTGAGTTTACACAAGCATGCTACAGTCAAATACACCCTCACCTTCTCTCCTGCCACAGTAGGTCAGCCTAGATTTTTCAATGTGGTGGCTTTTACAGAAATGAAAGGCATTTTTTGCACAACTGAAAGACTGTCATTTTAAGATGAAAAAGCCTGCTTTTTCCCTGAGGGAAAGTTGGAGAAAGTTTCATGGATTTGCCCTTTGTAATATACTGGTTTGTCTGAAGCAGGAGGAGGAAATAAAAACTAATGGAAAGAGACATTTCTTCTTGGATCAAATCTGAATACTTCCAAGAATGCATTCTCAGACTCTATTCATAAATACTTAGAAGAAACAATTACTAGGTCAAATGATTCACAATGTCCGGCTCCACGCGGGCACTTTCTTTTTTCCTAATCAGGTAAAAAGACTATGACAAATTTTTACTTGTCATTTGAGAGTCTCAAATCCTTTTCAGCCATTAACCACTCAAACAGCCTATTTGCTCCATGAAGGTGATTAATAGGAGTGGAGGTGAAGCAATTACTTAGAAGTGTGAAATTAATTCTTTCCTAGATTTGCATATCGGGACAGAAGCATACTCGACAGCGAACCAAGCGAAAGCTCAGCCCAGAGCCTTTTTAGACTTCAGAACAGTTCAGATCTGAACTTCGCAGGCTTGTTTCGTCTTCCCTTACGTCACCACTTATACTGAGGAACTGAGGCATCCTACAGATCGAGACAGTAAAAAAATAAACTTTTATATCAATGCTAAATTAGATATACATTAGATATACGTAACACTTAGATATTCTAAATATGCAGCCTTCTGGGTAGCTGAGAGCCTTGACTGTGATTGCCAGTGCCCAGAACTTCTTAATGAAGATGAGCTCTGTGTTTCCAAGAAATAAACAGAAATAATTGTAGCACCCAAAATTAGTATCTGTAGATGAGGTAAAGATCACAAAGGACTGCCATTAATTTTAATGACAGAAAGGTTGAGCCCTTAATAAAAACACTAGTACTCAATTATTAGAATTTGGCTTTCCCTGATTCTCAATCTCATATTCTAGTATTTGTTTTATCACTCTTCCAAGTCTCTTCCAAAAAAATCCAAGTGGCAGCACCTTCTTTTTTGGCCTGTGGTAACCTAGTTTGTGCAATGACAGCCTGTTCAAAATCTTCCATTTTATTTTATAAACTCTGGACTTGGTTTTCAAAACAACTAAGTTTTCCATCCAGAAAATAGCATCTGCTGTCTCAGTGTTGCAACAGCCTTGTACCCAAGTTTTAAGAGGTTTTTTTCTAGGACTGGCCACAATGACCTCCTCCCATCGGTGTTCCACTGGAATGCAGGTTGCATGTAAAATTAGAACTGGATCCTGTAAGTACCTCTGAATCCTCAACTCCCTTTGACTGCTAGGAAAGTGAGAGCAGTCATCATCAGCTATGTACAACACTGGAAATATTGACATGGAACTTGCCTGGGAATATGTGTAAATTTATCGTAAAGTTTAGACAGATGATTTTCAACTACTTTCCTCATCTACATTGTCTGTAACGTACATCATAAAATCCTTATTTGCCCTATGTACGTGAAGACTACGTAAACTATGGCTGGATAAGAAGTCTATTTGCTTTGTATAAATAGTGCAAGCTCTCCCATGTCCAATGTCTATTGGAATTATTGTATGATCTTTTCAGCTTTTAATACATATTAATTTGTAATATACAAAACCATTCAAATAAATAATTGTGCAGACTGAATAAAAAAGCAATTTAAACTTTTCCCCCCTAACTGGAGACACTTTTTACAAATAGTTCTTTTAAGTAGTCTTAATAGTATCTCTTTAATATTGCCATTAAAATTCACCAGAGTTCAAGAGCAGAGCAAATTTACATCTGTTAAAATAATGGAATTGACACTGATATTACATCATTGCTATTTTAAATAATCATTCTTCATAATTCTAACCTACTTGCTTTAAGTTGCAAATAAAGGGCTTGTTCCTACTTTCATCAAAGTCAATGGCAAAACTCCCTTTGGCTTTCAGGGAGCAGCACCTAGCTTCAAATACGGGGGGCCTCTGGTGATATGTGGTGGGGCTTGACTGCATTCACTAGTGCAGCGAAGAATAAATCCCTCTGAAGGAAAAATTACTGAGGACGGTTCTATGAGCTCCAGTCAGACAGGATAATTGTACTGGACTAGCGTGTTCCCAAGAATCACAAAACTCTACAGGCTACTCTGAATTCCAAGGTAGTTACAGTTCTTCTGCTTAGTTTCACAAGAAAGCAACATTTTATATAGGTGTTTTTTTACCGCTTTAGTACAATTTTGTGGTTTTCCTTCCTTAATATTTTGGGAGAGATTGTTTGAAGAGAAGCATAATGGCAACCCTCACAAATTCACCATCTCTGGGGAGAACACTAGAAGTTTCACTGAAATGACATAGGTGTTCTTCTATGAAAAATTCAAACTGAACTTAAAAGAACGAAAAAGATATACTATACACAGCTGGAGAGCCACCTAAAAGTGAATCAATGTAGTCCCTGATTACAGAAGAAAATGAAACAGGAATTTTTAAGAAATAGAGAATAAAGGTTATAACTAAGACTATTTAAAACTGGACAAAAACATGCTTTTTACTGTCTATTTAACACTCAAAAGAACAAAGATTTGTACCTGGCTATTTCTAAGCTGCCTTTGTGTTCTTCAAAAGAGAAAAAATCCATGTCCACACCACAGCTTATCATCCGTAAAATCATCATGATTCAGCTACCTACGTAGACCTCAAATTTTCAGGGACAGGAACATTTCGACTGTATCTGCACTGAGCATCTAGTTTGACAGATTTCTGGCCATGGCAGAAATCACCAGTCACTACAGTTAACATTTTACTAACACACTACTAAAATATGTTGAACATTTACTGGACAATAATCACCATCTGAGTCTTAACCATAATTTTGCACTGCAGTATCGGGCCTGTTAGATGTTATCTGGGAGCCAGAGAATGTCGTTTGCACTGTGATAAAAGTTAAAGCAGAATCAACCCCTTGTTCTATCATCACTGACACTGCCTGTTATAAACAAAATATCTATCAAACCTTGGCAAATTTAGGTCCTAACTGAAATGGCAATTGCCTTGGTGTTTTTAGGAGCAATTTGGTTAAAAAAAAAAACACGAGAGAACAAAACGTTACCCCTTACTGTGAAGAAAAACAGAACTGAGCAGCACCACCAAGCGCAGGGAGGAAACAAATTATTCCAGAAAAATCAAGGTTTGGAGAACCTGCAGTGCTGACTGCTTTACTCCACCTGGAGTTACTTACCCCATTACATTTCTTTCCACTTCTGCAGCAGGACACCTGCCCTTATGCTTATTTGGGAAAAGAAAAAAATGTAGCTTGGATGGTAGGGAAGTGTCTTCCAAGCAAGGATGATCAGGCAATGCTCTGCCCCAGGAAACATTTCGGGCACTGTCACTTGATGGTGTTTAGGAAGAAGTGAGAGGGAAAACACCTAAGGGATTAGCCTACAGTGATTTTCATGTCATGCAGGCTAGGACTAGCTGATCTAGGAGGTCCTTTCTGGATGCATCATCTATAATTCTTTTTGGCACTGTTCCTTGGCTCTAAAATATACCACCTTCCCCCATACCAGTGGCACTAACAACACATCTAGTGCAACTCAGCCTTCGGGATAGTCTTGAATCACACAACACACTGGGGCTGTGCAATTAAATAAGTTACAAATACAGCTTTTGTAAGAAATTTACTTTTTTTTGTCTTTCCAACCATGCTAAGAGGAGGAAAAGGCATATACCTGACATGCAGGTCCAATTGTTGGCACAACTCTTCATCACTGGGGGAAGGAGGAATATTCAAACATGCCTGTCTATCACTGTCTAATCAAACATACACATATTATAGATACTACTTTTATATAATAAATATATAGCCTAGATTCTTCATTTGAACACTACTACTCTTTTCTAACACTAAAACCTGCTTATCCGAAGACTTCACGTAGCTGTAGAAATCTTCATGGGAAGAAATATGTTCTCATGTCTTCTATTTTTGGCTTTCCGTGCCATGACGACAGAGGCTGGCCTGGTGTTCCTATATATGAACACTTCTCAGGTAGCAGAACAGCTACCGCAGATTGCCTGGCACCTGCTCGAGGATGAGGTGAACAGAAAGTAAAGTGAAAGTATTTTTGTTTCATCGAGAACATCTTGGCCAAGCCATATTTGTAGAAGATCAAAACTGAGGAAGGTGTAAACCGTTGAGGAATGGAATCTAATATTCTGGGAGCATGAAATGGTGAAATCAGAGTTCTGAACTTGAACAGGTTTAAGATGGAGTAGAACAAAAATGGCAGGTGCTGGGGAGAAATATCCTTTTCAGGATAAGTATTTTCAAAACCCGGTAGTTATATTTTGTTAGTTCTAATCTTCTTTTAATATAACAGCTCTGAAAAGGGAATATAAAAATATGGAATCCGAATGCCAATAGAAACATATTGTAAGTATGATATATCACCAATAAGTCTACTGTTGCTGGGTTAAAAAAAAAACTAATGCACTTAAAAGCACCTTCTTTTGCTAATATATTTTTTGGAAGATCTGACTTTTTTTTTTAATAGAGCAGCTATTAAGAGAAACTAATTATGATTTTATTTTTAAGGGTCTGGATTTTCTGCTACCTGTATCATTGTAACTCAGGAGTAAGCCCATTCAAGCAATTGAGATGAGGGTTGTGTGGCCGAATTTAAACGTGATCAGAAGCAGGCCCACAGATATTTATGGATGGAGTCATGCTTGTTCTGGTTGGATGATTACATCGGTGGAGAATTAGCCTAACATCATGCAGGGCCTAAGCCTCCTTTCTCTTACATCACCACACATCAGCAAGCATTGTGTGGAGTTCCCCAATATTTCACTAGCCTAAAACCAACGAGATGGAAGAACTGAGCCTGCAGCCACAGGCCCCTATACTAGTTGCACATTGACTACAAAGAAGCTGCCCCCCGTTTAAATCAGCAGATCATCTGGTCTTTCTTCCTTAGTCTGTTTACCTACTAAAACTTCCATATAAGCTATTTTAAGGCCAGTTTCTCATTTAAAATACTAAGTAAGTGTGGTCCTAAAAGGGCGTATACTCTTTTTTCTGGCATCACATTCAAGAAGTAACTTTTCCTTCATCTGTCTCCAGTGACACATCTACAGAGATGGTAAGTAGAAATTGAATAGATAACTTAGATTTGACTACTCAAACTCTCTCTACACCAGCTGCAGTTCTGTGAGAAATCTTTAGCAGTCCAAGTCTCTGGGCATTTTGCAACAATTTCTGTGTCAAAGTAAAACAACTATGCCAGACCCAACAGTATTATTCCCTTTTTAGGCACACACCAGGTTTGGTGGTGCTAGAACAACATGTGATCCATCCATCTTATCTCTAAGAATAGGCAACAACAACTATTCAAGAAGACAGCTCAGGAAACGTCATGGTGGGCTGCTGTGAGTACCTAGAATATGAGGAGGAGAAAAAAATGGCTGGAAAGTCTCCAGCAACCATTGGAGTTCCTGAGAAGTTTTTTCCCTCATGGCAATGACTTTAAGACTAGAGGCAGAAAATCAAAGTGGCAGGCTACAAATTCCCCAGACACCAGGTGTTTACCAGAAAAAGCTGTTCCCCAGCCACACGCTGTCCCTGTTCTCAGCAGGTTCCACGGGCCTCTCTCCCACCAGGCATTCGGCAGTCTGCCTCCCTAGTACGTCTGCGCACTTCCGTGACACGGGGAGGATTCAAACCGCCTTCAAAGTGGAGAGCACCGAGCGTGGTGCTTCTTGGATCCAGCTCAGAACCCCAGACACTGACTGAGAACCACAATGATGTTTTACACCGGCTTCTTCATGCTGTAGGCAACTACAGAGCACGTTTTGCTGCTATCCTGTCCCTGGCCAGCCAGTGGCCCAGCAAGGGCACTGAGCTGGAGAACACTGGATTTAAATAATTTCCAGTGCAGTTTTGCTTCCTACCATTACACTTTTTTCTCAAGGTATTTAAGCACCAAGCCTTGCAGGTATCATGGTTTCATATTCACATTATACTCTGCTAATACCACGTAGCGTTTCTCTGCATTAGGCGGAGTATTTTATCTTTTCCCACAAATAAAAGATGTCTGCACAACAACATACCCTATAGGCAGCTCTTTTCATATCTAAATCCCAAGTATTTTGGGGAAAAAGGATTATATATTTATTCAGAAATTAAATGAGATTAATAAATTTGAATAGTAAATTTACAAACAGCAATCAACCTCTGCAATGAAGGTCAAAAGAAAAAGGACACATTAGCAATTGAATATCTTCCCTCCTTTTAAAGTTTTAATACCGCATACCTGTTAATAATGGGAAATATCCTTCTTCAAGAGTAGCATTTTCAAAAATTGGTAGGATCCTTTTGCTAATTCTAATCTTCTTTTAATAAAATAATTTGTTAAAAAGGATTATAAAAAAGCATGAAAATGGAATGCCAATAGAAATGTACTGCCTATACAATAAATAGTTAATGTATTTTCTAAATGAATGATTTAAAATAGCTATTAAAGTAAAGAGAATGAGTTTATGTTTCTAGTAATGACTTCTCTGCCGCAGAATGAAATCTGTAAATCCCTCATTGCAATTTCACATCCCAAAAGAACAAGTGGTCCTGGGACCAACGCTTAGTGCCTTTATCATTAATACTAGCATAGCACATATGTGATTTTTATATCACTGGTTTGAATATTTAGATTTATACTTGCATATGCTTTATATTTTAAGTCTTATACAGCTATTCTGTCACAAAATAAAACTCTTCTCCGACAAGGCTTTTTTGTATGTACACGCATACATGTATACACAGACTTTCAGTATAACTACAATTTTATTCATAAGAGTGCATAATGATTCAGGCTGTGATTGTTAATAAAAATGCATTTCTAACCATCAAATTTGAGTCTATTATTCTAAGTTAATTGCATTTGCCCTAAAGAGACTTGCGACTGGCTGTCAGCCTATTTGTGTCAGTTCCATTTTATTCATCAGTCAATCTTGTCTCCTCTTTTTTCACATCCCATATATTGATCAAATAGATTTGTTAACATGCCTCTGCAGCTTTAAAAAAGTTTTTGTTATTTGTCAGGTTTATTTGATTAGTATATTAGTTTGCGTGTTATCTTAATTGTTATTTCAATAGAAAATAAATGCCCTTTGATAGTCCCACAATATTCCCATTAAATATGATCCATATAACAAGTTAGTGGATGGAGTGAATGCGGCAAGAAAATAAACACATTAAACCTATTTGAAAAGGTGGTATTAATCTGCAGCCGTATTGTAGTTGATCCAAGAGACAGGAATAGAAATACATAGAGAGTGAAACAATTTTGATAAACATCAGTGCCGTATCATTGCATATTATGCTTTGTATAAAATACTTCAAGAAAAAGACGTGTGATATAAAATAAACTGAGGTCATATCTGGAAGAATGGGTTTTGTGGTTAAGTGTGAAATGGAACTATATTATATACGGCTTTAGACATTAAAAATTAGGCTGGAGAGGCTGCAGGCAAAGGCAGGTGGAAATGCTGTGTTACACGGGGCAAATTTTTGGTGGGGAGAGCAAGAACAGCTTTTAGGAAGGTATTTATTGGACAAAAGATAGACATCTAAACAGGTAGCTTCTTCTAAAGTTATGATACACTCCTTAGTGAAATAAGTGTTTAGCTAGATTGAAAAAATTGAACCAGCATCTTGTGCACATTAGTCACTCAGTTTTGGTAATGACTTCACAAAAACAAAAATTTTACCTCAGTTTTCTCAAAGGGGAAGGTGATGCAACCAGTTTTTTCATACAAATGTCTCAGAAACCTGCCTCTGAGACCTTCATCATCAGCAAGACTACATAACCCTGGTTCCTTGTTTAACATTGAATCTGGGATCTCCCCAGATGGTACCTGAGCTTACATAGCATCAGAAATAATTACTTTGTGAAATCAGCAATAATGTGTTTACCATCTCATTAAAACGAAGATACAAGAAGTTCATGTGTCTTAAGATAACCACTCAATATATAGAAGCGTTGATTTTAGGAAAATTTTAGGAAACAATCTTGTGTTTTACTTGTACTTAAGTACATTGAGCAACCCCATAGCTTTCTGAAACTGAAATGTGAAATTACCAAAGTTTCCAAATTTCTTGTGAAAAGCTAAGTTATTTCATTTCTTTGGCCAGGATTAGTCTTTGTATTATTTAATCACCTAGAAGTTTGATTTCTGGTCTGGGTAATTTTCCATATTTTGTCTGTAGCCAACTGCAGGGGGGGGTGACAACAGGGACAAAACAAGTCTTCCAAAGAGCAATTTTTTCCTGGCTTAAACTCTTCTCTCAAGATGGAATGTCTTGCCAGCAGGATGGGCTTGTCTCTTCCATTGATTGTTGTAGGAGTTTAGGCCAGACTGAACACCACCCTAAGGGGGACCTATCTCATTACAGCAGGAGCATTTTTAAATGCCTATACCTAGCTGTGGACACTTGAAATGTCCAACTCTCAGATCGTTATTTTTCATCTGGAACCTCTTTAATAGTATTCATACCAAACAATCATGCTAAAGCTTCAGATGGCCTAAAATAGAGCTCAAATTCGCAATTGTCCTAGAGCAGTTAGCAACACTCCTGCGATTCAGAAGCACACGGCGTGATGATAGTTTCAAGCTCAACTGTTATGACCAGCTAGTATGGAATATAAACAGGAACAGATGAGAAGAATACAGCCTCAACATTTGAGACAACAAAGAAAGAGTGAAATGATTGCTACATAAAAGACATTTCAAAGACCTCCCAGAAAAGCAGGCATAAAAATCCCCAATAAAAAGGCTCAGCAAGAAAACTGTCACACCCCCTAATCCTCAGCAGACTTTAACAAGATGTTCGCATGAGGCAGAGATTGTCTCTTGCCCCAGAAGACAAAAGGCACAGAAAACAATACCGTCTAGCATAGGATTAGGAGGCAAGAGGTAGATAAAAAGGATTCCTTAACCTTACAATTAGAAACCCCAACTGCCCAGCCAAAAGGGTAATCAGAAACAGACTGCAAACCTGTCACAATAATTGCTGCATCTTTCTTTGCTCTTTGAAAACTGATATACTTTCTGAAGATTTTTTTTTTAATTTATTGCCACCCCAAGAAAGGTTTTGATGGCCACTTAACTACAAGACAACTGCTGCTACCAAACCACAATTCAGCACACATGGCAGTAGCCTTTTATTTCCCATTCCTTGTATTTCCACCTCCTCCAACCAAGCAAAAATCAGATTACCAATGCTCATACCAACCTCCCAGTAAATTGTACAACTAAAAGCAAAATGATATGTAATGCACTAGTCTTCGAACAAATTATCAGCTTACTGTGCCCTAAACAAGACACATACACAGATTCTTCATGCCAAACCTGGCATAAGCATGTACTCTGATTAAAAAGGAAACAACTTAGTTGTTATAACAAGCATCTTTAGCTTTATTTGGTATTACTAATGCCTTTAAACAGAAGGCAGGGTACTGGCAAGAGTAGAAAACAGACTTGAAGGGGGAGAAAACCCACAGGCTGCAAAGAAACTACAGTTTCCAAATTTTGACCCTCCTGCTGTAGCTAACTGGTGACCATAAGCTATAATAGCTGTAGAAGTTTGCTGCCTAAAAATTTAAGACTCTTTCTGAAGCTGAACAAGGCAACCACAAGACATTGACAACTGCATTTACAGAGTATATATTAACTTACAGACATGACTTCAACACCCAAAAAATCATACATGCTTAGGAACCTTACACGTCCTCACTTTGTAGGGGATTATTTGAGGCACACAAGAGTTACATGGTTAGTGCAAGCACTCGATGAGGGACCACCAGGATTTAAGCAGTCACCACCTCCAATGGGCAGTTGGTGTTGCTAGCCTTTCCCAGTCTTTCTTGTACCATCAGGAAAAGAAATGTCAAGCAAATTCTTTTTTCTTCAGGTGCAAACTACTACTCTATGCTTTTGTGATCCTACTGTCTATCGGACCTTAAATTTCCTGCCTTAAGCTCATGTTCAGTGGTCTTGTTCTGCGCAAGATAGACACTACCTCAGAGCTGCCTCATATGCTGTGGCAGATGAAATAATCCCTCTTTAAGCAAACTACTTGAAATCACTTAGAAAGAGGTTGGCAGAAATGCAACCTTAACCATTGTCATTTGTTATGGAAAGACATAAACAAATCACACTTCCCCAAAGAACCATGGCTTGAAAACAAACTCACGGAAAAAGGCACATGCTTCTGTTCTCTTCTAGTAAAGCTCAAAGAAAGCTTGGCTTACACATACTTGTAGAATAAAAGGGAGAAAATTTATCTACGAATTTCTAAGTAAACTTTCTGGATCTTGGTCCAGATCAGAGCAAGTAACTCACCATGTACATCCCCAAAGCATGTAGCTAGTAGCATACCAGGCAGAGCAATACAGGATGGGAACCACTGCAAGGTAGGAGCAGAGGATAGTGTGGTCTGCATGCTGGCATAAGCAAATTAATCTCTTCTCAGACACACAGTGCTCCAGGGACTTCAGGTCTTGCTTGTGGCGTAGTGTCAGAGACTCACAAGCCTTTGCCTACAAGCACATTCATCCCCATACCATGAGGAGCTTCGCTGCTATCCTGCTCAAAGGCCAGCTATGCCTGAGTCAAGAGCCTGGAGATAGGACCATGGCACCCTGTCTGTTGTGTCAAATTTGTTTTCAGATCATATTTTCCTCACTTTATAAGCAAGCAAGCTTCTGGTTGCCACTGTTACAACCAAAACTTCAGATTTACAAGCTAGGCTAGTATTTTTCACAATTCACATTCAGATCCAGATTTACCAAAAAAAACTACAGAACGTTAGCTCTCTGCATGACCCGTGTGGCACAAAATCCCACATCCAGTGGGATTACAATGCCACCCAAGTATTCAGTCATTTAGATAAGACCTACGTCTTTCCCTCCGAGCAGGCATTGCCACGTTGAAACAGAAAAATAAAGATTGATGAACTAAACTTGAATCCCCACCATACACTAAAACTGTGGTTCAGAAAACTAGGCTGCATGTATTACAGTGGTTATGTTTAATATCTTATTCTGCTACCTTCAAAAACTGAAATCGCAGCATCTTCATATGTACTATTGATAGGAACAGGGATGTGATGAAGCACGCAGTGATGAGGTCTGTATTCAGTTTCATTACCAGTGTTTTTCTCGGTTGCAATTATTTTAATGAAGTTTTTCGCCTAATTAAGATTTCACAATTTGGCATAGGAAGCAGATACAACACCTGATACAGTATGCCCTGAAGCCAAACATTCCCATCAGCTTTAATGGGCATTCGGATGGCCCCTTATGGATCAAGGCAGAGACATTTCACTGATCAGGTGTGTGAAGACAACTCAGACACGAGCCACCAGAAAGACATAGCAAAAAAGGTAAACTCTACTCACTCAGAAACTCAGGGAAGAATGCTGCATTAGTGAGTCATCCTTGGGCAGTCTTTGCTCCTCTGGGTAAGTCAAGTCATGTTGAACATATGAAAACTGGCCGTGTCCCCTGAGGGGCAGGAAATAATCTCAGTGAGAGACCAGAGGACACACAATCCGTAAGGGGAAAGGGTATCTCCTAGCTTCTATTAAGAGATATTTTTTCATACTTGTGAATTCAGTTAGGTAACTAAGTCTCTGGCTGCAGTATCTTGACTTTTTTCTTTCCTCCAATAACAATACAGTTCTAAACTGTTTACAAAACACCAGTGCCCATGTGGGATAACAAAGCCACCAGCTGAGGAGCTTTTCCTGCTTAGTGAAGCCTTCCTCTCCCCTTCTTGTTTTTTAGAACTGGACAACTCCATCCTACAGCCCCTTGGAGACTCAGGTAAGTCCCCCACCTTCTCAGCTCCTTCTCCCCACAGTACACAGGGCATGGCACCACACCTTTGTGACTACTAAAGTGGCCCCTTTCATGCAAGAAAATGAGCTCAATTATTCTAATTCCAGGGGGGATGTGAGCAACATTTTTTGCCTTAATACTGACTCATCATCTGTTTCAGACTCCAGTCCATCTTTAAAATGAGACTGTTAAAATGAGACTGTATTAAAGACTTAAAGAAACATTTTAAGATTTACTCAAAATAGCAGAACAAGCATAGAAGTGCTGTGCAGTGGGCTAAGCCTACAAGCTTTTGAGTAGGAGGATAAAAAGCTCTTAACCTCACAACCATTTTCTTACCAAAACCAGGTAAGAGCCTCAAAAAGGTCAGCCCAAAAACCACACAAAACCTGCTTGTTTCAATTTGCAGGATCTCAGTGGATTACTTTGGGATCAGACAAGCCCCACACTGACACCTAACCACCCTACAAAGGCTGCTGATTCTACACCTTACCTTGGAGAACAGCCTTGACTTTGCTCTCTTCCTCTTACCCTTATTTATCTGCTGAAGAAGGAGGAAGGCCCATGGCCCTCTCCCTTCCCAGCTGAGGATGTTTTCCTGAGTGAGGGTTCTTGAACCAGTCGGCACCACCTGAAAGCCTTTAGAAGGGGGAGATATGCCCATTTATCTGCTTCCTACCCACCACAGCAGAAGTGGGTAATGCTTATCTGCTACCTTTACTTCTGACAATGACCTTCAATTGGAGAGTCCCAGCTGGAGGCAATCTAAGAGACCTCTCAGATTTTGACAGTGGCCCTCTGCAGTCCTCACTATGATCGTTAATCAGGGTGTCGCTGATTAGAGGGTGAGCACACCAGGCTGTGCAACACCCACAGGCTGGGCTCTTCCAGTAATAATGAGCAGGTGTTGGAGACCGTGCCATCTAAAAAAGTGTAGAAAGCACCATTGCCCCCTTAGGACCTTACTTAATGGTGCATCCAAGACCCTGTTGTTGTAGACAAAAAGCCTGCACCCAATGGCTCTGCATTTATTTGTATTGCAAACACACACAACGCAAGGTTTCTCTGTTAGTTAGAGGACGCTGCTGGGGGTTTGGTAGGCAAGGTCAAGACAACGTTAGTCTGCTCTCATAAAGCATGAGGAGGTAAATCATTCTGTGCAACTTGGAAGTCATTCAGATGGTACTTTTGGCATTCCCCCCCCCCCCCCGCTTTTGTTCTGTCAGTCTGAAGAGAACAGCTCGTGTGATGTAATTTAGAATGGAGCTTTTTTAAAGCTTTCACTCAGGAAAAGCTTCAGGAGCTCTGGGGGTATAGCTTAGCTCCGAGAAATAGAAAGAAAGCAAGTTTGCATTGACAGCTTGATCCCAGAGAGAGGTGGCTGCCTGCTTGTCTAACAGGTCCTCTGGGTCTGGATGAGGCAGAGACAGAGGAGCAGTCATATTAAGTGAACGCACGCTGCCAATGTTAAAGGAACAATTATCATTATTCTGCATAGTTCACTGTTTGCTACTGCTATTTCCTTCAATAAAACCTCTTTTCGCTTGCCAATTGGAGCTTGTCATGTAACAATATTTCTTATGCACAATACACATACTAAAATGCCCCTGTGTTTTTAATACATTTATAGTTGTTAACAATAGCGGTATAGTGACAGAAAAAATGTACTTGCTTTGAATACAGAATAGATTGAAAAAGGAACAAACCAGAGGCCCTGCTCTAAAGATTAATGGGGGTTAGATTTTGCCTAATCTCAGTGTTAAAACAGTGACACCTCTTCCACTTCTTTGACACCCACTTTTTCCTCCCAGGGCCTGGGCTGTGACCTCCTTGCTTGGAAGGGGTTGTACACCTGAGCCTTGAGCGAAAGCTTCAGTGAAAGTTTTGATGTGGGGAAGCGTTGAGGAGAGGGCTGAGCCACCCCCATGCCCAGGCAGCCCCGAGGGGGACGGACGAGGGGTGCTGCTCCTGGGGCTTTGGAGAGCCCAGTGAGCTGAAGGTTGCCCAGCCAACCCTTTGATCCTTGTGCGTGGTCCACAGATGGATGGGGGCATGCTGACCTACCCTCTAGCAACACCTGAAACCTCTGGTGGTCGCTGCTCACATCAGGCACTAGCAAAACTCCTTGTGAGTGCGGTTTCTTGCAACCCAGGACAAACAGCTGGCGCTGGGGAACGGCTGGCATTTCACCGAGGCTGCAGGAGCTCTGCAGCTCTCCTCTGAAAGCTCGTACAATGAAGACATTGTGCTAGTACTGCACTTGCCAACGTTACAAAGCCAGGCGGAAATGACCACAGTGAAGGTGCCACGGTGAGAAGAAATTACGTGTTTGCGCTTGTGAGTAGGCTGAACCTAATATTTCATACAGCCAAATGAACAAGCAACTGTTTGGAAATCTCTGTAGCACGGTCATGAAGGGAACTTTCTTCTGCCATAAGATTCATGTTTTCTAAGAACAGTATTTTGTTCTGAACCACTTAATATACACAGGAAAAGACATCTTGAGTGTTCCTGGACTCTCCTACACTATCCAGGAATAGTGATAGACTGTGAGTTTAAGCACATCCTTCCACTGCACAGCGAGAGAAGTGTATTTAATACTGTGAGCAGAACAGTTACCATGTTTGTCTTTGCCAGAGCTGGCAACACCACACTGTCCTAAAAGTACTTACTTTATAATTAAGAAACAGTGAATGTCATCTGTGTGCCTCCAGAATAGATGTTCTGCATCTTCGGTGGCCCCCAGGAAAAAGAATGTTTTGTGAAAAGATGTATAGCATGATATATCTTCTGCTTCAGATGTTGTTAATTGCTCTGTCTACAACTCTTTCTGAGGAAAAGAGCAAAGAAACCCAGAGAAGGCCACCATACTGGAGGCGGTTCTGGTGCCTGATCTCTTGAGATCCCTGGAAGTCCTTCCACTGACATCTGCTGATACTGGATCAGGCCTTTGCAGAGCTAAATAAATAGTTTCCCAGCACGGTCCAGCAAAGACTGCCCAGCAGCACCCGGGGAGGGACTCAGGTGGTAGTGAGATTAATAATGCTTGCTATAGCGGACAAGTCCAGCTCCCAGTTGTGTTCCAGTATGGCATGCAGATGAAAGAGAAAAAAACGAAGTGTTTGCTAGGAAACTCTCTAGAAGACATAAGTCTCTCACAGATTGCCACTCATCCCTGGATTTGAATCAAAGAAAAGCTTTTATAACTTATTAGAAGACGTAGGGTTTTGTAGTCATATATTATCACATGCCAATTCGCCACGAGTAGAGCTTTAAGAACCATCTATGAGAAATGCTGCATCTTCTGTGATTTGCAGCTCTATTTGGCGGCGTGTAAGCTGTTTGGATATATTCTAAGTATATATGTGGTTTTGATGGTGTTTCCCCTCACCAAATCAAAACGCTGACAGCCTCTGAGCTCCTCTGGCATTAATGCTGTGCAAGGATATCTTTGTGACCATAACCGTGTGTAATACCTGCTTTGGGAGTAAGCTCTTGGCACACAACTTCAATGTCATTCAGAAAGTGGTGCAGTTGCCAAAGACCTTGGGACATGAAAGGAAGACACTGTGCTGTCTTTTCGTTGGAAAGCTCACAAATTTTGCCTAGAGATCCCTCTGATCTTTTCACTTTTCAATAGATAGTGCTTACCAAAAATAAAACTGAGATTTTTAAGTGCTTTCTAAATTTCATGACACAGAGTTTTATGTGGGGAAAAAAATTCTTTTGTAATAAACTCAATATTTTCTGTTTTACATTACCTATAAACTTCTCAGACTAAACAGAGTAAGCAATTACACAAGCATGTCCATGGGTGAGACCTACCTTTAGTTACTGTGCCAGTGTATTAAATAAAGCCTTGTCAACTTCTGGATACTGCGTTCTGGTTAGGTTTTTGTTTCTGAAACTTGATCATATTGGCAGACACTTAGCCTCATTGATGGGGTGAGTAATTAACCATGAGAGGAAGGAATGAAGACTGAATTAATGCAGCAGTGCTGTAGAGGCAAGGATAATAATAATAATAATAATAATAATAATAATAATAATGATGATGATGTTTGCTTTTTCTTTAATTTGAAAACAACATGATCAGTTCAGATAAGATAAGGCATCAAAATCTCCAGCTTCACACTCTGAAGGCAGGAATAAAGAGAATTTGAGAGTTTTGAGTTATCCCTGCAATACAACAAGCAGCTGCCCATGGGCACTGGGATGGACCTGCCCCAACACCCAGTGTGGGGTGTCCATGCAGCCCCATCGGTGGGGTGGCTTCAGGGGCTTTGCCTGGGGCTGTGCATCCCAAATCCCTGCAGCCCAGGGAGGTAACAGGGACTGGCATGGCCCTGTGGTGGCTGGGGTGACCTGCTGACATTAATGAAAACAAATAGGTGCTCTGCTTGGAGGGGGAAGGACAGGGCTGTGTGTTTTCAGTTAGGGTTCAGTTTGAGACTGACTTGCTCTGAGTTTGTTTAATTATCCCTTTTAGCAAAACATCAGGAGAGTGCAGCCTTGAAACAGAAAGAAACAAAAGAATATGGAAAGAAGACTTTATTTTTCTTTACAATAGCTTTTTAGGGCTGTTTCATGCAATAGAGCTGCCACAGCACCTACAAGATCCAAAAATCCAATCTGCGTCTTAAATTCAACTTCAGAAATAGCTACTTCTTCTCGCAGACTCCCAGAGAGGATGATCTCTTTCAAGAGCTGATGGAGTAACAACAGGATGCCAGGATGCCCTGATCATAAATTGGAGGAAATTAATTCAAAACAGGCAAAAGAAAAAAGAATTACCTATCAGCAAGCAGTATGTGAAATGCCACAAGATCCTGCTGCTCTCTGGACTAACCCCAATTACTGCAATGGATTTATTTCCTGGAGGCCATTTCATACAGTCACATCAGCCAGGACATAAATACAGACCTAAAGAAAAACTTGGTAGGAAAGAAAACAGCGGCTGAAGAAGAATTTGGAAAATCCAATCTAGAAACAAACCCTAGGGTCTCCGGCACGGCTCTTCCGGAGGATGCACACCCATATCCCGCACCCTGGCCCATGGGTTTCAGTGATTGCGTTGCCTGTTGGCCAGCTGAGGTTATGTTTCTGCTGCAGTGAACACTCGATACCAAAGCTGTGAAGTTCCTGCAAAAATCTGGTGATTTATCGCGGTGCTTCTCAGCCGAGGGCTCCCGAGGACCTGGCGCCAAGCTCCGACACGGAGCGATGGAGAGGGCAGGTCTCCGGGCAGGCACCTGTAAACCAGCCGGTGAACACGCTACAAAAGCAGTTGTGAATTTTGCTACTGTGTTCTTTGAGAGCATGAATTATGTCTGGTGTCTAATGCAGATGATGATGTCTGATGCAACAGGGACTTTTGAATTAGCACATGAAAACCTTTTCGTAAAGTGTTTGGTCCTCCTTCTTGCAAAGTCTGTTACAACTCTAAAGTGTAAGCGAACAACATAAAATTCACACTGATCCCTTCAATTCTTTTTAAGCATCCTCAAATCCAACTTTTTTTTTTGCTGCTGTACATCATACTTTTTATAGTTAAAACTAATTTTAAAGCAAAAAAGAACATAAACAATATACACTGACTCTTGACACTCCACTGCTTTTTTAAACTAGAATAATAAAAATTTGCAAATGAACAAAAGAGTGGGAGGAAGATATCTGATTTACAATGTTTTTGAGATAAAGAACACTATAAAAAAAGATCAATGTGAATAATAAAGCATTGTTAACTGAGTCATGACATTTCTATTCTCAGTGAAGATTTGAACAGTAGAGCTCTGCAAATGAGCACCTTGTGCCATTTTCAAAGTGTGAGGAAGACATATAATTATAATTTTTAAAGTGAAGAGAATTTTTTAAAAACCTCTGTGAAAAAGTTTATTGAAAAACATATCGACATATCAATATGACATAAATTACTTTAATTTTATTAAACTAGGAGGGGGGAAAACCTCTTTTTGAAGACTGGCTGCAGAAAACATTCCTTGAAAAGAATTTTCTTTATTAAAAACTCTTTTGCTAAGATGAAACAGCACTGAATGTCAGCACTACCGTATATTTATTCTGTAACTCTCCCAACAGCTGAGATCCATAAAAGAAACGTATTTTCAAAACAGTTTTAACCTCCATTGTCTTGATCATTCATATTAACATTTTTCATGTCACCTATTGAAATCCCTTAAAGGAACCTTTTATTCAGTCAAAATTAATGAGGCCATTTTCTTAAACAGCCTCCAAAAAGTAAAAAGGATGTAATGTTGTGCATTTTATTTTACATACATTTTCTGCCATTTCACTTATTTGTGTGATGCGAGTAAAACTTCATATTTATGCTATCAAATCTGCAGAGAAAAGTGATTCTGAAAGAGAAGAAAACTAACTCTGCTCTTGCTGTGTGCGCAATTTAAATCCACAGTGATAATACAGCATTGATCAGATTACTCCAATTGAGTCATGTAGTGCTTTGGCATTCCTGAAGTTAGGACCCAGCTGTGAAATCATAGTTGGGGCCAAACTTTGCTGTTAGGTGAGTGCACATGGCTCCCATTTTCTTCAAAGGGAATGACACACATGGCCAATATTTAACTTTCACCTCTTCCATTCTTCAGCTAGCAAAGCCAGAACCAATGGACTATATGCAGGCAATTTAATAGAATTAGGAATATAATCAAGATTTTCCAGGACTTACTGATGATTTGAGCTATATAATTCAATACACCTCAAAGCACAGATGCTCAGCATATTCCGAAAATCAGGCCATCTCGAATGTCTTATTTTAAGCAGGTAAAATCATAAATCACTTTGAGTATCTTGGTCATTGGATCCTAACAAACAGGGCGTAGGATAGCTCTTCAAATCATAAGCTCCAATTTCTGGGTTGGCTGGGATGCCTGGGAGACTAACCACATCCCAACCCATTTTGGGTACTGCATTTGCACACATTTCTCCCTGCCATTACCATTATGGACTTGAACACTGGGCAAATGTCCCTCTGCAGCAACCGTCACCTCGAGAAAATCTAGGTTCTGCTCCTGCAGATTGCCTGGGATGGTCTGGACTGCTGGGATGGCCCACAAGACTTTGAGGTGTAGGTGTCACAGAGAGAAAAAAGGATGCATCCCAAAATCTAGCTGCCCCATGGTGTATGCAGATCTTCATTTCAACTCAAGGTCAAGCGGAAACATTCTTACCATCCTTGCTGACTCTCCTCTTCGCTTTCCCCCGACTCCATCTGTTCCTCACCCATCTCCTTCGTTCCGCACTCGCCTCCCTCTTCTTCCTGTGTCCATCTGTTCCCTCCTTCCTCAACACAAGTTGGGGAAGGGAAGTAAATTCAGTCATTCACTGAACAGATTTCAAGATGAACGCCCTCCCTCTCCAGTTCTAACTTCATTCATCATGGTAAAAATTATAATGAATAGAAATGTTGAAGGTGAAAATTTATTAGGGATTGTGTTGCTTTCTTATATCAAAAGCAGTTAAAGCTGCATATAAACATTGGCTTCGTTCATTTTTCTTAATATATGGTATAATTAGTGAGAAATATTAGTGGAAGTGCTTGCCATGCAGTCCATCAACACATGCCTGTCAGAGTTTAGGATCTGGGCCAAAATTTTTTGCCAGCCCTGTGATAGATTTATAATAAGCCTATAGAAGGCTTTACAGTCATCTGGGTCACTAATTCATGAAGTTAAAATGTATGCAATGAGGTCAAAAATTCACTATTGATAAAATACCCCCTTGCAGGATTGCACCATTAGCTTTGTTGCTGCAACAGCAAAATAAAGTAAACCCAAAGCTCTTGTGAATTACCAGTCCATCATCATAAATCAGAAGAGAAGCACTTGCACAAGTTCATGATGTCATATGAAGCCCAATATATATATTTATAGCCTTGTGTACTATTTCCTGTTTCCATACGACAAAAACAAACAATGTCTAAATCCCCTGTATCCTTATGCCTGCGCTCAGCAAAATGTAATGGGCAGGAACCTATGAATGCACCCATGATAATTTAGTCTGGAGCAGCTTGCTTCAGGTCAGCTGTGATGCCTGCTCTTCCTCTGGCCTCTCCTACGTGGATGAAAGCAGTTCCCATGGAGTTTGCTCCATCTGCTGTAGTCCCACACCCCCTCCTACTTTGCCTCCCTGACCCTGGGAGAGAGGAGGAAGGAAGATTTAAGCCTCTAAGCCCTACGTGTGGAGTGGATGGCCTGGCAAGCACAGCAGAGGTGGAGGAGCTCACCACCTATGTGAGGACCTGGGCTTGCCATGACGAGGGCCTGGGGCATCTTGTCCGCCAAGACAGCTAAGCCATGGATGTTGGAGCGTGGGCTGCAATTTCCTCTCTCCTCCTTTGATGATTTGGGAACCTCAGCTAAGGTTTCTGGGGTGTTTGGGCATGGATGATGCCCCACATTTCATCGCAGATCTCCCAGCCCTCAAATTTTCTGTACCTACCTGAAACAAGAACTTCTGTGTTTGCCAGTGATCCTTTGCCCCTCTTCTGAGGTGAAACTTTCTCTCTTAGCAATTTGATTTCTTTTTGGCTTCTGTCCCAGCAATGAGACGGGGGTAACAGCAGCCGTGCACCACCCCATGTAGCCTCCTCCTGCAAGGAAGCACACGCGTTTCTACTTGCCCCCAAAGGCACAACTCCTGAAGTCAACGACTGTCACTAAGTGGCTGGGGGTCATACATGTGCCAAACCACATTTACTGACAGTGTCCCCCTGAAACGTTGTTTTGTTCTTCCACCAAGGCAGCTGCACCAGCTCCTGGCCTCTCGCGGCGCTCCCCGGGGTGACGCCAAGCGGCGAGGATCATCCCGGCAAGCTGCTGGCCCCGTGCGTGTGTCACACCGAGCAGGCATACCCCTGGCATCCCCTCCCGTTGCTGCTGGCAGACAAATTATGTCCTTCAGACTGGCAAGAAAAAGTATTTTGCTTTTCTTTTTACTTTTTCTTGTTTGAAACATGGCCATCGAAACCTGGGGTTTGGGTTTCATTCTACTATGAGTCTTTTCAAACCAAATTAGTTCAGTTCAAGCCTTTATACTTACAAGTTACCATCCATCAGGTCTGATGTAGCTCTGCCTGCTTCATCTCAGGACTGAATAGACATGGCACACAGCTCTTTCAGTGATGAGCATGTGATATATTAAATAGACAGGCAGCGACAGCGGTGCATGGGATAACAAATGGCAGGGAGATCAGCCAGGATTTCCTTTGGTTCTTTCTCTGCGCTGATACACAAAGATGCCTCACAGTGAAATTAAAAGGTTACATGTCCTAAACTGCTGGAGTTTTCCCCACAGTTCACCATTAACCCTTGGGACTCCTTGCCACAGGGGTGTGAGGCAAAGGGCCACTGCCAGGATGGGTGGGGAACAAATACCACCAGCAAGTGGAGCCACAGGCTCCCTTGTCCTTGGCTTTTAAGACATGTATGAGCCCTTTGTGGGGTGATAGATCAGTTCTCCTCCTCCTCTTTCGGTGGCAACTCCCCCTAACCCGCTGCTCAAAACAGCTCTTTAGCGTTACCCGTATTGCTGCAGTCCCTGCCCAGCAGCAGAGAGCACCTCTACCCCCTCCAGCCCCTTGCCAAAAGGAGACTTAGAGCCCTTATATGCCGCTATATAAAAACTAATTTCAAAAGCATGCTAGGAAACTCCAGCCTCCTATTCTCTAGGGTTGCAAGACGCCAGTTTGTGCCTAGGCCAATGAAGAGAGAGAGAGGTCAGGGGACCTACTGTAGATGCCAGCCTTGGTATCAGTGCTCCTCGCTGCTAACCAGAGGCATCTGGGGCTGGCATCAGTGGGAAGTGAGTGATTTACTTTGTGCCTTCATGAATTTAGACACTGTAGTCACCCGCCTAAATCACCCAGCATTAAAAAAAAATAGAAATATCATGTAAGTATTGAGACTATCTCTATCTGTAATACAAGCATGGGTGAACGATCCCAGTCTTCTACCACAACAGCCAAGGCAAGCCCCAGCTTCCTTGTATGAGGAAGAAAGTTGCTATTTCATGATGCTATTTTAAAAAGGCACATTGTGGGGGTTTACCTCTAGCTGCCACTGCATAACAGTCTCACACTGAATAAACTGAGCTTTCTTCATCATGGTACACTTATTTTTCCCTTTTAATTCATTTCAGTGGATGATTTCTACTCGTTAAAAACACAGACATTTGTGGATATCTGAAGCTGAACACAGGCTCTTAAAAAACAGTAACAAAGTTTGACGCTCTGCCCATCTCTAATTGTAGTTTAATTTTTTTACGTTCTCATTTAACAGTAATCATAAATAATATCAGTTGTACATAATATATTTTTTAAGCCTATTTGGCTCCACTTATTTGTTCCAAACTCTCAACTTACTACTGTTCACGCAGCAACAAACTATAAAAGAAAAAAAAAGTGCTAACCACATTTTTTTATGCTGGTCTAGCATAATCTTTATTTCTTTAGACATTTTGTGCAAACATTAAATTGATAAAAGACATAATGTAGATGGACCCACAGCTGAACTGAAGGTAATTGCACAAAAATGAAATGGAGACCTATAATTGTACACTGCTTTAGCCTCTATCGCACTGTTTTCTGGAAGCAAGGATCTTGCTTGTCATAGCAAGTTGCTTGTTATGGTGATTGCATGAAGACTTGATCTAGCTGTACAAGACAAGTATAACATTACTTAAAGGGAGCTTTTCAGACTAAGAGTCTGACACTAAAATGTACTGTATTTTCAAAGATGTAGTACGCTTTAACAAACAGAAGAGTCCTTGAATGACAGCTTTTGTTACCCTTTTGTTTGATGGTGCTATATTGAAAAATTCAGGTTATGTCTATGCCTTTCTATTTCTGGTTTTGATTTCTCTTCAACAGCACTTCAAGAATAAAAATTGACTCAAACCATGAATAGTAGAAGTCGGTGGATACAGTAAATGTTAGTCTGGCATTTACTGATTACTTCTGTCTGATTTTTTTTGAGTGTCATTTGTTGAATGCTTAAATGCATTCTGTGGGCCATTGTACCGTTGCAGAAATGGGGAGCTTAACAGATATGTTGTGATTTAAAATATATCTGGTTTAGACTTTTGGCCCAATTTTGAAAGTGGAAAATGATAGAAATTGTCATTCTTGCCTAGGCCTTTCAATCTGATCCCTGTGTATTCAACTGCTCAGCCTGTTTGTAGCTCTCAGCCTGGACAAACAAGAGTTGCTTTTAAGATTGGCACCTGAATAACAGGTGGGGCATGTGTCACAAATCAATTATTATCCAATAAATCCAATGCATAAGCAGGACATTGCTTCCTCCAGAGCTCTGCTACTTTAATTAGCACAACTTCTCCTGGAGACAGTATGTTATTGAATGAAAGTGCGAGAAAAATTGTGGTATGTCATGGATTTATAAACACTGGAAAACAATGGTTACTGTACATGTACCTGCATCCATACATCATCCTGCATGAGTTTTCACATTTTGGACTCAAGAGGCTGGCCAAGAAGTCAGAGGGGGGGAAAAAAGCTGTATTTACTTAGTCTGGGGGGAAAACCATCAACAAGTTATCATAGATAAGCAAAATCATATGTGCTTTGCCCAGGAGGCTGGTTTTCCTATGACCAAGTGTACAACCTGCGGACGAGCACTGCTTTGCACTGCTGGTTCACACCCAGAGGAGCCACTGCCTCTCCTGCCCTTCCCAAGTCTTGCCTGTGGCTTTCCTTCATCACAACACTCACAAAACCTGACATTATAGGTTTCCGAGTCTCCTTTTTGTGCCACTGCTGTCTTACTGTCTCCTTCCCTCCACTTTTCTCTATCCCCCATCACTCCCTGCCTAAGGCCAATCTGTAAACTCTCCAGGACAGGCAAAATCCACATGTCCTTCACAGTAAACTTTGTCATTACTACAAGTTCAACATCAAACCAAAACATCTGTCAACACACAGTTTTAAAGCAGTGATTTAAAGTTAAAATGAAAATGATAGCGTGGTATTTCTTCTTATCCTCTCCCAAGGTCTTACTCTGCTAACCTCTACCCAGCTTTTCTGCTTCTACATATTTCACCACATGAAGGTGATATAAACCAGCACGAAATCTGACTATGAGTAAAAATTTAAATGAATTGCTCACTCATTGTGTAAGTAAGTAGAATCATAGAAATCACAGAAAAATTAGCTTGGAAGGGACTTCTAGATGGCACCTCGTTTGGTCTTTGCCTCAAACCAGCAGTAGCTAACTCTGCAGTAAGAGCAGGAGGAGTTGGGGTCTGGCTTCTCCATTACCCTGGTTATGAAGTGGAACACAACATCCAGCACTGTTCTTTGCCTTCTCTTCTCCAGGCCAACCAAGCCTAGCTCCGTCAGCCTCTCCTCATACATCAGATGCTCCAGACCCCTCACCACCTTGGTGACCTTCACTGGACTTGGTCCATATAACAGTTAGACCTCAAATCGTTGCTTCCCCCAAATTTTAGCCCAATGATCCCAGTGTTTTTTCACCTACCTTGCAATCCACCCATCCCATCCACATTTCCTCCTTTTGGCTGCAAGGCTGAGGGGGGCTATGGGACATAACTGCGGTTTCATCAAGTTTCACTCTCTGTCAACCTTGTCTTGGCTTTTCTTTAATATATGTCAGGTGTACCTGAAAAACAAGAGACTACAGGGTATCTCTTCTGGCTCCTTGCAGCAGAGTGCAAACTAAAACTGCTTTAGAACACTTACTGTACCTCTCAGAAAGTAACGTTTGCAAAACTGACATGTTTGTCAAGATTGATTTTCTGTATATAGCTCAAGAGCAAGCATATCACGAGATTTAAGTAAGATAAAAAGTGAGGCTGTGCTTGATGTGAGATGCAGGAGTTAATCAGCTGTAGATAAGAGCTGATGAGGTTTTATCATCCCAGCCACAGAGAGAATGACTGTGTTTCTTGGCCTCTTGATCGCTTTGGAGGGTAAGTGAAACTATATATCAACCCATGCTTATCTGTGCCTGAGAAGTTCTTTAAGAATAAATTGAGCTCAGAACTCTTCTTAACCTTTCCCCTAGTTGGGGCTTAAAATTAAGCTCTCCCTCTGGTTTTTGAGCTGCTTCTCTGGCATGCTGACAGCATGTGAAGTATCCCATCATCTAGTTGACTTCCAGTCCAACAAGACAAGTGTGGATAAAGTTGTGAAATAATGAATCTGGATGTTAAACAGAGACCAGCTGGCTTTCTTTGCTACAAGATTATCGACTATGGTGAGCTGGCACATCTGCATCTAGGTACCACCTACACGTATATTGTTGGCTGTAAATTTGGGGAAACAGAGCTGCTGTTGAAAAATAACGAGATAATTGTTTTGCCTTCTTTCATATCACAAACTGAAGTTAGGTTATCACACTCAAAATAGATGTCGACTGAGGCAATAGTTCTGTTCTCTCTCCTAACTTGACCCCACCCAGTGGAAGTGAATTATGACTTAGTCTCTAAGTCCACTGAGTTTAAGAGAAAACCTTAAATGCAAGTTCACAAATGCTTATATTATGAAGAAACTTTACTTGTGTAGAGACTGAAGTCATTAGATAAGTAGGGTTAGGCCTTGGAAGTAAACAACTGTAGGCTTGGAAATTCTGCATAAGTTGTTCTTTCTGATCTCTGTCTTAATATCATAAACAATCTTTTTTTTTTCCTAATCCCACCAGATAACCATCTTACAAATGAAAAACATACAGATGAAAAGACTATGAAAGGTATTGTTATGAGTTCTGTCGCAGAATTCAGTATCACAGGCACTTCATCAAAGGGTACCAAAAAAGCGAAGAAATTGTCAGATGCAAGCACATCATCCATTGCTTCCCTGGAGAAATGCAGAGAATTCACTTACATTGAAGATGACGCATCAGTACATCAGAGAGACACTGACGGTATGTTTTATAAAACAGATCACATTTAAGCTGATTTCTAAATAATGCCCATTGCAAGAGTGTTATGTGTATCTAACTTGAAATACATGCTTACATGCTGAACAGGAGGTTCAAGAACATAGCCAAAATCATCATTAAGTTGCCCTGCAGAGGTTTTTGAGATAGACCAGAATCTGTAGATGATATTAAATTGTCAGTGATATTAAAGTCACAGAAGAGGAGCTTTGAGTCTATAGGGCAACAGAGCGTTTGTACTTTTGTAATGCGTGTTTGCACACAGGTACTAGTGTCGGTATCAGATAAACAGAGTATCTCGCATGGACATGTTTCTCCCGAAGAGCAGAGGCTGTTGCTTTTGCCAAGGGTACCACAGCAGCTGCTGTGGTTGCTGAAGAGATGCTACGTCTGGTGGTCAGCAGTTCTTGTACGGATCATTACATCCAGCCCTGCCATTCTGCTGACCCGTCACCAAATCCCCCCTCTGCTGACTACGCTACAAAACTCACATGGGTCAGGATGAGGAGCTCTCTTCATACTCGGCGCTGCTCCTGCGGAGAACTGTCTCTGATGACTGGGCCAGGTGGATACACATGGATAGGACTTCTGGTTAGTTCAGTACACTCTGTGTTTTGAAAAAGCATATTTGAGATCAAAGCGCTATGGAAGGTAGTTACAAACCAAAATTGCAGCAGAAGCCAAGTAGTTCAAGTGCATTTTCACAAATGAACAATGCTGAAACACAACTTGCTCTGGGGCTAATAGTCAGAGATGTCTTACCTTTTCCAAAAAGGAGCTGATGATTTTTATTGTGTAAAAGCACGAGTTAAAGAGCCTAATACCTGCATTATTTTTGTAAGATTTTCAGAGGTAATAGTATAATAACCAAGGGTTAAGGAATAGAATGGGTTGTAAACGTTCATTACAGGCCAAGGGGCATGGCTCCTGCTAATCTAAATAATATAACACCCCTGATTTTAGTGGAATTATCCAGAGAAACAGCTATTCCTGGTTATTCCAGTGGATGTGAAAAAAGGGCTTCTGTAAAGCATTTTTAAAGTGTGCCTTTTGCAGTAATGGATTAGCGTGTTATATCCAATGGAGTTGGGATCTATCCCGTATCGTATTGGGTCTGGCTGAGACGGAGTTGATTTTCCCCATAGCAGCCCTCACAGCGCTGTGCTTTGTCCCGGGAGCGAACGGTGCTGATAACCCACCAGGGCTTGGGCTGCTGCTGGGCAGCGCTGGCACAGCGTCAGGGCTGTCTCCGCAACGCTCCCCCCGCCCGTGGGCTGGGGGTGGGCAAGATCTTGGGAGGGGACACAGCCAGGAGGGCTGGCCCGAACTGGCCGAAGGGATATTCCATACCATATGACGTCAGCTCAGCAACAAAAGCTAAGAGAAAGGAGGAGGAGTGGGGGGCATTAATTTTCCGATGTTTGTCTTCTGGAGCAACCGCTGCGCGTACTGAAGCCCTGCTTCCCGGGAAGTGGCTGAACATCGCCTGCTGATGGGAAGTAGAGAGTCAATCTTGTTTTCTTTCGCTTCCGCACACGGCCTTTGCTTTCTGCGTACTAAACTGCCTTTATCTTGACCCATGTGTTTGGTTTGTTTTTTTTTTCTTTCCATCCTAATTTCTCCCCCCCGTCCTGCTGAGGAGTGATAGAGCGGCTTGGTGGCACCTGGCATCCAGCCAAGGTCAACCCACCACAGTCCTTTTTTGGCACCCAACGTGGGGCACGAACCCACCACCCTGAGATTAAGTCTTATGCCAGACCCAATACACATATATAATTTAAAACTTCCTAAATTAAGAATTTCTAAATACAGATCAGCGCAATAAACAACCATGCTCTCCAGAAACCATTACTATCTCCATTTGTATCGCTGATCCTGTAATAAAAGGGATGTCTCCGACACATCTATTAGAATACATTTAATGCCCATGAAGGATCTGAAGTATTTATTTCATTTAGGGGACTTGTCCTCTAGTTGAGATGCTCGCTTTTTCCTGAGTTACTGGCACACAGGTGTATACCATATGATGCAAATAAACAGATTTCATGCTCCTTAAAAAAGCTAAAAGTGAAGGAAATTAACAAAAAAGAGCCAATCTGTGCTCAATTAATAACGTTAAGGGCTGGATGGAAGCCAAGAAAACCAAAGGAAGCCAGATTTGTGGTTGTCACTGCATACTCTGCTCACTCTACTCTGACAAGTTACTGCTTATTCCATAGACACGAGGCCAAATCCTGTTTGCTGGTGCATGGAGAACCTCTGAAGGCAGTGACAGCTGAGGAAATTGGTGATTATTTTGTTCCCTGCACTCAGAGAGGAGCCCATCCAAAACTCATAGGTCTCACCAAGGGTGACCATCGTGGCCACAGCGAGCTTTGGACCAGGTTTCTTCAAGACATCATCTGCGTGAGCAGGGGGTGAGCTGACAGCCACCAAACAAGAGCAGGAAAATTTAGAGATGAAGCAGGCTAGCAAAATTATTAGAAGTTCTTCTTCTGCACTAATTAATCCACTAATGTAGAGAATGAGGGCTGAGGTCGTTGTTCTCGCCGAGACAAATGCAGTAATGCCGTTTTGCAAACAGCAGGGAAAACAGAGGAGAAAACAGGAGATTGCATCTTCTTTTATGCAGTTTGTGGCTAATTTATTTTCAAATATATAAATGAATGCATAGGAATGGATGTTTAATTGCTAATATCTATTATTTATATACATTACCCTACTTAAAACAGGACAAAAAAGCCTCACACATGCAGATTTTTTGAAATGTGTTACATCCATTATCACAGTTCATGGTGTGTGCTCTGATGGGAATTTAAAAGCATCTTTACTGCACATCACAGACTCTGTGCTGAAACATTACTTTATTATTAAAATCTTGTGCTTTTTGTGTGCTCTCTTTCCTGGATGAAGGCTTAAGAATCATATCTATTCTCTCCAAATTACATAAGCACCATTATGGTTAACCCAGGAGAAAACCTGTTATTAGAAAACAGATCTTTGGAGAGGGAAAAAAAATTTTAAAGATCCTTAATTGATATATAATTTTGAATTTCATCTCTCACATCTGTGTATAAGAAGGAAATTTCATAAACATAATATATCTAAGAAGAATACTCTTAATTACACCAAGGACTACTGGATAGAATGATTACATTTTCTACCGTGTAAATTTCCTACAATTAAATGCAGCAGTGTCACCTTATAAAATGTTTCAATTTTATAATTATTTCAGTTCATTTAGTTAGAAAAAAATATAAGCATGAATTTACTAAGTATCACCGAAATCTAGTCATTCTTATTCTAGAGAACTGACTTGGAAGTTAGTTGTGCTTGTCTGAACTTAAATAGATCTTGACATATTTAAATAAGTATTAAAATTGATAACATTGGCGATGATATGCTACTTAGAAAGAAGTTCAATCACATGCTATTTATTCTTGCTACCTGCTTTAACTGCCTTTTTTTTTTTTTAAAGAAGCTGGGATGGTTCTCTTGATTTTGTTTTTCATCAAGAAAGCTTTCTTAAAAACTAAAAAAAAAAAAAAAAAAAAAAAAGAACATAATTCTGGAAACTTCCTGGCTTCCTGGCAGTGAACTTTATGTTACGTGAGAGAGAAAATGCCACAACAGAACCAATGCTGTTGAATGAGTTCACAGTTAGTCATCCTAGGGCAAGAAATGTGGTTATAACCATATGCTTTCCTGAAAGAACCAATGAAAAGGCATTCATATTGTTGAAGGCATTTTTCCTTTCCAAAAACAAGGAGGGAAAAAAAAATTGAAAGGTCTGGGTCTTTGCGCTCCAACTGGATTCACACAGTCAGAATCTCCCACCTGCTCCGAGCCCTGCTGCACCCGCAGGCAGCCTCCCCAGGTGCTGTAGCTCAACCGTAGGGAGTTAATTAGTTGATTTTTGAGGGGAACAAGTATAACACAAAGTTTTTGTCACGGTGACCAGGTTTTCAGGAATATTCACTGCCTCCAGACACACATCCTAGCTGATACTGTTGTCCAAACACTTGTCTCCTTTCAAAAATTAACAAGTCTGGGAAGGAAAGAGGTGAGAAACCCGTTTCGGTGGGGAAGTGGAAGGGCCCCGGGCTGAGGATCGATCGGCACTGCCCTCCGTACATGCTGTTCTCCAGACTTGCTTTTCCTCCCCGTCTTTGGCTAGGCAATCCAGCTGCCACTAAACATTTTTACTGAAACAGGCTACTCACAGAAATCAAACTATAAGCAGATGGTGAATCTGCACCCTTTTTTTCCCACGTGTGTACGGATTCGGTCTTGTTCATAAGATCATCTCAGTCCTTACGCAGGTGCCATATCGAAGTCACGAGCCAGAGATGCACCGTCCCGTGCACCCAGACTGACCACGCAGAAAAGCAAGAACTAGAGCTGGAGAGTCTGCGGGCCCGATCCATTCTCCACAAAAGCTTTGGGTGTTCGCACGTTGACTTCCAGCAAGGATTTACTCAGACCGTAACAGACTTACAGCTCAGATAGGAATCGTTTAAACAAGAAGGATTCGCTTCACTTCTGAGCCCTTCGCATGCAGGCAACAATGCCCCTGAAAGGGGTTTTTTTTTGTTGTTTTTTTCTTGTTTAATTTTTTTTTCCTTCCCAGAAATAGCAGGAGCAGCGTGACGATTTTTGTCTTGAATTGTCACCTCCAGTGCCACGTGCGTTGGTCAGGTAGCACACGTGGCATCACAAAGCAGCAGCACATCCAAACTCCTGCAAGGCTGCAAACCCCCCAGCAGAGCATCCCTGCTGCGTGAGGTTCACTCCTCTGCTGAAATTTATAGCCCAAACTCTTTTAAAATGCTTGGGCTATAAATCATAGAATCATTTAGGTCGGAAAAGACCTTTAAGATCATCGAGTCCAACCATAAAGCTGGTTCAGAGTACTTGTTCCTCTGAACTTCACTGCCACAGAATATTTTCATTCAAATTACTTTCATGCCGCTGTTGTTTTTCCAGAACAAACAACATAGAAAATAAATCCTTTCATTTGACTTTATGGAAGTAGTTATCATCAATGTATTTTTAGCCTACCCTGAGTGCTGTCTTGCATCTCATTTCTGTGTAGTCACACTCGCCTGAGCCTGGGTAATGGGGTAATCGAGCATGCGCTTTTTCTTATGTCTCACTGCTTTTCCTTTTTCTTAGATGAGTGCGCAACACTTATCCTGGCCTGCTTGTTCTGCCAATTTTGGGACTTTCTTATAATGCTGCCTGATACCTGTGAACACTGGCTGACAGATACCTGTTGTCCATCCAATAGATACTACCAGACCTCCAACGAAGACCATACCAACAACGACTGCAACTGTGACTGTGACATTGATTGCAGCCTCTTTGAGTCCTGCCACGAGACTGGGGAATGCCTGGAACTCGCCATGGAGATTTCTGAAGTCTGCTATCGTTAATAGGAAAATCAGTGACAAAATTCCTCAAAACTGCCTGAAAGTGAACTGGCAGAGTACAAAGGAGCAAAGTACACTTTTTTTTTTTTTTTGAAAGATGACAATAATACCCAGAGTGTTTGCCAACCAGGACTATGTGCATCATGCTGCTCCCACCCTGGAGGTCTGTATATCTGTACCATTCTGGTTGTATGATTTCACAAACTGCTGAAACCAATAAAGGGCAAAAAAGGGTATTCTCCTTTGCCATAGGTGACAACAGAATTCCTAAGTGCCAAGTGTGCTCGATGCTTTACCCACTGTCAATCCAAGGCTTTTATAAACCTCTAATTGCTTTAAACACGGATTTCCCCGTTCATAAACACAGGACAAATTAGGATATTATTTTAGGACCAATATATGTTAGTTCATCTTCCTAATGGATTCATACCTAAACATGTACTACACATTGTTGGTTATTATTAATAATGTATGATATAGCATCATTTTATAATTAAAAATTTATTTATTCAATCTCTTAAAACACACTTATATGCTCAATTTAGATAGAAAAGAAAATTAAATGAATTAGAAACCATGGTAGCGGTAATTACAGCAAATGTCTCTAAAAATCTCCAGTGAATTTTGTAGAGGAAGCATTTTAACAGGGTAGTGCAATTCGACAGTGTATTAATGTGCGTGCCTATGGTTATGTAATAACAGGTTATGCCTATTGTTCATTAGTTATAGGAAAGGGCTCCTTAAGTGTAATTAGCCTAAATGGGAATCGACTGCACATTTCCAGAGGAGAATTACCCCGTGGATAGCCAGTAACTCCTTTGCCTGCTTTTCACCTGTGAGGTTTCTGCAAGCAGCAGAACATTGCCGCCTATTCTAGCGGAATCGGGCATCTCCCCCTGCGCACAAAGGATTACAAAACGACAGTATCTACCCTGGCCGTGCTTTCAAACTCCCTCTATCTCTTTTCTGATGGCAGGTCTGATTAATAAAAAGGAAATGCATATTGCACATTACACATATGGCAACAAAAGCATGTAAATTCAGCTGCCTGAGGGTGCACAACGCACGTATTAAGCACAGAGGAAAATACAGAGTTGATTGCTCACATTAGATATTGATAGATTAACACCAAAGACAGTGTTTGCTTCCTACAGGCACTAAAAATCCACCCAAAACCCCCACTGATCTCAGCGCAGAAGTGCCCGGGGAATCCCAAGCAAGAATCCTGGACGAGGTGCTGGCACACTCATCATTGCTGAAATTATTGAAGCCGGTTGTTTAATAATCTGAGTTTCAAATCTGTAGTCCTGACACAAAAATATTTAATGGAAACAAAAATCCATGTCAGTTCCCACCCCCCACCCCCCCAATTCTGGAAAATTCATGTTTTCAAAAAATCGGACAGTAAGGAGTAGGCAGAACTTTGATTTTTTTACAGGTATCTTACAAAGCTTAGTGACAGGACAACAAACGATAGACATACAGTGAGCAGCCCAGCACACCTTGTTTCTGTGCTCCTTCCAGGACACTGGTGGGAAGTAAAAGAGGTTTCCTCGTTTTAATTGTGACATCACACTGTAAATTGTAGCCACATAATGAAAAAAAATCATTAGTCCTTAATTGCCACACCAGCGCTAGCCCGCTGGCTGCCTGAACCCAGGTCCAAAAAGCACTAACCACCACCGCGTGGGAGGCTCTGGTGTTGCACACCCTGGGCTGGGCAATGCTGAGTTTTAATGCTCCAGGTTGCACTTTCCCACGGATTTTTGATCTTAAATCCCCCAATACTGAGCCTCACAACTGAACTGTCAGTGCAACGTATTGGGCCACAGCGACTTTGGATCATTCCACTTTCTACCATAGGTTCTCCTCAGCAAAGTGGCAAGTGGTCTTAGATGAATAAAGACACTGACCCAAAACATTTAAGAGTCAGAAAAGGAGAAAACCTGCCCCACATACCATTTCTTAGAGAAGTACCAATAGAGAGGCACATTGGCGGCCCTTGCTCTTGATGCTGCCGTCCAAAAGGGAAGATTTCATGTGCAATGGCTGGAAGGAGACCAACAGAGGAACCCAGAAGGTGGTGTACACCAAAATGCTGCTGCAGAGTGACCCAGTGATGGAGAACTTGTCTTGCAAGACAGGATGCCTTCTGAACCCGCAAGGTAATACACATTGACACATACTGGGATCACCCATGGCAGGTGAGGTCTCCATGCATCAGCTGGGAAACTGAATTAAGAACTACCGGCACAAATACTTTTTTTCAACTCTTTTCCTAGGAATCGTTATTCAAAAGAGGCTTTTTTCATGTTTCAATCCATAGGTTGGCAAACTGAGGTCATGTCTACTACAGGGCACGGGTAAGGTCAAAGACAGACTTACGATGGTCACAGCCATAGCCATGGCTAGACAGGATGTCCCAACAATATGAATTGGATCACACTTTGGGGTATATTGAGAGCTGCTGCTGTAGTGAATGGTGGTGTTTTAAAAACACAGCAATGCCTCCTTGCCTAAAGCGTACAATGACACCTTGCCTAGTTTCCTGCTTTAAGAAGTAGGTTTTTAGAGGCCTTCTGTATCAGCAAATGAAACCTTGAAAAATGTGCTATTTCGTTCAACGTAGTAGAAACAGCAGTTTGTGATGACTTTGTTTTCTGCCATATAATTGCTAATTGCAACATTGCATTTTCATGACACACAGGAACCTTTTAATACATTGACACCAGAGAAAGTCAGTCAGACTTTTCCATTTGCTGTTTCAGAAACTGGGTTTCCCCTTTGGAGAGCCATCCTATTCCCACGCTAAACCGACTTCCTAGGCCAAAGAAATACCCCTTTATCAGATTTAAACATGGGTAGACACTCCAGTGAAACAGAAGTATTTGGAACAATTAAGGCACTCTCTGTATTTTTTATTTACTGGAAAGGAAGGTCTGAGCGCTTGAGTAGGAGGCGTTTGGGTGGATGGCTGTTCTGAACATGTTAGACTCAGTTGTGCTCCTGGAGAGATGTCAGCTCTGCAGCGTGTGAAACCAACTTCTCAGAACAACAAATAAAAGTTACCATTTTGCAAATGGGAACATCACTCTGATACGACGCCTCTCCTCAGCACCATAAATGCGCTGACAGATTGGTTGGGGGAAGAGAGAGACAGAGATAATAACGAAGAGTTATATTGCTACCTTCTACAGGAAGGGACCATGGGATGCTCTCTAAGGATCTCCTCTTGGAAATGTCCCAGCAGTCTCATCCTTAAGAGGAAAATGTCTTTTCACCTCCTTTCCCTGTGTTCTCAGGACACAATACAGATTAGGATGCAAACTCTTTACAGCAGAAATTGTCATTTGCTAGATATTGTACTGCACCCTGCACACAGAGGACTTGAACATGAAAGGCCTCAGGGAGCTTCCAAAAGGTTAAAGACCAGTTAAAGGAAATTAAATTCTCCCACTGAACCTGAGCCCTTCTGTAATGTTGTTCTGGTGCCTTACTCTCTATGCGCACTATGAGTCCCTTTAGATATGGGCTAACAAAAACTAGCCCGTGTGCACCCCCAAACGCAGGGAGCATATTATATTATCTCCTTTGACTTTTCTTCGCTTCCTAGAGCATTTTGATTGTTCATACTCTCTTAAGCAATCACAACCAGAATGACCAACATCTTCCAAATGTCAAGACAACGCACAACTCTGCCTTAACTCCAATGCTACAGCTGAGCTCTAGAAGACTTTGGTTCTCAGGAAGAAAGCAAAATAGTGGAACAGTTCAGATGTTCACAATTGTTATGCTTGTACAGTATTGAAAAACATTCAATAGTGTTGGACTAAGAAAGTATGTATCTATTAAATTTTTCTTATAATTACATGAAATGGGTGGTTCCATTGCTTTAATCTTCATCTATGTCAAGATATATTTTAGGCCTCTTAGGCAAGATAAGTTTCCTATTATGCAAGAAAATAAGTTTACCAAACAGACTGGGATTTCCGGGCACCGCTCCACTATAATTCACAGTAACTGAGTACTAATCATGATTAATAATCTATCATTCCTGTGGTTTAAAAAAAAAAAGGGGGGGGGAGGGAATTATTGAGAAATTGCACTTTCTCGTAGCATACTTCATATCATTGCACAATGGAACAATTCTATGGAATTCATTATTCTGCTGGTAACAATCAAGATTTCCTTAACATTGCACACGAACAGGAATCGTTGCCATCTGATGCGTGTTCCATGGCCTGTGCAAAATGAGTTGGTGGGTGCAAGCCAATTCATAATGGATGTGTGCCTGTATCACAAAAAACACCAATTATATGGTACCCTTAGGAAAAATGCCAAGGTCTGAGTGTAAACAGAGCACTTTCTGTCCCAAGAGTTAACTCATCTGTGGTCAGAGTTGAAACACAATAGAAAGAGCAATGCTGAACTGCATCTACTGCCTTCGTAAAGAGCTTCAACCTCCTGAGGTATCAGCTGGCACCTCAGATCCCCTTTAAAATAAAAGAAAAATCACTCTTAAGTGACACACTCATTGTGCCGCTTCCCCTGGCACCCATTAAAGTCATCATGGAGGTTGCACAATCATAAAATGGAAGAGAGACAGTTGTTGTTACAGTGTATAATTTGTCCTCTTTCTACATGTATCCAGAAAAAACAAAATCTATCGTCACTAAATAAAAAGTGTCTATTCGTCAATCCCTGTTTGATGTCTAAGAAATCTACAAATCAGAAAATGCTGAAAGTCACTGACTTATCATCTCCTAGTGCTTTCCAGCGATGAGCCACCATCCTCCGTGTATTGGAGAGGGACCACGGACTTCCAACAGGCAAGTTCTCAGGCCACTAGAGTATCTTGTTTATAAAATAAAAAGCAAAAAGAGAAGATGTCTTATGGACATTCTGTTGATGGCCTGCCTGAGCAGAGCAGTTTAAGTAACTAAGTAATATTGGAAAAGTCTGCTTCCATATTCGAGAACCTTGCAACTGAAACAGTCATCCCCATGCTCATGCCATAGTATATTAAAATGACCACAGTACAAAAAGAGGACAAAAACACCTTGCACAAGCACACAAGAAAACCACCATCAATATCATTAAAATGCAGACTCAATTTATATTGCCAGTTTTGCCGTGATTTCTATGAAATAAAAAATAATATCAGAGAGCAGCAAAAAAAATACTATTAGATCAACTGTATAAAAAGCATGTGATTCCATTAGCAAGCACAGCTGAGAAAAGGCAGGATTTAAATCAAATCTAAATATGATAAGATTATACAGCCAAAGTGACGTGTCCATTTTAGAAACATACAGGGCAGGGACAGAAGCAGCAAAACAAAAGTAGAATTTTGGTTTTATGCTGTAAAACACGTTCCGTCTTACACAGCAGTTAAAAACCTGATGGAATTATCCTGTTAGCACCTCAATTTTATACCGTACTTGTTCTAGGTAAACAACAAATGAGCAGTTAATTTACAGGGACACCCTTTGCTCATCTTTATTGTAGTATATTTGCCTCATTCATTCCCTCAGAGTGTCAATGTGCCCTATCACTTGGTACAGTCATCACATACACAAACTCTTCTGCTCAGGAAACAGCAAAACTGCTCGCAGAACCACAGTTTCAGCTCCTAAAAACTTTTGGTTTGTTGTAATGTGTCTTTGCTCCACATGGAGTGTGAAGCAAAATGTGCCGAAGGTTGGTGTTAAATGGGGGAGTCAATTGTTTAAAATAAAAGGATCAGGTTTTCTAATCTGTTCTCTTTTGGAACAGGAGAGCTCGCCCTGCAGTTCATGAGCCTTTGCATCAGAAATGAAGCCAGAAAAATCTCTCTCAAGAAGCATTTTTTTGATAGTATAGTGTCCAAGAGTCTACTGTGTGTATATACACATATATATAGAGAGAGGTAAAGTATTAAGAAGCAGAAAGAGATGGGGTAGCTTTGGGTAATGTAACTGATAGCAGCTGTTACGAGCTCGTGATCTCCAATTGCTCCCTGGAAGAGTTTTCTCCTGTCAGGGTAATCTTTGCGATTTCTGCTCACACCAGAGGCAAATGAGCCGTAGTATGAAAGCAGGACAAGCATCAGCAGGTCTTTGCCCCAGCTTCTGGAGATTTCTGCTTCCTCACACGCTGCCCACTCCTGTCTTCATTTACATCCAGATGGTCTCTCTGTGAAATAAGTTTCATTCGTAAGGGATTTCAACACAGTTCGAACTCAGGAGTGGAGAAGGGCATGCATCAATATTCACCTTCCCAAACATATAATCAAATACTAATCCATTTTAAAACCCTTGATTTTACTATGCATTTCAATTTTCCTACAATCTATAACCCGTACACACCATAAAGTCATCACTGAGAGGGAAAGCTGGAAAAATCCAGCTACCTTTCCAAATAGAAATCAGAAGATATATTTTTAGCTACATTAAGCCAATTGCATGCAGCTCTGCACACTTATGTAATTCCAATATAAAAATAATCCACAATATTCCAAAGGAACAAATCCAATTCTTAGTCATATAAATTTTCTTATAAGTCCATCAATACCCATTCCAAAAATGTCTCAGTCTCCCTGAGTGCTAGAGTTGGAACAAAAGACCAAGTCCTTTAAAATGCCTTTGGAGTTTCCAGGGATGTTAAATCTAATTGCCCTTAGCATAGCACCGATCCACAAAGGTTTAAGTCATGGAAAATGTATTTTACCTTTATACAAAAAATACTACGCAAAGTTTATTGGGGCACAGTAAAGTCAGATCTAACTTACTTCGTGCAAATTTCAGACAGAAAGAAATTAACCTTTGATGGTTCACTTTGACTAACCAGGCCAGAAAAATGTGTCTTCTCATTGCAGACACGCCATATTATATTAAGTTATATGATACGATAGGGTATGGTATGACAAAATATCAGTTTGTGCACTTGAGTGTACAAGTATACATAGAAATCCATATTTATACTCATGGATATTTATAGCAATGCCTCTGTGTTCCAAGAAGCAAGAAATGATGGAGAGTGGGCAAAGATTAATTGTGATGGAAACCTTCTTAAGACAAAGCCAGAACCAGCATTATTTGTTAATGCCTTTAGAAGCTGTATAATTATCAGAGCTAAAGTTGAACAGAAATTTTCCAGTAAAATGGTTGTTCATGACAGAGTGATCACTTGTTAAAGCAGACCTTGCAGCATCACGGGCAAGGCAGTGTTGGGAACTGCTCATTTCCCTGAAGGGCTCCATGGGGCCGGGGCAGCCCACAAGAAAGAGGAGTGACCTGGGCACTTTCCTGGGAGCCTGGGAAGTTCTTGAGATTCAGGTCAACCGTCTGTTCCATTTCATTGAAATATAAAATAAGAACTAGAACAGAAACCTTCTTCTTTTTCCAGAATGAGTTGTCTTTGATGATCCTTCTATATGGGTTTTTTCATTTTCTAACATGTATCTGAACCACGATTTTTCCCCACATTCTAGAATCTCTGGTGGAATAAAACCCTTTACCTTCATCTGTAACGGCTCTGTCATGCGGAGCAGTGTTTTAGAGGCATGGGAGGAGACTATGTCTGACTCAGAGTGCTCCTGATTTTAAAGACAAAAGAGGGAGAAGTGTAAGACTGCACGGTCTGCAAACAGGAAAGCAAGACAAAGGGACCAAGGGTGGATTTTTCTCCTCCAAGAACTTTATTTCTCAGCTAGAAATCTGATCTGCAGCGAGGGGGCCCAAGGGACAAGCCATGTTTATAATGCAGCCAAGGACGCTGTTCCCTCAGTTCAGTCCCCCGCCGCACTCAACACTCCTAAGCTGCGTCTACTCTATAAAGGCCCAAGAAAACTTAAGCAGCCTTAAAAAAAAAAAATTTGCAATGGCACGTCTTCTTACCCAGCATCATGGAAAAGTCACGCTGCTCTGCATATAGCCTTCAGGATTGTGTCTGTAACACTTGAAATCCTGCCCAAGTCTGGCTTCGCTCTCGCTAACAGGTACTCTGTGTGCTTCTGCATCTTTTCCTACAAGCAAATGTTGCAACTTTCCTATTGCGACAGCTGTAATAGGCATTCACTTTACTCTGTTTTTCCTTAACACTCCCGATTCCTTTTATATCTAGTTGGGAAGACGCTCAAGCGCTAATGGCACTTGTTCAGCCATCCAGAGAAGGCACAGCGTCGTCTTTCTAACTATTTGTATTTCTTCATTTTGGAAATCTGAACTTTGCCGAGATCCAAATGCCTGATATTTAACTTAGATTCATCCCTCTTAAGGTCAGAAGGCACCATTAAAATTATCTGGCAACACAAGATCGGCATCTACTTGGAGAAAGGAGGTTTTAAATCAGTCATTCATTCCTCTTACTTCTGTTTGGCCAGTAAGAGGGTTCCAGGTGCCAGATAATTAAGTCACCACTGACAGATGAGACAGGTGATAGACCTGCATCCATATGCTGTCACTTCTAGTTTGGTAACCTCAAGGGATGTGGCTCACGCTGCACGATAGTGATCTACAGCTGCTGGTGTTTGCTAATCGGTCAGCACAGGCTCCTTCTGCCACCACCTGATGGAAAAGTCCTAAGGGGCTGAGCAGAAATGTAGCTCTTAAGGCTCCAAAGACATCATTTCATGGAAAAGGACCTGCTCTGGGGTTTCAGGCCACAAGCAGTTTCTGCTGTCGGCCCTGTGAAGTGGTTCAAAGAGTTGGGAACAGCATCAGTGCAGTCCTGCACAACGGCAAATAGTCTGAACTGACTTGCAAGCCACTTCCAGATCTTTGAATCTAAGCACGAAAAATGGCTTGAATGGTGTAGGAGGAAATGGCACTAATAAGCCCTATGAAACCCATCAGTAAGGCAGAGCAAGGAGAGCTGCAGGGGAGCTAAGGGAGTATGGCGACAGCCAAAAAATTCAGAAACTCCTTCAGCAAACAGGGAGAGAGACATACCACCACCCAGGCGGGTCTGACATAAGGGTTTTGGACAGGAGCCTTCAAAGTTTTATTACTAGGCTCCTTTTTGTAAGGCAGGGCACAGCAAATACTCCATTTAAGGCTTCTGTGGAGTAGAACCAGAAATATCCAGCCTTGCAAATACCCTCACCAGCCAAGCGCGGAGCCGAGACATGCAAAATGAGCGCCCGTCAGCTCGGTGCCAGCACAACAGAAGGCAGAAGTGCTTCAAGGAACTTGTGACAGGTTCTCTGGATGCACCAATTTGAGACGGGCCAATCCCTGCTCAAAATGTGCAAACTCTCACACTCCTTGGCATGACCGCGCAGCCAAAATGCACATTTTTTAAAGGATTCAGAGAAAACACGACCAAAGGGACAAGAACGCAGAAGAATTTGGCAATGGGAAGCAGATGCTTCCTAGGGAGGAGACAGGACTTAGTTTGAAAAAGGTTTGAGGGAAAACTTTATATATAGCGATGAAGTTGCTGAAGTCTATTCTATTGTAGAATATCTAACTCATGGGGAGGACTGGACTCTAAACAGTCCCACCTAGGAAAGCAACTCTGCGGAGATTCACCCTGGGGAGTGAGGCAACTTAAGTGGTATAAATATCAGTGCTCTGGTTTACCTACAGCAACTGCTGCTGCAGCCGCCGCAGCCATCCATCATGACCCAGGTGACCCAGGTTTTGTCACTCGCTGCTCTCTAACATCCCCTCTGAAAGCCCGGAGGTGGCATACCAGGGATGCCTGCAGCGAGAGCGTGAGCTGGGGTGCAGGGCTGGAGTGGGAAAAAGAAAGAGAAGGGATCAAAACACATGTAAGTCACAAAAAGAGACTCAAGGTGAGCTCCAAAGTTGCTGGCAAGAAAAAGTGACCATTAGTTTTGAGGAGGGAGGTGGCACAGTCCAGGCTTGTTCCTGGCTAGGGGGATACAGTTTTTAGGTGAACTTTGAGAATTGTAATGGTGCTAAGCATCGAAAGAGAAAGAAAATGAGGGACAGGTTGACCTGTGAGGGATGGAGTTGCCTACCTAAAAGAGAGAGAAATGGCAGGTTTTAGGGGAAAGGACCAGGACAGGGTAGAGAGCCCCATGAGAGAAGGAAGAGAAAGAACATCATTACTCTCTTTTATTACACGAAAAAAGTGCTTGTCTTCATCCAAACAGATCTTACTTTACTTTCTTCTCATAGGCAAGTATGAAATACATTATTCCAAATGGACCTCAGTTACATCTTGAGCTGCGCCTTTGCATCCTTCAGTTAAAAAAACAAGACACTTGCAGTTCTCTGGGCTTCAGTCCTTTTCATACTGGTGTTAATTTTATTTTTCAAGCTGAACAAGATCACTCCTCATTCACATCTTAGGGCCTCCTCATAAAGTTAGCCTGCGAAAGCGAGACAATTGGACTGAAAATTTTTGGACTTGCCTTGGATTTGGAACACTCCTAAAAACCTCACATTTCCTTGGAAATACTCCCCCTTTGACCAAACTAAACCTGCTCTGTTTCCACTAAGTGTCACAAGATTGTACCTCCCTCCAGCGGGACCAGAGAGTTTCCTTCCTATAAAGCGCTGTTTAAAGGCCAGCTGCACTCCCGAGGCTTCAGCAACAGCCTGCAGCCTCCAGCACACCACATGCCAGAAACCAGCACCTATACGGGCTCGCAAAGGCTGTAAAACATCTTGTGCAGAGTGGGGGGGGGGGGGAAAAACCCACAACAAACTGCCAGGGAGCTTTGCCAAACACTTTCTGCTTATTTGCACCTATGCCAAATGCTTTGCAGTCTCTCGCAGGGGCATCAGAAAGTCACCCCACAGCAGCCGCGGGAAACAGGGACGTCCCTTCTGCCAGCGCCCGCGGAGAAGGGCTGGGGCAGAGCTCGTGCTCCCGAAGAACTGGGGTAGTTTTGAGATGTCTGCATTGAGATTAGGCTGTCTGATGCCTTTGGGGAGAAAACTTTTGTCTGAGGCACAATTCCGCTTCTGAATCACATCGCTTGGAAACCAAGAAGCAGAGAAACAGGAAAATACAGGGCACGAGCTATCTTCTTTTTGAAGAGGACTTAACTTCTGCAGCGGTTTGGCATTGCTGCCCACACTGTCCTGCAGGGACCTAGGAGACAAGCTCTTCTCCACACCTAACAAGAATCTTTGGCTTCAGGAGAAGCAGCTTTTCCCAGTCTGGGATGTAAGAGGAGGCTCTTACGGGTAATAAGATCCTTCTTGCCCAGAAGGAACAAAACTTGGAGAAAAAGTGAACCAAGGGGAGAGGTGACTTAGGCTATGCCCTTCGCTGCTTTGAAATTAGCTGAGAGGAGCTGCATTTGTCTCTTGCAGAGAGAGAAGAGAGAGTTTTAAGCGCAGCAATTTTTAAGCAGTTGAGAAAGGCCCGTGTCCTGGTTGGGGCAGGTGATCGGGAGCATCCTGCACTGCACGTGGAGCAAGGGAGACAGCAAGGCACCAGCCAAGCACGGGCCAGAGGAAGAGTGGTGAAGATAAGCACTTTGCAGATGAATAGACTTTACGCCAATTAACTTTCCCCCTCCATACTTTTTTTCCTTTACCAGCGGTCATTCCCCGCCGCTGGTCCTGGCAGCCTGGGGTGACACACCGGGTGCTTTTGCCTCAGCAGCCCTTCTGCTGGCAGCAGGGCAGCCCCGGCTCCTGGTGCTGCTGGAAGCTGCAGTGAAGCCTTTCAGCACAAAAGAGTAATTCCTTCTACTGGGGGAGCATTGAAAAGCAACCAGGAGCCACACAGACATACAAGAAGCCATAAGCCTGTTTGAGGAGCTTACAACATAGGAAGGCAACAACAACAACACAAGAGAAATTATGGGAGAAGGCACAAACAGAGGGATACAGGATGCTCTAGGGTTCAGGCAGCCACTCATTAATTCCTTATTCAGTGTGGTTGTATTATTTCTCTATATAACCATTTGACTTGAGCCAGCCTCAAGTCTCCAACTGTTAGGTCCCCTTCCAACACAACAGAAAAACTCAGTTTTGAAGAGGAAACACAAAGCACAAAGGTACCTTCATATCTCTGAGGAACCTTAGCCTCCCCTCAGAAAGCACAGGCAAAGACAGCTCCCAAACGGCCACCCTCGCAGGTCAGCCTAAATCTGTCCTTTGCAAAGGACAGCTGATTTCGACTTAAACACAGCTGTGCCTTACCCTCAGCTCCCGCAAGCTGGCATCCGCATGCTGAAGTGAGGGTCCCTGCTAACGGCTGCCGGGGGGGACCCGGTCCATCGCATCTGCAGGTGTGGCAAGAGGATGCTCGTGTGCATGAGCACCCTGATGACACAGGATGGATGGTCCTGGACACCCCACGACCAAAGCGAGACCCTCCCAGGCGCCTGCCCTCACCCCTCACACCACCTCCCTCTCGCTGTGCAGACACCGGTGCAGAATCTGCCCCGATAATGAGATCCAGGACTGTCACTTCTGACATGGGGCTGGCTTTTGTCAAAACCTATCAGTAGGACTCCGTTTCCCCACTATTTTGAACCTTCTCACATACAACATTGAAGCCTCAGATTTGTCAAAACATGCAAAGGTGCTGCCAGAGGCTGAGCAACTCATTCTAGTCCCTTTACAAAGGCATTTTAAGGAAAGAAACAACATGTCAGGGCGATGCCAACAACTGACTGTACCAACAAGGAGAGATTTGACGTACTATTCTATGCTGCAGTGACTGTTATAATAAAAGGCGGCAGTGCATTAGTGAAAGATTTATGCTAGTATTTCAACAATGGAAAACATGAGCTTTGCTGTATTCTCACTCACACCGAGACAGGCAGCGAGGGCATGTCATGTAACGCTATTTCCAGGAATGATGTTACAATTGAAGAAATGCTGATTTGCTGGTACAGTAAGACAATTCCTGGAAGCAGGGGAGACCCTCGTATTATTATCATTGCAGAGGGAGAATTTGACTGTACAGTCTCTTATCCCGGGCTGCTTAGGAGGGATGGCTCTCCTGCTCCCGAAGGGTAGGAAGAAAAGGTGAGCCAGAAAGCCTGGGAGAGCTGCCGCTCCGCCGCGGCCCCCTCTGCGCGGCAGCAGCCTCCCTGGCACCGTCAGAGCCCTCCATGCCAGCAAGCACAAGCGCCAGCTAATTGAATTTGCTAATGATACATTCTCTCGAAACCCTTCGCGCTGCACCCACCGTTTTGTGCTTGCAATTAAATTAGAAGGAAAAAAAAAAAAAAAACCAAAAAAAACCCATGTGGTGTCATTTGACATTTAGATGTCAAAGTAACTGATTGACAGGGAAAAAATCAACAGCGAAAGGCCCGTTCCTGCCAAAGCCAGCGGGGAGGTTGCCAGCGGCGTTGGGAAGAGCAGGGTTGGGGCCCTTGTGGGCCAAAGGGATGAGGCAAGATGGTGGGAGAGCGGGCAAACAAGCCCTGTGCCAGGTTATCCTGGCCTTGAGAGATGCGGGAAGAGGGAATCGGCCACCTCCAGGAGCCTTCCTCTTTGTCCCCCGTCTTCCAGCACGGGGGTTTGGGACCCACAGAGGGAGGGAGGCAGCGGGCGTCGACACCTGCGTGGGAGGGTTGTTCTGTGCTGAGTCTGGGAAGATGGGGTTCTCCCCCTTGTCAGAGGTTTTGATGTCTCGGGGCTTTTTTCTGCCCCTGTTAAGGATAAAGAAAGGCAGGATTTAAAAAAAAAAAATTCTGAGCTGACCATTGGGAAAAAAGCAGAGTTAAAGCAAATCACTCATTTTGGTCATTTTGAAATCTTTTCTTCGATTTTTTACCTTACAGAATTTGTATTGGTTTTAGCCTAAAGAATAAAATAATGAAAATTTACAAGCAAAAATAAAAAATTTTAAATGTCAAAACCCAGACAGTTTTAATAATTTACAAAAGCTTTTTTACCCAAAACCTTTTCAATCTGAAGAGATTCACCCCAACAGGCCCCATCCTGCAAAAAGCCTCAGTAATGGGAAATACGACTTTTTTCCAATGGGATTAAAGGTTCGCGGCCAGATTCCCAATGAGCCCGAGGAGGGAGACCCGCCTGGGGGTCAGTGAGGTGGGGGGGGAATGCAGAGCCGGGGCCCCAGACCAGCTGCGCACACGCGTGCGCATCAGCACGCTCGACCCGCAGCTTCCCCCGGCATCTGCGCGCGGTCAAACACGGGCCTCTGGTTTGAGAAAGGGAGAAGAAAGCAAAAAAAAAACCCCCAAAAAACCCACCAGGGAATTACAGTTGCATCTTTTCTCTTTCACCGACCTCACGTGGAGGTTGGGTAAATAAGTGAGGTTTTGGCTCACCCGCCGCAGGCAGGCTGGGATCCACCCGCACGGTGTTCAACTGCTGGAGGGGGCGAAGGCACAAATTCCTGTAAAAGAAGAATATTATTAATAATACAAAATTAAAAGCGCTCTCTCCCTCAAGCTCACTTACTCGCTGCCTGTAGCGAACAAGGTACATCAGGGACCTTCCTTGCCTGCGTCCCTGCCTGCAGCGGCGGTGTCCCGCAGACCCCACGGCCCCCGGTGCCGTGGGTTTCGGTGGGCTCCGGCTCAGGCCCCCCCAGACCAGCGCCGGGCAGACGGTGGGCGCTGGCACTTGTGTGTTTTAATGGAGTGGACAAGGTATGTACATGGAGTTAAAAATAAAGCTTTGGGGCTTTTTTCCTTCTCTTAGATGCAGGTGGGGCTATAAAACCCTGTTAGCATGAGTCAGAGAGCCAGACTTGGCAAAGCTTGGCTTGCCACTTTAAAAACAGAACACTAATTAAATCAAGTAACAACAAGGGGAAAAAAAAAAATATCTCTTTTTTTCCAATAACTAATCCAGCCTGAAATGAATTAAAAATATTTTACCTGGCCTCTATTCATGTACAGCATAAAGCAAAAAACATGCCTGAAAAAAAAATTGCTTGGCAAAAACCTAATGCAAATTGCTCTAGCATGAAAGTGCAGACGCTTTTTTAAGCAGTTTAGATAGATTTAATCACGAAGCTGAAAACCTCCTTCTTCTCTGACGAGAGGCCAAACGAATAACCCTCGCTTCCGTGTTCTCTGTAGGGGAGGGAGGATGGGACCGTCAGAGTCACGCTGAATATCCCTTTACAAACTGCTACTAACAGGCAGAAGGGTTTCTTTTGTCTTCCAATGTATATTTTACATCCTATTGCCACTGTAAAAGAGGCTGTGGGTGGGTTCATTAAGGTGATGTTGTGGCAGAAGGTTAGGCTTGGGGCTGGTCCTGTATCCCCTGCGCAGAGATCTGCTGTCGCTGGGCGACGCTCCTCTCTGCCCCAGAATTGTCCCTGACACGGAGATGCTGAACTGGTCCTTGCAGCACGTCTTAGGGGCACAACTGACCTGAAAGGTTTTACTAGCTGTTACAGCAATTTCATTCCCCCATGTTCCTGCTTCATGCAAACACTTCAGGGAAATGAGGTCCAATTTGTATCCACATCAATGCGGAAAAATGTTCATACTTCCAGTACTCCACAGTTCCTTGGCACTATCCTTACAGATTTTCTTCCAGGTTTTTTTTTTTAATCGTATGTTGTTTATAAAAAAAATTATCTTAAGAAATGTTAGTATCAGTGAGACACAGAAAGTCAGTGCTAAAAACACTCAGTAAAAATACTGGAATGTGATGGGAAGTAATCTATTTTTAAAAGCAGCTAATTCCTCCTGAGCACGCCACACTTGCAGAACTAGTTAGCAACATTCAGGCTTCACGCAGGAGTCACGGGACAAAGTTATACAGCTTGCATCGTGCAGGACATCTGATCGGCTCATCACGGGATTCACTTGCCTATAAAATTACTTGGGGCAAAACGATGCACAAATCCAGCTCGCTGTACATGACAGCCGTGCCATTAACTCCAATGGAAATCTGCTCGCCTGAATAAAACAAGACTTGAGCAGCAATAGATACAAAGCGCACAGCCTGCAGTTATTCATCCTGGAGATTTATTTTTATTGGGAGCTATTTACAGAGGTATCTACAGCTGCACATTCGCGGATGCTCGGGCCGGCCTGGACCACGGAGCGTTCCCGCAGGCGTGAGCCCGAGCGCGGCGGCGGCACGCCGGCTCCTCTCCCCGTCTTCATCTGCTGCAGCCGGTGCTCTGCGTGCTATGTGCAGGCTTATACCTGCACCCAAACTGCCATTCGCTTCAGGGACAAATTTGGCTGCCAAATAACAGCGATGCTGGCGGGGGGAGTACAGACCGTGCGCCACGGCAGGGTCCGCACTACCCTTGAAGCCTGAGCGTAAATCCCACTAATGGTCATTAAAATTCCCGGCTGGCGTTGGAAGGAAAATAGACATTGATTGGTGTGCAGGGGAGTTCGGGGGGGGGCACCAGGGAATCGTGCAGCTCCTGCTTAGGCTCCCCATCTCCTGGGGGGGCTCTCTGTGGGTCAAACCTGGGTTAGGTACAGCTCACCGGAGCACGGGACCCACAACCACAGCAGCTCCAGCGGGCACAACGCCGAGCCCCGTCGCAGCTTGTCTTTGCGCCGTCCCGAGCACCTCGTGTGAACGTGGCTCCGCGATATTCCTGCAAGGAACAGAAAACTCAAGGACCATGCCCGAAATTACACGGGAAAAGCAGTGCCGCCTGAGACTTCCCAAGTCCCATCCCTTGCATCTTTTCACTGACAGCATCTTTGGTTTTTTTCAGAGTGCTCATTTAAATTACATTTAATAAGATAGGCACGTCAGATTTTGTTTACAGAAGTTTACTGTTCAAGTCAGTAGGGAAAATAAAAATCTATCGACTGTGGCTTTTAAACAATAAGAACGCAGATTTTTTTTATTAGCGCTTTATTTCAGTGCAGACAGAAACATCACTGACTATCACTGTTGTTTACTGTTAAAGGCACAGCTCCTACTGCCTTTCCACACGGAGAATATTCCCATGGCAATCAATGGAATTTTAGCATAAAGAGCAAAATTTACTCCATCATGTTGTCTCTCTCTATAGTAAATGCTAATTTCTTCCCAACTATAAACGTGAATATTTCTTGCAGTACATTGCAACACAAACCTATTCTCAGCGCGCAATTTAGATTTTCAAGATGTGTACATTCCCAGCGGAGAGTCATTTGTGTGTGTGTGAGAGAGTATATGCATATAAGAAATGAAATGTTAATGACTTCTCCATCTACATTTCTTTACTTGTTAGCTTTCCCTACTAGTTTTCTTCTGCCCTTCAGAGTGCTAATTGTGCCTGTAAAAGTGCAGGAAATTTGTGTCATAAATAGTTTCTGCCTATTACAGCCAATGAAACACATAGTGAGACAAATATATGGGACTGAATCACAAGTTATTTCACTGAAGTCAATGGGGTTACTCTGCATTTTGCTTTCGATTTGGCAAAGCATGTGGTCTAAAGTTGGTCTTGGAGACAGGAATAAAATTAAGCACATGCATACATGCTTGTCTGGGGCTTTTTTTAAAATTGATTCCATACAGAGAGCAGAATTTAGCTAAATATATTAAATGCAGTTTCCTTCTGATTTTCATCACTATAGATAATAGCTTGTATTAGGAAAAATGTACCATAATTATCACACATTTGTCAGAGAATGGGCAAATAGGAAATACTGATGCTGCACTTGAATCAGTAATAGTGCTGATTTTGATGGCCAGGCTATTGCTATCTGGCCATTAATTTTGCTGGTAGGTTGGAAAATAATACGCTTTTCTGTGTTAAGGAATTAATTTTGTATTCAGAAAAAAAAAACACACCCACCCCTATGGTTTCTCAGGTGTTCAGAAGTACTACTATTTGTTTGCCATTGCCTGTTCCCCCATATTTTGGGTGTGCCACTCTCTTTGGTGGGTATACTCGACCCTTAAAACTAAGTTGCTCTTTTTTTTTTATGTGGTACAGAATTGTGTGCATGTGTGTTTTTAAACAAGGGCACCTGCATAAAAAATGTCTATCCTCATTAGATCCATTTTCTCAATTAAATTCGAGTTTCTATGTCCAAAAGGCATAAATCTGGGTATCGATTTAGTCATAAAATAATGAAACTCCCAGCAGTCTTCTAAACCCATTTTACTTGGATGAGCGTATAAGCTTTTAAAATATCAAGTTATTCCAGTATTTAATACACATAACTGCTTCCAGAGATCTGAAGGCAATAAGGCATATCTTCCCCACTCCATTTGAAGTGCTACAGTTAGAGCTAGCCAGTCCCTCACTACTGGTTTTAAGGCTTTTGACAATTTTATTCAGTGTGAGTTTGATACTTTCTCAACAGGGGCTATGTCCCCTGAAGCCAAAATCAATAACCTATCAAATCAAAGCTCTATAAAATACCAGTGGGCTCTTGGTGTTTTGCTCCCGTAAATACAATTCAGCTTAATTCTACACTTCCAAAACAGGCTGACTCTACGTTTACTGGCCTGTTCCAGCAAGTTAACTGTATCATTAATGTGTACTTCCAAAAATCTCTTTTCAGGCAACAAGTAATGATCTATTGCTTGTACAGTAAAAAGTCGAAACCAGTTCCACTTCCTTGTATTTAAGGGGCAACTCTGAATGTGTTTTTTTTCAAATGGGATGGTGTTTTGCTGTGCCAGTGCATCCCTTACCTTGTTCAAAGGATGTGCCCAGCTGAGCAAGTGTAACCTCGGCATGGAGAGAGCAGGAGTCTGGGTAAAGCATTCAAGTTTCTTGTGGTCCTATTTTAGGTTAAACTGGATTTCGTAGTGCATAGGTCAATGCTGGTACATTTAAGATTTAAGGTACATTGGCCTCTTACTCAGCCCTGTCTACTCTCAGGGCAGTTGGAAAATATAAAAAGAATAGTAAATTGAAGAAAATTTTTCAAATGCCAGTGTGTTTTATTTGAATCTTTCCCACTCTTCACACTCATGCTGAAGCTGTTGCCTGATAGAACAAAATCTCACAGATATGAGCTCATGTCACAGAGGTGAGCAATTTATGAACTAAGAAACATTCTCTCCTACTGTGAAGTTAAGTGCCACAGTGCAAGGAGTAACTTACCTCGCTAAATCAAAACAAATTCCACATACAATGTTTTTCCCCAGCTGGCAGAACTTAGCAAACAAACTTGCCCTGCATAACACAGCAAACGTTGTCAGGATAACTGGGAGCAACATTTCAGATTCAATGGGTTTGGAGGTGTTTGATCTGCTGGTGCAAGCTGCGGTTCCCTTCCTTTCCTTGCTTGCCTTTGGCACCAGAAAGCTCAGTTCACTACCACGTTATTCCAGGATTTACACTGCTACACAACTGGAGCGAAGGATCCTTACTGCTGGCCGCTTTAAATGATTTCAAAAGAATTGAACTGTCAGGTTTCACTGAAATCAAACACACAGAAAATTGAAGTTAACAGGGTGATGAATTATTCTCCAAACACAAATATTTTGATTATTAATGAATATGAAATGCAATTACTCCTAGCAGCTTCATATATACAATCTTGACTCCTCCTCGGCAGCAAGACTAGTTTCTAAATACAATCTTGAGGTCAGCATGTAGAAACTGTAAAGTGTGGCCACATTTCCAATGCGGTTGTATATCATAAATCAAAATTAACTCCAAAAACTTTCATTCAAATGAGTGTCTTTTCATTCTGCCACTCTTCCCGCTGATCAATTCTTTTCCAATAAGTATAGTGAGGTAGTTGCTAATTCTTTTTTTTTGGATGGCGTTTACGTAGTTCCCCTACAGCAAACATCACAGGAACATATTTATGTGTTGATCTCTCCAGTGCCCTCCAAAAAAACAGTTCCTTAGCACTACATTATTCTAGACGGGTCCTTATATTCTTGACTCTGTTCTACAAAATTAGTAAGCACATTTTCTTTTACATTAATTAAAAAAGAAGTTAGAGTGATCGCGCAGACCCAGTAATGTCATCTGGAAGAGTCTCCTTCCACTATTAATTCCATTCCTTAGTTCCCAAGGACGATGTCCAGATTTGGAGGGCTGAGCAGCTGCCGAGCAGGACCACAACCTTTGTTTCGTGACATCTCTTGTTTTGACCTCTGCTTGCTGGTCACCGGAGAGATGATTGACTAAGTGCGCAGGCAAGTCCATTTTTAGTACAGTGGACTGGAGCACGGCATGACAAACTGTGATGTCCGAGTTTTGCGTTACACCATCTGGCCTGCCATTTCCAGAGCCTCACATCAGAGTCCTGATGATGTATGTTTAAGCTTGGCACTATCATTTATCTCGTATCTTGTGTTTAAACAGATGCAAGCTGAATATAACAGAAAAGGAGACCTTGATGCAGGAGTCACTGCAGAAAGCGATGCTCTTGAGCTGTCTACAGACTCCAAGATTAAGTGTAAAATCTGACAGGGAGGATATGTATTAAAAAATATGTGTTGACAGAATGATTTAACTAATATTTTAAAGGCAAAACATCAACTGAATTTCCATATCATTTATAATGTTAGTGAACGAGGTACTACAAAGCAGGCTATCCCCTTCTGTCACCATCATCGTATTCGCAACTTTATTTTACAGCTCAAGAATGTTTTAATAAAACGAAGCTCAGGAGCCTGATTTTCAGCTGCTGTAAATCAACCCAGCTACTCTGATAGCACCAGGGTAGCCACACCAAGGAAGCGACACCGATTTACATCAGATGAGGGTCTGGTTCCTAACTCTCATACAAGCTCTTGTACACAGAGATAACTTGCTGTGTTGTCAGCGATGCAAGACCTCGATGATTAAAATGAGCCCTTGAAATGCCATGGGGGGGAATGCATGACTGCACGGTCCGAACCAGATGCGTTCGTCAGCCGAGGAAGAGGAGAGCGAAGGAGAAGGCTCTGCCCTGCGCCATGAGGCCGTGTGGTAGTGCTGGGTGGGTGTAGGTCCCCACTGTCCCAGTGATGCTCAGCTCTTTTTTGCTTCATCTCACTTTAAAATACAGGTCTCCTCCTGGACCTAGTTCCCATAAATCAGCAAATCCAATGGAGGAATATTGCACACCGGCTTTGAATTCAGACCCTGAAGCCTAGATTAAGTTCACCAAGCTACAGAAATTCAACTAATTGCAATGCTTCAATTAGCGGTCCAGGTCTGCGCTCCTAATCCACAGAAAGAGGTAGGCACAACCAGAAGGGGATGTAGCCCTTTCAAGATATGAAACACGTCTTAAATGAGAGGTGCAAACCTCATTTCGCTGACAGCAAAGGGAGCGTTGAGCGCTGCATTGCATCTTGGACATCTGGGTCCCGATATCCGAAAGAGAAAAGATCCCAGGGCAAACAAGCTAATTGCCAGTGATGCAGGCAAACGGGGACTGCTGGGCGGGACACTGGCAGCTGGAAGGGGAAGAAAACATGATGAACTATATAATTTTTATTTATATTTATATGAATAAAATAAGTAGGCAATTGAGATGTGAACGGTTTGGGAAGACTGAACTGTACAAACCCTAGATATGTCTTAGGGGCTAACCCTCCATCCCCTCAGCCTTGCCGTGAGAGACAACAACAGCTTCCATGATGTCCATGGGACATCCCAGTGCTGAAACTGGACTAGGAGCAGACATGCTGCTGGGGGGACGAGGCAGCAGCCCTTGAGTGACATACACCCAGCAGCAGGTCCTGAGCAGCCAATTTTCAACCCTTATTAAAATGTTAGCACTTTATTTTGTGAATGGAGTGACACTTCTATTGCATGCACAATTAGCCTTTTGTATTAGCCACTTCCTAGCAACTCTGTTTCTTAAAATAGGGACTTACAGTGCAAGCTTTTATCTTATATAATCCCTTAGAAAAAGATAGCTCAGCCACCTTTTGCGGGTTTTAAACATCAAAACTTCAGCTTGAGACCTGTCTTTATCAAAGGGACTAGCAGCTCTATCTAGGGTTTATGTTCTTTAGAGGAATTCCAAATTGCCTGTTTTTTATAGACTACCTACATAACAACCTCCTACAGTATTTAAATTTTTGTAATTTTCTACTCCTAATGTGATCTTCACATTTAAATGCACACAGAGTATTTCACATTTATCTATTTAATATCATAGTTATGTCTTTCTTTAAATGCCTGTTATTCAACAACTTATTAATAGTGAACTGTTTTTTTTAACAGAAGCCATTTAAATTTAGTTAGTTTATGGTGATTTCTTGTATCTTTTCAGCCAGGAGAAAAGCCTTAATAGCCTAGAAGACTGTATTTATAAAACATGTTTGTCTATTTAACCTCAGATGTATCATCATTATGAGAGAACTAAAGCATTTTTCCTGACTTTTCTTTTCACAGATATTTCATTGCTGTGCATTAATAAGTGTGATTCCTCTGAAACAGACTTGCTGTTTATCACCGATACTTAAAAATTGTTTCGGCATTAAAACCCAAGTTTGTTCTCCCCCCGGGAGTATTTCAGGAAGCTGTCCCAAAGACAAAGGTCGCGGCGGAGCTGCGCTGACCTTGGCTGTCACACGGCTATGGGGTGCCAATGGGACAGTCTCTCAGCCACCAGCTGCGAGACATGACCCCGTCCCTGGTGGGACAGAGCACCCTGAGGCCCGAGCTATGCACCTGGGGTGAGCGGGCCGAATGCGGCGTAGAGAAACACCCTCTTGTTAGCGAAGAGTATCTACCGTCTCCTGGGCAGGAAAAGATAAGGGAGGAGAAACCAAGTGTGGTGTCATTTAGCATCACGCTCACCCCTGCAACCTTCTTACTCCTGTGGACTTGTGTTTCGGTGCACAGTAGTGCGCCGTAGTCCAGAGCCCGTGATGTACTTGAAGAGCAGAAATGCTCACGGGGCTTCAAGGACGTCCTTGGCCACTGCTCTGCGTGGGGCCTCTGGAGGCACACGGCAGTGAATTTGTGTTTTCCTGACAGGCTCTGGCACGCACGGAGAGGAAGAGACGAGCGCTGAGAGAGAAATAGGATCAGATGAAGTGTTGTTCATCCTGACCTGTACAGGATCATTAATGGTACCTCCAGTCAACAGTGTCATTGGCTTCACCCGCATTGTTGACTCCAGAGCATCTCCCAAGCAGGAGAGAGGTGACCCACTCACTTCTGATGGGTGTCTGAACATCATCACCCTGAAACAGGCTGAGCAAGAGGAAATGGCAGGTTGCTTGGTGACAGGGACATTCCAGCTCCCTGCATTCCTGCTGGCCCCACAACATCGAGTGATGTCTGAGAAAGATTTAGCTGTAGAGGCAGACCTGAGTGCAGGGAGGGCCTCAGACCTGGAGCATGGCACCCACCGCTTTGGGTCGTCCTCCTGCCTGCAGGACCAGAGCTGTTCGCAGGTTGTGTGGCTCGTGGCCATCTCCCTTGTTATGGGTACCTAACAGCAAAACTTCAAGGAGTCCTTTTCCTCCTTTTTATTTATCCACCAAGCATGCTTCGCAAGGGCTAATTTATATTTAAGCAGCAGTGAGTATGAAGGTCTACGCAAGGCAGCTCAGCCACCAGAAAAGTTAATAAGTGCTTTGCATCTGCTGCCTCTAATTACAGGAGGGAAGAAATGGAGGTAGAGCTATGCCTGCCTCTGCATGAGGCACTTTGACTACTGCAAAGCTAATTAAATATGTCTCCTGTATATAAAATATATCATCTCCAGATAACAGCATACTGTTAAATTCTTCATCTTATTAAAAGCTTGCATTAATGCTTTTCCAACATAAATTTTAACTGTGGACAGGTACTATTTGAGGAGCCTGACAATAGGACTGACCTAGATTAGGCTGACAGTGCCAAAAGATATATCACCTCTGGCTGTCTGGGGGAGAAGAAGGATGACGAATACATTCTCCATTATTGCCTAATGCTGATGTGCTGGCATTATCTCCTTAAACCTGGTGTTGCTTCACCTTCTGCTCTCTTGGTAGCGTAGGTGGCTAGACCATGCCGAGGACCAATATTCTCTGCTTGCCGTCTCTTATTTCCCATTTTATAACTCAGCTGCAGGGAGATTTAATGGGGTATTGGATAATGATGTTAAAGCCATTGATAAGTCCCCCTACAGTTTACACAATTAGGGGAGAAGTCAGATAATTCCAGGCGGTTGGGTTTATGCGGTAAGTTCTCACGGGCATTTAGGTCAGGGCTGTCGTCTGTAAAGGAGCACAAAGTCTGTCTGTACCAACACTCAAGCCTTTGCAAATTAAATCTTCTCTAAGGTTGCTTGGACTCTTGTGCTAGGTCCGACCAAGCAAGGGGCAGTGATGACGGGTTTAGAAACCACAGGGAGTTTCACCACATCGGAGGAAACATTTTGTTCTTTTAGTATATGTGCACAGAACTGATCAGAGATCTTTTCAAGGCACCCTTGTACAAAACAGAGATAGTAAGAGGGTTTGTAAAAAACCCTTTACTGTCACACAACTTCTAATGCAGAAAACAAGATGACTGCCGAAGAACAGCAATATTTCTCACATGCATTACTGAATATTCAAAAGATATGAAAATAGCTTTAAGAGTCTAAGAAAATAGACATCCCAAATATTAACAGGAACTCTGCCGTTGATTTTAGCACAGAGCTTGCACTGACATTGTGAGATTGCTGTCTTAGACACTTGATTGACACAGTGATGGCTCATTCAAAGTGTATGCAAAGCCAGCGCAACTGTATTAGGCTTTTCTCTTGACTCCAGGTTTTTTAAGTTTCTCCATTGACATCCCAAGGGCCACTGCATTGACAGAATAATACTTCTGTTGCAATGCTGGTGTATGAGAGACTTTCCTTTTTGGGAAGGGGGAAGGGAGGACTCTTCCACTGCTGTCCTCCGGGGTGAAGAGCTCAAGATACAGCGAACGAGGTGCAGCCAGAAAGTCTCTAGCACGTGAAATTCTTTTTGGACTTATTGGTGGGTTGCACACTCAGAAATTCAGTGAAAACCAGTGTGAGCTCCCTCTGCAATCCAGCGCCTCTGAAAATCAGACTTTATATGTATTCTGCTATTGTGACAATAAGGCCAAGGATCAATTTTGGAGCCACACCTCTTTAAGAGTTGACCGTGGTGTTTCCCAGAGCTGGCTCAAACCTCCTCAGCAGGACAGAAGAAAACCAACATTGCCATCTCCCAGAAGAGGACAAAACTGCTTCCCGGGACATAGGTGTCATTTGGTGTGTTTCCTCCCCACATACCCAGCGAGTCACCTGCTGTAGCGCAGACCTGTCCCTTCCCCAGGCTGTGAGCTCCCGGTCCCTGGCAGGGGCTCATTGACTAAGATACCAACGCAGGCAAAAGCGGCCTATTACAGAGGGAAAAAAAAATACTCCATTGCCATAGCTTTTGCTATACAACTGGGTGAAAGACAAAGAAAAGAAAGAAAAACTAACGGAGGAAAGGCCTCTCTAGCGGAAAAGTTATCCCTGGAGCACTCGGACAATAAAGTAAAACTTACTGTATCTAGGGATTCTGTCTGATAAAAAGAAAATTCAGTCCCAAAGCAAAGCTGAGGATTGAAAACACGCTGAGCAAGAACTGGAAAGGTCTCAAGATCACGTCCTCAGCAGGAGTAAATGGCTATAACTACACTGGATTTAATACCAGACAAGACTATGTCAGGGATCTATCAAAAACGTCCTACAGAAACAGATGTTTCCACCTACTCAGAGATATGAACAAGAGTCTCAGTTACCCTAAATTCCTCTCATGCACTTCTAAATATAGACCCATCATATGCCCTTTAAAGTGTGAGAATGATGCAAGACAGACTTCACATGTATGAAAAACTTACCGTGGATTTTTAGCAGGGAGAAGCATAATTTATCATTAAACTTTTTCCCAGCAGTTCCACTAGTTGTGGAAATTCACCTCCTTGTTTTGGAAGGTATGTACAGAAACCTGTGTAACTCAAGGAAGAAGAATGAAAACTGACAATAAACCATCATAATCTGCTTGATCAGCTGGATCACAGAAATAAAAAATGCTACCTCTTAAAAGAGCAGTTTGAATTATCTTGATTGGTACATAGAAATAAGTGACAACAACTTCTAGATAGCACCACTTCCTATCTGCACATTTAAACTTAGAAGCCAAGGTTCAGTGAAAAAATATTGCTGCCATGAAAGATAAATATATTACTTATATTAGCTATAACAGGAATATGTGCTACTGCATAAATATTTAAATTCAGATTTGGAAACCATATATTTTTAAGAAACCAAGGCAAATAAATATTGGATTACAAATTCATATTTACCATTTCCTTTAAAAAAAAATTATGATTTCTGTTTCACTGAACTGGGGTGGTAATAATTTGTCTATGTTGTACAAATGCTCTATCTGCACTCTGTTCTCCAAGCTAACATCACCCATTTCGTTTTTAACTGCCAGAAAAATGAAAACATTGCCCTAAAATATTTCCATTCAAATTTCCTAGATCAAATCATATGCTTTTAAACCTCCCTGAATGACCGAGAGACTTGTCCCACAGCACTCCAACCCAGCTAGTTGAGGGGAATGAAAAGCAATAGAGTTGTGCTAACAGAGCGATGTTCGTTAGGAATAGATAACGCAGAAATGCTGCACGGTAGGCAGCCGGCAAAGCCCGTTGCCAAAAGACGTGCCTGCAAGAAGGATCCTAGCAAATTTTTTTGAAAGGGGGGGGGGGAGAAAGAGACCATTGTACATAATTAGAGTAGAAAGGGCTTGAAATGTCTTAAAATACAAGACATGCACCAGCCTGTAAAGAACATGAGGAAGGAGGAGGCATTTCATTTGGCCTGCTCTTTCGTTCTGACCTGCTGTAAAGATTGCTGCATTTAGCTCCAGGGCAGCTCTTACGGGTCATTTTTACCTACAAAAAAAGGCCTCCATAGCCTGGGGTCTCATATGATCTGATGGTTCCTACATTAATTACCGAAGACCAGGTTCTTCCCTTCTTGCTCGGATAAGCTGCTATTGGTCTCTGACGGTGCAGACTTTGAATCAGAGGATTTATATCTGTGTCAGGGCAGGAATAGGGAAAGGATAAGCCAGGAGTAACAAACAAAAGACTGCAACTTAACGTGGCAAGTGCCATGGCACTAAAAGTTTAAAGTATGCAATGGATGTTTTGATAAAACTTAGGAAGAATGTAGACTCCAGTCTACATAAATTACATGTGTAATTTGAATTTCTTTGAATCACGTGGAACAAAATGCTTAAGTGGGGCTAATGGTAAAACAGTCAAGGAAGAAAATAATCTGGTCTTCCTATCCTGCAAACCCATATCCACAATTTTTCAGGTTGAGCGAGATCACAGAGGGGTCAAAAATCACATCATTGAACTTGAAGGATCCTGTAGCCTTGTGCTGCACCACAGTATTAGTTCATGGGGGGACCCAGCATCTCCACGTAGGCACCTCTCAGACAGAGAGGGATGCTGAAATCCACCCTAACACAGCTGATGGTAGGAATTCCACATTGCTCTGAATTTCAGAAAATGATTGCTGGTTTTAGTTGCTCTTTTTGGGTGGCTGCCCAAGAGAATTGATTGCCGGAGAGCAAAGGCTTGGGCTCACTGTGAATCAGGAGCTAATAAAACATCCCAAGAGACAGGTGAAGACATGCCAATTGTTTTTGAAAGTGTAGGCTTTTAAACATGACACGACTACCAAAGAAAAAACCCAACTAAACAAGTTTTGTCCATAACCAGCACAATAAAAATATCTGATTTCAGGGCAGGAAAGAAAATATGGATTTTTTGCAAAATCTCACTAGAAAATTATCTAATTTTTGAGCACCTATAATGCTGACTAAAATACATCAGACTTTTCTTTTTTTTTCCTCACCCCCCCGGGAAAACCTAATTACCTTTTACATTCCTCTCCTTTTCATTCTACAATTGACTGTTGCAAAAATGTAGTATAACTCTCACCCATTACTGGACCATCAATGACTGTACCAAAAGAAAGTGCCGCGTATGGTTAGCGCCTTGATCTAAAGAGAAACATAAATGACAAAGAAGTTTTACAAAGCCTTGGGATAAATTCAGTTTTCACAAATTTAATCTACTTTACCGCTCTTTCCAGCAAGCTTACCTCAGCACTGACAACCCACTGCATTCACATGAAGCATTGACATCATGCCCATAACTGTGAAATGAACTTTGACAACACATCTGGCTCTCTGGGAGGCAGCAGGCTGACCACTGGGTTTCCAAATCCTCCCCTTCTCAGGAAGGTCTTACACTTGCTCATTAATACTTAGCTTAAGGGGCAATTTGCTGCCTACTACAGTGTGGACAGCATTTTTAATAAATAATGCATACTGTGTAATGAGGACAATAAAGGCCAAGGTAAAAAATGTAAAACATTTTAATGGGATGTCTTGATGAAAGCTTCCCATCACTTTCTCTAAATACTTTACTAATGATCTTCTAGCTTGGGGAGATTTTTTTTTTCTTAGAAACAAGTTCATAATGTACTAATAATATGCTGCTAATTATTGAAGTAGCAAAGTTCAGGTGTGTTATTCCAGCTGTTCTCCCTGAGTAAATGTGCTTATGTTGCACACCGAAAGCTTTGCTAAGGTGTCAGTGGTACACGTACAGGGTCTTCTTCAGGTCTGCACTACCTGGCAGAAGTTCAGCCTCTCAGCACAAAGGCGGATTCCAGTTTTCAGGGGTGGAATATGGAATAATGAAGTGAAATAATAGCATTAACCAATACCTAATTAACACACAATCTATTTAATTTCTAGCTCCACCATTAGGTTACTATTAAAGTATATTTAGCCGGCCTGTGTAAAACCGCATTATGGCAGCTTTTCAGAGTCAGGCTATTCACAGGCCATTTGCAATTTTCATTTCTCTTCTCTCTTTAATGTCATAGACTTAACTTCATGAAGGTCTAGAGCAGGTTAGTGCAGAAGATTGACGATTACAGCCTAATAGGTTTTTTCTCTTGGCCCCTCCATAGTGTGTATCAGAAACCCGCGCTGATTCAGAGCAGCAGTGTGTCTCGCTCTTCCTGGCCTCCGAGGTAAGGGGCAGCTGCATTTTGGGTAAGAGGAACTGGGATTTCAGGCAGAGCTATGTGGTTCTCTGCTAGGCACCGGAGCGTTTAATACATTTGGGTACTCAGGCAGGTAAGCAGGGACAGTGCCTTAAACCTGTCCATGGAACTAACAGAGTCCCATCCGCTGTGGCAGGACTTGTCGTCCCATGCAATGCGCAGTGTGTTACACCTCTCTTGTGTCTCTGCCTCAGCCCCTGCTACGGTCACGGCCAAGGGCATACGCGTCCATGATGTGCACAGCTCCCGTCCTGCATCCCACTGGGTCAAAACCGCCGTGCTTCCTCCTGACCGAGAAGACAGCTGCACGCAGGGTCCTTCTCGTACTCAGGGACCGGCACAGTTCATCTGCCGCCCGTGCCCTGAGCAGAGGGGACGGAGCCGCGCGAGCAGGTCCAGCGCTGCAGTGAGCACCACGGGGAAGAGCCTGTGCTTGCGGCCCTAGATCGGGGGGGTGCCGGGGCAAGGGTTCAAGCCAAGCACATGGTGGAGCCGTCCATCAGCACGTCTTCCCTCTCAGTAAGGTCTGGGTCGGGTGCATTCACGATTAGACTCTTCCATCTGCACCAAGCCTGGCTGTGGTCGCAGACATTACGGTCAGCAGCTGGGACCCTCGGGACCCACAGTCCCCTACTCTTCCCTGTCGAGGGACCCCACAGCAGCAGTCCATATACTTAGTTGTTAAGTAAATCATTCAAAATACTGCCTAACCCATAACACACAGGACAGCTGTGATTTAGTAAGGCGCTCAGGCTGGGCAGAGAAGAGCTGTCTGCGTTACCTCAAGCTAGAAAAGGATGAGTTTTCAACAGACCTCCTCAGGATATTTTAATTTGTGTAAGTGCATTCAAAGCATGAAAGCAGACGGACAATATGTGAATTATGAACTAATTGGGGGAAGATGGAAATGAGAAGGTAAATTTCATTTACATTATCTCCATTTTTACGCTTGCTAAGGTCTAAGGTAAAGGCTTGGTCTCTTTCTGGTCCATAAAATATGGATTGCTATTTTCAAACTACATCAACACTGCTAATAGCCATTCCCATTAGTCAGCCATATAATAGCATTATGATGCTATGAAATATTGACATGATAAAACAATGTAAGCCAGAGGTTACTGACAGTGCACACTCTGATATTGACAAATAAATGCAGATTTTTTAATGCACTCCTTTTGCCACATTTCTACCTGGCTGACAGTATACAAAAAACATTTTTCCAGATCCTTCACTCACTATTGCTAATGCCAGTTGATGGCAGAGGACCATGAAATTAACGGGACTGTTCCCGCTGATGTTTCCCAGTGTGGAAAAAGAATTCAAGAATTTGGCTAAAATGGGGCCAACGCTGAAGATTTTAGATCTCAGCCAGTGCAGTGTAAGGGAGGCAAGACCAGGGTGGAGGTGCAAGAAACCAACCAAGAAGATGCAACTTGCTGGACAATGCCCAGTTTTCTGGAAATGTGAGCACACAGAAATTGTCAGGGAAGGATGGAGGGACAAGACCTGGCGGCTCCAGAACCTCTTTCTTGCACTCACACGCCTTCTCTGGGACAGAGTGGCCTGGTACTGCACCTCCTTCACCAGCTAGCTGCAAAGTCATCTTTCCACAAAACAGATATACATCAACATATATACAGTAACCCCAAGGGATTATTCTATTGGGCTTTTTTTAATATTAAAATAATTTATAACATCTGTTCAATGCCTAATTTTCCACCCTAAACCATACTTGCAGTACTTTTTTTTTTTGGTGGGTTTAGTCAAATTTCATGTAACGTTTGATGATACAATATAGATGAGAGAGAGAAGCCTATTTTTCCAGAAATAATGATTACTGGTCACATACTAGAATGTATTCCAGAAACATTAAGTCAGAAAAGCGTATCCTCTGTACCAGAGGCTCCCGTTCATTTCTTTGCCTCTTGTCTTTAATTATACCCATTTTCACTGTGTTACTCCTCATCTCTAACCAGAACATATCCACACAAAACTTCAGATGTGGCCATCTCTATTTTCCAGTCACTCCAGCGATGCCCCCTCATTTACAGTTCTATGTCCCATGAGAAACTGGGATAAAGACTCTTGCCAGGCGATGGTGCTTCGTTCACTGGTGTTTGCAGAGTAGCTGGGCGTTCCCAGGTGCTAAGGTCCAGAGGTCCTGTCCTGCACATGGTTCAGGCTTCCTTTGTACCCAAGGGGATCCCAGCACAGTTCTGCATTTCTCCTGGAGAATGTGTCTGCTGGACTCACTCTCCACCTCCCAGGAGTCCACCCCAGGACTGACCTCCCCTTCTCATTCCTCCACCTCATGTGTTTTAATGATGACTAATTTCCACCGCACATAAATCACCAGCTCTCCATCGTTTTCCTGGAAGAATACTTATTCTGTGGTACATACCTCCTCATCTGTTCCTGTAACCAGCTGTCCTTCCTTTGAGGGTTTCTACCGGGATTGCTACACAAAATCCCCAGACTGTGTAAATCCTGTTCTGTGGCAATGTGGTGATTTCGCCACCAGGGTATCCAGCCAACTCCTGAGATGACAGGACCTGAGGAAGGGTCTGTAACAAGTACCGGCTTTGATGTTGTCTTCCCACACACTCTGTCTCCTCATGTCTGAGGGTGCACGTACCGCAGGAGGGTACAAGAAGGGCAGCCTGAGGAGAGCTTGTCTGGTGGGGATCCTTCCAGGAAGACATGTGCTTCTGGTCTCCATTATCTGCAGGAGTCAAACAGAGGACGTGTCAGTGCGAGCTGATGGGTAGCGCTGAGCTAAGGAGAACACAGCCACGTCTGAACAACTACAGCTCCTGTGCGCCTTTAACAACTTACCCTTCACAGGCAAGGTCTGGGTAACACAGGAAATGTCGCTGCCAGGTGAGTACCTGCAGCCACAGACCACGCAAGGCAGTGGAGTAGCACCGGGTGAAGAGCGGAGGTAGGGAAGGATGCAGTGACGGCTCACCTCAAGCGTCCTGGCACCGCTAGGAAAAGGAGACCTCCTCTCGCTTCCCACCAACATGTGACGTATCCTCTTGCTTAAGATACGACACGTAGCTTTTGGTTATGGTGGCGCGTGGATGCTCCGAACTGCTGCGCAACTAAAACAGGAATGAAACAGATAAATAGGAGCAATGGAGGGAACAATAAAAAGAGAAAGGAGAAGCTTGAGCGGAGGCAGGCAGGACATACGACTGCGCCCCAGCTATGATGATGAATCCATGAAATGGGCCCCTCGGTTGTGCCCACATGCCGGGGTGTCACTGCCGTCCCACCTGCCAGACAGTACTCTGTCGCCAAAGTGGAGAGTCAGAGACGTAACGGAGCAGTGAGCCCATCAGTGGGGCTTGAAGTGGGGCGTCGTGATGGGGGAACAATTCCCCCCAACAGGCACAAGCGCTTGCTAGAAATATCGTTCTGCCTCCACTGACGCCTGAGGGTCACAGCCCCACATCCAGACAGGCTCTCCGGTTAGCCAAGGCTGCCCGGGGGTACACGCAACAGTTTGCAGCTGCGACCGTTGCAGTGCCATGAGGCTGCCGGAAATCCTGGAGAAAGCTTACGTTGCTGCTGGTCGCAGCCATTTTCCCTGATCTTATTCAGGAGACAGCTCATGAGGACAGGCGTTCAAAAATAGACCTTCCTGTAAGACTTAACATTACTGGATTCTAGCACAGGTTTAAAACCTCGCTCAGACCAGGATACGATGCTTGGAATACGCTCTCCTGAGTTAGCACTTTGCTGATCTGGCTTCTTACCTGAGCAACGCTTAATAGCTGTAAAGTAGCAGAAAGCATTCCAAGTTGTGTGCTATGCTGCCGAGCTGCTGGGTGAAGCATGGGCAATTAAAAATGTAGTCAGAAATAAGTTTTCAGCCACAATAGATAAGAGAATTGATATGCAAAGCAGTTGCTTGTCCTTACTATTTACCTTGGTTTGGAAGCTGATGGCAACCCTCCAAAGAAATGTGTTTAAACTGAACACTGAACTCAATTTAATTAGTTTTAAGGTATTGACACCACAGCAAGAACCATCAGACAAAACTTCAGTGCCTGATCAAACATACAGCTTTATCTGTGTCCAGTGAGAGGCTTTTGCTGCCTAAACCTGAAAACTTCTTATCACTTAATGGCTTGGCTCGAAAGAAAGCTAATTTGGGATGGTAAGTGGATTGACTGACCAATTTGTGTTTTAAGACTAATCCACATGTGCTGTACTTCACAGTGCTCCTTGGTGAACTCCTCACCTTGTTCTGAAGATTTCTGCATAAGCTATCTTCTGTGACAAGTGCAGGGAGATGCAGTGAAGAGTTAAAAGTGAATCTCCTGCCTCTTTGAACTGTTTTCTCAGTACTGCGTGTACACAGATACACTTTTGATGTGTTAACTAGAAAATCTGACTGAAAAAGAACAAAGCAGCTGTCACTGAAAGGAAGACACTGACGAAGAACCACACAGCCTTTTATTGAAGAACTGTCAAGATTGATCCTACGGCACTCAGTTTGTCTGTAGTATTTATCAAAGACCTAGATCAGATGAAGGAAATTAAAAAAAATAATAAAATTCTATAAAATTCACTGGACATTTATAAATGGTATCTGAAAATGCATTACATTTAAAACACCTATGAGAATGGTTTTCTTAACAGTTCAGGGACTGGAATGTAAGCACACTGGCATTTTTCACAAATCTTGGAAAATATTAATTTGTCATTGTTGAGCAAACCCACTTAATTGCTTGCAAAGTTTTAAGCGGCAAACTTGATTAAAAACCATTCTGTGCAAATAAATAAATTAAGTCATAGAAAGTTCAGAATCTCTTGCCTTTAAAAAAGAAGCAAAGCATGCAATGCATCCTCGTAAGTACTGACATTCATGTTACAGTAGTACCGCGAGAGCTCAAAACAAGATTAGGGCACAAGTGTGCCAGAACCTCCCCAGACATCTGTGTAGGATGCAGATGACCACATGAGCAGAGAGCTTAAGCCATTTGCCCAGGGTCACACAAGGAGGCCTTTGGATAGTCAAATCTGCAGCCCTGAAGGTTTCGATCCAATACTCTACTGCAAGGCCAGCTGCTAATCGAACCTCCTTGCTGGCCTAGGGATAAAGTATGGGATGTGATGATGGGAAATAGGGTGATAGGTATCTCACAGGACTGGCCATGACTGCCATCAAAAGGAAATTAAATGCCAAAAGCCTCTCTAGCTTAATATTGCAGGTCCTGGTCCTGCATTGAGCTCCATGAGGGAACCGGCACTCCCTGGTGGGTAGCACAGCAAAACCTGTGGTTACGGCATGGTAACTCTGGGTAAATGCTGACAATTTAATGATGAAGACTCTGGAGATACATCCAATAGAGAGCCAACAAGACAAGTTCTTCTCCGTCAACCTCTCTTTAATAAAAAGTAACGAAAAAGTACTGTCCTTTCTTCCAAAGAGACAATTTGCTGCACAAAGAACTCTGAAATACTATGCAAGTGTTGATTAACATTTAAATTCTACTCATCTACACACACACACTTTGGGAAGGGAGGACAGATTAGACTTTCTGTCAGCAGTGGAAATGGAAGTTGAACTAAAGGAGACATGGGAACTCACATTAAAAAAATGCTTTGTGCCATTGCCTTTTGTGGAAAACTACCAGTAAATCCTGGAAATGCTGGTGTGCTACTCTGCATCCTAGGACATTTCAGGCACTGTTTCACATGGACTATGAGAGCGGTTGCCAGCCTTTCTTTAACCAAGGCTCACCTGAAGAAATCAGGAAGAAATCTGCACCTCACTGTGTCCAACTCCTTACACCACACACACACTTTTTCACTCATGATGGTTAATACCTCCTAGTTACTGAGGCTGCCAACATTTCCACCTCTCCTTCCAGTAGAGTAAAACCACATCCCCGAACAGGATAGTTCATATGGCCAAGGCAGGCATATATATGGTACATCAAAGAACTGTCCATAGGGGTTTCATGCACACTCTCTCTGCACTGGCAAGCAAGATGCTTGCTAATAAGATAGTCAGGCCTTCATAATTAATTCATGTGCCTACTGATGAGCACAGCACTGGCTTGCCTCTCCCATGAGAAACAGCCCTGGGAGATGTGGCAGTGGGTTAGGCAAAGCAGGGGTTAAGGAGTTGGATTGGGAATAGACGCATGTCTCAGTTTGACAGTCATACGTTAACTGGGGATGGCTGAACAGATGCTCTCTGAAAGCTAATGTCACTCATGGTGTTCTACTTTGGGCAGACTTTCTCCACCAGCACAAGTCATATGGGAAATGACTGAGCTTGGAGGAGCTGGTGGCCCTTCTCCTGGGGACTGGGGCTCTGCCGAGCCAGAGCTCGCCCCAGTGCACATGGCCAGGCTAAACCCCTTTGCTCAAACCTTATTTAAGTGCCTTAAACCAGCATTGCTCCTTTTTGCCAGCCCTTGGCAAGGGGTGGATTTCTATAACTCACCCGGGGATGGGGCCTTAGCCATTCAGATACTTTTGGAGGAATTAAAAAAGAACATTAGACTTGCCACGTACACTGTAAAAGACATTTAGCAAGTCCTTGGCCAGCATATCTTCATCCATTTAGACACCAGTTCTGTATTCAGACCAGCTCCTACTCAGACTCCTACTTCTGAAGCACCTTTTGAAGCTGGAGGGTCTGTGCTATCAAAGCCAGTGCATGGTCAAGACCTCAGATAACAGGCTGCTTAGATCGAGGATGTACACAGTGCCACAAGGACCTGTGACATTGTATAGGAATCATTAACAAGACTTACTTAAATTGCACTTGGAGAAAATACATTATTTATATAAACTTTGAGCAGAAGACCCTGAAATTTTAAAATCACATTGGAGCTGACTGTTACAAACAAAAAAGCAGAGCTCTTCCTTAGTTCTACCCAGGTAAGCTTTCCCTGAAACCAATCGGTAATTTGTCCAGGTGATTACAGAGATACGGGACTCTGGGTGTACAGGCAGACGCTTGCTCACATAGGATGCTCTTAGTGGAGTAACACTGATTTACACCGCTGAGAATCTGTCTCAAGGATTTTACTCTTTCTGAAAAAACACTTCTCGCTGTGGCAGACATAACGCCATATCAAAGGCATGTGCTGTAATACACAATAAAGATATAGCTTTCATAATTTTCAATTACACTTCCTCTGCAATGATGTTAGTGAATCTCACCCAAAAGTAAATTATTCAGTGCAGATGATATAGAAATCGTTTGATGAGTGTCACTTTTCCATTTAAAGTTTTACCAAGATCTTCTTGGATAAGGGGCTCTTTTTTCACATGACACATTTTATATTTTGTTTCTGTCCCTCACCTTCATTCAACAGGCTGTTTCAACTTTTTAATATACTTTTCCGACAAAACATTGAGTAGCCATTCAAATAGGTCTATTCAGGGGAAGTGCTCATTTATTCAGCCAGAAATACTGATATATATGTTTTATTTAGTTTTAAGAGTACTTTTTTTTGTTAAATTTTGAGAGCATTGAAAGCTAGAGCCAAATATGAAATGGCAACCTTCTTTCAAGGCAGGCTTGGAGGGAGAAGTATCGTGGGCTGCACTGGGAATCCTTTTCTTTCGTGTAAATAAATAGTTCATTTACAAGAGCTTTTTAAATGGAAAAACATATCCAATACACCAATACATTTAAACTCAATCATATGGTAAAATACAGCAAACTGAAAAGCTGAATTCCAGAATGTTTTTATCTTTCTTTTCATGAAGTTACAAATACATTGGAATCTAATTAAAAAAAAAATTAATGTTCCTTTAACTTCACAGTTATTTTCTACTTGCTGTACTTCAGATATGCGCAACAATTAATCGTTTCATTTTTCCATATACTCTTTCTCTTCTACCAAGTTATTCAGAATCCTCCCCATGTGATGTCGCCAGTAAATGATGTCCTAGGTTTATTTTTATGTGATGCAAACACCCACTTTTATGTCTGAATCACTTATTACCTCAGCCATACTGGTCAAGAAGCAACAGGTATCTGTACTGTTAAGTATTGTGTCATTTATTCCTGCTTGGAAATGGGTAGGTAACACCTAATTCCAACCATAACTATTTCTGCAAGCGTGGAAGCAAGGGAAGGAGCTGGAGGAAGAAAATGAGGCTTGCGCAATGTTACGGAGTGTTCAATCAATATACAAGGAAGCCTCTATACCATTATACTAAGTCGGCAAAAAAAAGCCCCATCTCTGTCTACTGGAAAAGGATGGTGAAGTGATGAACACATATATCAAGAGAAACCAAGAAGAGCCTTGAATAGGAAAATCAGCAGCTTGTGTCCGAGACTAAAAGATGTAGCAACACAGAAGATAAAAGATGATGGAAGTCTGGATGAGAGAGGTTTAGCCTGTGTTGATGTATAGGAAAGGCTGCATCAGCCGTGATGGGAGGAGAGACAATGTTCTTCACTGTTTTCCTCCTTCTGCCTTACAGTACTGCACCTGCCTGCACTTCTCGAATTCTTTTAAAAAGGCCTGGATCTATCTGCAGCTCATGACAAGTGACACACACCCATACAAAACCCCAAGCTTCAGCATCTGTCACTGAACACATCAAAAGTATAGCAAAGTATACCTGTTTGTCCTGGCATTTATCCTGCTCTTGTCTTGTTTTTGGCATGGCTTAGGCAGTGCGATGTGAGTCTGGTTCCAGCTTGTTGTAAATAGCCCACAAGCAAAGGTCAAAGGCAGTCTTTATCCCTTGTATCTTATATACTGACAGTATTTTTCTTGACACTCTAGAAAACCTTCCTGAAGATTAAGATTTCCCATTAGTGCACAGACACACACAAATTTTTGTCATCTGCTAGCAATAATCTAACAACAGAGACAATGCAACACTATCTGAAAAATCAAGTTTTCCAGTGGGAAAATACACCACTGCGTTACACTGCTGAGGTCTGTAAGTCCAGCTGAGGTTCTGCATCTGCAGTGGATGCACACAGTCTCTGGGAGAAGAAACCACAAACCTTGGTGAGTTATACTTCCAGTGTATGCACCCGAGCCGCTGTGTTAGGGGCTAGCACATCAGTATTACTCAGAAGTAGTTCATAGCTGACTGATAGAATAATCAAAGCTGTGTAAAAAAAAGGGCACACAAGAGAAGATAGAGATCGATTAGGACCTTCTGGTCTCCCTGACCCAAAACATAAGGGGAGTATTAAAAGATGGGAAATTAAAATAGCTACTCAAGTTTTCCAAATTTGCTCAAGTGCAACAGAAAGTCCTTGAAGCCTACAACCTTGCAAGATTCAAGAAGGGACTGGACATCTGTATAAATTTCATTATCCAGGGAAATTCTAGCTCTGTTTAACAGCCATCTGGTAAACACAACACATCATGATTTTAGCCATTCTTAGATTATGAAGTAGCAGACCAGCGTGGAAAGTAAAAAGCTCATAGCTCCCTGTTATTGGGGTTTACATTACAAATGTTAGAGTTCCCAGAATTTTGGGGCTCACAGACCACCATAAATCCACTGATGTTCCTACTGATTCCCACCCGAGCAAAGGAGAGCTGATAGACTAAGTAGTGTTGCCATCTAACACAGATCTATACATCAGCTACAGATCATATACCCTTGCCATATAACCAGATTGACAGCCCATGCTGGGAAAGCTGGTACAAACTTTGCCTACTGTTGGCGCGCTCCTTGTACAGACTTCAATTCAAATGTGCACTGTACCCAAAGAAACAAGACCATGGCTCAAAAGACAACAGGACACCCCTTTTTGCAAGTCGGCTTATCTCTCTAAGCCAGAGATCTATCAGGAACACGATTCCTCCCTACCACAAGCACTCATCTCTGAAAGAAAATTTGTAATTCCCATTCTTGATTTCCTTTCAACCTGTTTCTCTAAAACAATCTTCCCCTCAGGCAACGTGAGTCTCCAGCCTTTGTTTGGCTGAAGATGTAAATATTTGGGCACTCACAGATTTGATATATATATACATATTTGTTGGAACATTTACCACCTGCTATTCAAAGTTAAATCCATAGATTACAGAAAACAAGTTCTTTATCTCTTTTTGTCTAATGCAAAATTAAAGACAGCTGAAAGCCTACAAGCTTTCTCTTCTTGTGAGTCAGTTGTAGCATAATTACCCCTCTAAGGCTTGAACAGTAGCAAAGAGCCAGATCTTTGCAAGGGCCCATCATCCCAGCAAAAGCTTGAGGAGCTTCTGTGCTCCTGAGGACATTAAATCAGAGGTCATTAAAACAGAGGCCACAGTCTAATGAAAACTTTGGCTGCACTCTGCAGGAGCTCTCATCTGCCAGTGATAAAGGCTCACTTGGCTCCCGAAGCAGGGAGACCCAGGGTCTCCAAAGAACATCAGTGTGCCTCTTTCTGAGACCAATGCAGATAACACTGTAGTGATGCATTGCACAGGGTTTTCCCAGCCCCATTCACAGAGTTAAAAGTGGTTTTTAGAGGTCTGTGAGATCTTTACACAGCCAAACCCTTCCTATGTGTGAGGTCAGGTCTACCAAACCTGCATTGCTTTCCCAGGGTGGTTTTTCTTCCCAGGGTGGTTTTTCTTCCGTAGGGCACTGAAACAGCACTAGGAACAAGGTCCACCACTTGGCTATGGGCAGGCTTCTTCTATCTCCAGGTATCTCAGAAACTTCAAAACCAGATGAAGTGTATGGATGCCTGGTTACAGTCATTGAAGTGAGGTTCTGCCAGCACTCAGAAAAAACCCAACCAAAAAAACAAGGAGTTGTGTTTGCCAGGAGAATTGTGTTGCATTTCTCATTCTTACTGTTTTCCTTAGGTTTTCAGGCGGTGACCTGGGGTGGCATGAGCAAAGGAGAGCAGACTCAGTAGGAGCAGGACATGTGTGTGGAGTGTATACAGTAATACAGCAAAGCTGGTACACAGTGACGCAAAATGCAGCAATGCCATGACCTCCAGTATCAAACTGGGCTTGATTCTCAGTACTACGTACAGGCCTCTTTAGGTTTATTTCACTCTGTGAGCTTTCTAAATATGCTTGAGTAAAAAATTACATCCCTGAAAGAGACCAGGCTTACTTTAGATGTTCCAGAATTTCCCAGTCCCTTGTGCCTACTCTCAGTAAACGGGTACCCGTGCCGTTTCAACGTCCACGTCCACTGCTGGCATCCAGGCTGCAAGCACAAAACCAAACCGTTCACCTGATAACTGCTTTTTGCACTTAATTGTGTATGTGCAAATATTTTTGAATACCCAGCTATATATATGGGGCTTACATGTTGTACGCCTAATGGTGTGTACGTCGCGCAACACTATAAGCAATATCCTCCAACCAAGAAGGTTTGGAAATCTGAGAAGCAGAAGCACTGATGGCTGGTCGTTAAACTGACTGCTTGGATCTGACTGTTATAGAAGAGGAAAGGTATGTCTCTGCTCCCTAATGAAAAGGATAGACAGATATTAAAGAAGAGTATGTTGGACTTTAATTACTGGTTTTGATGTCTGATCTATAACTCCCTAAAAGTTTTGTACGGGACTAATATGGAAGCATCAGAAGATTCCACTGGGATATAGATTAGGTCCAGTTTGAAAAAATATCCTCTTTATAAAGAAGCTCAATGCCCTCTTTTGCTTGGCAAACCATCACGAATTTATGATGCATTGCATTTGGAAGGCAACACGGTGCACAGCTGAGGCAAGCTACTGAAACGCAGGGAGAGTAAAAGCAAAATGTTCTGAAAGTGAGGGTGCATATGGGGATGTATTTGAAAAAAATTATACATATATATATAAATATACACACACATTTGCTAGAGAAAATGTATATGTATTTATAAAAAAATCTAAACTTCTCACCAGTCAAAAGTTAGAAATGATGCAAAACGCATCTGCTTTGATAAGCCTGTTATAAATCTCACAGCTTGAGGTTTTCAACTGACCCTTTCCAGTTCATGAATATTTTAAGTGAGCCCAGTTTAATTTAAAACAACTCTGGATCAATATATGCATTTGTTCTGGCACTGTCCAAATTTCGGGTCCTTGTATTGTCAAAAATTGTATCATACATCTCCAGTTTGACTCCAAATCTAGGGTTCATTCAGGGCTGGAGCTCAAATTAGGGGTAAACCTACATGGATTAAAACCTAAAAACGTCTACATGGAACACAGCCAAGCAAGACAATTTGGATAACTATATTTAGAGCAACCCCGTGACATAAAATCTCTCCTATTGCCCGAAGATGACGTTCAGAGAAGCACACAAATGCCCTCGGGAATCAGTGGTTTCCAATATCACTTTATGATGGTGTTTAGCATGGGATATCAGCAAAGAGACATTTCTGCATGCCAAGGAAGTCCACGCTACCTAGCTTCAGAAAAGCCACCGGCTCGTTCCCAGGGGAAATGATGGGGAGGTGCCCACCCCACCGAGAACGGACACCTCCAACCTAGAGGGGGGCACCTTCCACGCAAAAATAGTTTCAACAACCCAAAACTGCTATTGTCCTGATCACCTTTTCGAAGAAGTCCTCTTGTCTGTACAACACTCTTCTTCATCCAGGCGTGCAGAGAGAGTCATAGGCTGAGAACTGCGAAGTTGACAATTTATTCTTTGAAGTTTTTTAGGATCTTGGAGCGCTTGTATGACTTTGCAAGGCTTGCAAAAAGCAGCTGTTTATAAGAATAATTCCAAACCTACTGTCCAGTTCAAATATTAATAGAATTAGCAATGGTTCACTGTCCCACAAATCAGCGTTCTCCGCCTCCCTCATCTTCATGTCAGTGAGAGGCATTTCTTAATAACTACAGTGAAAATTAAATCCTGCCTTGCTCTTAAAGTCGATGAGAGTTTTGCTCTGAGTCATAATTTATTATGTACTTATGTTTTTCCTTCCGAGTACTGTTCATTTTTTTTTTAAAAAAAGTTCTCTTGAAAGATACTAGCATATATTCTACTGCACTAAATATGGTTTTCATTTTAAAACCCTTCTTTCCACACATCTCCATCCACTGCAAAATTCATTTGGTGCCACTAACATAACACAGGTCCTGTATTAATCCAAGAGGCATGCTTCTATTGCCGTTAAGTGGCGTGGCAGTGACAGCCGCCTGGCAGCCACCCCCTGACCCGGCGTCAGGGGCACCAGCCGGCTCCCCGGCTGCGGTCCCTCGGGCAGCTGGGACACCCTCGCAAGCACAGCACCCTTCAGAGTCTTCCCTCAAGGGTGGACACAGACTTACAGGTGACTGTGGGAAGGGCTGTAGAGTTTCTCACTTCTCAGGCTTAATTTTAATGCCTGAAAAACACCCGTTTCCATAGGAAGGACAGACTAAATCAGCTTGCAGATGTTTTGATAAAGAGAGAAGCTACTGGTCATTTTAAATGCAATGAATAGCAGATACAAAGCTAAGACGGCATCACAACGCCAACCTTTCTACCTATCACATGCTAGCGGTGATGAAAAGGCAGAAACACGAACCGGTTTTACACTTGAGGTGCATTTGTGGCAGCTTATTCAGTGCATAGATTGTCTGTATAACCAACCCCTAAGGAAATACCTGCATAAACCCCCAGCCTGTGACTTCATTAAGATGCTCACTGACTCTATGGGAAGTCCATAATAATCTCTGTAGAAAGAATGTGATCAATACGTTATTGAGAAGATAAGTCAGTGTCAATGTTAATGTTTAAATATTCATCTACTTTTACCAACATCTTGTCTGCTACTGAAACAACAGGAATATTCAAAGATTAACTCTACATAAAAGACTCGATAATTTTTTTTTCTCCAATTCCTTGTTTTTCTCTCGTCAGTTCTACGAACAGTTGTTAAGTAGAACAGGTTGGCATTTTTTCATCAAAACGTTACTTATTTGAAAAATGGGTCTTGGAACAAACCAAGACTTTTGCAGAAAATTTTCATTTGGGGAAATTTTTCAGCTTGTTGTCAAAAAAAGTGAAAACTGAAAAGAACTCATTTTCCAGGATACACAATAGTTCTGAATATATAATCAAAAGAGCTAAAAGAACCAGACGGTATTTGTTTTAATCCAAAGAATATGAAGGGAGAGAATATAAAAGGACTCATATTAACTGCAAGCACATTTATGAGGAGCTTCGGAAGAGAGAAGATTTGCTTCTTCATTCAGGACCACTAGACTAACTCTAGAAAGTACCGGAGGAGAGAAGAAGGGAGGATGACTTCCCAGCATTTGCTACACATCCAAGCCTTTTCTATCACTCAGAAGAGATTTCCTAACATTTCTGCAGTGAAAGATCTGTATAAAATTAGAAATAAAGAAAAAACCTTATGTAGAAGATTAAGGAGCATGTGAAATGCTTGGACAGAAAAACGCTGAAGTTTGTTGAAGCTTGTGTTCTGCGTGGTGCTCCTTGAAGGTTTTAAATACAACCAACATTTCTGCCACCAGAGGCAACAAGTCCCCTGCGAAAGGGGGAAAAACTGATTTCCCAGAGGATTGCACTGCCCTGAGAACTCCTGCTGAAGAGCATTAACATGGCTTCATGCAAGATAGTGAGTACACCCGCCTGAGAGCTGCAAAAAGTAATATACGGTAGTGAACCTAGTCCCACAACTAATCCATCTATTACAGCATAGGCACTGTGCAGCACATCAAAAGTAAATCAACACTTCCAACACCTTGTTCACAGGTAAGCATTGAAGTAAAGCCTGTTACCATTTCTTAGGTAGGATTTGGACATCAGAATTGGATGAGTGATATGACAATAAGAGAAGCAACAGAGACAAACCACACTGTCATCACGAGAGGTTTGTAATAAAATCCTATAGTATTTGCCATTTTGCTATTTACCAAAAGCCTTGTTTTAATCAGGGCTGTAATTAAAGCCCTTAATCATTCTGAACAGTTTCAAATTAATGGCTTCTCTCATGCGTTACCATATCATTTATGCAACAGCTGCACATGTAAGGTAGTGTCAGTAGTCTGTCCGGACATAGGAAGTAGCCTATGGAAACATAAATCTATTTGTCGGTATTTTAATACAAATCTGAAAATGGTAGTTTACACATCTAAGAAGCTGTTACAAACTGTCAAGCAAAAAAATATGCATCTTGTGAATTAATGAGGCTTCCTAAAGACACAAACTGCTTCTGTACACAGCATGCTACGCTGGTGGAAGGGGAGCAAATAGAGCATGGCAGAAAGCGCTTGCAGCTGCAGTGTGGGGTTGTGTCCCAAAAGACGTCTTCCAGGGGAGGGCTTCTTGTCCCCATGGCCCAGCCAGCAAGGGATGAATTAAACCTGATCGAGCCCCCGTTTGGGAAAGGACTTTAACAAAAGTGGGAATGGGATCTACAGCCTTCCCTTGTGCCTGGACACATTTTCAGGCCACCCCTGGATTCAAGAACGTATTCACGTATTCAGATGGGAAGGGATTGAGGCGGGAGGTACTTGTACTCACCCACGAACAAGGGTCTTCATGCTTTTGCTGCCGCCGATAAAGTCCTGGCACCAGAAGCTTCATGGATTGTGATGGAGTCATTTGGGGTGCAAGTAAATGAAGGCTAAATCCAGGCCTTGGTATTGAGGGGTATTTCTGCGTAACCCGTGGGTACTGTCCGCGTACTCTGCTTGGTCCCTCTCCGCTCTTCTCTGTTTGCCTTGGTGCAATGGGGCGACAGCAGAGCTGGGGAAAGAGGTCAGATAGGACAGGTGGGGAAGGGAGAGCTCTAGAGAAAGAGGAAAGGGGTACGGAATGGAGAAACAACACCGGGTAGGTGGAAATCTAGCAGTCACCGTGATTTGAGAGTTTTGAAGAATTTCAACCCATGAAAATGCAAAGGCATAGATTGTTAAGACTGCACTGGGCTTCTCTGAGCATGTATTTTCCTTCCCTGCTTTAAAGAATTAAACCAGTGTGGAAATTCATACATAGACAGATATATAATCACAGTGTAAAACACATACGGTATTAGGCAAGGCTGGGAAAGGTCTCTAATTTTCAGTCCTCAGCTCCTTGCATTTCCCCTCCCAACAACTAACTCTCTTGAAGATCATAAACCTCTCGTTCCCAGGTGCTACCGCTCCCTTCTGCTCCTCCGTCGGCTGGCTGGAAAGGCAGCGAGAGCCTCCCAGAACTTCTTGCTCCCTAAAGGAGTGGGAAAGGCAATCCTTTTTACCTTGCTAGCCAAAGGTGCAGGAATTTGCCACAAAACCTTTTGCCCTAAGGGAACTGCTGATTTCTTTAAGAAAACGGGCTTTGTTGAACTTCCAGCAAAACACTGGCATGTTTCTGCGGAAGAACTGGTGGACTCAGAGTGCTGTGGTGGACTCCACAGGGAGGCCCTAGCAGAGGGATAGATGTCCTCAGCAGGGCATGTCAGAGCCTGGGCCTCCCAAAAAGCAGAAAACCAGGAGGACTTGAGTCCCCCCAGCACCTGGTAGGTCCAGTTTCCTCCACGTGCAGCAGAGAGCCCTGAGAGCCACATCTCACAGCGCACAGTTTCCTCTCCTCCTTCGCGCTGGAAATTTGAATGGTCCCCACCGCATTTGGTCCAGTTATGTGCTGAAACGGGTAAGTAAAATGCACCTTTACAAAATATGGTACCGACCTGCTGCCCTTGGCGTTGCATACCCACATATGTGAGAGACCCGTCTCCCAGATGTCCTCCAGCATGAGAAACGTTATGTGTGCACTTCAGGGCTGCGGCGCAGGGTGCCATCAGCAGGTATTCCAGGTCACTGCTCTGGGGTCTCCAGGTGTCACCCGCAGCACCTACACCTTCGGAGGTGTCACCTTCACACATCTCTTTCAGGGCGACCAATGATGGATGGATGAGCTAAAGGTATAAAAACCCCCTTTTTCTCTCAGAGGCCACAATAACATCCAGTCCCACTTCCATGTCAAGCTTAGGTCTGCATTTTAACATATACATCGAGGAGACTGTGTTTAAAAAAACCCTACTATTATGCTTTTGAATAGAGAATTTACCTAAGTAAATAATTATTTTTAAACCCAAGATTTAGGCAGCTTTAGTATTCCACATTATGCTAATGTTTGACAATTACTAAGTGTGGGTATCAGCCAGCATTTTTTTTTTTTAAGTTTAATTTAAAGCAATTTGACATGGAAAGGTTATTACTTTAGTTGCCAATAAAAGCTGTACTTTTAACATAAGTGTACACCAAGCCCTAGGGTATGTGACTATTATCTTTTCTGCAATTATGTGGTGTTCTACATAAATGTTTAAAAAAAAAAAAAAACTTAGAAATATCAAAAGTACTAACTTAGCTACGATATGAAAGTTGAACAGCAGAGCCGGGAAGCGCGGCTCCCGCAGGCACAACACAGGTTGAGGTTTCCTCCTAGAGGTACCGCCGGGAACGGCGCCTCTGCCCGCCGCCCCGCACCGCGCCGCCCCGCGCCGCCCCGCACCGCCCCGCGCCGCCCCGCGCCGCCCCGCCAGCGCCGGGGCTGAGCGCCCGAGGCTGCCCTGAGGGACCTCGCTAAACACAGACGCTGCCATTTCGCAGCTTCACCCCTGAGGTGAAGAGTCCGATTCCCCAGAAAGGCGCTTTCTTTTCAAAAAGGGTTTTGGGGTTTTTTTGCTCCAGGTCTTCTTTGCTAAGAGGGGAAAAAGGCTTTCCTTGCATCCCTCTTCAGCCCCTGCTCTTCCCTTATAAGGGGAAATCACAGCTCCCGCTTGCTTTAGGGCTGTCTGACCCCACGCCTGTGGCCCTGAGCCCCTCTGCACCAGGCGGGGTGCGATCCTGCGCCCCGCAGAGAGCCGCGGCCACGCAGCAAGGCACAGAGCCCAGCCCAAACACAGAGGCTGGGCCTATCAGACAGAAGCACCACTGCGACCTCAGCCCTGACTTTGAGTGGAAATCAGCCTTTTCCTCTGGGAAATTACAGGCGAGGCCGTGAAGAGCCACACGGCCGTTGCCCGAGCCCCTGAACGGATGAAGCCCTGGCTACAGGCACGTGGAGGAGCGAGGTGAAAGTCTGTCCTTGCGAGGACGCAGACCATCTCACACAAGCACGGGGAAAGGCCTTTCCCTCCCGAAAGCTGCTCTCCTCCAGGATTCGTATCTTTGGCCAAAAGTGCCAACAAACCGAAAGTGCCGTGAGGGTGTTCGCCCGTCACCCCCAGGACTTGGCACCGAGTGCCCTTGGGCTGCTTCGTCTTCAACCCCTCCTGTATCACGGAGCGACTACTGATGCGAACAGCCTCTTCCACCAGCTTCACTGGGCCGAGAAGGGGCAGAGCCGGGGTCCGCGTGGGCGCACGGCGGCGTCTCCAAACAGGGTCCAAGCTCCACATCAGCCTGTGCGGGTAAACTCACTCCTTTCGGCTCTGCCCGCTCAGCCCTTCAAAGGCAGAGCCTGGGGGCAAACAGATCGGAGCGAGACAAGCTCTAGTCCAAACACTGAAGGCTGCTTAGTTAAGAGATCATTTTGATTATTTTTTTTTTTTAAGTCTGGGTTCTTTTCTTCTGTCTGGGTTTTGTTTTTAAAAGTAATTTGAAGTTTGCAAAAGCCACAGCACAACCCTTGCTGGCTGAAAATCTTACCAAAAACACCCGGCACCAGGGCAATGAACTTCAGCTTCCTGCAACACCCTGCCAGCACCTTTTGGTGCTAACCTGCAACCATCCCTGCTCAGGGAAAGGGAATTCAGCCTCAGCAGCCCGTTCAGCCCTTTGTCTTTCTGCTGAGAAAGTGAGAACATTGGTTACCGTTCCAGTGCCAACTGCAGTTCGTGTTTCAAATTAGCTGAAGTTTGTTATTTTACACTTTAGGTAGGAGCTGCAACAAACTGTTCACCAGCAGTCCAAGCGATAGTATACAAGCCCCTCTAGGATCCCTTGGAAGAGCTCCTGATGAGTTCACCAATGTTTGCACATTAACCTCTGGGTGAAAAGCCAGCCAGAGGGATGTGAGAACTCCACCGAGCCCTCCAGAGCATGACACAAAATGATGCAAGTGTGGGAGCTAAGAGAGAAAAGGTTTTGTGAGCCCAGAAAAATAATAAAACGTTTAAATCCTTAATTGTTTTTCTTGAAGATTTATCCAAAATTGAGCTCTCCTTAAGCCTGTGAGTTTGCAGAGCATTGTCAATAAATTAGATCATGCACACAAGGCAGGGATTTCAAGCCAAAAAGCTCTAGCCATGAGTCGCTTAACAGCAACACTCCCCAGAAAAACGACTCGAGATGAAACATGAGATATGTATTAATTATCAATGGTCTAATAGAAAATTTAATGAAGACAAGTATCTTCTTGCACTTTATCCACGATAACGATGATAGTACGTCAGCGAGATGCATACCTTGCAATGTGGCGGTGAATGTCAAGTCTGAAGCCATTATAGCAATTCACCACAATAATGGCTAGCCAATGTATGGACTTGTAGCACTTAATCAAAGTAATGACATTCATCCACAATTATTTATGTTATGGTAACAAAGAGCTGCCAAATGCAAAACAAATGACATGAGCATTTGCAAGTGAATTCCTTCCCGTAAATTCTCCTTAGGTTATGCTTAAAGGCCCTCAGGATGGAAGTCTGTATAAATTCAGAGCGTTATCAAAATGGTGGTGGTGGTGTGTCACATTTTACTGCCTATAAGCCCTGAACCCAGCGCTGTTGCTGAAATGAGCTCTTCAGCCAACAGAACTGCATTGATACCCTTTGAGCTGGCCCTGATTTACACCCGAGAATTGTCTTCAGAATTTTATGGCGGGGCTGGAGGGCTGAGTGGGAAATGTTGGAAGACGACCTTTGCTTACATCTGCCTATCAAGGAAAACAAAGACCCAGTTGTATGAACACTTATGCGTGCGTTTAACTTAAAGTATAGGAGCAGTTCCCACTTACCTCAATGAGCTTTGGATTAGAGCCATTATAATTACCAACCATGCTTCTCTATTAAGTGCAGTACTTTTCTTTCAGGGCCATTTATGTGGGTGTTTGTGTAAAAACACTGTCAAAAACTAAGAACACCAGTAAATGTAAAATGGCAACATTCAGGTTCAAATGCAATGAACTAATTTATTTTTTTTTCAACGCTGCATCCAGCTCTTATTCACCACTCGCAGATGTCACTGGAACAACTTGAATACAAAAAATCACCTAAGAACAATATACTACCCAGACCAGCTAATATTGATTGCTTTAAAAATGCCCCCTGCTAAACTAAATAATAGCTGAAAGTCACTGCAGTAAATGTACCTTTATAGCACTAAATACTAATTCAACAGAAATACGAATGTACAGTGAAAAATATGAAAATGTTGAAAATTAAGGATTACTCTTTTTTCTTTTTCTTTGTTTTTTTTCTGCATCATACAAACCCCCAAAGCAGCACCCGAAGAAGAAAAGAATCGTTCCGTATTAGCTGGCCACTTAGCCACACGGGCCACAACTGGGACTAAGCTAAACTCTAGTACGCACTTGCCAAAGCGAACCGCGCTCCTGAGAGGGGAGGCTGGAGGACGCCCCTCACCACAGGCTCTGGCCGCCCTCAATGACCAGATTATGGCCCGTCATGTAGTCCGAGGCTTCGGAGGCCAAGTAGACGACGGCAGCCTGCAGGTCGGTGGCCTGAGCCAGCCTCCCGGCGGGGATGTCCGCCAGCCAGCGCCGCACCAGCGGCCGCAGGTCCTCGGAGCGGATGAGCGGCGTGTCGACGATGCCCCTGCAACGAGCACACGCGCCAGGAGTTGAGGACCGGGTTTTCCCCAGAAGAAAAGGCAGCACTTACAGGTGTTCGAGGTGTTAATTTGGAAGGAAAACCATGGAATAGCACAAAGGAGATGGGCAAGTCAGACCTGCTCTGCCTCTGCTTAAAGTCGTGACACAAACTTGGGCAGCGCTTCTTTCCTATTGCCTTTCGCCACTGCTGGGCAGGCTTAGAGGCTTTCTTTAAAGTGAGTACACACCTACTATGTTCTTAGCTAAGAGCAGTACCCCCTTACTTTTAGGTTACTCGTTGCAATCAGCAGTTTAATTTTTTTACGGAAAACAAGCATGGCATTGGAACCAAAAGCGCCTTGAACCGGGTCTGTGGCGGCTCTTGGCAACCGTCGTCCTTCCACCGATCTCTCTTCTCATGGCTTTGCAGCATAGTGTCACCCAGCCCGTGGTTTGCGTACAGCCCAGAAACTGAAAACAGCCCGACCTCCCATATGTCAAAAACCGCGGGAAACAAAAGCCAGCACCCTTCCAGGCACCAGATCCTTTCCACACAAAAAAGGAGAAGCCAAGAGAAACGCAGCACGCCCAGGGAGATTCCCCCTAAACCAACGCCCCGACAAACCACACCGCATTTACCTGTCTTGCCTCTTTTACATTAACGAGTGACTACACCGTTTATTAAAACTTTGCTAAGCACATTTGCTGCAGGTGCCCTAAAAATGAGCGGTGCTCTAGAAAGCACAACGCGGGGCGAACATTTGGCTGGCTTTTACGACTGTAACTGCGACTGATTTGTCATACTCCTCCTTAACAACATATTTGTATTTTGCGAAATGTATAATTTTTTCAGCCCCTGAACAAATATATTTACATAACTGTGTCTAACGAGAAATTACATTTAACTTCTCAGAAATGACAATAACTAAAACCTGAACTGCCAATTCCACTTCATTAGTGTGGTAGAAATGCATTCCAAATGTTAATAAAAATTCCAACATGCTGATAAATTAGCGCTTCTAAGGAGCATGTGACACCTTGGTTAACATATTCAACCTCAATTATATTTCTCTTCAGCACCCTGTTATCTGGAACCTTTGCTGGCAATCAGAGGTGCTGTTTTTCAGCGGCCAATTTTCTAGATAATGTAGCTTATCAACACTGTGGGTAAACTTGCCAATGAAATCAGGCTGCACTGAACCACACACACGCTAATTGCATCTCTTTTTTATGCATATTTACAGACTGTCACTTCAAAGAAATCAGTGGCCCATTGAGGCAGCCAGTTAGCTGGAAGAATTGCCTCTTGCAAATGAAAATTAGCAAACAAGCTAGTGATAAATATGAAATGAACAAAGTATAAAAATACCCGTTTTGTTCTGAAACTTCATCGGCATCCCAATTTATACTTCCAAGGAAATAATTTTTTGAGACACACTGGATTCTGGGTATGAGATTTACCTTTTGTTTTAAATGAAGGCTCAAATCTGCTATTTACTCTGTTACGAAGTGGAACTAATTCAGACTTTCCCTCAAACATTTCTGTTTTCACTAATCGGGCAGGATTTAAATATCGGCTTTATTTTTTATTGTAATTGTCAATAAACACCAGAGCAATTCAGAAACACTGAGCGATGCAGCTCGCTTAAGCTCTGGCAATGTAATAAAATCAAACACGGTCCAGTATAGGACTGCAGACAGTTTACTTATTTCCCCCAAGCACAGCCCCCCCGCTCCCCACCCTCGCTCTCCCAAACTCCTCGAGAACTGGTTTTCTTCAGAGAGAAACGTGCTTTGAGCAGCAGACGTGAAATATATTTGACTCCTTTCCCTTTACGTGCCTCTCACCGTGCTTGCAAAACCATCAGCGTAATCATTCTGGCGTTACACTATCAGAGGTCAGAATAAGATCCATATGACCTTCTAATTTTTTTCATTTACATATATGTTTTAACCGCAAGGGAATGCAGATTAGGGAATACAACACATAACCCCTCCAGCACAACAGATTTTGCTAAAAAGAGGACATTTTCCAATCTGTTTGGAAAAATTATCTTTGGCCTGATCACTGCAACCTGTAAATCACAGCGCTGTGCCTCTTGCTGGACCTTTCTTTAGGTTCTCTTCAAGTAGCAAAAATTTAGATGTGTAACAAAACTTCATTAGAAATTTTTGTTATAGAAATGAGAAAAAAATGTAGCACAAAACTTAGAAGTTGCAAACACACATACTGATGGCACTATAAATATTAGGCATGTCATTGATACTACACATCTTCTGGGAAAGCTTTGGTGCCAAGTTGGGCAATTTAATGTTGTCGAACCCTTTTAGGCAGATTTTAGTTGGCTTCTAACCAGTTCCAGCAAAGACAACTGCCAATGCATTAATTCCCTACCTCATCTCGTATGCAGTGCTGAGCCTATCAGTACTTTCTGTTGCATGTCAATGTAATGTCAAACTGCTGGTTCCTTAATGTTAGATATGAGCATCAGTATTTCATTATTGATACACAGGACAATTTGACACATTAGGGAAAAAAAACAAAACAAAACAAAAAACCCCCACAAAAAAACCAAAAAACCAACAAAGAAATCTCCCACCCAATTGCCTAAAACATTTCCACTTCGAGAGACACGTTAGGAAAAATATCACTTACCAGATACTTAACTGGAATTGTTACGTGTGCTCAATCCCCAAATGAGAGCAAAAAAAGATTCCATCTGTATGTAACTTGATTTCTTTCAGATGAGTTATTAATTTGAATGAGTTAAGTACACTCCACTTAATCAGGAAGTGTTTAATCAAGAGATCCACTTAATTGGGACATCTCCCAAGGAATTAGATTTAAGTCCGAAGATACTTACCAGCAACAACGGCTGCTTAATGGGGATAGTAATGCTGCTTAATTGGGACTCCTTCAGGTGATGCTGGAGTGCTCCTTCTCCCGCCAGTTCTGCCTCCTTCCCCCGTGATGGGGTACACCCAAAACCTGCCATGATCCTGCCCCACCCGCTTTCTGACTCCTCGTACCCACCGGGCTAAAAGCCTGCTACGGCACCATACGGCTGCCCCCGAACCGTCCCAGGGGAGCAAGGCAGGCACGCAGGGGACGAAGCCTCTTTGCCCATAGCAGCCCAAACCCAAATCCCTGCAGCATACCAGTGGGGAAGGTGGTTCATCCCCTGGGGCTGCTGAGTTTCATGGGGTCCCTGACAAGCTGGCTTGGCTGTGGCTGTGGGTTGAGCTGAAGATCAGCTTCCAGCTGCCCATCCCAAAGGTCATCGCATTATGGCATTTTATGCCTTGCAGATCAAGCAGGGAGAGGCCATTACCCCCAAAATGGATATCGATTCAGTGCAATGCCTGCAAAAATGAAGCGTTTCAATGCTGCACGTGCCAAAACCCAGAGACCCTCAAAAGTCCCCAGCTCCATCACACCCAACACACATGTGCAGGGACCAGGAAAGGGACTAAAGCACACCACGGGCAGCCAGGCATCGGCCGCCGGTCAGCGCTCTGTAAAGGTCCCCTCTGCAGCCCGACCCCCTCCTCCCTTTCAGGGAGACTCCAGCACCCTTTTAATTTTGCACGGCATCAACTGTGCAGCAGGCTACGAGGCAATTGCACGGGGTGGTGGCAGAAGGGCTGAGCGCGGTTTCCACGACACACGGAGACACTTGCTGCTGCGTGGAGCGGCAGACAAAGTCAGCCAAAGCATCCATGGAGTCTTGGCCATCTTCTCCTCATGGGCATGAGGCTTGCCTGGCCAGCAAGAGAAACCTGAATCTTCAACTTTATAAATGCAATAAATTATCCTAAGGACTCTGCCATAACATTTTATGCATTGATAACTTTTATGCATTGCTCTGCATAAGTTTTATGCACTCATTAAGAGATTATGTTGATAAAAAGTGACCAGATAGGAAGAGGAGAAAAAAGGCCAAAAGGTTTGCATGGTGAAATAACGTTTAAGGCCAGACTGGAGTGTTTGGAGCTTCAGAGGTATGCTGAGAGTGCCTTAAAGCATTAATGCAACTGTGAGTGGGAAGTGCAAAGAACTTAAGGACACACTTAAATATTTAACTTATCCAGAGATGACCTTGGGTACCATCATGTCTTTATATATCTCTGTGCTCCTCAAATTCCCCTCCTGTTATAAGATGGCTACGTGCTAGGTTGGACATCCATGCTCAGAAAGACTCGAGCATTTAGGACAGTTTTCAACCCTACAAAGTCCTCCGATGGCATCAACAGACGTACTGTTGCGTTGAGGGTCGTGCCAGGTGTTGGGTACTAAGCTCAAGCGGGCTGAAGATGCCCCTGTGCCTCGGTCAGTCACATCAAGAGACACGACAACGAGACCGGTGGGGTCCACGGTTCTAAGGATGAGTCCAAATCTGCACTGAAACGCATGTCCACATCTCATATAGGCAGAAGGGTAAATGTGAATATTTATTCACTCTCAAGCATATGTGGCTTTTGCTTCTGGGATCTGAGCTATACAAACCGCTGTAGGCTCCTTCCTCTGAGCCACTACCCGGAGCTGCCGGCGTGGCCCCGGCACAAGGGCCTCAGCCAAAGCTTTGAAGCGCCGGGAGGAAAACTCTGCCTGGCTCCCGGCACGGTTCAGTCCGGGTCCCCAGCTGCGTTAGGGGGAACGGCTCTGTCCGGAACGGGGACCTTAAGACAGCAAAAACATTTGTCCTCTCTGCCCTTTCTGCTATTCCTCCACCAAGAAACTTCCCCACCTTCCTGTTACAGGATTTTGAGCTCAGAGCTAGAGTTTAAGACAGGTAGGGATGATCAAAATACAACCCTGTTTTGGCATGAAAAGTAGAAAAAGAGAAGTGTGACAGTTTTTCCTCCATGGTCTGACAACTGCCTTCAGAAACATAATTTCTTCAAATACATGATTCCAACTTACACAAAACAATGAGGTTTGATCATTCAGTGAATATTTTTTGAATTTATGTAAACCCCCTAGAAATGGGTAATTCCTCATCTAAGAGCCTCCTCATCCGCGACTGCTGTGAATGTGGCACTGCTATCCCACCTCTGTCGGTACAGATTACCCGCGTGTTTTCAGACACAGTTCCTGCCAGGTCCTGCTGAGCTTCCCTAATTCCCTTCATCTCCCCGGCTCCCAAAAGCCAGCCTAAATTCGCTAGGACTAGTTGTGGGAACACTATTGCAGTGCTGCTAGCATTGGCATGGGGAAAATCCCATTAAGTAAGATGATGCTTCAAGAATCTATGGATCACATGAAGCGATGGCTGGAGTTACTGGTATAATTAGTAATAAATAATCATAAGGAAGACAGCTAGTGCAAGGAAGCGGAGAGCAGACAGACAGTAAAAACAGAGGCACTTGCCATTGAGCTCTGTGATATTTTTTTTTACTCCACTTTGTGGATTAAAAGATGTAATTTATTTTTCCTAATTTGATGTACATTATATCTTCATTATTACAATTTAACTCCTGGGTTAAAATCCTGCCCTTCTTACTTACTCTGATTGACTTCAATGGTCTACGGAATTTGACCACTTCCAATTAACGCTCTCCACTTGGGTTTCTGCTTAGCGCTATCATGCACTGTTAATTGTTTAATAAAATGACTGTGTTGGGCATGTGTGTGAGAAACAGGGAGAGAAAAAGTGTATGTGGCAAGAAAACTTTTCTTTGTGGATAAATACCATAAAATAAAACATACAGCTTTAAGCCTTTAAAAATAAAGAAAATGCAATTTGTAATAAATATATATATATTTACAAAATTACACCTGGCCTCCTGTGACTGTCAGAGCTGAACAGTATCTCAATTACAGCAGTACAATGTGGCTTTTAAAGTGCCTATATATTTGTCTCAAGTAAAAAGGGGAAAGAAGTATTGTCTATTAAGTGTCAAAAGCCTTTTCTTTAACCGCAGAAGGCTTGGACAGACTAAGGAAATATTTCATCTGGAAGAGAAATGCTAAAAACTACCCTTCACGTTATTGGAAAACCTATTATCAAATGCTAAAACCTCTTCTTAAATCCTTGAGTATACACAGCAACAGAGCAGGCTTGGTTCTAAGTATTTAAACCTTTGTTAAGGAAAAGACAACATAAAAAGGGATGCAATCCACCTGCTAATTAGAAACTTTATTTGCCGAGATACTGTTCATTTGAGCTTTTTAGAACATTTCATTCTCTTTGTACTTTCGAAATGAGACTACGTTTTACTTACGGGGAAATGCAGTTGACTTTTACTCCTCTGTCAACCCACTCGGTTCCTAATGTCTGCGTTAATTTTACGACCCCGGCTTTCGAGGCGTTGTACGCCAACTGCTTCTGCGGGTGTGGGACTAGAAGGGATTCAGAAATAGAAAATTATTTATTCTCCACAAATTAAAATAGCTTAGGCACTACATGGACAATTCCCTGTATTGAGACGAGCTATTTGCCATTTTCCCTGATACTAGGCAAGGAGCAACAAGAATTTAGCCACCTACAACACAAAACCCTAAACCTCTATTTTGCGGACTAACATTTTTGCCTCAGCAGCTGGTGTACTGGAAAAAAATGGAGAAGAAAATAAAGAAGTAAGGAAATTTAAAAGGTTGTATATCTGGGCAAAGCCAAAAGCATTGTATTAAACATACACATGAAATATTTGACTACTAATAATCGTACACACGCATGCACATTCACATATTATACATGTATGTATGTTTATATATAAAATACTTGTACACGGTAATATTAATAAAATGTAATATAATGACATTATGTAATGTAATATAATGCAATATGGTATAATATAATATTACGTAAGTGCATGATAGATTTTATATAACATTATATTATATATAGCTTCTTGGAACTAATTATTCTCCTTAATTTTTAAATTATCCATAGTCTGAAGCAAACACATCATATTATCCAATCGGTGTTTGTGCTGACGTGAGCACAGGTGCGTCCCAAAAATTCAGAACACCCACCACTTTCTGAAGCTTTCGAAAATGTTTCAGAGATGTCACATGTCAGTCAGAGAGGGAAGATGAGCGGCTTGCTAATTACAATGTTCAAGCTTGTTAGTGCTGTGTGCCGGGGCGGCTCTGCCCCTCCACCAGCTCTCACACTGCAGGATTCCCAGGAAAGCTACTTAAGGACAAATCCCCCGAGGCTGTAAAGTGCTTTAAACCCACGGGAGTCAAACCAAGTCGGTCCAGCTGGTGGGATTTACACCCACAAAGTGTCTCTCCTCGGACTTTTCTGGCTGCCGTCACGACTTCATTAAATAAATCCAGCGCAGAGCACTGAGCCATAATTAGCAGCGTGTCGGTACTGAGCAACGCTGAGTTTCTGGCTCCTTCATGGGGGGAGAGTGGGGAAAATCGGTGCTAAATATCAGTAACGCCAAGGGCAAGCAGTTGTAGCCCGCGGGGCTGGGCAAGGCGGAACCCGGCAGCGGGTGAGCCGCTGCGTTTGGGTAAGGTACGGCAGGCGAATCCCACAGCATTTTGATAAAAGCGCATAAGCAACACTGGTAGTCGGCATTAAATTGGTTTTAATTTGTTAAGCTGGTGCATCAGCTCTAGATCACTACCACCCATGGTATTCCAACACATCCACTATTGCTTTTCCTGACTGAAACTGCTGAGGATGTCAGCTTAAAGGGTGAAAGAAGACGATAAATTGTGTTATCCGAGTTCTGAAAGAGCCAAAAGCCCTGCTGCAAATTCCTGAGCGTGTGAATAAGGACTTTTGCCTTGAACATAGATGTTTGTGAATAGATTTAAAGCACAGACATGATGCCAGCATCAATTACTGTTTCTTTTTTTCTGCATGTGCTGAAGGTTTGCTCAGAATTCGGAGGCCTTTTTCTTGCTACAAAGAGCATTTCACACCGTGGCCCCCCTCTGCCAGCGTTTATTCTGTGCCCATTTTTTCTTCAATATGAAATAATTCGCATTTCCACCAGCAGAACCGCTTTGCCCTCTGCGCGTGCCTGTCGTCCCCCAGACGCAGCGCGCCGCGTGGGCTCTCAGAAAGATGCGGAATGTAATTTCCTGATTAATTGCCATGCATCAGCTCCAAGTTACATACAACTTCGGTAGTTAACCTTGTAACCTCCCAAAAGCAGTTCTTTGCTAAACTTTCCAAACATGTCTGTTTGTGATAAATCATTTGACGTTTGCTAAGAGGAGAAGAGTTTTGGCATCGGCTCTGCACCTCCAGCACACGCGGGTGAGAACAGCAAGTTGCTGCAAGCTATCAGAATCAGCTTTCTGATTTGGGGGGGTGGTGCTCAGGCAGGGTTTTCGAGAGTCCTTCCCTGTAAATGCTTTTGTCTTCATAAGAAAGTCTAAGAAAGGTAATTCAGAAGGTGAAATTTCACCCTCCTGAGACACTTGGCTGCTCTCAATGGGAAGAGCTCAAGAAGAAGCCAACGAGTGTTGTGAAGCGCTGGCGCTGGGTGGGCTTTCTGCAGCTGAGGACCCCGCACCACCTGCCCTCCCCTGACCTAAGGTGGTCTCTTACAGCCAGGAGAGCAAGCCTGCAACCCTCCAAACTCATACAAAACATGTCCAGGGCTTCTGAATAAAGCTATGCCTTCAGCAGCGTCACCAAAAACAATCGAATTTGTAAGGCTTTTGGGAAGCGAGGACACTCACTCCTGTTTCAGATGGAGAAGATGGGAGAAAAGCAGATAAAAATGCTGCCAACATCCGCTGCGTTACGTTTTAAACACCTGACGTGTTTTTGCAACCTTGTTGGGTGCATAAGGCTTCTTAGCCTGACCTTGAAGCAGCCATGTAATGTTAATGAGAGGTGCAGGCAGGCAGAGAAGACCAGACCACTTACCACTAAAGATATTCACTGTAAAAATTACAGATCTGAGTTACACCTGTGCAAATCACAGAGCCCCGGCAGCCTCGTCTCCGCTGCTGAAGCATACGTCTGGAATAATTCCAGCGAAATACCAGAATCAAAATGCACATATGCAAAATGTATGCAGCTTATCTTCAATTAATTAAAACTGATTCTGAGCAGTGTATCTGGAAAAATCACAAACAAAAAACTCCCTATCCTGCTAAGAGTCTCCTCATTTTCCTGTATCTCTGAGGAAGGACTCAACCTACCCCCAAAAAAAAAATCCCCTAACTATTTCTAGAAACATTTCATACTATGCCAGTTGGCCAACATACTTAAATAACCAACCAACCAACATATTTATTTAACATTCAGCAGATGGACATGATATGAACATCGTGGTTTTCAGTCGTAGTTTTATAACTACTAGATTTTTTCAATGCCAAAATTCAAACAGGTTCAGAAGGTAAACGCATCTCTTCGTCTCTTAACTCCTGGCCCAGCACGCGTTAACTTTCAATGACGTTTAAACACGTCTTGCAACGACCCTTCCAGGCTGCTCTCCGGGTCGCTTTCCCATGTCCGTTGCTGCTCCAGGACCGATAGCGGCCTCAAGCGCGGTCCCCGGGCGGGTCTCAGTGGACGCTGTGCCGGGCAGGGAGGCGCGGCCCCGAGCCGGGGCTGGGGTGGATGCCGTGGTGGAATGGCATCGCCTCCGGGCTCAACGGAGCCGTGCCAGGGCCCGAGGGAGAAGCTGGGAAAAGCCTCTCTCTAAGTCGCAGAGAGCAATTCCGGGCTGCGAGCGCGAGGCCGGCCGCGCTCTGCCGAACCAGCAGACCCCCAGCTGGTGCCGATTTCCAGAGCTTCATAACCTTCTCTAGGGTGCGATGCCTCCGAGTAAATTTTGCTTTGCAACAGTGATATGGACGGTGAACAGCCCAAGCCCAGAGCAGAGCCCCACAGAGCGTGAACGTCTGGGGCATTTGAAATTTAAAGCTCTACATTCTTTTGAAAACTATTTTTCTTTGGGAGATTTTGTAACTCTACAAAGCTGGGGTGGAGGGATGGTGCCTCTGTTTAAGCATAAGTAAAACAGCTGGTAAAGACACTCGAAAAAAAGATTAACAACAAGATTATAAATGCATTTCTGAAGAAACATTTAAAGTTACTGTGCAATAAACTGAGCAGAATGTCACAGAATGTCAAACTGGGCACAGTAAAAATAAATGTTATTCCCAAGGAAAATAAAAAGACTGCATATTTATGTAACATTCAGCAGATGGACATGATATTAATACAGGGGTTTTCAGTTGTACTTTTATAGCTACTAGATTTTCTTGCCTAACTTGGCAACCCAAGGCACCATTTGATTTTTGGATTTGGACAATACTGCAACAGATGTCCAGACCAATAAAATAAATTCCTAAAGGGCTATGCTTAATTTGTGTAATTGATCAATTTTTGTTACATGGGCCTCAGTTCACCAGCATGTAACTGCCTTCCAGATTAGCTCAGCAGCAGGGATTTCATTCCATATGTTACAATGGTTTATTGGAGCTTTTGACGACACTGCTGATTCAGCAGCGTTGGTGGAGACACCTGTTGGCAACGATAATGAAATAAAACCCGCGGGTACCGGGGCGAAAACCGGCGCAAAAGCTTTCCGGTGGCTCGTAAACATCATGGGGGTACAGCTCCCCGCCCTCAAACACCTTTGCCTGAAATTACTGGGGAGTGCACCGGCACCTCTCCCATGCCACCAGTGCATCGGAGTCAGAGCAAGTTACTCCACCTCTTCTATCAAAAATAGTAAGTGCTCTAAAACATAGAGGACAGATAAATGTTGAAAAATGATACCAATAAAAAAATTGTAGTACATTTCCTCTAATACAAAATGTCAGTGATTTACTCCTTCCCAATACAGGTTTAATTGATTCAAATAGCATCGGTAGTAATTAAAATATGGATTCTGAAGCACAACTGTTAGCTCTCATCACTCACCTATTAAACTTGCCATAGATGCCGTGTTAATTATCTTCCCATATCCTTGATTCAGCATAATGCGGCCTGCAGCCTGTGACAGAAATTAAAGGAAAGACCAGTGACCCTTTTTGTGATTGTGCTAATAATGACATGATAATAAATTAGTCTTCACTTTTCAGAAGATTTGATGTGCTAACACTTTTTTTTTAAGCACTTCATATAAAAACTTGGTATAAAAATGGCTGATGCAGGAAAAAACCCATTGCCATTTCAGACGCTCTTCATTGTTGGCAATATTTTTTCAAAATAACCACTACTGTTGGGAATGGCCCCCTAAAACTTTCTGGTTTTCAGGATGCGTCAAATAACCACCCTCCCCAAAATCTGGCCATTCTTAAATGCCAGGTCTTGGGCAGCCAGTAAGTACCAGCTGCTTTTGAAAGTGTTGACCAAAATCTGTAATTGATATCAAGCAAATCCCTCCTTAGCTCCACCAAAACTAGGACCAATTTTATTGTGATAATTAGTAATAAAGTGTTATTAAATCTCGGTAAAGTAAATGCTCAGAAAATTATTATCCATTCGCAAAACAAACCAGTACAGCATTTCACACTTACTTGGCAGCACAAAAACAATCCTCGTAGATTAACATTAAAAGTTTTGTCCCATTCTTCTAGGGACGTATCTTCGCTTGCAGAGTTCATATTGATTCCCGCGTTGTTGCAAGCAATGTGAACTGTGCCCCAGCGAGCTACGACCGTTTCCACAATCCTTTGCACATCCTCGGGTTTGCTTACATCTGCTGCGAGGGCAATGCTTTTAATCCCTGCATCAAGATAGGAGCGATGAAGTCAGTACAGCAATTCACAGAGAAAGAAAAAGAATCTATTGTATGATTATGTATTTTTCTTATATTTATACGTATTATATGTATATATGTATTATATGTATATATGTATTATATGCCACCTTAACCCATTGCTCCACAAATCGTAGCAAAACGTGTCTTCGTTAGCGGAATACTGTTATTATAAAGTTGCTAACCGGTGCGAGGTTTGCTCGTTGGGGGCAAACATAAGGCCGAGGTCCAAGAGCGGAGTTTGCCACTCCACCAGGACGAAGCTTTGAACACTGCACCATCTTCTGTCCAAACCCTCAACTGCAGCTTCCCCGTCGGTGAGCAGTTCCCCAGAGCATCACTCGTGGGTGGATGGTAAGGGCTCGGGAACAAGATAAAGCAAAGGACCCTGTCACTTGCTCAAGTGTAGGTGGGTTTTATGCCAGTTCTCCCCCAAGATGCTGCAGAAATCAAACCAGTTTGTCCAAAAGCTGCTTTCTGGATGAACTACAGCATCCAGTGAGCTGGGAGCCTCAGGCAAAACCAAACCAGTTTTAGGTGGGAGCTAAGTGGGAATACCTCCAGGTTCACGGCTACGAGAGTCACGCTGCCCGGCCTTATTTTCTGCAAATCACAGAATAACAAATTCGGAACAAAATTACCAGAATAACACATTCGGAAGTTAAGGGATTTTCTGGATTTGAAACATGAAAAAATTGTGCTATTTTTCCTAGAATAATCCAGGCATTGACTTTCGCACCAGTGCTGATCCGTAAGTAGCTTCATTTAATTTACTATCAAAATCAGCTTTAAATACCCTTATTATTAAACAAAATAAGCAGTCTACTGAGAAACCTGATGCCAATGGGACTATACCCATCCTGAAAGTCAAACAAGGCTACACCAGTAAGGGCTGTGGTGAAATGGGTCTTAACTCACAAGGAGGAAGGCAGCTGCTGGGGTTGGACCATAGATCAGCAGTCTGCCAGCAAACAGGGCACAGGTAGGAAGCTACAGCTGTTCGAGCAAGACTTTTTACTCCTATTTAAACAGAAAATTTATTCCCCATTTGTCCCTCTCTTAGATCATTCCAATAAAACATTTAAATGAAGCCTTAAACCTGTCCTAGTAGAATAGGAGAAGACTCTCCCAAAATGAAGCTTTGAGATGGAGGCTTCCATGAAAGCCGAGCAAAGCAGTAATTGCCCAGTGATGTTTAAAGAAAATTACAGGAAAGAAGCTTTTGGATGGAAAAGCTCCTCTTGATCTCCAATGCCTCCAGGAGCCTGCCAGAGCACACATCCCGGGGTGATGCTGGTCTGGGGTGCTCCCCACGTCGGCCACGGGAGCTAATGTCCCCTCTGGCCTTCAGCTATGCCACAGTCCCCTTCCTTTCCACGGCAAAGGAAAGGGCAGACCCGTAATACAGCCACCTACAAAAATGAATGCACGTTCTGCCACAAAACAAGATCTCTTATTTTATCACAGGTTTTATGCTAAACATGGTGAACGAATAAGAATAGGAGGAGCAACGGGGGCTCTCTGGCTAATTGTTATCAAGACATGTAACGTACCGGGAGCTGCTGCAATCTTTCTTATTCAATTTACAGACAAAATGGGTGCAAGTGTGTTACTAATGGTAACAGAATGAGGCTCTTCACCTGCCCTCCAACTCTCACCCCATTTATGGCTTCATCTTATACAATAGTTCATAAAAACAAGACAAAAGGTGCCACGCATGAGTGTCTAGCGAAGAAGCAGTGAAGGCACGCTCACTTCAATCCAGAGTCCCGCACTTGACCTTAATAAATTCAGCTGATATCCCTGCACTCCGAGAGAGGAAAAAACCTCACTCTCTGCCTTTCCACTGTCCCCCAAACCATCTGCTAAAAATAATAAATAAAATAAACTATGGAAAAATAGCTTAAAATCTTCAGTCCCAACAAGAGGTAAGGAACCCAACACATGACTGTGCTGCTACACACGTGACAGTGCCAGTGCATCTCTACCATCCTCAGTTGAGTTTTGTGATGCTTGTGGAGGCAGTTTCGTGATTAGGGGGGCAGGAGAGGAGCCCAGTGTCTCCATGCTGGAGAGGCATCAATGTGCCGAATCTGCCCGAGGTGCCCTTCTGCAGGGGACATGTACATGGCCCCCCTGCCACAGGGCTTCATATCTCGTCTCTCAGTATAAGTGGAAGTAAAATATTGCATAGAGACAAGAAGATCAGAGGTGACATTGTGGGGAAGGCATTTGCATAGTTTACAGTGAAAATGTACATTTTAAAAATCCCATCAGACTAATTCTTCCCTTAAGGTACAGGCAGTGGTTCCCCCTGAAGACAGAGGGGTATGTAGTGGAAGGTAACCCTTAGGATTTTTTGGTTATGTTTCATCATTTTTGGTTCTTCTGTCAGGATCCATTAGCAACTGTTGAAAAAGGTATTCACGCAGGATCTAAAAACAAAGACCCCTGTAGCCAAGGGAGATATACCCGAGCTGTCTAACAAAGCTAAAGCTGAGATAGATCACAGAGGTTTTGATGTTTAAAACTCATCATAAAATGATGGCACCATCCCAAAAGACAGTAAAGGGCTCCTTGGCATAAGAAGTAAAGTGGGTTTAAGAAAGCTAAGCAAAATGTTTTGGAAAAATATCAGTATGGGAATGTCTTGGGGCACTGCGTTTCCAACTTTGAGTTAGAGATGCACAACTAAAGAGGGAGGAAAAAAAATTCACAGCTCCTTTGTGATTATTATAGCAGGAAAAATAGGTATTAATACTACAATTGCTTCAATTTACTCATGTGAATATTCTGAGAGTAAAGCTAGCTGATCCTTTTTGTCAAAATTTATTTCCAACAGAGTATGTTACTTCTTTGAAGCCAAAATGTTTTTCATGGAAACATATTGATTTCAACAAAAGTTTTCAAGGGAAATCTTCTGAGGTCCAGGCTAGACTCTCTAGTTACCTCTGGAGAGAAAGAGATTGAAAACCTGACCTTTTCAGATTCTTTCCAAAAATGGGCATTTGGATATAATTCCCTTTCACAAAAGCATTACAAAGTTTGGATTTTGTTCCAGCAAGGAATGACAATAAATTTGAAACCTCAGCAACCATCATGAGATGGAATAGATGTGCCCTGATCAGCTGCACTGGTCAAGTTCATAGAGAATATGTGACCTCAAAGGATAAAGATGTGTAAAAGACTGAGAAGCGAGACTTTCTTTACTTTAGACTGCAATAATATTTGCTATGCCTCATGACCTCTCTGACTGCATTTCGTAACACACCCCCACCTCCTCTGGGCTTGCAGACCACCGGTGAAGGAGCAGAGATGTAGGGCAGCCATTGAAGGATGGATGATCAAACTCCTGCTGTAAATGCCCTGGAGATAAGTGAAATTAGTTTTCAAATAGGCTGTTGGCATCCAAAGTCTTATGGCTCTACCAAGTAGCCCATTTATACCTGAATAGCTCTACTTGATATGCAGGATCTCACTGTGGAAAAATGACTCAAGAATTTGTAATAGGAACTGGACACTTTCTATTCTAGGTCGTTATTTGGGATCAGACCAGCAATCAAAGCTTTAACCGTTACACCTATACTCACTGTAAAGTGTCTCCTGCTTACTAGAGCTGGGATCATACAGACTGAGACTTCTTGTTTGAGATGTTCTCTGTGGAGGCTCAGGATGGTATGAAAGCCAGAACTGAACCATTCCTCGCCCCTTCCTCAGGAAGTTGATTCAGACTGGGTGACAGAAATACATCTGCAGGGGCTGGTTTTGCTGGAGAATATGGTTTCCAATGGACCACTCCCTTTCTGAAGTCAGAGTGGAAACAAATACTGGTGACTTTATCCAAACGGGAATATGAAAATTTCCTGGGTAAAGCTCCATCTTTAGAGGCAATGAAGTACTGAACTTTGAAGAAGGCTCTGTTGTAATCTCACAAAAGGAATTATAAAATGAGTAACACTTCCTTTCTTTTCTCATTAAAATTATATTTCCAGTTTTCTTTTTCCCCTTTACAATTGCAGTTGAGCACGACTCCAGGGGGAAATACAATTTTATGTTACATTTTCTGGTTTTACTGCTAAAATAGAAGTGGCTTGTAGAGGACTTTGCCTCTTATTTAAGATTTTAGTTATGATGTCTATTAGTGTTTTGTTCCTATGTCTGATCTTACATGTTTGAAAGAACTATAGCAAGGGTTCCAAAAATGACTGTCCTTCAGTTTGAGGGCACAATGAGAGATTTAGGCTGTGACAACACCTCTACCCTGTTTTGGTGTTTTGGCTCATGGTCCAGACGTTAGGTACGGAAGAGGTGCCAGGGAGGGGGTACGTGCTAACAAGTTTGTAGGCCCTGTCTATCATCCACCCTTAGTAAAGCCCGAGGTGCCTTGGCTGCTGCATGATCTACTCTGAGGAATGTCAGGGCTGGATGAGAGAGAATTGCACCGCAGAGGAAGGCTCGGGTTTGAACAAGGAAAGCAGCCCGGTCCAGCACGTATCACCGGGTCTTGTACAGCAGGACCTGCAGGTCAGTCCTGTGCTTACCTTTGAGGCTGAGCTCACACACCACGGCTTCTGCCTTTGCGAGGACCAGGTCCACAACGGCTACTTTAGCACCGGCTTCCCCCAGCGCGTGAGCAAAGGCTCTTCCAATTCCCTGCCCTCCGCCTGTGACATAGGCCACCCTGCCATCCAAACGCAGCCGGTCAAGGATGCGGCGCCTGTTATAGCCCCAGAAGACGTCATCCCTCACCACTTCTTTCTAAAACAAAAACATATATCCACGGCGCGGTAAGGTGCAAAGCTCAGTAACGTCATAGCTATGGAGGCCTCCGCCTGTGAGAATGAGGTGGGAGCACAAACAGGGATCCATGTCATCTTGGCCCATTATGTAATACAAAAAGTATGAGTAATTCAAGCCGAAAAGCACCCATATCCCCACAGATATTAGTCGCAATAGGAGCACTAAGGTGCAAGACAGTGGAGCAGAAGGGCCGTGGTTTGAGGGGATGCACCGACCACTCCACTTGAATGAGAGGAGGGAATGGTGTTTTTTGACCCGGCTTCCCATGACACATGGGTCAGGTGCAATGTCTTAAAAACAACTGGTTAAGTCTTCCAGTTATTTCACCCCCAGGGCCCAATCCTGCCCTCAGGCTCAGCTGGTTCCAGGAAAGCTAAGAACAAGTTTCCAAAGGCAGGATTTGGCTCAAGTGGAGCGCAATCAGAATATCGTCACAAGGCTGGTGCGCAAATAAAGATATCAGCCAATAACTTAAATCAAGCTGTCATCTGATCAGCTGCCATACATCATTTCCCCCTGACTGGAATCAAAATGGAAAATACAAGATGTTTAAAATACTGGGTTTAAAATGCCAGGAATTGCCAGTGGGTATGGCTTTGGGAGCACTCAGAAACTGCAAAACAATCAAGATGTTTGTGTCTGGATTTACTGAGTTAGGCCATTATGATTCCAGATGGGAATTTCATTATAGCTGGATGGTGCCCACTACATAAAATGGAGGAAGATAAAAGCAGCATCTTTTCCACAGGACAGGCAAAATCCAGGGCCATGAAAATGTTCAGCTCAGAGAGCATAGGAGGGCATCACATGCTGCCTTTGGGCAAAAAAAGAGTTACTTCAGAAATAGTGCATTGGTTCGTTACAGCTGGGACCCAGCTCCGTCTGCCCACGCTCCCCTGCGCGGGAAGGACCGGAGAGCACCGGGAAGATACCCGGCGGCAGCACACCAGCTGCTCCGGGGATTTATCCCAGCAGCAGCATGGCTGATCCAAAAGTCTTTGCAAGGAATCAGTATTTAACAGCTTTAGCGTAGTCCTGGGCTGCTGAGGCTAATATGTGCCAAGCCCTAAGCTGGTAAATCCATGCTGCTCAGCATCATGGCGTGACAGAACGCGAGTCTGGGCTCTCGCCACCAAACCTCTGGAAATTATTTTGTCACTGTCCTCAGCAGAGTCAAAATTTTCCTAGAAGTGCTCACAGAGAGGAAATACACACCTTGGATTCAATCACTGCATCTGGAGGTGCAGGGCTCCTTCGAATGATGCTCAGTCCACTCTGCACAGGTAAAATTATCTGCAAATGTAACGCATACACACAGTTCTCAACAGCTTTGTACCCAGCTTTCCATCACCCAGATTCCACTGATATGAAGAATAGTCCTTCCTTCCTTCCTTAGGCCACAGAAGTTTTTCTCCTATTCCTATTCTTTAGCTGAAATTCCTTCCAACACAAATATGTCAGGCATTTGTATTTGTTCACATTCCTCTTCCAAACTCATGGCTTCCACAAATGCCAGGAAAAAATGCAATTTTGTCTCTCAGTTTTCTAAATCAGTGCCAGCTGCTGAGGTTTCTGGGTTTCCACTGCCTGGCTAATGCTGTCATGAGGCTATCCCAGTCTTTTCCTTGAAGTTCAGCAAACCATAATTGCGAAACTTTGGTGTTCTTCAACATTTGCTAGAACATCTGTCGTGCACCCATAGATGAACGTCAGTGGGTTCTGCCACTTACCTTCTCTGATACCACTATCACACTTTATCAAAATCTGCACTCGGTGTCGGAGATTCAACGCCAATATCAAACTATTAGAACATTAGTTGTGGAAACAACATGTTATTTGCATGCATTGAATAACTAACAGTAAGATTCAGGACGCAGAAAATTGTCATTAATTTTTCCTCTTCTACAAAGAAAAGCTGTTGCTACTGGTACATTGTTGATAGAATGAATGCAGAGTCACAGGAGGCACCTCTAGAGGCCATCTGACCGGCAGATGGACAAAGACCTTAAGCCTACAAGGCACATACCAAAACCTCCTGGGCAGGAGCTGTGGCAGGGGGGAGTTTGGGAGGGAGTCCCTGGAGGGAGGTAGCAGACCTCCCCTGTCCCACCAAGGCACTGGCCTGACAGTGCAGAAGGGCAAGCAGGATCCAGCCATCCTCCGTGGCTCCACAGCAGCCTCTCTGCCACCCCAGTGCAGCCATAGCATAAGACCAAGCTTTGCAGGCTGGTGGCTACTGCCCCTGGGTAGCATCATTGACGCCTGCTTTTAAAGCCCTGCAGGATATTTGTCTAATTTTGCCTCTAAAACCACAGCTTATTGTTTATGCATCCCATTACATTTTTTTTTTTCCTCCTGCTGGAGTAGGACTTTGTTGACTCCTGTTGTGCTGGTGATGCCCTACAGCCTCCAGAGCCTTTAAAGCAGAGCGGCAGTTCCTCGGTTGTACCGTAGAGCTGATTATTCACTCTTAAGTGCTCCACTTCTATCTTGCCTTTAACACTGTATATGATGTAGACAGAGGGTAGGGACCATTTCTGAATATAGAAACTTATACATAGAGCTCAAGTGAGGTGAATTATAATAAAATTTGAGTTCATTTTAGGTCCCCTGGATAATGGCACCAACAAAAGAAACATTTTAAAGAGTGCTTTGCAAAATCCATAGATACAGTACCATGGGCACCTTAACCAATTGCATTGCACTAACCTGCTGAACACGAGGATCTGAATTAATCACTGTATTTAATTTTCTGACAGCTAGTACATTTTCATCAGATATGTTCTCCAGGTAGACTTGTCCTTTCATGAGTGTATTCTCTACACAGATCACTCCATCCATGCTCAGCAAGTGGTTATCCATGACAAAGCTGTAGTAGTTAACAGCGCTCCTTTGATCAGCATCAATAAAGACTATATCAAAGTGCTCATCCTCAGCATGTAATGCCTGGAAAAAAATTATGTTGGAGAAAACACTAATTATTTACCTGAAAATTTAAAGTTTTGCCATTAAAATGTCCTTTATATAAAACCCAAACCAGAGGGAATCCTGTTCTTTTAAGGTAACATTGCTAGAATTACTTCTGGAGGTCTTAGCAATTTTCCATGCTTTGCAAAAAATTCTTCAGCAAGACTTGTGCCCGAAACTCTGAACCTCTCAACAAAAATCAGATATAAAAGAGGATGGTTCATCCCCGCTTGTGGTGCTGAGAGTCACAGCAGAAACATCTGCATATCTAGAGTCAAAGGGAATTGATCCATCAGGGTAAGGGAGAAGACTGGCATCAAACCCCGTGGCTGAGGTGCAGTAAGTTCTCTCCTCTCAAAAGAGTAACTATCAACAAATTGAAGAGTGGCAATTATATCAGTCTTTGGGAAAAAAAAAGAGGCATAAGACTGATCCTGGGAATTGCAAACTAGTGAGTCCCACTTCAGTAGCAGGCAAATGGTTGAAATCCCAATCAATAATAGAATTATAAAGCACATAAAAGAACAGGTCATGATAGAGATAAAGCAGCACAGCTCCTATGAAGGAAAATGATGTTTCTTTAATCTAAAAAAATGCTTTGGATGGCTCAGCAACAGAGAGGATAAAAGAGAACTGGCTGCTATCATCTAATTGGATTTTCAGAAATGTGGCACACCTTCCCTCCAAGCAGGCTGCTGATGATAATGTATAAAAGTGTTGATGGATGACCAGATGGGAGCCTTTACAGCCTTCTCCTGTGGCAGTTAATGCACTCGCTGCCCAAGAGGCTGCTATGGAATATTTCAGCTTCCATCTGGGACTATTTAACTGCATCTGTGTGTGTTGCAATGAAACAACGGCTCATCCACCTATCTCAGCAGGCAGAAATGCTTTCAAAGTCTTGGCATTTCGAGTGAAAAGAGAAACAATTATGTTTTCCAGAACTCACTGTTTCTACCACAACTTTTAACAGCACTTCTTGCGTCCAGATTTCCCTTTTCTGTTTGGAGACATTGCGCACAATGAGTGATGAGCTATCCCCTGAGATGTAGGAGAGAAAGCGTCGATAACAAATGGCAGCAGAATGCGAAAATCTCATTTGTTTTCAGGAGTGAGGTTGATGGCCCCCAAACTGAGATTTCAGGAGCCTTTCTGAAGCAGGGAGTGTGTCATTCAGACAAGGAAATAGCAGGAAGTGGATCATTCAAGCTCTGAATTACTTTATTGTGCAAACTGGTGTCATTGTCAGCTTGTTAGTGGTTAAGAAATTAAGCCTGCCTCAGAGCCTGGATGGGCACATTTAACTGCTGATGCTGGATAGCACAGAAGCTCTGCCACAAGCATTCATGAGTCCATATTTAGGACACCTTTTGATACTACACTATAATGAAAGAAGACCTTGAGGCCAAATATATGCTGGTTTATAATAAATGTAGCAGAAACTGGGACATCTGGTTTCCTGGGATTCATCTTTTCATTTCATGACCAGTAAGAAAATTCTGCCCTGGTTCTCTCTTGGGCTGTATTAGGGGAAAGCAGCAGGAACATTTTTGTTACCGTGGAAGAGCATCTTATACCATGTTGAAACTCAGACAGTTTGTCCAACATAGATATTTTAGGAAGGGTCAGAAGATGAAAGCTAGGAGGAGGAGTCCATCAGAAAGAGAGATTAGAGGTCTCGTTCCCCAGAGAGAAGAGCCAAAGCCAAATTTGAGTAATTATCATGACTTATCACTACTTTCTGACTTGTAACCTTCCCAGGTGGAGGAGGTGAGGGGCAGACATTCAGAAGCAGATGTGGCCATCTCTGAACATATGTTACTACTGCTCCGTGGTATGGCTCCCTGATGAAAAAGAATCTCACTTTTATGCATTGACTTCATTAGGTCCATATGGAGTTGTGTAGCTCTTTGGATATTACCTGGACTTCTCATTTCAGCCCTCCTTCTGTACTGTCTACCTGCTGACAGCTTATCTCCTTCTTACCTATCTCCTGATACAGATAAGCCACCTTTTACCTTCACAGCTTTCATCCCAGGAGGGTGCCTGTGTTGTGTGTGTATCCGGCACACACCTGTTTTGTGCTTGCACTGTGTGCGAGGCCTCCGTTTGGAAGGCCAGTTCATCAAGTCCTGAACAGCCAGCCATGACGGTCAGTTGGGCACTCTTCATTTCTTCAAGATACCTAGTACTAGACACCTATATGGAAACGCCTCAATCACCGCCTTGGAGTTCATACTGCGACCCTGCCATCGTTTGAGCATCTTTTTTCCACAGGTTCAAGACTGCTGTTGGGTTTTCCGTGTTCAGTTGGAAACAGCTCCTGGCCTATAAGGAGAATCCATGAAACTCCTTGAACTTCCTTCCTGCTCCTTTGCCCCTGGAGCAGCCTCTACACAAGAGGATAACAGCCACAGGAATGAGAAAGTGCTCCCCTTCCTGGAGCTCCATGGCTAGCAGAGCACGGGTCACCTGGACAGGCAGTCACCGTGGCCAGTGTACCACCCTGGAGAGGGTTTCCTCCTGTGGGAGGCATGCCTCTGCCAGCACCCGCTGCTGAACCAAGAGAGCCAGAAAGAAAAAATGCTGTTCTACTGGTGGCTCTGACTGCGGAGCTAAGCACTGGAAATATCAGTGCAGTGATGGGGAGAAGAGCAGTGCTCACTGCTGTCCGTCTCGAAATGGATGAGGGCTTTAAGAGGAGGGATTGACCACGCTTCTCCTCCCAGAGCAGTCTGGGCCTGGCCCTGCCTGGGACCTCACAGCACGTTGGAGATGCCTTTGTCCTTTGCGAGGAGAGAGGCAGAGCCCAAACGTCTCCAACTGTGAGGAAAGCTGAGATCCAGAAGGAAATAATCTGCCTGCAAAATATCCCGCTGAAACTAATTTCCTGAATGTTTACGCTGCAATCCCTGCTCCTTGCTGCAGAGGCATCATAGATGGTAACAGATGGCAACAAGAAGTGTCTTAATTCAGAGCAAACTTGGCTAAAATCAAGGTTTTTGCTTACAGTGAGTCATTAACTTCCTTTTAGATTAAAAAAGAAAAAAAACTTGTAGCACTGCATTGCATAGAGGACATGCACCAAAAGCGTGCATGAGCAAGGGCACAGCAGCACTGTTGATGGGTACGGCAAAAGATCAGGGAGAGGACATCCCAAATAAAACCATGAATGAATCTTCTGCCCAAGCTGATGGAAAACCTTACTGGAGTCCCGATCAGAGGCAACACTCTCTCATAAAGCACATACAAACTCAATCAGAAAAAAATGACTGTCCAGTTCCTTTGATATGGATCATACGATCAGCATATTTGTAATAAAGATGTACTCAAAACTTATTACCTTCCCTATGCCTTGTTCTTGACCTAAATGTAACAGCAATCCATCCTTAGGGTACACAGAATACGTGAAAAAGTACAGCTTCCTTTTAAAACACCATTAGAATATTTTACTGTATGTGGACATACACTCTTGTTACTCCTAAATGCTATTCTATTGAGTACAGTTTATATTCACCGGCAAAGCTAAATCTCTAGGGAAGCTAGAGAGGGAATGCAATTTCTAGTAATAACAGCTCACAACAGTGAATACTATCCACTTATCCCCACAATTTCCAGCTATTTTGGACTCCTTTCTGAATTAACCTTTCATATCAAAAGGAGCAATTCTGCACACTAGAGACTCCGACACAATTTCATGCATAATTTATTCACTCAGTTCAACATTAAACGCAGAGTCCTTGACTTTGTCAAGGTGGATTCTGTTGGCAGACTTCACAAGCAGCAAAACAGGAGAATTGAGATCTGCAGCTCAACCTCTTCACCTATTCTGTCTGGTAAAAGGAGGGAAAAAAGAAAAAAAAATAAACCCCAACATGCTTACACAATGCCCTGCAATCAGCAGAATCTGCCGCAAACACAGTGTTATTTTTTGTGGTTGCATTTTTGATTTTAAAATGGAAGGATCAAAATCAGGGATGGGAACAATTTCCTGGTAGTTTGCATTCCCTCCAGACTCAATCCTGCATCCATTGTTCAAACAAAAGTCCACTGGGAATTAAAGGAAGACGCTTTGTGCAGGATCAGGCCTCTTGTTCATTGCTGATGCGTGGCAAGGCACATTATTGAGGCACAGCACGGCAGAGCTCAGGCTTAAGGAGCTTCTTGGGAAAGGTTTCTAAACGCTGGCCCAGCACACGTTGAAAAGGTAACTAATCCCCACTGAAAGCACCTGCGTCAGTCTGAACCCAAGGAAAGGCTCCCCCAACTCCACATTGCAAAAGATTATTGTCAAAATTCCTGAGGTCGCTGGGCACAGAGGCTTGTGCCACGGTGTGTGCGAGCTGCGTGCTTTGGTGGGGACCTAACCTAGCTTGGCAGCGCCTGTCCCTCACGCGTGGGAAAGCTGGATTTTTTTCCATTGTGCCCTCGGGTACCAAATGAACCCCACTGTGTACCTGAGCTCTGCAGCTCCTGTCTGGTACTTAGCATCCTTTGACAGCTCAAAATCCCAGATGGTTGGCAGCTGGCTCTGGTCTGGGACAAGAGATAAGGAAGCTGACCAACCCTACCAACACTGTGTGATAATTCAAAGGAGCAGCAAGAGGCTTCAGAAAGCCCGGTCAAGGTGCCACCATGGCCTGATGCGCTGCCTTCGCACTGCTCTCCGCTGGCTCACAGCCCTGAGGAGCCGCGGTTGTAGGTGGAAGAGCCAGAGCCACGTGGGTGCCGCAAAGGCTCCGCTGTCTGAGACATGCTGGCACAGATGTGTCACACCCAGGTGGCAACTGCTGCAACATCTGGCTGGTTTTCTTGTAAATCGTCAGCAGGTGTGGACGCAGCACTGGACACGTCCTGCAGCACTTGGATGGTACACTCTACCTGAGGCTAGGATGTAACTCTCGGGTGGACTAGTTTTACACCAGAAGTGAGAGTACACCATATACCTTCTGGCACTTTGGACTTTCTGAATCATAGCTTCATGCAGCAGAAAAATACTACCTGCCAGGTAGTGTTATTTATGTATCATATGACATCTTTGTGCTTTGAAAGAGCCCGTGCAGCGAAGCAAATACTCTGCTCCCAGGAGCTTGCACTGCTGAAAAAAAATTTGAGGAGCAGCAGATAAGCAGAAATCTTGCCCTATTGCACTCAGCTTGGAAGCAAAATTCAGCCATAGTCACCACAGCAAGAAAGCTGCAAGAGTCCTCCAAAGAGCAGCTGGTGGGTGACCATCTTTGCCCTCTAATTTCTCTTGAGGGACAAGAATGAAACCTAAGGCTGCAGACACCATAGGCAACAAAGAAAATCCTTGCAGAGCTTGTGTCAGCTCTCCTGAATCTCACCACGCTTTTCAACAACTGTTAGCCAGCTCTGCTCTAGGCCAGCCTCCCTGCAGATGATGGGGGACAGAAACACCGTTGTTCTCCACCTCCTCCATGAAGCTGAGCTGTGAGAGCTCAGCTGTGCCATCCCCAGCCCATCTCCTGCCTGCGACTGCCTCGTCCTCCTGCCTTTCAGCATGCCCAGGTGGCAGTGGAGGAAGCCTGCTTGGTCTCCAACCTAAGCCGGACTTGTTAGGAGGGAAGAGGCAGCACGATGTTCACAGCCTGAGCCTCTTCCATGCAGCTGAGCATGTTCCCACACGGCTGCCCCGCTCCAGCCGGGCAAGTCCTCCATGAGCCCAAAATGCAAAGGCACCGGAGAGGCACCAAATATGTTGCGTCATCATTTACAGCCATTGTGGATTAAGACCTATAAGACAATCCTGATTGTCTTGATACCAATGACAAAATCTCTGCCAGGTTAAGCAACAGAAGTTCAGAGCCCAACGCAGAAATCCTGCGTAGCGAGGTGTCCCCAGTGCTGGGATCTCTCCTGACCAACGCGAGCACCTCCACTCCCACCAGCTCCAAGACCTATTCAAAGTAGTACCTGAGTACTTGTAGAACTGGGATCAGGATGTGCCTTTGCGTTGCAATTGGAGGATACAAAATCAATTGCAATGTTCTGTTTTAAGGATTTAATTTTCATGTCTTTGCTCCCTTCTTTAATCTCTACACAGCATGTACTCTGCCTGCCTCTAGATATTTTAATTCGCTCACAGTAAGTCAGTTGCACAGAATGGGCACTAGAGAGCAACAGCAATTCAATTAATTTTACACTCACTGTGGGGAGCTGGGATTTTAAGTGCTGCACATTGCAGGTGATCTGTAATGTTTCGTTTATTCCTATACTTGGCAAAGCTCTATGTTTCTTTCTTATCAAACTTGCAGATCGTGAAATCCAGAGGTCAGAAAGCTCCTGGCCATTTCATTTTAGAAACAAATATGGTACCTCTTAATGCAAATAAAGTTACAATCAAGCTCACACTGACACATCCGGATTGAAAATGGAATGAGATCAAATTGGTTTGCATTAATAATAAAAAGGTTGTATATATAAGGGACCTGGCATGGGCATCACCTGTTCGCATGCTGGACCTGCAGCAACATCCTGGAGATGCATCAGCTGGAATTAAACATGAAACTGCTCTAGCTGCTGGCAATCATAAGCTTTTCTCTTTCTTGGGACAAGTCATTAGTCAGAATGAAACAAACACTGCTGATGCATTTGCATGTCTGAAGCTCATCACATGGCTCCGGAAGTTAGAAACTTGGGGTCTAACGGCCCACAGTGTTTCCAGTTGGGGAAAATAGTGACAGGTTGTGGGTGAACTACAAACTTCTGCAGAACTTTCCCAATTCTTGCGAACATTGGGAGCAAGCTGTCCTTCTCAGGGCAGGCCCAGCAGGTGCAGATACACTCTTCCAGCTTGTTACGTTTGGAACTAGAAATCCCGAAACAAAGCCCACCCAAGTAGAGTAAAACTCTGTCACTAAAGCCCATCGACCTACATTTAGAGCTTGTGATCCCTCTGAGCTGCAGTATTTTAGTTAAGAAGGGAAAAAGCTATCATGTGTGACAGAGCTGTCCCATCATACATCATCATGAATAAGAAATAACTCCAGTGCAAGAGTGAGTTCACCTATTTGCAAGCATTCTGTGGGCAGGAGATAGGACCTGCCCAAAACTCAATGTGCTCTGCACAAGAGCTCCCCAACTCCCCTTCCAACTGATTTTACCTCCAAAGTGTCTGCCATTGGTCCCACTCGCATGCTTATCTTTTTACCATCTGAAGAATAATCAAATGCTTCTTGGCTGTTCACTCCAAGATACGGCACTTCTGCACAAGCAAAGATTTTGCCATCATCTGGCAATTCTTCTGCGACAGCAAGGATACTGTAACCTTTAAGCTTGCCAATTAATAAAATCTTCCTGGCTCTGATCATATGAATAAACATCTTAAAAACTTGGCCTGTTGAAAGACAAGGATGAAAATTTAAAAATAAAACCACAGGAAAGACTGTACCCTGATGACAATGAAAATTAGATGTACCTTTTAAGTGATCATTAAAAAAAAATTCTAATCTTAAAACACCTTCAAATAAGGGTTTAACAACAGAAGCTGACAAAATTTCATCTAGAATGCAGCTAAAAGACAACAGAATAAAAGGACTGGTTTTAAATGTAGAACCTTTATCATCAATGCTGCTATTGTTCAAGTGCTTGTTAAATAGGGCTTGAAATATTGCATATTTTAACATTCCCCCCATATGAAAATGGCTTTAAGACGTCTCCATATTCTTTCTGGAACCCAGTTTAAAAAAATCACTACATTACCTTGCATTTGCTCTTAGAGTCATTATCCCTAGACAGCACCATCATTTAAGAAATTTATCATCAGTGGTGTCCTTCGAACAATGTATTAGTGTAATACATTATAAGAGTACTTCACTGTGATGATATATTACTCAAAAGATGGGAACATCTGGGAAGAATGAATCTAGGAATAGATTTAGTATAATAGGCTTTATATGGGGATACAAGCCTGGGTATTGCTACTTGAAAAGGCACAGTGCTTGGCCACAGGCCATCTCCACTGCAAAAGCATGGAGACATCTATCAGACATCACCAAGCCAAAACCAACAAGATTTTTTCCCTTCCTTCCCCTTCCAGTGGGGACGATGATCTCTTTGCTGCTCACTAAGGGATGGGGCTGGAACTGTGAATTAAAGCATTCACAACCATGTGCATGAACTTGTGTGTGGGCACAAGGGCACGGGAGGTGAGGGACAGGGAAAATTCACGCAAAAGGAAGATTGAAGCCTACAAGAAGGTCCTATCTCTCTTTTTAGGCATTTTTCCACGTTTTATGAGCATTTCCATAGCATTCATCCCATCCTCACTCAAGACAGAGTAGAGGAGGATGAACTTCAGTTATAACCTTTACACCAATCATCTGGTGTGATTTTATCCTCTTGGTTGACCAACTTGCCGTTCAAAGAGCTAGAGCTGCGTTCTTCCTGCAGCCTAACTCTGGTTTCAGTTCCTCCAGTGTCCCCTGGGCTGTGGTCAGGTGAAGTTTTTCTGGAAAAAAGAAATAAATTTCAACATTACGATGACAACCAAAATCTGAGTAACCTGCATAAAAACTAGCAACCAGGAGAGAACTTCTGGAAAAGGTCCATCTGTGCATCAGCATGAAAAATTAGCCCTGAAGCATTACAAATATTCCTAAATTACATTCCTAAGAGGACCTGGCTTGGCAATAGGCCCATCTTGGTGCTGGCAGCTGCTCCATCCGTAGGGGCTTGGGAATAAGGGGGTGTGGGGCCAAGGGAAAGCGTTCCCCACTGTTCAACGCCAAATCTTTCCCATTTCCAGTTGGTCACAGACAGGTGTCTGTCTATCTGCTGGTTTGGAGTAAATGGTTCCAGCTACCCTGGCCGGGTTTTGTTCAACTCTGTGGTTCATTTTTTTTTTTTTCAGCCAAAAATTCATTGCAGAACGGGGGAAAAGGTGTAAAATCTATCATTTTTTGCCAGACAAGAAAAAAATTGTTTTCCTCTCATACTGCTGAGAAAAGCAGGGTATCTCCAGATGCTATTTCAGAGAAGCCAGACCTGTGACAAAGAGTTTGGATCAAGTGAGATGCTACCTATTAGAAAGGGAAGAGAATAGACGACTGGAAGTCCATAGCCTCCGGCCAGATTAGATGGCCCTAGCTGGAGAAAGTAACCACCAGAAATGGCTGGTGATACTTTTGTGGGCCAGAATTTAGAGCTATTTCAGCCTTTTTTTTCCCCAGTTCCCCCCCTACTCCTCAATAAAATGGGAAAGAATTCATAACCCGTATCAGCCACACTCAGATAATCCAAGACTTAAAGAGTAGAACATTTCATATAACCTCTTTTCTGCCCCTCGCAAATGCTTTAACAACTTTAATAAGATAATGTATAGCTATTATCGTACAGCAAGCGTAAGTCAAACAACTATCAGCTATTATTTCAGCAACAGAACGAACGCTTAGCGTTCCCATAATCCATAGCCTGGAACAGTTTACACATTGTCAATTTTAGACAGAACTGGCTTTTTCCATGTCTCAAAATGTATACTGATAAATGGGAATTGTTTAGCAGACCCCACGTGGCTGGGTAATATACTGTAGCTCAAAAAAGAATAATGAGGGTATCAGCTGGACTGCTGAATTAATGATACCTTAAATTAGTTTAATTAATTAGTTTAGTTACTAGAGTAATTTAGTTAGCAGATTAATTAATATTTGTTGAGCACTTGGAAAAAAAAGCTACATATAAAAGCTGTTACCATAGGCTGGATCCAGAGGTGCAGTTTCTCTTCATTCTTTATTTATCCCAGCACCCATTTGATGCAGGGGCACATTCTCTGAGCCTTTCAGCAGGCACTCTGTGGAGGCTGGCTTGCTGTTTTTTCACAGAATATGGTCCAACACAGACATTGCCATAGTCAACTGTCAACTGGCAGAATATCTTCCAAAATTTAGAGTTAGGACTTTTTTTTCTCACCTCCTCTCCTCAAGGCCATGGGTGCACACAGACACATGTGTCCGTGCACGCTTTGTTATGTATTTGGGTGCAGTTAACTCTCATTCTTCTTCCTTCCACTGTCCTCTGTGTTGATGGCACGTTTTGAATAGAAAAACTAAGAACATATTCATACAATCACAGGAAAATAGCACAAGGTTACAAAGGATTATCCGTACCTCTCTGAAGTTGCCATTGCATCCAGGTAAGGGTCTAGTCCAAGAGCAACATCAAGAGCTTTTTGTAAGTAGCTCTTGAGCTGTTCAGGAACACGAGGGTCATTGAGGGCTATTTCTTTGGCTTTGAGAAGGTTCTCAGCAATGAGTCCAGCTGGAGTTTCTGAAATGGAAAATAAAAGGAAGAACAATGATTTCGTAACTGATCAAATCAGCAGAAGAGGAATTTAGATTGAAAAAAAAAAACAAGTGGAGGTTTTTTTCCCCCATACAAAATACGGATTTTTGAAGGAATATGAAAACAATCATGGAAACTTTTTCAAATGGAAAAAATATTATACTACTAGTTAATTTTTGTCTCATGCATTCTCCCTTTTTCCCCCCACTTCTTTCCTTTATTCACATTTCAAAAACATGAATTTTCACTTTTGAAGCTCTGAGACAAACATTGAAGAACGAGCAACTGCACATGAAACCCACACCTCTAGGTAGTTTTTCCCCTGGAGAAAAAAACAGGGTGCTGCTAAAACAGCTCTTGCAAATCCAGACAGATCCTCTCAGGCCAGGACATGCAGGCACCGCTAGCTTTGTAAAAAGGAGGATCTCCACTACCTGTGTGCCGAGGGGGTGCACGAGTCCCTCCGACGCGTGTCCGCGCCGTGGAGGCTGCTGTGCGTGGAGCCTGCAGAGCAACCCACGATGCTCATGCCCAGAATACAATTACACCGCCCTAGTGCAGCCGAACCGACAAATGCTCGAGTAAAAAACTATTGTGCCAAATCCGTGACGGCATAAAATCAAAAGTACTCTTCAACTAATGATTTTAAGCAGGTGAGGTAGCAATCAGCGTGGCAGGAACACAACCACCTAACCACAACAGCTCGTGGTGGTGATGCACCATCCTGAACCCTCTGTTCCTCACATCACAAAAACTATGTTTGGACCCATCAGCACCGCATGGCAAATCTCCCAGCATCTTTTCACAAGCCAGACCCTGCCAAAAGCTGGCTGTTCAGGTGGAGAGAGAAACAGTTCTGCACAGCACAACAACATGTCAGTGTTTCAAAGGTTAGGAAATGGCTCCAGGATCAAGATCAGCCTGCCCTGGGGGCAAAAACAATGCTGCTCATGGCAGTGTACGTGCCCTGAGACTCCAGAAAACCTATGTCAGCAGTGCAACGATGGACCTCAGCAAGCTATGGCCCCACAGAGCAAGACATGGTTCCGAAAAACTCCCCCACTCCTCAGGTGTAAGAGCACGTGCTGCGTTATGAAAGCACCAGCGAGACCAGATTTCGGAGACACAGGGCAAGTAGACTGTGAGTGTAACGGGTGGAGCAGATTGCCCCTGGCAGGATTTTATTTCCTATGATAGAAAACCTGCAGACAACTAAGTGAAGCGGGTGAAAAGAGAATGATTCCTCTGGGGGACTGGCCCAGACCAGCCCAGCAGCTGTGGGGCAAAGCCCTGACCATGTGGAACTGCTACTGCTTGCAGGGACCACGTCCCCATCCCGGAACAGGTTTCTAGTGGGGTTTTGGACACCGCAGAAGGCATCCAGCTGCCCCACGGCTTGCCAGCAGAACTTTGGTATGATGCTACTGAGGACATCATAGCACCATATAGCCCACTGTTGAGAAAAACTGTATGAAGGCAAATGCAACAGCAAATTTTAGGAATAGCTTTTAATCAGAAGATCATTATAGGATCAGGATGCAAAGTGGAAGTACATATGTGCCTCTGACCTCTCTGTTCTCCATTTCTTTCCTATCTACTTAAAATGCCACTTCGGATATATTCCCAAAACAATGGGTCTTATGGGTGCCCAGACCACCACCAAGGCTGGGTTAGGTGTCAGCTTCCAGCCAAGTGGTAGCATGACAGGAGGGTTTAGGGTGTTTAGGGGACATGGTGGTGTTGGGTTAACGGTTGGACTTGATGGTCTCGAAGGTCCTTTCCAACCTTAATGATTCTGTGATTCTGTGTTTGTTTTTTTAATGTCTTCTCTGTCCGAGCATTTCAAGAGATAAATCTGAGATGGATACACTGAGCAACTATATACCCCTAATGCAGGACTTGAAGATAGTCAAGTCTCCTCGTTATAGACGTGACCACTTCAAATGTCTCTTTCTACAGCTCCTCCGCACACCAAGCTGGAGGGAGGTACAGCAGATGACCCCATCACCAAATGAGCACCAGGGTTTCCAGTTGCTGGGGAATGCTCCTTCCCCTGGTACCAAGGGGCACCATGTGAACAAACTCATGTCTTTGGGAGCGGGGAAGGGTCTAAAATTCCTGAAAGGTCTGCTTCTCAGAGCAGCATGTCTCAGCTTTCTGTAGCTACTAAACTACTCTGTTGTTTTTTGGAACAACTTCATCAACTTTTGTTTTCCAGATTACAAAAAAAAAAAAAATCAAAGCAGACAAGAAACATAAAATATATGTACATTTTACATGGGAATTGCCAGCCTGGACCAGACTTAGAGGTCACCTAGACAGCATCATGCTTGTGGCAGTAGCCCAACCTGACGTACGAACAAGACAGATTTAGGCTAGCTCTAGCAGTCCCGATTTCCATCTCATGCCGATCTCTTGCCGTCGAGAGCGGCTTGTATCTCTTTCAGCAGTTTCATAATTAATTGCCAGTGCCAGAATAGCCGCTCCCTCGCCAGGCCATGTTAGTTGGTTGACCTCAGCCCAGCTATGCGTTGTGTGAAGATACGTTGCCTTTTCGCAGGGTTTTCACCACCGTGTGAGCGAGCAGCTCCAGGCTCCCGCTGTACGGCTGCAGGATGCTGCAGGTCAGGATCTGCCCAGCCTCCCCACCAAGCACTCTGAGGCTTTTTGTTAATTTAGGGGAAAAATACGTGTTTATAATCCATGTCGGATTTTAGTAATCATCGTGTTACTTTTCTGGATGAGCAACAGACAAGAATCCCCTGTCACTCAAGGGGAAGGAAAACAAGATTTACCTCCAGCTGTTTTGTAACCTGTGTTATAACACCAACTGCAGGCGCCAAGAAGGGCTACCGGGGAGAGGGATCAAGCAGCGCATGCCAAGATCAACGCTGGATCAAAGATTATACAATCTTTTCAGGAAGTGCTGCATTTTTTACAGCCTGATGATGCTTTGGGCCAACAGCAGAGGTCAGAATTGCCTTCATTTATGCAAAAGCCCGACAAGTCGGAGCAGAGCTCAGGGCTGGCTGCAGGGCCTGGCCGGGCTGGGCTCAAGGCTCTGAGCACTGAGGTGACAGAAAATTTATGTAACTACTTTTTTTTTTTTTTCCCCCTGTTACTCTAGGAAAACTGCTTCATTTTTAGTGCAATAGTTTTGCACAATCCCAGCAAAGCTGCTGGACCATATTAAGCATTAAACTAAATTGCCTGGTTGCCTTCCCACGGCTCTATCTATGCACAGGCATCTTCTCCCTATGTAATTGTGCATCATCTTCTTCATGCATGCAAGGAAAAGAAAAAGGAAAAAAGGGAGCTCAGAGGAGGAAAGTGCTGCCAAGGTGCAAAGCAGAGGAGTTCAAGCCCTACCATGAAAGAGCAGGAAAGGGCTGTTTTAACCCTCCAGCAGCTTCATAAAAAAGTGATGGTGGCAATTCTTAATACGGACCACAGTCGCCATCCAGAGGGTTCCCAGCATCTTCCTCCGTAGATGCTGAGAGCACAGACAGCCTCTTTTACAACAAAGCTGAATAACAGACTGCAGCTTCTCGCTTTTGCAGAATCAGGCACTTCTAGTTCAAGTCGGGAGGAGTCAGGATTGCAGGTGGGGGCCGTGTGTGGGAGATATGAGCGTCGCCTGAGCAGGCAGGCAGTGCAGCTGCATGGAGGGACACGCTGCTCCAGAAGTAAAATTAAACTCTGAAGCGTGGACTTAGATGTCACTTTTTGGGTGAGGGGCTGTCAGCCAGGAAAGGGGCGGACGCTGTGCTGTTTTTGCAGGGGGCTGCCCAGGAGAAGGCATGGAGCCAAGCGCACAGGAAGGCAGTCGGGGTTTGGCAAAAACAAAGCACAGATGCCACATCCAAAGATGCGGGACCAGATCTTTGGTTCCCCTTTTTGGACTATCCTCGTTTCACCTTCCCGCCTCGAGATCTGTGTTGCAGCTCCAGCAGTGACTCCCAGGAGAGCTCCCCTTCGCAGCCAGGGCAGAGCACGGACCCCCCGCACCCGCACGCCGTGCTGCCGGGCGGCTCAGTGCTCGGGAGCCCAGCGCTTCGGCAGGAGCTGCTTGGTGCTAAACGCTTGGAAATCCAGACTGGTAAGATCGTCCCAAACAGTTCAGCCATCACATTCACCCAGGCACCTCAGGCATTGAGAACAGCTTCTCACAACACTCACCACTTCGTCTCAGCGTGTAAATACACCTCAGCCGTTGCACTTTACCAGAAACTACAGGGCAATGCTCGAGCTATTTCCTGACCCCACCAGAACCCCGCACACCAAACCGCAGCCTTTTAAGAGACCCTGTGCTGCTGCTTCACCCAAGTACATTAAACGCAGCTGCGACGCGTGCCCAGCGCACGGACGGAGCTGCAGCAGAGGGAAGCAGGACTGTGGTTGTGGCACATCTGGGGCTGCTCGCTGGCTCCAAACCCACCAGCCGTGAGCCCGGGCAGGGGGCTCAGGGCACAGGCGTGTCACAGCCCACGTGGGGCTGGGAGCACGCTGGCCATTAAACATTGCAGGGGTCCTAAGCGGAGCCAGATGGGTTCCGCTTAATTTTTCAGCCTGGCCTCAGCACCAGGAGTGCCGGAGCCTGCAGCAGTCAGCAGTGTTGGCACGGGGAGAGGTAGTGGCTTAGGGCTGGAGCGGCAGCATGAAGAGGAAGAGGGGAGGAAGCAGCAGGGGTGGGATAGCTGCCACTCGCAGCAGGAACCAGGGTACTAAACTCTGCCTGAACTTCAGGGGAAGGTGAGGAAAACATATGCCGGCTGACGTGTTTTTCTATGGGCTCTGCTGCTGGAAAAGAAGGAGAAAAGCTGCATGCTCCCCAGTGCTCCTCCGCTTGCGGTAGGGAGGCTCTGGAGTCACTGGCAGAGAGCACGCAAAGCATACGTTTATTTTCGTACATAATAAAGGACGCTGCACGCAGCAGGGGCAAGCGGTACACACCGACAGCAGGACCCGAAGCCCAGGGCAGTCGAGGGGAGTCTTTCAAGGGTTTGAATGGGCTTTAGATCAGGCTGTGAGAGCACCAAGTCTCTCCGTTCAGAGCAGCCTGCATTCCCACACTCAGCTGTTGATTTTAGAAAACAGCCAAAAAAAGGCAGCAAAAATCTCACTGCGTGCCACGCCAGGCAGATGTGGCTACCACAGAAAACACCAAGGCAAGGTTAAAGCTGATGAAAAAATATTTACAAAACAAACATCGCAATCCAGCCAAAGCTCTCTTGGCACTGCAAGTGTCCACCTTCCCACCAGCCCTTTCTCCTGGGAGTGTCCTCCTCCCTCCACTGCATGTTCCTGCAGACCCACCTCCCCTGCTCAGCCTCAAACTCCTCTCCCCAGTAAACCCTTCCGCTGCTCCTCTCTGCCAAGCCACAGAGCCTGTAGGTCACATCTCTGCGGGGCAGCGGGGGACCCAGGACTGGGACATCACACAGTGTCCCCTCCTGTCACACCATCTCTCCTGGAGCTCCCCACCCCACACAGGGAGTTTACCTGCAGGATTATGCATGTTGCTTCTTGTCCCCCGGCCTCAGAGGATGCTGCTGCGGGTTTGTTGCCTCTGCAGAGCAGCACGTCGGTGCTCAGGTGTCTGTCGAGGGGACCGGTTTCTCCATCTGCGATCACCGGGGCAGAGCCCCAGCCCCGGGTAGAGGCTGCGCAGGGAGGATGGCCGCGGGCTGGGGCTGCACCCGCTGCAGCCGCACCCGCCTGCCCCCGCCCAGAGCGCGGGCATCGACTGAGATCCAACAGCATCTGACATGAAAAAAGGAAAAAAAAAAACCAACCAACTTTCAATGCCTTCGCTTTATGTAAGAGCAATGTTCACATCCTGACCTCGGGAAGCTGCTGGCTCTCAAAGAGATAACCGGCAATTTCATAACCTTCTGGTTACATAGCACAGACTTTAGTGTTCCAGCTAAACCATCAGGTATAAGGCCGAAAAAGTCCCAGGACTTTCAACTCAGATTATCTACAAGTGGTCCATAGCTACAAGGTCACCCGCTGCCCCATGCAGCCAAACATCGGAGCACCCACTGCTCTGGGGTCCCGCTCGGAGGCCAGGTCTCCGCATGGGCTGGAGGAGGTTGTGTCACATGGGTACCAGTTGACCTGCACCCCCAGAAAGGGTCCCAGGAATGAACTGGCTGGAGAAAGCAATGGGAATATCTGAGGCACCCAAAAGCCAAAGCTGGCCTGCAGCAGGGTTAGAGCAGAAAATTCCTCCTGGTGAGGAATTAAAGCAAAGTAATTAAAGAGCATGTGATGGAGCTGAGGTTAGCCAGCCGTCTCCTCTTCGTGCAGATGAAACGCAAACTGAAGCTAATGAGGGAACGTGTACAACCCCATAACCAGAATGGCATCTTTCACTTCTGGGATGTATCACCCTGGGCTTGTACAGTCACGGACCTACTCAACGTACCTGCAAAGCGTGCCGAGAGAGTGGAGGGCTGGGCAGAGGAGGTGAAGAGGCTACGGGGAGCACATCTTCGCTGCAAGACTCTTGGCAGCCTCTCTGCAGGATGGATGGTACAAGGACATGGCAGCCATTGGCTACGACAAGCAGACAGAGGTTGGAAAGTCAATTTGTCAACTTCTAAAACAAAAGAGAAGACATTTCAATGCCCCCAGAATACAACAAGGAAGTATAAACAGAAAACAAGTAAATGCACAGGACAAAAGAGTGAAAGAAAAGCAAATAAAATAAATCCCAACGCTCAGTGGATTGCTATTAATCAAAACAAATAAACAAGACAAAGAGGACAGACCTCCTTGCATACCTAAGATTATTCCATCTTATGATTTAGTAAACAACGAACTGCATTAGACCTGCTGTCCCTGCGGAAAGCAATCCAAATTGTGTTTGGATTGGGAGTTAAAATTTCAGACGAGTATTTGGTAAACAGGCTAAGAGCTTTAGAATGCCATCTAATCCGCCCTCCACTAGCTTTGGAGGTGACTTTGGGCAAGTTGCTTCTCTTCTGGTGACTCTGTTTTCCTCTTCTGTAAAATGGGGATAACTGTCTGTCCTCTTTGCAAAGTGCTTTGCCATCGGGAGGTGAAGCCAGCAGTGTTAGGTGTTTCCTATTACCCTCCCTGGAGCAGGGCCACATGGCTTTAGAGTTTATTCTTGTAGCTTTTTCACAAATATAGATTTGAGGTACATCTAGGTTCCTAAGCGAGTTTGGCTGCAATTAAGCCTTCAATGCAAAGAGAGCTAGCTCTTGCCCAATGGGCTCTTGAAGAACCATTTTTTCCAGCCTCTGCTTTTACGCCTGTTTTTGGTTTTCTTGATCTTTGTTTCTGAACAAGGACAGCTTTCAGAAACACGGCCAAGGAGAAGGCAAAGACGGGCTTGTACCTTCAGGCGCTGCCGGTGAAATCAAAGGAAGATCTTGCCCTGTGCTCAGCGCGCAGAGCTGTGTGCCAAGGGAGTGTTTGGTGCGGCACGCCGAGCCCGGGGCCCTCTGACAGCCCCAGCTGGAAGGCGAGCGGTGCACCCCTCGGTCACGTGGAGAGCAGGGTGCCGGCGGTGCCGCCAGCACGGGCCCCCGCCAGCCCCCACCGCGCCAGTGCTCCCTAGGGAAGGGGAATTCGTCCCTCTGGCTGAGCCCGCCCCACAGCGTCGGTGTGCGTTCAGGTCAGGGAGATGGGATCTCCCCGAGTACTCGGGGGGCAACTGGCACAGTCTTAGTAAGACAAAGAGGTGATGATTGCAGGAAAACCCGAGACCCAAAAGGCAGGGAGAGGCTGGGATCCCATTGCCCGGACCACATTGCTGATCCTGAAACAACTGCACTGCAGGGAAACCTCAGCGGCTCGGTCCCACAGGCAGCTGGGGAAACGAATCACAACTCAGCTCATCCCCCAGACTGCCCTTCAGGAGACAAACTCGCTCTGATTATTTCTTAAACCCACCATAAAAGCTAAAAACAACAAAAAAATCATTCCGTTCCTCAACGCAAGAGAGTCGTGGGAATGTGAATTCAAAAGAAGTTTAAACAGCCTGTGTCAATCCCGTCCCCATGGTCCTGCTCCTGCCTTGCCCCATAAGAGAGGGTTAGAGCCGCAGCCAGATCAGAGGCTTCGTGCAGCAAAGGAGGTTCCTGAACGTCATGGAGAATCACACAAATTCCCTTTCATAACTGTAAATTTGCTGTAGGGCATCATGTTGGAAGTTAATGCATGCACTCCTATTGTACTTCTTAAGCATTATAAAACTGGTTGATTATACAACCCCATCCTGGTACTTGCACGTGTCTTCAAATGCTCCTACCACCCCTAAGGTGCATCCCAGATTAGATAATCTTAGTTTTGTAACTGGTCTCCCCTGTGGAGACAAGACCTCCCCTTCCAACGCCTGGTCACCTGGAGCCTTTAAAAAGCGCCTCAAAGGCACCCAGTCACGGGAGATCTCTTAGCAGGGAGATTTTACCTTCCGGAAGCATGCCGGTGTCGGAAGAGGCCTTTGCTCCGGCGGCCCCGGCTGCCATGCCCCAGGAGCCCCAGCAGACAGACTTCCAGCTGGTGCGAGTCAAGAGCACGTGGTGCCGGATCAAGAAAGGAGAAGTCCTTTCCGACTGCGAGGACAAGATAACTCGCTCCGAAGCAAAAATGTAAGTATAGGAGCCCACGTTGCTCATTGGCGACCGCACTGGATGGCTCTGGCTAGCCAAACTGCGTGGTCTCCCTGGTGGGATGCATCTCAGATAGAAAAACCATCTTGTGAGCCGTTGTGGCTTAAACCCACCGTTAGTGTACAACCCTGTGAAAGTGGGCTTCAAAACGTGTGGTATGGCAGCACCTTGGCATGACCTGGCTAAGTTACAGAGGGAATTTTATCAACAGCCTGAATTTTTGTAGATGGGATGTTTCTTAAAACTTCTGAAAAGCTTACGCAGGGTCTTCCGAATGCTGCACTCGGGCGTTTTTTCACCCCGCGCATGAAATCTTTGAGTGCAAAAGCTCATGCACGGGCATGCGAGAAGGATGCCTTTATAGAGAGGTTGCAGGTAAATGAGATGCCTAGGTGGGAAAAATAAACACAGTAGGTCACTGACAGGAGCAAGAACCGTAACACAACTCACACTGTAGAAGTCACCTAAAGCTCCTTCAGACAGAGGAGACAAATTTCCCCCAGAGATACATACAGCTCTTTGCTGATATCACATTTTTCCAGCCAATTATCCTTTAATTACAGGATATGCCTTTTGATGAGAACATGAAGCCCCGTTTGTGATGCAAGTCTTCCTTAATACGGCTATGCTCTGCATGTCAGAAGTTCTCTAGCATTTGTCATACTCAGGTTTTAATGTCACAAGTCTAACCCAGTCTAACCCGGCTGGCAGCGGGCAGCGGCTGCACGCCAGCATTGCTCAGGCAGAGCTGCAGCAGGTAGAAGAGGACTTTAGCAGACTGGACCTCAGTCTGGTGGACCTCAGTCAATAGCAGGATGAACCTAGAGTCCAGAGCACACCCAGAAAAACCCTCAGCTGATATATGCTTCAACAAGAGTATGCTCAGCCTCAAATTCACTATTTTTGTACAGCAGAGGGGTTGCAATGGGTGCTAGTTGTGCCATCCGGCACCCAAAGGCGATTCCACCAACTAACATTCAAAGCCACCCTGTCTCTTAGAAGGGTCACATGCCAGAGAGGGATGCACATGCAGTTAAAGTACAGCTATAAGGCATATGTTTGGTGCATTAAAATGTACACAATGCTGTTTTTTTTGTAATACTGCCTTTTAAAAGCCCAGAAGAAATTTTCTGGAAGGTGTAAGTCCTCACTGTTTTTCTTCAACACTTCAAAAGTTTAGGGATAGACTTAGAGGCAACTTGGTAAAGAAAGCAGAGAAGCTTCTATTTAGACCTATAAGAGAAAGTTCAGGCATGTGGAAAGAAATTGGGCATGTACGGAAATCTGATTATCCAATGAGCCATCTGCTCATTCAAAAAACAAAACAAAGGTTCACGGAAACTTTCAGTTTTTACCCCACTGCAGCTCAAGAAGAGGTCTTACATAAAACACATTTTGCAGTTTCCTTCTGCCTTTTTTTTTTTCCTTTCTTGATTCCAAACAAACTAAAAAAGACACTTATTTTGACCCCGGCTCCCTCTTCCTAACAGAAGCGATAACTGGGTTGCAGGGCCATGTTCTTCACTGTTTTAGATAGATACTACGTGCTGGATTTGTAGGCTTTTATTTATCCTTTAAAATTCCAGTATGGAAACCTTTCCCAACTCTCAAATAATTTTCTTTTATTTCCTGGGAGCAGTTCCTATTTCTATCCTACCTATTTTGAGGTAAAGTGATCCACTGTTTTGACTGGAGCATTGTGGAGACTCTATTCTATATGGAGGTGTGTGGCTGTTGTGCAGATAGACAAAAATAAATCAGCTCTTATCACTCAGATATACCGGGTAGGGGATATTTCCTTCATAAACACTTTGGAAAATTCTGGCATTCTCTTCCCCATTCTCTTTTGGGAACCTGAAATGATCGGGCCGGGGTTTTTGACTTCCAGCATGAATAACATGCTTCAGCCCTTCTTACTCTCTTTTTTGTCATTACCATGTAGACGTTCAGCCGTTTGACTGTTCACTAAGATGTGGTCGGGTTTCTCCGGTGCCAAAGCAGTTGAGCCCTGACAGCCAGGAGACCCGTCCCACCCTCGCAGCCCCACACTTTCGCAGTGCACAGGCAGGAGACGCCACATGCCCCATCTCCCGGCTACACCCTTAAACTAGTTCAGACATGCAAAGTACAAAAGAGGAAGATAATGATTTCAAACTTTGTTTTCTGATCCTTGCCAGAGGTGAATGCATCTCCGATGGTGGGATTTCCTGGACAATCGAAGCGCCCATCTATTTTTGCTACAAAGTGGTAGAAACATATAATATTCTGGATCCTTCTAACACTACGCTGCTCTGGGGTCACATTACTGACCCCCAGCAACTAGAGCTAGCCACTAGTGGCAAAAGGAAGCTGAGGCGCTTTATTGTCATAGATGAAGTTGTTGACGAACTTTATGGCTCCAAAGTCAGAGAATACTTTGAAGAGAATAATGTTCAGCACAGAATCCTCGCCCTGCCTACCACCGAAGAAACAAAATCCATGGACCTGGTCTTGAATATCTTGCAAGAAGTCCAGAACTTCAGCATTGACAGGCGAACTGAGCCCATCATCGCCATCGGAGGAGGCGTCTGCCTGGACATCGTAGGACTGGCCGCATCGCTCTATAGAAGACGCACCCCTTACATTCGGGTCCCAACAACCCTCCTCTCCTACGTTGATGCCAGTGTGGGTGCGAAGAACGGGGTGAATTTTCTGCAGTGTAAGAACAAGCTGGGGGGCTACACCCCCCCAGTAGCTAGTTTCCTGGATAGATCCTTCATTCAGAGCATTCCTCGGCGACACATCTCCAATGGCCTTGGTGAAATTTTAAAGGTATGAACTTTTGCAACTGCAGCTTTCAAAACTGAAATCATAGAATCATAGAATAGTTTGGGTTGGAAGGGACATTTAGAGGTCATTTAGTCCACCCCCCCTGCCATGAGCAGGGACATCTTCAACTGGAGCAGGTTGTTCAGAGCCCTGTCCAACCTGACCTGGAATGTTTCCAGGGATGGGGCATCTACCACCTTTCTGGACAACCTGGGCCAGGGTTTCACCACCCTCATTGTAGAAAAATACCTTCCTTACACCTAGTTTGAATCTAACCTCTTTTAGTTTAAAACCATTACCCCTTGCCCTATCGCAACAGGCCCTGCTCAAAAGTCAGTCCTCAACTTTCTTTTAAGTCCCCTTTAGGTATTGAAAGGCCGCAATGCTGGTAAAATGTCCATCGGCATCCATGGTATTGTATGAACTGCCTTATAGAAAGAAGGGTGGGCCATCAAGGCTGCATGGGGACTTTTAACTCCCATTGAGCCCATATACATATTTTTACAGATGCTAAATTTGTTAGAATTATCCCTTACACGCAGTGTCTAGTGCTAACCCTGTGGAATAAATTCCAAAACTCAAGGCAAGACATAGACACAGCACAAGCAGGGAAGAAAGCATCTTTCTGTTGAGGCTGATCCATAGCACTCTAAAATGAAGTGCTCCCAGACAATCTGAGGCTCATTATATTGGGGATTAAAAATCTGCAAGATTATTTGCAACTACCTCACCAGCTATGTCAAGTGTGGTCATTCTCCTGCGAGACAAATTCTACTTCTAAAATTACCCGGGAAGTGCACAATAAATGGTTTTATGCCTGAAGAGCTTTGAGAACTTTTGATAAAGCAGATTTCAAGCCATTAAAGTGTATTAGAGATGAGTTCATCAGTAGCATTTTTCAGTGACTCGCACAGTGGGAACTCCCCAGGATATCCAGAGTTGTCTGGCAGGCGCTGGGAAACCCACAGGTCACCATTCCCCACTGCAGGAGGGGACTAATGCCTGAGTCAGAGGGCAAAAAACCATGTAACAATAAAACCGCTTCTGAGCCCTCTCGTGTTCTCTATACTGCAGTGCTTTCCCACCTCCCCTTGCCCAAAGAGCAATCCCAAGGATTAGATGAGAGTTATCCTGGGGTTGTCCACCACCCAGTCCCTGTCCTGGGGATGGCCACCATTCCAGCTGAGACTGCCTTGAGTTTCCTGCCAGGCACACAAGTAGCCAAAGCTCATTACGAACCATCTGCTTGGGTATTGGAGCATGTAGCAAACTCACAGCATGGTCAGAGCTGCCCAGTAGCAAGGGAACTTGCCCACCAGTGCTCCCATCATCTCTGCCATTTTACCAGAGCCCTACTGGCCATTTCCACACTGCCTTTTGCACGCATCTTCACTTACCACAGCTGACAACACGTGTAACACCACCAGCTCACATTCCGTAGAGACCTGTTGAATATACACCAAACATACACATGCTAACCACGAACTGTGTCTACAGAAATACTTTTTCAGGTTGCAGAGGTAGAACTTGCCCACGTACCAAGTGTGCCGGTATTTCTTTGCTAGCGTATAACATGGTATCATAGTCCAGTCTATTGAAAAACCTCAAGTTTTCAACATCATATACAAGGATCACATAATTATCTTTAATTTCCTCTTCTGTTCTTTGTCCTAGATGGCACTCATGAAACACAAAGGGCTGTTTGACCTACTCAAGAGCCATGGAAAATACCTGCTGGACACCAAGTTCCAGTCCTACAGTGGCTCTGCTGATCACAGGGATGCTGCACTGCAGACTACCAGGATTGCCATTGAAACCATGTTGGAAGAGCTGGCTCCCAACCTCTGGGAGGATGACCTGGACAGACTGGTTGATTTTGGTCACCTTATAAGCCCAGAGCTGGAAATGGTGAGTGATGGACTTCATATTGCACCATCCATTTAAAAAAAAAAAAAAAAGTTTCAAACATCAGCATGAAAACTTTGTGCAAAAGGAGCTGAGCTAAACTCCAGATTTGCATGTGGTACCTCAGACCACCCAACGCACCCAGCCTGGTCCTGTTGGATGATGAGACCCCTTTCCCTGCCCCATTTCCCCCACACCTCCACACACGTCTCCTGTTCAGACCGCAGGCCACTTACTGCTTCTTACCAGGCGTTTACCGAAGCACAAAAATGACCAGATTTCAGTGAAGCCACTAGAAATCACCAACACGAGCTGTAACAGTGCAAAGGCATGGAGACCATGGGAGAAATTGCCACTGAGGAATGAGGAGGGAGGACTAGACTTTGCGCAAAATTCAGAGCTCTTCTCTCCATCCCACGGTGCTCTTCAGCAGTGATTTGAATGGGAGGGGAATTAGATCCTGGACCCCTATGGGAGATTTTACATGCAATTAATCACATGTAAACGAGATCATCCTCTGCAACCCATAAATCACAAGATGCTAACATCCAGCAAATCTGTACTTCTACTGCTGAGAGTCAAATGTCAATTTTCAGGAGTACTTTTAGAAAAAAGCTACTTATTTACTATTTGTCAACCCAAACCTTTTCTCCCACCTGCCTTTGCTCCGTTTCAGAGGGTTTTGCCATCGCTGATGCATGGAGAAGCCGTGAACATCGACATGGCATTCATGACGTACGTTGCCCACGCGCGGGGGCTCATCACCGCCGAGGAGAAGGAGCAGATCATCCAGTGCATGAGGGGCCTGGAGCTGCCGGTCTGGCACGGCGGCTGCAGCTGGCCCCTCATCAAGAAAGCCCTGATGGAGCGCCTGAAGCACAGCGGGGGACAGCCCCGGATGCCTCTCCCCACCGGCCTCGGCGTGGCAGGTACCGTGGCGAGGGACGCCAGGGAGGCCCCGGGAGCGGGCGCGTGGGGGGCAGCCGCCATGCCGGCACGCTGACGTGCTGGAAAACGTGCCCCGTAGTTCTGCAGTTGTGCGTTTCTGGTTTTACTTGTGCTTGTCCTAACACCTCAGTAAAGCTGCCAAGAGACAGGATCCCTCTCTCGTGTGTAACCGCCAGACCTCAGTTAAGGACCGAGGGCTAATTAATCGCATTATGATTGACCGATTCACTTTGCAAACGTGTTTGCAAACCAACAGCCTAAACTCAGTGCTCTGGTAGATAAACCAACAATGTCATAAGGGAAAAGCAATTCCTTTGTTACACTGGAAAATATTTGTTAAATAACCCTTGGCAAAAGGAATTTAACATCCTACTGCGCCTAGAACTAATACCTGAAAACTAAATTGTATCTGTTCGATATCTGGGGTGAAACATTATCACTTATGAGACATTTTAAAAAAACCAAACAAACCACAACCCCTAACATCGAAGCAATGGATGGGACCAGGTTGTGATCTCTTGCATCGGTCTCCATCTAGACTATTTCCATCCAGCTCAGTCTCTACACGTTCACAAGAAAACTCTCTCTCATAAGCTCTTTGGAGGAGCTACTCTCCCCCCTAGTGAATTAGGGTACGCAAGCAGAAAAAGCTTCCCTGAGTGTCCGATTAACTACAAGTCTTATTTTACAGAGATATTCAATGACACTAGTGAAGAGACCCTGGAAAGGGCGTACAAGCTGTGGGTCAGGGACTGCAAGACAGTGCTGGGAGAAGAGCCGGCTGCTCTCTGAGAGCTGCGAGCCCGGGACGACGGTCCTGCCCCACGTGTGGAGTTCAACGTTGTAAATTAGTGGGCAGGACTGAATTTTAAACAAGAATAACACAGCAGCACCCGTGAAATCACGTACATATCAGAGCTGCGCGGAACAAGAATAATATTGGCATCTGACCTGATTCACCTCTTTCAACTGCTCTATTTGAAAGGGAATTCATTAGACCCGTGTAGTGCTCAAGAAGTGATCACCACCAAGTGCCCATAGCGTAGTTCATAGCAAGCTGTCTCCTTTGGGGGAAAGTGAGTGGCATTTATTCTTTCATTTGGTTAATCCAACCTGAGGGCTGCCATGGCCTTGCACAGTGTCACCCCACCGTTGCGCGTTGCTGGACCCCTGAAGTCAGTAGGTGTGTCTGGCTCATCGACCACAGGTAAGACTCACGTATAGCGGTGGTTTTACTGCGTAACCCCTGCAAGCGTGACAAATACGGTACGACTCGCACCAGCGTTGCCTATGAACAAAGCTGAGCTCCGGGCTGTACCGCAGAACCCCCCGGGCATCCCCACGGAGCGTCTGCCATGGGCCTCCTCATACCTGGCTGGCTGAGGCTCCTTCCCCGTCGCGGTGCCTGCCCCGTAGATAAGGTCAGCTGGGGAAAACCAAGAGAAATCAGGAACTCCAAGAGGGTTTATCATCTGCAAGCAGCCTCAGTGTCCTGTCTCAGGATCCTGGCAGACTCAGAGCAGATCTATCGGATGCTGACTGTGAAAAATGTAAAGGCAATGTCATCCTTCTCCCTGGAGGCTGAATCAAAGGAATCATAATCAACAAACAGCCTTTGAATTATTTACAGCATTTTTTTTTTCCTTATGTCATACCAGTTTGTGCTGATGTGCTGGCTTCTGTTTTGCTGAAGTAATAAAAGCTATTAAAAGTGGAAAACTTTTAAAATAACGATTCCATTGCTGCACACAGTGCACGCCTGTGTACACTTGCACGTGCTCGAGAGACAGGGAGACACTGGAGAGGTGAGGAACAGAGCTGACATAATAAATCCCTTTTCCTCTTGAGCCTCTTGAGAATGCGTGCCTCAAAGTACACAAAAGACTTCCCTGGCCCTTCTCCAGAGCCACACATTTCTCTAGCTCCAGGACAGGCTTTCACACAGGTGGTGCCACCTTACCAAGCAGACCTCTCACAGGGTCCTGCACCAAACGGTGGAAGAGCACATCCTCAGAGCCACATCATCCCACAGGAATAATCCCCTAATGCCTCGAGGTAAATAAGCCTGTGGCTATCAATGAAATTTTGTCCTTTTTCCAGACCGTCAAACACAGGTTCATCCAGTTGGCTCCTGACAGCCACCAAGCAGGGAGAGCATTGCTCCTGCTCACGGGGAAGCCATCGGCAGCCTTTCACTAGAACAGAAGGGGACGGTGCAACACGAGACTAGATGAGGATGTGAATTTTTTAGGAGCGTGAGAGAGCCCTGAGGACAGCCGTGCGGAGGGACGGTGTGCGAGGGGCCTCTGGGAGGGAGGGGGTGTTGTCTCTGCCCCACCTGGCGCTGGCCACCTCTTGGAGATGATCTGGGACCGGAGACGTGCTGCTCCGGTGCTCCTCTCCCAGAGTTTAGGGTGATCACCTGGGTACACTTGCGACCAGTTTTCCTCCGCTCCAGGAGCCGGATGGGCCATTTTTCACCACAGATAATCTAGAAATGAATGAAGCACTGGATTATCGGCTGCCCAACAGTCAGTGCCCGTCAGTGCAGGAGTCCTACTCCTGTCTACCTACGTGGAAGAGGAGCGAGACAAACACCAACTTGAGTTGCTTATTTTAAATGTCCAGGGAGCCCAAAAGCATTTAGCGCTCCAGTCCCACGGAAAGCCAAGCAGCAGCTTAGCAGGGTCCAGCCAAACTGACGCCAGAAGAGACACAAAACCCCACGTACACACTACAAGCCCCACACCTGAGGCTGAGGTGCTATCGGTGACAGTGACGTGGCTGCGGGTCACCTGCCAGCCGTTCCCACGTGTTGGCTTTGCCTCCATCTTCAGGAGCCGGTGCGTGTGTGTGTAACAACATATCAAAGGAGCTGGAGCACAATTAAGACTGAAAAGTGAACACATGATTATTATTTTTTGCCCTCCCTTCTGCTGTGGGTGACAGAATACAATCAACCCCTAACATGCTTGGTTGCTTAGTAGCAGACAGCCACATTTTTAATTATATACTAAAATATGCTAAAGAACATAAAACGGCTGTGTGACTAATACGTGTATATCAAGAAAGGCATATGACAGCAGCTAAATTGCTTCAGCGTCTGATAGAGTGCCTCTGCCAGGCTTGTCATCGAAAGATCAAGGGAAGGAGGTGGAAAGTATTATTAACAAAACAGTGACTTTTTAAAATACACCTCATTGTTTGCAGTGCATTTTTTTTTCATGTCTAGCATGAATTTAATTCTTTTCCCTTTATTCAGCTTTGATTTAATTCCTGCTTTTTCAAATGGAACTATTATCATTAGACCTAAAATCTCTGCTTATTTTCTTATTATCTTCAATGACGTATTACTCTAAAGAGAGAAGTGGAAAGCTGTACAGGACCCAGCTGGGTTCTCTGCAGTGCAAGTTCTTCATGGATTTGATTGAACAAAATTACTTTAGTGGTCAGAGAACAAGAAATTATTTTATTATTTACATGTTCTGAAATAGTTTCTTTTGCAACAACCTGCTCTGGAAACTGCTTTTCAGCGGCGGGGGGGGGGGGAAGAGAAAGATTATAAGCTCTAATATTTTTAAATAAAAGAGTATCCAAGCAGTTATTACTCATGTCCAGTCAATAGTAGGATTCAATGCATCCAATGTAAAATAAGAATCAGGCCAGAGGTCTCGAAGATGCCAGAAGATTTTGACTAAATGCTTTTAAAGTGGCTAAACAGGGCTGAACACAACAGCAACTGCCCTGTTCCTCGTACGATGCAGCGTGCGCTAGCGGTGCTGTGCTTGTCTGGAGCCGTGACCGCTGGTACAAATCGCACGCTGCGCTCCGAGAAAGTGGCTTGCGAACGACGGTATTAAATCACAGCTCCCCTTAGAGCAAGGCGAGCTCGCTGGCCTGCGCTGGGCTGGAGCTGGCGATGCCGCCTCCGCCCCGCCAGCGCCGGGATGCAGCCGAGATCTTCACCGCGAGGGGGTCCGTGCCCACCGAGGGAAGCTGCCTTCACTGGAGCTTCGCAGCCAGCGAGGAAGGAGGCAGCCCCACAAGAGTGTGCTGTTCCCCGCCTTTTTAAGCGATGTCTAACTCTTGCTGCCGTCGAGGGCGAGGAGGAAAGCGGCGAGCTCTGGAGAGCCACTGCCGAACGGGGAGAGAGCAGGCAAGGCACCTGAGCCAGCCCCGAGCCCCCCGAGCCGTGCGCCCCGTCTACCCGAGCCCGCTCGGAGCCCGGGGCGCATCCCAGGGCCCGGCGCACCCCTGGCAGCACCCGGCCCTGCCCCGCTCCCGTGGGACGAGCGTCACGCTGGGGTGCCGGGCCTTGTGCTGGCGCCAGGCGCTTGCCCTCCCTCCCAAATAATTGTGGCTGCCCTACGGGTGGCTACAGCAAGGCGACCGCTGACGAGCTGTGCCCAGCTCCCAAAGCCTCCGACGGTGTCCTACAGCCACCCCAGACGCCCGGTGCAGCTGCCCTGGCCCACAGCAGATGGCTCAGGACATTTTTCCCATAGCTCCTCCTTTGAGACAGCATCCACAACATGCAACCGTGTACATCAACCCCGTGGTGATTTTTATAAATATGTTAAAAGAGCAATCAATATGTAAATGCTTTGCAGGCCCTGGCTCATCCTACTGACTGTAGCAGCCTTCTCATTGCCGCGCGCAGCTCTTGGACAGCATTTAACGTACAGGTCTGTGCAGGAACCATCGTTTCCCTCTACAACCACAGAGCACAACGGTGCCTCAGCCCCGGTAAGCGCAGGGATGGGGTGAAAGAGGGGCTGGGAATTGCCGACGAGAACATCCGTCCATGTCCGGCATTGCCGGAGCTCGACAGAAGCCTTCTCGCTCCTTTACGATTCACGTGAGAAAGTCGTAAAAAGGGAAGATTCGCACTGAAACTGCAGCCGAGCCCCACAGCATCCCGCAGCCCAGCCGTGGGGCTTCCCAGCAAACCGGACCCCACCAAGCGTGCGCAGCCTTATTGTTAACATCCACTTTCTTACCCCACACAGAACTTTTCAGGCTTGTCCAGAGGAACTAAAAGGCTTCCAAGCAGACTCGCTGCCCCCTCTTCGCCGACATGCCTTGAGCAACTGCTTACAGCCCTCACCCCCACGACGGGTTTTCTTCCTGCTCCTCCCGGCTCTGCAACCCCAGAGCTGCTCCCACCACCAAGAAATCTGCTCCCAAAACACAGCGCCGGCACAACTGACCGCCAAAAGGAAAGCCAAAATACATCTAAATAACTGAACTTGTTCGAAACGATATCCTGGATTGCTGACAAATAGACAACGCCGCGTTCTAATACTGTGCTGGATTGTCTAAAGAAACAGCATTACAAAGCCTGCTGGCAACACTCGCAAAGTTCAACTCTTAACACCTTCTACAAAGAGGGCACAGGTTTTTCTGCTGTATTCCTAGCAGTCAGGTAGCTTTGCCCAACGTTTTTTGTTCAGTTTCTTAAATCGAGTGATGTAGAACAGCTAGTCATTTTTAAATGTAACTAACTGGACTATTTTTTAAATCCTACTAGGGACCAGATTTTCAAGACACAGGCCAAATTCAAAACTTCTGTTGCTTGTATTCAGGGCTGAAAACCCACGAGACAACGTGCATTAACCACCACTGCTGCTGCAGCAACGTCCACAGAGACGGCGAGGACTCCACGCTGCGAGCACAGAAAGCAACAGCCTGCCGAAGAACAAGACCAGAAGGGACGAAAGCAACAGAGAGACAGGGAAAAAATAATGAAGATGGAAGACAAAACAAGAGCCCAGCTGGCTCCTAACCAGCACTAGCCGCAGCTCCCAGCACAACGCAGGAGCTGGCTGCAGGCTGGGGAGTGGAGGGTCCAGGGGAGCGGCCCAAGGAGGGCAGAGCCAGGACTGGGATCCCCCCGTGCACAGGTCAGCGGCAGGCGGGGAGCTGCTTCTGCGCAGGACTGCCGGGGGTGGGCGACCTCGCAGGACTGGCAGCGCGGCGAGGAGCTGCAGGTACCCCCAGGCCTCACCGAGCCCACGCCCGTCACAGGGCAGCTGGTGGGAGGAGAAGGGCAACGCAGCCGGGGGTGGTTTTGGCAGACATCCCTCTGAGACGGGAGGGAGGCGAAAGGCAAGAGCCCACGGGAAGGGAGAGGGGCAACGCCGTTTTTCCACGTCCACCCCTTTGGTTCCTCTCGCTGGCCCGTAAGCTTTGGGTTATCCGCTTTGGCATGTACTTGCAAAGCCCAGGTGGGGCCTGATCCGTAGCTCCGTCCCCGCCGTGCTACCACAATACAGACACAAGCGGACAGCTCTGGTGCAAGCAGGGTAGCCGGCCGACACCAGGTCAGGAACACGGACACAGCCACCGCCAGGTCACAAACACGGGAGCACTGCTGGGTCTTCAAAGGCACAGAAAAAACAAGGTTCACTTAGATGGAAAACGAGTGGCTTACACAGACGTATGTGAAAAACCAAATGCTTTAATCCATCTATCAAGAACAACAGTTCAAATTATTTCATTGGATACATTAATATTGATCCATAATTTACAGTGCTATGGACCATACACAAATTATTGCTGCAGTCAACAGCAGATGAATATCAACATTACAGTACCAAGCATCATAGCAAGAGGCAGTAATTAATGTCACTTTTTCAAGAAATATAGGTATTTATACTATTATCAACGTCAGCTTCCCCCCCAGTGCATTTTATGTCAAACAACATAAACGTAAGTGCATTATTTTGTGCTTTGTGCTTTCCTCATGTACCTTCTTTTTGCTTTTACAGGTTGTAAGAGTTAAATATTGCTTTGTAGGCCAAAAGCAGTAAGGAAGAACTTCATGGTACTCTGCATGTTCCTGCTTGTTGCATGGCTTTGGCAAAGTGAGAACTGGTAGGTAGCCCGTCCACCCGCTCAGGGAAGCCACTGCCGGCCCCGTGTCACACAAGACACCGTCATCAGCCTGGGCAACGACTTCCGTCCACCTCACTCCACCTAGCTCATGCCAAACCCTGCCTCTAATGGACGTCTCTGTCCTTTGCCATCGATCCCCTGTAAAATGTCACGGCCACGCATTTCATGATGCGCAAAGACATCTCCAGTTTGCCCCCCCCCCCCCAGAGGTCCATGTGTCCTAGAGGTGTCCCCACTGCAGTGCCAACACGCATCCACTCAACAGGTGGGCAAGCTCAGCGGAGGGCTGTAGCCTAAGGAAACACGGGGTGAAGAGTGAGCAGGGCACAGCCGAGTCTCGTGTGACCCCAGAGCAACTCAATGTGCGGGGAACACACAACACAGCTGCTGGGGCCACAGCGACTCTTATCAAGAAATCCAGCTCTTGATGTAACGGTTTTCCTTGAATCCTAACTCATCTCCACACAGCATGCAGCCAAAAATCAGAAGTCATGGCTGTCAGTGAATACCAGAGTTTCACATAAGCTTGAAAAACATTTATATACCACAGTCTAGACTTCAATTTCTGGATGTCCAGCATGGGCATCAAACCCAAAGCCTTATTCAATATATTCAGTGGTTTTCAGTTACTACACTCAAGCGTGCACACCCTGATTTTGTACAATGCTGCAGAGCTGTCCCATTTTAACAGGGACGGGTAACGCAACCCTGTGTTACAGCTACAAGCACTTTACAGACCTGATTCTCCTTACCTGTCATCATTACCAAACGGCAGCACCAGAAGCCTGTACGTGCATACTCGACCCGGAGCTAACTACGGCAAAGCTGCCTCGCAGGGAATTTCCCTGCCCGAGGACCACGATGGCCGCGGTGCATCCTGCAGCCTCCTGGGTCCTGCCCCGAGCCAGAGCTTCACTACCCTAGGAAAGACACATTCCCAAAAGCTGTCTGGGGTGGGAGGGTTGGAGGGAGAGGCATCATTACAATCTTAACTCCAGCTCCTCCTTCAAAAAATAAAAAAGGAAAAAAGAAAAGCCACAACCCGGTGGCTGCATCAATGCTAACACATAGCTCGCTCCTCCAGCGGAAACAGAGATCGCCGGATGCAGCCAGCAACAGCCACAGAAAGAGCGACACGAACGTAGACCCCAGAGTACCGTATCAGCAAGCTGCGTCCCCGCCGAGTCCCACGCCCCTCGCCGCCGGGAGGAGCGGTGCCAGGCAGGGGACACCTCCAGAAACCTTTCATGGGGAAACGTTTGGGTGAAAGCTCAGCGAGCCGCGCCGCAGGCTATGGGAACTCCTGACGCTGTCCCCGGCTGTCCCATCGCTACCCAATTCACATTTGATCTCTGAACACTAACTGCTGCAACAAAGGCTTCCTTATTAAAGCCTGCCAAACTGGCACTCAAGTCACTAACCATTTCACTTATCCTATGGAATTTCCAGTGTAGCACAAAGGAGAACGGGAAGCTCTTGTTTCTGTACGTAGGCACCATGCTACACTCCAACGTCCTACAAGCCACCACCCTAAAGCTCTCTCCTACGCCACACTTCAGTCAGTGCTAGCCGAGGAAGACTACAACTAGAGTTTAAGGCACTTCATTCTGAACGAGATACGTTTGCCTGCCGCTCGCGGGTCAGCTGTAGGCTGCTACTGAGAAATCCATTCAATCCGTCTAGCCCGTAACACCGCGTGTCACCTCTGTAGAACACCTAGGCTTGATACAATACGAGTGTAACTACCGTTATTGCATAGGACTACACTTGAGTAGATAATGCACCGAACTACTTTTACAACATTGTTGCATGTTAAAAATTAATAACGTTGGTATCAAGTAACAGTTATTTGCAGATACAGTAATTTACTCTTTTTTTTGTTTGTTTGTTTTTTTCTTATGTCAGCCCCAGTGCTGAAATAAAACACAAATTACTATAACGGGTATATTAACTACATATGTTTCCAAGCATATTACTACTTTTTCTGTATCACTAAAAATAAATATGTAAGTTCAGTTTCTCTACAGAGTTGTTTTATTACCTAATCTAAATTTGTACTCTACCTTAAATGTGTTTAAAAACATTTTCAAAGTGAGACTGTAATATACAAAATATTCTCAAAATCTCTCTTAAAACACAGAACCCTGCATAAAAGCTTCCTTTCAAGTGTTTATAAAGAATGCAGAAAACTTCCAATGAGTTTTAAAAATGTCAAAAAATTGTTGCGATATATTAAGAGGCAAAAATCTTACAAATGAAATACAAATATATTTAAAACAAAAAGTTGAGGATAACTAAGGAATCCATGCAAATCAAAATAAACTGTACAATGCAATTTAAAAAAAAAAATAAAGCCAATTAGATATGTACAACATTATGTGCCCAGCTGATAAAACACATCAATTTCTTTTGTCCAAAGAGCATATACCAACTTACAGTGCTCCTGCTTGGTTTACGGTTGGCAAGCCATCAATGAGTGGTACAAAACAAAATAAAAATCTAAGAGAAAAACTCGAACCATGATCAAAAGGAAAACCCACATCAGCTCAGAGTGAAATTAAATGGCACTCTGAGGAAGAGACTCGCATCTCCCTGCAATTTTCAGCAATAGCGTTTTATATCACAATCAATAGAATCAGGATGTCTTAACACTTCTTGTTGTTGTTTGTATTCTGAGTGGAGTAGGGTGGGTGCTCTTCCCTAAACACTTGTCATGTAAAGACCAACGTTTGAGGGACACTGTATCTTTAAGGCAGCACTATTCAATTAATACAGTTACAAATGGGACTTGTTTTTTGGCTTCTTTACATTCTTTAACTTTACATTTTGTTTCCAAGTAAATAGGTTGCATTTACAATTCTACGATTCCTCCCACCCCCCCAGTAGAAACAGACTCTTCATTTGTAATTCTATTGCTTTGAGTAGATTTGACCAGTTCAAAGTTCTTGGCGAATCCAGTTCACAGATACTGTACATATGCTGTACAATATTTTGGAGGCGTTGGTAGTTTTAAAATAGAATATACAAGTTTCTTCACAAAAATTCTAAAAAAAATTCCTATATATATAATATATACACACACGCACACACACTGGGCTACTGATGAAGCACAAGGAAAAAAAAAAAATCAAAAAATTCTACAAAAGGTAAATTATTTAATCTACTGATCAAGAAACAACGCAGTTTATGAAAGGTGTGCCAAGTATATGCTAACAAGCATGATCGGTGTCTTCCATGCTCACGCTGCTCCGCCTGCTACTCGTCTTCGATGCTCCAGGAGACACAGAGGAAAGTAGCGGGTCAGTTACTCCGACAGGGGAGAGGGTATCGTCCATCAAGATATCTTCCAGTTTAGATCCCATTTTTGCAGGAACACTGTAAGTGCCAGCTGGTTCAGTCACATTTCCAAGGTTGTCACTGAAGGTGATGGTACCGTCAGTGAGATCAAGGGTGGTAGTGCAAGACAGGTCTGTGTGGTGCGGCATGATGTCTTGGTTGCAGTTGTCCAGCACAGGCTCTTGTTTGATGACCCTGTTGACCATATCAGGGGAACAAAGGCCTGTAGATGGAACAAGGGACAGTCCGTGTGCCCGAGCTTGCATCTCAAGTTCCTGTGAAGGAGGATAAGGCACAAATTAAAAAAAAAAAACTGAAAGCAAAATCTGTCATCTTACGCTTTTGTGTACTGCAATTCACAGTTTCCTTCTGTTGTACACAAACAGTTTCCTCCCTTTCCAGTAGCGACAAGTGCCTGTACCTCGTACACTTCTGCCCTGCAGATTTTCACCTGAACATTAGTCTCTTGAAGCGGTGGGTGAACACCATCCCACACAGGTCCTTCACACTTCTCCCCAGAATCTATACCAGAGCCAAAACCCAGCGCCCTGTAGAACAGACATGTTTCCCCTCGGGCCTCTTCTCAAACCAGTGCCACAGTAGGTAAGTTTGGCACCAGGTCAGGTGAGGAAAGCAGGTAAAAGTTTGGGGAGGGGGGAAGAAATCACAGAAGCATACACTCAGTACTTTTTAAGAAGCCATATGTGAAAGCATAGCATATCTGTATGATGCTTGTCATTTCCTGCTGAGACGCTGAAAGGGGAACATTTCTCATTCTACAAGTCTGGTAGAGCTGGAGCTAAAGAGGTCAGCCAAAACTGAGCAATGCTATTTCTGCACTGAAAAATTATAGGCAAGTCATAGGAAGGCTTTAGACTTCACACACAGCTGGGATTCTTTGAATCTTCATGAAAAGTTTAAACCCCACACTCACATTTAATCACACAGATGCACTTGACGGAAGACAGATAATAGAAGAATTCACTTAAAATGCCCTTTTTTAAATGCAGCAGTAAGAGCGATGTTTTGCTTCTACTTATGTGTTGTATTAGGCAATCACAATCACTGTTGTGATCGTCCTGTTTCTGGATATTCCTATCAGTGAGGCTGATTAATAGCCTTTTTTCCATTTTCAAGCTAAGACAACAAGCTCGTAATGACACACTGCAAGATCAATGGAAAAGGTGGAAGAAGGAAGCACTTCTTTCATGAGCTAACATGTCAAAATCAGGAGTTGCTTATTCTGTGCTTAATCAGAATCAAACAACACAGGAAAATACAGACTTTAGGTTATTTGCTGCCAGAGGTATTGCCCATTATTCAAGGGTCTGGTTTTTGTGTTACTTTGATTGAAGAAGGAGCCAGAGCAGATGGATAATACAAAGGAAGATGAAAGATGCTTAAAAAGTGATCTGACTTGGCTTTGAAATACCACTGCTTGACATTGCTCTGCAGAAGGGTCATGCATCTTTCTCTTCTCATTCTAACAAACAGATTGCTCAACAAAGTACAAAAACTGCGCTGAAGCTCATCCCAGCCTGTTCTATTTTAAAGCTGTTTACTGCCACACTTGACTCTCAGGTATTTCTAGCTTCATTATCTATTTTGTGGATTAGCCGTGCTGTGGCTCAGGGGTCTCCTGACACAGCAGCCAGCCTGGCACACTGCAGCCTGCATGCGGAGTTCAGCTGTTCGCACTGCAGGGGAACAGCGGCATGAGAACATCCGGAACATCACTGTCTCCGTGTTACGTGTTCTTATACCCAACTCTAGATATACTTCTTTAATCACCCTTTTCTGGAGAGGGGTGGATATCTGCTATCTTTGCCCACCTGGAGAACAGAGCTGACAACAAAGGCTGTGTAGGCTGCAAGGCCTTAGCAAGGCTAAGGTTTCATATTCAGCTTGAGGTGAAGGCAACGAAATTAGTTAGAGAAACAGAGTTCTCACCCCTAAACCTCTGTGTAATACAGGCTACTGGGAAGCTGGGTGAATCTAACAAGGCAACCCCCCATGCAGAAAACATCTTCATGCCACCTGCTGCTTTTCAGTGTTGAGGAGAACTGTTTCACTGTCCAACAGACTTCAAGGAACAAGGAGGACAACCAACCATAGCTCCTCAGACAAAAAAAAGCAGCTCAACATCCATAGCTCTTAGCTGTCTTGCTGCAAACACTCCTGGAGCGCACACATGAGGTGTGCTTCTCTGCAACTGCTCTCAGACAAACCAGGGCAGCCTCAACATTAAATAGAGCTGCCAGTCCCCAAGATACCTACGGTGAACTCAAGATACAGTGCTGCAGCGTCTGTCACCGATACTGCCCTCTCCACACATTTTGTCCTGCAAGCAGTGTTCACCCTCCACCAGAAAGCAGATAACAGATTCCTACAGAGCATCAGGGAGAGGCTGACAGAGAAGTAGTAAGAGATCAGATGTAGGAGACTGTAAGCTGTGGAGCTTCTCTGACAAACAGGGCCTAAATTGGTCCCCACACAAGTTAGAAAACTCACAAGCAAAACAAAAAGATTTTATTTATTGCTTTTCATCTGAAACTGCTTCTGAAGAAAAGAAAACAAGCGCTACAGCTACAGGTCAAAAAAAATCCACAAACAAAACAACTAACATGAACAAACTCCCAAACAGTTGAGCTGAATTTGATCACTATCAACAAATCAATCACATATGAAGTCCCAATCCCTTAGGTCTGGCACCCCCAAAAAAGAAGTATTACCATATAAATCATTCTTATAGTATGGCTAGCAACTTATGTTGGCCATAGTAGAACAAAAATAGACCATCCCTAAAGTGCTTTACTAGAGTGCTGGAGTTTGTTTGTGGTTTGTTTTTTTTTTTTTTTTTTTAAAACTAATGTATCCTGTTTTTTCCCCTGTAAAAATCTCCGCAGACATCTCCGCATTGGTCACTGTTTATTCAAGTGGTGGTTCCTTCTAACCCACATTCCTACAAAGAAGCTTCAGTTACTGTTATGTGCAGTCACACACTGCAACATCAAGAGCATTCGCAGCTTATTTATCAGCAAACCTGTATTCTGAGCAGCAGGTGCCTGTTGGCATGTTCCAACTTCTTCTGTCTGTTCTCAAGCTCCTTTGTGCGTTGCTGTTCTCTTTGCAGCTTACGGATGTAGTCCACTGACGCTTTTAGAATAGTTCCCTTATTCCAGCGCATATCCCTTTGAAAGCAATAAAAATAACGAAGAGTTAAGGCTCTTGGGGAGGCTTTATTTTATAGTCACTACCTTCACGTCGGCAGCTATGATTACACCTCATACATACATCACGCCTGGCTAATATTTCGTCCAGGTTTAAGCACACAGAAGGCATTTGAAATCACCGGAGGGGGCCAGAGCACAGCTGTTGTGCGCAGCCTGCGGGCAGCCCCGGCCCAGCCGCAGGGCGCGGAGCCCAGGCACTGTCCTGCGGCCACCCAGGCTCCCCGCAGCCCCCCAGGGCCGAGCCCCCACCTTCCGCATGGTTTGGGACCAGCGCTGGGCAGAGCCACTGAAGACCAGGGGCTGCTTTCGTTGCCTTATGGCAAGGCTGCAAGACGGCAACTACAAAAAAACCCCACGAGACTCTTCTCGAAGATGGCACGGCTTGCTGTCTGGGTGGTGCCGGACTTCAGCTGGGGAATTAAAGGACCATATATGATCTGGTGCTTCTGCGGGAGAAAGACCTGGGGCCCTTTAGCTCCCAAGAAGCAGCAAGCAACAGTCCTCCTGGTGGCACTGTATCACAGCTGTGTTACGGTAGGAAGCGAAGAGAGCAATACAGCAGCATGTTCAGGTGCTTTGAACAAACTCTGGATAAAATACAAATGCCACATTGCAGCCTAGGGGTGATGGTTCTTCAGTCAAGGGATACGTGGCTCCCGTACCGCTTCTCCCACATTATTCCTCCCACACTCGCTTTAGAGAGAGAGACTGCCTGCCATCATCCGCTCCCCCACATCATCTTACTTTCCCCAAATAAAAAAAGTTTACTGCAGACTATCAGACCAAAGATCCACCGGCCCTGTAGGTTGATACCATGCAACATTGTCTCTCTCAAGAGTAGCTATGAGTTGCTCCATGAGCAACTGCCTTAACATATTGGAAACTCTCCCTAAAAGCATCACAGGGCATTGATTCAGATTTAAGTGAGCCTGCCAAGCTCCAGAGCAAGGGGGGTTCCTTGCTGTTGAATCAGCCTTGGGAAAATGTTAAGATAAGTTAGTAGCAGTAAAATTACCTAAAAGAACTACTGGGAAATTACCACAAACACTGGCAAATTATCAGTGAACAGACACAGCTATGCACTTCATCTTTCTTCTTTCTTCTTGGAGGGTAGGGGAATATGACAGCACCCCACATGAACTGCCCTCCATTTTCAGAGAGAGAGGGATTAGTTCTGTCTTGCCAAGCTATGACATCTAATAAATTAAAAGAATCATTTAGCAAGACAAGCAGCCAGGCAGCCAGCTAAGCAGCAAGACTAGACTGAGGTTTTACATCCTGACAGCTCTGTCTCTGGTAAGGCAGCCATTCCTAGCACCAACCCCAGCCCTGCCAAAGCACAGGGTGCTGATGGGTGCTGAGCTGCTGCACAGCAGTACGGTGACTGTGTTGTGACAAAAATCTTCAAATTAATATAAATCTAAGCAAGTTCCAAAATAGAAAAAATAAACCCCAAAACAATCTTCAAAAAATATAATAGAACCTTCAAGCATTTCTACAGTTACAGAGTGCCAAGACCATACAAGAAAACTCAAGATTTTTTTTTTTTTTTAATTATTTTTCTCCCCTAAGATTTTTTCCTTTTAACACCTCCCTCCCGCAGCCTCCTTGGGCACATTATACTTACGGGTCGTTTGACTTGGGTATCAAAGTGCCTAGTTCTTTTATACGATCATTAATATTAAATCTTCTTCTTCGTTCAACTTTAGGAAAAACAGCACAAATGTTACAAGTAATATTCATACTTGATTACAACATTTAAAGTGTTTCATCAAAGATTTCTTTAAGCACCTTTGTAATGTTTGCATGAAGCTTAAAATCCAGTGACAGAGTAATTTATTTTGCTCTCCTATACATGGACACACTAAGACAGAAGTTCTGTGTATACTGTAAAAATGTGGGACTGCTGAAGGGGCAAAGTTAAACTGAGACTCTAAAAACCTGTGTTAGCACAGGACTCAACAGGGAAGCGAATATTTTCCTAGGGAAAAACATCAGACAAATTCAGAGACAAAAATTTAGATGTTCAAGAAAATCCCAAAGCAGGAAAAGGGACAAAATGTATAGCCTTTTTTTTTTTTTTTTTTTTTTAAAGTACTCTTCCAGGTGCAACATTTTGAGATCCAAAAGTCAAACTTAAATACCAATTTTCCTGCATTAGCATTTCATGCTATGGAAAAGGTTTCTGAGTAGCTGAAGGCATGAAACAATTCCTTTTTTCTAGTAACAGAAAATATAAAGGATCCTTAAGTTGTCCTTTTAAGTCATAAGAAACTCATTATTTTAAGATGTTTTTTCCAACTTGGAAATATGCATTCCCTTAAAAAATGGAATTTATGGAATTGCCACACTGAGGAAGCATACTGATATTTAAAGTCACAAACTGACCACATCTAAGATTTTAGATAAAAAAAAAAGGTAAAATTTTGCAAGGTGGATTTGTTAAAAGCAACTGGATCAAACACCATTCCCAGTAATTCCATTGATAACAACCAGCCATTCACTTGTCTTATTGGGGGAGGTTTAGAATTTAGTAGTAGATTTAAGCATGCATTTCACAAGAACTTGGATATTTGATCTATGGGCATAACACAATGAGCTGGTACCATATACTACATGCAGTGTCTCATTCAGACTTCACACACCAGCATTTAAACACGTAACACCTAAAATCGTTACTAGAGTTGGTGCAAAATGCAAAGGAACCAAAACTTACTCAAGTTGTGATTGTCTTTCTTTTGCCTCTCCTTAGCCAACGCTCTTGCTTCTGACTCTGTAGGAAAAATACATGCTGTGCATGTGAATGAAGTAATTAGAATTAAAGTAATTCAAACACAGCGTTTCAGCCTGTGAAACATTTGTGCAGGAAACCTGATCGATATTTGTCAAACCAATTACTACACCCATTCCAATGAGTGAGAAGGGTCTGTACAGTAAGCTGTGACTGCCAAACTGCAACGCTGGTGTTGAACTTCATCCCTGCACCTGGGGAGCATCCATTCCCATACTTCACTACTGACTTCTGTGACAAGAATGTTTCCCACGGAGGCCCTGATTCAGCAAGGTATTTGAGGACAACAAACTGCTGAAATTCAACAATTCTCCTGCATTTACATACAGCTGGCACGCTTACGCACCACACAGCAGCTGAACCAGAGGAACAGCATGCTTATTGCGTTGCTACCTGCGCAGGATGTGAAACAGTCAGGAGTCAGAGGCTCTACTCACCGGAATTAAGGCTACGTCCTTTTGAGGCACGTGCATGCACATCACCACAAGACTCAGGGTATGACTTAAGCGACCTATTAACGACTACTGTATTTGCCAGCTACACTAACTGTTCTCATGTGAAAGAGAGTTCAAAAGTTCAACACCTTTATTAGCGATATTACTAGAAAACAATGGTCCTTGCTTCAGGAAAAGCAAAAAGAAAAATAATTACAACCATGCTGCACACCAGTTGTCTCCTCGACTCAGACCTGTTCTTAACTTTGTTTCACACATCTATCATTGGACTTCAGCACACATAGTTCATGCAAAAGCATAACTAAATTTGTTACTCTCAGTTCTCATTTGATCTTACATTTCTCAGGCAATTTTAATTTTTTTGTTGTTGTTTGCTCGATCACTTTTAGTTTTTAAAAAGGGTGAGGTCATTAATCCTTGCCCTGTTGCATTTAAATCTCAAAACCAGCAAGCGTTATTTAGTTTTGCAGTCAGTCAATGAGGACAAGCGAATATGTGATCTACTATCACACCGTCTGTTATGGAAACAAACCCCCTCACTCATTCCAACAGGTTTCTTTCCTGTATTCTTATATTTTTATAGAACAGGGATTATATTCCACCCAATTCAAAACTGGGTTTCCCCTGGAGTACTGCAAGTTGCCTACTTCATTACTTAGAATACAGAGCGACCCCAATATTATGTGCAGGATAACAAGACATCATCTTCTTTGCTAGGCTCCCAAAAGACCCCAAAAAAGGCTTGAAAGGCTATTGTAGTCTCAATGACATTTGGGCTTAATCTAGCATTGCCTTATGAAACAGGTATGATGTTTGTAAGGCAAAAACTGATGGAAACTGCACTCCTGGGCGAGCAGGATTCCCATTAAATGCTTCAGTAACTACAGCTAAGAACTCACAACCATCATCAACATCAGATGCTGGGATTTGACTTTTCTTGGTTCTTCATAATTTTGATATTTACACAGTAGGATGGAGAAAGGTTTCTGATAAATGCTAGATTGAAACATTGCAAGCTCTCTCCAGTCTAGTTTCAACAGCAAAATCAGGAAATGGAGAACCAAAAGACTCCTGCCTGCAATAACATGCTGACTTTAAAATCACTGGCTGTCAGAAAGCACCATCAATAGTGCTTTCTACACAAAGGCTTGGCCAGATCAATGTCAAAGTAACTGCTGTTAAATTTGAGTTTAATTCCTAAACCTCTCCTAAACTAAATGCAATCTGCTAGCATATATTTTGAACAGAAAAAGCACTCATCTAAATTGTTTCTGTGTACAGGTGAATGTAGCATACAGACATTTAACTTCGTTCAGGTCTACTTTTATGTACTGAGGACTTCCATAAGACCACGCACCAATTTCCCCTTTCTTTCTGAATTCTTACACAACTGTCTACAGTGAATCCACCAGCCTGGACATCTGATGAGTTGGATGTTTAATTTGGAGTCTACAGCCATCTTTGACTTTCTACAACTGGGGCATGAAACCGTGTGTAATGCAGGACTTTGAGTAGTTCTCATTCCTTCCCACCCTCCTCTTAACATAGTTCCATCGCTGTACATGCTTTTCTTTTTCTAGCAGCTACAAATCATTGTGCAGTTTGTGCATCTTCATTTGGTGCTGAACTCAAATTTTGTGCAGTCATATAAACGTGAATATCCGCCAGCTCAGAGATGTGGCATTTCCTCCTGAGAAGCTGACTCCTGGGCTATTAAAACTGCTCTACTTAAACTAATTCCTGCCCAGAACCTGCTTTGCAGCTGAGTCAGCCTGTGAGTTTTCATAACAGAAACCCAGAAAGATGACAGACAAGAGAGAAAGTATGCCTCTACCATACTCCACACAGTATGACTCCCTGCTGGGCTTAAGAACTGCCATTTCTGGGTATTAAGATGATTTTGTCATCGGTTCTAGAACTGATCTCCATTTGTTCCTCCAGCAGACAAGTTTCCCTTGTATACTGTGTGCTACATGTGGTTACATCCTTTCAAGGGAAGAACAACAGCAAAATTAAAACATGCTCGAGAATACGAAACTTATTTCTTTCTTCAAACTATTTAGCTTCTGTGCACATGTGCTTGAGAGAAGTAAGCTTTTAATGTCCCCCAGCTCTCCCCCAGCCTCCCACAGCTTATTCACAGCACTGCTGGAATAACCAACATGACAAGGAATTGACAGCATACCTCATTTTCATCTAAGAGATGCAGCATATTCTCTCTCAAGTGCCTAATTTTACATTTTACAGGATCTAAGTGTCTGGATTTCATATTACAACAGGCTATTTGTTCATTACTGCCCCCCCCACTAGAGTAAAGCCTCAACATGTAGCATTCCTCAACATGAATCCCACAGAGACTCCAGATGTGAAGTTGTTCAAGCTTGGTGTTGATAGAGCAAACAATAAGCCCAAACTAGAAGAGAGACCTGCAAGAGATGCACGGAGGCTTCCTGTAACACAATGTTTTCAAGGTGCAGATTTCACTGCAACAACTAGGGACTTTATCTTGATTTGTCACAGTGAACACACACATGCCCGCAAATGAACACAACTGCACTGCAGGCTAATATGTCTGCTAAAAAATGGTCTGCAAAGCAAAATGTAACTATTCATCTATAAATTCTTTCTCATAACAGAAATTATGTCCAATATCACCTGAATTCAAAACAATTATACTATTGCTCCAAGGTGGTATTATAGACATATTTACCTGTGAGCTCCCTTTTTATATTAGGAAGATTAGCTGGACATGAGTTGCTGATGTTTAGTCCTGGAGGAGGCATGCTTTGGTTGCCATAAAGGTCAATCAAATTGCCAGACACAGGCAACTGGAAAAGATAAACAAGGAAAAGGATCATTTGTTTTGCCCTTATGAAAGGCTTTGTACAGAAGAACAGAGTTAGGATCTGCTAAGAAATCTGTGCTCTTTTCCATGTGCAAACAGAGCGTGCAGTAAGGTCAGCAGAAGTCGCACATATGCACGGGCACGAGGAATAAAATACCTACATTGGGAAAATTCTGTCTCCTCTCCTCAAGAATATGCAGAAGTAGTAACACGCTGACAATATTGCTGTATTGTTGCTCCTTATTTTTCAGTGAAACTATTACATCTGTACCCCCATCACTTCTCTTACTCAAAAAATCTGAAAGACCCTACAGAACACTCCTGAAGGAAGCCCCCATTTTCCCAGGAATATGTGAGTGAAAGTACTTAGCAAGATGTCACTTGCTTGAGGGAAAACACTGTATTAATCAATCACATTTTTCATGTGATTTGAAAGCTACCTACACAGAAAATATTTAAGTTTACTTAACTTACGTAACAAGAACACGCATCAGTAGGAGGAATATTATTTTGACATTAAGCTTCCTCAATTACTCGTTCATTCTGCTATTCTTATTTAGGTATGTTTAAGCAAGGAGATTTATACAGAAATAGGATAGTATTCCAACAGGACTTATCAAGGCTATCTCTTTAAATTGAAACATATTTAAATAAGTTTATCCTGAGTGGATTATTTTACCCATCTCTTTTTTATTTGCAAACTAGGTTTTGAAAAGACAGGTATAGAACACTTTGATATCTTATCTGAGTAGCAATACTTCTTATCATGATTGCTGCAAAGAAAACCAATCCCTCCAAGACACTGATCCTGCAAAGATTAGTGCATTAACTTTACACCCATGGAAATAATGCTGTTGAATACAATGGAGTGAGTCACAGCCTGGACTATTAAACTCATGCTGATGATCCTTGCCAGACCAAAGAAAATTTCTCTGCCGTCTGGAGCTACCGTAAGAAGCAAAGTTGATGTGCATCCATTAAAAGTACCGCCAGCTAGAAACCAGGCTGATACCTGTCTTGAACAGACAGCGGCCAACAACAAAAATGAAGTCCCCTGACTCAATCTTTAAGTGACAAAGGAAAACATGTACCTGAATTCTCACCAAGATCCACCCTTACAATTCCTTGCCCTCCCTTAGCTCTTGAATATAAAAAAAAAAAAAAAAAAAAGAACATCTATAATAAATCCAAGGTCACAGCTGTCCATCACAGACTATGGTCCAAGTTGTGACGTATACACATTAATGTCAGGGTGACCACTCTCTCACTGCTCTACAAGGCTGACCCTTGTATCTTTTGGCCTCTCAAATGCATCCATGACACAGCAATAGCGTCATACACTCTTCTGACTTGGATGCGCTTTTTCTATTCATGCTCCTAAGCATGGACAGAGCACAAAGAACTTGTTTGTAGCCCAGGGACTTGAAGTTCAGAACCAGACATGGGAAATCTAATTAGGAATTTCAGGGAATTAAAAGTAAAAATTTTTATTTCTTCCCTCCATCTCCCCTCCCCCCAATCTAGAAGCCAGCATCTCGAAGCCCGGGAAAGCAGCTAGGTTATAATTAAACACGGAGAATAGTGAAGGTCACCAAGCTGCTTTACTTACTGCAATATGGACCCTATTTGTTACAACAGGTTTATGATTTTTGGGTGGGTTGGTTGTTTGTTTGTTTTCTGTGGTTTTTGTGGGTTTGTTTGGGTTTTGTTTTTGTTTTTAAAAAAAGGCATCAAAACTGTGCCAGATTTCTGGGCAAATGAAGGGGATCTGTGCAAGCAATCACCACAAAAGGGGAATGTAGCGCAGGCAGCAGCTGCTGAATGTGCATGCTGAAGTCCCGCAAAATTGCAAGCACCAGAGGAACCCTACCAAGAGCTGTGCAACAACCAAAGCCTGAGCACTGCTGATGCAGCATTAGCTAAATACAGGAACATGAAGGGAGAAATTTGCAGAGCAGATGAACGTTGCAGGTCTTGCATGTACACACGAAGTCTTATCAGGGAAATTTACATTAGAGGTACATGCCGACAATCTCAGTTTAAATCAGTGATCCATAAGCGAAGAGGCTCATCGGCTTCTTTCTTTTGACTAATTTTGTCAGCAAGCTGAACTCCACAGGTCAAAGTTTCAGTTCTAACTTTTTACTACGAGTGTGACTACATGTATGGTCCACATTCCTCCAAGAGGCCTCTTCTCCATGATGGCTGCAAGTCACATCTCTGGGACTAACTCTATACCACCCCTCTCACCTGAAAAATACAAAGTGCATTCAACACTTCAGCTCATCTCACATCGCTAAAACACCTGCAGTTAAAGGTAAGTGAAAACTGAGGCACATCCTCTGTTCCCAATTCTATTCCAGGTTCCAGAGAAATAAAAATTAATTGACTTGTAATGTAAGACCAAGAGTTATTAGTGCAGAGTTCAGGGAACTGGAAAGGGGAGAGGATCCCTATGCTGAGGGCATAGGTTTGAGACTGACAAGTTGGCAGTGCTGTGAGCACACAAAAGCAGCCACTAAGCTGAAATGGGACAAAAAAACCCCGAAACAAAACAAAAAACCAAAAGAAAACCAGAAGAGACTTATAATAGACACAATGCAGCAACACCTGGCATTTATTTCAAATGCCTCTGATTGGAAGGAACTGGGGGGGGGGGGGGGGGGGGGGGGAAAATCAAACATTTCAGCTCTAATTAAGACAGTCAAGCCTTTCATGCCCTTCGCCAAGTACAAAGCAATAGGAAAATGCTCAGAACTCCCACAGCCATTTCATTGGGAAGATGTGAGTCTCAACACTGAGAAAGACATGGAATTTTATGTCCTTTTTCTGGTGCTAAGGAGGCTCCTTCTCTGCCTTCACCAAACTCTAGCATCCTTCCAACTTAAATTTGCTTCCCTTAAGGCTTTGTTAGCCACTTCTGTCTAAGAAGGAATTTAAATACAGCATCATTCAGGTCATCCACCTTTACTCTCCCAAAAAGTAAATGAAGGAAGAGTGGGTTATGCCAGGCTTAGCTTGTTATCTTGATTAAAACAGCATGGTCTAAAAAGCCTTCATTTGTGAGATTTTATATTTCTAGGCCTTAGCTTCATAAGGTGCACAAACAAATTACTGCTTTTATATAACAGAAATTTCAAATACGGTAATTATTACTGCAGACTCATCATAGCATACATTCAGGGGAATCTGAGGCTTTCCTTTCTCCTCCACTACTCCCAACAAAACAAGCACCCACATTCAGATCATCTGGGCTCTATATAAATCTCTGAGACATCAGCTGAGTGATCAACAAGGTTGTTTCTAAGGTATCAGTACACACTGAGAGGGATGCTGTTCCCCAGCACGTGCAGCCTACCGCATATTGTGTTATTCCCTTACCTACAAGCACATGCTCAGCAGCAGTCCCTGAAATAAGACTCCTCTCTACTTCTGGACTTTAACTTCCACAGGAAAGTCACATTTAGAAGTGGAGCGGCACATACTCATGCTGCTTTCCATGTCAGACTCTTGCTAGAAATTGATTATTTGGATGAATTAGTTGGCATCTCAACCTTGCATACAAGAGTACTTTACACAGTACCTAGCAATTCAGTTACTAGGTCATATCTACACAGAAAACCCTCTCAGCAAACTAGCGACCGTTTTGTGATGCCTTTCACCACAGAAGCAAAGCCAGCTAACTTGTGACCCAATACCAAAGTTTACAAACACTTCCACTAGCAGCTGATTGCAATGAGGCCTTTTCAGTTAAGAGGTACTTGGAAATTTCCCTTAGCTCGCTCTACACAGAAATCTCTGATTTTACTTATCAATTAAGTACTGTTACCAAATGTAACAAACTGGTCCTTTTGTTCTTTGTTGGTTATGGAACAATAGCAGCCTTTGTTGTAGTCTCAGCACAGCTATTTATAGGTTGTGTATCTTTAGAGACCATTTCCTCTCTTGATTTCTTCCACCTCTACTTAGCTCAGTCTACAGACATTAATTCCTTTTTAGTTAAATGTTGCATGTTTTAAGAGCTAAATCCTGTTCCAAAAGAAAAGAGTCTGTTACATCAGGTTCATTTTTTTCCCAAACCAACTGCTGGGAAACATGGTTCAATTTCCATCTCTTCAGGATTGGTACCAGGTTAATTCAGAGACTGAAATATGCTTTTTGCATCCAGCAATTTAAATGTATTGGTAGAAAAGTCTTAATTCTACTATTTCATATCCTTATTTTAAAAGATTTTCATTTTAAAAGAATTTTCATTTTCATGAGGAAATTCTGAAATTTCACAGCAAATGTGTATCAGGCAGTCTTTACAAGGTTTGTTGTCACTCGGCAAGCAGGAGGGAAACAGACTACCCTAAATATTGACTACACGGACTCCTTGCACCGAAAGAACTCAGAGTACCATTATGTGCTTCTCTGGAAGCAAAGAGCTACTGCTGGGGTCCCAGTGAAACGAGATAGTAAGAAAAGCACAAAGAAATCCAAGTCCCCTCTAATTTAAGGGTCCCAATCCAGTGGAACTTCAGAAAAACCTGAACCCTCAATAAAAAAAAAAAAACAGTAGCTATCTTGAAAATTATCTTTTGGCGGATTTTTAAGTTTTCCTCTCCAGGAAACTCCAGGACAGATGCACTTTTCAAGTCATCTTAGATGAAAGAAAAACACATTCTTCCCAGTAGAACTCTGCAGTTATTCCTCTGTCTACTCAAAGGGCACTATATAGCAAGGGATGCTGGTGGGCCATTTCCTGCGGCATGCACCACGTCTCCAAGAGGGCTGTGGGAATCTGTGGGAGCGTAGGACTAAGTTAACATGACATCAGACAAGTACTGTCAGCAAATGTAAACTTATGCTACAAAATCAATGCTACGTGGTAAGCTGCAAGTTTTGGCACTAGATAAAAAAGAAACAGATGCCAGCCCTGGCAGACATCTACTCAGCCAGATCTAACAGCACTTAAGCCTAAGGCAAAAAAAATTCACTGGAGCTACCCTCCACAAAAGATCAAAATAAGATTATGCCAGAAGTATGATTATATTAATGCACACAGCAATGTGAACCAGCAAACAGCTACTCAGAGGTAACCTGCAGCTTCCCTCACTCACTGACTTTCGCACCTCTGTGTTCCTGTCTTTCATCACAGGCTTCCTATGTCCCCTTCTCCCGTTCAGTTTTTAAGCTTCTTTATTCCTTCCCCTTGGGGTTTTTTTGAAGATTGGTTTTTGTTGTTTGTTTGGTTGGTTTTTTTCTCCCCCTAAATTTTGTAACATCTTTGCTGTCATCTAGCTAGGGACTTCTCTCCATTTGAGATCAGGTTAAGATAAAACTATGATGTCAGAGCTAACAGTTAAACTAGAGTGTCTCTGGACAGAGATGCTAACACATGCTTAAGTGTGGTGTATAACTTCTTACTTGAACATGACAAGACACAGGAACCTGGGGTGCCAGAGGTTCCTTCTAGGCTTTCTGAAGCCAAGTATAATGTCCACAATGATCTTTAATATGGGTGGGTATGAGCTCACTTCTGTTAGCTCAGTTCACTCCTCTGTTACAATCCTCTCATGGACTAATTTGACTTTGAAATAAGAAAAGTAAAATTGTCCTTTGTATTCCCTTGACCTGACTCCAGCTTGTGTTTTCAAATTCATGTTTTTCATTGCAACTGTATACCTTAAGCTCTTCAAAGAAAAACTAATTACACCTTACGGGACAATACAATAAGTACTTAATCGATTGGAAAAAAAATTCATGCCACAGTTTTGCGTTCTCTCAAGGGAAGACAATTAGACTTAACAGGGAAACCAGAAGGAAAAGACCATTGTACCGTATTTGCCATTTGCAGGGCTGGATCCATCAAGCCAAGGATTTCTTCATTGTAACTTGACTCCAGACTAATTATATCATCGATCACATCATCCATCTGCAGTGGAAGAGGTAGACAAAGAAAAACAAACCGGTTATCAAAACCACTGGATACAAAGCACTTCAGCCACACACCGTCTCTCTGCAGCACAGGCCCAGGCAGAGGAGCCTCTGTGCTTTTGCCACGCTCCAAACCCAGTCCCTCAGCCATGACTCCTGCTATTCAGCCACGACAGACAGCCCATGACCAAGCTGAGGCTTCATGGTCTAACCCACTCCTCCCACCAGCAGCTACCCTGCACTACCGGCCCAATGACACACTGCTCCTCCCAGGAACAGCGGAGGAGATAGCGTAGCTCGTTTTTTGGGGGAGCTAACGACATGATTCCCGCTTCCCTGTGCGTCACTGCCTGCTCTCCTCTAGTTGTGGGGCCAAAAACGTGCGTACGGACAGTAATGCCCGAGCCCCTGACGCCTGCAGGGGAAGGAGAGGGAGCAAAGACTTGCTGCTGGGTGACAGGTTGCCCACCCTTGACAACAGAATCCGTTGGATCCAAATCCCTCATACATCCTTTCCAGGAAGGGCCACCCAAGAACAGCTCAGAGATGATTTTAGGTGGTGCAAGACATTTTCTTTCCAGGGTTGGGCTGGAAGGTGCCTTCGTAAGCTCCTGCATGGTCAGGAGAAACAGAGCCCTCCAAAGCACCTGCGCAGGTGCTCCAAACTGTCCTGCAGGATTGACTATTTCCTTTTTGTTCACTATAAAAAAGGAGCTTAAATGACAGTCATCTACAAAATCAATGCATAACATTGATGGTAGAAACAATAGTATATGGGATTTTTGTATCAGGTCCAGAAAGTGTGATCAGAACAAATTACACTGACTGGAAGTGAGGGTAAGAAAGGAGCTAACAGTTTACAGCCCATATCCGAAGTTTTGTTACTAGAAATAAAAACCCCTTGGTTTAAAAACAAACAGAAACAGCCAACAACAAAAAAAACCACAAAAACACCCCAAAACACATACACAACAACAAAAAAAGAAAAAAGATTACTACTAAGGATGAATTACCATGGATGGATTAAAACCTTCTTGTATCAATTTTTTAAATGCACGTGTGATCTGCATAGAAATGTGGTCTTAGAAACTATCAGGACAAGAACACACACGTGCAGTCTTGGGAAAACTGCATTAGAAAAGATTTCCTGAAGTGAGAACTTAAAGCACGGTTGATATGTTCTTCTGCTACAGCGGTGCAGTGCTAGGAAAGCACTAGCCCTCTTCAGATGTCTTAATGCACTTTTGACATCAATGCTAACAAACAACGTTGTTGTTTTGTTCCTTAAATACACCTTATATTCAACTTCTTAAAAACCCTACAGGGCAAGTTCGTTCTTCAACATAACTTCAAAGAAACATGCTTATTAGAAAGGGGACCTGTGCTCCAGCTCCTGTGTCATCCAGTACCTGCATGCATGATGCTCGTGAGTGTGTATTCAGAGCCGGGCACTCACTCTCGACCCTGCTTTGCTCTTCAAATTTATAAAATCCCTGCAGAAATAAAAAGGAAAAAAAAGAAGGGGAAAAAAAAAAAAGAAAAAGCAAAGCATGGATCTGAGTTCATGACACAGTCTCAGTCTCAAAAAGAGCACGATTGAAACAGTGTCATGCACACATGTGCCTGATGACACAGCAAAGTGAAGCTGTAAATATCTTGAGGAAAAAAGAGATTTGGATACAGCTGGGACAACAGGATGGAACTATTTGATTTTCATTTCTTTTGAAGCTATGGAGCACAAGTCATTTCTCTTGCATATGCAAAATAGGTTCTGTAATAACCGTTTCTCAAAGTTACACAACGTTTTCCTCACAGAGTGCATCTGTATTAAAAAACCGGCACAAAGGCTTGAGTGGGGAGGATGGGGGACTCTACAATTGCCTCCCATTTGTCATATTACAAAAATATTGACATGATTCTTACACTTGTTAACATGTTTCAAATCATCTTCCTTCGGCACCTGAGCACACATGTAACATCCAATGAAGTTTTTGCCAGCAAAGATTACGACATGGTTGCAAAGGACTTCTAGGCATAGGCTAGTGAAGTCTTATATTTGCAGCACTGAGCTCATCATGAAACAGCAATCAGTAGCATTTTAGACTATATTAGCTGCAATAATCTGGTCCTCCAGCTAAGCAAGAGACTTGCTCAAATTTTACTGTAAAAACATCGAAACTATCTCAAAAAGTTTTGTGCTTCTCAGTTATTTTTGCTATGCTTTTTGCCCTTTCTACACAAATGAGCCATAAATAACATTATTCCATAAAGTTACAGCTTACAAAAAACTGCTTTGTATTCTCCAAAGGTCAATTATTCACTGCATGCATCAAGCAAGGGGGGGGGGGGTGGGAAAGGTAGTTTTAATAAGCATAAACTAGCTAAAATAGTTCAAAAAAGAGGAAGCTAGAGGGACACAGGTTTTTTTGCCAAAATGTTCTATGCAAATATATATCAATCAGGCAGACACAGAGGTAGCAGTTGCATTTTCAAAGTGAACAGTTCAGAAAAGAAGATAAACATAACATTTTAACAATAAGCAAATATGCTTTAAAACAGAAAGTAAGCAGATTGCAATTCCAGTTTACTGAAGAATATGCACAGCGAGAGCTTATTACCTCTTTCTCACAGTTGGAGTTAAGGGTAAGCATAGCCATTGGACTGTTGGGTGCGCTGCTTCCAGTTCCAGGCGGCATGACATGGTCACCGGGCTGGTTTGGACATGGCAAGCTCAGGGCTTGGTTGGCATGTTTATTTGCTAGAGTGGTAGAGAGGTACTGCTTTACCTGCTGCCGCTGGGCTTGCTGAATGTGGTACTTGGTTGGATTCTCAAGGTGAGTCTGCACCTGTATGACACAATTTAAGAAGTGTTTTATTGTTTTACATCATTATATATGCTATCGATTTGAGCTATACATTTGTGACATATACTTCCCAGCTAAGCATTTGACTTAAAGTACAAACATGTGCCGCTCCATGGAAGTCAACAGCGCTTCACTAATTCACATTTGATGGCAAGAAATCAGTTTAAAAGCTAGTGTTTCAATAACTGACTTATTAACAGTAAACCAAGAAGTTCCATGTATTTTTCTACAACATGTGATTTCTCCCTTAGGACCAAGTTTTCCAGTCCATACAGATACTCCAGAACAGACGGCTCTCCATTCAGACCTTCAGCTACATGACATTTAGTTTTCACTAAAATATGAAGATTAATTTCACTTATTAGTAGCTACCAATTAAAACCAAGTAGTATGGATTGCTATCCTTTATCAGACATCAAGTAACAGAAAGATCAAAAGGTTTGTTGTTGTTCCAGGTTTTCGGGGGGGGGGGGGGGGGGGTGTTCTTTTTTTTTTCTTTTTTTTTTTTTTTTTTTTTTTAAGTGATACATTGTTTGAAAGAAAGGAATACACCATTTTTTTGCCTGCAAATTATTTACATCTCAGATATATGGCCTAAATCATATACAATTAAGACAGTCTGTTTATAAACACATTATGTAAATACGATACAAGAAAAGAAGTGTTTCAGTTCAGATCAATCACTGTCTTCAGCAACAGCTATTTTTGTATTTAAGATAAGCTTTTCAGTACTTAAATTTTTTTTATATACAAAATATGAAAAACCTCATACTAAACTATTCTCGCGCACCCTAAAGAAGCAAGAGAAGGCAGGCAATTTTTTTCCATGCAAAATTTTCACTATATCCCAGAAACTCTTTGTCACCTTTCTTTGATCATTAATGTTTTTTACGGGAAGGTAGAAAACAAAACAAAAAATAATAATACTCTGATAAGTTTTTTTTTGTTTTAAAACAGTTCCATTAAAGTGACTTTTGCTATTGCAAGTGACCATGTATTACCCCACTTATTTTTGTGGAAGAAATTAAATAAAGCATACTAGATACCAGTGGAAAAGGATTTCCTGTATACCGTAAGCCTTCTTAGCAACAGGTTTTAAAATAAGTCTGCAATAACAACTCACCTGATAATGATTATACTCAAGCATTTCCAGCATATTACTTATAGGCTGTGAGAGAAGCGACTGCAATATCCTTTGCTCTACGCTACTCCAGTTTGAGGGATTCACATATGGAAGCACCATAAACAACCTACCCCAAAACAGCAGAAGAAACTTGAACACCACCGCTCAGACTTATAGTAACCTACGCTAATTAGCCACGCATGTAGAGAAACAAACAGTTCACACAGGGGCTCTTCTTGGAAGCTATGCAAGTTTAGCCCTAAGTATTGGTATTATTTTTTTTCCCTGGCTTTGACGTCATGCTTTTTCATAAACATAAAAGGACCTTTTAAGCAATGAGCTATCAAAGTCAGATTGACAGTTCGCTCAAGGCTAACTTTCTATTCATCTTTCGTTCCAGTCGTACTAATAGACAATGGTATTCTTCTTTAGCAGTAAGGTTAGAAGTTTTTAAGTACAGAGTAAGAAATAACTGAACAAATGCCCTAAGAGCCCAACACATATCCCCTGGCAGTGGGGTGCGCTGGATAAACCCATGCGGCTACGCAGAAGCTTCAGCTTCCAGGCGCAGCAGTCCACCGCCATGCCCACGCAGCCACCAACCCACCCAGGACCTGCAGCTGAACACAAGGAATTGAAAATGCGCTACCGTGTCCTCAGCCTCCCTGCTGCTTCAGAGCCCCAGCCTACAGCTGGAAAAGGCTTTCCAGCTCAGGAATGGTTGGGTCCCAGGTGCACTTACCTGCACTTGTACGCAATCATGGTACTGCGCACAGTCCCTACGCCTTCCGAACTTACTTTTTCTTTCTACCCAACTCCTTGAAAAAAGCTTGTACTCAAGCACAGGCATCAAAAGCGGCTCAACGTGCATTATTTTCCAAAGTCTCTGCTGCAAAGGGAAGCACACTTAAGACAGTTTCCAGCGACTTTAATCTGCTTTGTGGCACTAAATCGCAAGACAACATAATACAGAAGTCTGCTGCGGTAAGTACAGCACTTGCTTTGTCAGTCCCAAACCGCATTATCAATTTTCCTATCACCAGTGGTAAGAGTTACGCTACCCAGATAAGTCTATTTTTCACTTAAATTTTCATCTTCCAAGTAGATAAAGTTATCAGTAAACGAGTTATTTTCGTAAAACTTAACTTTGAACAACTTATCTTTATTTTAAAAACAAGCCCTACTTGTCTCACAGAATTTGCACATTCCTTTTCCTCCACGGGCATCAGATACCACGGCTGCTCTCCCTCGACCATGCCAGGGGGACGGGATGGAACAAAGCCTCTGCACCCATCTCCAACTCACCCTCCATGCTCCCAGGAGAGGGACCAGCAAAATTCCAAGATCCACAGGTTAACTGTGCATCATCAACTATCATATTATTTGTAATATATACCAATACACTGAACTGACTCCACTACATGTCAAGTTCTGAAACACACACTGCCTAATGACAGGACTTTTGTCGGCAAAACATGTACTTATTTCACAAGAACATACTTCCCCAAAGATTTTGTTGTATTTTCCTACATTAGAATACTTTGTGTTATTTTGCTACTCCATAATTTTTTTTTTTTTTTTTTTTTTAAATGGGCTGTGCTGCCCTCAGTATGCCAGGGAAGACGAGAGGATGTGAACCTTAAATAAAGGAGCTGCATTCTTTCTCAAACTTTTAAATTGCAGGTTTCAACATAACACAGAAGTGGAACTATTCTCCGAGACTTTTAGTCACTTCACCTCACAGAAAGAGATACATCCATCTGGAAGCATTCTGAACAGAGTTACTCCGTAGACCCTCTTTTCATGTAGAGTCAACTCTTGCTACACAGGGGCAACAAGTGACTCTGAGGAAATTCTTTTACTGTCAGGTGTCTGGGCTTCAAATCGGTGGCAGCAGAGAAGATGCTCTATTGCCTTTACAGAAAAAACCTACCAGAAAAAACATATTCATTATACACTAGATATGCACAGTTCTCCAAGGATGTGTCACCTTCTCAGACAAGTCCAGTAGTGAACTGAAGACCACAGAGAACTGCCTTTCCTGTCATTAAATTGCTCCAAAATGATGCAAAGGAGAGGATCGGGGGCTGGACATTTCCTTTTAATCCACAGCTGGTCAAATATACCTTCACATTTGAATACAAGAATACACAATTATTCTCCAAATGGAGGAGAATGTGACATAACTCTTCCCACCCTGCATGTCAGTGCAATGAGGACAGGTGATCCCAGAGGATGGAAACAGCTTCACACATTCCTTCTTGGACAGGACATGCTACAGAGAAGGCACGTGAGAAACTTCAACTTCACTGTGTCACTTAATGCCCTCTTGAGCTGCCTTCTGAGTTTCATCATTGAAATCTGGTGGGGACTACCTTTATGAACTCAGTGCTTTTTGTTGAGACTAACTCTGTCTTTGGCCTAGAACATCCTTTTCTGCAGTCTCTACATCAAAGAGAGCCCAAATGTGCCTACTTGGGCAAATGTCCCAAGACGTACCAGTCACGGTCAGCCTGTAGATAAGCCATAAAGCAGTGTTACTTTCTGACAAAATCTCTCACAAGCAAAGAGCTGCAAAACAAACCCCAAAACCAAATTCCACTACCCTGAATTTGAGACCATGAATAAAAGCTTTGACAATTAAGATCTAATTTTGGTCCTCAGACCCTTCTTGCCTTGGGGGTGAAGAATAGTTCTTGTTGTTCTTCCAAATTCATGAGACACAAAGTGCAAGACGTCAATTTATTGCTTTGGACACAGTCCCCAAGGAATGCGTCTGAATGGGAACATGCAAGAAAAATGGAACAACTTGAAACAGAATCCTCTGGATCTCCAACCATCACCAGGAATCTCAACCCAAGCTTTGCTGTAACATTACTAAACTGAGTAGACTATTGGTTTTTATTGTTTATTGGCAAGCAAGAAGTAATGGAAGTATCATCTGCAGAACTTTGGAAATTATTTAAGACAAGGTGGCAAAACGAGCTAAATTTTTCACACTATAGTAATAGAAGAATTTGGCTACAATGATGAAGGATGGCCAAGTGGCAGCCTACAGCCTGGACTCAGAAAAGAAACAACCTGGAAGAAGTCTGTACTTTCAATTTATATTCAGGTGCGTTTTCAATATGCTTGGTTATCAAGGTTATGCTTACATGGGTAATACAGAGTAACACTGCCTCAGAAGTAGAGGCCCAGAACTTGTTTCATGCTAGAACAGCCTCCAATGGGAGCTCAGCAGCCTCTCCACTATGTCCATGGGCTGGCTCCATGCACAGTTAGAACTGTCACTGCATCAGATACTCCTGCACCATGACTGTCACAGGACAGCAATTCAAGCTCCATCCATTCTTGCCATGCTGACACTGAGCTAGTGAGCTGCTTCTTGAGCTGAAGCACTGAGAAAAGCAGTATAAAGAAGTCAATTTGACTGTACCCATATGTAACCCAGCTTAGGCACTAAAAGGCTGAGCTGGGCTGGAAACGTTTTGGATAGAGCCACGCCGATTACTCAACACTTGTCCTCGCTCTTTGGAGTACCCTGGAGAAAAACATTCTCTCAAGCAGGGGAAAGGCTTTCTCATACCTTCACTAATCTCGACATCTGACTGGTAATTCCAGCGCATGCATTCAATTCAAGTATCTGAGTAGGGGAAAAACAGTTCCTGAGAAGCTGCCTATTTTCTTCCACATCACAGAAACAATAGTAATAACCCATATGTGTAGAACAGATTCTTCCCAGCCCTTGTATCTAGCATCAATCAAGCAAACATTTAATCAATGGCTTTCATTAGCTTTAAGCATACACACCATATCAGGGGGAATTTTAGGTGTACTTCAGACTACATTCTTCAAAATCCTTATATTGTACTACACATCAGTGACAAGACTCCTGAGCAGACCCACATACTTCCTTCATTTTGAAAAACTCAAAATGTTTCCTGTTCAGGTGATGAGGGGCTCAGGAATTTAAACACAAAGAGCAGCTGCGTGCTTAAGCACAAAGCATACGGCTCAAATAGTTCCTCTGTATGAAGCCAACACAAGCAACTGAAACAATACTTCCGATACTTGCGCCTTCTGTCAGGTCTTCTGGGAATCACTCAGACTTAATTTACCAATAACTTGCTAATGATGGCAAGAACTTGGAACAGTGCTACATGGCAACAGCAATACACCCCACGCCCAGCGGGTATGCATGGACCGAATCCCTTGTGTAGAGGCCTACGGGAGGGTTGACTCTTGGGCAGGCACGGGGGCAGGGAAACCTATTGGCTTGGCCAACGCATTTTGCACAGTGTAATCCAGCAACTAAATGGCTCATGATTAAAATAACAGGGAACTTATACCAGAATAAAGAACAGCAATTAGCTGTGTGGCTTTACTACCAATCATCCTCCAGGAAAACTGCAAGTTTGTAGCATCATAGAATCATTTAGGTTGGAAAAGACCTTTAGATCGGAGAGTCCAACCGTAGTTGGAAGTTGATTAATAACTGTATGATCAAGCTTTGACCCACCAGTACTTCTGGATGAAGGTAACTAGGCTAAGTTAGTTGGCCTGTGTTACTTATATTCTTATGGCTTTGATTTCTTTGAAATGGGCAACTGCAGGAAGCAAGCACAAACCCAGCGTATCTTGTGTTACGAGTATTTCTTCAAGGCGGAACACTGCTTATTGGTTTTGCCATCTACAGTTACGACTTAAATCACAATGTGTTACTTGCCACATCTCCAAGCATCACTGTTTTCAAATTTTCTTACCATCCAGGGAGAAATATGGGGAAAATTATCTATTTCAGTGTGATCACAGAATAGTTTTGTATGAACATCCTTAGGTGCTGCATTATTTTTAAAAAACAAACAAAAAACAACCAAAAAAACCCCACAAAACACCAAAGTTATAAAACCCTAAAGCATTTAATAGTAGTTTTACTCACTTGCATCTTTCCTGTAACTATTGAACAATTTAACGTGCAATTTCATCGCCAAAACTTTTCCACATATCCAGACTTCTGGTTTACTCATGTTCTCGCAACATTTGCATGAAGTGGGAAAAAAAGCAACCAGGCCAAGTAGAAAAAAACATCAGGAAGAAAACATTAAACGGATTTGAGGAGAACAAAGCCCGTTCTGAACTAAGCCACACTTGAAACCCAAATGCCCGAGCAAGACCTGTCCACCCTGAGGACACGGATCATGTCCCACCCCAGGAAGCCCTGCCAGCACAGGTCTCCTCACCCCCCAGGCTCAGCTGTCTCCTGGCACAAGGCCTTCCTTCACCACCTCTTGGTCTTCCCGACTTTTCATCTCCCCTTCTTTTCAAGGCAGATATCCCACTCCCATCTCTCTCACCCGCTCTGGCAAAGGCCACCACCACTCCAAAGCCCCATGCCACCCCTGTGCCAGGGACTCACCATAGGTCCTGCCCAGAGCCTGCGCCATGCTCAGCCTCTGCCTCGCTCAGGCCTAGATGCTCAGACAGGAGCCATCTGTGCAGCCAAAACAGCTTCCCCTGCTCTCCTCCTCCCATTTAAGCTTACGGGACACAACACCCATCTCCTAACAAAAAGCGAATTGCTAAGAACCAGGACATGGAGTTAAGCAGCGGAGACCTCACGCCTGTGCACGCAAAGCTGAAGATGCCCCAAATACTCCGTTGGTGCAACACAAGTGACGAAAGGCCATCACGGCGCCAGCAGCTCTGGGCTGCCCTGCTCCTCCAGCCCCCACGAGCTGGGAAGGAGCATATCCCCGTTCCCCAAACCACACAGAAGGAGATTCTTCTCACCAAAAACGTCCCTGAACCTTCCTGTGAAAGTAAAGCCAAGCCACTTAATGCTTCATTTAAGTAGATACAGGCTTGAGCACAGGGACATACCAGAGATTTACAGAGGACAGCTAACCAAGGCAGAATAAGGCTTTTCCACTCACTCCCACTTTTTTTTTTTTAATTAAAAAGACCATTTGTTTCAAGTAAATTGCCTTAGGACTTACAGTTTATAATTACAAATAAAATACTTTTTGGTCAGTTTTCTCAGTTCAATAGAACTTTTTGTTGCTTAGACAGCTAAATGTCATGGGATTTTTAAGAAAGGTTAAAATTCTGTGTCATTTAACAATTAATGGCATCCAAAGAAAAACGATACAAAACCACATCCACTGAAGTGTTTTGCAAGGGCTACAGGCTTCAGTTGGGTCCACTGCAGCAGAAAGCCTGTTCAACATGCTAGTCCAGGGCTTCAAAGCTACTTTTTAAAGCCGCTTCCACCCATCACTTTAAGGATAAAAAAAAAACAACAGTACCAGCAACAAACTGTTTTCTATGACTTTGAATAAAAACAGAAAGCTGTATAAATAGGTGTCTATCCTTTCAGGCTAGGAAAAAAAACAACCCGAGGAGAATGACATCTGAGAAAGATAATCAATTAGTGCCTCTTACATTAAGAGTGATTTATTCTCCTGAAGTTTTCTAATCCAGGTTCAAGACTCTGCAAGTCATATTCACGACAGCTTGATCCACTAAGTCTGAAAATCCTAAAGACCATAAAAAACTTTTAAAAATTATTAAAATATTGATCATGGGTTTCACTGCAATGCCGGGAAGAACCCTTCTACAACCCAGCTCAGAGCAATCCAAATAGCCATCCAGACAGTGGTTTAACTCATTCTCCAAAGACACTTTCCCACATGCTGCATTCAAACATTAAGCAACAGCATCGCATTTTTCCCCCTACGGATGTCAGTGCCCTGAAGTAGCTTCACATGAGAAGTTCAGTCCTCTTGCTTTCTGCAACCTTTCCTCATTTCAACAGCTACCTCAAATGTAATCCAAATTAAGTTGACTGGGTTGTGACAGATCATTCCCCACAGGGCCAGATAAACCTATTCAGTAACTTTTCCAGCTGCCCTTCTCCCTTCCCCTTCCCTTCCTCTTTGCTAGACCATATTTTTCCCCTTTCTTTTAGTCTATAACCCAGGAAGAGAGGCCAGAAGAACACTGACCAGAAAGCCCAAGAACAGGAAAAAGGTGAAGTGTTACTTGTATTGACTGGGGAATGACAGGCAGGATGAGTCGATTCCAGTATTTTACCTTAGGACATAGCCAATGCAAGGAAACGACATCAGTTAGCACAATGAAGCTCCCTAGTTACTTAATTCATCCAAAAAAGCCTCTCAACTTGAAAACCAAGGCAGGTACGAGAAAGTTATTTAAGATCTGGCATCATGATTGCAGTCTAAGTGAATCCAACAGTCATCTTCAAGCACAAATAGTTATGGAAAAGAAAAGGCACATTGTACAGAATGAACATCATTTATACAACGCGGGGTTGTTTTGCCCATCACCAAAAATTCCTCTGTATAACATGACTTTTCATCCAAGCGAAAGACATGAAGCAGACAAAAAGAACAAAGTTTTTGTGGATTAGTATTTAAAAAATGTGCTTTAGCTATAGAAGCACATGACAACAGTATATAGAGAAATTAAAGAGAGGTTAGCCAAATTTGCTTAAGGCGACAGGAATTGATGTAATTTGCAGGTTAGTGGCATGCTAGCTGCCATTCCACAAGTGTCGCTTTCAGACAGGGTTCAGTCCTTTGAAGTCCTGCATTTTTTTTTTAGGAAACCAGCATTTCAGCTGTTTACTTTCTCAGACACATGCCATAAATTTTTACTTTTATACAGCTGCTGAGAGGATACCAAAAAGCATCGCAACATTTTAGGACAGACAAATAATTGACTCCATAAAATGTCAGGCACAAATCTTTTGCTATGATTTCACCTACCCGAGGTGCTTCAGAGCGTAAATATTTTATGACTAACAGGCAACAACATCAGCCACGCAACTGCATCTGACAGGCAAGTTTGAATTATGGTACTGCCACGGTAAAAAGCTTAATTCAAGCACCTCATATTTACGTCCACTTCTGCCATCCTCCTCTCTCAGAAGGATGGTGGGCAGCACTTTCATCAGCACTAGACGGCTTGAAATTGCTCACAGTAAGACACGAATGACTCCTCCTTACAGGAACTGTCAAAGACAGACATAAAGTTGCTTCCAAAAGCGCTCTTGCAAGACCTGGCGTAGAGAGGTGAACTCAAAAGGAAGCAGAGTCATAGGACTACAGACATTTCAGCTGCCCGAGACCCCAAAGCCAGTACAGGCGGTCTGAAGCCACCTCTGCTCCCAGCTTCCCCTTGCAAAGCCTTTCGTAGCCCAAGCACAATCCTCCGCCCTTCCGACAGCCCAAGCAACACCAACACAAGATTTACCAGACCACTCTAACACAGCTCACTATTGACTTGAAAGAGTCACTTTAGAGAGGTAGAAGTATTTGTCCAACCTTATCTTCCTCCTAAGGTTGCCAAGCACGGTGTTACCCAGTGCCAGCTTTGACTTGCAGTCACATATTTAGAGCCTGAGCAAGACTATCAGTTACATTTCACAGGGGTTACTAATCCCGCCACCATTCCAGCCCTCAGTAACCCCTACTAGACCTGCACGACAGAGTATTCCACTTCCAGGTCTCTGGTTCACTGCAAACCTGCTGGAAAAACTGGTTTCTTAATGACTTCGCTCAACTGCATTTCCCATGGCAGGGAAGAGCTGCAGAATACCGACCCTTCTCCCCAGCAGGACCTTGACAGGTCAGACTACTACTTAAATCACATCAACCTTTCACATGTGCAAAGGATTTAGAGATTCTGGGTGTATTTCTAGAGCCCATACCCGAGCATGCACTTTGCTATACAAGAGGAGGAGCACGAGTTCTTCCTCAAGTCCTGCAATGCCCTGAGGAGGTGGTTTCCACAGGTGAGAAGAGGCATCCTTCTCCACACCTGCTTTTGCTCAGGTTGCTCATTTGACAAATGTGAAGAATGCAGAGAAGACTGGGTAAAACTATGGCACATTTTGTAGAAAATGAACAAAGGAGAAAACAGAAATCAGTTTTACACAAGATGCTGAGTAAAAAGTAACCAGAGGTAAGCTTAAAACAGAAGGAGAGGCAGCACAGGCTGCCTTTAAAATAAAAATCCTTATTACCAACTTCCTAGTGACGTGGAGTTATCCACACATAGAATGGGACAGGTTGTTTGCTTGTGCAGACTCTAACAAACAAAATTCAAGAAGCTTCAAGTCTGCATATCAAAAGCAGATTTTAATGCAGAAAATCTACTTTGCCCCTGCATGGACTTGTCTTAATGTGTGTCATACACCACTGACTTTTCACAAGTGAAATTTAAGCTAAAATAGGCTATTTTGCCCAAATTGTAAATAAAAAGTATAAGAAAGGGAAAAAAATCCAACCCGTTACTTTCATAAATTTTAAAAACCCATACCCTCAACACTGGTCTTATTTGTCACTCTGAGGTTTGTGAAAGGTTGCTCAATTTTATAGCATGAGAGACACAGTTTTGAGCCAAGATAACTTCAAATGTTGAGGAATGTAATCCTCAGCACTTCGGGGCTAGGCGAGAAGTGAGTTTGATTTAAAAGTCTTTCAAATCCACAATGCTAGCTTGTGAGAAAGAATTGGTGTTCAGAACATTGCCTGTGGGCTACTGAAATATTTATTTACAAAATTTCAACATTCAGCACTGAAACACAAGATAGGGAGAGAGATGTAAAGATGGCACTAGATCAAAATATATCAAACACCCAAAAGCCACAGACAGAAACAGTTGTATCCTTCTCTTTTTTAAATAAAAGCTATTTGTAAACTCAAATGCAACTCTTAGATTATTATATTCAAGGGAAAAAACCTCCCCACTTTGGAGGCACACTGCCTATCAGAAGGACATCACAGAATCATAGAATAGTTTGGGTTGGAAGGGTTCTTTAAAGGTCATCTAGTCCAACCTCTACATCTTGTTGCATACTTGTCTAAAGACATCTGCACTTGTTGCATACTTGTCTAAAAATGATCTAGGTGAAAGACTGCTACACTCATTGTTCACATAATTACATGGGGACTCCGAGGTTGGCAGAGAGCTCTCAAGGTCACTTACAATGTACATATCAAGAACATACCACTAATCGCGACCCAAATGTGAAAACATAAAACAAATACACCAAACCCAACCAGTGCCACGCCGTGAGTGCTGGAACAGCTTGGCCTGTGCATCTAGTGAAAAGCCTTGCTACCGAAACTTTTAAAGAAGCATCCAAAAATAAGAGTGAAAATAATTTCGAAAGGACCATTTATTTTAACAAACCACTTGGCAACACACTAGCTACAGCACAAAGGACACTTGTTCTGGAACACGCCTGTTTTGAGGCTATCTGCTTTACAACAAATGCACAGCGCCAGGAGAAGTTAGCAAGACAATGAAGATTTTGTTAATTCAAAACGGTTTTACGCTGTTAACATGCCCTGAGCTTCTACATGTCACAGTTAATAAAGAATTAGAAAGACTTAGCCAGGCTCTACACCACTTTGCCTACAGCTGATGATGTCTCATGTCAGCCCCAATACGGAAGGCTTGAATAAGCAGAAGAATAAAGCAGTCTAGATGCATCCATTTTATTCACACTACTAATACGAACATTAGACACAGCCTAAAATAATAAATTACTGACTTCATTTAAGTGAAGGAAATGCAAGCTGGCTTACCACCGAACTCCTTGATTTTTATCCTTCTGCTCAATGAGCTGTGATGTTATTTATGACTGTATTAAAACCTACTGAGTTATAATAAAACAGTTTCAGTACCTCAGAGTGCTTGATCATCATGTTTGCTAATGTAAGATAATCCAAGTCACCTTCATGCAAACTCAACTGGCTATGATCTGAAGCATTCTGCTAAATACCAGAATTTGAATTTTTGGGGGGACTTTGGCAAGCCACAAAGGTGGGTACATTCCTTGTACAGGGTGGCGAGCCACTGCTCTAGAGGAGAATTAACCCTGGGGCCAAATTGATGGCATAGACCATCAGAACTGAAAGCCAACAGTGCCAGGGTTACTTCTGAAAGGTGGTGGCTCTTCCTAGGGAGTGGAGTGCTAATGTCTGACACTTCCATTAGGCAACATTACATCTTTTATTCCTGACATCTCACTTACCAAGTAGGTGCTACAGCAGACATCACAGTAGCCGCAAGACATTAAAGGTAACAACAGTAAGAAATTAAGTATGCGTACTCCACTCTAATTTTAAACCCAGAAACCACAATGAAACTTAAGTGTTTTAGTTATTTCTTAGCTAAAAGAATGTTGCCATAATACTTCTGTAACACAAAGACATATTTAAGGCAAATAGCCATTAGGTTGCATGACCTCACCTCAACACCCCATGATCTTATTCCCACAACAGTCAGACAGTAGCTATCATCTGGCTCCCAGAAAAAACAGGACTAGCATCGGCTCATTTATTTAACAAGGATGCCAACATTTCAGCCCTTTTAAGATCTCAGGCCTTCCGTACATAGAAACATAGCATCATGATCTATTTTATACTTACAAAAACAACGTCCAGCCTCTCGGCCATTTTTGTAACCTTCCCCACACCTGCCCCTCCATGTCTTCCAGAGATGAGCTGTTGAAAACCCTTCTCCTCATGTTATTTCACATATGGTAGGCAAATAATTAGTTACACTGTGAAACGAGAAGCTCCTGTCCACATAAATGACCCTTGATCAGGCCAGAGGATGGGGCGCTGGCAGGACCATCACCTGAACCGCTGAAATGTTTGACAAAAAGTGAGTTAGCTGTCAGTAGCCCTGTTTATATTGCAGTTGTAACAAAAACCTGCACTCAGAATCATTACTTCAACAGATCCTGCACAAGCATGTTCCTTTAAAGACGGAAAAATAGGTTACATAAAAACTAGTCTAAACTTCCGCTGTGATGCTCGTCCAGCATACACACATACAGCCTGGCACAGCAGCTTTTTCAGCACGTGAGCACAAATAAGACCTCCAGCCTGCAAGGGGCTACAGCCTCCTGATTCTCCATGGCACGCAGTCCTACCAAGGCTGGGGTTAGGGCTCTTTCTACAGGATTGGAATCGTATTTTATGACATGACACCAGACAAATTCCACCTTCCCAAACAGCTTACAGAAAACTCCTTTCAGTGGTTTCATCTGAACTTCAAAAAAGCACAAGCCAGCAACTCACCAGGAGAGGCACTTTCACAAAACACAAAGAGTGTGTGTTATCATTCTCGTTCTCCAAAGGTTAGTTGCAAATAAGAATTGCCAAGAAATTCAGAAGTAATAGTTTTGTCAGATCAAAATGTCTTTTGAGAAAGAAATTCAGGGCCTCCAGGCTTGGTCTCAGAAGAATCCTATTTTAAACCACACTTGACCCACACTAATGTAACCCTTCAAATGCTATTACAAGAACAGAAATACGTTCACAAGGGGAAAGCGGCATAGTATCTTCCATTAAAGCCATATTTCTCTATGTTTAAAAAAAAAATATCACACCTCTCCTTTTACACTGAAAAAATACAAACAACATGACATGTATTTTACAACGTACCTTTCATCACTGATTGGTAACATACACAAAGTTTTAGTTACCCAAAAAATAGTATGGGAACACAATACAATTCAAGGCAACCAGATGCTAGAGTTAAAAGAATGTAATTAGAGATTAGATGCAGATTAACTAGATCCTAACTCGATCGTCCCCATCTTCCTCACCCTTTTCTAAACCTCAAGTATAAACCCATTTCAGCATATCACTACTTTACAGGGCGGAATAAACATTTTGAGAGATCTTAATGCTTCAAAAATGCAAATAAACTCACACTGAGCAGAGTTTATTTTAAATGAAATAAAGTTGTAACACAGGAAACGTAAGAGTTTGGCGTTTTTTAATGTCTGCTAGGAGCCAGAGGAGATGGCAGTACATCCACGACAGCAAACAGCTGGGTTTTGACAATGGCAGGCAATAGTTGCAGCCAGTCCCGCGGACACCGCCGCTAGCCGCACAGCCCCAGGCAGCGCGGCGCAGGACGCGGGACCCCGCAGGGGAACGGTTCAGAACACTATATGCATTTCAAGCCGTTGATGTCAGACCAGCTCTAGTCTGCCCTCGCAGACTGGGCTCCCAGCAGTGGCTGGAGAACACGCGGTATTTTCGTTTCATTTCCTCCGACATGAATCTAATTAGTACTCATCAACAGCATCGAGCAAAAATAAGCTACCATGTAGTAAGTGGGGGCAACTGGGAATTCACTTCAAAAGCGCTCTCCTGCTCCACGCTGGAGGCAGAGCTGGCCGGAGAAGGTGTCGGCGCTGATGTCCAGCTGCTTGTTCTTGCCCTACTGCATCAGCTCACTGCTCTTACCCTCCGTTACGCACGTACAGCTGTTTACAGGGCTACACTGCCCCCGGCAATCGAAACCACTATGCTGATTTAAAGAAAATTAACAAAAGAGAAAAAAAGTCACCTTTCCAAAACCAGGCCTTCTTTAAAATCTCAAACCGCCCCCCTAGTCCCACATCATTTCTAGTGTGGCCCCACAAACGCACATATTGGCGCAACCACGGGGGCATCAGCCACCTTTGCTGCCGCAGTCGGTGTGTCGTGGGACCATACCCAAAGAATAGAAGTGGGCACAAATCAGGAATTGAATGAGTAACAGCCAAAGCTGCTTCTGCCTTACCCCATCTGGTGGCCTATTGCTTATATACAGCTGGTAGCAACAGCTGTGTAGGAGAAGAAAATGCAAAGCCGGATTAACTGTGTTCCTCTAATAGTTACCTGTCATTACTCCCTGGGTCCTGCAGCAGTCAGCACATTCCTCACTCCGCATCGAAAGCGGAGCGTCTAGACACTGTATGCTCAGATCACACAGAGCCATCAAGAACTGACTCAGTCCTCGCAGCCTACCACCTTTAATCACAGCGGATAAATAGAATTAATAAATTTTCTTGGGGTAGGTGCAAGTTCAGAGAAAAGGGTTTTCTAAGGATAAGTCCTGGGAACTGGCAGAAGCCGTGGCTGGAAGCTTCTTCCTCGATACTTCCATCGAACACCGCAGGGAAAGGCAGAAGGCAATTCTGAACAGTGACCCATATGGGAAGCAGCACTTTGCATAGAGCAGCCACATTGAATAGGCAGCACTCTAGACCAGAAGGCACCACTTTTCTTTCCTCAAAAAGCCAATGTATATTAGAAAAGGATAAACTCTTTTGAAAAGCCACAGTAACATGATTAAATACTATTTTTCCTTTTACACAGCAAACCATACAGGGCTGCACCCTTAAGGAATACATGAACTTTCATGTGAATGGAGCCCATTAACTGCCATGCAATGAATGGTGCCTGTGGTCCAGAATTCATTTCCTTTTAGAAAGCAAAGAGGATAGAAAGCTTACTATTGCTACACACAAGTGCTGACTCATCCAAGGTCATTTTACTCCTTCCCTGAACAAACTGTTTCTTTGAGACCCAAGCTATCATGGAATTTCAGAAAAGTATAGTTTTGGTGGGAGTCATGAAGCAGAATTGTAAAATAGTCAAATTAATACTACAGTAAATTAGTATTAGACTGGTCAAAGGATGACTTTTCAATTAGTAAGTTATGATAATATAGATGATTGCTGTCTTTTTTTTTTTTTTTTTTTAAACAGAAGTCTCACTTCTCTGAATTTTCTGTTTAACAAGACAAGAATTATCTTTAAAGCATTACTTTAACACGGAGGGAATTAACTTTAAAGCAGTTCCTGAAATGCTAACATGGCTTCAGCAGAACAGCCCCACTTTGTATGAGGCTGCAGCAGCACCAAAAGCAGCTCCGTCCCGCCAGCAAAAACAAGCTGTCTCACCAAAAGCAGGTTTATCGGTACAGCTGCTATTGGGACAGCGATGCTGGTTAAGGACAACAGCTCTCTGGATCACTGGTAAGGATAAATTGGAATAAGTCTTTCCTGAGAACATCACACCTTCTAGACAGGATGAGAAACCAAAACCCAGAAGAAACAAGCCCCCCCCCACACCACTCTAAAGAAAAAACAAAACCAGAGAGAAGTCACAGCCTTAGGTAGCTAGTAGAAACCCTCTTAAAGACAAGTTTTAGTGTGCTGCCTACAGGTCCTAGACAGGACCTTATAAAGACCTGGCAGAAGCAGATAGGCTCAATCTTGAAACAGGTTCTTTTCAAGGAAGGGAGTATTTTTTAAAAAAAGAGACTTGCCATTAGCCGTCTAAACAGGCGACCATTTTCCTCTGAAAAGGACAGGAGGTTTTAATTCATAGCCAACCATAAACTGAATTTTGATTGTTTCAACCAGGAATTTCCTGGTGATTTTTGAGAAGGAAGCCTGAAGCTTTGATTCACCTCCCTTGACATACAAGCCTCCTCTCAAATTAATAAACTAATTTTGATTCCAGGTCAGAATAACTTCTGGTTAAAATATGCTGGTTGTGGTATTGAATGTAACAGTTTACTGGCAAGTCCCTTCATTGTAACTAGGAACGAAAAGGAAAAGCCGGTGTTAGACAGGGAGGGGAAAATACTCTGAAACTCACTCTTAGGATTTTCTGGAGCTTGCAGCAATGAACCCTTAAGCATCTTTAAACGGTCTGGCCTGGGTGCCTGACGGCTGCCGAGTCTGCAAGCTCAGCTCCAGCGACGGCTCCCAACACCGCTGTACGTTCAGCATCCGCAGCTGACGCTTTTTGCCATGTTCAAAAGGAGAGGATAGATAGACGGATAGATAGATGGATAGACAGATACAAGGAGTACATGGCCTAAGACATAAGAACAGCTTTTCGAAACAGTGGTTTCTTTAAACTCACGAGGCACGTTCCTGCTGATGTCAATGTGCTCGTTTGGAGATACGGCACAGATCACAGCCAAGTCGGTAACAAAAATGCTGTTGTCAGAAACCAGGACTTCAAGTAGGTGGGTGCCTGAAAACAGCTGATGGCTTCTGGGTTGTGTAAGCCACATTAATTTAGAAGTACAGTAATATTTACTGCTTTTTTTCCCAGAAAGCCATCACATACTTCTTCAAATTACTTTTCTTTCACTGGCTCACACTGTCTACAAAAATCAGGGTTCGTAGCACAAAAAGCAGGAAGGGGGATATAATTTGACACAATAGAGTTGTGTCTTACATAGCTTTGAGGATTGTGAATGTTCAATGAAAAACACACTCCAGTTTTATCGCTTAAGCTTTTTTAGCATTCTAGTCTTACTTGCTGAACAAGTTTATTACTCCTACTGGACGCCAGTAGCAGGTTTATTTAAAAAAGGCAGCCTGCCTTTCACAGACTTTCTAGCAGTAATCGGTTTTCACATGTAATAACTATTACATACAGCATTTAACTGGTTAATGGCTTAAAAGTACCTCTGGGACATTAGCTGGTGAAAATAAAATACAATAACACAAGCAAGCAACACTATTAGAATAATGTGTCAAAACAGTTTTTAACATTTGAGTATTAGCCTTCATCAGAGAAAGGAATAGTCTAGAAAGATGACTTCCCCAGCAGCTGAGAGCTTTCCCGAGAAATAACATACACTCTTGGAAACCGTAATGCCATCTGCTGAGAGATTATGAAAGTGCAACACAACGAATGACATACCTGAGTGAGTTCTCAGTGCTTCCCAGCATTTTGTGTACCCCTTTAGTTACTGTAATATTGATGTTGAAATGCATGCTGCTCGAGACCAAGTTCAAAAAGAAAAATATAAAACCTGCTTGAATTGTGAAAGTTACCCAAGAATTTTCAATAAAATAGCTGGAACTTCAATTACTGATATCCAGCAAGTCGAGGACACTAACTCACAGCAGTCCACAACAAAATGTTGTTCCAGGATGTTAAAAATATGTAAGAATATGATGTGCAAAACCCAAACTATTAATTTGGCATGGACATTCTAACTCTGCAGAATATAAAATAAATAAAATAAATTAGAGTGGCATTTGTAGGTGGTGGCGGTTTGTTGGGGTTTTTTTGTTTTTTTAAATGCTTATTTTCTGCTCCACATCATTACAAGCTGGAAAAAACATATCTAGTTCTAAGTCAACTTAAACTATAAAAGTTCATAAACAAGTAGGTAACCGGCATCCAGTAGAAGTGCTTCTAGTGACAACCTGCAGGATTGAGCTGTTACCCCAATAGCCCAGCGTTCTACCTGCAAGTCTTCGGAGGCAGCAAGTTATTTTTGTAGTTGGTAACAAAAGAATTGCTGAGAACTAAAGATTGGCAGAGTAATATTTCCACAAAGGCAACACCACACCCCCCCCACTCTGTTGGTTTTTTGGGTGGTTTGGGGGGGGGGGGGGTGTGTTTGTTTGTTTGTTTTCAAATTTACCTATCTGCCAAGCATATAAAGCAGATACGTGGTTTTGCTGGGTCACAGTGGCAACAACACAAGTTCCCACAGAATAAGCACTGTCCCCGGGAATGCAAAGGGGATGCACGGAACATGAGTGAGGGAGGATGTTTTTTTCTCATTTGCACTGAAACACTACATCCAATTCTGCCCCAAACGATACTGATGAGTTAGAAGAGGTTCAGAAAAAGTCTTCTAAAGGATTCAACATCTGGCAAGCCTACCATAGGCAGAAGGCTAGCACAGCCTGCCTTTCCTCTGTCCCACAACGGTTTCAGAAATGTTGCAATCTCAGACTGACATTAATTATTAAAGGCAGATTTACGGTAATAGTAACTTAATTCATTAAGTCAGACAGACCTAACCAGATCCGCTGGCCTGCAACTGTTGCTGTAACAAATTCAAACTGGATGCTGCCATACAGAGATGTTCTTCCCAGAAAAGTGCAAAGGCAGCAGTGTATTGATCCAGTTCTACCCTGATCCTCTCATTTAATTTCCGAGTAACGCTATTCCTATCTATAAAGAAAAAGAATGAACACTGCATGAATATTTTCCTAAGCAAATACAAACCAGATGAGTTCTGTCCTCAATTCAGGCACAAATTTCCGCTACAAGCACTAAAGAGATGTGTTACTAAAATGGATCATTTTGCTCGAAGAACAATGTAAGACATGTAACTGGCACTCATTTCCCAGAGATAAAGGGTTAAAGCAGTTCCCCACTTCCTCAACTGGAGGACTACTACTATTGTAAAGTCTGTATTCAGCTGAATTCCATCAGGCCATGCTTTCCTAACACAATCTGACACGTACCTCTTCAATATCTTGGATATTTTTTCCTCCTCTCTGCCTCTCAGTAGTAGACACTAGAAAGAAATACACCCAAAAAGCCAAATGGTAATCCAAACAAAGTAATATTTAATTATCAATTTGGGGAGACTGATGACAGGACTGAATAATTTCTTTTTTTAAAAAAAACAAAATACACTTGCCAGGTCCTTTACAGAAAACACAATACTGTTTTTTGTTTCAAGTTCATAACTTGGCTCTTAAAGTAGTTGATAATGAACCAGCAGGCATTATTTTAAATCAACCAGTTTTATTAAATGAGCCAGAAAGGAAAGAGGTAGGGCTAATTACCAACATTCCTTGATGAATTACCTAGCGGTGTGTGGTAAATCTCTGAGCGTCTTTGTCTTTATCCCCAAATTTATCCCTTACTTATTTCTCAAGAGGTTAAAGGACATGGGGCTAATTAAGGAACCAATCCAATGACAGACAGAATCATTCAAGGTAAGGCCAGTTTTTACTCTTTCAAGCTTTTGCATCTCTGCCTGGTACTTCTTAATCTAATTTAAAAAAAAAAAAAAAGTTTTTTTGCTGTGGAGGGGGAGGAAAAGTGCTAATCTTGTCACGGTCAGGCAGGTTGAAATTGCCATGCAGTGCTGGGCAAAATGCTACATATTTGTAATTTAGCCAATAAGAAATTCCTTAAGCCTCTCTTGAATGGCAGGAATGTCTCCAGCTTGTCACTTTGAATTCATTCACTACACAGGTTCAGCATTTCGGAGAACAAGGCTGCCAAACTAGCTGAAGAACTAAAATACTTGCAAGTATACATAACACCGAAAGATTACTTTAAGCAGACCTAGATGTTAGATTTTAAATGTGAAAATTTACCTAAGATGTCAGCAGAGGCCTCCCTAGACTTCCACCCAACTCCCCTGCTCTCCAGTGCCACGTGTCACTCCAGGCACTATTTTCTGCCAAATTAAGCCATGGACTCGACAAACACAACTGCAATGACCAGCACTCACCCTCTTCATGTGTCCTTGGCTCAACCAGAAAAATGGAATAAGAGGGTTTTTAAATTAATGTTGACTGAAAAAGGACTTAATATAAGCTGTTAGCTGGTGGGCTGCGGAGCCTCATCAATGCTTTTAATACCCACAACTATGGGCACCTACAAATCTTTAGGAAGATTAAGTCATCTTCTGCAGCTCCGAAACAGCCACTGACACATGGTGAACCACCATTTTCCCAAGGTCTGGTAACTCGGCTATCAGATAATACGTCTAGACCTGGGGGGTGAAGGGGTGAGGAAGTGCTTTGAAGCCATAACAGAACAAACTTAGCAAGCTCTCCTTAATTTTGTGGATGTTATCATGCCAGCGGGAAGACAGCAAATCCTCAAGACCACCAACTAGGGTATAAACCATCAAGGACCTTCAGGCGATCAGAGCTTGGACCTCCAGATGCCTGTATAATTTTGCGAAAACATACCCTTTCCTCCATGTCAAAAAGGTTATTGCAAACCAGCAGACAACCACTGTGAACTTGCAGGGTGACAGCTCTGTGACAAGGAGCAGTTTCTCAGCTACCTTCCCGCTCGGCTGCTACCTGCGCACCCTGCTCACAGCACCATTTGCCCAGGCACTACCTTGGCTCCCCAGCAGAACAATTCAGCAGCAGCACGGTTTGCACCTCAAGTTAGGGAGCTCTATTTTGCACCACAGGAACCACAGCTGAAGAGCCACGATGGAAAGGTCCGGCACCTTCATCAGCAACAGCGTTTCTCTCGAGAGCTAGGCAACACACATATTTGCATCCATAGGAAAAGGACATTTGGGACAAAGGGTGAAAGCAGTGTTTTGTAGAAGCAGTCAAGCAGTCAGATACTTGTACACAGAAACATGTTGCCCCCTTGAATTCCATGCATTTTTAATGTCTAATAACCTAGGTGTTAAGCAAGAGTTTACATTTTACCTCTATTACTAACCACAGACATCTAGCACCAGTGCTTGTTTTGGAATAGCTTTCAACCCATTAAGCAAGCAAAAAATTTAAGGCCTGAGAGACACTTTTACTTACGTGAAGGCTTAGGAGACAAAGCAGTTTTTAGTGGTTCTGTAGTTAAATGCAAGTCTTTCTTTATGAAGAAATTGCTGTAGGCTTAAGTTACATGTACCAGTCACTGAGTGTAAGTAACCTTAGTTTAAGTGTTCTATCTGTAGTTCACCAAGACTCGGCCTGGCAAATCACTTGTTTAAGTTCTCAATTGCAAGTACACGCCATGCTTACTTAACACACCAGCACACACTACGATCTACCATTGTCAGGTTAGATTAAATTAACTTTTAATCAGATAAGTGTGTCCACAAACACACATTTGCTGTAGCAGATGCTACCACACATTTATCTCGACAGCCCATTGTTCCTGTTCTTCAGAACAGTGAGATAAGTCCCCTATACAATGAAGTTTTACGGTAATTATTACACCAAGAACACTACTGCTAACTGCACAGCCTTCCCTGCTAGGCAGGACTGCATTACCACCACAGGCCGCTCTCCGCAATAAGCACGCTGGAAAAGGACCGGGAAGAGGTGTTTTTGTGATATATGTCCATAGCCATTAACATCACTCAGAAGGCATGCTTGGCATTTCAAATACGAAGAAATACAGGGTATCCGACGCAAAGAGCTTATCGTGGTGGCGCATTTAAAATCTGAATGGACAATGACACGAGGGCGAAGGCAGGAGGCCAGCCTGGCCGCCTGCACCGCTCCAAGCAGCGCGGCCGCAGCCCTGCGCTCCTGCCAACGCGGGAAAGGCTGCTCTAAGGGACAGATGAGCATGAGCTGCAGCAATGGCGGGGAGGCTTTAAGGAAGAGGCGAGCAGAACCACTCTGGGATCAGTAGGGATCAGCCCGCAATACGAGATGGGCAAAAGCTCCTGCAATAATAAAGCAAGAGAGGAAAGCCAGTAAACAGCACCTCATTCTAGGCTTTGAAAAGAAGCGGTTTCAGCCTGCTTAGGACATCAGGTGAAAGAAGAAAGTCGACAGTGACAAGATATAGCAATAAAGAGCTGTATTTCCAGCATCAGAAGAGCAGTTGACATCTACCACAAAGACGGCAACCTAGGCAGTGCAGCAAGGGGGAATCCTAAGTGGGCTCCTAAGCGGCAGATAAAGTTTTAAATACCCAGTATATTATAAGCATTGTTGTACGCAAATACACTATTAACAATCGGTTAATAGCAAATAGTAAAAATGGGGTTTTAGCCTATATTTCTGTACGTACGTTTGTATATACACATCCCATTTGGGGCTGAGCTGCCCTGTTGGCAAGGGCAGGCACTATGCGGGAGCACGGAGAGGAGCGAGCTCAAGCTGCCGATCGCCAAAGCAGGACCTGCCTTGTCCAGACCCCCGAGCAAGGGAACTGTTTGCTCACTCTCCAGAAAGAAGGATAACAGGGACGTTGGCATCCTGAAAGGAACCTGTTATATATCATCTGCTGGTCAGGAGGCCTGCTTTTATCTTATTACCCGCAAAGCATCTATGCAGTGTCCAAAAGACATCTGCCCCACTGGAGGAATACGCCAGTTCACGCAGCAAACACCCACTGAGGGTGCCCAGCCAGCCCTCCCGGCTGTACTCGGCAGCAGCATCCAACATGGCCGTCTCAGGCAACCATCTCCCATCTCAGCACCTGTGCCAAACTGCAGTTACATTCTTAAATCCCCAACGGCAGACAAAGAGGGAGGAAGGGACATAAGAAGCCTAGCAGATTTCTTACTGTGCTATTCATTTGGTGTGAACACAGTCAGGAGGAAGGGCAGGTAAACCAAGCGCACTCTCTGGAGCGCCAGCATGCAGCAGCAGGGACAGGCTGGGGCAGGGACCACACCGTTTCACCACAGCACATCCAGTTCAGGCTTTCATCAACCCTTGTGCCACGACCTGGTACGTCACATTAAAAACGCGACAGCACAGGTGTCACCTCCATTCACCAACTGAGGAACACCAACGTGGGGGGGCAGCGGGAAGAAGTCTTCACCCTCAGTTTTCCACCTTCCATCTGCTTCGTGAGACACGCAGAGGCACGGATCTCCGCTGCCCACCAGTAACGTTTTCAATTCTGCAAGAACTAGTAATGTTTTCAAACGAACAGATTTGCAATTCTGTGGGCCGATCCTGGCCCTGAGCCTCCTTTCCCGACTCTGAGGATGCTCCAGTGTATCTCCTCCCATGGAGACATAAGCCGCAGCTTCTGCCATGCCATGCTGTGTTTTGGGCAGGCAGGTCCGAAGTCCTTAGGGGATTGCGTTATGCTTGTTCTGAACAGTAAACTCGATCCAGAAATCAGGCAAAACAAGGCAAACCGCACAGCATAGTTACAAGTCAATTTTTGTAACGTGTCTCAATGAGCAAACAGGTGAGTCCCTACTCCTCCTCCAGCCCACTTCCCTGCATTTCTGCCATAAGTTTAATTTCTGGACAAGTGCAAATTCTGTAAATAAAACTACTTTGAGACAAATGCACTTATTAAAAAAAAAAAAAATTAAAAAGAAGAGAGCAATCTTCAAATGCAAGCCTTAATCAGCATCTCAGGTCTGACTACTTCTACCAGCAGAACTCGAAGACTAACCCAAAAAACAAGTAGAGGATCTTGAAAGCCTTGCTTGTGAGAGTAAGGCACGATGACTGGTAATTTCAGCCTTCAGACTGATTAATTGTTTTTCTTCCCCTGGATCTTTTAGATGTTTTAGATGAAGGAAAATCCTTTTCCTTCTGTGTCTCTTAAAACCATGTAAAAGGTGGTAAGCCCCATACCTGTACTGCTATAGGGCAGCTTTGGTGAAGATTCCAGGGGAACATTACGTAAAACTCCGGTCATACAAGTCAACGTTTCTGCCTGCTGAACAAAAAATATCCTAAAATCATCTGCCTGGACTGACGTAGAAGACTGAGAACTACCCTACAGACGAGGCTAGGGTATCACTGCCTGTCAGAAAGGCAGGGAGTTGTCCTGCTGGCTGCCAGTAGCTTGGCAGGCAGCACCCAGCAATTCTACCACATGAACAGGAGATGCTCCCTAAATAACTGCCAACAGACAGCTGCCAGGACTACAGGAGAAAAGCTAATTCCATGGTATCAAGCAGGAAGACGTAACAGATGAAGTCCAAGACAGCTATAGGGAAGCTGATTAACAGACCAGCTTCACTACAAACTAAGAGCGTATTCTCTCAATTTCTAATAGCCAAGGATTTCATCACATTTAATAAATTTAAACTCTGCAAGGTATGGGATTAACAGCAGTAATATTTTGCAAATGGATGACTGAGGAGCAAAAGAACTAACCTATCATCAGCCCTCAGTGACTACAGGCAGGGACCTGATGCACAACCTCCTGAAGTCCTGGGCTAGCCCTGCTTACAGAAGTGCAGCAACCAGTTCCCAGAGATCAGCTCCGGAATGCTGAAGTTGAGATCTGCAGCAGTGCTCCTGCTCCAACAGATAAGGACTCTACCAGACAAGAAAATAACTGCAGTCAACAACAAGAACAGAAAGAACAGCTTCTTAATACCAATTACGTATACAAAACTAAAATACACCTGTATGGAAGAAGCTACTCCTTAAAACAACCCACTGAAGACATCTTAAGACAAACTCTCCGTAAAGAAGTTAACTCTTTTAAATAAAAATATAAACTCACTTTGTACCTCATTAAGAGATCCTGGTCCAGCATTGATAGGGCTTGGAACTACTCCAACGATCAACATCTTAAGTTATATGCTCCTATTTCCAAGGCAGAGCAAGAAGTTGAACTGTAGCAGAAGCAAAGAAACCCTTGTGACATCTCTCTGTACTGTTTGTCCTCAACTGCCAACAGGAGATGGACGAGAAGGTGCTTCAAGTTAAACCAGCCCGTACGTCTGTGACGCTAACGTCAGCTCTGCAGAAGGATAACTGAAAGCCGCGTAACAGATCTTCCTTTTGCTATTAGATTCAAAGAGATAGTTTCAAATGCACTAGACCTACTTCCTAGTCCATCTCGTAATTAGGCTGCACCAAGCAATACAAAATTTAAATTCCAACAGGTCATTTCCTTCCTTGCCAAGCTACATTACTTGGCAGAGAAGTGATGCAATAAGTCGTCATTACTCAAGAAAATGAAATTCTATTTATTCCTATGGCCTTGAACATACCACATTATGTAATTTGGACATTGCTATGCAATGTGACATAGATTTGTATGTATTTCTCTCTTTTTCTGTATTGTTTCTAAATGAACATCTTGAAAACAAATATAGAATGGAAGCTCATTAACATTTTGGGCCTCTTTTTAAACTAGTCGCTGCAAACTACCATCCTCAGACATGCAAGTACTACTCTCCTCGCACTGTGAGATACGGGAGGAAGGGCAAGTCACACAATGTAATTAAAAACACAAAATGTTGACAAATTCAACAGGCTTGGGGTGGGGTTTTTTGATCCTAAGTTCCACAACAAACAAACAAAAACAACAACAAAACCAGCTACTACATTTGCTCTTATTTGTTTGTGAAGTAATATTTAAAAAGATCTCTCAAAGAAAGTTGCCTTGCAGATTAACATTTCTGAAAGTGTAAAAATCCCCTTTTTGTCCACCTCATTCTTTAAGGTCAGTAAATCCAGACCATTTGGACAATGAAGTTACCAACAGAGCTCCGTATTTGTCTAATTAAAACTTCTGTACAGCTCATATGGAAAATTTGTCTACAGCTAAAAAACAACTGAAGCATAAAAAGCAGCTGCAAGGAAATGATGTCACTCGTACAGCGTTACGGCAGGCAGAGCTAGCTGTCAGCATATCGGCACCAGGAAGATCCTGATTTATTGTTAAACTCCTCTTTTGAGCCAAATAACATATTTTTTAAAAAAAAAAAAAAAAAAAAGGATCTTTCAGTGAAATCCTGCTCTCACTGAGGCATCTGTGGTAAATTTTCAGCAAGATCATGACTTCAAGCCTGGTCCCTTGTATTCCATTTTTTTTGTATAGAACTGGTCTGCTTTTATCCGTGAGGATAGAAGGATGAATATTTACCTGCTTTTACTCATCAAAAAGACAAGCAGCACAACTATGCAAAGCAGTCTCTCTTCTCTAATGGGCAGAGACCAAGACAACTTGGTTTTGCTAATTTTGACTGTTACTAAGTAAATGCAGGTGGTGAGAAGACAGGCATCATTTCGTCTGTCTTCTGTCAGCAGGCAGCTCACGTTTCCACAACCACCACCCTCAGCGCACAATTCTCTGTTGCCTAAAGGCACTTGTTGCCAGGTATTACCTTTTATTTATAAGCCACTTAAGGATACATTCATTTAATTTTTTGCTCTACAGGGTCATCCACGCTGCCATGTGGGCCAAAGACAAGTCCAGAAGATGTGTCCTCCCTCTTTCCAGGAAACTCTCCTCCACCGGGGGAAACGAGGGAGAGACACTACTTCTGCAGTCCTGAAGGACGAAGATTCAGGTTCAAGTCCTTCACGTAAAGTTCCGTAGCAATGTTCTAGCAGATTATAGATCTGCACGCAAGTCCTACGACAAGCTAGTTCCTAGTAACCCCATTTGTAATACCCGAGCATCGCCTCGCGGCTGCAGCATCTTCTGTAGTTGGGCCCTCAGAGATAAAGGGCCGTCTCCCCTCCTCTCTCATATAAAGAGCAACTGTAAAATGAAAAATATAGACAACTCCTAATGCTTCTTTGACACATTACACCCTTTTCTTAACAGTAAAATACCATCAGAGAATAAACACTTTCCTACAAGTTTTCAGAGAGGTTTAAAACAAACAAACAAACAAAAAAACCCCTAGAATTCACATCATAACATATTAGAATGAAGGGATGTAAACATCTACCATATGCTTATTTAACTACAGCGCATTACAAACAAAAAAACCTATTTCATAGCACCTCATACACCTGCTGGGTCTGAATTGTAACTACTGTGTCATAACTTAGAAACAATTTTAACAAATTGTTATATGCAAACATTGTGCATATTGCACAAACATTGGAAAAACAGCTCTTCCCAGTCGATGTCGGACTGCCTACTGTATGCGCAGGGACACGCGCTCAAAGCATATCATATTTAATTTTTAATGGAAAAGTGTGTGTGTGTATATACATGCACACACACAATTCAAAATTCTGCTGTCACCATTTTGCTCCTAGATTGTAGGCCACACTTGAGTACGTCTCTAGTTTCCCAAATAAGTATTTTGGATACTTGAATACATGTCAACACGATACCGTACCACAGATTAATAAATAAAGGCACCCTACATTTCCTCCATAAACCCGTCACACAGACTGTCTTGAAATTCTGAGCCTGCCAGTCTATTTTAAAACTAAATCTTTGAATCATTGATATATAACAGTGATGAGCAAATGACAAGCGGATTGTAAGCAAGCTCAAATAATTTGCCGGGTAAGACTACGCTCACCGCCTGAAAGCGGTTACCAAACATCAGACTGTAATGAAAAGATTTAGCAAAAACGCAGAGCAAATAGATAACTCTTCAAAACTAATGAAAATTTTATTTTCATGAAATATGTAAGCAAATTTCTCCAAAATGTTTTGCATTCTTTTCCTCACACATTTCACATTGCTTTACTCTACTTGGACTTACCTAGTGCATGAAATTATCTCTTTTCTTATAGCTGTTCACATTTTTCCCCAAGTAATTAGCAAGCTACATCCCCTTTGACAGAGGGTACTAACAAGCTCCTACAGTTTCCAGTAGGACAAGGAATCCAAAGCTACTAATAGCAAACAAGTCATTTAAGCAAAAAAGGATTACGAAGGCTCGTTGCAAGAGGCTGGAAACTCACCCGTATTTCAGATTAGGGCTTTCTGAGAAGCTCTTTCGTAATGAGTTTTGACTCCATTTTACAAAAATATTTCATTGTTTTCTTTTAAAAACCAAAATACTGATTTGAATATCTATTAATAATTTCTTCGTCAAAATAACTAAGTACTAGAAAGATGAAAAAGCATTTTCCAAAGGCAAAACGACAGAAACATTCGTTTTGTAAGAAAACTTCCCTCCCAAGATCTTAAAGTTTAAAGAAAACAGAAGTCACACAAACTTAACAAAAAAACCAAAAAAACCAAAAAAAACCAAACCCACAAAACACGAAAAGTCTTCCATTTTTGCTACCAGGACACCAAAGTAAGCTGCAAATCAAGCCAGAGCACAGCTTATTTGGAAAATTTCATTGCCAGAAGTCCCTACAACCACGACCCTATTAAATAAAGTACATTTAGATGAGCAGGAACTCCTAAGCAGGAAAGCAGAGACCGGCGTACCTTGAGGACCTCCATGGGTACCTGGGTGGCGGGGGGCAGGCTGGTGGGGACGCTGACGTTGATGGCAGGTGTCTGGCTGACGGGTACTCGCTGCTGCATGAACTGGGCTGCTTGCTGCTTCTGCTGCTGCTCCCGACGCTCCTGCTCCTGCATCTGCTCACGCATGAGCTGCTGGCGTAGCAGGATTCGTGAGGTCATGCTGGAGGAGCTTAAGGGAGGCTTGGAAGCGCCAGGATGCTCGGAATTGCTGTGGGAAGACCAGAGAGAGACAGCTCAGCTTCCACAAGCGGGATCGCAGCTCCAGCGGTCGGAGCTTGCAGACTCACACCAGAACGTGGGGCGGGATGGGTGAGGATACACCGCACCACGCGAGGGGGAATTCGGAGCCGACCTACTTCAGGTACTTAGCAGCCACATTAGGCTGCCTTAACTTGACGGCAGCTGACCATTTCCAAACAGCAATACCCAGCTGTAAAGAGCTATTTGCTGTTTCAATTTTTGCAGCCACCATCCACGAGAAAAAGAAATGCTTGGGGGGGGGGGGGGGGGAGCACTCATACTCCTTTTTTTAAATAGTGATAAAAAGCTGTATCAAGTCTAATGACAGGTATAGCTAATACTCCAGGTCGAACGGTCTAGCTCAAAAATAAATAGATAAATCTACCTCACCCATGAAAGCCCAACATAACGAAGTTCAGTTATTTTCTGTGAAATACTACCTCAGGGTTGGATTTGCTGGTGGCTGCTCTTCATAGCTAAAAGTCAGACCCCCAAAAAAACCAATAACCAATGCCCAAAACAACCACGTAACCAACTCCCACTTCAGGCCTACAAGCACCTTCTGAGCACAGCGAGATACAAGAACAGGCAGAATAAACAACAGCAGCTTTATTTCAGTCACCGTTTATAAAGCCTGCCAGGCTGGCCCGAGCTAGCACACTGCACTGCTTCCCCACCTAAGAGCTGTTTCCCAGCGATCGGCAAGCGGGGCTTCCGACCAGAGAGCATGGGACAAACCAGGGGACTGTGCCCTGGACTGCAGGGACACCTTCTGAAGCAACCCACCACTTCGTTAGCCCTCAGAAGTAAAATCCATTTATAAGACATTTCTGTAGCATAAGGCAGAACGATTAGGGTACGTAAATACCAAGCTCTGCATCCTTTGAGGGAAGGATGTTGGAAGCAGGTAGGAATACATGACTCCACGTAAGAAAGAGCTACAGTACCTATAATTCAGGATATTTGGTTTCTAATTCGGACTGCTGCAGCTGACTGCCGTCAGCCCATGGAAGGAAAGGGCTCTGTAACCATGCAGGGCTATGCCTGGGGAAGGCTGCAGTAACCCTCCCTCTCTAGAAGACCGATCCTGAAAAGCCCAGCTCTGGCTCCGGCGTTCAGGTGCTGCCCACAGGATGCTGACGGGACAGCCTGCAAAGGAGTCCGGCTGCCAGCATCCCTTCCAGGTCTCGCCTGGAGGCTGCGGGCACCCACAGCTACTTGTGCTTGGGCAGCCGGAGCCAGCGCGGCTGGAAGTTTTTCAGCTTTGTTTAGGAGTGATGAAAAAGGAGAACCCACACTTACTCCCCCAAGAGATCAAACTCTGCTTTTCCAGAGCACACATTTTGGGGGCAGGGAGGGAGGGAAGGAAGGGACCATCTTGCTATTTAAGACCTGTCAGTTTGAAACATTCACAGAGACACTGATCCTTTTGATAAAACAAGAGAAAACCTTTGTGGTGAAACTAATGCAGCTGTGGAATAATCGCACTAATTAGCTGCTCAAGACAAGTCATTGACTGTGATAGTTGTAAAAAACACCATCCTTTCAATTAAGGGCGAAGCATTCTCATATCTAAACCCAGCAGCCTGTTTCCTGGCTGCGCATCTGAACCTCTTGCACGTTTCCAAACCAAGGACATGCTTTATTTCCATGACCAAAATAGTTATAGATCAGTGGTCTCCCAATCTTTTTTGATCACGCACTGCTACCAGGAGAAGAAAAAAAAGCGTTTGAGCATGGACCCCCAATATACGTAATTTGTTTATTTATTAATTATATACATGTATTACTGAAACACTATTATTTTCTTCCTGACCACTACAAATATTGCGCACCCCACTTTGGAGACCACGGTAATAGATGAGCAAAACGTGGCACTGAAATGTTGCTTTTAAGGAAGGACTCATTCTCATCATGTTGAGGAAAAGCTTATCTTGTATCACACTAAGCAGGATTCTCATTTGTGTGCTACTGGCGTTTTTTTTAATAGATACCTAATGCTGCAAAATTGGTAACCCAGCAGTTCCTCCCACCTTCTTTCATTCTGAACCGTTTCTCTGCCTACCAAAGCCAAGTGTGCTGAAAACCATCTCAGAAGAACCTTCCTATACACTAAAATTCTGGGGAATGCGAGGGATAAGGAAGCAGAAATTATTTCCACAGCATTTCAAACAGCCCCTGCCAGGAACCTCATCTCGCTCACGCGATTACTGTACCTACTCACACCAACGACTCTGTCCTTACAGCTTCCTGCAGACGAGTCAGGGGTCTACTGTTGATAGAAAATTGTCAACAAAAGCTTCAAAAATTGTGTCTTTCAAAGAAACAGTGATCCCAGAAAATGCTGTTCAGCCAAATTCTTCCCCAAAGGGCAGAGACCCTTCCAGGTTTTATTTCTTCTGTAATGCTGCTCAATATTCTAGTTATTCACTGGAAAAAAATGGCTTAGATGTAATTAGGTAGGTACTTCGAGGTCAGGCAATGTTCTTTTTAAAGAAGTATCAAAAGAAGAGCAGATAACAGCAAGGGGAAGAAGAGTCTGATTTTGTTCACATCCAGAACACCAGATTTTGGTGGCCCAGATGACAAAGAAAAAGCTTGAGAGGAGATTACTGAATGTCCTGTTCATCCTTATTTCAAAGGAGAAGCCAGAAACCAGCGTAGCTGTAACAGAGCCGCAAGCTCAGCGGGCACATCGCTCTCTTCTTTGCCCGCGTTATGATTTTACGCAGTATAGAGGCAGACAGGCCCCGAACGGGGGCAGCGCAGGCAGCGCAGGCAGCACCGTGCTGCCAGACCACAGCTACTGCCATCAGCGCACTTGAATTCAAATCATGATTTTACCTGGGATAAAAGCTGCTGCACAACACCTGCCTGACCAGGTGCGCCTTCACAAGCACGGCAAAGGAGACTGGACAAACGCAAGACGGCTCCTGCCGCGCGGATTTCCCGTTATTTACTCCCCGAGGGCACGGCTGCTTCGCCACACCGGACGCTGAAGGAGCACTCCTTCCACTCGCCACAAGTGGCACCGATCAGACGTGGAAAACTGCTGGAAACTTTGGTATCTCATCCTCTAAGTTTGTCCCATGCACAACACAGACCGTCCTTCCACCCATCCTCACTTCACCACCGCGTCTGCTCCTCCTCTCGACCGCAGGACGTACTGCGCAAAGCCCCGGGATGGGATGGGAGATGGTTTGGGCTTCATCACCATGTACGCTCCAGAGAGCAAACAGGAGAAACTTTGTCAGAAACCCTGTTCTCCCATCAAAAAAGGCAATTAAAAACTCGTTATGTTGAAGGTTTCATCAAGAGAGTTTGAAAGTTCATATTTATAAAGCTTCTTGACCTTTACGTGCTGCTGCACAGGCAGATCTTCTCCCATGATCGAGCACGCTGCTGTGTACCGCAGCACACCCAGAAACACAGATTCAAAACTCATACACGAACTGATTCACCCCTGGACTATGTAGAGTTGGTAACAGAGCCCACACATACAACAGATATCCGATGCGATTTAGATACTTCCTGCAAACACAATTTATGGATACCATTTAATTGCAATAAATTAAACCGACTCATCCTTTTAATTGACATATGATTAAACCAGTTATCCATTAGCAGTCTAATAACCATAGTGTAATACAGACTGAGAGTTATTAGCTATGAGTGTCATGTGCCAATCCAATTAATCATGAAGTTATAATGTTTTATTAAATAAGTCTAAATTACATATCCTTTGCTCAGATGCCTGGGAAATGTTAGTTACTGCATACATAAGTTATAATGCAGATGGCCATTGCATAATAAAAGACAACTGATCAGATTAAAATCAAGCTTGATTTTGCTGCCATCAACACAAGAGATTACAGAGCCCATACCTTTTAGAGCCTAATCTACCTTCCCAGATGTGTACTGATTATTTTATCTCTGTCTCGTTGGGCAAAAAGACAACCTAGTCTTTTGTTGGTCATTTTTGTTTTCAGATTCTTATAAATTCATAAAACAAGTTCACTGGTTCATACGCATTATTTACATGAGTTCTCTGGTTTACAAACATTATTTTGCATTAGCTATGTATCCATTAAGAAACTTCTCTGAAGATTTGCAACAGGGAAAAACTATTTAACTCAGCTTTGCGTTTTAATTACTGTTCAAGAATTTTATTTCTTTTTTTAAAAGAAAAAAGAAAAGCCTCCAATGTAAGTTTTTTTAGACAAATTACAATAATTAAAAACACAGACCAACTCCTCAAACCCAGAGCTTCCTCAGAGATGAACAAGAAAGAAATAAAATGCATCGGGAAAAAAAAAAAGCGCTTTCAAAACCACTTGCTCTGGCAGGATCGCCTGCCCTGCTATAAGCAGATAAATGGCACACAAGAGGGAGGATGTTGCTTTCCTTCGTTCATGCCAACTGGCTGTTAATGGGTTAGTCCATGGAAAAATCAGCCAAGAAAACCAGATTTAGCACCTCAAGAAATCCACAGAGCTGCACCAGATCTCAGAGGTACGAAATAACCCGGGATTTCAATGCTTGTGTTTCATGTCTTACCCTTATCCCGTTCATAATTATTTATAGAGAAAAGAAAGGCATCCACGCTTAAGTATCTGATATTAGCATAAAAGTATCTTGATTCTGAAAAGCAAGCAGGTGAGAAGTTGCCAACATTACAACTCAAATACTTGGCTTGACGTCCAGAAGGCATTATCAGAAGAGACCACCACACAGCTCCCCTTCCAACACCCCTCCTGATCAATGATCACTAAGAGATTCCCCAAAACTGTTTATTTGTCCAGATTCTGTTTTCAGTCTCTCTACCACACAGTAAAACCTCAAGAAACTTCTTGTTGCCAGTATGTGGCTGAAGCAACAGCACTTCTAGCGGCATCTAACCTGCCAGCCAGCATCGCTGTTTGCCACAGAGAGGTGACAGAAAAGGGGAGGATACCAAAAGAAAGAAAGAAAGAAAAAAAAAAATGCAAGAAGGAACCAGATTGCCTCCCCCCAAAAAAACCAAACCAAAAAAATGCAGGAGCAACAAAAAGCCTCCTACACAATCTCATCTCCCCTACCTTCAGCTAAAGCAAGGGATTCTAAGTATAAGAAAACTACCGGGGCATTTTCCCTGGAGCACTTTGTACTTCATTCCTAAAATTTAGTAACTGATTGTGAGTTACAGTGATGCTCCACTCACTACGCCAACTAGCTGGTGCTGCTTCAAGTATCAATGTTAAAAAAAAAAAAAACCACAACCAAAAAAACCAATAGTTGACAGCTTCATATGTCCTTTCTTGCCAAGGACACAGCAATTACAGAAACGGTGTGGAGACTTTTGTAAGTCTTTATAATAAAGCAAGGACTGTTTAAGGCCTCTATATGAAAGAAGGTTTCCCCATTTGAAGGTTACATGTTTAAACGGACATGCTGCCTGTTGTTGCATCCGCTCCACCATCAAGATAAACATTTTTCTGTCCTTCCAGTCCCTTCCTAGCCCGACCTGCACCAGCTCAGAGCTGCTCTCCTGCAGCAGCACGGCTTACCCTACACCATGGGCTGCACCTGCAGAACAACTCGCAGCCCAACAGGCATCCGTCCATCTGCTTGAATGCATTGAGTGCACCTGGTCAGCTGGGGAAAGGATGAAAAGACCCTCGAACATCCACCATGCAGATCTACCACCCAGGAGCTAAGGGCTAAATTACAAATCAAATTAATTCAGTGGATACTTTGTCTTTAAAACAAAACAAAAAACCAAAACACCAACAAAAAACGACGACACAAAAACACTTCATTTAATTCTTAGCTAAGAAATTTTTTTAAGTAGCTCTACACCATTTAGTAGTTTTCCATTTTTCTTCCTGTCTTTAAAACACACCTTCACAAGCTGCTGAACATAATGCCTTCTGAACTTAATGAAAACCTCTCTCATGACCCAGGAGCGCTCAGTAAATAATTATTAAGCTCTGGAGGTGGCTTTTGCATGAGTGTTGACTTAATAAAATGCCGTAAGTTGATCTGCTTGAATGCTCATTTACTTGGGGACACAGCTTGCCGTATAGCTTGGAAAGCTTGATCACCACCAGATTAAGAAAGAAGGTAAAACTAAAGAGGTTCAGTCTAGAAGCTGCAAAGGTCATATTTTACAATCCTTTACTACCGTTCCTGTTAAGAGGAAGATGAATAATTGCAAAGCTCAGATATCCTCGAAGACCTCTACATAATAATCACTGTACGCACCAAGTCTTTTTATGCCTAACCTGAACCTCCATTACCCAAATGTGTGTTTGCCATGAAGTTTCAGAAGGATATATATATGTATGTATAAATATTTATAATTTTCTTTAAACATGGAGTATTTTATAAGTCTTCCCCTCCTGAAAGTCACCATCATTATCTCAGCCGGTCAGCCGCAGCTGCTGTGGCTCTGCAGAAGACAGTGGCCGGCTCCCAAGCACGGTATTTTTAACTCCCAAAACACAGCCTCCATCACAACAAATCAATCACGCAATCTGCTCACGGTGCCGTCGCTCCAGGAAAGCGCCACTTACAGACAGCAGCTGTCAAAGGAGCAGGGCACGAACATCTGAACTCTAACAGCTTCCATCTTTTTTTCCCCCTCCCTCGTGTCCAAGGGCTTTTGCTGAGCACCCTCGGGTGAAAGTCAAGCGTCCTGGCTGGCCGGCCGTGTCTCTAGGGGTGGCTCCAGATAAGGACCTGGCAACTCCAATCCCCACAGAGCTGCAACGCGGGCAGCGGTGCCGGCACTGCAGACCTGTGCAATCCAGCACCTACCGAGCAGAAGAGAAGGGGAGGCACACGGTCTTCAGGTATCCAAAAAGGCCTCCAAAACAGCCCAAAGCTCAGAGTCAGGATCAGCTAACCGCCCGGCACCACCACGGGACTGAGCGTGATCCTCAGACCTGCGCCCAGGCGGCTGGACCACCCTCGCCATCCCACGGACAGACACCCTGCTGCAGGTCTGGGAGGCACGGAAAATGCAGCTTGGTGTTGAAAGCACTTCTTTCATTCATTAATTAAAAGGGGTGTGATCAGGCCGTTAATGCCATCAGAGGAGTGGATAAGGGCTGTCTGTAACGGCACAGTTTTCTCACGATCTTTATCGCCAAAAAGACGACGGGAAGGGTGGGTGCAAGACACTTTGTTTTCTGGGACACAGCTCCTTCACATTCAAGGTTCACGTAGGTGGACGCCCACCTGGGAACCACTGGAAGTGCATCTCACAAGAGTTAGACATGCATCTGTAACGGTACGGAGACTCGTGATGGTGCACACGCTGTTTCCCTAGTTTCTCCTCTGCTCAAACAGGCCGAATCCCTCGGGCAGAAAAGGAGCAGGCAAGCAGGCAGGTGAAGACACCTACACACACAAATACCTCAAGCTCCCAAAAATGTTCCATGACGCGTTCAAGGAATGTAAAATGCAGTTGACTGTGTTACCCAATATTGGTTTGGTGCTCTACCTCAAAACTTCCAAAGCCATCACAAACTTAAAGAAGGTATTACCAAAAAAAAGGGGGGGAGAAAGAAAAAAAAAAAGAGACACAAGGCAGATTAGCCTTTCACTTGAAAGCCTGACCAGTCACCTTGTCAAAGGCTTTTTGATCCATTTTTCAGACACCACATCTATTGGTACTTCCCTCTCTAAAGAGCTCTACACACATTTGCAAAAGAAAAAGCCAGATAGCTAAAACAACTAAGAGGTGATAAAAGAAAAAGCGAGGAGATAACACTCCACCAACAACCTCTGTAGTTCTTGATTTTGTAATACAGAGTTTACCTTCTTTTACCCAGGTAAACAGAGAAGATAACACCGTCGCCAAGAGGGAAGATGACGTATGATCACCACGCTTTTTGATACTTTGCAACTACGTAGTGCCCAGAACTGACTCCACGTCACCTTTCCATCATATCTTAGAGAGTATCTATTGCTTTACACAGTCCGCTCAGAAGTTTATTCAGAGGCAGCCCTGCAGAAAACAAGTCTCAGCCATGCTGTGTTCACGGCTTGTACCCATCAGGCACATGCTCAGAGTCCCTCCCAGCCAAAAAGCCACCATGCTCCTTAAGGCTTGCAATAACCCAGCAATTCCCAGCCTAAACCCTTCTGCTCACCCAAGGTTTTCTGCTTATTGACTCCACTGTTAGAGCACTATTCAATGATTTCCAAAGACGACAAGGCAGCTCAAAGCCTCATCTCGCGCAGATGACATCCTCACTCTGGTATGCTGAGCAAACAGGATCTTAAAAAGCAAAAGGGAAAGTGTTTATGGAAGATTTGCTTTAAACGATTAAGAACCCCAAACAGTCATAATGAAAACCACAAAGTGAATTCAGTGCTCGGTATGTGATAGGTCGGTGTTATCAGTGTGTAGGACTTGCTCGTTACAGTGAATACTACATGCAAGGGAACAAACAACCCTCAACACGTTACTGCAATAACTGCTCCAACATTAAAATAATATTGGACAGATATTATGCAAACTCTTGCTTCAACCTGCGGCCACAGTGCTAGCTGTTCATTACAGGACCTGATCAGATCAGGGAGTGTCTTTAACAACTCTTCTTCCTAAGAAAGCAGCCCTCCAGACTGCAGAAACCAATACCTCAGCATCCACATGTTTTAAACAAACTTCAATTTTAGAGTCCTTAAGCATTGCTCACAGTTATTCTAAATTTTTGGCTATTTGTGGAAGAGCTATTGGGGCAAAGAGGATTGTTTCACCATGCAGGCTGAATGATTGGGGCGGGGGGGGAGCCTTTATTCATCAGTAAGTAACTTTACCATCCATTTGGGTATTTACACTGCAATTGCAATTTTCAGGACAGATGTATGAGTCTTGCTGCCGCAGGTGTTCACAGCACAGACATGAAGGTGGGATAAGCTCCAGCTGTCCATGTAGGAAAGCATCAGTGATGTTTACAAACGTGCTTAGTGAGGACAAGCAAGACGAAAGCTGTTCACTGGAGGAATTGCCCATTTGCAAACAACTACAGAAGAGATGGCCTTCAATTCCCTCACTTGGGCCACTCAAAGCGACCTGTAACACCTCTGACATGGGGTAATCTCAAAGCAAGGCTCCTGGAGAAAGCAAACCCCAGCAGTCCATCGGGTAGCACTGCTATGCTACCAGAGGATCCAGCAGCATCCTCAGTCCAGCCACAACCAGCAAGAAGGTCCCTCTGTCCCCAGGTACCTGTCCCAAATCCCAACCGCTCCTATTTCCCAAGATGGGTTCGGTTTCTGTGCGCTTACAACCTCCGGGTGTACGCTGCGGGTCACGTCAGAACACCTCAGGGGCTGCACAGGATGGCTGGGGTAGGTCGGTGCCAGTGTCGATTAGAGGATGTCTTCACCTGCCATCAAACAGCTGTAAATTCTATTTTAAGTTCATGACATCTATATGAACTCCAGACTTTCACAGAAATATTCAGTATTGACTGGCTGGAGTACTGGGGAACTGGAATTTCCAGGGACTGTTCCGGCAATTCCCCCTCTGCAAAAAAAATTCTGCACCTTGTTTCTAGCCAGAAGCTGTTCATTAAGACCAGAGAGAGGGAAAGAGGAAAATAATTACTTAAACTTGGGGTCGCATGTAAATGAGAGAAATACCAGATCAAAGACACAATACAGAAAGAAGTCTCATTCAAAATAAAAACATGCAAGCAACATTTATACTTTCTGATTTTACAAAGCATTGAAACATATACAAAAAGATCCTCAATCTATTCATAAGTCTTCTATTAACAGCTCAGATACAGCCCTGCTAATACACAGCCTTAATTTCATTTTGCAACCGCCCTTTTGTTCTGCACCTTTCTTATGTTACATCTAAAAAAGCATAAGCTCTTCTCAAAGAGGAGACATTAGGGAAAAATCCTCAGAAAGAAAACTTTATGCAACCAAATAAAATCTCAAAAATTAATGCAGCTGCTGCAGTTCTAGAAAAAAGCTATTTTAAATTAAAACTGTTTGGCATGGTCCATATTTTGCATAGTTTAATGACAGCTGAGACATGCTGTCCATGTAAGTTGCTGCAGGAATACCATTTCTTACTTTTCAAAATACACTGCATCTATTGGTTTTGGGTTTGTTTTTTTTTAAAAAAGCAATCAATTCAAAACTATTTACAATCCTTTTTGTTAGACCCTCTTAATCTTTTCTGCATTGCCAGAAGCATAGCACTTGAATGGCTATTTCTGTTCAAAGCTATATTTGTTGTGGAACTACTGCAAACTCCTGAATCATGTAAACAGTGGCAAGAGCCAAAAAATGTTTCACTGGACTTGAAGTTCACATCTGCCTTAGTTACTAGGACAAAAAAATAAAGGCAGGCGCTTAGTTTATAACCAATAAATCCTGCAAAGACTACAGTTAATCATGAATTCTTGCAACAGGGTTTTGTTTAATCTGGTTTATTTAGCATTCGTGACCTTGGCAAAGTACCTGCAGAAGCACCCACCAGTACTGTGCAGCAGCAATTCACACCTTCTGTTATTTTAGGCTACAGCAGACAATTATACAGCACAACATTAGTCAACCAGGTTTATAAACTTGCAGCAAAGTCACCTGGAAATGATGTACAGTTCCAGACTTGCTGGAGCCCAGCAGCCAACAGTATTGCTGTCCCTAAGAAGCCGTATTATAACGGCTCCCAGCCTGGACTTGGTAGCAGCTACAGCACGTTTCTGCAAAACAAGTGCTTGGCAAACATGCTGCTGGGAGCAAAATGACCCTCCTGTTTCTTTAGCTTCTTGGTTGAGAAAGGTTAGCGCTAAAAACCATCCCCTCACCTCGACCTACCACTTTTGATGCAAACTTCACCTTCTCTTCACTCACCTTCTTTATTCCTCCTGATGCTCCTCCAGCAGGAGGACTCCCCAATATTCCCAACCTGCTGAAAACTATAAAAAGCCCCAAAACAACAACAAAAACCCACACAGGTGCTTGATCCCAACTTCCCACAGATTTCAAAGAGCCACCACTGCAGGCAGGGACAAATTCTGCCAAGTGGTCTTTGACACTGAACTGTAGAAGAGGTACTACAGGTACGATGACAAGCAGCATATTTTTGGATAAAAATGAGACATCATAGGTAGATTAAGGAAAAACAAAAAGTGTTTCCTTCATTATCCACAGAAAAAAAAAATCTGGATTGTCTTAGTAGCCTGGTTTTGCCATACAACCATTTGCTGAATTCAGAAATTTAGTAGCTGCCTGACACAGAGTTGCCAATATGCTTCTACTACACTGAAAATACATTCCCATTCTTTTAGAGAGGCTGCTGCAAAGCCACATTCAGGAACTGCAATTGGTTTTCCAAGTCCTCAGGAAAAAAAAAAATAGAAAAAACCCCAAAAAATCTATTTTTAGCAACTTGCAGAACAAACAAGATTATTTGTTATTCTTGTTTTGTTTTTAAAAGCAGGTAAGAAAATGCCTTGTCCATTTATACTTGCTTTATCTACCACTTACTGTAGTTTAAGATTGTACAAATCAGTCACAAAGAGTCAAAAGAGAGTCTACCTTGAAAGTGTTAACCTTGTATATTGTTATACTTCTGAGTCCCTTCTCTTCACAGAGCTATAATCTGGCTATACAGTTCCTAATCTTAATAGAAGGACATACACATGGTTTTGCCTAGAATTGATATTATAGACTACTTAAAATGACATTAAAGGCAGTATTAACCTCTACGCACGCCAGGGTACAGAGAAAGAGCATCAGCCGTCAGGATGCCAACGTTTTTCAGTTAACACTTGCACAGTCAAAGCGTTTGCAAGCCTACTCACAAGTTATCAAACAAAAAAAACCCCACCAGGAACCCCATGCCCAGACTAGGGAAAGCCATTTCCTGTGGGATTTCTCCTTACTTTGCTAGCTCCCGGACATCTTGCTCTATACACTAGATGGAGCTTTGTCCCCTGTGTCCCCAGCCTGCCGGCTGGCACTGCACCACCTTAGGGATAAAAAGGGTAAAGAGGCAACGGGTGAAATGCCGACCTCACCCCGGATAAACAGAGTGCACACAACGGCTTCAGGCAGGGCATGATACCAAGCGAGTATCTGGGCTCTCACCTTACGTACCCTCCCCATCCTGCTCCCCTCCCACCCCCAATTAATCTCTCATTCGAGCACGGTGGCTTTCCTGGATCCCTCTTCACACTCCCACTTATTTTCTTTCAACATAAACTCTTCAATCTCCCCTCCAGTAACCTCAAACACCTGTAACTAGCACCTCTGCTAAGGCTCCAGACTTGGATCCATTGACACTTTTGGGAAAACCACTCATTGATTACAGTAAAATTCCCCTTCACTTCTATCTGCTGGATTGGGTCTGTGTTGTTTCAGAACATCGTTCGGGAGAAACAGCTCATCCTTCTGGTGAGCTGCCACAACTCCATTAGGATCTTTCAAAGCACAACAGGATACGGCCCATCATCGGTATTTCTATGATGAATTTAAACTCAGTGTGACAGAGAAGAGCCCAGGGGAATGAATCACTCCTAATGCCACAAGTGGCCAGACTGCAACTCAACCGTAAGAAGTAGCAGCCTCAGGCTGTATCAGGCAAGGTAGTACCAAAGAGGATGGAGAAGCACTAGTGTCCATCGTACAAGATGTCTGTGGAAGCCAGGCTCCTGCCTGGGCGCCTCTGCTCAAGAACAAGGAGTTGAAATTGAAGTGATGAGAGAGACAAGAGCCCACTTCATAGTGGGAAGCTAAAGAAAAGTTTGGCATTTTAATCTCACAAAATGGAGGTTGACAGGGATGAGTGTTGCTGTCTATAAATACAGCAGAGAAACAAACACCCAGGAGAGAACAACCCTGGCATGTCACCAAGCGATATGAACCAGCTATGAACAAGATTAAATTGGTACCAACAGTCTCATTCTGAGAAGTCCACTCCCAAAACAGTTTCCAACTGGAGGACTGGTGAAGGAACAACTTGCTGCTTTTCAGATAAAGACTCGTTGCCTAATCAAAGTAGGTCACTCTGGAACGAAGCAGCCAGTAATGAATTACAGGCCACAGAAGATGCCCTCCAGCCAAAAGCTCCAACGGGACTGATGCAGGACAACGCAAACTCTCTGGCAGAGCATACAGATCTGAAGTAGCGCTGGACTAAAGTATTGCACACAACAGGAGCTGTTGCCTTCACATATATCAGCACGGCCAAATGCAATCCTTCTGGAAGGCAAGCATGCTAGCTTGAGCAGGCTTCTCAGCGGGTCCCACCAAAACAAAGATGCTCTTCTAGAGCTACCAGCCTATCCGGACCCTAACAAAACGTTGTTCATCATCTGGCACGCTGGGTTGGCTAGAAAGCGAGTGCCAGCAGTCATCGTGCTGCAATTTCTTGGAATCTTCCCCATCGCCCCCACCTTGAAGGACACCATTGCCCATATCTTCTCCCACGTTAGCCCAGCTAAGTGAGCCAGAGTTCAGGAGTGTTGAACTGAAGCAGTAAATAATACCTCAAAAATGCAACCCCTCCTTTCCAACTAATTTAGAAATAGTTTGAGTGCCTATGTCATCACTTTGCAAGTAAGTGACTACAGTTTAGCTGACTCCACACCTTTTGTGTCTGGTTGCTGCACTATTCCCCAGATTTCTGCACCGAACCATGCAGAGACCAGAGGGGTCCAGTGCTTCCTTAGTTTGGGGCAGCCACACATTCAAATGGAAAAAGTCAATGGATAAAACTAATTTAAAAGTACTAACATTAGGAAAAGGTCTGAAAATAGGCTCCGAATAAAGGTCATTTTTGCAATGCAGAAGTTCCTCCAAGTCTATATTTCTTAAATAGGCAAAAACTCTCATCAAGTAGTACAAATAACTGACATAACAGCACAAAAAGAAAGCTAGAGTTAGAAAACTGTGGGAGCAGGTGATGAAAAGGAGAAGCTGTTATTTGTTCACATCAGAACGATCAGCCTTGGTCCCTGTTTTCTTTCTGTTGATCACACCACGTTATTCTGTTTAACTGGCCTGCAGAGTCAGCACCAATAAGTTTTGCCCAAATCAAGTGCTCAAGTAGGTCACCAGTTTTGATCAAAAATATTTGCTTCTTTATTCAGTTGAGGAACAAAATAAAAATACAAAAATAAATAAAAGGCACACCTACCATACGTCCTTCTCCTAGAAGGCGGCCTCCCATGGTTCCCAAGCAATGGCTTCCTGACCTGCCCCAGGGTACCTCTAACAGTCCAGACTGGACAGCCAAAACCAGTCAGTCAATTTAATTATTTTTTCAGGTCAAAATATTTATAACAGAACTTACAGCAGACTTTAATAGAGGAAGAAAACACACATTCCCTTACAGGGAGTTTGCTTTGCAAGGAGAGCTAAGCCAATTTCCCCTTCAAGAGTCTTAACACCACACCTTCATTTGCCCACCACTTTCTGCCATTCTGGAAAGCTGGAGCTCTCATGCTTTAAACTACCAAGCATTAAGGGCTAATCTACAGAAGCTCACCTGCCCTTCCTCTCCCAAGCAAAAACTGGTAAACCAAAGATGACGTTAAATAAGTACATAATCTACATAAATAAAACCAAGAAATAGCTACTACAAAAAGAGACAATTTAAAGTAGACAAAAGGCATGCAGACAAAGAAATGTAATCCAGAGCACATTTAAGAGGGACACCGTTCAAAGACAAGACAGCAGCTGAAGGGGTCAACAGCCACACATCATCTGACAAAGATGCTATCACCCGTAATGACTTTCAACGCAAGGATTTTGAGCAGAGCCTCTTAGGGGACTTACTTGGGGACACAAAGCCTGGGCAGTAAAGACAGCACTTGAAACCACATCTCTAAATCCCAGTATCATCCATCCTCTGCAGCCAACAGTCATGTGTCTTTCATTATCCCGCCTACCACCGGCAAGCAACACAAGACATAACTGAAGGTGAACCCACCAGGCTCTTGCAATACCTACTCACAAGTTTGGCAGAGAAGAACCCTTTCAGTCCATTCCACCAGCGTTAAAAACCCAAACCCTTGGCATCCCATTATTGTTCAACATCCTGGACTTGCCATTCAATATTTCCACTGAAGTTCAAAAGTGGAGCAGAGTGAAAACACCTTCACTGGCCATGTTAATTCCAGCCTGGGAATAATGAACTTCAGCCACCAGTGCTCTTTTAATACAGTCTAATTTATTCTGAAGAAAAGTAATAATTAAGAAGTACATAAAACCAAAGTATGCAACCTGAAAAACATCCTCCTGTCTGCCAGAGCAAGCACTTTCTAAAGACACATTGGCTGATGGTGCTAAAATTGTTTTTTAAAAGTAACTGAGGGAAAGCAGAGATGATCTACAAAATACACAACAATGTTATGCTGAAAATGTTAATGCTGAAAAAATTAAAGTAGATCAAATGCATTAGGTATATAGACCTAATCATTAGAACATATTACGAGTTGTTTGAAGCTGAAGTCTTTAATATTTGAATGCTTACATGTGAGGTTTTAAAAATCCAACAAGTGTTTAGTACTACTAAAAAGGCAGCACATAAAATCTTTCCAGACTGGGATTCAAAAATTACCTGAAAAGAGAGCAAGAAAGCCCTAGGCAAAAAAAATTCAAATTTCACCACCCATCCTACCACACACCTCTGCAGAACCAGCACCAGGTAAATTGGGGATTGCAAAGTCAGCTCAAATAATGCAGTTCCCAGGACAACGGGGGTTGATTTTCAAACAGGTCCAAGACCTTGGTACTGTAGTGGCCCGGAAAAGGATTGCAGATGAAACATTAGCAAGTGCTACCAAGGGAAGCACTTTGATACCAGTGGTCTTACAAGTAATAAAACCGTGTTCCTGTTACTGTTATTACATCAGGTAAGTTCTGTTCTTCTTTATTTAAGGAAAACCTCAATATACTGCCATAAAAAGGTCAATAAAAGGCTACTGCGATTCCAGCGAAAGCAGAAGATCATAGTCCGAGGGATGAAAAGCCCTCTCCACGTCCACATGCAAGAAGCAGACTGAAGATGGTACAAATGGTCCAATTCACCTCTAGAAGACCACAGCATTTCCAAGACAGTCTAAGGAAAATAAGCTGAGAATAGTGTCCTCAAAACAAAACCAAGTCACAAAAATCCCCAAACCACCCACTGAACCACGGCAGCTCTTCATGTATTACTGTAAGGACATATTACTACGGGGATAACTCATGGACAAGACCCATTTTCCAACATCATTCCCCTGTGCTGATACTCTTCCCCCTGAATAGAAAGGTGCACCCCCCAGTCTTGGGATAACAGGTACGTGGAGACCATGCTCCAGAAAACCTGAAGAAGTCAGTTTTGTTTGAAATTGGCCAGTATGTTCTAGATTTAGCTGCAGCAGCTTAAAAGCCTGGTTTCTAGCTTTCCCACTGCATTATTCAACAGTGGCATCACTTTATCAACTGTCCAAGTAGTACCCTCCAAGAAGCAATATATTCAAGAGCTTTTCCATAATGATGTTCTCCATCATAACTAGAGCAGCAAAACAAAAATTGATATTGGAAGAGAACGGCTGAAGTTTTCTATACCAAAGTCCATCTTTATAAATTTTCATTTGAGATTAAATGCCATGTAACTCTTTGGAACTAGCAAATCAAAATACAAACACAATGTGGGACCCACCCTGCATGCATTTTTGTATTGGTTAACTTTTCACATGCATAAAAATCTAAGCAGTTAACTTCAAGCCAGAAATGCCAAATCATATACTTCCCTCATTCCAATTGAAAAGGTGAATATAACTATTCCCAGTGTGGCTGGGAGCCTACAGATGCATGAGAAGACGACAAGAAAATTAAAAAAAAAAACAAAAAAACTCCCACAAACAGACCCAAGTACCTACAAAAAATAGATTTAAAACTGCATTTCCGCAAAGCAATAAAACAACATGCTGCTTTGGAAACATCCTTCTATTCCTATTTACCATAATGGTGGTATGAATTACTGCCAAAGTAAACTTCAAAAATTTGTTTGCCATGGAAGAAAACCAAGCAAACTGGAGTTCTACGCGCAGAATCCCATTTCAAGAGTGTGAAGGTTTCTTTGTTCCCTTTAGTGTCAGGTAATTTCAAACTTTTAGGTCAATGTATTTTATTGTGCTTGCAAAACCTTTGTTTAAAAATATTGTAATATTATGATTTTTTTTAAAAAAGCCATTCCTAAAAAATCAAAAAAGCCCTGCTAAACGTCCTGTGTAAATATGTCACTAAGTGCATCATTTTCCCTATTCTATCAGTCTACTCCCAAAAGCTTGGCATCTGAAAGCAAAATATTATTTCATGTAGTGAAGAGAGAAGGTATGTTTTTTGAAAAAATGTTTGTATAAAGTCCAGGAGAAAGATATGTTTACAATTTTAATAAAAGTAAAGCACAAATTACTTAATCTATACTCTTAAATGGCAGTTTCTGACCACTAACAACCGTAAATACAGATAAGACCTTTTATACAACTATCATGCTAAATTTCAAGTTTCTGTAAGCAGCCCGATAAAGCAGCCCAATTATTCCTCCCTTACTTATCTGTTATCTAAAAAACACAGATGATACCATTTCAGACACTAGAAAGAACTTTCTGCGCTGTGGCTCAGCCACCCCAACAGATCACTATGCACAAACACGAGTTCTCCTTCTCCATCCTTGCTTTCCACTTAGGTCTTCTGCATCTCCCTGGTTTTAAGGTCCTATCTTCAGCACAGACATCTAAGCAAACAGCAATTTCTGTAAGTTACTTCATAAAGTTTATGTTACTTACTCGAGGTATTTCTCATGGTATTTGTCCTAATAGCCTTAGGATTTAAACTCAAATTGCAAGGTTAGGTTCTTAGCTGCTGCAGGATTGGGGAGAAAGAGAAGCCGATTTTAATGAGATTATTAGATAGCAAACTTTCACTAAACATTTAATTACAACATATAAATTCAGCGCATCGTAACCAAATTTAGCTGGGACACGGTCCCAAACCCAGGGAAATCAATAGGAGTCTTTCATTCTTACTTCCCGTGGACTAACGCTCTTTTGGCACAGACGGTATTTGACTACAGCCCTTTCCGCTGGAACTCGTCTGCCCTTACTGCATCCGAGCAAGCTGCACCGAAACGGCAAGCGCAAAGGCAGCGTCGACGCCGGCGCGTACGGCATCAGTTCTGCAGTCCACGGCGTTTGCAACGCAGCGAACCACGCACCAGCTGGCCGAACATTAAAGCACAGACGCAGGTCTTGCGTATGCTTGTTATGTTGCACAGAAGAAAAAGAAGCAAGCAAGGAAATACTCCCTCCCCCCCCCCGCCCCGTGTGGGTTTGCGTTTTTTGTTGTTCTAAGTCAGATAATTTCTTAATTTTATTCCTTCCTGGGCCGGGAGGGGAGGGGGAAGAAATAAAATCCTTCAACACGGTTTGTTCTCCAACTCCTGCAAGCCAGCTGCAGGAGCCGACGTGCAAACGCAACCCCGTGCTGGCACCAGGAGAGACAACTGCTCTGTACAACTGCTGCAGCCCAGAGAGAAAGGACCGAGAACTTACCCGGGGGATTCATTCTTTCTCTTTTCGATCCAGCAAGGCAAGAGCTCACCAGGAACTGAGCTCCTGATGGCCACAAAACCAAGACTAGACAGAAAGGTCTTAGTAAGCACCGGCTTCCAGAAACTGCACTTCCACTCCTACCATCCACCTCCTAACCCCGCCGCTGCATTTGTGGCTGCCTTTGTTAGAATACTTCTGCAAATGAAAACAGATGAGTAACTATTGCTGCTTTAGCAAACTCCCAAGCCCATGGTCACTAATAATAGCTTTGTTCCTTTTATTACTAAACAAAACAACAAAAAAAAAAGTTTAAATGCTTGTATAAAATGCACGTTGCTGAACGTTTTCTTTCATTGATCCAGTGCCATTTTCCAAACAAGCTTAGGCCCAGGACTCTCGAACAATTTATGTGGATCAACACAATGCGGCACAATCTCAGGCTTGTTGAAGGGGCGTCCCTCACCAAAAAATAAAAACAATCAGGTTTTGTGCTCCTTCACTTTAGCTATTAAGAGTTCAATTAAAAAAAACAAAACAAAACCAAACCAAAACACCCCCGCCCCCCCCAACAAAAACAGAAACAAAAGCTGAACGGAGACATTCCCACTTTTTGCACGAACTTAAACCCAAATACAGATCTGAGCTCTCCGGTATGCGGCATCCCGGAGCTTATGAACTCAGAAAGGCAAAGGTGCTTTGGCAGGCTGAGCTCCCGGCTCCCCGCTGGCACACCGGCCCCGAGCCGGCTCGGCTCCGCTCCGGCTCCGGCTCCGCTCCGGGAGTGAACAGGCGGGACGGGAGGGAAAGGGCGGCGTGGGGGGAAGAGCCGGTGGAGAACAGCAACACGAGAGGAAGACAACGGAGAGGGTATGAGGCCATTGCTGTGAAATGCCGATGGGAGAATGATAAGAAACTTTCCCTTGCACAAACCCTGACCTGCTTCACCGCTGAACGGGGGGAAGGGGGGGGAAGGGGGGGGAAGGGGGGGGGGAAGGGGGGGGAAGGGGGGGGTGGAAGAAGGGGGGTGGAAATAAAAACCACCATAAAAAAATACTGTTGTTAAAAGAAAAATAATCAGATTTTTCTCCCTAGAATCAAATCAATTACAGGAACTCCTAAATGCAGTAAAAATAACTGGCTTGCAAATCAGCCCTTTTTATCAGAAAGTCTCCCATGCTTCTGCCTAACACAGAGTCCCACTACACACCCCGTTTGGCCCTGGACTGCTATAGCCTCCTACTCTTCCCACCACCCATGCTCACGCCAGTGGCCGAGCAGAGGCTGTGCCTCCCAGCTTCCCTGGCCTGGCGTGCAGGATTTCATGCCAGCCTTGGATTTAACCATAGCACCGTCAAGCCCAGGGCCCCTGCGAGCCTGCACAACGTGCCTGGGAAATGACTCGGAGCCGCTGGGCTTTGGCCACACATGCTGGAAGGTGAGTAGACATCAAGAAAGAAAAAAAAAAAGTTTTTTGAATGAAAGTCAGGCCACAGCATTTTCATATTGTTAACATCCTGAAGCTTCCAGTGGGTTTTAACTCATTAATTTCTATTATTGGGTTGACTGTTGCTGAATAATCCCAAACATCACACGGCAAGTGGGGTTTTTTTTACAGGAAGTAACCAAGCCAGAAGCAGCGAAAGCATCCTCTTGTTCTTGTGTGAGCTTTTTTTTTTTAGTTGATTTGAACAATGGCACCATGAAACAGCTTACAATAATGACTGTTACAAAATAGGAAGCTGAATTATTAGGCAAGCTTCATCTGCGTAACTCAATCAGCCTAGGGAGGATATGACAGGCACGACTAAGACAAAGGACTGGACTCAGTGACCCCAGGCATCTCCGTCAAGACTCTGTTTCTGCAACTGAGTTACTTCAGAGTTGAAGTTTGCTTTTGCTCCGTCATTAGATGCACCATTCCTGTAAACTGCACAGCAAAGCACACGTACTTCCCAAGAAAGCGGATAACAAAACGTGCACACAGAAAGGAAACATTTTGGAGAGGCTCTGATGAGAACTCTACCTGAAAATAAGTTCCAGAATGGAAAAGCAAAGTTTAGTATTTAATCTTTTTCGTGTACAAGAGGTACACACAGCAGGACACGTAAATCGTGAGTTAGTCTTTAAGGAAATAAGTCAAGCATAGCTTTCACAAAACAACAAAAAATAACTGTTAAAAGTGATCTTTAAGTAGCTGCAAGGTTCAAAGGCACAGAATTTCTACAAGCCTGCCAAGAGCACCACTGGGACCAGCTCTAGAGTGATACATTTTGGACCAGATGATCAGTAACCAAAGGCAGACACCCACCATCCCATCATTACAATAACCCTCCTGAAACTATGAAAATCAGGCCTAAGTGCTCATCTGAGCAATACTTCTGTAGACAGCAGCAACACAAGTGGCTGAGCAACAGCAATACAGGAACCTGTAAGTGAATCATTAACGAGCAATGATTTCTCCATTACTCACCGTGGATATAGAGTTACTGTGGGTAAGATTTGTTTCTAAAAAAAGGGAACAGCCGACAACATGAGTACTAACACATTCAAAGCTCGACACAATGTAGAAAGGAAAGAGGAAGGCATGGCTGTCAGTCAGTCTTTGTCCAAAAGAGCCGTTCATTGAGGAAGGCTCCGTGGAAGCACAGCAGCATCACACACCATCTCCTTCCGCAGGGGTCGTGTTCAGGGGCGCAGGTCAACTGGTTGTTGATTTTGCCTTACACCAAGAAATTATTAACTCATTCTACAAAAGCTATACATCTGTCAGACTAGTGATACAGATCAATAGCCAACAACCTACACGTCAACAGCTTGACCTCTAGGCAAGGGTTTCCATACCCCTTTACCCACATTCTAGAGTAAATACTCCTAGTACATTTTCTCCAAGCATTTGCGGTCTATGCTGCTGGAAATCAGCAACAAGAGAACCAAGCTGACATTCTCAGCCATTCTTTAGGCAAGATTAGCAAGCAATTAAAGCTGTTGTATGAGGAATTTTAAGTGCTCTATGACTTCATGCCAAACAAGAGCTAGTCAAGCACTGGAATTTATTTTTTACCATTCTGTTCTATATAGAACCAGAAGACAGATTTAAAGAAAAGATTTCTGAAGCAAGGATTCAAACGATTACCAAAACATCTATTCTAGTTTAAATACTAATATATGCTGAAAGAAGTTCTGCATCAAAAAAGGACATGCAAAGCATTCTGATTGCTTCCTCCCAAAAATATCAAAGTTAATATATTCCTACAAAACATCCCCATTTCAACCAAACTGGGGGTTTTAAATAATTTTATTGTTTTGTTGGCAAAACATAATTAACAGTTATGCTAATTGCACCCCAGCTGGTTTGGGTGCAGCACATCCTGGGAACACTTTTAAAGCCCAGAGCCAAATCTCAGCCCCAAAAGCAAAGGAGTGCCTTGCCACCCATTGCCGACAGCCAGATCCACCAGAACACGTAGCAGAGAATACAGCTTTTGTCCCAAGAGTTGATCATTTAGTCCCAGCTACACCTCTTCATTAAGTTGCTAGGAAAACTGGATGAAATAACAGAGAAGGCCATGCGTTTCATGGGGTTATGAGTGACAAGACCTTCAAGCTTGTTTTTAAGTACAACAGAAAATAAAGAAGATTTTGTGAACTGTCACCCACAGCAACAATTGCACAGCTTGCATGGGTTTGATAATACGGTTTGAAAATAATTATTTTCATAAGTACACCAACTGAAGCAGAAAAAAAAGTTACAATGAACAAAGAGAGTAAATGAAGTTAAATAAGGCAAATAAAGCCTCAGCTACAGTTTCAGACTGATCTGCTGTTCATATAAAGAACGCTCTAGTTGGAGATTAGGGGTGAGAAATAAGAACTCATTAGCTCTTCTTCAGGGTTCATGATTCAAATCTGACAAAACACACACTTCAGTGTTTCCAAGCTTAAAGAAAATTCCAGCAGGGTCACGGAAGATGCTATTTATAGCTGGCTTAATCTCTGTGCACTCAAACACAGCTTTTGTACATACACGTATTTTGTTAGCACTTGAATTAAAAAAAAAAAAATACTAAAAAAAAAGTAATCATCCACAAGTTCTGAAAATGCAAAGGAGTTCTTCCTCTTTATATTAGCTGTTCCTGACTAAATGGCACCAAAAACCAGCCTATAGTTTTTCTAGTCAAAACTGTTACCAGAAAAAAACAAGTCCTGGAAAATATTCAGTGACAAAACTGAGAAAGAAGAATGTGGAAAGTTACCAGCAATTCATTCCTTCAATAGGAAACAAACTCTTCCCACCCTCAATGTACCTATGGGTACAGCTGAGATTGCTCTGTAACCTGGAACATCCAGGCGGTGAAAGGCATTGGGAAGTGCCCGGCACCGGCAGCTGGAAGGAAAGCCAAGAGCCCTGGTCTTTAAGGTCATGCTGCAAATATAAACCCAGCTAAGCCCTCTGACAGAAGGAAAATACACTAGAAACCCATGGTGCTCCGCTCTGCCTTGATTCCTGACCGGCTGCTCACTGCAAAGATCATTTAGGTCTGGAGCTCTTCTTAGCAGGGCAAAGCAAACGGGTCAGACCCCTGTGCAGCCTACACCGGGATCGGGGAGAGGCAATGTGCCGGCTCCCGTGCCAGGCAAACGGTGCCTCACCAAACTGCCTGCCTTCTACGGCGAGAGGGCTGCCTCAGCGGACAAAACCGGAGAGCAGCGACCGCTGTCATCCTGACAAGGTGCGAGAATCTGGACAGACTGCCTGGCTCTAGGGGCAGCGGTCAGCAGGTCAACCCACATGTGGCGGGTGGTCAACAGTAGCAATCCTCAGGGGGTCAATACTGGTGTCAACATTGTTCAACATTTTCTTCAGTGATCTTGACTAGAAGCTTGACTAGACAAGGTTGCTTAGCACCTTGTCCAACTCTGAACTTGGACATTGAGCCATGGGGTTGGACCTGGTGACCTTCAGGGATCCCTTCCAACCCAAATTATTTTTGGTTCCGAAACACTGAAGTTTAGTCTTTGCCTTTTAAATTACTGATCATATACTTAAAAGCATGGAGAAATGCAAGTTAGAAAGGTTTCAGCCATGGCAGATGGTATGAAGAATGATGTAGCCCAAACCCTGCATCACCCCTTGGAAAGATAGAGAAGTACATTTACGTAGTTGCAACAAGACCCTTGCAACTCTTCAATAACTGCTCTGTGCATGTATTGCTACACAAGCTCCACACAAGTCATTTACTCACAGGGCTTTTGTTACTACATTCTTTATGAATCCATAAAAGAAAGTTTGTTGAACTACTGTAGTTTTCAGACATTTAGAGGTTGAATGTGCCTACCAGCCAAACCCTTTTAATAGAATTAAATAGAGATTTCATGTAAGCTTTTAATAATGTTGACAACTACTAAACTTCAGTTAGCTGAGCCAACAAGAAACCACTGAACCCTTACATATGTTTTCCTCTCCCCATCAAGCATGCCCAGTGCAGAACGCTGTGCAGAGACACCAAATTTCCCTATCTACCTTCTTAAAACACTAGCGGATCAAATCTGACTGTAAGGGAGCGGTGAGGGGCTGAACCCCACTCCTTCCCCCGATACAACGCTCCAGTGAGTCTGCCCTCGGCATCCTCCCAGCTGAAATCCAACCCATGCGCACACACAGGTTGTTTGGCATGCCACTGTTCTGCAACAGTCCCAGTGCCCAAGGTCAGTTTTATTACCTTTAAGCAGGTTTAGGAAAGTTTATATGTTGGAGGAGCATGGCAGAGCATCTTCTTTACCAACGCTACTGTCAGTGACAACGCCACATTACCGACATGCTGCGTTTAAGGCTCTGAGTTAATAGCTATTCAAGCACTGAAAACAGAAATACTTTACCAATGTACATGCACTGGAAAAAAATCACGCAGAATCAGTCAGAGAAAACTAAAAAGGAGAGATTCTAAGTGATAGAAATCTTCTAGCAGTCATAATTCATAACCAGCTGTCATTTCTCTTAAGGTACGCCTCAAGGAAACTTGATGTACATCCAAACTTCTGCAAGCTTGCTGCTTTCTGTTGGATGCACCTTTCATTTTCCCTGAGAGTGCAAATCATGTTCTGGAAAGGCTACAGCATACCAGGGATACTTAAAATAGAAAGGCCTGTAACTGGTGATACTGCAAATATAAATACAGTGATTGGTATAGCGGTGGGTGTAATAGCGGTGACACGGACCCAGAGCAGCCCCGTGCTCAAACTCTGCTGGCAAGCTGCTGGCAGCTCCCTAAAACGCAGGCAGAAGAGAGGGAATAGCCGTTTAACAGTTCGAACGGGTATAATGCAAACAAAATGAGTCCTGCCAAATTCACAGCACAATTCTAACCCTCAGGCTTCAGTGTTACTAAATTTAGGAGTTTCAGCACAGGAAGGGAGGTAAGAGAGCTACAGAAGTGCTGTAGTAACGTAACGGTTAGAGCGCGAGCCGATTGCAATTCTGTGTAATTTTGACCTTGCTGTACAAACAAAAAAAAACCCAAACAAACAAAAAAAAAAGGAATTTGCAGTTGGCAGCTGGGGCATCGTGTCTAACTGCCCCTTTTGTATGACCAGGGGAAAGCACAACCATGGCTTTCTGTAATAGCAAACTTTAGAGAAGGATACAAACACCAAATCAAGAACCTCAGAGAAAAAATCTGGACTGAAATGCTTGGCCACCAAACTAGCAAAGCCAACAAACCTGAAAGTCTGCTTAAAAATATTAGATGTCAAAGTTATCAAAGCACAACACCACTTAGAACTGTCTCTAATGTAATAATGTCATGTTTATTTTTGTCCTTGACTCCAGAGTAGGTGCTACAGCTATATTTGTGCTTCTTGTAGCATTTTAAAGGAAACACACAGGGACTGAGAAGAGTAGTAGAGGGTGTATTAGATTATCTATTTCAGAGAGCAGCCTTGGTGCATCATCAAGTTAATAAGCAATTTCAGGTCAACAGAAAGACCAAAGCATATACTGAGAAATACTTTTCCAAACATTTTAAAGTATTGGACTAAGAACAAACAATACTCCACAGATATTAAAATAATTTAGTGAGCCTTGTTTGGTAAACTAAAAGAAAAAAAAAAATACTTCAAAAACTTCATCTAATAGGTGACTAAGCCAGTGCTCAGAGCCACTTGAGCATACGGTCCGTTGTGGCAGTGTCATTCAAGCCATCGGGCACTGCAGCACACACATCTTGACAGCAAGTCTTCCCAAAGCTTCTGAAGAAAACACTCATGATCTCTCCGGCTACTGCTGAGCACGTCGCACCGAACTTCTTGCCGAAGACAGAAAAGATTGCTGCCAAGGGACAGCTACTCCCATGACAAATAACACCTTCTAGTAGCAGCAGTCTAGCTTTAGGGACAATGAAAGTATGGTTCTTGCACCCAGAGAGGGGCTCACCCATTTTAGGGGAACATTACCTTAGGCAGGCAAAGTCAGGCCTGCAGTAAATCTCATTATTTTATAACAAATAAGAGCACCATGTTGCTGAAGCTAATTTAAAGTAATTTCAAAAAGATCAAAAACTGGTAAAGAAATAAAACCTGTACAAATTATTTGTTTTACTTCTAAGTCTTAACCAGGAAAAAATAAGCCCCGTCACAAGGCCACAAGGCCAAAATTACCAAATTCAAAGTATTCTGAAAAGAAGCCTAGCTAAAAGTTTGGGACATCTCACACTCAAAAAGACACACACACCCCCCAAACACCAAAAAACCCTACAAAAACACAAACCAAAAAAAACAACCAGCTTCACATTTGGTGAAATATGGCCTCAAGTTGCGCCAGGGGAGGTTTAGGTTGGATATTAGGAAAAATTTCTTCACTGAGAGGGTGGTCAAGCATTGGAACAGGCTGCCCAGGGAGGTGGTGGAGTCACCATCACTGGAAGTGTTCAAAAAACGTGTGGATGTGGCACTTCAAGACATGGTTTAGGGGACACGGTGGTATTGGGTTAATGGTTGGACTTGATGATCTTGAAGGTCCTTTCCAACCTTAGTGATTCTGTGAAATAACATCGTGTCTAGGCAATCTGAGAGGAGAGGTCTGTCCCTGTCAGGAGCCACCAGCAATTGCTGCAGGAGACATTCTACCCCGCTTGTTTTCAAAGACTCCAGAGATGCAGAAACCATCCCCTTCTAGTTTGTGTCCACCTTGTCCTCAGTGTAAGGCTGAGCATTTGGTCTGTAGGAGACAGTTTCTTTCAGCTTCTCGTGAGACATCCCATGCAGGAGGTGGGGCCACCATTCAGCCCCTCCACGTCCAGTGCTCACCTTAGGTGCCACACTCACTTCGTGCTTATAAAGACCTTCAGGAAATCACAGCCAACACACAAGGATGGTAGGCTGGCTACATCTATAGCTTTAGCCAACAGATCTTAGTCTCCATCTTATTTCATGTCGGAAAGGTCAGTGTGACCAGTCTCCAAAAATCAGCCAGAAGCCCCCACTTCACTCATCACCTCCCTAAGTTAGGCTACAAGTTTCAACACAGAAAGTTGCCTGCCCTTCTCTCTCCTTCCCTTTTCTTCTTCCTGCTTGGTCTTTCTTGCTCCTTACCCCAAGCTTAGGTTGACAGGCCACAGATAATGTGAGCTGGACTCAGGTGTCCACATAGAAAAGCCATTGTTTAAAGGTCTTGGGCCAGAGCTCAGAGACTCGAAGTAGATAGCCCCTTGCTCAGTCTTACCTGTATTCAGTACAGCTCCTTTGCTTCCCTAAATACAAAAGAAACCAGGACAGATGACTGCAGGATGTATCTGCAAGTACTCACTAAGAGCAGCTGATGAACAAATCCATTTGCCCAAAACATCAAAAGTTATATTCTTGTAACAAGAAAAAGCGATGTTCTTGCAGCCATGATGATCACAGGATATGAGCAATTCAAGAGCTTATAAGGAGACAACTTCATTAGATCAAGAGAAACCCATGGGGCGGGGGGGGCAGATACGACACACCATAAGCTTTTAGTAGACAAATTCTTCATTAGGCTTCCAGGTACTCATACCTAGCACTGCTCAGACCACCACCAAGCTCCAAAATACACCTTTTTTGTTTTGGTATTTCTCACACAAGGCAGAAGCAGGGCAAAAAGACAGACGGGACACTGGATAACACCATTTCCCTCCTGTGAGGTCAGCACAGTTATATTCAAGGTCTACCAGTTCCAGCATCTACTTACATGATTGAAGAAAACTACCAAACTAAGAAAACCTTTGCTTAAGGGTTGACCAAATCTAAAATACCATTAAGTGCACTGCTGTCCCAATAGCATATCAACAGACAAATCAGCATTAGCAATGCAGAGATTTTTCATATGCCATTGGTTCCATAAACCAAGAAAAATGCTGTTATTGTGGAACAATTGAGATTTCTTATGAACTAATAATTTAACCATAAAAACATTAATTGACTCCTTTTCACTACATTTTGCAGAAGCCCAGTTCTCAGAAGCAAAGCCAACTCCACTTAAATTCGATTAGTTTTGGGGAGGAGGGGGGTAGGGAGACAGGAAATAATTAATGATTTATGAACAGAAAAGAAAAATCCTAATGCGATCATTTCCAATTCAGTTGGCAAGTTTTCCTTTATTGTATCACAGGAACATGCTAAATCAAGTCACCACATCTGAATTCCTCCCTTTCCATGACAGAAGCATACTGAGGCTCTAACATCACCAATGTCACACAGTACAGCCTTCAAGGTAAATCCTAGTTATCCCACTGCTAGCCACAGAAGCAAAGAATTCTGAGTAAACAGGCAAAAATAAATCACAGTGAGATGTAAGCTACAAAGCACACATTAGGGCTGGTTTGGGCCATGGACATATGGATTAACAGATAGTCAAGCAGAGGATAAAAAGCAAAAACGAGGCAGAGATGTCAGAACCACTTCTCACCCTCTCGTGAACCCAAAGCAAACTCACGTCCTGCCACAAGTGCATGCTCTCCCATGCTAGACTGGTCTCAGAAATGGCCAGTTTGCAAAATCCTTACAGGACAAAAAAGTCCTTGATACAGAAGGTATCGATACAAAAGGTGGGCTCTCCTTTTCCTGCAACCTGTACCCGTACCTGTAACTAATACTACCATTCATTGTTTCTGTATTACTTACTTTACCGCCCTTTCTTACCATACCAAAGTTAAATAAGTTCACATAACTAGAGTTCTAGGGATCGTCCTTGGATTTGTGCTGTACAAAACACTATGAAGTACAGAGGTATAGCCAGGATTCCTCTGTACTGTGAAAACAGAGTGTAAGTACAAGTAAGAATCAAGATTTGGCTATTAGGCATGAAGCTACAGAGATTTCAGCTAGTCTTCAGTGGTACAGGGAGAGGACAGAGATTAGAATAAAGTAGAAGACTTCACAGCAGAAGAAAGGATGTAGTAGAAGAGGGCTCCTCCTTTAGGAGAAAGGGGCACAGGAAAATGCAAGAAAAGACAGAGATGCAGAGAAGACGCTGCCAGGACAACAGTTGGTGTGCAAGGAACAGCCCCGAGGGCTACGGCACAGGTGGAGACCACAGCATGGAGGTAGAAGGCAGAGATTCAGGCCAGGTAAAATAAGCGACAGGAGAAGACAGGGCCAGAAAACAGTGTGGAGGGTAAGAGTGACTATCATCCGAGTAAGGATGGAGGAACACTTATCTGGGTGTATGTAGAGAAAGAGACAAGTGGGGCAAGAGATGCATGTTTATGGGTCCAAGAAGAACAGCATCTCTTTAGAAGTAAAAAAAACCCCCACAATCCACTATTGAAGAATTGAGAAAATAAGAACAAGAAACCCCAAAGGTTTTTGGTTTTGTTTTGATTAAGGAAAGGTCAAAGCTACAAGTGTTGTGTAACAAAAATTAAATGACAGTGTCAAGAAGTGAGCTGGTCAGAGTTCACTCTCTGTATGGGACCATGCAGGAGAACACTTCCCGGACACGGCCATGAGCAGACAGTACAGGAGCTTCCTTTTCCAGTAACCTGAAGGATGAGAAGTAGCCTGCTGTATGTGTTATTTCTCTGCCACGTCTCTCCAACCCTGTAGCTCCAGCACTGACTACTGAGCTATTCCTACCTGCCAAAGAGTATCATTGCCAGTAGCTTAAGGCCATGATTATTGGTAACTGCAACCAAGCTAGCTCTGTCTGCACAGGAGGAAGGGTTGTTTACGTTCTGCAATATTTTGTAATAAAATCCTATTTTCAGAAGCTCACAGGAGAGCTTTGCTTGGTGACAGTAACATCACATGAAGTAACTACAGGACTTGGCAAGGACGAGGGCTCTGGTTCCTGGCTGCTCTTCTACATCACCTGAGGGGAAGTTGTTCCCTTTTCTGTTTCCATTTCCACATTTGCAAGGCAGGAGTGATGATAAAGGCCTCTTCTGTAAGGCACTTTTTGAATTAGAAAACACAGCCACTGTTGTCCAGGCACAAACAATGGTCCCTGTTCTGAAGAAAACGGAGAGAGGCCAAATAAATACTTGGATGTATAACCCAAGCAGAGCTGCTCTGAGGGTGTGAAGCCTGGTAGACTTAGACATGGAAGGCTTAGAGATCTCCAGCAGCACCAGCTTTAAGGTGATGGGGGGAAGCACCTCCCCACACACACTTCTCCCTCCCTCCCAGCACCACCCAGAACAGCCCCCCATATACTTAACGATTCACTGCACAAGCAGCTAAGCGTTGGATGTACGTAAGGTCCAGACAACAAGGAAAAATCATTATGAAAAGTATCTGGGATGCTGGCAGATCTGCTTTCTTATTCACAGCATGCTGTATTTGCCTCTGCACTTTTTCCTTGCATCTCTGCCCAGCTGCGAACCGAAACTAGTTAAGTAACAGTACAGTTCACCTTTGATGATGCGGAGTTTCTAATGAGGGACTTCCCAAGAAAATAATACTCAGACTTTGAGTAATAATTATTCATACATGCTATAAATAAACACAGCTCCTAATACTTTTAATTACTGTTTCCACCAAGAAGTTATGTTCCCCTTAAATATTTACATTGTAAAAAGAAACCATACAACAGTTCTCCCAGTGATGGAGGAGTTGAAGAGTGGCCTAAGTCAAAATGGACTTACTGGAGACATCTTACTACAGCTTCCTTCTTTCAGACTATGTAAAAAGCTGATGAAGATCAAAAGCATTCATTTACTCCATGATACACGTTTGAACGAAATTAATTAAGTGGGTAAAGGTTTTGCCCAGCTGCATTAAAAGTTACAATTACATTTGAAAGCATTAAACAAGCCAGCTGTTAAATGACTTGCTTCTGCAATTCTGACAGACAGTAACCCTTACCGAGGCTTCCATTTTTCTACATTCCCTTCAGCATATTGGGTATTTTACCCACCGTGGGTGGGATTGCTCTGTCCCTCTAGCTGAAAACAGCTTATTTATCACAGTCACAAAACTTAAGCTCTTTTTACATTCCCCCCCCCATATATTAGCATGTCATGGGTTTTGCACATTCACTCATATATACACCAAGACTCTACCTGCCACATATAACCTACTTAATTACTTGTTTGCACTGCCACAGCACACAGGAGCAGTCGACATCAATCAGTATCTTGTACAAACAGCACTACACAAAGAGCAAGCGTGACCACTCATGTCCCAAAGAACTTATTATAGAAGATGGATAACATATGTAACGGGGGGGGACACACACAACGACAAAAGTGTGCCAGGAGATATCAACCGTCCTTACAACAGATACCAGCCAAAGGGTTCTGTTTGTCTTCTTTAAATAACAAATTTTTTTTAAAAAAACAAGGAATTCTTATAATGGATCTCTTCTTCTCTTTGAAGGAAGGAGAAATACTCCGGAAGGAGGAATACTTTTTCCCACACTAAAGTTAATGGTCAACTCATTTTGATGCCACAAGGCCAACAGGCAGAGGCTTTTACTTGAAACAGTGTTGTAGTTTACAATAGCCTTTCCTCTCCTTCCTCCCCAGGCGCTGCTTGGTGAACCTTCCCTTTCATTTTCTATGAGCAAAGTTGATTTTGGGTAATGCTGCCATAGGAAGTGTTGCAGCAGAAAGCATCTCAGGATCATCTTTACCTGCCAATTTACCCCTTGCGCTGGCAAGCTGAGAGATCTCAAGGGAAAGAACAGAGACAGATGGAAAAAAACAAGCTAACAAGACTATTTCTATTAAGAACATCTCAAAGGACAACCCAAAGAAACTGAAGAGATGGTGCAGAAAAAAACCCACAGGAGGAAAAAAAAGCAAGGTAAGCAGATTCAGTGAGACACCTGCTTAAAAGCTTTGCGAGATGACTCACCCAGTTCTCTGTTCCTCTCTCCAGCTTAGCTCGACACTGGATCAGAGGGAAGAGCTATACATCAGGAAAAAAGGGTGGAGTTGACAGAACATTTCCTGGGCAATCACAGGAGCAATAAGCAGCCTGTTTGTCCACCCAGTGCAAATTACAGGAGCATCAACACTGCTCAAACACACAGCACGCAAGAGTGCCCTGAGAAGTGCTCCATCAGCCCTACGCTGCCAGGATGCCGGAGGCTGGTTATAATCTGTCCCTGTGATAGCAAGCACCGGAGTGGGTACCACCCACTGGGAACAGTGCAGAGGTCCCTGTGTCCCACCGAGACTGCCCCAAAAACATGACAACAACTCACTGCCAGTCTCTCAACTTACAGGCAGTTCATTAATAAGACCCTTTTAAAGGGCTCACGAAGACAAAGATCATGCAGCAGTGCTCTCTTGGACGAGGTGGATGAGCACACAGCAAAAGCTTTGGGAAGGAAGCAGATGTGCTGTTAACGCAAGACAAATCTAGAACAGTGACTTCCAAGGTGGGAAGGGGAGAAGGTGAAGGACATGTATGATATTATGGCAGCCAGTTAACTTTACCAGCAGGCAGAAACCCCTCTCCAGGACGGAAGCGCAAGTATGGGAAGCAAGGGATGGGGAGGCTGGTGGAACCGATGGGTTCTGGAGGATGGGTGTGAAAGGATAAGGCAACTTCTAACAGCTATAGTTGACATATTTAATTTCAAGCAAGAAAGAATGGGAAAGAAATAGAGCCTGAAAGCTGAGTTCCCCTCTGTGCTGCATAAAAGACTGAAGGGTCTTCTAGAGATGTAGTCCCATTTACTTTATAAGAAGGGCCAAAGGCGCGTATACAACAAGGAGGGGGACTGCAGACAGAACCAGAAGACTAAGCAGAAACTCACCTTGATACCAGCTCCCAGCCAGTTCCTGAAGCCTGCCCTAGAAATCCTCCGGACAAAGCTCCCACCAGGCCAGACTGTCTTGCATGTCCCTGCTGCCTCGTTTCCCTTGGAACAACACTCCCAACACCCCATCGCCTCCCCTCACGTATCCAGCCAATACCTTCACATCCTGTGCTACTCATCTTTCTCATCTTCTTCTCATCCTCATAGCAGAGCTATTACCTACAACACTCCTAATCGCAGTTAATTGGTGTACACTATATGGAAGAGATCCATAATCTCCAAAGCATCTTCCAAACAAACTACAGCAGAAGAGATTTCCCCCACTGCTCAAGGCATTTGGCAAGAGCATAGCAGCAGACATTACACCAAGTGGCCTTTTTGTTTCCAGTCCCTGAGTCACAACCCTACGCATCAAAGATTGATTTCACGCCTATCTGGGATGAATGAGCTTTCCTAAACGTTTATGACATGCTAAAGAAAAAAAAGCAGCAAGGGGAAGGTATGACTCACCAAGTATTTGCTAATCTATAGTTGATCTTCAGAAGTTATTACATTTGTATCATGTTTCAAAAATAAACATGCAGATTTCCAACACTTATCTCAGACCTACAGCACACAGCGCTATCATTATGGGCTACCCCGCTGCTGAAGGACAAAACCACGCACAGTAACCTTCTCCAGGAGACCGAAAATATCAAATTACCCAGATCAGAAATAAAAGAAAAGGCATCCTTAAACAATAACGTACTCATTGATTAAAGGCTTTTTTCCTGAACTTTTTTATAATCCCTACTCTCTTCTACTAGCATAAATGGCAGCACAGGCTCAGCAGACTCAAAAATATCCACAAAGTTTATTTTATTTCTCATTAATCACCAAAATTTTTCGCAGGTTTCCAAAAGGACCATGTTGTCTCTTCCCATCCTCAAAGGTATTTGGCACAAGAAGAGGCAACACCTGTACCATAGCTGAACAGATAAACCGTCTCCCTTGGCTGTCTGAATCACTGTTTTAAATTAAGCACAAGAACATGGAAAATCCCAAGCTCTCCTTTGTCTCCCCATATTCCTACTCCCTATTTCAAGGGGAAGTCCTACAGAACTTCGGGGATCAGTTTTGCTCCCAGGTTCAGATAAGCAAAGTACGTGACGGCAGGCTCCAGGCTCCCTGGCCTGGCTACATTTTCTTCTCCCAGCACCAGTATGTAAAATCACTTCAGGAGACAAATCCAAGCTAGAGAGGTGGGTTTGCACGTTGGCAGTCGTTAGGCGAGGAAAGAGGCTGTAACGCTTAGAGCTGGGCTTGGGAGTGGTAGCTCCCAGTTTAGTGAATCTTGTAAATACTCCAGCACAGACTTCCCCACCCCCCTCTTTTTTTTTTTTTTTTTTTTTTAAGAAATGCTGTTTGCACCACAAATGTTGTTGCAGACTGTAAAAGCTGAGTAAGAGAAGTGCCATCTCTGGAAAAAGCTTTAAACTGCTGAAAAACCCAGATCTCAGTGAAACCACTGGGCCGGGGAGGGGATGACAACCCAGGGAGGTTGGACCTGCCACAGCTGGTGATGCCAACAAACCAAACCCTGGATTCGGAAGACGAGAACTGCCATTACAGACGACACCATCCATGCCACCATCCTTTACAATAGCTATTATCAAGTGCATTAAAAGAAATTACAACAGTCAGTTAGCAGGGAAGCTTATTCCCTAAGCACGGGGAGCTGCATTCACTCTAGCCGATGCTCTCTTGCTTCACTTACCCAAGCGCATCCAGCTCTGCCAATCCCATAGCCTGAACGCAACAGCAGCGATGTTTACAGGAGAATTACCCCACACACAAAGGGTTCTTTCTCCTTGAGCCAAGCAATACACATTATCCCATATACTCTTACAGAAACTCATTTTCTTTAATCATCCAAAGACTGAGGGTTGTGTTGTCTAATGCACAAGAAACAATGCAATCTAACAGTGTAAACTAAAACATGCACAAAAATACAAAGACATAAAACCACAACGCCAACATGTTTTTAAAATTATATCCATTGATAAGCTACTGGACTTCAAAGCATACAGAAGACCAGCGATTCTGCAGCATTCACACCTGATGCAGAACCACCACATTCCATTGACACCTGCCAGATGTGATGGGACCCAGAAGGGACATCAAGGCAAATCAAATTACCTCCGCTAACCTCCACTGAAATCAGCTATTTTTTAATGCTCCCCCTCCCATTTTTTCCCCCTTTCTGCCTTTACTTTAGCAGACCCAAAGTATTTTTGCTAGTTTTCACACTTTCTTTTCTCCAGATCATATTTTTATTATATATGGGCACTTCTGTTTGATAACGAAAGGAATTAAGCACTCGACTACCTTAAAAACTGTGTTTCTTTTCAGTATGTTGTTCCTATTGTATTTCTTTTATGCTCACCTTGAATGACTACTAATACACCAAGCCCAAGTCTTTGTTTTTTTTTTTTTTTAAATGAAGCAAATCTCCTGACATCATTGGCAACAGAAGCATTGCTTGAACAGAGTAGCCAACAGTTACTCTTAACAGTGTATGGTAATGAATGAGACAATCCCCATTAACTATGGTTAATAACCACAGTTTCACACCCTATAAAAGTTCTGATGCTTAGCAAATGAGGAACAGGCAACCTTCAATTAACTCTTTCTTTCTTATTTAAATACAATTTCATGTGCTTACTGGTGACCAAATTCTGTTTACCTACCTCATGAGAGCACTTTGTTTCTTTTAGTGGGAAAACTCTGAGAATCCAGCCTTCATTCAAACAAGTAAACTCTAGATTTGACTTCAAGTGCTCTTATGGCCTTACTGTCATTAGGAAGGAGTCTGCATCTTGTGCCAAGGCATCTTCCTCCCCATCAGGTAAATTCTGCATTGGGTAACAGCTGTAAAAGAGCCGGATGACTAACAAACATGAATCCAACAATGGAAAATAAGCAGATTGATCTGTTATTCCCATTCTTGCCAGCAAGTGTTGCTGTTTACCAAGGGAAAGCAAGAATGAAGAACAAAAAAAAAATTAAAAAAAGATATTGCTAAATTTCCTTGTTGTGTTTGTACCCAAATCCTTCCATGCAGAATTCCAATTCATCAGCTGAAACTCAATGTGGCTTCAGAAGAGTATGCTTTCTGTAGCTTCTGAAAGCAGAAAGCTTGCAGACTATTTTCTGAAAAAAACCTGAACATGCATATGATCTTCTGTAGTGTTGATAAGCACATTGCAAATGCCCAAGAAGAAAATTTGTGTGGGGAGATAACTGCAGAGCCTATTCTTAGTAACAGAGTTCTGCATCTGTTAAACCAACTCTGCTGGCACTGTGCTGAAAATTCATATTCACGAACACGTGCTCCAAACATTGTGAAAAAGATACTATTTTAAATTGTTTTATGTAACCTGAAACATCTCTGAGAGCTCATGGAGGTATTTTCATTGTGTGCCGAGAAGGAGCAGAGCCTGGAGCAGTGGTCCCCAGCACCGGGCTGATAAACAGCCAGTGGTGTCTGGGCATCACAAGCCTGCAAGTTTTAAAAGCACAGCAAAAGGCAGAGCAAAGCCTGACCTCCCACAGAAACAAGTTACACAGAGTCAGGCCTAAACGTGGCTGAAAAGCATGGCTTTAAAACTGGGATTTTGCTGGTTAAACCGCTGTCACTCAGCATGGGAAACTGATCCTAAGTGAAACGTTTAAGCAAATCATTAATTGTTCAGTGTATCACGGAGTTCCTTTTTCTGGTCCCGTCATGCACGCAAGACTCACAGACGAACAGTAAAACCCTTAAGAGACCTGCAAATGAAAATAATATGGTGCAAGCCTTGTGTGTGGCAGTGAATGAGATGGGAAACTTGGTCTGAAGACAGAATGAAGCACCAGAGCCCCAGTTTCCCATTTTAATAGACATTTTTACCTATCAAACTTCAATACTTCTTTTAACTGTCTTATTTCAATCTGAAAACCAATTTTTGGTAGGGGAAAAGTTCATTACAGACTTTTTTTTTTTCCTATCATCAGCTTTTTTTTTTTTTTCCAGTCCTCCTATAGCATTTTATTTTTGAACAGTACAAGAAACTGGGCAGAAGCTCATTCTCTCCCTGATACATCTTCTCTGCCTCTTAAGTTAAACCAAGCAGAAATCATGGTGAAGTACACTCTTTCTAATGTAACTTCTTTACAGTTATGCCTCCCTGTACCAAACAGAATTGGACTCTTGTATGCAGCTATAAATAATGGCTACAAATAAAGTACTGTCAAATGGAATAAGACCATTCACACAGTACTAGGCTGAGTCCTAGTGAAGAAAAAAAAAAAAAAAAAAATAGCAAGCAGGGAAAACTTTACCTCTAAATCCATAGCTGAAACCTCACCAAATGGCTGAGAGTAGTCTCTGTGTTTGACATCACCTGAAGACCAGTACAACACCTTCCTGCAACACTTTATACATGACCATGTGAAAAAGTCATTATCCCACCCAGGAATAACTGGACCCTTACTTGTAGAGGAGCTGTAGAAAGGTCAAAGCCTGAAAGGATTGTGGAGAAAGACAGACAGGGGGGGGAAAAGAAAAAAAAAAAATCCTGCGAGTTGCAGGGACTCCAGCAAAACAGTTCTCTAGTCGGTTAAACAGCCAAAAGCAGTATTAGCCTGCACCACTCACACCAGACTTACTCATAACCCCTTCCTCACGGCTCCCAGGGGCCGTATTCTGGTACCTGTTTTGAAATACAGCGTCCCCCCCCACCTTAATCACCTTTTATTAAAAAGCTCTTTTCAAAAGCTGATGGAACAGACAGGGCCCTACAGTAGTTGCAAAGAACTTATCTTTTCCTGCTAACCCATCTTCATGGCAACAGCCAGAAATACTCTTCAGTAACCCGTATGTGTCAACAAGCTCCATTACAGCCCAGGATGTTTGGTATAGCAGTTATTTCACAAGCGTCTGGTGGGACTGTAAATTCTGGCAGTGTCAAATACATTTCCTTTTATTACAAAACCGATTTTGAAGCCACCAGAAAGATTTCTCATTTGTAAACTAGCACTTCTATATTTAGAATATTACTTGGATTACAGTGTTTTTTTTCTTCCTGAGACTGCAGAAATGGAGAAAAAGAAAAGGCAGGAGCACTAGTACAGGCAGGCAGGCAACTTTTCAAATAATGGAGAAGGTTTTAAGTTCTTGGAGAAGGGGACTGTTCCTCTGGATTTGAAGTAAAGGCCTGACTCACGTCTTCCAGTGAAAACACTGTCCCCGACTAAACCCCTCCATGAAATGGAAACCCCTCCTCTGGCCAGGCTCACCTAGAGCATGACTTACGGTCTGCTTCAGGCAAAGGGTCAAGGTGTTGCAGGGATGTGGGGTGAAAAACTAGAGGTCCATCAAGCACCCAGTCAGGAGAGGACCACTCACTTTCATAAATCCTCATTTCTTCTCTGCTGAAAGTACAAACACTACCTACTGACCCCTCAGCCAAACCGAGGGGAGCAGATCACCCTCACAGGGCATCTGCTCCTCCAAAGACAGGTAGCCTTTGAGATGTACTCAACTAAGTTGTTTTAACATGTACACTAAAGTACATAATGATGTGGACAGTGAGAGTCAAACAAAACATGACCAGTAGCTGATGGAGATACAGATTTATGTTAATCTAAAGACTGAACTAACAAATTAGGAGAATAAACAAACTTCCTGTACATGCAAAGATGAACACAGCTTGGCATGAGACACCTCTACATCAACACTAAATCAAACTAATAAACATGACTGACAGGATAATGACTAATAGCCCATTTAAAGCAAAGCACCATCTAGCTCTTGCTTACGGACTTGGAGATTTTTATCTCTTTGACTGAGTTCTCCCAACTCAGATGAGCTTTTTTTCATCAATTTGGGATTAACTGTCTCATTTATCTATTCAAAGTAAATGATACCCAAGCTTTTGTTTTCTTGACTAAAACCTGCTCTGCACCCAGAACTAATATCAAGGCCTACCCAAACAGCTTCGTGCAAATAAACCGGGGGAGAGTTACATACACTAGTTCCCAGACCTTTGGATATACTTTTTTTTTGGGGGGGGGGGGAGGCACTGTTCCAACAGTTGCTTAAAATTATGGCAGCAGAAAAGAGTGTGAAGCTGGGTGGCATGTAGCTGCCAACACATCAAGCATTTGCAATGATTCATTAGTCCAGGCTTTGATGAGCTGTTCCTCATTTTGAAATAACTAGAGAAAGAAGGAACTAGACATCCAACCCGCCAGAGCTCAGCCGATCGGTACCCAAATTCCTGTTGCAAACCAACAGTATTGCATTGCACGTATTTACTTTTATTTTAACACAGGTAAACTCTCTTGTTAAATGATGGAAAGGTGGTCTGCATCTTGAAGTTATATACATTTCACTGGTAAGGGACAGAATAAACCAAGAGAACAGCCATTGGCTAGGTACCACTCTCATATTTCAGCATTTGCATTCAATAATAATCAAACTTCTCTGTGTTTTTCTCTTAACGAAAACATTACCATAATTTTGTACTGTTTGAACCCTAATCTCTTTGTTTGTTTTTCCTATTAAACCTGTTTCTAGGCCTCCATCCTCCCTTTCCCCAGATAAAGGCCTTTGAAAAGTTTTTATCAGATACAATTATAATTTAGCCTGCAGTACCTATTTCCAGATGGCCTCCAACAGGACAAATTTATTCACTTGCCATGAGTTTTCCAATAGGGAAGAAATAAATGGAAGTGAGACAGGATTCCTAAACCAAGAGCCTTGCTAGTACCTCAGGAATTGTGATGCCTCATTTCTTCTAATAAAATCACACAGAACTGGATCCAATTCACAAAGATACAGAACACTCCCAATGACTTCACCCTTGTCTCCACCCCAAACAGCTTTTTCATGGAAAGAGGGCCACAGCACAAGCAGGTGTTCAGATTGCTGGCACACCTTACTGGAATCTCTTGTCTGAAAATCCTGCCATTAACACATAAAGGAATTGGAGCAAGCGCTTCTATTTTTATTATACACCATCTTTGGTGAGTTATCGTTTTCCCTGCATTACCAGGTATTTGGCAAAACAGACAGAAAAATCACAAATTAGGATCAAGAATTACAGAACAGACCTTAGCCTTCCCCTCAGTGTGATGGTACTTCTTTCTTTACAGAATCCTCGTTCAAGTTGTGTTTTGCACGGTGCAAATAATTCATGCAATTACACTTCAGCCTTTTCTCTTCTTTGGAAAAAGGAGCACCTGTGTAGCACTATCAGGCAGTTCTTAAATGAGGATAGTCTGGAAGGTCAGGAGACAGACCTCCAGGTGCCTAAGACCAGAAGTATCAGTAAAGCCAGTATTTTTCTGTTTTGGTTACAACAGGTCTGGTCACTTCTCCACGGACGCTACTTCCTTGACGTGGCACATCCTAACTGAGATCCTGCATCTGCCCGAGGCGCTGCTGCCACAAATCTCTGGGACATGGTAAACTGCCACCAACTACCCAAGGAGGCAGGGTTGGGGTCCAGAACCACAGGTCCCTGATGCTTGAGAATAAAAGCTGCAAGCTGGTCACCAACAATGCCACGTTTCTCCAACAACATCTGCTCAGCGCCTTCTCCCATTTACAAAGGAAGGTCCACAAAGGTACCTCCAAGTGTACCTGCCCTACCACCCTCCATCAAGTCTGTCTCAAGAGCTCCCAGGGTTTTGACAACAGCAAGGCAGCGGATGCACTAGGACTCCTTCTCATCTTGCAACAGCTCTGCCTCATTGTTTCCGCCTGTAGCCATCTGCTTCTCATGTCTTATTCTCAGATTGCAGATCTGCTGTGAAGCAACCCACTGCCTTCCTTCATGTTCACATAGCACCTACCAGCAGCACAGGATGCTGGGTCCCAAGCAGGGATCCTAAGTGTTGTAGTAGAATAAGTCATAACATGCAGAACAAAAGCTGTTTACAGAGGACCTTGTTGTTGGAGCTTCCCAGATATGCTGCTGACAAAATAACATCACATTTCATAATAATTTCCCTGATGTGTGCCAGCTACAGAGCAGCCCTCTTGCACCAGTACAGCTCCAAAGTACCCTGTATCAAAGTCCTGGGTCTATATACAAAGCTGCTCAGGAGAAACAAGGTTTATATTCTGATTAATTGTTCAGGATGAAAATATGGGCTCTGACATAATGTAATAGCTATTTTGGCACAACTTTTGAGGAGCATGAGTAAGCAGCCTCTCCTAATTGATGTGCAGATCCTGGAGTGGGTAGTAACTGCATAATAGCTTCATGTTGTCTTCTGAAAGTTAACACAGATGTGAACCCTGTCAAACTAGTCCACAGTTACCAGCAGTGGCTACACACTGGAAGAATTTAATCCTGTTTCATCCATTATCTACATTTTCTGTCTCCCATGGAAAATGGATTAACACAGGACAACTTGGATGTTACAGCTGCAGTCAACACAAGTGATTCCAGGTCTTAACGGTGGCAGGAGGACTCAAGCAGCCGATCAAAATACCTTGGCTTAAAAAGTTACCATTCAGGAGCTGAGAGCGAGAACAGCCACATGTGCTGTTAGACCACAGCCAATGTGTATTAAGACAGCTTAACTTAGTCTATGGCCAAAGAGGTTAGTGTTAACCTGCATTACATCACATTTGCTATGAACTTTGCACACAGATAACTACTGCAGTATCGCTGACATCAGTAAATTATTACACAGAATTAACTAAACTATGCTTGAGCCGTAAGATGATTAGCTCAGTGAGCCAGTATATTTGGGACATGGTTCCTATGGAGTAAGCATAAAGCTCAAGAAAAAGAGCCCTGGCAGCTTATGAGAGCACTGGCATTACTGCTCATTCATTTAAGAAATGTGGTATGTCAAGAATCAGCCGTGTAAAGTCATCAAACCGGACTCATTGGTAAAGATGTCACTGACTGTAAGCATGGTACTTGTCACGCTTGCTACTGGAATGCTGTTTTTAAGACAGCAAACTTCAGCTACATACAGAAAACCAACCACAGGTCAACAACCATACAACTCACACGTCATTTTTACCATGTTTTTGTAAGGTCAGCAGTATCCTTTTGTGTTCCATCTTATCCAACAACCTAACATAACTGCAAGCTGCTACAGAGGAAGAGTCCTGCCTTCTCACAGTCTGGTTCTCAGCCCTCCCCAGGGCTGGGTCTTGTAACTGTGTGCCTGTAGCACCAGCTCTGTAAGGAGAGGGAAACTTTTTTTTTGAGCATGTGTGGTCCTTTCCCACTGAATCAGCGAGATAAATAGCTGCAGGGGGAGAGTTGGTTTATCAGTCAGCTCCTTCATGGGGTGCAGGACTGCAACTCGAGGCACAGATGGGCATGGCCATACCTTCCAGCTGCAGCCAGAGGAGACGAAGTGTAGCACAAAACCGCACCCCGCACAGTGCATAGTCCTTCTGCCAGCATTCAGAAAGTGAACTTTTACCCCACATTACTGCCTTGGAAATAAAGTAGTTAAGTAAGTGAGAAGAGGCTATTTTTTCCCCTTAAATTACTCAAATGATAGAAAATTACAAAGCCTCTGATTCCACATATCTAAGCTATAGAGGAGATGACTGGGCAAACACCGAGCCTCCTGCACGTTGCCTCTGAAAGCTACTGGAGTAGACAATACCAACAAATTGGTACAAATGCACTTTAACGTGAGAATGCACGTCACAGCGCAAAAGCATGATACAGTATAGCTCTGCAAATGCCTTTGTGTTCATGTTCTGAATTGTCCCTCTTATAGAGTCCCCCACACCCAGACCAAAAAAAGATGCCTAAACAACATTTTGTGCATGCCATGCTCAGTAGTAAAGGGGAAAGCTGCCCCTTACCCCTGCAGCCACCCAAAACTCCTGGGCAGCAGAAACTGGTGCAGTTTTCAGGGCTGTTTGAAGGCCTGTACCTTACATCCAAAGGCAAGTCAGCCCATATGAATTGGTGCGATGCCAGCAGTCCAGTCCCAAAAAGCATGGGACTTAGCAGCTGGCACATACTCCTCACATATGTGCAATAAGCCTGACATTTTCTGGGGAAAATTAAATCTGTTTCCCCTTGCATAGCAGGTTTGCTCTTGCAGAGGGAAGCAGCAGTATGCAGCTATACTCCCATGCTGGGAGTAGTTAAACAGTCCTCTTGCCAGAAAAGCTGGGGACCACTTTTCTTTGTGACAGTAACGGCTGTGGCAGGATGTAAAACAGGAACACAGCAGCATAAAGAACGCTACCAAATAAATCACAAAGGCCAGGCCAATTTTTGTGAAGCAACTCTGCTGCCTGCAGATATAATTCTCCCTGCGTGTACTGTCCTGTGCCTCTCTCCAACAATAAACTCAGCCGAATACGCCGGAGTCTGGGTTCAGTCTTCGGTTACAACGGAGAAGGGGATCTCAACTACTAGTCGGTATCAGCAAGTTGAACCAAGGGTCCCTCCGTCTTTCTACACTTTTCTCCCAGCCTCTGTGAATGCCTCACACCTTCTGGCAGTTGTACTGTCACAGCTGTCCAATGTCCAGATTTCAGAAAAAGCTGTGCAATAAACCTAAGAGCTATAAAAGGTCAGTGTGCAACAACAGAAATCCCAACTCCATTACTAGCTCCCGATTTGATTCAGAACATTCCTTAACCACGCGAATGCAGAGGTGAGGCAGAGCCTTCAAAATGCTTTTCATTAAGAACTCAGCATCTAGCAAAGCTCCCTGTAAACTGCATATAATTTAATTTCTGCATTACCCTGTTTCAGTTTCTCATTACCAAATATCTTTCATGTTTTAATTCACATGACATTAGATTTGCTGCACTAAATGAGCACCTTCTGAACTCCAGAATAAAATGGAGGTTAATTACTAAACCAGATTTTTAAGTGAGAGTAAAACTCTATTAATGCCTAAAGCAATGCTAAACTTGACAACTTAATTGAAGTTAAGCATTGCAGAGTTAAACTGCCCCAACAGCTTTATTCAAGCAGCAGCTCACACAGCGAGACCTCCCAGGATCCCACGTTTTACCCAGATCACAGAGGAATGGACTCCTCCTGCTCCCAAATCTTGCATTTGCAGTGAGATACTCAGGTGGCATTCTGAGATGTCCTTGTAAGCAGATGTCCAGACCTCTCCCCTCACCCGCTTCTCCTCATCTCCCTTGCACACACCACTGAGCCTTAGAATAAAGAGGGGAGACAGACAGAAGCGACGAGGTAAAAAGAGCTCTCACTGCAGGTACAGGTAAGAGGCAAAAACTACAGTCAAAATCTGCCAACATCTAACATTCACATGGCATTAATTTGGTCACCAAGGTACCTAAGAGCTCAGTCTTACAGCATCCTGCAAGTGCAGCTATTACTGCATGCTGCTTACGATCCAAAGTCACCCATGTGCATGAGAAAAGCCCAAAGTAAGAAGGACCATTGACACCACCAGATCTCAGGCTTGCTTGGAGCTTCTAGATGGCAATAAGTAATCAAGTCTCTTCCGCAGAAAGTGCTGCTCTGGGAAAGTACCCTTAACTTTCTGCTTATTTCCTCGATAGTTATTGGAAATGCAAAAGGAACGAAGTCTGGAGCAATAAACATGGTTTATTTTCTATAGTTGATAGTTTGCTATTGCCAGTCAACTCCAGTTACCAAAACATGTCAGAGCTTGGCAGCACAGAGAACTGAATGCAGCCTCAGAAAACACAAACTGGACACTATAGTCAGCACAGGTCCACTTCTGTATCTGATACCAAGCGAATCAAGACGGCTATGGCATCGCACAGCACTGGACTCTTACTTGCTATTGACAGTGTCGTTAAAGATCTGCATTTAACTGCTACACTTTATTTTACCCTGGAAGGCACCTCCAAAGTAAACTTTCCCAGTAATTCCAATAAACCTTTATGCTAAAGAACATACTCTGTAAGATCTCCAGTCTGTTGGTCCTTGAAGCTGCCAAAACCATAGTCCTAGATCCCTGCATGATGCAGGACAGCCAAGGCAAGATCAGTCTCGACTGAAGCTTAGATATTCAATTCCATGTGCTCTTTGTTTAATATAGCCTGGCAGAAGCTTATTGTACACTGTCCCGACGAACACAGACACAGTTGCAGGTTACAAAAAGGCACAGCACACTGAGGAGCCAATTCTAAAATTGCCCGAGAGCGTGATATGGCCAAAGTTCATGTTTACCATTTTAGAAGTAATTTTGACTTCAGTGTATGAATTCATAGCAGACAAGTTTGTGCTGGTGCATCAAAGAACTGGAATATTTTAGTCAACAGCCTCATGGAATTATTATACATGTTAAACAGTCCAGATAACATCGCAAGCAATGAGCATCTGTCAGATGCTCTGCACAAACACTGCCAAGGTACAGCAGCACTGGACACAACCTCTGCACTGAAGCTGAAGTGCTTATTAAATGTAATGTTATGTTGTAGGGTGCTCTGCATCCATCTGCAATGGGGAATGACAGAGCAAAAGAACTACTTTGTGTCAATCAAGATTGAATGAAGACAAGGAAGAAGACTTGGCAGCCTTTGAGCCAGGACTGAAAAGGACACAGAAGTTTTGCCCACCAGGTCTTTAACTATGCCTGTACAATCATTTGCTTTTGGGACAAATTTCAACAGTTTAGATAAGCACTAACTCCACTTTTCCATCTCAGAAAAGCAAAGCTGAAGAAGTCCAAGTTGCGGAGGAGGTGTGCAGCCTCCTGCATACTTGATCTTGTGCATACTGTGATACATAAATCAGAAAACAGTATGTATGAGTTACACATAACTTTAAAAAAAAAAAAAAAAAAAACAAAAACACACCACAACAAAAAAACACACTTTTTTACTGTGAGGGTTATCAATACTGGAACAATTCAACCAGAGAAGTTGCAGACTCTATGTCTTTGGAGATACTCAAAACACAAGGAGACATGACTCTGAGCAACCTACTCAACATGATGAGCAGCAGAGATGGACGAGATGATGTCCAGAGGCGTCACCTCAGTAACTCTGTGATCCTACACAGCCACTGGGAAAAACGTAGGACTGTTGAAAATAACCCTATTCCAAATTTTCATAACCTGTCCACATGACATCTCATATTAGACTAACAAAGCTGTGGTTGGCTTTGAGAACAACCTAGTCTGGATTCAGAAAGCTGCAGCCATGTACAGCTCCTTTTTCAGAGAAGCCACACAAGCACTCGCTATAGCAGTGGGCTCTACACAGGAGTGCTCAAGGAACTGTTCTTCATGATTTAACCTAAATACTCATCTCTCAAACGCCTAAAACTTTCCAACGCCAAGAACTTTATCACTTCCCTTCACCTCATTTAAAAAACAAAACAAAACCAAAAAACAAAAAAAACAAACAAACACCAAAACAAAAATGCACTACCCAAAAAACCCCAACAAAGCCATAAGCCAATGCTATCATCAGGACATCAGAATCTAAATGGGCAGTTAAGTCTTTTGGAAGTGGGCAGGGAGGAGAAAGAAAAATCTCACTGATAGTGCTCTTCCTCTGTTAAACAGACTATACTGAGATTCCGTTAATTCTGCATCTCATGTTGAAAAAATTATGCATTTATCTTTTTCTAGTGGGATTTTTTACTTGGAAAAGTAGTATTTCAACAAAAGTGGAATATATTAAAATCACAGTGTCAGGCTCAAAAGTACATCAGTTTTAACAGCTTGCCATATGCTGAACACTCTTCTCCCAATCCAGCAACATACTCAAACCATGAGATGAAACTTAAGCACAAAGAGTCTTGACAAGCACAGTTCACGTGCTGGATCGGGGTAGAGCATTCCCGTGTTTGTTACAGCCCTGGGGCTGCAACAAGTTTAAACCTAGGAGTACAAAACCAATTGAATTATTTAGGATTTTGAAATAAAGAATACATGGAAGTGTTTTGCTGAATAGAGGTTTGGTCAAGGGAAGTCTTTAAACATAGGCTTAACTTGAGCTGGCGTTTAAGTCTGTTCTCTTTGAAAGAAGCCTTGGTATGAACATGGATGCTTTCTTTAGTTTGCAGCTCCCACTATGCCAAGGATTCAAAGGGGGTGGGGGAAAAAAAAAAACAAAACAAAAAAACAAACCAACACACACAACCAAAAAAAGCAGCCTACAGTAGGCATTTGCTCAGGGAGAATGATTTTGGGAGAGACTGTATATCATTTTAGTATTTAGATTACTTTTCCAACTTCAAACAAGCCCAAGTTGTTTCTAAAATTCCAGGTCATAAACCAGCACATAGTTACCTCCCTGAATTTTAACTCAAATTCTCATTTTCATCTAACAAGATACTAGGAAACAGAAAAGACCCTCTTACCCAAAACTTTGATAAAAGTCAGTTCAATTACCCAGATGGCTTTCATTCCACTGAAAATACTAAACCAGCAGTTTGCAGAGCATAGCATTTTCCAAGTACACAAAATAAAGAGAAAACAATACACAAGTGGAAAGTGCAAATGCTGAGCCCGGTACATTTTTTCTCCGGCAGAAGTGCAACACAATCAATACAATCTTGCAGTTCGAGCGCACCCATCTTTCTGCTGCCAAGGGTGCTCTGCAACTGTTAAGTGCCACCAAATAAAGTGCACACAATTCCTAGTTCAACCACTTACTTGTTCCCATGCTACTTGCAAATAAAGGTGGAACTGCATTTCTACCAGACAGCCCGCAGAGCCCGGCATTCCCTATGGCACTACAAGAAGCCAAAGAGCACCTACTGAACAACCTGTATGTTTTGGATGACTCTGCCAGCAGCCAAATTTAACATTTCTCCAAAGCGTAGCCTGATTCTGTAGCTCTTAAGTACAGTGAAAACTATCTTAAATTAAATAGTGATTACAGAATTGGAATTTCCAGAGCTGTGAAAGTCCTTGCTACAAAAAATAAACCCACTGAAAAGAGACAACAAGGACAGATACTGCAATTTTCTGCACTGTGTTATTTAATAAACCTCAATGAAAAGGTATTAAATTACAGATGGGAAATGCATCAGATAATTGTATGACAACACCAGAAAGCATTCAAATCCACCAACAGCAGAATTAGAAAATTGATCGGAAAGATCAGCAAGAGATGAGCAAGATATGAGCCATGGAAACATCCCTCTGCCGCTACAGATGGATATTCATCCCTTTTACACGGCATCTCACTAAAACGTTTCATAGCAACGGGGCAGGAGTTACCCGATAGCAGGGGGTGAGACTGGCAACCATACAAACCAGCACCATCCTCCAGCTCATGGCACGTCTCAAAAACGAGATGAGAAAACGGGCAAGTGAGCAAACTCAGCAGTTAAACGAGGAGGAGCTGTAAGAGATCACTGAAGCATTTCTTTAGATCATTAATGTGTTTTTTTCCTGCAGTACCGCCGGTTCCCCACATCAGGCGGCCAGGATGGCACGAAGAGCATTGCCGCGACCTGCCGAACACCGCACCGTGCCGACAGCACGCCGACGCTCTCGCAATCCTTTGGGAGAGCGGGACCCGCCATCTTGCGAGCGCCTCTGTCTCTGTGCCTACCTAAAATAGCTGCCATGCCCAGGCTGGCCCGGAGAAGCTCTGCGTATGAAATGGTGGACTGAGCTGAGACTACAGCCGCCGTTTGCAGCTCACCGCACGAACCACCTTTCCTCACCGGCCTCCTCTCACTGAGCTGGTTCGCAGCGCGACACGCGGCACAGCAGAACGGCGTTCGGGAACATGAGATCAGTGGACCTGTTCCTCTGCGGGTCTATTTATAGTCTGGAGCGGTGCTGCAACACCAAAGGCCAAACGGTCCGCAGTTCCAAGGAGCGAGTCCCTGAAGATCCCACCCGAGACCCAAGAATGGACCCCCCCGGCCCCAGACCAGTGCAAGAGGTCAACTGCAGGCCTGGTACCCCAGCACAACTCTTACAGAGCACCTTCGTTAGAAAGGCTAAGCGAGAGATAATTAGCAGTCTCCTCCACAAACGAGGAGGACTCCTTTGGAAAGACAGGAATTACTGCCTACCGAGAGGGATCTCTCCCAGAAAGCAGGCAGCTGCTGCGAAGGCAGAGTGGCCAATTCCTTCGGGAAATACCAAAAAGGGTGGCAAGACCCTCCCCAGCTCTGCAAAGGAGCAGCAGCACCAGGCCCGCTCCAGCCAGCCCCATTTTCTTTGCAGGGGCAGCTCCAGCGCCTTCAAGATCTGCCTAGCAGGCAGGTCCGTTTCACATTTCTCTACTTTACTCGACACACTTGAAAAACAGAAAGCCCTTGCTGGCCCGCAGCATCTTCAGGGTGAGCAGCTCCCACAGCACAGCTTTGTACAGTAAATACCAAAAGCTGCATTAGCTGGGAACCAAATTAGCACTTGCAGAATAGTTTTGCAATTAAATTGAAACTGTAAATTGTGCAACAAGCTAAATCAAAAAAACAAGTTTGTGATAGACATACAGTCTTATTCCATCTCCTGCCTCACTCACTTTACTTCTTTGTAACTCACTTCTACACAGATTCAAGCTTCTCTTGCTGGACCACGAATGATTTCACCTTCCTAAAATGTTAAGCGCTCCTAAGAAGCGATGTATACTTGTCTTTGCTTTTAATATCCACCTTCGCCTGACAGCTTCCTCACCAATATATACCATTCAGAGAGGCCCCTTGGCCACCAGTACCATCACAGAGTCCATACCACCCTTGGCCTTCCTTGCCTTCCTGCAACAATTTAGGAATCTCTGCATTGCCATAACCCTAAGGACGTTCTCCCTTCGTCCACTACCTGTGCCCCAAATATCACCACTCGTATTTCAAGCAGGTTCCCATATTTCACGCTGTGACCCCAACTACAGAGATTTGGACAACTGCCTTTTAGAAACAGATGGAGCTGAAAACGATCTGATTTCCGAGCACATCTTCTTTGCTTCCTGGCAGAGCTGTTCCACTTCGCACAAATAACTATTTTCTGGAGCAGGGTGAGAACGAGCACAGGCGAATGCTCACTCCGCTGCGTTACCAAGCCACTCCCGCCCCTGCCAGTTCCGTGAATACTGTACAAGGCAAAACAAACCAGCTTCTGCAAAAGAGACGCCTCCAAGAGCCCATGGTTTACTGGCTTGGGCACTCCAAAGGGTGGTGGACACGTTCAATCCCATGTTTTGAGTCACAGACAGGACTGGAACTCAAAACTTCTGTGTCCCGAGCAGATTAAGCCGGGGTAGAGGGATGTCGTACTACCCGCTCTTCCTCATCTCTGTAAGAGCAGACCTGTCGCTCTGAGAAAAGTTTAGGAACAGCTCACCTAGACCAGACAACCAAATCTTCAAGGGACAGCGTTCAACAGCAACACCAGCCCCTCACATCCTTCGCTGGCTGACTCATGGAATCCCCCGCTCTGCATGCTGGTTTTCACAAGCCTTTTTTGAAGCCACCTTTCTGCCATGCATTCGGTAAGGAACCTAGACAACTACCTCGTGGGGTTTTTTTTTAATTCCACTAGGCAGCAGAACACATAAAAATGAGATGATGCAACACTAAACCAAAGTTCCCCTGATGAATATAGCCCTAGGTGCCCAACAGGATGTGACAGGTGGACAGGCGGGCGAGCCGAGGAGGAGGATGAGGTCACGAAATGAGCAGTTGCACAGCATACTACTAATCTTAAATTCCAAACTCATTATGCACAAGCCTAACAAACAAAGGAGCAGCTTAACAGATTTACGATGTGCCTTCTCCAAGGGTGGAATAATTATTTATCAGATAGCAACCTTCGCGTTACAACAGCAATAAATAAATAAATGATCCCAGCAACTCTCCTGAGCTGTGCCACTAGATAGACGGACAGCTGGGATGTGCCTTTAGCATGGCTGAGCTTGGGTAGAATTTTAAGTATTTGGTATAAATAAAACAAAACTTGCTAGACCGAGCAGAAACCCAAACACAGTAGTTAATTGTATCCCAGGGGATCCACTACAAGAGCCCCACAACCCCTGAACTCCTTCCAGCTTCCAATGAACAGCACAAAAGGTTTTTTCCCTTTGCTTTTTCTGTAAGATCATCCCCTCCTGCATGTGTACACATCTCAATTACCGTTCCGATTTCCTTCTCAGATTGCAACTGCTATTTATTCAGGCTGAAATTCACAAACATTATAGAAAGGGTTTGGTTTGTTCCCTCCTCTACCTCTGTATTCCTAGTTTGGCTTTACAGTTGTGTATTACCATGCAGGGACACATCCAGAAAAAGTATTTCCAAAGTCAGTCATATTTTATACAAACTCTCTCCTTCTTTATTTAGATAAAATCCAAAGAACCCTGAAAGAAAATAGTAAGTGTGCACAAAACATGCTCAGCCGGCCTCTCCCACTCAGATGTCTCAATGATCCTTTTCCATCTCTACAGTACTATTCCAACTTCCCAGTTTGAAGCTCCAGGACCCCAAACCCCTCTTGCCCATATTCCCCATCTCTTGCCATCTGACAGCTTCTAAAGTCTGCTCCCATCTTCTCACGCTGACAGTGTTCCCAGCTGATTTAGCTCCATCCCAAGGTTTCTAGCCAGCTGCTTCTCCTCCAGAGAGTGTGACAGTAATTCCTATTTTCTCTATGTGTTTACATGTTACAACAGGATGGCTGGGAATAAGATTAGTAATGATCATCCATCATTCCTGTCTCCATTCTCTGAAGCATCCTTCAGAGGGTCTCCAGATCCCAACAACCCTGCCCTGCTAGGTTTCTACCACTCGTACAGCAGTTTGCCTTGTCACATACGGCGAAGACAAGCAGCGGTGTCTCAGCACCCAAGGGTTACGATACAGTCTCTCTTATGGGCGTGATGCTTTAAACACACTAAACTTGGTAAGCTTCCAGCACCTAAGTGTCTCAAAGCTGATCAACATCTTTCCAGATAACCAAAACACTAATTTTCACCCTGTAAAGTCCTTTTCTCACAGAATCAACCACAAATAAATTCTTTAATGTAACAGTAGGCCAAACCAGGCATGTAATCATTGCACCGAGGCAAGCGAAGCAAAGCTTGCCTCTCTAGGTTTGAACAGATACAACCCTCCTTCCCACCCCCGGCAAGCGGAGCAGTCTCATCCCAACCAGTCTCACAGATGGTCTGAGACGACCAGACCCCCCCAGCACGCTCCACCCAGCCACACCAGCCTAAGCAGCTGGTTCAGGTGGGTTTATGCCCATTTTGTGTCAAAAGAGCAGCACGGAGGCACAACGTACCTGTGAAACTAGAGCACCAGTTTTTGGGGAGCATTTAAAAAACAGGAATCCAGTTCTTCCAAGAGACGGGAACTGCCGCATCGTCTCAAATGCGACTGTCTCCCTTAGCCGAAACGTCCCTATGAAATACCGACTCCAGGATTGATCTCCAGCTGCCTGACAATGTACCTGTGGTATTCTAGAGTAAGAGAAAAAAGGTCTGAAAAAGAGCTATTTGTTCGTTCTTGATGCTCATTTCCCCAAGTAATACAGAATTCATGAACTCCACATCTGCAAATGTATGTTTGTCTACATCATAAAGGAATAATTTTCATGGGAACTGGAAAAAAAAAAAAACAACCTTGTTTACTGTTAGAGGCTGTTAATTACAACATTAAAATAACTAGCCCAAACCCGACATTAAACTTGCATTCTGTTTTACATAGCACTATACGCAACAATCATCACAGCAAGCGGCAATGTTGGCTCACGCTGGAAGTAATTATATATCACAGAACACATTTTTGCCCATCAACCTGCCAGTCCAGTCCACGCAGCAGCTGTGAGCAGGAGGTCAGGGTGGGGGGAACCTATAGAGGGTTTCTACATTACCACTTACCACCAGAGAAAAAAAAGCTATAAGCCACCAGACCCTGGCTTGTGTGCTTGGCAGAAAGCTGCTAACACAAACGTTACAGCAGCCCTTACAGCAGAGATGTTACCAGAAAAAATGAGCTGCATCCAAAGGCACTATTGGTGGTTACGTATTAGCCAGCAGTTGTACTGCAAGCCTTCCTTATTAATCTTCACAATTTTTGCACTTGTACCAGTGATGCCCACACCATCCTCTTTCACTCGGACGCTCCTACGTCCTCTTTGAAATGCCTGTTCTGAGGTGAAGCCCACAGACATCAATGAATAGGGCCTATGCAAGTCACAAGCTGAAATTCTGGTCAAAGATACTGGGACAGAGCCCTTTCAAAAGGCACCCCAAATTGCTAGTGCCCAGCGACAGCAAGCAGACCCGTGGCACGTTTAACACAGGAAACCACATGCAACTCCCACCTCGGAGATGGGCTGGAGGACAGGCTGATCTGTTCCAGACTGCATTACAGTCTTTGGTTACAGCGAACCTAAATATTTCAGTCTGGACACTCAAAGCAGCCTCAGCTTTTTTACAGCTGTTACAGATAAAGCAGTCGCATTTTTATATCATGAATATGCAACAATATTCCTTTTCCTGTGCTGGTTTCCCCTGGTATGAAACGAAGGGTAAAACTACATGCAAGCCAATGATTGTCCTGTTACTGTTTAGCTGCTGCGATTATTTAAAAAAAAAAAAATAAAAAAAAAAAAATCACAGTTCTCATATAATACAATAATGATGCCATAGTTAACTATCCAGCAAAATCTGCCATGCCATACTGCTTAATCACATTTTCTTTGTTCCAGCAAAAATGATATTAAAATACAGGGAATTTCACAAAAAAAAAAGTGTTACAACCAATGTATTTCAAAAACTTTTTTAATCTAAAATAGAATGAGACAGACAATAATGGCCAGGAGCCTGAACAGCTTAATGGAAGTTGGACCCTCATTTTGTTCTCAACACTGAAGCAGCAGATAGTTCTCGGAAGACTGTTAACAGCCAACACAAAATTTCAATGTTTAGCAGAACAGTAAACAGAAAATTACTCCTTCCGTTTCATTTTCAAAGTCTTAAAGTGTGTTGCTTTGGAAAGCAAACCTAGAAGTAGGAGGACAGCATAGTAAGTGTCGGACAGTAAGTTTCTCCTGCACTCTCATTCTTAAGCAGCTGTACAGATTTCTTCCCATTAAACTTTTAATCGTAGAACATGGTGAGAGGACAGATTTGTTTATAAAATAACGCATCTGCAAGTCTCTTCTGCTCTCGTTTCCCAATCTCCTTCCAGACCCTGACCAAACTGTACAGCAGGAATTAGTCACAGTGCCTACTACGGTGATGGAACAGACCTCCCAATACATCACCCTAAGCGCCAAATAAAAACATACACAGCGCAGAATAAGCTCCACAATGACTTGTTAATGGCAACTGGTAGGTTCAGAGCAGCCCCAAAAATTCTCATCCAGAGGCTTGTGACATTACCTCCACTACATGCAGAGAAAAGAGGAGTACCAGGGGCACCCCAGCTATCCATCAGCAGGGCTGCATGGGTTTATTTTCAGCCACTTGAAAGGCAGAAGAATATACTGATTCAAATTATCACCTGGATTCTGTAAATCCATAGTAGCCAGCTAAGGAAGCTTCTTGCTCACCAGAAAGGCACGCATTTCTTTCATGCAGAGTGCATATGTACTTAGACACAACTAATCAGCCAGCAGTCCAATAAATAAAAAGAAAATACATGTGCACGCTAAAAGACGCAAAGTCAGTGCACTCAGCTCATCCTCAAAATATCTGTGCACTCTATGATTAGCTTGGCAGCTAAACAAAGTCCTCCCGAGGAAAGCAGGCTAGGGAAGCAAAAAGGTGACGTTCAGTAGTTCGTATCAAAGCAAATGCTGAACTGACTTTCACGGGCTATTTCTGTTTCCTTGCTAAATAGCAAAGGCCTACTGCTAATAACAGAGCCAGTTTCGCAGAAGAGAAAAGGTCAACCAGGATCTCTCACCATGGAAAACACTCTGCTGCAGGCAGGGAGCAGCACCGGCTCCCACTATAAAGAAATACAAAGAAATACCGCTTATTGTCTCCACATGTTTATACAATAGGCACTCCAATTGCAGCCTTTCCTTTTAAGACTGTTTTCAAAAATAAAAGGAGTACAAAAAAATGTGGCAAGGGTTTCCTTCCCAGTGAAGCGAATTTGAGGTGCAGAATAAACATGGGATTATTGACTCACTCACAAAAATGTTACCGGAGAGATGTCAAAGAGACATACTTTTGGCTTAGCTCTACTCCCACTGACGTCAGTTAAGACTTTTACCATTGACTTCAGTCAGTGCTAGCCTACATATCACTTTAAAGTCAGCTATTATTACCTTTTAGTGTAAAATATGTAATGTTCCTCTGTAACAGACGGAAAAATATTTCAGGAACTTTTAAAATCTGTTCCTCCAAGATACTTTTTTTTTTTTTTTTTAAACATACTGAGACGTGGTTCCTGGATGCAAGCACATGTGACCTGTTCTAAATAAAGGACACTTTCCACTTCTTGCACAACTGGAACAGATATAAGCAGTAGCTTGAACAAACTGCATTGCAGAACCCAACCGGAATATAAAACACTTGAACAAGATCCATAAATAGCAGTAATATGAAAAGACTACCTCCAATAAGGCACAAACGCAATGTTGAGAAGCCTAATGTAATCGGGTTCAAACGTAATCATGCTGCAAAGTTCATTTACAAAATTAAATTTGATGATCTGCAGACTAAGGCACTTCAGAAAAGTCGTCTTTGGCTCCAGAGTAAGTCCACATTTCAAAAATGTGTGCCTCTGGTAAAATTAGTATTTCCTCAACAAACTCTGTGTATTAAAAGGGAAGTTTTAACTAAATCAAGACTTCAACCTTTAGCACAGCACCAGAAGCAGGGAGGGAGGTTGAAGAGTGCTTTATAGGGGATCCTAACAGATAGAGATGACTTTCTAGCTGATAAGTAAAATATTGAAGGCCTACATTAAAAAAAAAAAAAAAAAAAGGCACTTGGACACCAGGAATGATGAGAATTTTATAAAAACATCACTGCTTTAGTAATGACAAACTCTACATCTCAATGTTATTGCTCACAAAGTAAGAATAAGCTTCCTAAAAAATAATCATGCAACATAAAAGCATTTCCTAATAATTTTTTCCACTAAAAATACTTCAGTAACTGGATCATTCAGATGCTTTTTGACCAGTCTGAAAATAAGTGAGCTGCGAAAGGGCAACAGAAAATAGCACAAATAGCAGTAATTTACCTGTAAGTACATGGTTTTATTAAGAGCAAGGCAGTAAATTAAAACAATAATTTGCTGGCACTTGCTAGGTCGCACGTGCCCTCCAAATGGACACACATTACAGAAAACCAAAACACAGAGAAAAGCAACTAAATACAGAATTTTTGTCTGTGTTTGGGACCTGTGGGTTAGTTCAGATCGCTCTGCACAAAGGCAGACTGTAAGTTTTTGATACCGGAATCATCGCTTTAGTAAGTCAAATGATTTACAGAATCCACATTACTAGTATGAGGGATGCAACTTAAGCCTACAGGACCCTGATGGCTGCGTGCAGACACGTCAGGATCTGTGTTTATTTTTGGTAATAACTGACAATTTTCTTCAACTGATTACCTGAAAATAAAAACCCCATCGATTTCATTGTGCACTGCTTGTACCAGAAATCTTACTTTACTTGTTCATTACACAAACACATACATATTTAAATGTATGTGCTTATAAATTAAAACTATTACCCTTCAGGAATACGGCAGGAGAGGAATAAAATATGAATGTGAGAGGGGGGAAAAAAAAAATCTCTCATTGACTTACTGGCTAGTTTCTTCCACAGTGAAAAGTGACTCTGGAGAAACCAAAGTGACTGAAACATCTTCTCAGTTTTCAAAGACATTCAACCACAGCAAATTCCAGAGAACCCTTAAATGCATCTAGCACTTAGCACAAGAAGCTAACTTCTCATGAGTCTGAGGGGTTTAGGAAATATCGTTGGAAGTGATGTATCTCAGCTCCATGTATTCTCTCCATCCCTTGTGATTAAAGCTTTTTGCTGGGCTTACATTTTTCCTTGGCCTCTAGCAGTCAGTTGTGGCTTGGCCTAAGTTAGTACAGTATTTACTGCAAAAAGCTTTTATTATCAGACCCCTTGCGGCTTTGGATTGCAGACTTGAATTATGAAATATGGATGGAGTAACTGCGAGAGCGCACTGAAGGGGAGAAATCTTTAACTGGATGTCATATATTGAAAAACAAGCAAGCTCGAGGAAGCAAGTACAGGAGTTATACAGAATGAAGGACAGCAACACTGGCAGGGCTGAGTTAAACTGGGCAACAAAAAAAGTTTCTTCTTGGTGCAGAGCACTGGCATTCTTACATATTTCTGAGCTGGATGGCTTTTTCTATGTACTCACCATTTCAGCTGCTATGAGTAAGCCAAGGATGCTTCTCACCTCTTACGTTAGAAAAGATCAGAGAACGCCCTGAATGTTGCTAGGAAATCAGCAGTTCTCACCAGGGAAGAAGAGCAGATTGCTATTTAGACTCATCTCCTAACATCAGCTATTGCCTCTGGTTTGCCTGCACCCCAGGCACCTTTCCAGAGCAAGGCTGCGGAGAAGACAGTAAGAAAGCAATTCCCATGGCCACAGTCCCATCGCTACACCACGCTGATGTGGTGCTACTCCACTGACTGCTGGGCAATTACTCCTGATTTACATCCACAAGAGAAAGCGGCACGGTGATGTCGGATACCCTTGATAATCATCAGTCAGACTGGTTTCAGGCCTGAGCAAAGCTGAAGGACTACAGAAGTCCTCTTCGATTACGATCTGCACATCATGAAGCAAACAGGTTTGTGAGCAACTTTTGTCTCCTGTTATCATCAACTTTTATCAGCCTGGCTCCAGGGACAGGTTTATACGGACCTGGCAGGGGTCCCTGGCTCCTTTGCTTCTTCATCTCCCGCAAGACCAAGAAGACAACCGAGACTCTACCTCGAGGTAAGAGCTGTACGTGAGCTGGGCAGGCTCCACGCTGAGGTTAGCATGACAGTTCACTATCTACCAGAAAAACCATGGGCTGTTATTCCACCCTCGGGGCTCCCTCTTCTTGTACGGACGGGTACGTGTGGAGAGACAGGGAGGCAGACTGGGGCAAGCTGGTCACTTCTCCTACCCAGCAAGCACTCCTAGAAACATCAGAACAGATGCTTGCCTGAGGCACCACCAGGATGTCAGGAAGACTGACATGGGAAAACCTTTAAACCCCAAGGGTGGGCAATGCTGGCTCTGCAGGAGTATCAAGTGAGAATGTACTGGGGCAATTCAACTCTAGGGAAGTCTGACGTGACGGCATTTAGAAGGCGGCCAAGTACTGCAGTGCTTCATTAGAGTGCCTTTATCCATCTTCCTCTGAGAGAAGTGAACAACGCGAGGATGCATCCAGGTCCCAAAGCATCAAGTCACAGGAATTAAAAGCAGTTGGAACATCTGTGCAAGGTCAAATGCAGACCTGCCATCTAAGTTCCATGCCCACGCCATCTGAAGGCATAGACAAACTGCTGACAAAGAGGACGACTTGTAAAGGGACAGCTCCTGCGCACCAGTTAGAACCCATGGCTGGTGCAAACAGGGCTATTTCACAACAGCTCGAGGCATCAGTGCTCCAGGATCTACCCCGCGACCGCTGCACCCCACTGGCGAAGTGGGCACAGAAGCCAAAGCCCTGCGGGTCTCTCCCAGCTGCCTCCACAACAGCTGGAACCCACCACTGCTGGTGAACCCATCTTCTCCGCACTCTCCTCTCTCCATACATTAGCCTGGCTCCTGGCTAATTACCTGGATAACGGCGACTTCCCTGCACAATCACGGAGGGCAGAGGAGTTTTGGCAGCTTTGGTTAGGTCAGCTGGCCTGTCTGGCCGCGAAAGGCTGCGCATCACCACCACCACATGCACCGTTTCTCGGCGATACCAAAGGTTCAATGCAAGACAGGGCTGCCATGAAGACGGGCCGCAGGAGGTGGCCACTGATTTGCCAGTCCTTGCAACAGTGACAGAAATTTTAACATCTTTTACCACAAGATCTTCAATGTTTCTTAAACATTCAGCGTATGACCGATAATTCATTTATTTACTTCTTACGAAGTCTGCCTGACAAGCAGTACAACCTAAGCAAGTTCTGGCACGATTTTTTAAAAATATTTACCTTCTCCTTCATTTTTCAGATGCATGCACAGACGGACGAAGAGCATCGTTCGAAACCGAAAAGCATGACTGTAGGTTCAGGCTAACAACAGACTTGATTGCAAACAAGACACACGCGCAGCGAACGACCTGAGGTGCGACGGAGTTCCGCTCAGGAGAGCGTTGTGACGAAATGGAGGGTTCCTCCTTACCGCCGGAGGACTTTGAATGAAAAAGCAGGGGAGGGAGAAGCTGCCATCGCTGACCGGAGCCGCTCCGGGCGCGGGAGCGCACCGGCTTTTTCCGTGCGGCAGCGGGCGGGCAGCCGGCACCCCGCAAGGCAGGGCAGCGCGCGCCGCCGCACTGCCCTTTACGGGCCGTATCTACGCGACGCAGCCGCTCCAGATAAGAATAAAGGGTGTATCGCGGGGGAAAAAAAATGCTTTAGGAAGAAAGCGACGCACCTAGGCAAAAGTTTCCAGTCCCCAAGCAATTACAAGTAACAAATCGGTTCTCAAAGTAAAAAAAACAAACAACAAACCGACAACAAAACACCAAAAACGCCCTTACATGCCACAAGACCTTGCAACAACTTTGCAGCTTTGCGCCGACCCCACCCGACCGCCGCCGCACCTGGGGCGGGGGGGGGGGCCGGGAACAGCGGCGGCGCCCACCGGGGCCGGTAAGCACACACACACCGCCCCCCGAGCCCCCCCCCCCGAGCCCCCGGGCGTGACAGCGAGGCACCGCACGGCCAACAATGCCCTTTACATAAGTCCGGCCCGGCCCGCCCTCCCGCCCCACACCGCCGCTGTCATGGCAGACAGCGCTAAATGGCCGCCCCGCGCCGCGGGGGTGCCCGTGGGGGGGTTGTTTTGCCGTTTACAAACGGCCTGGCTCGGCGCGGGGACCCGCAGCGCGGCGGCCGCCGCCCGTCCCACCTGCTCTTGAGGGGCTGGCTCTTCAGCTCGTAGTAGGTCTTGGGCTCCTCGTGGAACTCCTCGCCCACCTCGAAGTCCGGCACGATCCCCGACTCCGCCTGCATCGTCGCCGCCGCCGCCGCTGCCAGAGGGAGAGACGGGAGGTTACCGCCGCGCCGAGCCCCGCCGCGCCGCCCGCTCCCGCACACAGACAGCGCCGCCGCCCGCCCCGCCTGGGACTTGTAGTCCGCCCCGGGGCCGGCCCGGCCGCCTCCGCCCGCCGCGCACTACAACTCCCGCCGGGCCGCGCCGCGCCGGGCAGGGACGGAAAGGGCCGGGCCGGGCCCGCCGCTGCCAGCCGGGAGCGCGGGGGCGGGGGCGCCGCGCCGTGCCCGCCACCTGCCGCCCCCGCCCTTCCCTCGGCCCCCGCCCCGCCCCTGGGGGCTGACGTCACACGGCTCTGACGACAGGCAGTCGCTAGAGGAGCCGCGCATGACGTCACGCCTGTCCTCAACTACACACCAGCGGAGGCTGGGATCTCTGCGGCCAGCGCTCGGCGAAGCGGCCAGCGGCAGCACGGGGCGATAGAAACGCAAAGGGTGAGCTCCGTTACACCCTTGCGAACACCCGACGAGGTGCGATGACACCCGTCCCACATACCCCTGCGTGTCCAGCAGCACGACTGCGTTCCCGTGCGGCCTCAGCGTCAGGCGTTGGCTGCGTTAGTGGGGGTTGCGTTAGGCAGAGGAGGATGGGATGGCGTCGAACGCAAGCAACAGAGGGTGGGACATTCATGGTCATTTATTTCGCCAGGTACACAGTGATGCATGTTCGCGTCCCAGGACTGTTTGCGCTTTTCCCAATAAGTTCTCATCATGAGAATTCATGGCTCTAAGAGGCTTCCTTAAAATTTTACGTGCATTTATAAATAGGCAAAAACTCATAAACCTTGTGAAGAAAAGTGCAATAAAATGAAACATTGGAGAGCCAGCTGGGTTTCAGATACGCGCAGCAGAAAATTTTCAATGCCGCCTCATCTTCCAGATTGGCTCCTGGCAGGATTAGGAAACTAAGAGTAGATAATCTTTGAACACAGAGTTAAGCTTCTGCCACACTCCGTCCTACCCATAACAGGCATCAGGTCCCAGGTAGAACGGAAGGAGGAGGAGGATGGGAGGGTGGGCGAGGAAGCCTCGGCACGGAAGATTCGGGTGGCATCGGGATCAGCGAGGTCCAGTGCCGGCCCAGCCCCTGAGAGTGGCGGGGTTGGTCCCTCCTCGGCTTCAAAGACCCTGGGGGTGGAGGGTCCCATGCTGGACTTGTTAAAGGGTCCCATTGGGCCTTTCTTGTTTTCTTCACTTTGGGGTTTCCGTGGGAGGCCGCGGGGCGCTGGATTTGGGGAGCAGGGCTCCCGCAGCCCCCGCGGTTCCCGTGCTCAGGAGGGGTTGTGTATCAGCACTGACCATCAGGATGTTCCCCTTTCCAACGAGAGGGCAAGAAACCTTCCTCGGCTCCGTCCTGTCTCCTTACCCACTGTGACGTGAGGGTGACAGGGACCTTCCAGCTCAGAAATCTTGGAGGAAATTTCATTCATGGCATTTCCCCAGAGCTTTGACCTCACTAAATGAAGTCATAGCACAACTCAAAGGCCCAGGACATTTGAGGATGCTGTTGATAACTGGTGCTAAATAATTCTGGTGCCATCATACCACTCACACCTAAAATCGTACCACTCACACCTAAAATCATACCACTCCTGTTGTATCGGTGCAGTACCACTAACTCCGGCAGACCAGATAAGCCAGAAAAGAGGCTTTTCCACATGTCCTTTTCCTTGCTCACAGCTGACGAAGCTCCTCGGTGCTGCGCCGGCGACTGCTCGCACCTGGGCAGCCAGGACCCCCCCTGCACATTTCAGGCCGTGGGAGATTTGATAAAATAAAAACCAAGAAAGAATTTTAGCTTGGTTTAGAAACTTGGGTCCCAGGTTATTATGCAGCTGCCAAACTCCAAGCAATGGCTTAAGAGCAAGAATAATTGGTTTAATGAATCAGATAGAACAAATTGGATAAGGCCCTGAAGAATGTTCTTTTGAGCCCACATTGGCAGATGGCTGGGATAGCTCGACAGAGGAGTGGGCTTGCTAACAGTGCTTCGGGCAAAAAAAAGCCACCAACAAACAAACAATTAAAAAAAACTTAGAAAAAACCCACTGCTAAGCTACATTTACAGCCTGAGCCTCTGTGGTTTGGGGGTGTTTCTGATTAACGCTGTTTTCATGAGTGAAGAAATGTGCTACATGATTTGATGCAAGGGAGTAAGCAGCAGGACTCATCTCTTTGTAATGTCTTTGCTTCTGTTTCTCCAGGTGTAAAAATGAGATACTCTCTTCTGCTGTTCGAAATGTACAGCTTATGAGCTTTCAGCTCTGCGTTAATTATAGCGCTAGTTCTGAAGAGCTAAGATCGAGTATGCAAATATATATCCTAGGCAATGCTGCTTCACTTGAGATACCGCAGCTTCAGTAGGGCTGGCGTGTACAGCTCACAGGGAGAGGGGAAGCTGGTTTTCTTTTTATCAGACCATGAAGCTTTTATTTCTGTCTTTCATCCCTCCTCTGTGCGATGCAAAGTTTGTATTTGGTGTTTGGATAGGGGCAATTTCTCATTGCACCTGGGCTAACTGGGACCTTCACACTGTTTTGTGGAGTCATACAAAGCTTTCTTCTATTCATTATAGATGCCATTTGTGTTTATAATATTTTTTTAGAGTTTATCTTTCAGGTTGAAGGAACAGTACTTCTACTGTGCCTGAGCAGGATGCTAATACGTAAGCATGCCCAAAAAAACCCATGATGCTTGAAGGTGAATCCTATTATGCCAATATTGCAGTTACATTGCCATAAAGAAAATTGAATTAAACCCAAAATACACATTAGGTGAAATTAGAGATGAAGTGACTATTGTGTTGATGCAGGGTTTTGATTTCTGTATAGTTATTCTATATAGCTAGATTTCTGTATAGCTCCGTTGAGTGTTTTCCGGTCATGAATGTCAAATTGCTTTAGGGAGGTGAGCAAGAACGATTATCCCGTTTAGCAAAGTGAGAAACAAAACACAGAAAGGTCATTTGCCAAACATCAAATCAGTGGCAGAACGTGAACTTTAATCTGGTGTTTGCATTATGGGCACAACCCTACCGAGACTCTTACCAGGTAGGATTTCTGTAGCATCGTCACTCCACTAAGGGCAATGACCTATGAGCAAGTCCCAAACATTCTCTAGGAGGTAAAGTCAGGTTTAATTGGGCGTACAGCCACATAATCGGATTTAGGGGTCACTGGGAATGCAGAGCTTGGTTTTCTATTGGCTGAAACCAGCCTTGCTTTCAAGAATCTTTTAATACAAATTACAGCCAGAATAAAGCAAACAACTGCATCTATATTGACAACTACCTGTTAGTTTGTTCTCTGGAAGATAATATTCTGTTTTCCCACCTTTTTTTTTATTGTTCTTTTTTTTTTCCAATGGAATTAAATTTTCATGCCTTGTTAACTCCTTCATAGAGTTGCAGATTCACATCTAGCAATATAGGCAATGCCTATATGACACTTTTGTCTTGTTCTTCACCCAAACTGACATAACCCCCTCCAAAAGCCATGACCTACTGTGTCTGGGCTCCCCAGCTCTGCTTTGCTCCCCAGTGCTGTGCAGACATACTCTCTCTGGTCAGCATTGTCCAGTTATTTTTCAGCTGATGGGTCTGATATTGCTAAAGCTCTTAAAATATGTGTTCAGCTTATTAGACAAATTCCCCTTTTCACACTGGATTCTCATCAAGTCTGAGAAGGAAGCATGGTGGTTCAGGAGACTGAAGAACTTCATCCGTGCAGCTCCCAAGGAGAAGGGTTTATAGGAGACACAGCTCTTCCTCATTCTGAACCATCATTTCCTATGATTTCAGCAGTGATTTTCAAGATACTGTGGAGTGCACAATTTAACGTGCAGCAAGCATGTTGGGCAGAGCTGCTATTTTTTTCCTCCCTGTGATTACTCTTTGCAATTCCCTCATTTGTGGTACCTTCACTTACAATTTTCATAATTTGTATTTTTCTCCTTCTGACCTACAAGTACCATTTAAAATGGTTCTCCCATCAGTAATGGTACTCAAACCACGGTGTGGGGATCCCAAGTTGACAGCAGGGAACAGCAACATAGATTGATATCTCTGCCAGTGGGCAAAAAATTGACACTCGACTCAGCAAAGTTCCCAGTTTGGAAGAGTTCCCCCACACCAACTATTTGTGCATTCATCTGAAAGGGAAAGGAAGCAGTCAATACTGCTATTCAAAAAATAAACAGACATGTGACTTAATGTTGAAGAAAGTTCCCAGACCTTTGCATTCATACTCTGTATCGTACACTGTGAAATTCGGGAAGAGAACACAATTTACCCCTGCAGACTAGAAGACAAGAAGTCATTATCACTGTTTATCTCCCTACAAGGCAGAAGACTTGTTTAAAGCTTTCAGCATTGAAGACAGAAAGAAAGGTGGCATTTAAGCGAGAGCTTCCAGTACCCATGGAGAGGTTATGTACCATCTCCTAGGAACATCCCTGTCCCGGTCTTTGCCCTGCCAGCTGCATACATTGCCAGTTAGAATCTCCCATCCCCAATATCTCATCAAAATTGTTTCTCTCTCCCAGGTCAGACGTAGTAGAGAACCCCTCTCTGCCCGTGCTCTGTGTCATTCCACCTCCTTTCTTGTCCCAGTTTCTTTTTTCCAGCCACATCTGTTTCTTTGTAGATCCCCAGTCTGTCACCCACCCTCCTTCCCTCCCCAGCCGCCATCCCATCTCTTTGCCCACCCAAGATGCATTCCCCCTATGTCAGACCTCAGCTCCTTCCACCTCCCGGCCATACCCTCACACACACATTTATTCAGGATTTAATCACAGTTGCTGCCTACCCTGAGTGCCATTTGAACTTTGTCTCCCATAAGGTGCAGTTTTCGTCCTTTCTGCTACCGAATCAAAGGGTTTCCTTCTCCGCACTCCCTGCACTCAGGAGGAGAAACCAAGCAAGCATCTCAGCATAAGCTTCCTACACACAGCAGCTCAGAAGTGTAATGGCAGGGAAATCCTGCTCCCGTTTAGGATTGAAAATGTCCAAGAGGGATGAAACCCGTGGAAATTTAACTGCAGGCTACACTGCTGCTCTGCCATGCTTGAACCAGTTACGGTTTTTCAAAGAATCACCATTCAGCCTGATGGGTTGACACAAGAGCATATCTCTAACATACACGAAGACCAGCAGCCACATACAGCGAGAGAATTCCTCCAAGCTTTGCCAGTTCACATGCAGGGCTTTGCCAGACAGCCAACAGCAACCAGATGTTTTGAGAGGGAATCCAAAAGTAATTTTTTGAGGGAGAACACTGAGCCTGTCACCCCACGTCTCGGCAGGGCAGCCTCATTCCCCGCAGCCTGCCCCACACAAGATGATGTTGCCAGTTGTAATAATTTCCCTGCAAGGTTTGCATCTGCTTCTCTTAGAAAAAGTTTTGAGTTCTCAGATTGAAAATGGCCCCCTTCATTACACAAATACCCCAGGAGAAATAAGCAGAATTCATATTTTAAAATATCATTTCTAAGACTGTGTCATCAGTTTGGAACAAAATCTGAAACCCTGTCAGTCCCAGGGTGGTTTTATCAGCAGAATTGAAGGTGATTAATTCTGCAGCTGGGGCTCCTGAATGAATTGTGTTACTCTAATGAATCATCCACTAATTCCTAGTCCTCCCTTTCTTCATCTCTGCCATGTTTGGGTAGGTAATGGAAGAATTCAAGGGGGAACTGGACAACCTCTGTTGTTCAATATCCTTGTTTTGATTTTCACATGTTCCTCTTTCCAGACGCTAACTCATGACACTGATTAGCAACAGCAGCAGTGGCGCAAACAGAAGCTGCAAGAGCAATGTCATTCTGACTTGTCTTTAGGGGAAAAAAAAAAGAGCCTAGGCTGAGGATTAAGTCATTCCTTCTGGTTCTTCATCAAAAGAATAGCTTTCATGATTTCCACGTTAAAGACTGAGCTTGGTGCTCAAGGCAGATGTTCCTGGGTCCAAACGGAGGGCGTCGGGGGGTCACAACTGCCTCGGCAGGGACAACGGTCAATCTTCCCAGGTCTGGGGAGGTTTGGCGAAGGGGTTTACAGGATGGAGAAGAGACACCCGAGGACTCCCACCTTCGGTCCCCGGCCTGGAGAGGAGGATCTGACAGGCTCTAAACAGGGCTTCCGGCCAGCAACACCCAGTCACCCTTGGATCTGGTGGTGCGTTTGCAAGCTGAGAGGTAGGCAGTTGGCCTTTTCTTTAAGTGAAAGCTGAGGTTCTCCTCAGCTAGTATGTCTCTAAGAACTACCACCTTGAGAAAGACAAGACCAAAGCCAAGAACAAGGTCAAAAGAGCTGGCAGCAGGTTACCTGTGATCGACTCCTCCCAAGGACCAGAGGGTTATTCTCCCAGTGTGAAATAATTTGGGTCTTGCTCCTCAAAGACCACCTCAGGAAGGCATGCAAACTCATCCTGCTGAGCTCTGACGGGCTTTTGCAGGCTCCTTGGGAGGGAGAAAGGCAGCGGCAGAAGCAGCCAGAGCTGGACCTCGGCAGGCATCGCCACTGGCACGCGGACACAGCCATAAGCAGGCTGGGAACAACTGCTTGAAACTCAGTAAAAGTCCATGGAATAAAGTTTGTGAGGGCAACCTCGTTTGGCTAGCACGGCACTGCAAGTCTAGTTAATGAAACTGGTGCAAAGGCCAAAGCAGATGTAGATAAACCAGGTTAAACTCTCACTTGTGGTGATTTAATGTCATTCGGTACAGTATCAGTGCTAGTTAAACTGATTATAAAGTTAACTGCTCTAAATACATTTGCCCATGGTGCTGGTTTAACTAGACTGCTTTAAAATCAAAAGCAAACTGTACACCTCTGCCAATATTCCTCTGTCGTATTTAAACCAGTACAACCTGTAGAGACATGTAAGAAATGGCTTTTAACGAGGAGCAAAGTGCATCGAGAAAAAAGGACTTGGCCCAGCAGTGCTGGTCTCGGGCACCTTATTCGCAGCTTTCCTGAGAAACTGTGTCATCTTCACGTCAACAACACTTAGGTCTAAATTTGTTCCTGAAAATCCTATTATAAAAGGTGAGACCAAAATCACAGCCCATTTTTCAAAATATGCATAATCCCATCAATTTAGCGGGAAGGTGTTTGTTTTCTTTCCCCACCATCCAATAATAGTTTTGAATGGAAAATGTACAGATTTTTTTCAGTGAAAACTTTGTCAAGCTTTCTATTTTGATACAATCCTGTGAATGCTTCCTGTACTTCATCTGTCTTTTGAGAAGGACAAGTCATATTTGAAGAGAACAAGGCTTTTTTTTTTTAATACAGATTATACATTAGAAATATGAACATTTGTCTTAGTAGTCACAAGCACAAATACCCTAATATTTCTGCTTTACGTCAGGCCTTCACATACACATCATGAAACACAAACCCTCCCATAATGTCTTAGAATACTCACCCATCTGAAATCAGAATAAAATACTAAATATTATTCTATTAAGTATTAGAATACTCCCCATCTGAAGTCAGAATATGTTTGGTTTTTCCCATCTGCAGTGTTTCTATTGCAATTCACTTCTATGTCACCACCTAAAGAGTCTGTCTTCAAACAAAAACTAAGCCGAAAGTCAGAAATCCAAAACAAAAAAATAAGTCCTTAGTACATAAAGCCTGCTGAGGCTTGTGCGGTTTTTAAAGCGGAGGAATTAAAGGATAAGGGCCAATTTGCTGAATTTTTGTGTTACCTTTCACACTTTCAGATGTGCAAAAAGGATGGTCTCAGCTACCAAAACAGTGTGGCAAGTATTTTAAGTCCATATTATACAGAGGTAATTGGTAACATCAAGGGCCAAAACTATGCATAGTTGAGATCAAAACTGCCCATACAAAAAAAAAAGGATTCCCAAAACTCTTCTTGAATGATCATTAAATGCTTTGCTCATAACGTGTGCCTACTTCAGAAACCCCACAGGGATTTAATACTTCCCCCCTCCCCTTTTCTCAGCAGGCCATTTGATCTGAGCAGGCAGTGTAAGTCTGTGTTATTGCCTCCATCTACCTGGAAAGGAAAATTTTCCAGAGGACTTTTTTCTTTAAAGGCAAGAGCCTTTGTTAAAAAAAGGGGAATTTAAAGGCCTGATAACTCAGCCCGACGTGCTAAATGTGGGTCTGTTGGATCCACTGCCTATTTGTGAAGGAAGGCACCTGATTCATCAGCCGTGAAGAAAGGATGCCCCTTCCCTCAGCATAAATCCAGGGATGGGTTTGAATGTTCACCACAAATATGTGCATACAAGAAGCAGAAAACGAGGCAGTTTTCCCAGTAATATGCCTCTGTATTTTTCCCCCTCTATTTTCATCCCTCCATCAGCTCTTACTCTACACTTTATCTTCTGTGTTCATCCAGCACTTGCTCCTATCGCTTTTGGCCTGTGAAGAGGCAGGGCACAATGCACACATCAGCTCTCGCTTGGATCTTCTCTGGTCACCCAACTAACCCCAGGGAACCTAGAGGTAGGGCTCGATCGCCCTCCGTGCTCTTTGGCAAGGGTCCCTTTGACTGCAAGACCACAAAGCTAATGACTAGCATTAGCTTTGAAACCTTGGGGAGACTTGATAAAGAGTAGCACAGCCCGGACCAAATTGTACACAGCTAAGTGACTCGAATACATGAAGGGACACATGGCTTAACCTTCCATGCCTTGCTAGATGATGTGGTGCATGAGAACTGGGTATTCAAAGTGCTTCAGATGGCCTCAATTATTTGGCACAGCGGCTTTCACGGAGATGGCTTAAAGTGAGCTGACATCTCTCCAAGGAGCTCGTCAGTGAGAAAGCCAGACCTGGAGCTCGTGTTGTCTGCTTTCCCAGAAGTTAATGCCATTACTGTGGTAAAATGGAATAAAAAGTACACTTTGTGTGGGAGAATGGAGAAAATACCCTCTAGTGATTTCCATGAAAAGTCATTGCACAGCAGGCCTTAACCCAAAGTTATTTGCAACACAAAGGCCTTGCTCAGCAGCAAGCTAAGTCTGCTTGGTAGGTGTTAGTCTAGAGCAGCCAGAGTTACCTGATTGCATTACCTGCCCATGCTCACCTGGGCTGTCCTTGACAGAAATGGAAGACATTTCTGTCAAGCTACAGACCTCTGTTTGCCTATGGACATCCAAGCAGTGCACAGTAGCCACCACTTCTTTGGTCCAACACTATAAATGAGCGTTGAGGAACCCAGTACTTGCCTCACGCCCATGACTGCATCTAGCTCATTAGCCCCGATCGTATTGCCAGAACCTCCATGAGTCTTTTAAATTTCAGTAAAGGCAAAGAGGAGGCTACAGGTTGCAGCTGACAGAGATGTTCAGGTACATACCAGCAGGAGCTCCTGCCTCAGTTATGCCTGATCCTTTTCAGGTGGGAGCTATTTCTGAAGTAGATTGATCTGTCAGGAGCTGATAAAGCCTATCTCACTTAATTTTCCCTGACAGTGGCTGGATTTACTGGAACCAGGGGATGTATTGCAGACTACAAGTACTGTGGGATCAGAGCTTAAGGTGTGTGGAAAACCTGAAGAAGGTGCTATCCAAGCCAAGGAACTCAAGTCTTCTTATAAAGAGCTCGATATGGTCCCATTCATGTCAGGTGATCACAAAACTTCTTAATACCTTTCTGTCCCTTCATGAAAAATCTTATTCCTCCCCACGAAGCAGGGTTATTAACCAGGTGCCACATTTCTCATCCACCGCGAGTGCAAAACAGGGTACCTCAAGCCGCTGTGGTGTCCTGTGTCTTGATGAGATACAATCAAACACGTGGTTGACCCTCGTAACCCCCTGCAGAGCAACGCACATGAGGTCATTGCCTGCAAAGCAGCCAAAGGCCATGCACCCCTTTGCCACCCCCTCCTCCTGCGCTCGACTCCTGCCAAGCTGCGAAGCAAGAAGCACACGGTCACTGTCCCTGCTCTGGTGTATGCGTCAGAGGTGTCAGGGCTGCTGGGTGCTGCTTTGAAAGACCGCGGTAAGTTGTTTCAGATAGAAAATAAAAACATGTTATTTATAATTCCTACGTACTGGCACTTGCCGGTATCCTAAGTGTTCATAAAGCTTTCCTTGGTGTTAGCAAGTCTATTAATAAAGCGTTGCAGGCAATCAGAACTGCTCCACCAGCCTGGGAGGGGGAGAGTTGGTGACATTGTGTTCCAGCTGAAAGTCATGTAAAATCCTCTATACCTTCCTCCGGAAGACATCGGCATCATCAGCAAATGCAAATATGCAATCACAGCACCTTGTAATTAATGGGAAGTCGCAGGCCCCATTAGCCCTGCGGATCCTCTTCCACTAGCCGTGGGCGAACGGGAGTTTTGTCCGGCTCGGGCATTGCCCGTAACATTTCAGCAGCACAGCCAAATGCAAGGAGAAGGGTTTAACCGTACGCTGACCTCCAGGCCTGCTGTATCCTCTTGGTTTCGGTTGCGTGGCTGAGGACGGGCTGACGCCAGCACGGCCATCGGCTCCCCGTGCGCGCGTTCGCCTTCGCCGGGCGTTTCAGCGGTAGCGTTATGCCTTTGCAGACACACCTGAAGCCCCGCATCAGCACTCGGGGGAGATGCTGTCTGAGCTCATCGCGGAGTGTTAATGCTGGAAAGATCATGTAGGCCTCATTAAGAAATAGTTTTGTTCTTGGGTCTCCGTCTTGTTTTTTAAAGCACTCGGGAGGCAACGGAACTGCCATATTTCCTCTTTACACTCAATTTTTGGATCGGGGGCCTGAAGTGCTCACTGCCAGATGTTGCCCTGTTTGATGCAATCCATGTGACACAAGCATCGATGCCAGCAGCTACGATTGCCTATGATGTCAATCCACAGAGCAGCCAGGGAAAAGTTCAACGGGCAGCTAACCGGGGCACACGTGCAAGGTCATATATTTTAGGTACAGTGTTTTGGTGGGATTTCTAAACATCTCAAGCCGCATGTCTTGCTTAATGTCAAGCTGCTCCTGCTCAGCATCACACCACTCCCATGCTTATTCTTTGTCATTATTCTTGCGCACACATCATACTATCGATGATACTTAGATATATTATTTTAAATGAAGAAATAAGTGTGGGAAAAACAAACAGGTACTTTTTGTCCAAATTCTGGCCTAGATTTCCATGAGACTTTCTAGAAAATTGCTTTATTATGGCGAAGAGAGAAGTATGTTAGAACTGTGCCAGTGCATACATTTACAGTCTCTCCTACACTCGGCATTAAGAAATAATTCACCGCAAATAATGATGTTCTGTTCCCGTGCCAGGGTTGCCCACTTCCTCAGATCTTCGAGCAGCTGCAGCACAAAAATCAGAAACAAGAGACATGCAGACCAGAGGAGGGCGGGGGGCCGCAAGGTACGGGAGGGCACGTGTGGGACCTCGCCACGCAGGAGGTTGTACAACTGCAGAGGGGTGCCATGCTCTCTGCCCACCCACAGCTTACAACCCTGACAGGGCTCCTGACCTGTTTGATTTTCCCTTTCTTTGCTACTTAAGTAAAGCCAAAGGAAAAAAACACCTGAAAAACACTCTGTCCAGCAGCACTACCAGCTGCTGTCAGGTTTTGGACCCATCAAAGGCTTGAGGGGAGCACACCAGTACCAGACCAGAACAGACCAGCTGAAGAAATATGAGGAGTCTTCAAAGACTCTGGTCTGGGAGGCGAAAGGACCTCCTGGTGTGTTGTAAATGGATCAAAGATGCTAAGCAAGGAGCTGGTCCCTGGACCTCCCCGAGTACGTTTCCTTGGTCAGAGAAAACCCTGGACCTGTTCTCCTCTGCTGGAAAGGGAACATTGAAAATGAGAAAGCAGCAGAGGGGAATTCCAGAGAACTGAGACGGGGAGCGGAGAAAAAACTGTGTTTGTTGCATGTCTGGCATGCACCTGACTGACATTTCACTCTTAAAAACGCTCCCAGTAGATAAATTCAGATAAAGGGGTAGAAGTCTTATGATTCAAACACGTGTTGAATAACACACCACATAAATGAAAATATCAAGGATACACTGACTGATGAGGCAATGAGCTCTATTCTGTAAACATTCTTTCAAAGGAAAATCATGTGCCTTGTATAAAAAAAGTTGCTTTCTTTTGGCAAAACTGTTGAAATTCAGTAAGCCACATCCAGTCACTCACAGTGGGATCTGAAGCTTGCATTAGGCTGCTTTATATCCTAAGGACCTATTTCTTTTAGCAAGGTTCTCATGTTCTGCCCATTAAGTGTCGCCTTGTCTGTGCACACCAGCAGCAGTGGGGCTCCCAGGCGGGAGCGGTGGGGCTGCTGAACCACGTGCCATCGGGGAAGCTCTGGACCTGGGCTCCCCTTCCTGCTGGCTCCGAGCTACAGTTGGAAAGTCAGGCAGGAAAGTCTGTCCAAATGGTTGCTCACTCACCAAATTGAGGTCACTAAAAGGGAAGAAACATCCCTGCAGAATGTAATGGTGAGAAACTTCCTACGCAAATTACGTGGGACTGGCAGCCTCTACGAATGCCACCCAAAGCACCCTCCCACCTCCAGGCTCCTTTGGAGAAGGCATAGGCAATGGGGTTTCTCCATTCTCTTAACAAGCTTTTTCCTTTCGCCCGTTCCCAGCTTCTCTGGAACACCTCAGAGTGGGATTTATTGAAATACCTGTGAACTGGGTGCCGGAGAAGTCCAAAATCTGTGGTGTGGGGGTGTGCCTGCAGTTGAGAGTTGCCACACTTGGCTGCCCAACATCTCTGCTCTGGAGTCCACTGGGGTACATGGACCTTTCTGCTGAATGGGCCCAGGATGTCAAGCAGCTCTTTTGCAATGGCTTTGACTACACAGCCAACAATACTCACTAGAATCATCCCCAAAGTGGCAAAACCAACTATACCAATATGCTTGACAATTTTTCCAGTCCTCATGCACTGCAGGTAAATCTCTTGCTCAGTACTACTTTGGCTTTCATTTATCCCATCTAATATACGTTGTCTTTTATATTGTCTAAACAATCTTGCTCTGATTTGCCTCTGCACTTTTTTTCCCCTCATACTTTTAAGATATCTGTGCAACCATTGGGTACCATAAGATCTAGAAAAACTGGTTTTTTGCACATGTTGCTTCTACTCTTAACTTTCTAAGCTCAGACAACACAATCCAGACAACAACAGGAAGGAAATTGGTTTAGAACAGAGGAAAGGAAATCTCTCTAACTAGAATTACTGAAATGTCTTTGTGTGGAGCTCTGCAGAAATGTCAACATGACCCTGAGGACATTTATCTGGAATTTTGTACTAGTCTGCATGTATCCCTAGCATTGCCCACAGCCTTGCAAACCACAGGACTCTGAACAACCTCATACACCCCATCACACACGTATAGCTGTTTACTCATGTGGAATATTAGTGTCTGCCATAAGTAGCCCTACTGTAACCAAAGGGACTATTTCCTCAGAGAGGTACTACTCAACATGAGTAAGAACATTACAGCCTGAGAGAGGGTGAGGGTGTGCAATGAGACCAAACACCAGAATCTCTCCAAAATGCCTCTCCAATGGTCTTGAAATCTGGTTGACATCACTGTGTCAGCAGCTCGCTCTCTGGGTGTGGGGCCGGATAGGATGCCCCAGACATTCCGAGGACACAATTTTCTTCTTTTTCAAGAAGTCACCTGTCCCTTTGCCAGACACCTCCCTTCCACCACCCTCCTTGAAGGGCCTCAGACAGAAAGCTGTCTCTTACCAAAAAGAGCAGCTACTTAAAGCCAGTGGAAGGCTTCCCACAGCGAGGTTCCATTATTCCCCAGTCTGCATCCACAGATATTTTAAGCCTCCTTTCCCTGCAGGTGTACTCCCAAGCTCTCAGTCCAAAACACAGAGGCACCAAAGCGCAGCAGCTGACTGAAATCAAAAGTGATATCTCAACCATCTGTTTAAAAATGTGAGACCATTGACTCAGTTTCATCTAACTCTACCAGCACAATAAAAAAACCCACACGCCTTCTGGAGAACAATATCAACACGCGTGGGAGGATATCATCTCTGCAAGATGGGGTGGGATATTGCAGTTAAGAGCAACTCCCTCGGGATTTGCACTGAGATCTATCAGGTCAGAGCTTCTGTAGACTGGCACCTGCCATGGTGGTCTTGGGGTCTGGGCTGTTCCCTTCCCTGGCAATGGGCAGGTTTGTTTGGGTGCTCTCCTTTGACTGGGGTTTTGGTAATGTAAAGCCAGGTGTTTGCTTTTACCACTTTATTTTAGAGCACTTTTAAAGCAATTGGGTTTTGAGCTGAGGTTGCACATATTGATCAAAAAGAAAATGTAAGCAGCAACCTCTCCCACCCCCTCTTTCAGCTGCCCCAGCCTCGTCTGGTGAGTCCCAGTTATCTGGGATTGTTGTGATTCTGGGGGATTACTCACAGGCCGACCAGCGCTGCTCGCAGCAACTTTTCCAGACAAGGAGTGAAAGCTGGTGAAGATTAGTTTAACAGAGTGTGCCTCAGTTCATGGAAGCTGCTGAAGAAAACATAAATAAAGAGGGAAATCAGACCCCAGTCGAGTTCAACATTTGAAAGTTGAAGTCTCCTGCTTATGAGCTCACCATGCTCTGCTGAGCAAGTGGAAGGAAAATATTCTCTCTCTACAGCGTGACTTCAAGAAAGGAAGTTGTGTGGGCAGAAGCACCGGGGTGACTCTAAATACAGAGATGTCTCCTTCCCTGGCACTCGGGCTTGGGAGCACTTGCTTTCTTCCAGTTGGGGAAATTTCAAAGGCAAGATGCAGGGAGGAATATATTCAATACCTCCTGCTTTAGAGACATTTATTTCTACAGCCAATGATGACTCCAGCCATAAAGTTTTTATTGCTGCCTCTCATGCAGTTTATTTATTGTAACTTCCTTTTTTGAGTAGGCTGTTTATTTTTAAGCAAGTGTTGTTACATTTTTCACTAGATTACTAATAGCCACGTGCTCTGGCTGCTGAAGCTGAATAAGCTGATGTAACTGTAGGTCAGGATCTTAGCTCCTTCCTTAGCCTGTCCCCAAAGTAAAGATACAGAGGATGAACTCAGGGTTGTCTCTAAGAGCCCTGTGTACTTTCCACTTGGAGGATAAGGCAGAGTCCCACTTCCAGCTTGGCCACCAAGCCTCTAGGGTGCAACAGTTGGGACAGAGACTTAATTTAAGTGAAATCTCCACCTACCATCAACAGGGTTTTGCAAAGTGCAGGGTTAAGGCAGAATTTTCCATTTAAAATTACTTTTGCAACAACCCCTTATTTACGATGCAGCTCTTTCAGCTAACAATAATTTAGGAACTTCTCATCTCAACAACTTTGGAGACTGATTTCCAAAGCCCCAGTGGAAAGTTTACTGCACTCTCTGGCTCAGCTAGTGGCATGATATTGCAGCATACACCCAAACAGTCTCCTGGCATTGGCATTTGGGGTGCTTTGGGGCGTCCTTGGTCCAGCGAGCCCTTGCCTGTGTGACACGGACCAACTCAGAGCCCCTCTTCCCCAATATCCTCCACCCACCAGGTATGTTACCCTGCTGAGAGTTTCTGACAAAGTTGGGGTTTGGTTTTTTGGGTGGTTTTTTGTTGTTGTTCTTTTTTGTTTTTAATGTGTGGAAATGAGGAAATAAAATTGCTCTGGGTTTTCTAAACATGCCTTTCTCTCATGAGAGGAGCTTACTGGAAACACGCGTTCCTGGATAGGCCAAACAGCCCTGGGCTGCCCTTGTTGGGTGCAGAGCAAGCCTCGTTGAACAACAGTTGCGACAAGCAGGCTGCTTTGGGCGTCTCCTTCCACTCGTCTCTGCTTTGCTCTCGGGCATTGTGCAAGATGGAGCGGGGCCAAGGCCCCCCAAGCATCGCCAGCTTCGGAGAGACCATCTCTCTGTGCCCAGCAGAGCTCACCAAAAATACTTTGCCAGCTCATCAGTCTACTGAGGACCTCGTTATTAAACACCTCCACCCCTCCTAGAGAAAGGAATTTAAAGAGGCAATATACACCTACTAGCAATTTTTAGGTTATTTGCATTTACGGGTCTCACTGAGGTAAAATGCTCCATCCTACGTGGAACACCATTTCCACAGTATTTTCAGTTGCTGAGGCTAGTCCAAGATGTGGTACCCAAATTTTCAAGTGATTGGTGTATCTGTCTGGTACCTCCTATATGGTTACCAAAAAATGAATTTGTTTTCTGTTGTTCAAGTTGAAGATAATTGAGATGAGTATACTCCAAATTCCTCTGAAGCTGAAGTTTTGGGATGGGCTTTAAAGCCAATATGCTTTGGATCAAGCCTTCAGCACATTGCTCAATTTTCCATTCTTTTGCAGGAAAACAGTTTACCAGTTACAGGGCGGAAAAGGGCAGCAGAGAGGTTTCCAAACAAGCTCTCAGCTCAGCACAGCAGTGTCAGGCCTCTCATTTAACAACCTCACTAAGTGCCATTACAGCCACCATCCAAAACTGGTCTGTCTTACAGCTTTCAGATGCAGAGGTCGCATCTGAACGTCCTGCTTTTATAAGATCAAATCAGGGGGTTTGACCCTAACTTCTGCAGTTAGGGCAGATGTATTTACCACTTTCCACTTGGAATGCCACAAGAGTTATGTGGAAGCTCGACATTTCCCATTTTAGCTGGACAGATTAATATGCAAGTTTGTATTTCACTTGGAGCACCGGCTTAGTCCATGGCTGTTCACTAAGGAGCACACAAGCTGTTCCACTGAGCCACTTCTTAATATTTGTGCGATTTATAGCTCGGTCTGTAGTCAGCGTCTAAGCCCTGATGTCTGTATTTAACTCCAAATCCTAGCAGGAGCTGAGATGGAAACTTTAAATCCAGGTTTTTTTTGCTGCATTCAGCTGCAGGATAATAATTCACATCCAAGTGTTAACAAAGCTTCCTTTCCAAATGAGGGGTGAAAACCATTTCTCAGCTCCCCGGTCATTAGCTGTGGACACGTGTCCCCCGTCCATAACAACCTGGGGAGCCTGTGGGAGCCCCATGCTCCTCGTCACCCAGCCGGGACGGCACCATTACGGCAGCCGAAGGCCGCCGCTGCCGTTCGGCGCCGTCTGCAGCAGATGGTGCTGCCGGCGCGCCGGGAGCCCGCGGGCTTCCCACCCTGCCTGGAGATCAGCGGCACCCGCTGCAAGGGAGCTGTGACGGGGAGAGCAGGATGCCTCCCACCCGTCTTCGTATCTGTCACCCATCGAAGGGCCCTCCGGCACTAACTCCATCCCTGCAGGTCTCCGGCTAGAAAGTGGGGCTGGGCACAGGGAGATTTTAGCATGAGTCAAAGAAAATACGTGCAGGTCTATTATTTGCTAACGTGTAGTATTATTTTTGGAATGAAAATAATGGATTTTCTTATATAGGTGTAGAAATACTTAGGATCCCATCCTAAAAAAATAATTACTTTTGGCCAGACATTTTCCAGTTCCTGATCAGACATGCTGCTGTGTGCTCATTTCTAATTTAAATAGGGTACCACCTTTTTCCCCAGTGAAAGAAGGGGTTTAGGTCTTTCAGAAATGCTGGAAGAGAAGCTCATTTTTCATATGATGCCACCTGGGCTGACTCCCTGCCCCTTGGACTGCTCCATCACCCTCGGGTCAGACCATGTCTTAGGGCAGCTGTAGCCCCTGTACAGCTGATGATGGCTTATTTTTCCAAGCTTGAGTGGAAATAGTCAAAATGACCCTAGATTTTCAATATCTGAGAGCATCAATTCCTCACCACATAAAACAACATTTCAGTTCTAAATAATAAATGAGGTAGAACCGTATGGCTGGTTTAGAAAGACCAAAGATACAAAGCGTTACATCTAATTCAAATTACCGGCTGTCGCTGAGTTCATGGAAAGCCTTACCTCACGATCCATCAGCAAATCTCTCTCCTCTGTAGCATAACTCCAAGCCCAGGACAGCTGCCTCCTGTCCTCAGAGGGACCTGCAGTAACCATTTGATAGATGCTCCTTGAAATTAGCCAGCTTCAGTACTCTAGCAACCAGGTCCCACCCTAGGCTGGTCCCCCCTTCGCAACTATCTGGCTCAAAGTTCATTTGGGCGAGTCTCTGTCTCTGACCGCAACGATAGATATACCCACTGTCATATGACATCAGCTGGTGATGTAACACAGAGTCTAGCAGAGGTATTGCTGCCACTCCAGTGCATCTTCCAGTCCCGGGAGGAAAGGACAGGCTTAAAGGTGGCTTTGGGCAAAAGCAAAGTCCCCCCACTGCAGCTTGGGTCCACTGAATTATTTTGCCCTCGACTTTTCCGAGCAGATGTGGCCCAACCTGTATCAGCTGGACAAGGCACAGGGCTCCTGCCACCCACTGCCCATCCCACCCTGCTCCTTTGGGACAGGAGGGCCCAAGCAGAGAGGCAGGATTTTAGGATTAAGGTTCCGAAGTCATCTAGACTTCTGAGGAGCGGACATAGCGTTTAACACACAGTTTGACGCTCCCAGGGAGCAAACGCACCCCACAGAGCAGGGACCGAATATGCCTGTTGCAGGTTTCTGTTCACCAAGCAGGTGATTTCCACTTTCCGGACGGCTTTAAAGCTGTCAGGTGCAGTGTCGGTGGTACTCAGTCTTATCACAAGGTTCTTTCCCTTGCACAGACTCTCAAATAGACCAATCTACATCTGCGGAGCAACGACAGAACCCCTCGGAGCACGAAAATTCTCGTTTGGGGTAAAGATTTGCTGAATTCCCTTCCAGCCCAGCAAACCCACCTGTGATGCGAGCCGTGCACCGAAGCAGGGTCTCACTGAAGCGCAGCGAGCCTTTTTGCCTGTGCGAAGCACCTTTCAGCGTAGGAGGTTCAGTCAGCGTGCGTTGGTGAACAGGTGGCTGCCGGCCCCGAACAGGCTTCAGGAAGAGCATTTTGCGTGCCCGGTGGTGTTTTGACCTCTCTCCTTAAATCAGATTCACCTCTCGCCCTCACCGATCCGGTACAAACCCCAGCACAGTACCAGGGAGTACAGAGCAGGGGATGCGGCGCTTACGCCCGTGCTCGTGACGTCGCTTTTGCAGACAAGCGACTCCTCTGGATGCACAGCCATGCCCTGTCCCTCCCGAAAGCAACAGGGAGGGTTTGCTACTTCACCAAAGCTCGCCCGTGTGGTCCTGCGGTGCTCCCCGTGGCTTGCAGGCGGGGGGACGCGGTTAGCCCCATCTCTCACCGACACGTGCCGCCGCTCATTCCGTACTCCGTACCCTCCCCGTCCGTACGCTGGGAGCGGGCAGGTGACGGCAGAGGCGGGGGGCATGGCTGCAGGGACTGAGCGCCCGTCTTTAACCGGGCTGTTGGAGTTGGGGTCTGGGGAGACAAAACCAGCTCCAGCGACGGGTACATCAGCCCTGCCAGGGACAGCCGGGCGCGGCGAGGGCGAGTCTTTGACTCCCCAGCAGAGATGCTGGCTGGACGCCTTTGGACGTTCCCATTCTGAAATACAGAGGAGCCGCACAGAGGGAAAAATAGGTGTGATCTCCATGCAAGTGTTATCTGAGAATGGCAACTGCAATATTTAAAGTGACCCTGGCTGCAGGTGCAGCACACTGAAGTTATCAACGTTTTATACGGCACACAGCGAGCTGATGTTGACCCTGAGGCTTAATTTAGTAACAAGATTACTCAGAGAGAAATAATGTACTGAAAACCTTTATGGGAGAAGGATATATGCCAAAAGTAAACTTGGCCAGTGTACTTAATAGATAGAAAACCATTTGTTTCTTTTTGAGAACTTAATTAAATTTCCCATGAATTCATTTGTAATAACAGTAATAAGCACCATATATGGAAATCTTCAATGAGCTGTTAGCAAGGTAATTTCCTGAATTTGGCTTATATCTTAATAATGTCTAAAGCCAGCTAGATTTTAAAATACAGCTGGTATGCTTTATTCCACTCCGAGTATGAGGGTGCGTATGGACTTATTTGCGAGCCTGGGTGTTTAAAATAAATGACTTTGGTGCCGCTTGACGCTGAGGTTTATTGCCTGTAGAACGATGGCTGATCATATTCTGAAAAGCAGTAAGGAGAAAGTTAACGTGACTTCTTTTGTTTGACAAAGCAGCCTTCAGGAGGGCAGTGCACATACCTGACAGACTCTGCAGGCTCCTCCAGCGCTCCTTGGGCCGTCCGTAATGGTAACCGGGAGCGGGAGGCTTTGAACCGAGCCACCTGGAACCGAGCAAGGCGAGCCGTAAGCTCCGCCGCGTGCTGCAGCCTTCACGGTGAGACACAGAAGAAAAGGAAGGCGGAGGGGGAAGAACCACCTCTTCTCAAGCCCTAGAGAAGCACACACACAGCTTGCAACCCTACTTGCTTCTCAGGCGTTTTGCTGTGCTTCACATGCTCAAACATGGTAAAAATAGGCAGCTAAATGGTCAGGAAGTGGCCATTGCTGGCCACGGCTGGTGACTGCATGGAGGAAGGAGACGCTCCGACAGAGCATGAGCTCCGTCGGTGGACGGAAAGAGCTTTCTCCAGCAGCTGCACGTTACGTGCACTCAGACACCCAGGGCCCAAGTGCTAATATGGGAGTGTAATTAAAACACGGCCAAGACTGCTAGAACTCTAGCCTCCCTGCCATTAATTTTGACTGGTATTAAGTAAGTATTCCAGTCCTGACGGGGGTAGGATGTCACAGCACAAAGACATCAGCAATTATCTTGCAGCACGAAGCGGAAATGAAGTGGGTGACAACAGTTGTGGCGTACGAAGCACGCGGTCGCTCTTGGGAAGAGCCACGGGAATGCTGGGGAAGAGCTAGAGGAGAGCCCAGCGACGAAAAACGCCGAACAGGCACCTGCTGCGGAGGGTGCTGGTGTTTGCCCCCGCGCAAGCAACAGAGGGGCCGAGCTCCCGCTCGGAGCGCGGCAGCCCAAGGGTAAATCAAAGCCCTTTTAGATCACTGGACTCATCCTCATAGATTTCAGCGAGATCCAGAGCCAGGTGGGAAGGGTGTCAAAGAAGTCCCCCCGGGGATTAACGCTGTGCTCAGTGATGCCAGCTACCAAAGAGTTCACATACCTCAGAAAGAAGTGATATGGTGTTTTTCATCATGAATATATGATAACAAGCCTTTTGCTCGCTGGGAAGCTTCCTAAGCTCACGCAGTGACTCAGTTCAAAAGCTAAAGACCTGGCAGCATAGCCACTTCATCCATAATCCCCTTTTTACAGTTAAGCCAACGGTCCTCGTGTGGTAACGCGGCTGCCTCGGGGCTTAGCTCACAGGTCGGTGCCTCTTTAGAAGTAGAGGTGGGGATCCCAGCTGGATCTTCTCCCTTCTTCCTGACTCATCTGCTCCTCCTGAGACAACACAGGAGGCCGAGACATCCAACAGTGTCTGCTACAGAGAACTGCTGCTCTGCAGAGCACCTCACTGAGGTGCTTTCAGGACCACACTTCAGCAGGCCACCCACTGAGGGCCCTGCCCTGCTCCTGCCTGCTAAAATACCCTGCCCTCAGCACCAGCCAGCGTGAAGGCACACCTTGTTCTTCTTAACTACATAATCACTCCGTTAGATTTGATGTGTCTCCAGCTTCCCAGGGATGCCATGGCTTGATTGTCCACCTGCCCAAGCGGTGTTATTCTGCTATGACAAGCCCAGGGAGAACTCCTCTGATGATGGGGCTGGATCGGCTACACCCCAACGTCCTTCTCACCCCACTGGGGGTTTTGCTCTCGGCATGAGATTTATTATTGTTTTAGAAGTTTTATTGCTGCCCCACTATTTTGTGAACATTTAACTCAAGTGTCTTTAAAGCTTCCTTTACCTAAAGGCAACGTGGTAGCCTCTGATTTTGCCATGACTTCTGTACTGGGGTCAGAGCAGTCAGCAGTCTCGCCAGCAGTAGCTTCAAAGCAGAGTGTGAGACCTGGGATGCAATGAGGCTCTCCACCACATGTTAATGACTTGCAAAATTAGTATAAAGAATTCCCTAATGAAACAAGTAACTTGAGCCTGCACTTGTGCTCCGGGAAAAGCCCCATCGGTACTTGCTCCATCCTCCTCGTCCCGTGCAGCTCGCCGCTGCCCTGCCTGCCCCTGCCTCGCTGCCCTGCAAAGCTGTGCTGTGGGTGCTGTGGGGCTCGGAAGTCCCGTGTCTCCTCTGGGTCAGGGGCAGCTGAGCTGGTAGTGCGGGGCCGCTGCCAGCCCCAACTTTCTGTTGTTCAGCCGAGCTCCCTATCCATCACATGCCCCCGGCCGCTTTGGCAAGCCCTTCTCGTAACACAAACTTCATCTGAAGGCCTCCTTGCTGAAGCATTACCCTATATTTCGTGTTTCTTAGATCATTCAGGTGAAACTGGGAGAGATTTTCCCCCTGGGAAGCTCTGCTCTGGACCGGATTCCTTCGCCCATCCCTCCAGGTTGTCCTCCCTGCCCGTTCCCAAGGAGCAGTGGCTGCGAAGAGCTGGCCCTGGGAGAGCTGCCCTTGCTCCGGGGGAAACATTCCGTTACACTGAGGACTCCCAGGCTCTGAAGAGAAACAGTTAATGGATTATCACTTGGCTTTTATGAGGAAAAGACAACCAATAAACCTATGATATTTAACGTTCAAGAAAATACTCTAAACAAAATCACCGTAGGAATATCACGGAAGCCCGACCAGCTCCTGTTTGCTCCTGGAAAGCAGCACACGTAGCCGATACAACCACAAAATGAGCAGGGTCTTAGCAAAGATTTTGTGCAAAAGGGACCCTTTGCATTCGACATCCTCTGTCACATTGAATTTTAATTACAGCTCCCCTCTGGTGCTGGCGCGGGAGGGGAATGCTAATGACGTGCGGGAGAGGCAGCGCCGGGAAGGGAGCAGCGATGGCGATCTCCAGCCCGGCGCTTGCACAAAAGGCAATTCCCAACCTGATGGCAAGGAGCAGCTAACACAGATGTAGTCAAAGTACAGATCTCGCTGGTTTGGTTCCCCCTTTAGCTGCTACTGTTTCACCCCAAGTGGTGGGCTAATGGTTGGATTAAAACACATTTAAGTGAATTTAATGTATTAAACCATTGCAAGGTACAGCCCATTTGTGACAAGAAACTCACTGAAGGAAATTAGGGTTTAGTTGAACAAATATGACCACAGATCTCATCTCTAGTAAGCCATGGCTTTGAATTATTACAATGTAGTGATGTTACTTGCTCAGTGTTATGTCTATCAGGATCCTGTTTGTTGTTTTATAAAAACACTTTTGGGAAGCGTCGCTCAAAAAATGTTGTGTCACCATGGTGGGTCCACAGCTCAAGTAATTCTGGCAGTGGTCACATGTAGGCTCCTTGCATGGAACAAGCATTACACACACCCTTAATGCTCTAAAAAAATTGCATCAGTAACAGCTCTTCTCTACCTAGAGAGAGAGAAAACCTCTTGATCAGACGGTGATAGTTAAATACGTGTCAAGTATTAGTGCAGCAAAAGCTTCCAGATATGTATTGGGACATGGTTTAGTGGGCACGGTGGTGTTGGGTTGATGGTTGGACTTGGTGATATTAAAGGTCTTTTCCAACCTTAATGATTCTATGATACTATATGGAATGCTGATATATAGCTCAACAAAAGGTAATCAGGACCTTTTAAGGGGTCTATGTAGAGATTCAAGAAGGGACAGAGTGAATTTGGTGTACAAAACACACTTTGAAAACCTGTGTAGGTATTTAAAGGCTACTCAGAATATTACGTCTCCTCGAGGTCTAGTTGAAGTCAGAGACATTCACAGTATTCAGCTGGGCATCCTGTGCATTGTGAAGATGTTTCAGACCTCTTCTTGCTTCCCCCCCTCAAAAAAAACCCCACCTATATTTCTCAAAATGATCAAAAGCATCTCCATTATTTTTTTTTATTACGCTATTCAAGCATCAGCCAGCTTTTGCAGAATTGGAGTCTGCTTATCAGGAGAAATGGCTGATCTACACAGATTGTGTGACAATTCATAAAATCCTTAGGGATCAGAACAAAGACTTGCACAACGCTTTTGTTGTAAGAGTGCGATCTATTCCTGAGGGGGAAATCCGTGTTACATTGCTGTCTGCTTGCACAATAGAAAGATGTTTTTCCTGCATTATTGGGGTTACTAATGCAATGTTTGCTATTTCATCACTGTATACTCCTCCCAAACAAATTTGTATTACATCACGCACTGTTGCTTGGGAAAAAAATGTTTGACCCAGTGAAATAAATCAGACAGGAGTTTTATAAAATGAAAATACCAGTTAAAGCTATAAATTACCTATAAACAGCAACACGTGTTGCTGCACTCTGTTCTTGGTTTCTATAGTTTCTATAGTTTATTTTCTATATTTTTTATAGTTTCTATAGTTTATTCTCACCTTCTTTTTCTGTCTTTCCATTCTCCTATTCTGTAAGTAATAATTAGCTCATTTAAAATTTCCTAGTGGATAAATGTGGCTGGTTTATGCCACTTAAGAGTAGCATGAAGTAAGGTAAGGTAAGATCTGTGTCTTCTGTAGTGCGGCAGCACTTCTTTTAACCACAGTAAGAAAGAGCTTCTTCACTTTAGCATCAAAGGTACGTACTCATTTCCTTCAGCAACATTTCTTTCTGCATTTTGCCAGAACAGGATACGATCAATAAAGCAGCAACACCAGAGAGAATGAGCAGCCTTATTCCTGAAGCATCTAGAAATTCAGAGTGGACAACTAAAATTCACCCTAAAATGTTATAAGCTTTACATTTCATTCATAGGGTATAAAAGATGTCCAGGCATTTTATGTATTGCAAGATTTAGGGGTCTGTGTGTTACATGAAAAGGTCTAATGGAATCTGGAGGCTTGATAAAGTCCTTATAAAGGGCGGACAGATTTCACAGAGCAAGAAGAAGCTAAACTTTAAAAAAAGTCATAAAGCATGTATTTGTCTCTCACGTAAATTTTTGAGGGTTGTTTTCAATTCTGTGATATGAAAGTAGAAGAGCTCCTGGCACAGCTCAAAGTGTGACTGCATTGATGTGAGAGCGTAAAGGCCAGCCGGGAATGTCTCTTGATTACAGAAGGGTTTTTCAAAGAGATTTCAAGTCAAAAAATACTCATCCTTCTACGTATTTTTATATATATATTTTATATATATATGCCATATTGATATATATGTGCTTCCCCCGAGCTGCGTGCTCAGCAGCGTGGCCAGTCCCAGGCCAGCCCGTGTGGCTCCGGGCAGGCTGAGCTGCTCTGGCTCACAGATGGGGCTTTCACGTGAACCCTGCTACTCCCAGGTTACACAGGGAGTGAGACAGTTGGGATCTAATGAACGGGGGCTGCTGCCCCTCAATACAGAAAAGTTGTACAGTCTAATTGTTCTCCTCCAGTATTTCACAGGTTTCATGTTTATCGCCTCACTGACCAGGACGGGCTCTGAGCATCCACCAGCCATCGGTGCAAGAGGGAAACCGAACCTTTAAGTTAGCACAAATTCCCATCAGGCAAGCCTCTAATTCTTCCCTAATTAAACTTGGCAGAGGAAGCCGAATGAAAACCATGTTGTGTTCCATCCAATGTTTCAAGGGGTCTTTGCGAAATCAGAAATAAGTGCTTTAATCTGTGTAAGGAGATATTTTAAGCACAAAACTTAAGTGTCTGGAAAGTCAAATCCTTTATGCATCCCTCAGGCAATGAAAAGATCCCCCCTGGCAGAGCAGGAGAATTCTGAAATCTCCTATAGCAACTGGCCGCTAGCAACGGTAACAAACAGCCTGTTGTCCAATTATTTCAACTTTCTGAATTTTTCTGTGAGAGACAGAGAGAGCGGGAGGCTGACAGCGCATGGGGTTCAAATTTTGCACCCTGAAGGTCTCAAGCCTTTGCTTGGCCAGAGATCACGGACTTGATACCTTTGTGCCTCAGTTTCCCTTCCCCAAAAGATGAATAGCGTTTTGTTTCCTCTCTCGCTCCCATATAGGATGCAGAAGTCCAGGGAGGTGGATAAACCAGAGGCCCCACATGAGTCAAAATTATTGCTTGTACGTATTTGTGCTGCATTTGCAAGGAATCCTTTTGGCTTAAGTAGGAATAAAAAGTTGGACAGATATTTCCCAGCATCTTGAGCGAATGGACTTAATATTTCAGTTGTTGTTAGGTTTTGAAACAAAAAAGCAAGGTTATTTCCACTAAAAGGGGCCAACAAAGCTGGGCAGCTTCACGAGGTGAGGTTTTTGGACCACTACATTAGAGAGGACAGTGTTTACGCCTATGCCTTTGCTATGCAGTTGCTGGAGCACCCGCCTGTGCTGGAGACCCATGTGAAAATAAGGTGGAGCTGAGCATTTCTGCAGCTTGCAGACGGCCAGTTCTCTTCGGTCCACGCCTTTCTGAGGATTATCAGTTTGGGGAATTATCAATCGAAGTTCTTCTTTTGAAGGAAAAACCTCCTACCACCCTCAAACTTACTATTACCCTTCCCCATTTACAGCATTTCTCCTCCTATTTGGATTCTCTGCTTGGGTTTCCCCCTGGTGCTGCCTGAAAGCAGAGAGGAGCCGTATCCCCGTGCTCCTCGGGGTGCTCCCTCCCTCCCTCTGGCCAAGGGGAGGCTTGAAAATCCCCACAAAGTGCTCAAGGATCTGCTTTTGTGCAATAAAAAGATTACAGTCGAAGCAGATAACCTTTTCACTCCATACCTGTGATGCACCTCTGGCAACATTGTGAGCTGCTGCTTGTAAAGGAGGCTTACTCTATAAAAAATAATGGATTTTATCCGCTCTGATGTCCGGAGGGGAATGGACCATCCACCTTAATAGAAATTAGATCCATGTGACCCTTGAAACACCTGGCTTGGTGTACACTCAAATGCCACCAAAACATTCACATTTAATCTGGAAACTGTCAACACAAATGTCAAAATGGCTTACTGTGAGAAACAAGGGCAATTTACTTAAAAATTAACTACTCAATTGGTTTTCACATAAAAAGCAACGCACTGACTCCATCATGACAACCTTGCTCATTTTTTATCTGTGTTGTCTTATTATGCAGGATCTCATCTAATGATACTGTTTTCTCTCCCCACAGCAAAGCCCAGGAAAAAAAAAATACTCTTCTATGCTAGCATTTTACACGTAGGATTTGCCGAAAAACCAGAAAAGCCAGAGTAATATAGTAGTGATGAATAATACGTAGCTAAAGTGGATTGGTCATACATAATCTGTTGGGTTATGAATCTCAGCTTTACAGCTCTTCTTTATAATTGTTTCTATTCTGCTGGTTTCATCTGACAAGGTTAAAAATAATCTTGTAACCCCAAAACGGCATTTTCTTCCCATCGGTTACTCCCCCGCTCGCAGCGGGTGCTGAGCAGGGCCACCGGTGAGCTTTGCTGCGTGCGTGGATGCGTTTAGTTTCCTTCTGAAGAAAACCGCAAAACGCTGCCGACCCCGGTCCCGCTGGAAGCCGTGAGATGCACGGCCAGGTTGTTCGCCCTTGCTGCTACCACTTTCTTTCTCAAGCCCATATGAAGAGTTTGATCTTCCCCCTTTACTCTGCGCTGGTGGGGCCTCATCTGCAGTCTTGTGTCCAGTTCTGGGCTCCCCAGTTCAAGAGAGACAGGGAACGTTTGCAGAGAGTCCAACGGAGGGCTACAATTAAGGGACTGGAACATCTCTCGTATGAGGAAAGGCTGAGAGACCTGGGGCTGTTTAGTCTGGAGAAGAGGAGGCTGAGAGGGGACCTTACCAGTGTCTATAAATACCTGAAGGGTGGCTGTCAGGAGGACGGAGCCAGGCTCTTTTCAGTAGTGCCCAGTGGTAGGATGAGGGTCCATGGGCACAAATTGCAGCCCAGGAAGTTCCACCTCAACATGAGGAAAAACTTCTTCACTGTGAGGGTGACAGAGCACTGGAACAGGCTGCCCAGAGAGGCTGTGGGGTCTCCTGCTCTGGAGACCTTCAAAACCCGACTGGATGTGTTCCTCTGCAACCTGCCCTGAGTGACCCTGCCTTGGCAGGGGGTTGGACCAGATGATCTTCAGAGGTCCCTTCCAACCCCTACCGTTCTGTGGTTCTGTGATTCTGTGATCTTGGATCCCAACACGTTGCAAATCCGACACTCTGCCACGTACAGGCAGCTCGCGATTTGACTTTACAAACCAGAGAATAAAATATGCTGCTAAAAGCATCTTTTTGAGGCCGAAGGATAAGGGATGCAATGTTTGGCTATCTGGATTAATGGTATCCCGCTGCCAAGAAAGAACGAGCATGGGGAGAAGGAGTCCACAGGCTTTCCTTGGAGAAAGTGGAGGTCAGTGAGAAATGGTGTTTTGAAACGAAAAGTGAAAACAGTTTTAACTAAAACAAGAGGTAGCTGATGTGAAAATCCAGCTGCAGGAAGGCTGGTGAGCAAACCTGGTTAAGAGAAGAGTGAAGCCACGAGGTGCTCCGGCTACATCAGGTGTATCACTGTGTTTTGGAATCAAATACTTTGACTTTTGGCATAAATATTAGGGAGGAAGGTCTGGTTTTTATTTTAAAAGGCCGTAATTTTCCGCCAAAGGAAGAAGTTCTTTTGTTTTGAGTAGAACATCCGGTTTTGACAGAACACTTCTGCCAACTTAGCTCCCGCTTCTGAACCACGCAGCTGCCACAGGCTCCCGTCACCACCACTGCCACGTCTGCCCCGTCTGATGCTGCCTGAGAGACGATCGTTTGCGGCGAAGGAACCCAGGGCAAGAGGCCTTTTTTCCTAATCTGCTGTCAAAATATACCAACAGCAACCCCCCCATGCCCCAGGAGCCTTGTCGTTCTCATAAAACGGTTTAAGCGCGTTATAGCAATGTCAGCGTCTTCTGAGATGGGCAACATCTTGCTACATGTAATAAGTCAGAGCAGAAAACAATTATAATATAGCACATGCCATCACAGCTGGAGGTCAACCTGTCTGTCACACGCTAGGGTTATTGCTAAGCTTTCTTACGATGCATAATCTGATATGTAAAAAAATGTAGCATATTGGAAAAAAAAAAAAAAGAAAAAAAGCCAGTGCTCTCTGTTGGCCTCTGCCTTGAGGATAAAAACAAAAATGCATAAAGTGTAGAAGAAAACTACTTCAGCAAGTGACATGATCTCAGAAGAATTCAGGTGCTTGTGTTCTCCATCGCCTTTAAAAGCACAAGAGGAAATCTGATAAGAAGAAGAATGGGATTATTGTAATTTGATGGTAACTTGACGGCTGGCCCCAGCCCATCTCTCTTTGAAGTCAATGGAGAGACGGCAATTTCATTAAGTCAGTGACAGTTTCATGAAGTCCTAGTGAAAGACTAATACACGTTGCGCGTTCGCCGCTGGTTTAAACCGTAGGATGGATCACAGTTCTGTACGTGATTCACAGCGTGTCGAAGGATGTGTCCCTGAGACAGGTACGGAGCTACCGCGCAACTTAGTGACATGTCGCTTCCTTGATGAGCTGCTACTGTGACTTTTTTTTTTTCACTATTAAATCACTCCATCAGAATATGGCTCTTACGGGGCATATATAATCTAAATGAGCCTTTACTGCAGCGAGGGTTGCTCTGGGAAGCGAAGGCACCTTTCTGCTGGCTGCCTAAGGGAGTGCTCGTGGAAGCTCAGTTCATCCAGCACTGGGCAATGCTTTTAAATTCACCAGGAAAATTGGACCAGGCTTATTTTACCGGGCATCCAATTCATATGAAGTTAAATGCTCCCAATGACCGTGATTGCGTGTGTATCTCATCATATTTTCATCTGGGGGGAAGATATGGGGTAAGAGGCTTTGGGTGCTGCTGCACCAAGGCACCAGCCATCTGAAAACCCTTCAGTGCAGCCTGTAACCGGGTCGTCTTCATTACTTAGTGAAGTCTGCTCTTGATGATTTCTCAAAATAGCTACAAGGAGATCGTACCAGGACAATACGCTGTTATATTTGAAGGGAAAACAAATGAAGAAAAGCCCTTCATCACAAATAATATTTCCCATGATTGATTACATTCATTTTGACCCTTATATAGTAGGGTTTCTAATCTGCAGTGTGGCAGCAGGAGAATAAAATAGGTAGGTGAGAAAAAAGGTGAAGAAGAAAGGGGAACTCGTTTTTTGAGTTTTATCTCCGATTTGAAGAAATTAGGATTTGAGAAAACATTCCTGAATAATGCTGGGTGGAGAGGCAGCATTATATTGCTTTGATACAAAAAGAAAAAAGCTTTTGGAGTCCAGGGCTATTTGCACCGTCGGGTTGGGACTTAGACATGGTTTGAAGGCCATTTTTTTCAAAATAGCCCATTGATTTAAGATATTGAAGAAGCAAAGAGCTAAGACCTGAATTTCAGGTAGTATTTTACACTCTCAACCGCAAAACCAAAAAATAGTGACCAAGCTGGTCAGTGCTAACCCCTGTCTCTGCTCTGGTTACCTGCTCTGAGAAACAGCTGTAATGCTCACCTGGACCTCAGCGGTGCTCTCAGAATTAAAACCTGGAAAGGATTTGAAAGATTATTCAAAGTCCAGTGTCATGTACAAACTGAGGCCAGGGAATGCAGATAAATCATCAGGAAAATAATGAGGTTCTTTCAGGAGTATTTCTATCACTAAGTCTTTGATTTAATTATTTGCCTGATTCCTGAATACAACCCAGAAACCGCTCCAGATACGAGCTATTCGGTAAGCAGGAGGAATCATGCACAGGTTTGATGTATTGATTAAACTGACACTGAATGATCTGAGATGAAGATCGAATACTCTGAGAGTAATAAGATATGATTGAAGCAGAGACCTTCTGTGAATTAAAACGGGCGGCTTTTTCTGCTACACTGCTGTCATTTATCAGAACACTAATAACGTTTATTACTTTAAGACTTACGGCTCACTGGTTAGATTTAGAAAAGCAGACAAAATTCAAGCTGCACGGGCCAAACAAGCCTGTGAGTTTAAAGCTGGGCAAGGCAAAGCACATGGAAAATGCAGTAGAGAAAATCAGTGCTACTGATGCAAGCCTGAAGACGCCAGTGGAGAGGCAGCAGGTCTTTTCTGGACCAGCTAATCCCAAACTGGGGTACGTGTCCTTCGGCCCCGCTGGCCAGTCCATCTGCCATACACGAACCTGTGCACCCATGGGCAGGGAGCATCTTCACAGCACCCAGCTGAGGGCCCAGAGCCAACGACTCTCCTCTAGACTTCGCTAAAAAACCATGAACAAATCAGTCAGAATGGAGGAATATGGTAACCGTTACAAATTAAAATAAAGGTCCACGCTGCCTGTTGCTGGCCATGCTCCCAGCTGTGCTTCAGCGGCCAGGGAAGACCTGGTTCCCTCTCAAATCTTGTATTTCCCACACAGGGCCAGAGAGAGATGGAAGTTTCTGTCCCTAAAGCATCTGACAGCTAAAATCCACAGAAAGAGTTATGAACTACAACCGCTCAAGAGTCATTTTTTATCTGAAAATATGCTGGGTTTAAATTTTCTGTGCTCTTTCCTGCTATGGATTTTTCCTGACAACTTTCCCCCTCCAGTTTCGGCAGATCCAAACAACCCCAATTCTGAGCACCTTTTCAACTAATTACGCAGCTCGTCTCTCCATAATGTAATCTCCGTTAATAATTTATTAAATATGCTTGAGTCATCAGACCAAAAAGGTCATACAAAGATAGTGACTATGAAATGGAAAATGTGTTGGTCGGGTTGCTTAATGAATTGCAGATGCGTGCTCACAACTTGGAAAAACTGAAACACATCACATTTTGGGGGACAATAAAGCCTTGAAATGCGTTATGGATTTATGACCACAAGCAAAGCTACAGCATAAAAAATATTGTCATTACCTAAATATGCAAATATTCCAAGTATTCAGTATGCGAGAGGAAAGCGTTCTATTTGTCTAGTCTTATAAGCTATTTGCAAACTAATGAAAATGAACTTTTCTGCATTATCTGATCAGGGAGCATGCAAAGAGCAATCTGTACTTCAATAGCGCTTCGGTGGGATTATGATTTCGGGGTCTTGTCCATCAGCCCCGCTGGCTCCGACGGGGCTCTGCAGCCCAGGTTATATGTTTGGCAGTTTGCATGTCTAGTCACATCCTGAGCTGTGGCTGCTCCGAGCTGTTGGATCAATGAATATATGAAGGTAAATGCCTCTGGAGGAAGACTCTGCATTTTCAGTCGATCCCGAGGGATTTCTAAAGGTAGCGTTCCCTTCCGTAGCCGAAAGCTCTACATTGAGAAACCGCCTCTGCTCAGCAAGCGCAAGTTCGCAAGGCAAAGCTGTGGATTTGAAGCCTGTTAGTCCTTGAGGAGGCTCCGAACTGAACGCACGCCCCGGGCCTCCCCTTGCTCTCCAGCAGCCGCTCTGCCAGCCGAGGGCCGGCGCTTGCTACGAGGAGGCTCTCGGCTCGGCCAGCTCCGGGTGACTTGCTCCAACGCTCCCCACGGTAGTCGTGCCGGGGGTCATCGGGCAGCAGATTCAGCTTCGTCACAGTCCTGTCCTGCTTGCTGGAGGGTGAGGGGAAAAACGTGCCCCCCACGCTTGGGTTTGAAGATTTAATGGGGAGATGAATCCACATCTCTGACCTTCCATGTCTGCCGGGTGCCCTCCCAGTGGCAGCGCGTGCATCCGTTTTGATGAATAAAGCTTTAAGGACATAACTTCACGTTATCCAACATCAAAACTAACACCAAAACTAAACATTGTCTGTGTCCCAGGGCTGTAATTTATTTAAATTTCTCGCTGAAGCATTCCGCCGTAACAGTCATAAGCGCTGAAGGCCCCATCTGCCGAGGCAGTCGGGTGTGCCGAAGGGAGAGGCCACCAACGTGCCGAGACGGCCACTGGTAACCCACGCCTGGATTTGGGGAGCAATCACAGGTTTCCCCCCGGTTAGTCTTTGCCATGAGCAAAACCCACTCGCTGTTTGCAGCGGAGAAGGAATTTCTGCCACCTAAACCCATAAGGTGACCTAATAGAAAGACGTGAAGAGGGTAGCACTGGTTTGTGCCATCTGTAACAGCTCTGGTGTCGACAAACCCATGCTAAAAAAATCACGCCGGCACTTGCTGGTCATGCCCATCACGAGCGCCCGGGTAGGAACAACTCTGGCCTCTAAGACAGTTCGATCGTTCAAAATGAGCATTTGTCACGCGCCCACGGACCGCGCCGCTCGGCTGCGGGTTTGCTTCTTCGAGGTCCCCAGGCGAAGCTGTCTGGCTTCACAGATGTTAATTATTTGCGTCTACTGTTAATTAGCTGTCTGCAGTCGGTCACGGCGGAGCGGTGACAGCCTGGGAACCTCTCCCCAGCGGCACAGCCCGCGGGCTTTGTTCCCCGTCTCCCCCTCCTCAGCTCCCAGCCAGAACATTTCATTTTAGTCACGGTGCCAGAGGCCAGACCCCGGAGGACCTCTGAAATGAAACACGTAGGAAGTACAGCAGAGAGGAGGGTGGGGAGAAAAGGGGGGAGAAAGGGGCAATGTCAGCTCCTCAAGCATGCAAGTCGAGAGCTTTCATGATGCCTCTCAATGTATTTTTTTCAGCCGGCCGCAAATCACGTCCTCGGCCGTCCAAAGGTACCTGTCTCTATGATGGAAATTTCCACACTTGCCTCAGTTGGTGTCTTGCACTTTGTTGTTGCTTTGCTGCCTTCAAGACATTGTAAAGAATTGAATTTTCAGAGAAAGGAGGGTCTTTTTTGTTGCAGAAAAAGAAATTCATCCCTAGTTTGCTAAGCTCAAGAAATGCAACATCCAGAGTAAATTCTCCTCCTGACGTTTGCAGTTACACGGAAGCAAAAGCTCTTCATTCACCAAAGACTCCATACTAGAAGACATGCCACATAATTTTCAATAAAAAAGGTTCATCACAGGACACATTTCCTAGCTGCATTAAGTCTGAATCATATTTCTTTTGTTAGGATGTTAAACAAAAATAAGTGGCTTGGAATTTCAGCTAAACAGCTGTGAAATAGCCTGGGGAAAAAAAATTCACAGGGAATAATTTATTCATCCGTTTCCACCTGCAGATTGCCTGAGAACAGGTTGAGTTCTTACCCAAACGTTACAGTGGTTGTTAAAATGTTACTAAATAATTTTTACAAGTGTTTCTTGCTTGGTAATTTCCTGGTGACCGAGTCACCGTAGATATCTGACATTTGAAATTCAAATTTCGAGCCCTTCTGGTGGGGTGCAGAGATTGCAGGGACAGACCTGTGCTCGCCAGCCGAACACCCCTCCAGCCTCCGCGGCGAGTGCTCTGACGGCGCAGCCCCGACCACTACCTCTCGTCCAGCATCTAAAAGTCAACACAAGCTCCATGGGCTCTGAAGGCAGCCATCCTCGCCCGCTTTGCTTCTCCCACCGGCACCTCTGGGCTTCCTCCCAAGCTGCACCGTCATCTGCCCAGGCCCGCCTTGCCTGCCGAAACTCAGGAGGACCGAATCGTCAGTGCGGTGGGAACACGGTGGTCTCTCTGACCGCCGCTGACAGCACAGAACCTCTTCCCTGGGGTCCCCCAGCGCCTCCTCCTCTCTCCCATTAGCACGCGAGCTCCTCGGGGCAGAGGCTGCGTCCGTAGGAGCCGGCTCATTCGGCTGACGGGTGTCACTCCTACGTGCGATGGCAACACAGGCGGTAAGTTGTGAGAAATCCGAAGCTCCCATCAGAGGGTACTCTTTTCTCCTGCGTCCGTCAGAAATTCATTTGCTGGTGCGTTCAGCCAGAAGCGAAAACAAAGGCCATGCAAACACACACCAAGCATGCTTAAAAATCCACATGAATATTCATGGCAGTGGGATTTTTTGCATCGCTCAGCCCCCTCTCCTTCTGTCATTGATAGAGGAATGCCGCCGGGAGCGAGGGGTTGTGGCCACTTAAGCGTTCTCTGCCTCGACCACCAGCAGATGCTCTGGTGCTTGCGGGGGACGGACTAGCTGCTGCGGGGGGCTGGAGAGGACCGGCACGGCACGCGGCTGCCGGCGCGGCTCCTGCGCCTCCGCTGCCTCTTGCGCTCTCCCGCTTGGTGGAGTAGGGCCGTTGCATTTCAGCGAGGAGAAACCGAAATGAGAGATGCAAAAGAAGATTTTCAAGGACTTAAAATAAGTGGTTTGCATGAAAGCTCCCGAGGTTTGATGGCTAATAGTGTTCTTGCTGAAAAAGCCCTGACAACTGCCATTGGGGGTAGCTCTGCTTGGGGCTCTTCAGTAGGAAACCGGTGCGATGCTGTAGTTACAGACACTCCTGCCCTTCTCCAAATTGGGCAGTTCTAAATCGTTCTTTCTTTTATGAATAAGACTTCTGCTTCTGTGAGGCCTAAAAACATCTCCTTTTACGATAGCTTTCCTCTCTCCCCAGATTTCCTGTCACCGCTTCCTAAAGCAAAGCAGCCACGCAGAGTTTCTAGCGCGAGCGCTGCCCGCAGCCACAGCTCCGTCAGCCATGTCATTTAGTGCGTCTGCATCCTGGTGGGCCTAGGCTGGAGTGTTCAGTGGTCATCTACAGACTGCGCGAGGTTTAGGAGCTTGGTGATCCAAACACGTGGCGTTCGGAGCGCTGGGAAGGGCAGGGGCGAGCCCGGCTCCGTGGGAAATGGCACGAGTCGGATTTTCAGGGCTCCCCGGGATGAGAAATGACAGCACGCCCCAGCACCCCGCTTCTCTGTGCGGTGCAGGGAGCAGAAGTGCTTCTCGTCGTCTCCTAAATCGCCACTTTTGAGACATCCCAAATGATGCTGACTTACCCCAAAGTGCTGCCTTACAAGCCACAGCCTCTCAGGAGCCGGTTCACAAGCAGCCCAAGCACGCCGCTGCGGGGCGACGGGGAGGCTGCGGGCGGCAGCCGGGCAGCGAAGCGGAGATGGTCCCTGGCAGTAAACGTGAGGATGTACAAACACCTTTACTATCCGCAGAGCGAGCTGAGAAGGGGAGCAGGGAGCCATCTCGCTGCAGCTTTACGCCAAACGAACTACAGAAGGAGAGAGCGAGGCAATTACATTGGAATTAAAAGGCTTTAAGGTAAGGTGGAAAGTGGCAGTTGAGCCAGGAAAGCAGGCTGGAAGTGGAAGGGTGTTTAAGTGACCTCAGCAAAGCTTGAGGGACGGTGAGGGCAGGAGGGCCCCTAAATCACCCCGGGCATGTGCGGTGTGGAGGAAAGATGGCAGCACAGCCATCTTTCGTTCCTGCAGGAACGCTTTCCAAGGAGATGGGGGAGAAACGGGGAGATGCTCCTCTGCTGTAAGGTCGCGTCACTCCGATGTCTTTAGTGGAGCTGTGCCCTCAGACCCAGCCCGCTGCCAGGCAGTGGGGTGGCAGATGATGCAGCTCAGTGACAGCAAGTTCCCACCGCAGGCAGGGACATCAGCGGCGTCGGTCTGACTAGTTTGGATCAAATTGTGGGAATTACGGAAATACTTACCAGCCTGAGTCTGATTAGTTGCCAAAAAGTCTTAGCACAGCTGAGAAGACGGTCTGGATGGCACAACTGCCCTGGCAGTTGTCTTGGTAGGTACCAAGGGTGCCTGGCCAGCCTAGCATCGATATCAAAGGAGATCTAAATACCTTAATGGATTGGACTGGATTGTGCTGATCTCTTTATATTGTCATTGTGGACCATCAGCTGTCAAGGAAGGAAAATGTTACTGAATGATATGTTTGAGGCGGTTTGATTTGGAGGTGATTTGATTTTATGCTGTCAACAGCAATGAAAAAAAATAAATTAGAAAGTTGTCACATTTCTAATTTGAAAATTGTACCCCAGGAAACAAAATGCTCGAAGGCCATAATAACCATTTCAAACTTTCCACTTTGGGCTTAGTACTTATTCACTTCAGGAGGGAGGGGAGAGGAAAAAGGGCAAAACTAGTGAGGAAAGGGTACTAGATGTGTTAATCCTGCATGGCGTGGCAAGTGGATGGCAGAAGAGATGCCTGGTCCTGGAAGGAATCGGGAGTGGGCATCCCCCGGGACCCCAGGCGGGTGCAGGCACGGGGGACGTGCGCTGACATCTGAATGCAAAGTGAAAAATCACCTCTTGCAGAATCGGGTAAGCGGCGGGGGAAGCTCGAGTGTGGAAGGCAGTTTAAGCTCAATCAGTCTGTAAGAAACGGAGAGATATGTGAATGCAATAAAATATGATGCAGCAAACCTGGGTGGCTGTTGTGGCACTTGCATGTTGGGTTCTGCTGGCAGTCGTGGAGCTGGCGAGGATGTGCAATTCAAGGACCTGTGAAGGTCTGTGAAGGCTCCCAAGAATGGAAAACGCTGAATGAGCACTTTTCACACTGCCTTAAATGAGGCGACCTTTTCACTGCATGGAATTATTTACAGCACCATTGTGCCATTTGACGGTGGTTTTTTTACACTGCTGGCTTCTATCAGAATGTCCCAGGAGCATCTGAAATAGAAAAAAAGGAGCACCCTCACCTTCTAGCAAATACATTGCTGGCCTATGGCAGGACAGGAAATTAAAACATTCATTTGTCATCTTCCAAGTATGACATGACCTCTGCATCATAGGAAGAAATCTACCCCATAAGGTTAAATCACTACTTATCTGCTTAATGTCAATCAGACATTAAGCAGATTGACTGGGAGATTCAATTTATTTATTTTTACATGGGAACCCAAACAACTTAATACTCCTTCTTGACTTAATCTGCTGGCAGGCTGGGCATCCAATTTATTGTGTTTATTTATTTATTATGTATGCCTCTTTTCGGCTCCTATGGCCCGTGGGTTCCTATGGGAGTGGATGCTCTGTAACTGGGCTGTTGTAGCAATGGATGAAACCCACACAGAGATTATCCGTGATGTATAGCCATCTGCATTGGCTGCACTGACTTTAGCAGCAATTTTTAAGCATAGGCTCTTGTGGATTATCCGCATGCTTCAGCGAATACAAATCAACTTGCAGTTAAGCTTAAGATACAACAGTTGCCATGTCTGGGAAGTACAGGATTATTAATGGAAAAAAGTAGTGAAGTGGCATACAGGTTGCAAGGTATAGTCAGCAATTTGAATAAATGGCTATGTGTGAAGAACACTGGAATTGGGAACCCTTTACGGTTTAAGAAAGCGGAAAATGTAGATCTGAGATGCCATTCATTAAACATGACCCAAACTGTTCTAATCCTTTCCCATGAAATCACCATCTTCTAAGCTGTAACATGTTAAGTATACCTAAGAAATAAAGCTGATTTAATACCCTTCTATACAGCTGTACCCCTGAAATGAAGGGCAGTGAGTTGCTACCTCACTTTTATTCTTTTGATCTCGGTTCCCTACTAGTTTGGTAGAGATAAAGGAGGTTAGAGAGAAAATAGCAAGGACCTGATGACAATTTAATCACTGTGGTGACTACCAGGTGGTAATTAAAGGCTTGCTGCTATGAGATGCTGTACACCTTCAGTGCCTTCACAGACAAGTTTTTCTACTGGTAGCAGATAGTCTTTTCTAAATGAGCAGGGTGGGATTTTCAAAAGCATGTGTAGGAGTCCTGGTAACTTGAGTTTTAATGAGGCAGGCACTTGTGGATAATTTCTGGAAGCCCCCTCTTCTTGTGGTCCAAAATCAGAGATTTTGGTTGTTTGTTTATACAGTATAAACTGGTGTAAATGCTGGTCCCCCTCTAGATATAGAAATCTATCAAATCCAGCCTTCCGCGCTAACGTGCATGGGCCAATAAAGAACAAAACCTATTTTCTGGTTTTAAACTCTGTTCTCAATTACTAGAAGAAAACAAGGCATACTCTAGTACAAATAGTGTCGTTGCAATGCCTCCTGTCTCTGTGAAGCAATGACACTGTTCCGAAGTCAGATATTAAAAATCATAGCTGGCTTTAAGGTTTTTTCCTGATGCAGCCTACTGTCCCCCGCCTTTCTCATACACAGAAGCATTCTGTATTAACTAAATCCTCCCTGCCAAATACTTTTATGACCTCTTGTTTAAACCTTCTGGAAGTGAAGATGCCTACACTATCATGTAATGGAGATGAGTATTTGCAGAAAATGCAGAGTCTATTCCAATCGTGGAACAAGCTTTAAAATCACTATACAGATTTGTCTCAAATTGATTTGAAAGGGTCTCTGACAGAGCCCTGAGGGCACTAACTAGAATTAGTGGCCCTGACCAGCCTCACCTGGTGCCTCCACCCACTCCATTGGGCCTAGGAGCCCATTTAAACTCAGCTGGGGGTACCTATGTCCTTCCTTGAGTCTTGCTGGAGGAGTGCTGGTCTCTAGCTCAACCATGCTTGGCTGTAGACCCCACCACAGAGGCTGAATTCCATGCCTGACCATAGATCTGCCTCCTCCCTGAATTTGCTTCGTGATCTTGACTCCTACCTGAAGCTGGTTACCAGTCCTGGACCTGCCTTGCTCAGCCCTGGCTGGTAAGGTCGCTTCTTTACTGTGGGTGCCATGTCCTGGCTCCCTGATGGTCCCTTTCCAAAAGGTAAGGTCAACTATACCAAATTCTTCCATAGCAAATATTTTTCTAACCTGGTCTTTAAACCCTGTGGAGGATTTTTGCTACAGCTGTGCTGTAGAAGTGAGGTTTTTGAGCATATGTTGCTGATGCGATATCTGGAGGCATCATGGCATTGATGAGCTTTATGCTAATGTTTTTTTCATTCATGTTGTGCGGGTTACACAGGTTTTGAATCATAGGGTAAACATACTGCTGAAATGTGGCTTAGATGATGACCCTTGCCATGGTCATTCTTACTGTTGCTTTTGGAGGAATGTTCAATGTATGGCTCTATCTTCATGGAGCTACATGACATTCTCCTTTGAATCACAGACGGGTTTCATGATGGACATGCTTGTAGGCTCTGTCCTGTGATATATGGAGAGGCCAAGACTCTCCATGAGTGTAATTGCATAGTTGACTCATTCACCAGAAGTCATTTCAGAGTACCCATGAAGAGCACTCTGGAGGCTGAGTGCACTAATGGAAGGTCAACAAGTTCATTTCAGATGCTTCAGGGTCAGAGTCTGATCTAAGTTGCATTACTGAAGAGACAGAGCAAATCTCATGGGCTAAGTGTCATTACTCCTCCTTGACACTGGCATAACAAAACCCTTTGGAGCGGTTTCAGCTCTTATGATCAAATAAACAAGATGCAACAAGCAGAACCCTGTTTGCCAGGATTATGTCCACTGACCTGCTTGTAGTATTTTTAGCTGGTTAAATGCCTCTAGTATTATGCTATTTTCCATCTTAATGTGTTTTCCTAGACTGGCTGGTGGAAGGGCAAAACAAAAAGCCCTCACATCAAACCTCCATGTAACCATCAAGATATGCCTGACAGCTGGCAGAGTAGCTGTGCTTCTGGTTTACAACTGTCAAATGTGCCTGGAGATAGAAGCAAAGTAGCCTCAAGCTCTGGGCCTGATATAGGAGAACAAAAATAAGTGTAAAGCAGCCCTTTTCTTGATGAATCAGAAAAAAGTTTGACAGCCCTTCCATAGTGATGAAACAAAATCACAGGACCAAGCGGTGGAGAACAGGCTTGGGCACATTGTAAAATATTCTGTAGAAAGAGAAACTAATAGGCAAATCTCTAAGCTCATTTATTTTATGGTAGGATGGAAGCCTAAACAGCATCTTGCAAGCGGCTTTTCTCCCGCGTCCCAGAAGCGCTGCAGTTAGAGCCACTAACTCTGGGTACGTGTGTCCTTGCATCTTGCCCTGCCTATCCATGAGTGGTGAGCCTCCAGCAAGCCAGTGCTCCAGGGTGAGTGACAGCGGCCCCTCCAGAGCCTCATTTGACAGCTTCAGGTACTGGAGTAGTCCATAGTGACCACACTGAGTGTGACTGGTGTTTGGGTCTCAGCTAAAGTTCCAAATATGTAGTTTAGCAAAGACTGAAAAGGAAAGCAGGTGAAGTTCTGGAGGCATTTTGACCTAAAGACACAGAGAAGGCGTCTGTGCATGAGGATGGATTTGTGAGGAGGACTGGAGCGTAGCTTTCTTGCTGGTCAGCCCATTCCCCTTTCTGATCCTCAGCTATCTCCACATATAAAAAATAAGGGAAGCTGCTAATACTTAGTAATCTTAGTAATGTGCCTTTGAGATTTCCTGATGAGGTAATGAGTAGTGTTTTTATTAATACATGGCAAGGTCTCTAGGTTCCTTGGCACCAGAAAGTCAGATTTTAAACTGTTTCGTTAATGTTTTGAAATACAGGGGACACAACTTGAATCTTTAGGGGCTGACTCCAGGAACAAATTGGGAGTCTGTTTTATAAGTGTATCTTTAAAAATGAATGAATATTCCAGCTCCTTCCGAATGCACAAATTTATCAGGAATATTAATGTTAAAACTTTTTACAATTCCTGATATAAATATATAGGGATGCAGAGAAGAACTCAGAAGCAGAATCCCTTCTAGCATTAATGGTGCTGTAGAGATAGGAGTGTGTGTCCTCCAGAAGGACAAGTTCTTGCTCAAGAGTGATTAGGAGACCTATAGTAATTACTGTGTGAAATACTATGGGTTGTGGAGTGCAAAGTGGTTGGACTGAATGACTGTAAGAGCCACTCGGCACTTCAATTTGCCTTTAATTCTATGGAAACAACAATAGGATCAGTGAATAATGATGAAGCAGGAGAAATGCAAGAAAAGCCCAGTAGATTGTGCTATCAGCCATCAGAATAACCTTCATTTCTGGGAGAATGGTTTCACTGATAAAAGGAGTAAACTCAAGCCTTCAGCTTGTTTTCTCTTATTATTGAGCATAGATAAGGGGAAGGTCTGAGAGCATGTGCAGGTCCTAGGTGTGTGTTTCTTGTCCTGCTATTATCCTGCAGAACTGTCTCTTATTTAGGAACACTGGAAAAATTAATGGCCTAGGAACCAAAAATTTGAAATTCTTCAGCTCCTTCTGCAGGCTTTATCTGCAGTCTGAGCTCAGCGTGGCACCAGGCCTGTGTGTAGGAGAGGGTATCTCAGTATCTCACCTGCAATATAGAACAGCAATGGGGGGAGATGGGATAGATTATTGCAAGCTGAAAGAATGGAGGTGCAGGGCGATGGCATGAGTAAAGCTCAGGTTGCTCATCTACTTCAGGCCCTTAAACTTGGGCGTCACAGTCAGCCTGGGTGAAGGACAAAAAAAAATTGGGTTTTATCACCAAGTCTTTCTGTAACATGGGGAGACTAGAACTCCCAGTGGGACACTGGGTACAAGTGTCAGACTAGTACATACAGAAATAATGGTGTATACAGGAATTACCATTTCTAATTGCCTTTGTAGTATTTTAGAAGAATATCAGCTAACAGAACCACATCTAAATGAAAACTGAAGATTGTGCAGCACTATTTGAGATCATTTACTGTTGTATATAATCAGCAGTCCTAGTTTTTGTCCAATTTTAAGTAACTTCTTATTGATATAGCTTAGTGCCTTAGAATGACATCATAAAGAATAATTTAAAAACCCTGTAGGTTTGATCAATGAGTTCTTTAAAGCATAGATACAGCAAAGACAACTTTTGGAAGTTGTGTATGGGCACATACTTTAACAAGAAGCAAGAATGCCATCTGTTTCACTTCTGAGGCTGGGCACAGCCCAAAAAGCCCATTTTCTGACACTTAGACTTAAATTTTAGTTACTTCTCTGCTAGTGTGATAAGACTGGACAGTGCTATTTCTCATCTCCAGGTTTCCCATCTGCAAACCAGGGAAAAATAACAACAACCTTCTTTGTAAAGCTCGTTCAGGTCCCTCTGAACCCTGTGTACAAGCTGAGGTGCTTTTACAGAAATGCTGTAGCTTTAACCTTTTAAACAGTATGTCGAAAGCCCTTTTGGCTGGTGTCAATAACAAGGGGCTTTATTAAAACTGGACAGGGTACCAAGAATTATGGTGTTCTCTGCAAGACCAAAAAAATCCTTATTTCTGATGATAAACCACTATCTGTTACAGAATCTTTGTCACAGATCTCATTCCAGCCACAAATAAGGCAGGAAAGACCCTTTGTCAGGGAAGGGTAAGGAAAGTTCTGCTGGTACAGGAAGGTTTCTCTTGCATGTGGTTGCCAATGCTGAAGGCAACCCGCACCCTCAATTTGGTAACTGGTGTTAAGGGAGCCAGCTTGAAACAAGACAATCAGGAAAATGCGGTTCATTATTTTGGCCGGTACACAAGGACCTATGGCTGAAAATGGGAGTTGTGTAATGATGCAGAGGTGGAGGAAGACACTCCAGCCCTGTCAGGCTTTGTAAAATTGCCTGGTGCAAACAGGCTGCTCGGATGAGGAGTGCACCAGTGCCCCAGCAATACCCTGGGAGCCCCACTGAAAGCTGAGATTAACCATGTATGAATGTATTTGCTGAATTTGGACCTTGGACTTGAATCCTGGCATCTAGAAGTTGGCTTTGTAAAGAGTTTCTCAGGGCTCAGCTCTGCTGGTGTATTTTTATAACAACAGATTGTGTGTTTTGGCAGTTAAGGTAAATTACATAATTTTACTCTATCTTTATGCATTTTATTTACCTCATTTCCTTTTCTAAAAATATGCAAAAGTTGACTATTCAATGATATGAATCTGAAAACAGATAGATAAAAGCCAGCAACCCCTTGTCTTCCACTTCATTTAAACCACATCAGCCACATCAAACCACAGAAATAGACGTTGCTTGCAAAAGGTCTTGATGAAGAGCAGACCCCAAGGTATTTTGGAAAAGCAAAGGAAGGTGAGTAGGAAGGATGGAGGGGCTTCAGTTTCCTTTTCCTATGGAGGAGGGTTGTGCTCAGGAGAGCGACCAGGCTGTTGACCTCACCGAGCTCTGTACAGCTGCCTGGCAAGCAGCTCTTGCTGTCCTGGAGGCTCCAGTCCTCTTCACCTTAAGAACAAGGGAAATCAGCTTGCAGAAGCACAACAGGAGTGTGTATGGCAAGGACTTTTCTATCCAGCTCAGCAGACCTGTTCTGAACGGCGGAAAAAAACCCTTATAACTGGGAAATCATTTTAGATGGGAGCATCCAAATTGTTTTTCAGGTTTGAGCAGCTTTTAGAATCTGCACGTTCTGGTTTAGATTTGAAACACAACAGATGGCTTGTGGCATTTCTGGAGCTTATGTGAAGTGGCTGTGGGAATTTGGAGTTGACTATAGGCTACCTTGGATTGTTTCTAACATTGTGTGCCCATACCATAAAGGTTTATGCACATATTTGAAACGCTAGCAAAATTAATATGGATCGGTTCCAAGCTGTTTGCTATCGTTCTCTTCTGGAGGTTTGTGCTCCACTGCAGGTGCACAGCTCCAGGATGTGAGTGCTTGTCTCTGTTTTAGGACAAAACCAGCCAACTTAGCTGAAACCAGCAACAAAAGCGTTTTGAGCTAAGCTGGCTGACTTTGCATACGAGTATATTCTATTTTGCCAGTTGGGCTCCAAGGGCGGAACCTCCGGTCATGGAAAGTGGTTTATTGCTGGAGTGATAATATTCCAGCTCCAGAAGAACCTGAAAGAGGATTTTTTTGCATCAGCCTAAACAGCAACTCTTCCCCCAAAGCCCCCGAAAAACTGGATATCTGCTGCTAGCACACCTGGGTGAACATTGGCTGTGCAGAGGACATGAAATACAGCAAGTCTGTGCCTCACTATCACTCAAGCGATGCTCATTTTAGGATCTGCATATGTCAGTGCCAAACTACATAAACAGCTTGTCTTTACTGGAGTTTCCCAGAAGAATGCTGCGGTGGGCTAGACTAGAAGTCCATTTAGCCTGATATTGTACTGTTCATCCTAAATAATAAATGATACCCACTCTGGCAGTTTGTACAGATTAACATCAGTGGTAGATCTCAGCAGAGAGGCAAAGTACCTTTTTAAACATTAATATTCCTCCTTTGCTGTAAAGGGGGTTTGCAAAGAGCTATGGTCAGTGCTGGGGTCTACCTTTCACGTAAGGAAAGTAGTGTAAGTTCAGCTTAAGCTCCCAAGCAATGTTTAACCCAGTCTGACTCTCATGTCCATGGGCTTTAGACATTTACTTAAGCTGATATAAAAAAAGTTTCAGTGCTGGGAATGTGGGAACGCAGGGTTTTTATTTCAGACTGCCAAACCTTCAGGAAATAGATATGTTGACTAATTGTGCTGCAATGCATTTAGTCTCTGGAGTTTTGAATTATGTAAATAGCTGTTGGCCAAGGAAGGCAAAAGGACTTAACAAAAAAGTCCTACTTTAAGTTCTGCTCCCCATCATGGACTAGAACTGGCATTTCTCAACAAACCTGAGGCATCTTAATGTGAGGCATGTAGTCTGAGCTAGCTTGGCTGAAAATGGGAGAAATTCTTGACGGCTTGCTGTGAGATCCCATGCAAACCACATCTTCAGGTTCCTCACTTTCTTTCATTTGTCTGGCCTCTCTCCTCTTGTGGGCAAAAGAGACCTTGTGGTCTTGACAGACACCTACCCCAATGGGGTCCCAGTGGGTGGGTTGGTATCTCAGGGTCAAGTGCAAAGCCAGCAGAGGCTACTCATCTGAAGAATTTTTCCCTGCATTCTTTCATCAATTGCACCAGAAGGTCTTCTCTGATATCATGCACTGCTACCACTCATCTTCTGTACGTACTTGGTTCAGGTGCATCTGCACTATTTTCTGCAAGCTTTTAATCTTATTATACTACAGCTATAAAACAGGTAGAGAGCATTTATTTCAGCTTCTGTAAATATTGGCAACCTTTCATGTTCAAAGGAAGCTCACTCCTCTGTCTCTAGACTTTGCCTTCCACAAATAATCCTAAATCAAAAAGATGCATACCTTGCATCAAAATATCTGTCAGTGTAATGTTCCCTAATGAAGTTCTACATGCAGGAAGGAGAGTATGGTGAATTTAACAGTGAAAATAGCACAGGCAGTGTTAGTATTAGAATTTCTTATGATACGGAACAATCTTTTTATGGCATATTGCATACTGGTTGGTCTTCTGCAGCACAGAGCCCACTGGGGGATGCTGACTGACAGCTGGAAATTGGGCAGGGATGAGACCACTGGTATAGTGGTACATGCGAAAGTAGCTAAAAATCACCTGCTTGGTGTTTTCAGGGAACAGATAAACTCTCTATTTGACTGCAGAAAACTTGTGAGGTCCTGTGAGTAAAGCAGGCAGAAAGGACAATGTAAGATGCAGGGTATACAGAAGGAAGTTTTGGAGAGTGATGTGCAAAAACCTGATGACATGAAGCTATTGCATCACTCCTGGCTTGTGGCAACCTGGAGTGGGGGAGGCAAATGTTGCCACCTTTCCCAGCAACGGGAAACATATGAGGGCACCTAGTCCCCAAACCACAAGAGAGTGTGAACAGGTCATTGCTAAGATGGCATGGGTGCAATATAGCCAAGGAATCCTGCACAAGTGTAGTTGGAGTTGTATGCAAAATATGTGAGTCAAGCTGTTTTTATTCCTCTGCTTTAAGAAAAGCACGAGGTAGTTTGGTGCTGTAGTCTGTAGATGTGATAAGCAGCAAGACCTGGCATTGCTGGGGCTAATAACTATTATTTGACATGAGAATTCTACAGGGGGGGGAAAAAAAATCCTATTTACCTAGGACCTTGTGATCTTAATTTTTGTTAAATGAGCTAACAAGGATTTGTGACATTTCTGGGAAAATAAAAGCATATTTCTTCGTGGCAAAGTATTGCATTTCCTCACAACACAATTGCCATTTTAGCTGCAGTGACTTGTTTTGTGGAATATATAGGATGTGCTATATGGTGCTGCTCATTTCAAACAGCAAGCCTGGTGTCTAACACTGTTTGCTAGCACCTCCAGTTTACCTGACACCCCCCAAACAATAGCCAGACTGCTAATCACGGCTGTACTTTAGACAGCCCATTTCCATACGGTAATTAGCCTGTCTTTGTACCATACAGCATGGATATTCTTGAACTCGGCTTATTGTTGCTTCCCACAGGAAGGATGACAAAGGAACAAGGATAGCTGGATTTAGGTGCATCCAGCCCCCTCCCCATAGCCCCGTAGACATCTCCACGGAGCACCCAAGAGGAGATGACACAGGTCGTCTGCCTGTGCTGCAAAGGGCTGTTGAGAGCACAGCAAAGGCCCCCGGCGGCTCTGGAGAAGCCGACCCGGGGGCACTGCCAGCGCTGACCCCACTTCGTGGGGAGCAGGGCTGGACGCGTCCCCCCGCGGCCGAGGACGCTCCAGCCGCCCGCGTCCACTCTCCGCTGCGGGGGTGAGGCCGCGCCTGCGTGTGCACATGCGGACACGCGCGGGTGTAAACACGACCCGAGCATCCATTACCGCGGGTCTGGTGCTGCCGGGAGCGGCTGCCCGATGTTGGTCCCCCCCATCCCCACCCCGCAGCCGGGGGCGGAGCTGCCCCTCGCACCCGCCTCGGGGGGCAGCGCTCCCCCTCACGCCGCGGGTGTGGGGAGCCGGGCCGGCGCCAAGCCCTGCCCCGGTGAGGAGCCGGGGGTGGATGCGAGGGGAGAGGCGGCACCGGCGGCGGGGCCGGGCGGGGCGGGCGGGGCTCCGCCGGCAGCCCTGTGGGCTGAGCGGGCGGCCGCCACCCGGGCTGCCGGCACGGCCCCGCCGAGCCCCAGCCAAGGTAAGGGCCGGGCGGCGCATTGTTCTCCGAGCGGGCGGGCGGCCGCCGTTCCAACCGGGCTGCGTGAGGGATGCGGCGCGGGGCTCCCGTGGGGGGGATGGTGGTGGGACGCGAACCTGCAGGGTTCCCCCCCCGCGGCCGTGACAGCGCGAGTGGTGGAGAGGGGAAACGCGCGGCCACACCCACGCGGGAGCGGCCGGGGGGGGGTGTCAGGGTGCTCCCCACCCACGCGTGGTTCTGCTCGCACGCCCCGTCCCCCGCAGCCCGCTTGGCTTAAGTTCGGTGTCCGGGGCTGCCGCGGGAAGCTGGGGGGGGGGAATGTCCCAATTCCGCGTCGCCGCTGTGGTTCCGTGCGGACCCGTGGCGTGCCCCCCTGTATGCCCACGCTATTAGCCTGTTAAGTATCCCCACCCTGACGCAGCCCGCCAGGCAGGAGGGCATCCACCGGCATTGCCATCTCGCCCTTCCCCTTCAAGGAAGCAGCCGTGCCGCGCTGCGTTTAGCCGCCGCGCCGGGTCCCTCAGGCTGTGGACGGGCACCTTTGGACAGAAATACATCCCCGCAGGACGGAGGCCCCACGGAGGAAGCCCCGGGCGCTTCCTCGGCCTTTGTTACATTCGTCCGCCTTCCCGGCTTGGCCTCGCATCCTCCCTCTCGCCGGGAATCGTCCCTTTCCCCGTATTGTTCTCGGTGTGTTTCCTCTCGCCTCCCTCTTCCTCCACCCCTCCTTAGCCGCAGGTCCTCTGTGGACATGACACCCGCACAGGCGTTTTCCCTCTCCCATACAGAGTTTTGAAGGCCAGACCCACCTGTTTTGAGAAAATTCTCTTTTTTCATAAGCGTAACAGCCATGTTTCAATTTGACTCAAATTGCCCTTCGAATGGGTTTGAACTCAATTGAAATAAAACTTCACTTAGAACCTGCTGCATGGTAAGGGTGAGATTTCTGGTTGCCTGTGCACCACTTGAAATCAGTTTACATTATACTAAGCACTGTGTGCTTGTAGACAGGGCTTTCTAACCCGGTCATTGGTATGATGTGAAATAACGTAATGCTTTACCTTTGACCTCACTGCTCCTTTTTTTTATATATATGGGCTTGGTGGGTCCTCAGCTAAATGAACATAGCTTTGTGAAATGTAGCTGAAGACTATGTTGAACACACTGTTCCTGGAAAAAAGTTTTGGAGTGTCCGTAGTGGCCGGAGGATGAGGGCTAGGGAGAGGCTGGGTTAGGAGCTTGTTAGAACAGTGTCTCCAAAAGGGTCCAGTCTCCATCTTCTGCAGTGTGTTGGTTTTCAGTATCGGATCTGTTTGAAAGCGTTCACATGGCCCTGCTGGAAGGGAGGGCAGTGCATAGCTGCTGTCTGGGGGACTTGTTGGTTTTTCCTTTAGGGGACTGTGTTCTTTAAGCTCTGCCTTTATTTAGAGTTTTGCCTAATAGGAAGCAAAGAGCAGCTGAGCTCATTCTTGTAACTTTTGCAGGATTCCCAATAGCCACAGTGAAATAGTCAAGTCTTTAATCAATTTTTACTTGGCTATAACTTGGGAAATCTTTGAGCAGCTGCAGGGGCACTGGCTGGAGAGCCGTGTCTGCAGGCTGGGGAAGACTGCGGTGCTTTAATTATGCCTGGTTCATGCAAAGGAACATATGTTTAGAAAAATGTACATGTTTTCACTTGTTCTCCGGTTTTTAAAAATTATTTACTTGAAGCTGCCCTTTTCTTCTTTTTAAAGAACTTATTTTGCAGAAGTTAGCAATGCTTGCCGTGGAAAAAATTATATTCTCTGCAACTGCGCAGATTTTAAGGTTTGGTTTATTTTGTACAGAGATTCATTGTGCTGATTCCCTTGGACTTTCATGGGTGCAGCTATGTCAGACTTGATCTTTTTAGTTTGATTCTGATGTATTAAACATGTCCAAAACCCCTTATGAAGAACGTGCACTTTAGTCCATTAGAAATAACGCATGTCATCTTAGTCAAAGCACAGGGATTGTACAGAAACCTTTCAGTGTGTTAACAAGCCCTGGAATCCCATAATTTTGAAAACATGACAGGAGTGAATGAATTCCTGAGGTCTAACGTGCAGGTGACTGTTTTTCTGTGGTTTACTGTAGGATGCTGGTTTTGTATTCACTGACACTAGGGTGTTTTCTGGCTAGTGAGATGAAATTGCTCTCTAGTTCCCTGGAGTAAGGGTTGTGAATGCATCTCAGCTATAGGAATTGGGGCTCTTCCCTAGACTGTGCTGTAACATTAAAAACAAAACCCCACACACCACCTGAAACATATTTTCAGTGCATGTTACTTAGTTCAGTCTTGTGGATGCATGAAAGTGAAGTGTGGCCTGAAAAGACTCTTGTGAGCGTGTCACTTCTGTGGGACTCGACTGATGTGGCCATGGATGAACATTCTTGGTATAGGCAAGTCCACTCTTAGTTTCTAGTACTTAAATCAGGACAAGGTGAAAAGGAGGCCCACTGCAGGGCTTACATAATTTTTAAAGAACTCTTACATATTTTCTGTATCCTATTTTCTTCCTCCAGTGCTTCTTAGCATCCAGTGAATGGCAGAGGGAGAGAGGGAGGGACCTGGATAAATGGAGGATGCAAGGACTCTGTTTGTGCATGTTGTACCTTCCCAGGGAAATGATGGGCCAATGTGTCAAATCCATTTGCAAGTGGTAGTATAAATTAAAGCTGGGGGATAAACAGGTTAGAAGGTTAATGAGATGCCTGAACGTAATTGGTTTTCCGTACAAATTGTCCATAATGTCTTTTGTTTGCCTTTTTCCCCTCCCTGGGATGCTGTGTTACAGCAGTTACATGAATATCGGGAGTAGCAAAAGGGGTGTGAGGAGTGTCATGGCCATTTGGAAAACATGGCTAGGAAACCTTGGTCATACTCCCTAGGGTGGGCTGATGTGTGATTTTGGACAGAGCGAAGTAGCTCTGAATTAGGACCCAGCACCCTTGTGTCTTCTGGGTCTCGGTGCCTTTGACTGTTGGTGACTGAGCCACGGACAGCAGTGTGCCCTGGCTGTTATCCAGAGCTCTACTATCTCAGGGTTAACAGAAACCTTTTCTTTGGATGTGGTGGAGTACAGGCTGAGCTAGGAAGACTGGTAGAAGAGGAGCTATAATTGTTATAAAGTGATTTCTAGGTCCTAAAGTCGTCAGGCAGCATGCCAACCAGGGCGGCACTGCTGTTTCTATAAGCCTGTGCCTAGCTTTAAAATCTAGAGTGGTGAAGCTGGAGGAGAAGGATGGCTAACTTAAGATGTTGACTTCACTCATCTGATTGGAAGTGCCTGACTTAACACCTGGATAAATGAGAAGATGCTCAGGCCATGAATTTTTAGTCTTTCTTTTCTGTGTAGATTTCCATGCTTATTGGGAATATATTTGAGTTGGTGACTGGAGGCACCCCAGTGCCATGGGAGGGTGAGAGGAGCTGAGATCCCTCCAGCTCATGTGGTTCCTCAACAGTGCTGGTGTCGTTCAGTGCTTCTTCCTGTCTGTGCTGGCTTCAGCTGAGGGGTTCAGCCTGGGAGCAGACAGGATCAGCAGCACCGGGCTTTGCCTTTCTGTGGGTCTGGGCTGGGTGGCACAGCCAGCTCAGAGCAGCAGCGTGCTGGGAGAGGAGATGACTTTGGAGGTGCTCGTGGTCACCACCTCAGAGTGGCATGGGGAAGGAAAAGACATTGTGTGTTTAGGCTACATGGCAATAAAAGTTACAGCTCTTCCTGAGCTCATTTGCTATGAGACCCGTGGGGTTAAATCGCATTTCAGACTTTTCCTCTTGGATTATATAACAAAATGTAAAATAGCAAATTCTCTAAGGGGCAAGGACTAAAATAGCAAATTAGCCCTCTCAGGGGCTAATACTAGGGTTTGACTCATGTTCTAGTTTTTTCCTAAGTGGAGTACCACAGTGAAACAGTTTTTGTGCTTCACATGGAAATTGATTGCAGAGTGAATGTGAAGAGTTGCCTGCAGACAACAGTTTTCATAAAGCAGCTGTATTTTGATTTAAGGATTTCTGAGCAGCTGAGGACAGCTGTAGAGCATGCACAACCAGATGAGAGATAAAGAAAGATCAAGCTTTTTAGATCACCACGTCATCACAGGAAGGACCGATTGATGGGAGGCATGGGCTTGGCAGCTCTGCAGTTGTAATCAGGCTGCAGATAAACCAGCGCATGCCATATGCTGCAAGATTGGTCAATACTTAATCATATTCTCAGCAAATAGTTTTAAGTCAAGAGCTGAGTGCAGCAAGTAGGTTGCTGGGCATCATTGATAAATGAACTACGTCCTTATCTTGTGTACGCCACCAGTGGTATTGTATGACAATGTTTAGTTGTAGGAACAATTCCTTGGCCGGCTTAGAGCATGTATATCTATTTTTTAACAGGCTAAGCAGTTTGCATCCAATGTAATGGTGAAAAGCCACAGGCAAAGCTGCTATTGTTTGGTTGCAGCCATTTCAAAGCATTAAGCCTTCCTCTTGCCCCCAGTTGTAATGCATCAGTGCTCTCAGCAATGGTTAAAAGTTCTGTGGTTAAATGGTATAGATTAAAGAAAGAAGGGATTTTTGTTTTCTTTTGCTATTTAAAGCAACACAACAAACCATCAAACTGTAGTTCCTTCAAAATTCTAGTAATTTTTGGAGAACATAGGCTGCACATTGAATACATGCAAACTGTAATTTCAGTCCTTTGTTTTCTGTGTAGTCTGTTTACAGGGCCAAGTCAGGAAAGGATATACTTTTATGCGATGGCCTCTTTGTTTAGAGACTAAACTCCTAGTAGGTCAGCTGTACATAGAGCTGACAAGAGCTTCCGATTTTCAGCAGTTTGTCAAAACTTCAGTGTGAAGGAAGGGAGATGCTGAAGGGGGAGAAGAAATGCAGTTCTGCTGGGGCCATCTCGTTAGTTATCTGTTAGTTTAACAAACTGTCATAAAAACCATTGTCCAAGAGTGTTTGCCAAGATGCCGCAGAACTCGTATGAAGCCCTGATCCACCTGGGTCCTTTTCATTCCTCTGCCAGGACAGGATTGATCACTACTAACTATGCTCCTCTAGTTCAAAGCTGAATTTTTTTCAAACCCTTTAGGTATGTTTTGAGATCGTCTGGTCTAGTTACTGAGCCAAAAGATTCATACAGGTCACTGCTTGTTGGTCTTAGAGCATGCAGGTGATCAGTCACTGTGGTTATTGATCAGCAGTGATCAGTTCCAATCATCACAGCCTGGCCGTGCTCTGCTGTGTGGCCATGCCTTCACAGTGGGAGATGGGTATCTAAAACCCTTTCTAATATATGTTTAAAAAAAAAAGTAGCCCTACAGTTTTTCTCATGCTAATGTCTGAGCTCTCTTTAGTTCCTTTGAAAGAGCGTTCCATAGGCTGGTTAATCTCCCCATATAAAAATCTCTTTCATACAATTAATCCTTCATTTTTTTCAGATCCCAGTGTAGGAGAGAGGATTTTAGAAACAAATCCATTTACCTTGTGTTGCATTGGAAACAAAGCCCTTTTACTTGAAAGCAGAAACAAAGCAAAAATACAGACAGTTTTCTGCATGTTCTTGGTTATTATTGCGCTATGGTGTTAAAATAAAAGACTTCAGAGAATTATTCTCTGCCTAAAAACTTTGCAAGAAAGAATGCTTTCAAGGCTTTTAATCCTGAAAAATCCTGCGGAAAATCGAGTGACAAAAGATGCGAAATTGATGATGAAATCTTGATGCTCCTGAAGTTAGTGGGAATCTTAAGGCCAGAATTTCTCCTGGAGTTTTAATTAAGTATCTCCTTGGAATACTGTATTTGTGTGCTTTTCAAGATGTGGAATTGCAGAGTTTTGCTGAAATACTGGTTCCCAGGTGTTCCAACTTCAGTCATAAATGATCCAGCTGATTTCCCCTCCTTCCTTGAAATGAAGCATAATGTTGGGAAACAGGTTCCTAAACAGCATCAGCAAAAGCTGTGCATCCTTTTCCTTCTTTCCCAACAAGTCCTAGAAGGACTTGGAAAGCATTAGAAGTACCTAAGAAGTATCTTGCGCAGAGACCGCTTTCTCTAGTTTAGAAACAAGTCTGCAAGTAATAAAAATAATCAGTGGATATTTTGGAGAGGGTTTTCACTTGAGTCAGCCTGCCTTGGCCTGGAGAACACAGCGGAGGCTGTTGGTCTGTAGTCAGACCTCGTGGAGGATGATAGATGTCGTAGAAGGATGCAGGGTTGCTTTAGAGCAGGGAGCAAAGCCAGGTTGGTCAGGGGGACAGGAGTCTAGAAAACTGGGAGGAAGAGGAGGAAAGCAGCCAGGCAGAGTCATCGTTTTGGACCAGGCTGGGCACGGCACAAAAGGCGGCTGCCATCCATAGTCTAGCCTTGGGCTGAGATCATAGCGTATTGATGTATTTTATGTGACATAATACCTCTAGAGGCATTGCAGTGCTAAATGTATAGGTTACATGAACACGGTTACTGCATCTGTCTTAACAGTCCCGCTTGGATGTTATGGAAAGCAGATGTACACATGTTCAGTAGCTATTGTGCAAGAGAGCTGGGACTGAATCAAACCAGTAAAGAAAGCAGTTCTTTTATAAAAGGTAAAATGCCTTAAATCTCAAAAGGCTAAAAAAAAAAAAAGGATGTGTGTAACATTAACCCTTGACATGGTCTGTCATGCTGTTTGTCCCTGAAGGTGATAATGATGGAAAATATGTCTGGAGCTTGGGAAGCATCTCCAAACAAATAGCTGCAGTTGTCTAATGATTTGTGGTTTTTCTCCTTACTTTCTTCTGACATTTTCTCCTTACTGTAGTTTAGGCTTCTGTTCCTAGTTTAGAAAACAAACTACAAACCTCTCCAGATTGCGGATACAAGCAATTTAAGCATATTTAACTCTGACACTGAGTTTCCTCTTGTGCATAATAAGAAGGAAATGTCTTTGTTTGCAGGAATACTGCCTGAGAGCAGGGCCTGGCTAAAAGCAAATTTAAAATTACCAAAGTTTTAGTAATACTCTTTCAGTAAAATGACTGCACCGCATATGATAGCTGCATATGGAGCAGAAAGGTGAAGCGTGGGAAATGTAAAAGGATGTGCTGCTGTAGGAGTCTTTCTAATGTGTACCACATTACTCAATTTTACAGTAAAATAGAGTAAGCGTTTCAAATCACTGTTCCTCCTCCACTGTCAAAAAAAATCTTCGCAGAGAGTTGATAAAATCTAATGTCCTAGCAACTAAAATATGATCGGCATTTATTGCAAGCATCCTTGTTAGTGGGATGGAGAGAGGTGTATATATCGTGTAGCAAACGTATTAGAGATTCTGAATGCCTGGACTTTGTTCATCCATCTTCCAAAATGAATATTTTTTTAATCTAGGCAACTGAAATTTGTCTCAATCATTTTGACAGAGTTGCATCTCTGATTTAATAGTCTGTGCTGTTGTGCAGAGGAGAAAGTTTGGAGGAGTAACGGTTTCTAATCACTTCTCCAGTCCCACCTGATTTTGCTTGCATGGGAGGCAGAAATAGGAAGCTCCAGGAGGTGTCTGCTTGGCAGCCTCGAGGGTGATGCATTATCTGGCACGGAGCAAGCGCTTATGTGCTTATCTGTCAGTATTTCCTAATGCTGACCATGTGAGTCTGCCTCTCTTGGCAACAGCATAACTCCCTTTCCAGGTTTTAGCCTTCATTGCACTTACAAGTAAATCACCGTAAGGGTTGGATGTGAATGTCTGCTGGAAACAAGAGAGAGGAGTCATCTAATGACAAGTTTCCATGAAACAGCAGGCAAATTGAAGTTGAAATCTAATAAGTAAATGTGCCCTAGTTAGCTTGGGACATCCCGGGGACACGAGCAAACTTGGCTTGTATGGCTGTTTTTGTAGGCAGTAGCGTGAACCTGATAAACACACTGATGCTGAGGGTTCCTGAGTTTGTCACTTAGATGAATTGACTATTGTTGGGGGAAGAAGAGGAAAACCATGGGCTTTTTCAAATTGGCCTGACGAGGGCCAGATGAGGGGAGGGAGAAGGGGGTGTATGTGTGGGTGCTGGGGGTTACTGGTATGTTAAAAGATCCTAATTTTCCCTTGCAAACCTTGCTCATCTTTAAAAATATTAGTGACCATTGCTTCAGTTCTACAGACTTGCAGGAAGATTTATACACTACTTGTTTTAATGATCTTTAGGGATAGGGATTTCTTGATTCCACACTCCTAGTCAAGGGGAGGACGTGGGTCAAAGCCATGTGGGAATGTGGTGGGCTTAGAAGGGGGGGGAAGGGTCTCCGGTGTGTGTATGATCTAGATCTGTGTGTGGAAAATCAAACTGGAGGAAGAAGAAACCTGGAAGGAAAAAAGGGAAAGGTCCTGACACACTGTCTGGCATATCAGATCTCAATTTATCATTAAACAAGTTTCATAACAAAGGTATTTGAAGAAATCTTTAGCAAAACCTATTCAGCCAGGCTAAAGTAAGCTCCATCTTTAACCCTGTTTTGGAGTACGTTGAAGGTATCGCGTTAGCTTGAGTTAACTTGGCCGCTAACTTGGTTCCTTCCACTTTGAGCATTGGGGAGCTGCTGGTAGAGTAATTTTAACATCACCATTCTCAGCCTGAATCTTTTTTTTCTTTTTTAACCCAGCATGACTGGCTTTGTTGCTTAATGGCAGAAAGGGTTGTTAGCTATGCATTAACGTCTCCTCTTTCAGAAGTTACACCCTGTCGCAGCGTCCTGTGCTTGTTGGGGCAAGCTGCACCTCTTCTCCCTGGGAGAGAAATCCCTTCCCCTACTTCCAACTCCCCTGTATTACTTGAACAGAGCCTGGGCTGTGCAGCAGCTGAGATGCCGTATGTTTATTCAGATACGGTTGAGTGTGTCGTCTTTGCTCTCAACTAAAACATAGCTGCGTGGGATTTCAGTGGCACCGGGAATGAGACTCCCAGTTTGCTTTAGCAGTTGCTGTCTCCAGCTCTGCTGTGGAACCACGGGGTGGTGGGGTGTGCTGGGTGGCAGACTGTGCGTCTGGCACTTCCCCTGCAGAGTTGTACTTGCTTGGTTTTGTTTTTACGTAGTGGTGTTCTGTAGTCCTGTCCTCCTAAAATAAAATGTGGCGGCGGGGGGGAAGGTCAAGTGAGAACAGGTAGCCATGGGTGGGACTGAGCTGGAGAGAGCAGCCAGGGGAGAAGCAAAGGCGAGCGGTGTTAAATGGAGGAGGTGGGGAGCAGCGAGCGTGCGGGCACTGCCCGGGAAGAGCTGCCTGGCAGTTTATCCTTGCCAAGCTTCCTCCGGCGAGCCAGGTGAGCGGGGCCGTAACCCCAGGGCTGCACTCCCAGAGCATTGCCGTGCCGAGTGGGCGCGGGCCTGCGGAGGAAGGCGTTACCGCCTCTGCGGCTGTTTCTTTGTCTCGGTAAAGAAACTGTGTCGTTCCTTTCCCTTACGCGTGCGAAAGCAGGAGATGGGCCCGGCAGACGTGGTCGGTCCTCTCAGCTGAGACCTGAGCCGGGAAACCCGCCAGGAGGGAAGCTGGCTGCCTGCGGCAGGTCGCCGGCCGCCATGTGGGACCGACTTTAACGGTGCAGCTCCTACGGTGAGGAGTCTGTATGTACGAAGGAGCAGTAGTTGCAGGCTCAAACCCCTGCTCTGAGGTGCCAGAAACTGCATTTAATGGTTTTTTTTATCTTTTTAATGTGCCACTAGCTTTTAGAGTTGCAACCCAGCCTTTTCAAATCTTGCTGCGAGCTAGTCCCCGACTAACGCTTCGGTGTGCTGGCTTGTGTTGTAGCAGCTGACCTTAAACAAGAGTGGGCACACTTGACCCGGTGGTGGAGCTGCTAAGTGCCTTCCGTGCACAGCGGGGAGGTAGTAGGTACCTGGAGGAGGAGGAGGGTCAGGGACTACTGCCAGGCCACGCTGCGCGGCCTTCCACACCTCTCCAGCTGCGATGCGGTGGGACATGGCCCTCATACACCTGGACTGGAGGTATGAGCTTCCCTTTGTCCGGGTGGTTTTGTAGCCTTGGGCTGTAATGTGGTGCTGCACAGAGCTGTCAGGTGTGAGGAGGAAATATCACACAGAATCACTAAGGTTGGAAAGGACCTTCAAGATCAAGTCCAACCATTAACCCAACACCACCATGCCCCCTAAACCGTGTCCCGAAGCGCCACATCCACACGTTTTTTGAACACTTCCAGTGATGGTGACTCCACCACCTCCCTGGGCAGCCTGTTCCAATGCTTGACCACTCACTCTATTTGTAAGAATTAAGATCCTGGTTCATTTCTCACAGGAGGAGTCTTATTTGCTTCCTTGAAATCAGGAGGAGGAGATAGAGCCACGGGTCTAAACTCAGACCTTTCCATTTAGAAGAACATACCAGTGGACCTAAGGCCAGTACCTGCTGGTGCCACCATCGGCTGTGGTGCTGGGGTGTTCCTGCAGCGGCCTGTTCATCCTACTAAAACAAGTAGTCTAGTAGGTCGTTTTAGACAACAAACTGGAGACAATAGGAGCAAAATGGGATTTTTGTTTCCTGTAAGCTTCATGCAGGACAGCATGGCATGCATATATGCCATGTGTACTGTATTTTGTACTAAAGGGTTGTCGGTGATGCTTCACCGTGATGCCAAGATCATACTGTGGTTAAAATGGATTTTGCTGGCATTTTATTTTTTGTGCCGGTTGTTTTCCTCTTGCGAAACTTGTCTGAGTCGAAGTACCATTCTGGGCACAGCGTGATGGTAGTGCCGGGTCTCTGGAGGTGTCAGGGATGCGGGAGTGTGTGCGCACGAACGCTGGATGGAGAGGAGGGGGATCTCTGCCTGACGCTGTCTCCAGCTGGTCCTCCCAGCACTTCCCTGTGCTGTACCCCGGAGCCATCAAACCCTGGGGACTCCCAGGTCTGGGGAGGGGGGCTCAGGGCAGCCCTGCCTCCTGGGGCAAGTGGGAGTGGAAACTCCTGTTGTACAGGAAAAGATGTCTGATAACGCTGTAGGTACTGCTCTGCCCAAAGCAGCTGATACCTCATGCTTCTGGAAAAGAATAAAAGGTTTGGGAGGAGGAGGAGGTGTCTGACTAGGACGTCTGCAGTAGATGAATCATAACACCTGTGTGTAGCCTGCTTTCTTCCTCTGGGGCTAAGACAGGTGTAAGAGTAGTTTTCAGCAGCAATGTCCATCACCTCAGGCTGGAGGGGCTTTTATTTTAAGGCTGTATGTCATGTTCAGTCCCGGATATCAGTGGCTCTTGTGCTGCCTTGCCTGGACCCACACAGCTCATGCTGTACCCCCTCTGAGCTCTGGATGTCCCAGGGTCAGCCCTGATGCTGGTTGTGTTGGTTTAGCATGGCCTACCCCCCCAAAAAAGGAGAAGTGGCTCATCTGGAGTTAGCCCATCTTAACTGATCTCTTTATCCTGAGAAAATTCTGCACCTTTGTGACTGGTACCTTCATTTGTGGAGCCTGAGAGGCTGTCCCTGAGGTTAGTGACTCTAAATTTGGAGGTTAATTCTATGTGGAAGAATAAAGGAGGTGAAAGATACTTGTGCCTAGGGAGAAAAAAAAATCATGTAAAGCTAAAAACAAAGCAGAATCTGGGTTTTTTCTTTTTGAGGAGTTGGAAAGATCTGCTTGAAATACTTCGATGTTTTCATGGTCTCTTATGTGAGCTGGTTCTTGTAACTGGTGTGGTAAGTCCAGAGTAAATGACTGTGAGAGCTGCAATTCTGAGTGAAGAGTGGCTCTTCACAGCACAGGCCAGGTCTGCAAATAAACATCAAAGCAAGAGGGGGTTTGCGCAGGGCAGTGCAAAGAAACACCATGATGAATGTTTGACGGGTGCAAGCCTGAAGGCAGAACTACTCAATATAGTGTAAGAAGGGGTGATAGCACAGAGAGCTGAGAAAGTGGGTAGAAGCTTGATTTGGGCTTGCTCTGTTAGGGAATTCTTCAGATAAAAATCCCTGCCAGGCCCCAGAAGGTTGGTTTGAAAAACTAGCAGAGGAGTGTTCAAGGCAGACCTGTGGATTTAAAGCAGATTAAGCTTGGACCAGACACAGCGATGAGGTCCAAGGGAGTGGACTTCTGTGACTTTATGCAGTTCCTCAACACTAGCATCTCACTCCTAGTGACTGGCCTGGGCTCTAAGAAACGTGTTTTTACTTGGAACTGTGTCTGTCTGTGTGTAACTTACCTTCTGGTAACCATTTATCTTCTGGTTCATTGTGACTGTTGTGTGTTTTCGTTTTTTTTTTTTGCTTGAAACTGTTTTTCTTTGTGCTACATTCTGATGGTCTGGTATTGTACCTCACAGGTGCTGGGTAAGGCACAGCATCTTAACTCTGGGAGGAAGGATTCCTTTCCTGGTTTTGTGCCTTTCTCAAGCACAAAAGGTTTTGAAAGTTTTGCGTTTGCCGCTTCAGTGTGCAATTATTTCAAGTAAGCAGTTTCTCTGCAGCTGTGACACTTGTGTCCAAGGGAAACATGAGGCAAGACAGGAAGAAAAATTCAATTAAATTCAAATTTACCACCATCCAGTAAACTCTCAATACTAATATGACAGTAATATAACATTAGCAATGGCTTCATTACAGTAAAGCATAGAACTTTAAATACAGAACACCTTTTTAACTTGCTAGGACCTCCTAGCATGGTTACAGCTACCCTTTTTGTCTAAATAATACAGTTTAGAGTAACCATTTACTGGGATAAATGTGTCCACTCTGAGGGTTTAAGGATATTGATTAGCAAAGGACAAAATCAGTTAAGTCATGTGCTTGGTTTTAGTGCAAACCAGGCAGCAAGGCAATAGTCAGCTGTTCTTTCAAACGCTGCTTCTGTGATTAGAATCCAGATTGTTTATGCGAGCTGGGCAGGAATGTGCTGGTATATACCCAAATTTTGAAGAAGACTCTTAGCAGAGGAATGTGCTCTGCGTGCTCACCATTCCGCTAGGAAGCTGTGCATGTGAAGCAAACTCAAGCAAATATTTGGAGGGCCGGGGGGCTTCAGAAGAACAGCATGTACTCCCAATTGTTAGGAAGAGCAAGTCATCCCCACATACTCAGTTTTGTGTTGTACTCTCTGCAAGCTCCTTCCCAACCTGGGTGGTTACAATAAACCTCTTTATTTAATTTTAATATGTGTCTGTGTGAGTACCTGATTTTTAGAATGGGATTAGGAGAGATGAATTGCTGCTGAAATTGGTAATAACAGAAAGCAAACCTGTCTGACAGCATCTGCCCTGTGATCTTCTGAGAGCAGGTAAAAGAATCCTTAATTAACTTTTTGCAAGGGTGGGGTAGTGTTTTTGTGAAGAACTCATTTTGGAAAGTTACGGCATGAATTGTTATTGCCTGAGTTAGAGTAGCCTAATGAATTGCCATAAATTAGCTGCTAGCCTGTAGTGAATACTGAGTTTGAGGGAAAAACGCTGCAACATTTGCTGTGGGCTGAAGGGAAGGAGCTGACTTGGAGAAACTTATTAAAGCTGAGGTAACACAAGAGCATGTTGTTGTCAAAACATTTCCAAAAGCCCTTTGCACTGTGCCTGTTTTGTTTTTCTGCCTCCTGTCTGCATAAGACACCTCAAAGCTGGTGGGAGGCTGTGCTGCAAGTGTGATGTACATGGTTGCACAGGTCCCAGGCCAGTTACTCTGTGAATATTTTATCTGACTGCTTAAACTCCTGGAACTGGCCCAAGTCAAAACCAGTTTGAGTCCTTGTGTTTTAGCTTCCAACTTCTGAAACATTGGAAGTCACCTAGTTGGGGTGTGTGTACAGCTTTGTCAAACCTAGAGCAATGGAAGTAGCAGTGTGTTATAAGCTTGTCTTGCATGGTACTGAGGGCTCGGTGCAGAGACTGTCGTTGCTAATTGCTGTTGTGGCAGGAACACATTTTCTTCTTCCAACAGTGCTCAGTCAAACTGTCATCAAACTAGACTTGTGTCTTGGATCACTGCAGATTACTTATTAAAAAGTAGAGTTGGGTGATGGAAAATGGGAGGTTATTGTAAAGCAGTGGGTAATTACATACTTATCTTGGTACTAAATTCATATTGTTCCCAAAGAAAAAGCCTTGACAGACCATTCCGTCAGCTGCTGGAGTAATCAGAAATGGGGGCTTCCCTTCAGTAAGGGCTGTGCCATGGTTCAACAAGGATTGCGCTAGTTGTGTCTCTTCATTTCTGGAAGATTGTGTCCCCTAAGCGGTGTGTGGGGTTAGTTGCTGGTCAGGAGGGGCAAGCAGGTTGCCACCATTGCCACCACAGGACTAAATAGTGTGTTTTCATGCATACCATCTAATAGTTTGCACAGAACAAGAGGTGTAGGTTGGTTGGAGGACAAGTTTGGAAGAGCAAAGGCAGGGAGGGTTGGGGCTCCGAAGTGAGTGCCCCTCTGTATCATCTGGGACCTGAGAATGGATCTGGGTGGCTTTACTCGTGGGACAGAACTAGTGAGAGACCCTTTGCTTCCCAAGAAATCACTGCTCCAAAGCAAGGTAGTACTCTTCCAGATAATGAAACCGCAGGGGGTTATTGTAAAGAGAGGCAGCAAGTACCTTTAACTCAATACAATTGCCTGGGAGGCTTAGCAAGTTTGTAACGCTTAGATTTTAGCGAGCTCTGTGCTGCTGTATTGGTGCACCATGAAATTCATGTGCTTATGTTAAATGTCCTTTCGGCTAGGCCACTGTGAAAGTGTTGAAAATGTTGTACAAAATGTACAGTCTCAAGTGAAGCCTGTAGAAATTATCTGAATGAGTTGGATAGTTTAATATCCCATCTCCAGCAGCAGCCAGTATCGGCTCCTTCCTTAGCTGATATTTCAAAACACTGTGAAAGTGTTGAAAATGTTGTACAAAATGTAAAGTCTCAAGTGAAGCCTGTAGAAATTATCTGAATGAGTTGGATAGTTTAATATCCCATCTCCAGCAGCAGCCAGTATCGGCTCCTTCCTTAGCTGATATTTCAAAAGACCCCTGTGTGTTTGGATGTTTTTTCCCAAGAAATTTTCTTTCTCGACTCCCAGTTAGTTAGAAACTGGCTCATGTCCAGAAGTATCCAAGTGGCATTGAATAAAACTCCAACTTACTTAGACCTTGCTCAGGAAAAGGCCAAATATTGTCATGTCTTTATGCTTTGGAGGTGTAAGAAGTTTCATATGTGTGTTTGGTTTGCTGGAGGAACGTGGTCTGAATTCAGGGAGAGGGAAAAAAAAAAAGCTGAAGCATGAATTAAACATTTCTAAAGGCACGATGTCTTGATTGAATGGTTTTAATTAGCACTGTTTAAATACTCTGTCATTGCTTAGCAAACAAAGTCCTAGTTAGCCCACAGACATATTGAAAAACCAAACTGGGTAATACCCCTGCCAGGGTATTCTTCCCTATTTGATTCCTCTCTGCGTACACAAATAGGATGAAAACAGTGTGTGCAGAAGAGCAGGTAAGGACAGTTCTTCTGCATGAGTGCAGAGGTGCTTGTTTGAGATGTCAGTCTAGAAAACAGCTGCCTGTCTGCAAACTGGTTTGAGTCCCCATTTCTAGAATTAGCCCTGGGCACCTCCTGGTTTTTGCTGTGCAAGTTATTTGGGATTAAGTATGTTTTGAGTGAGGAGGGTCTGGTTTAAAACAACAGCTGGGCAGAGAGGAGGAATCACCCCCAGGATGTATCCTGTAAAGATTAATTTAAAGAAGAAAAATTGCTAACATGAAGCTGGTCATGTGTTCTTAAAATGCATGCAGACCCCTGCACTGTAAACTGCTTGTGCCCCTTGTTTTGACAGACGAAGCCATTTCAATAGGCAGAGTACTGTATTTGAGCTTGCCCTTTCTGCACTGCTCTCCTGCTTGCTTAGAATTAAATGGGAAGATAAGTCCTGGAGGAGAGGTGTTACCAGGAGGTATGGCGCATGACCCCTTCAGTGGCCTTGGAGGTAGCTGCCGCAGTAACGGGCAGGCAAGCAGTGGCTTGCTTTTGCTATGGATCCCAGCGCTCCTAGAGGTGTTGGCAGACTGTTACCTAGCTGTGGGGAGAGGACAGCCTTGAGATGAGTGCAGCTCCCCAGATCTGAGTGCTGTAAAGCATCTGAGGTTGATACGAATCGATGCTGTGTGAAGTGAATGCAAATAGCAGAGGAGAACGGAGGAGGAATTCCCATGTTGATGTTGAATGGACAGGCAGGTGCTTGTCTGATGCTGCTCTGTAGTTGCATTTGATCCTACGTTGGAATAACAGACCTGGTGGTCTTGGTCCCACCTTCCAAAAGGGGATGTATAAATGTAGGTTCTGAGCCAGGATTAAGCCTCAGAGTTTCTGACAATGTCTTTCACTACCTCCAGTTTAAAGGCAATTTCTCTTAACTGGAGTGTCCGAGGTGAGGGTGCACAGCACAGCCCCTCCATGGGGACTGCTCATCGGTGTGTGCAGGAGTAACTGCTCTCCAGGAGTTCCTCTAAATCTAGCGACTTGTGGTTGCAGAGCCCTGTGTGTGAGGAGACTGTCTTCTTCCAGTGTCCCTGTATTTCTGAAAGCTAATCGTTAAATGCCTGGTAGTGTTAAATGAAGTACAAATTCTCGAGGCTTTCCAGGTATGTTGATGCTGTTACATGGGAATGCATGCCAAGGTGCTCTCATCTGAGGTGCTTAGCTCCAAACAGTTTCAGGGTTCACTATCTGCCTTTCAGAGTTGCTCTGAACCAACAAACCTGGGCTGCTACTTCCATAAAAGTGTTGCTGAATGCCAAGTTCATCCAAATCTGATGAATTAAATGGGAATTTAGGATCAAATTTTCAGCTGAGGATTTTCAAATCTGAAATGCTATGCAGTGGTACCTACATGCATGTATTTGTCTTCTGTTTTTTGATAGTTCAGAGGTGACTTTTTAATCTGTCATGTACCTGTAGCACTCTGTGCAGTGGTGGTGCGAAGTAGTACACTATTGTGGAGTGTCTCTTTGTTAAAGAAAACCTAAGCCAGCTCCAAAATAACAATGCACAACCCTAGAAAAAGTGATGTTGCTGCTTTGAGGGAGGAGAAAGATGAGACCAGTGTCTGTCTTTGCTAAATTATACAAGGAGCTATTGCAGTGAGCAGGAAAACTGCCATTTGCTGATGTTTCTGTGAGTTATGACCACATTATCCTGGTGTGTGCGTGCCGCTCCTGCGGATGCTCCTGGGCATGGAGAGTACTGCTGTGGGAATACAGCTTCTTTGGCACCTCTGCCTTCTTGCAGTGATCCGCTCACATGAAGTCTTCCCATTTGTTTTTCTTGCTTAAAATCTTCACTTTTGTGTCATCTTGTCCCTCCTTGTTCTAGGCGCTCTGTTTTGGAAACTGTCACAAGGTATTTTCAGATTAATCTTTCCTTCTTCACCCCCTGTACCCCCCCCATCACTGTGGCCTCTGGGTCTTCTCATAGCTGTTTTGTTTCCTACATTACTGAGGCAAAGGAAAACCTACCTTCTGTAGGGCTGGTTTCAGGCCAAGCCTGCCTTACTTAAAAGTGGTGTGGGCACTGATTTTGGAAGGAAGGAACACCAAATTGCAAGTGTTTGAATTGCCACTGACTGTAAAGGGAAGAGCAAAAATGTACACAAAACTACTTGGTATTTTCATGTCCAGCTGTGCACTTGCATAATGTGAAAGTTTATAGCTGTGCAATGGGAACCCAATGCAGGCAGGTACAATATATTCCTGGGGAGGTTTCTTCCAAGGGCAAACAAGAGCAATATCCTCCTTGCATTTCTTGAGCTGATGGCAGGGAAGAGCAATGGGGTCACTGATTTTCCCAGAAGAGTTTTATTTTATGAGGATGTTTGTGGCACATGTTCTCCGTGTGTCAATGGATATGAAAAGCAGGTTTACCCTCCCTGGAGATCTCCTGGGCACCTGAGCAGTGTCTGTGAGCATAGTGATATGGGGAAGGGTTTGGAGAGCGGGGAGAGGGTCTGTAGGGTCGTATGTCATGTCCAAAAAAGCATTTAACAGCCCCTTTCCTTCATTTAGGATAGGGCAAGGCATATAAGCAGCAGATAAATCTTGGAGCTAGTTTTTTTATTGAAGGGCTAGGTATTTTTTTTGTGACAAAGCCCATTGCTGCTCTGATTTGTTGATAATCTGGGTCCTTTGCCCTGCCTGGGGTCCTTTGCTGCCATGGTAGGAAACAAGAAGCATGCTGCAGCTGTAGAAAATGTACTTTACTTGTTCATACACCCTGTCTTCTGGATGTCTATGGCTGTCTGCCCTGGGGATGTAACATTTCAGGACAGACCCTTTTTTCTGGTTTGGGGGATGAGCTCCTGGCCTGAATGGATGAGCAACTTGGTAGGCACCAAGTGTTGGCTACTCAAGCTCCTGGGGACTGCTGGCATCTACCCTGCTTTGGATGGGCTGTGACACCCACCGGCTGCTGTACCTCATCCCCAGTTCCTTGTGGCAGTTGTACTTTCTTCCCCTGATTTGCAAAGGGGTAGGCTTTTATTTTCTCCTTTGGATAGTGGCTTTGTATCCTCAAGAGCCCTTTGGAGGAGCTCTGGCTGGTTTGCCTGTTGCCTCCCTTAAACATCCCTTATTTAAAAGACATTGCAATAGATACCAATATTGTATCTTCAGCAGTGATAACAGGTCCATACCTTGCCCCAGTAGCAAGAGCAATGGAAAATGATTTCACAAGTCCCGCTAAGGCAGGGGTGCGATGTTCAGCGCACCATCAAGGGGAGCGAGTGTCCTGGTGCCGCTTCTTGCAGGGCTGGGCACAGCCCTCGCTGCTGGATCTGTGCGTGCCTCAGCAGGGGCACGGTGAGTGTCTGCTGCCGCAGACTCTCTTTGTTCCTGGGTTATTGGACCTGTCTAACAGCAGAGCTGAGATTTGCTCTGCCACGGTTTCTTCTGTCTACTTAATAGGTGCTTGTGGGCATCTAATAATCAAACCTGAAATGAAATGCATGAGGAGGTAAGGTTGCAAACAGGAGATATATGAGCTTTCAACTGTATATGCGTGGGATTCGCATCTCTGGGGAATTTATGTTCATAAATGCCTTATTTGTTGATGGCACAACAGAGACCTAATTACAGGCCTGTTCTCTGTCACAGCTGTGCTGTCCTCTTGTACAGACCAGGCATAAATTTGGGTTTCCCAGGGGAAAATTGTGTGTGTGTATTTTAATGTTACCCATGTAAGCTAAAATGAAGGATTTCCCATCTTTATCACATCATCATGCCTGTCCTTTTCCCCCTGCTTCTTTGCCAGTAGCTGTGGATTTTTAGTATTTTGCTTTAAATTTTTCTTTCCCGTCTCCAATTTGATGTTGTATATTCCTAAACTTTAAAGGGTGCCTTTTTCTGGGTCAAACCTGAGGAAGCAGCAGGACTTGTACTTTTTGCTTATTGCATCTGCATGTCTCAGAAGTCAGCAAGTCATCTGACACATTTTTCCCCAAAAAAGTATTTTAAAAAAGGCCATGTAACAGTATTTCCTGCAGTAAAGGTGGTTTTAAAAAGAAGCCACCCTTGGAGTTACTGAACCACAAAGCGTAATGCCACCCAAGACTAAAATAAAGTGGGGAGTGGCAGATCTCTATGTTAAGTCAAAGTAAAACCGAAGCAGAGTCCCTTGAGTACCTCTAATGCTATGTGATGGATGAGAACTTCACAAAATAGACATTTGGATTTTTTTAAAATCTGTCCTTCACCGCACAATTGCTGACAGTAAGGCAGGAAAGCAATACAGGGAGCGAGCTCTTTTCTTGCTTCCCTTCCTCTGGTAGAAGAAGAGAATAAAAACTATTTGGGATCAATCTGTCATATTTCTTACTGAGGCAAATGTTTAAAACATTTCTGTCAGCAGGCTTAGAGCCTGACTGCAGTTATCCTGTGCCTGCGCAGAGTACTAGTGTGATTTCTGTGGAGCCTCTCAGGCCAGAAAATGCAGCTGTGAGCTCGGAGCATCACCTTCCCAAAGGCTGTAGTCATGGGGAGCATAATATTGCAGTGCACTTTTGTTGCGTTAGCCTAATTGTGGCATATAGTGGAAAACAATAAATTAAAGCTACATTTTAATTTCTGCTTTCATGTTCTCTCTGTTTTCCCCAGTACCCTTACTTAGGACCTTTGCAAAGACTTTATTGAGCTCTGGTGTTAGAAGTGTAACAACATCAGGTCAGGCATCCATGGGGAACGGTCTGTATTTCCTGGTCACCCAGCCAAGAGTCTGAGCTGGCAACATCCAAAGAGACTTGCAACTTCTCAGCGTCATAGCAGGAGCCAAGAAATCGGCAGAAAAAGAGGGACTGGATTTGAACCAGTGGTACTAATTCTTACAAACTCAACTGCTGTGTATGTGTGTGGCTCGTAGCTGTAGCCAGGGCTCTGCAGGGAGGAGTTAATGTATACAGAGTGAGGATCTCGGGTTATTGTTCACCTTGATTGGCACAGTGCATCCTGAAAAGCTCTGTTGCGAGTAGGCTTGTATTCGAGGTGCTCATAACTGTACATTTCTGACTTCATCTTTTCTTGGACTCATTTGAACATGTCTGGATTTATTAACATTGTTTGATCTATTTCTTTTCAATGGTAATCTGTAATAGTACAACCTGAAATATTTTTAAGGTTCTTTTTCCTAGAAAATAGTATTATTTTATTTGTAGGGGAGGAATAATCCCCTGAACTTATCCTGTGCATTACAGAATGACTACATGCAGATTTATTTCTGGATCTTATCTTTCAAAGTGACTCAAACCATCCAGCGTGTTTGGCTTTGGATTCCCAAGGAGGGAATGACATATAAGCTAACCCCTACGGGAACAAACAGTATTTGGGAGACTTCGTGGGCTTAAGCAAAGCTATATCTCCTGGGTGATGAAGAAGCTGGTGGAAAGATCTATATTCTCCAGAATGTGTTAAAAATCTCACTGACTTTTAATGGCAAGAGGGGATACAGCTAGCCTAGGCAAAGTGCCATGGCTTGGTGCCTACTAAGTTAGTAGAAAACACACAGCTTGAACTTTTTGTGTCAAGTCCTAGAGAGGTTGATAGGTGCTCAGTTTTCTAAGCTATTCAATAAAGTGCTACATCAAAAGTCAATTGTCACAGTGTGTGCCCTGAATTCATGACTCTTGACTATAAATGGTATGGGAGTGCAAAGCTGAGGACATTAGCCATCCAGTGGCCCAGTTTGTTTCAACAATTAATAGTTGAAAAATCAAATCATGTTTGTTGACCAGAAAGTGGCCGGATATAAGAGTGTGGCCTGCAGAGCTTTGAGAACTTCAGGTGTAGAAAAACAGACTTGGCTGTCGCCCATCAAGCTTATGAGGAGTCAGAGTTCAGACCTTGATTCTGTTGAAATTAACAGGAAAACGTGTGTTCCTGGTTAAGAACAGGGAAAATTTCTTACTATGGTAACAGAAGCCTGTGTGTGTAGATGTCATTTACATAAATGAACTGTGTCAAGATATCTACTGAATTAAAAGTGGCTTCCACAGCTGCACTGAGCCACCTTATTTTCTGCTATAAATAATGAATCGATTTTTTGCAGCAAAAGTAGTCCCTTTGGGGAAGACTGATCAAGGCCATTCCCAGGGTCTTGGAGCTTTTAATATGTTTTGCAGCTGGGCTGCTTTGTGTCTGTTGTGCTGCTGGTCCTCAAGCCCTGGCTGACAGTTGCACAAGACTAAAGGTGTGCTTGCAATACTGTTGGTGTTCTGCAGATTTAGTGCAATGTGATCAGCCTGTAAAGCTGTAAGGGAATTGATTTGTGTCATACCTCAGCTTGAGGACTGGAGAAATCTGTGGGCAACTTCCCACCCATCACTTCCAACGTTGTTTCTAGGGGCATAGGAGTGTATAGTAATCTTACATGCCCTCACTTTGCCTCTGTCAGGTATTTTACCCTTTTAGGCTCTTGAAAGGATCGTTATTTCATTGGACTTTGGTCTGTGGGGATTCATTGATGTTTGTAAAGCAATCTGTGATCTCTTACTAAGATGAAATCATGTTTTCTTATTGCTATGAAAATGTAACTGGTGTTGACTTTGGCAGAAGCCTTATTGCATTCAGGGAAGGCTTTCTTGACTGTTCTGAGGATAAATTACTTAGGAGCACTCTATTATGTGGGGTCACGTGGGTGAGAAGACTTGCTACTCTGGCTGGTGCTGCTTCAGTCTGAGAAATTAGAGGTGCTCAAAGGTGCAGCAATTTTAAAGACAGTTCATGCAGGGAAGATGTGGTATTAGCTGGTGGGTCTTGCTCAGCTTGAGGTCTTTGAGATTTCATTTAAGTGTAAGTTTTCATGTGAAACAGTAGCAGAAGAGTGGTGAAGGTTGGGGCTGCAGGAGATGCAGTGACGTGTGCTTCAGCCTGCAAGCAACTGAACGCTGCCTTCAACATTGAGACACTTTTGCTCTCATTGATATGCTGAAGACTGAAACGCATAGCTTGAATGATTATATGTTCAATTAGCAAAACTCAAATGAGAAGGAACTGTTTCTCTTGCATGTTGTGAACAGTCTCAGCCAGTAAATAATGCTTTTGTGGTTTTTGACTAAAACTTGCAGGAAGTGAGCTGACTGCTTGAGAGCAGAGCAACATCAAAGTTACTGGGCAAAAATGGAATAGCCTCCTGTTAGCGTTGTTCCTGCTTTCCTGATGGGTTGTATTGGGGATCTAAAGGGAAGAAATCCAGGGTTTTGAGAGACAAAACCACTTTTCCCCAGGAAAAACTGAGGAAAACCTTCTGCATTAGCTGTAGCTGACTTGAGCTGAAACATTGCTTTTATTTAGTGGTCAAGACTGAAATTATTTACCAATGCTTGCTTAATTCATAATCTGCTGAAGAGGTAATACTCCTTGGATTAAAGCAGGTGTTTTTGCAACTGAAGTAGATACCACAACTGCAGCAGCCTGGGCTAAGCCTGGACCCTAAACTCTGCGGTAGAAAGTCATGTGGACTTTACTTATGTGAATCTGGAGAAGCCTGTGTATTTGGTAGCGTGGGTTAGAGCATCAGATGGTGTAAATGAGAAGCTCCAATAACTTAATGCTATCCTAGTGATTTCTGTCAGCTAAGGATCTAGCTGGTTATTTAAGCATTCTGTGGTTCCAGGTTAGATGTCAGCTGGTGTCAGTAACTCAGCTTAGAAGGGAAACCTGCTGACCCTGTCCCATGGGATAACATTTCTTCATGACCCCATCTTGTAATACCACTTTATGCCTCAAAGAATGAATTTTAATTGCCAGTATGAGCAGAGCCTGGAGCTATTACCTGAGCCAGGAGGGGACAAATCTGTGCCCAACTATAGTTCATCTGCTCTGAAATGAGCAGATTTGCTCTGAAATGCTCAGATTTGCTCATCTGCTCTGAAATGAGCAGATCCTCCTGCTGAGAGTGAGGAGGATGCTCTGGGTATTGACAAGCAAGTGGTAAAACTCCTCTGCTCAAGGCAGAGGCATGACTATTTTTCCCCTTACTCTTCCACCCAACAGATGTATTAACTGGTATAATATATGTTGTCTGTGCGCTGGTCCAGGGTGTGTGTATCGTCCCTTTGTGGCAGCTCCGTTATCACGAATAGGAGCAGCACTGTGTTGGCCACAGTGTGCTGGCTCTTCCCAGCAATGAGCTGCAGCATCTGTATTAGCCTTTTCAACGGCTGGCTCCGATGCTGCTGCACTAATCCTGCACCATGGGGTGCAGTTTTGTGCCAGAGATCTCCCTTTGCATTCCCCGTACCCTGGGGCATGGGTCTGCAGAGCGGTGGCAGATGCTGTGCTTGCTCGTGTTGGTGTGGGTGCCATTGCTTTTGCTACTGTTCTCCATTTTAATTGCCGCTCCTACTCCAGCTCTGGGCTTCAAATACTTGCAAGTGGAATGGGCTGGATTTTGATCTAAAATAAACATGATACAGCTATTATGAATGTGATCATAGCATTTGTGTCTAAATTTGGGTTTAAACAAAAGAGGGGGTGGATAAAAGTGGAACTAGTTTGTATTTTTAAAAAATTGAGTTGTCTTCGGGGCTGTAAATCTGTTTGTCAAATTCGTAAGTGCTTTGATTTAAGGCAAAGTCCATAAGATACTGAAAAATAGGCTTTCTGTTGCTGCCTTGAAATCAAAATGAAGCCAAAAATCACAGAACCGAATTAATCATCTTTGAGTTAAATCTTGCAAGTAATACTGTATAAACACTTTAGATCCAAAGGGGTTATAGGCAAATGCTGAGCTGATGGAGGAGTTTAAGGATGTTCTGAATTTCAAAGCAGGCATTTGGAAAGCATTTCTGGAGCTATGTGGGTTGGGAACGCATGGAGGGAGGGATGGGGTGGTGCTTAGGGCAAGCAGCTGAGCGGAAATTAGACTTGGCTGACCCTGGAGAGACTGAATGAGAGCAGAAGGCCAGAGGGAGAGGGAAGATAACACTGCAGATCCAAGAATGGCTGAAGGTCCGTGCGTCGACACCGTCTTACCTATGCTTGGTTCACTCAATGGGCTTTGGGGCGTTTTCTGTTGGGTACCGTGGCTGAGTGGGGTAGGTGCAAGCCCTGGCTGCTCCTAGCCCCAACGTTGACTTGCTGTGTGGTCTTGGGCAAAAGTATTAACCTTTGTATGGATCTGTTTACTGACATGTAAAATGAGCATCAGACATAGTAGGAAACACATCAACTGATCAGCATTAAGTACTTGGGATGGCATTTTACTTTGGATCAGCCTGTGAAACAGTGGGGTATGAAATTCTGTGTAATCATGATATATTATGGATCACCTCATTTATTGTAAGGAGAAGGACACGAGGCAACTTCATTTCTTTTTATGATGAAGAAAGATAATTAGCATGTTGTATAGTTTTTAATGCTGTATCAGAAGGGGTATCTCCAGAAAACCAAGTGCCAGACTCATCCCTGTAGAAGACAAATTTGAGTTGTTCATCTTTCTATCTCCAGTAGAGTACATATGATTAATTGACGGCTTCATCTCCCAAAGAAGGGTAGATGAATCTAAAGTCTCCATTATCCTCCCTGTTTCAGGCACCTGCCCAGGTTTTATATTTGTTAGAGAAATGAAATTTGAAATATGTTATTTTGTGTTCCTAGTATTTTGGTGTTCTTCCCTGGTTTGAAATGCTTTGACTTCTGTTACCATTTTTACCTTCTGTGACTTGTGGTGCAAGCTGCCTGCACAGTTATTTCCTTGGATGATTTATTTACCAGTGACACAGCAGAGCCCTCAACATAGTAATTGCAATGATGTGATCATCAAAACATCAAAGGCAGGAGCCCCTGGTTTCTCATCTCCCTCATGCTGCTGCAGTCCTCCCACCTCTCCCTTTGTGTTCCCTCTTTGTTGCTTTAATCCTCTTGAGGAAGGAAAAAAAATATATCCCATAACTAGATAAAATCTGGGTGAGCAGCTTTCTGTACATAACTGCTTACATATAGTGAGAATATCAAAATGCTGTGTTACATCGCTTGGGGTTTTGCTGTCACCATGTCCCCTTCTTGAACCCGGTGCTTTAGCTGGCTCTGTCCCAGCAAAAATGGATTGTATTGCAGCCGGGGAGAGAACAGGGGTGTGCTGCCCACACTGCTCTTCCCGGAGATGAAGTGGGAGAGTGAGCGTGGGTTCCAAGCAGAAGTGATGCTCACCCTGGCAGTGACTGACTTTCAGGTCTTCAGAGCAGTCATCAAACCGCTCCAGTGTGCACAACAGATGCTTGGGTACAGTAATTCCTGCAAATCGGAATCTGAGCATGCTGGATAAACACAACTGTGTAGCTCTGAGAAATGTTTTCCACTTTCCCAGCCCTCCCCTCTTTGCCCTCTTCCCTCATATAAGATGAAGAAATACACCTTGCAAGAGAAGATGATGGCTGGATGAAGTGGAATCAAAGTAGGTTTTAGTGGGAGGGAATTTCAGTTTTAAACCCACATCAGTAGAAACTTTGGTACGTCAAAGACAAAGCTCTTCACTGGTCTATAAATGGGATTGGAGAGCTCATATCTTCCATGCTCTTCTGTTTATCCCTCTGGTCTGAGCGGATGGTCATCCTTTCACTGGTGCCTGCTCAGCTCTGCAGCCTGCTGCAGATGCATCAGCTCGTAAGGTCAGTGAGAACTGTGGGATGCTTCCATTTTGAGAACAAGATCCCCAAAAAGCTTGAGTTTAAACATTAGTATGGGGATTAAGGACTGCTTGGAAGGAGAAAGTCTGGCAGCACAGCCTGTTGAACTGCTAAATCACTGCTTAAGGCATGCTGATTTCACTGATTTAGGCTGAGACTGTTAATTAACTCGTTTCATGTATGTGCACATCTCATTTAAGTGTCTTTCTGTTGTTTGGGAGAAGTTCAAAAGAAGAAAAAATGAAGGGGAGAAAGTACTGGGAAGCACGTTGATACTTTTTTTTCTTCGTTTGAAAAGCAGCTGGATGTTCCAGTTCCTGCTGAGAGCAGGGCACATTCCTGCTCCCAAGAAGATGTGCTCTGGGATTTGGAGGGACCAGCTTGGCACAAACAACCTCTCTTTCCAGATAGCAGGAGCCCAGGCTGCCGCTGCTCCATTACATGCTAATAATCTGAGAAATGAAATACAATTATTAGTTGAATTGTTAAATGGACCTAAGGCCTGCATCAGAAATCTCTTTCCAACAGCAGTTGGAGCATACAATAACAAACAAGGCTGTAAAAGCAGGATTACTGCACGATCTATTTTTATATGCTACTTCAGTATGGTGTAACAGACTGTTTGGAGGAGACTGTGTAGCTCAGGATGGGGCACTGGGCTGAGATGTAGCTGTTCTCCCAGCTCTGAGACTTGCTTTTCATGTTGAGTCAGGCTACTGGTCTCTGTTCCAGTTGCTCAGTGAGAAGGGAATAGGGTCCATGAGAAGGTCTTTGTAATGATGGAAGAGCATTTATGATCTAGCTTTGAAACAAGTGTTTTCTGTTTTAGCTTGGTACATTGGCTTGAAAATACACTCTGACTTTCATACGCTGAAGCTAAGTACCTCTGCCTTTGTAGAAAGGGTCAGATCTGCCTTGGCTTGCTGTGGGTCAGATACTGTAGAATCTGCTGCAGGAGGAATGGCAGATGGATGCTCTACAAACCAGTTCCTGAGTGCTGGGATATGAATTGCAGCTGCAAGTGGTACAGGTGGTTATGTCCCCTTGTGTTACACCACTCCATGTATGCAGGACAGCCCATGATCTATCTGGTAAGTGGAGCAGGAAGGTACTTATTTTTTGAATACTTTATTAAAAGAAGTAGCTGTTGAATATGGTTCTTCCTGTTTTTTTGGGGACAGCTCAGTTGCAAAAATATATCAACCCCAATCCAGTCTTTTGAGAAGCATCCTCGCAGTGCATTGAAGCTGAATATCAGTATGTAATTCAGCCCTATATTTGTCAAGTCCAGCACTCCAGGATTGCCGTTCTGGAGCAAAACAGGCTCTGTTCTTGTTCTGAATTTGGCTGCTGAGTGCTTCAGAATACATAGCAAGAGTCCTTGGTGTGTATTGGGAAGTCTTGGGGGCAAAGCTCCCCTCTCTTGAGGGGATGACAATAGATGGGATGGAAGCAGCTCCTAGATGGAAGATGCCCAGCACTTTCCTAGGTGCTGGCTAGCTTTGCTGCAAGCTTAGGTGTGGGGCATGTTCTTTGTCTCTTAGTGAAGCTGGTGGGGCCCAAGGAGGAGCCATCCTCAAATTTCTCCCCTTATAACAAGAAGAAAGATTATGTTGGGAGGCAAATGCCCTCACCCACTTCCACGCTGCAGAAAAATGAGGTGGGACTGTTGAAGCTTGCCTTGCTAAGCTATAGAGCAGTATGGAAACTGCTCTTCCCAGCAGGGAATGCATGGTGGGGTGTGGAGAGAAAGGGGATGTTTGGTTGTAAGAGTTTTGTTTATGCCAGAAGCTTGACTATTGGTCTAGGCAAAGGCAGATGGAAGTAATTTTGAGGGACAGGAGCCAGCTGACAGTTGCATCTTGATACAGAACAACTATGGGCTAGCCAGTCCTTAGGGGAAGTTTTTATCCTGACCTCTGTTATTTAGTGCTTGGTCTGTGCCTGAAGAAGGGGTGTTATATGCCCTTACTGTCTGTGCATGGGGTTTTTAGATGCTGCTGCAGCTCCAGCCCTCCCTGGTAATGATGGGGCATGATGATCTCTAGGGTGTTTGCAGCTCTTGGAGGCTTGTGGCCCTTTGTTTTTGTTTTCTCTTCTTACATATTAAACTCCAAACTCCTGGAATCTTGATATTGCAGTAGCTGCTCTCCCTCTGGTAGGCTCTAGCTTTCAGGGTAGCTGGGGAGATCTTGGAGATAGGAATCTCAGAAGGCAAATGGAAAGAAGCCCAAATGATAATAACTTTATAATGTATTTCTCACTACTTTATGAGTTCTTATCCCAGACAAAGCTTTACCTTTCATCCCATAATTATGTGATTCCCTGTGGGCGACTTAAAGTGAGCTTTCGAAAGCGTTAATTTTATCTATTACATGCTTTTTATGATCTCCAACTGTAGACACGGGTACTAGAAGGAAACTTTTGAGGGCAAATTCCTGTAGTTTCAGCAAACTGCTCTAGGAGACTAGCTTTGAGCCTGTTTAACAGGATTGTCCACATTTGCATTTGTAAGTGATATGGTTAAGTAATGTGCTGCTGGAGGGGGCTGCTTCCTCTTCCCACCTTCCCCTTCAGTTTAAACTGCTGTGAATGTATTTCTCCAAGATCCTATTCTGTTGCCCTTTTTTGCAAAAAGTGCTAAACTCTTCATGCATGTCCCAGAAAATGAGCAGAACCCATGGCTGAAACTTTGTTGTTTTTCTAATATTTTGCACTTTATATGCATTTTGCATTTTATAATGGGTCTGCTTTTATTTTTGCCTGTCATCTTCTAGATTGTACTATGTGTAATGGTTCATGGTTTAGTGGGCATGGTGATGTTCGGTTGATGGTTGGACTTGATGATATTAAAGGTCTTTTCCAACCTTAATGATTCTGTGATACTAAAAGAAAATAAACATCAATAGGTGGTGGGGGGTGTAGATGCTTTTCCAGGCTGAATTAAAGTGCAGCTGTGTAGGACAACACTCTTGCAAAGAGCAAGCCCAGTAAATGTGGTTCAGGGTGCAGAGATGGGTCAGACTAGTAATTACAGAAGCCATGTCTGCTCATACCTCCTTGCTGCTTAAACCCACAGCCCCAGCTGGTACCTGGCCTTGCCACAGGAGAGGGGAAAAGAGCAAGCTTGTGAGCTGTAGGCTAAAGTGAGCAGATAAGAGGCTTTGCAAACAGAAGGACTGGTTTGAATCAAATCCCGGGAGGGGGAGTGAAAGGAACTGGGGTCTCATACGTAAGGGGGATGACTTGCTGCTGTTGTCGTCAAGGTCTCGCACAAGATTAGTGGTTATTGCCCAAGAACACGATAATTCATCAGAATCCAAATTGAAGACAGCAGTCTCCAGCTGGAGGCTCCTTAGCTAAGGTGCAGGGTGCTGTGTGGTGTTATCTTGTTTTTTCCAGCAAGGTCTTTCTGCCACTTGTGCCAGGGCTCTGGCAGAGCGAGCCCTCGGCGTGCTGCGAAGAGTCCTGCAGGCTGTCAGGGGCTGAAGGCGTGTCAGCCCTGTGTTCGAAAATTGTAAGCACCAGGACCCCCACAGGATTGCAGAGGGGATTAGTTTGGCTGGTGTAGAGATGGAGAAGTGAAACTGTTGCAGTCTTTTTTTGGAGAAGAGAGCATCTCTGTTCCTAAAATGCCTGACGGTATGGGAAACTACTTTTGGAGGATGCCGCCAGCTGAACCTCTGTACTCCTGTGTCAAAATATTTTCCTTCCTTTCACCCCGGTAACTCAGAGTTTGGGTGCCTGGTACCCTGCTACTGCAAACTGGCCCGTCTGGGGGGGGGGGGTATGTATGGATGTGTGTTGGAGAGGGGCCCTATGCCATTTTTGCACAGTCCCTAGTCCTGCAGCAGGTCCCTGCTTTCTCTGAAGTGCAGCATGGCTTTTAGGCACAGCTTGCCATCTCTAAGTCTTTGCTAAGTCCAAATCTTGGTTTTGTGGTGAGCTTTTTTAACTGTAACAGAGCAGGGCAGTGCTTTGCTTAGAAGGGGGCTTCCTGAGAGAAAAATACCTGAAAGCGGGGACAATGGGGAGACAGTGGTGAGTGAGAATCACTTGCATTAACCTGAAATCACTCAAGTCCCGTTTTGTTTCCTTGTCAGGGTCTGGCTGCCACTGACCCAGGGAGCTGGGAGTGCTGCTGCAGCTTTCTGGTCTGCTTCTGTGAAGCCTGGGTCTGTCCCAGCGCTTACCCAGATAATGGCCCAGCTTGCATGGAAACTAACAGCTCATAAATACAAGGCTGCATCTCCAGGCGGCAGGTTTCCCAGGGCAGCCATTCTGGCTCTCCCCATTTAATCTTCCTGTGCTGGGAGGAGATAAGCATTTGAAAATGCATGGCCGCAGGACCCTGAGCTCCTGCTGAGCTGCTGTTTGCAGGGTGCAAGGCTGGGGCGTGCCCTCCCCTTGCCTGAATTTTTGAGAGGCGCTCCTTTACATAATTTGTTCACCGATGTGGCTGGTGTTAGTGGGATTTCTGTGGCCCCTTCCTGACTGGTGAGTGACAACTGATGGAGACCGGGATTTCAGGCCCCTTGTTTCCTGCCCACATGATGAGACACAAGAAGAGCTGGGGCTGGTTATGGGGATGCTGCCCCAAGGAGGGGTCTCCTCTAACACTATGCTTTCTGCTGGCTGCATGGATGGCGTTTGTCTTCCTCCGTGCGCTGTGGTCCCTTCTCAGAAACGGCACCGTCACCTGGCCTGGGCACTGACTGTCGAGTTTTCCTGTCTGTTGTGAAGTGAAAACCTGTCCTCTTACTGGGGCCCCAGCAGGTCTCTCTGGGCTCTGTTTTGTGCAGCTGGGAGAGACCAACTGAGGGATGAGCTGGGTTGTAGCGTCTTCCGAGGGTGTTGAGTGAGCCTGCGCACGCGTGAGCTCTTGTCACTGTGCTGTAGGTCCCCCTCTTCTCAGCTGATGCAGGATGCTCATCCTGAGCAGGTATAACTTCAATACTTTTTTTTCTCCTTTTGTTTTTCTTAAAAACAAAGAAAAACAACTTTAACTCTGGATGTGTCATATAACAGAAGACAGCAAGGCTTGTCTTGTTAACCTCACCATTGTTGCACATTTGCTCTGTGCCTGCTTAGAAAACGTAATTTGGAGAATATAATGCTACATGACAAATACAGCAGAGTCATGGCTCTGCAGGAATATGGTTTTTCCAAAGACTTCAAGTTGTGCCCATGTATCAAAACTGCCTCTTTAGAAGTTGTGCTCAGCAACTTCAGCCAAGATCCTTGTTGCCTTGCAGGGTGCTGCAGATGAACGCTGGTGCAAGATTGGGCTCTTACTACAATCTCAACCCTTTAATTAAAATCAAGTGTAACAAAAAAGGAGAATTAGTTAAAATAACTCTCGGAAGCCCAGCTTGTCTTTTTATTAGACTTGTCCTTGCTTTCTCTGCTGCTCTGATAAGAAGGATATTCTCCCTCTGGGATGGAGTGAATAAACTGGGATGAAACTCCTTTGTTTGGGCATTATGTGATAATTAATTTCTAACACGAATTCCTTCCCCATACACTGTTTCTTCTTTCTTTTGGTTTTTAGATAGTAGAATAGAGTACTGTTCCAAGGAGGGGAGGGGCAGGTTTTGCTGGGTTACAAAAGGGCGAAGGTTGTGTTGTCCTTGTTGACCTCAGGGCTGTGGTGGTTTTGCCTAGCTCTGTGCAGCAGTTCATTCTGGGGGAGTTGGGAGGTTTCCAGAAAGCTCATCCAGAACATGTGAAACTTAAATTCACCTGAAACGTTGCCTTGACCCTCAACAGTTGTATTGCAGTCTCTTGCTGGTATGATTTCCCCTTAGAGCAAGGTGAAGGGGCTGTTTCTGTGGGGGGAAAAACCAGTACAATTCATGTAAAATTCTCTTTTTAGAATAACTGAAATAATCTTTGAGCCTCCGGACAATATGGGCTGGTTTTCCTTTTGCATCCAGGCTTTCCTAGACTTCCAGTGGAAGAAATTTTGGTTTTAGGTGGTCTCTTTAAACTGATGGGAAGTTTGCCATTTGAGTCAGGGAAGACATGGACTCTTTCTGTGATCTTTCATTGATTTAGTGATTTTATTTTTTTTCTTAGTCTTTTCTCTGGCTCAGCGGTTATTCCTGCTTTCCACTGCATCCTGCTTACTTAGCTTTGTCCATTCTTTCAAAATCAATATGCATTACTAAATTACCAGAGTTGGAGAATAAAATTTAAAAAAATTTCCATCTGAGGCTGTGGCATGAGTGTTGCTTATAAAACAATAGGATGGTCTTTAATTCAAACTGGCTTGCGCTTTCATTTCTAATCTATGTGTCTACATGAGTGAAAATCCCTGTTCAAGCAGAAGTAAAATAATAGGCAATCCTGGAAAAAGGCTATTTTTTGATTCTGTCCAAGTATCTAAGCTACTGCAGGTGCCTTGAGCAGTGACTTCATGTGCTGCCCTGTGAACTCTTTCCCACAGTGTGATTGCTCTGGGCTCATTTTCCAGTAACAGAACAAAGGCTGACCTCCGTGCTGTTGCCTTGCTATGATTTCAGGTGAATTAAGGGGCAGACTGAAAAAAAGTGTATGAAACAAATTCCAGCTTGCCAACATGCTCTCAAAATATCGAAGCAGGAAAACATCAATTACATAGTGGCTGTGGACTGTGGAAAGGACTGATTTCTCATAGGGAATTCCTTGGATACAGTGCGTTTCACTCCTTAGATGCAAGGAGACATTTGGGATCTGACCTAGGCCTAGGTGTGGAATTGGGACTGTGGTGGCCTTGAGCTTGAGAGCAGCTTACAAAATAAGGAGGAAAATTGTCCTCCTCTTAAAAATCAATGTTCTTTTTTGTGGGGTGTTTTAAATTATGTTCCTTTCTAGTCCGAAAGCAATTTTTTTCCTATTAAACCTCAGTTTATGAAGCTAGCTATAACAGAACTGAATTTGGTCAGTTAAAACATGAAGCAGAACTGACTGAAGGGTAGCCACTGCTGAGATGAGCTGGGGTCGTCTGTGGATCTGTGCTGGGTTCAAGCCCCTGCAGAACCATCTGTTGGCATTGGAGGGACAGCATGGAAAGACCCCTAGTGACTCCGGTAAGCTTTGGGTCAGGTTGCTGGTCCCTCACATAAATAACATGCTGTCAGAAAAAGGTCCATTGGGAATATTTGATCTGATTAACTATTGATACAGCAAATCAGTCCCACTGGAGGTTTTGAAAGCCTGGTGAGATCTTACACTAGCTACCTTAAATCCCTGTTCCCATGGTATTTCCTAATAGGATAATAGATCATTGCCATACAAAGGCAATTATACCCTGGTAAGAATTTACCAAGAGAATAAATACTTGAAATACAGAGTAAATCTCCCAACAACGGGATTAGATATCGTTGTTTCTGGCTGGCATGAAGGAGTTTAGATGAGGTCGAGGGTATTCCCATGTGGGAGGGGGACTTTTCTGAGGAGAGGGGGATGTGGTGGTTGGTGCTACTGCTTCATGGACTTGTATGTGCCTGACAGAAACCAGAAAACAAAACTGTGGCCTTATTTTCGAGTTGTTTGGTTTTTTTCTTCCCCAAGAGTCTAAGCCTGTGTCTGTGCCACACCACATGCACAGTATAGTGTTAAAAAAGGTGTGGTTTTTTTACTTCTCCCTCACCACACCATCACTTGTGCAGGTTCAGTGGTGCTGTTTATAGGTTTATACTGGAGCCCTCCAAGGCTGTGTGGGGCCAGGCTCTCTGCTCGCGGAGGTTTGGGTGGTGGAGCAGAGCCCTGTGCTCTCTAGCGAGCCGCTGCCTGCAGGAGCCGAGAGCGTGGCTCGCCCTCTGCAGCCTCTTAAAACTTGTCATCAGCGGGATCCTTTTCAGCTCAAACTGATGATTCTCCTTCTTGCTGGTAGAAATCTGCTTGCTGACTCATTAGTGTGTGTTAAGCAGAGCGGGGGGGTAAATTTTGCACATCTGAAGAGTATCACCACTGCGGAGGTGTGAGGGAGCGGTATCAAACCCCTGCGTTTCCACGGCCGGTGGGGCTGCTGCTGTCGCCCCTGCCCTGTGCTTTTTGGTGTGAACAGCCAAAATGGACCGATCCCTTGGAGGAACTGCTGGCTTAGGCGAAGAGCAAATTTCTGCGCTGACTTTCTGTCTGTGTAGGAAAATTGTAGGGTGGCTTTTAACGGGTGCAGGAGTGAATCAGGGCTCGGGTGGTGTGTGCCCTGCATGCAGGCTGCTGTGCCCTCGCTGGGGCTGTGCCCTGTCCTCCCCCCAGCCACACTGCCCTGCGGGCCAGGCTGCTGGCACCAAACTGTGCTGATGCCCCTCTGTGCAAAACCATGCCGTGTGAACCACGGGAAAGGTTTTGCTGTGTTGCCACAGGGGAGAGATACTTCAAGGTGGGCTTTTTTTGTCTTCTGTTTCTCTGGCTGCTTGTATATTGTGGTGGTCTTGGTGCGTATGTGTGTGGGGAGGGTTGAAAGCGGTGCAAGTCCTGCCTGGCAGCTACAGTCATCATTGTGATTACTAGGATTCAAAATACTGAGATACTGTTGGCAGCACTGAAATCTCCGGGGGGCTGCCCTGGCAGTGTGGTGGGAAGTTCCTCCAGGCTTGGGGTTTATATGTGAGGGTCACCAAAACTATAAGCAATGTGTGCTGCAGCCAGCTGAGGAGAAAAGCCAGATCTCAGCTGTGCTGGATGGTTTTAGTGCTAGAGCTGCCCTCCCTGAAGAGCAGGTGTGTGGATGCAGGAATAGCAAAATTCACCCAGGAGGTGAATTGGATGGATTCCCTGCGGAAGAGCGGGCTTGAAACAGGCACCGGTGCCCTGGGCTGTTGAAAGACCGGTCCTGCAGCAGCAAAGTGCTGTTGCTTTGAGGAGCTGCTTGTAGGGGATACCCAGGGGGTAGGATTGGGTAAGTGGGGTTAGAAGAGCTTAGTCAGGATGTGTTTGTTTAAAGGATCTGCTTCAGCCTGACTCCTGTAATTAGGTAACGTGTATATTTCTGTTCCTTGGAAACACTTCATGCATTAATCTAATGGAGGGAAGGATTATGCAGAGATGGATTTAAAGATGTTAACCAAGGTTGGGTTTGCATCTGGAATGAACCAAGGCATGCAGCAGTCATAGCTGCTGGAAAGGGGAGTGCCAGAAACATTATCAGGGAGCCATGCTGCAGTTAGTCTGTGCACCAGTGTCTTGGCAATATAGCTGCTGCCTTCTGTAGACCAAGCCTACTATGAGTCTGGGACAGGGAGCTTGTTCTGTGCGACCGTGGGTAAAAATTTGGAAAAATATAAGTTTAGGATGCATGAGACTTTTGTAAGGGAAAATAGCTACTCTTTGCTCTACTGTCCCAGCAAAGTGACTGGGTAAAAGGAAGGAGAGTGAAGTGATGAAAAGGATGAAATCTGTATGTGGTAATGGGAAGTGAGGATTAAGCAAAGGCAGGAGACTGCACCAGAACTACAGTTATGAACTGATAAAGGCTTCTCTTAGCAAAGCAGTCCAATAGCATGCCAGTGGTGCACCTACATGGAGGTGTTTCAAGATGTTCCAAATTCTGAATGTTGCATTCTCCACGCCAAGCGCTCTGGACGCTGTAGGGAAGCCAGCAGCTCCTTTGGGGGTGCTGATTTTACACACATCCTCCAGGGATGCACAGTGAAGTGAGTGAACTTCTCCCCAAATAGCAACAGTTCTTGACTAGAAGGCAGTGGTAGCTGAAATGCAGCAAAGCACAGACACCAACAGAATTGCATTGATGAAGAATGGGACTTCTAATACCTTGATTTCTCCCTAGGAAGTCATTGTATTGGGGGAAATGAGGAAAAGTGACCTGAGCTCTGAGCTCCTTGAGCTGACCTGAAGAGCTGAAGCCTGGGTGTGTTTCTGACAGTCGAGGGGGAGTCCTGCAGCCGTGGACAGGCTGGCTCCTGCGCTCACTGGTGCTGCATGCAGCCAGGCTAACTCTGCCCAGGAGCAGGCTTTCCCTCGGTGCAGTGCCGGCTCAGAGCCGTGGCAGCCAGTTGCTGTGTGTCTTGGTGCATTTGTATGATGCATCCAGTGTGCAACAAAACAGCTACTGAAACCTGCAACTGTGGGAATTGAGATTTGAGGCTTAAGAAAGGTATCATGGGTTGTACTTGTAGATCAGATGAAACTTTCTTGAAACATTCATGGATCTTCTCCTATCCTTCCATGGGAAGTTAGGACATGGGAGCTGATCATTTGTAAAGTGATGCTGGTTGTCTTGATTCCTTATGGCCTGTGTGATAGATGATGCTGGAGGGGAGAGAAGTGGAGACAAGACTCCCCATTCCTGACTGCTGTGGAAGAGGAGGTGCCTATATGTAAAACAATCTGGGAGAAGGAAGAACTTCTTTTGTTAGAACTTTGGTATTGAAGTTCTAAGTCTTGTTTTGTTCTCTTTTTATTCATCAGATATCCCCTTTGAAAATGGTTAAGTGAAAGTCTTAAATCCGATGAAGCCGCTTTCTTTTTTTTTTCTTTCCAAGCTGGGGCAGGAGCAAACACATGACACAAACTCCTCCTGTGTGGAGCTGGCCTTCAGCATAGGCAGCAACAGGCTGAACCAGTTTGCTCATTGCTTTCGTCTCCTGACAGGCGCTCTCTTGTCCCGGGCTCCCTGCGAGGTGCTTGGCCTCTTCTCCCAGTGCTGTAGGAATTCCCCTGCCTCCAGCCACCCACTCGGGCGCACGGTGTGTGGCCAGCAGCCTTCGACTGGTGGCAGCCCCACAGAGGAGGCTTTGCAGAAGATCCGAGCTGAGGTTGGGGAACTGAGCGGAGCATCCGGATACAGAGCTAAGGACAGGTTTTTATGGCGTGTGGCAGAGTGTAAGGTGTGCAAGCAGCTTTCACCTCCAGAAGGTACCTGTCTCCTGAATCTCAGGTGAGAGAAACTTGTTGTTTGAGTTGACAAGTTGAGTTACTTGAGCCTGGGAGAGTGTTATTGCCTTTTGAGTTGGAGGTGTGTGTTCCTGTGGTCAGTGGAGGTTCTCCTGGGAGCTCAGATCAGAAGTGACTGAGCATGAAAAGTTCCTCCTAAGCTTGCTTTGTGTGGATGGCGTTGCCAATGGCAGACCCACTCCTGGTGTGGTTCCTGATACTGGGCTGACTGGTGGGTCAGGCATTCATTTGGATGCAATGTCTACCATGGGTGTGAAGGGGACCAAGGCTTGCTTAACCTCATGGGATGCTGCCCTGCCTCGGGCCAGGTGCTGGAGCCTGTACCGAGAGCCTCACAGGCTGAAAGGGTTTTGCTACTTCAGCAGGAGCCAGCACTGCTCCAGGCTGTGGAGGACTTTGCTGTCCTTGCTGAGCACAGAGCCTGAACAGTTGCTCTGCAGGCAGAAGAGCAGGAATTTGGGATGAGTCAGGGGTGTGAGGTTTTGCTCCGTTGCCTACTAGGTCTGTCCTTTAGCAATAGCTCCTTACCCAGCTGGGGAAATCGCAAGACTGGGCAGCCCATCCTCAGCTGAGCCCTTGCAGGGCTGTGCACCCTATGTCCCCATCACTGGGCCTGGGCGCCCACCGAAACCACCCCCCGGGGACGGTCGCCTTCAGGTTCTGCTCTATACTGAGCTCCCTGGTGCTTTGGCTACTATTTGTGGTCTGCTCAAAACAGATGCAAGAGGCTGAAAGCTCCCTGATTAATGGCTGAGACTTTCATGTGTACTTGTACACAAGTCCCTTCAATTTCAATCTGAAGATGTGGAAGTGTTGGCTGCTTTTCTCCTTCCCCTTCTCTATCATAATGGAAAAACTTGCAGCAACCCCTGGAATATTTAGAAATGAAATTGCTGATATAAATGTGTTCTGGCATAAGGCACAAACAGCTGGAAAATGTGCTTTCTCCTGCAGTATTTTAAGGATGCATAGCATCATCAAGGGCTATTCACTAGAGCTGGCACTGTGAGCCTATCCCGTATGTCAGAAAACAAATGATCTGTCCCCACCTTTTGGTAGGGAATATCCCAAATATGCAGTGAGCAGGTGACAGATCGCTTTCTCTGGTGACAGACATTCTGCCCATCAGCTCAGCCATACCATGAAAGGGACATGTGAGTAAATCCCTGCTTCGGTAGCTGGCAGCAAGCATATTGAGAAACAGATGGTGCTGTGCTACAATTTTACCTGCTGTAAGACCAATGCATAATTGAACAATACAGAAACATGAATTGTATTCCAGTGGTTGCTGTGTTCTTGTGGGGGTTCTTATTTGATTTAACAATCAGCAGGAGAAAGGGGTAGAGGGTATTATATGTAACACCTTTTTTTTTACTCGCAGAAGATTTGGAAGTAGAACATCCACTAGCTTTGTTTTTGAAATGCTGTATTTATTTTCCCCTTGCCATTTCTGTGCGAATCCTATGAATGAGTTGCGTGCTGTGATGCGTGTGTTGAAGGAGCTTTCTGCCTCTGTGTGGAAGGGGCAGATGCCCCTGTGTCCTGCCAAGGCCAGCTAGTGCATGCAGAGGGGTGAGAAGGACAGGGTGTGTGTGGGGGGGACAGTCCCCTCTATGTGCCCCTAGTGAGAGATGTTATTCTCTCTACAGGCAGCCTATGGTACACTGGAGCACATTTCAGCCTACAGCTGTGCTTTCTCTACCCCCAAGACCCTAGTCCTGGCGTTTTTCCCACCTTAAATCTACTGCCTGTCTCCTGACAGTTCCTCCAATCCTTTTTCTCCACTGTGGCCCAGATATCTTTGTTTGCTTCCCTGAAGGACAGAAAATGCTTAGGATGCAGGGGGCAAAGGCATACAGCAACCTTAGCTTTGGTGGATGCTGAAGATGGGACAGGACCTGGTGAGCTGCCTGATATCCCATAGCCTGCAGTGTCCTGTACTGAGAGGGGCAGGTGCCTGTAAGGAGAAGGAAGTTTGGCCCTGCTGTTCCATGTGTGGCTTTTCAAGACTTGATGAAACAAGTATATGGGACAAGAGGTAATGAAACTGGGTGTATCAGGGCCCAGTCAGCAGTAGCTGGCAGTCTTCCTCCTTCCTCCTGACGTACTGGAGGAAGAGAAGGACTGGGTGCTCTGGTTTCCCTGGGCTTGATGTTCCCTGTCCCCTTACAACCACGTGTGCAGGTGGGAGCAGGGCTCCTGGGAAGCCTGAAACAGGCAGGCAAAGGGCTCTTTGTGCTACAATTTTGCCCATTAACCTGAGGGAGGAGAGCAGCTTTTTTTTTAAATGTCATTTTGATCCTCTGACCTCAGAAAGGGCCTAGTATAAGCACTCCAGCTCTGTTTCCAGGCATCCTCTTCCTGCTCCAAATGGCTTCCTTTCCCTGGCTAGCCTCATATCATGTCCTCTCCAAGTAGGATGGGAAAAAAGCATTATAATTTTGTAGTCTTGGCAAATGAGGAATCACACCCATGAAAAAAAATACCTGTTAATTAGGACTGAAATGCTGATTGAATCACAGCTCTGATAAAGGCAAGGGCAGTTTGCAAGCCTGTTCTCTATCCCAAAGGGGGGGAAGAAAAAAGTTTTTCTTTAAGAAAGCCATTTCAGCCACTCCTATCCATCTATTTAAAAGTTTCTCTGCCAACAGGTACTGCTCAGTTACTGCATTGTTTCCATTTGAAGTACGAGGGGAAGACTGAACTTATTGCCTAGGATAATTGTTAACAAATGCTGAAATCTCATTTGTGCCCATTATAGCAGGAATAACTTTTTTTTAAGCACATGAGTGGTCTTGGATTGACCCCCATTGGGGAGTTTGTGTTGTTGCAGGACAGCCAGAAGAGAGATGAGGAAACTGGGGGGAGCCTGGCCAGGGTAAAGCCCTGTTCCCAGTGTGTCTACTCAGTTTCCCTCTCTGCCAAGGTGACTAGGGAAAAGTTAAAGGGGTTAAACAGAACAAAACACTGAATCCAAACTATATTTAAAAGCTTTTTTTGCTGAAGTTGAGTTTTAACAGTCTGTGCTATCAACAGCCCTTTGGTAAAGCCCACTCTGCCTTGCTGCCATCACCTCTTCCCTCTTACTCTCCCCAGTAAGCTACAAAACAAGTGACTGTGGTCTAGTAGTGGGCTGGGGTAACCCACCTCCCTGAACCCACATCATCACCCTCTGCATAGACTGGCATAAGGGATTGCACAGCTTTTACCCGGTGGATCCGGCCACAGCTGTGGTGTCAGATGTGCTGGCAAGTGGGGAACTGGGATGGGCAAGCTGCCTGGAGCTGTGCCACCCACGTGGCTGGTGGGGGACCGTGAGAAAAGGGGGGAGTCATAGGGAAATGTCACCTGGCAGGGCCAAGGCCCTGTGTCCAGCACCTGCACCCTGCTTTCTGACCTGACCATCCCACTGTCCCCTCTGCCTTTCCCTCCCTGCTTCTTTCCTTGTTGTTTGTGTTTATGACATTTCCCAGAATCACTGCTCCTGCCTCAGGGGCATCTGATACAGCCACTGCTGGTGTCAGGCCTCTCTCTGGGTGCTTTTTCTAAAAAGGGAGGGAGAATTGGACCAGGACTCCTTGCTCTTGTCCTTCGAGGCGTGCTGCTCAGCTTGAAGGTGTAAAATAAGTGTTGTCTTAACTTGACCTGTCTTTCTTGGTGAGAGGAACTTTGAATTTCTGTGATATCAATGCAAATTTCTTTCTTATATGCTGAAAACTTCAGGGCAAATGCAAAGGTGGTAACTGGGGGAGGACTGACCTGTGTGGTGTCTCCAGAAGGCACATCATGAAGTATGAGGTAGAGTTATGGTTCAGACTTTCTATGCAGACATGTATCTTGTGGGCCCCAGCTCTGTGTTTGATTCCTGACCCGTCCATGTTCCTGTATTCCCAGGGTTGGGTTGAAAAAAATTATTTCAAAATGAATTTTTTAATTTAATATGAATAATTTTGGATGGCTTGAGTAGATAGTGATTGCAAAATGCCTGCTGAGGCCAAGAAGAGAAGAACTGAGCAATGGAAGGAGGAGCTGCGGGATGTGGTGGTGAAGAGTCACCGTTGGGGGTCGGCATGTTGGTGGGGCAGCGCGTGGAGCTCTCATGGCATGCACGGCCTCGCTGCAAGCCTATTGAGGGCAGTTGGAGTCTTTCAATCGATTTCAATGGGCTTTGGATCAAGCCCATGGCATGCTGTTTGTTTGTTTTGAAGGCCCTATGAGGATAAAAGCACCCTTTCAATGGCTGCTCTTTTTCCTCCTCCTTTGGTTCAGCTGCTCCTTGTGCCCTGTGGCCCGGTGCTGTTGGACACGCACCTACTTTTGGAACGGCCAGCAGCTCGTGGGCTTTGGAAAGCTTGCTTCAGCCTTACTTGTTGCAACATTCAGTGCCCTGTATAAGCGATGTGGTCTCTCCGTGGGGAAATGCCATGAGCTGCTTGACTTGCTTCATTTTCCATGGTCAAACATGCAGCACCCAGACTCACCTTCAAGAAATGCTTATACTAGAGCTCATCTGCTCTAACAACAAAATACACTGATTCGCCTCCTTTCAAATTCTAGATGGTTATTCCCCACTTATTTGTCCAGAGCTGGCAAATGTGCACTGTACAGGTACTTTGTTAGTAAAATGAAGCACTAATTACTGTAGCAACAGATGATACATTGTGAAATGATGGGGTTTTTTGCTTCCTAGCTTGAGAAGCACCATTGCAGCAGACCTGCATTCTCAGGAAACATCACTCCATAGCACTGAGTGCTGGCAACTTATTATATAGATTTACAGTACCAATTTCTTTTTGCCTCTTCTATTTACCGGTGCTGTCTCTTTCCACTGGTTTGCCATTCTCCCTCTGAAAAAATTGTCTGAGAAAATGCACTGCTCTGCCTTGAAAGGCTCTGAACTGAACTCGCCCATAGCAGGTGCAGTGCGACTTCAGGTTGTGCTGGATCAAGTGCCAAATAAAAATGGCAATGGGACCATTCTTCTGAGCGTGCCAGAGCTGTGGGGCTGGATGCCAGTGGTCTGGCCTGGGAGAGCATCAGCTGCCCATGCCATGCTGCTGCCCTCATCCCTGTGGACCTCTGCCAACCAGCGACTGTGGGGATGGGGCTTGGTTACTTGGAATATGGATTCTGATGAAAAGCTTGTATCGGTGTTGGTACTCTGGTGCGCCAAACACTGAATGGACACAGAAATGAATCCTGCTCTGCTGGGTATACGGTCTGAAACTGGGAGAGGGAGGGAGAAGAAGCACAAAGGCATCCAAGGTGGTCTCTTGGTACATGTTTTATAGGATGCAGTGATCTAAACTCTGCCATCTGAGCATGTATGTAGGGAAGGATAAGTCCTTTCCTGGGTGTACACATTTCCCGGGCTAGGCATGACCCATAAAGTCTAATCAAGGGTAGAGCATTGCTCTGAGTCATGATTTTTCTGGAGGCTACAGCATCCCGGGTTACTCATCCTGAGAGAATGAATGCACTGAGGATATAATTATAATAGTTAGACATCATTTATTCTCACTCTTTAAAAGATTCTTGTCAGGAGACTGATAGGTTTGGGTTGTTGTTTTTGTCTTTGTGGCCATATATATCATGCAAAATGCTGAAACTTTACTATCTCATTTATGCTTCCTCTTACAGCGTTGTAGATATCTGCCCAGTATTTAGGTTACATAGTAATTCTACCCCATTTGCCATAGATTAATGAGGCTATAAAATAATCATAAAGCTGGGGCAGCCTTGGATTTTCATGTTCCTCACGTATTTGTATCTACCATGAAATACTTCATCCAGAAGTAATTACCTGACTTCTTCAGGCTCCCTTTAATACTCCTTGCTGACTCAAAACACGGGAGATGCTGCCCCATTTTTGGTCAGGACAGCAGCAGGATGATGCCGGCATCTATCACAGACCAGTGCCTCGGGGCCCGAGGGCAGCTGAGCAGGTCCGCTGCCTGTCCGAGCGACCTGTTGGCAGAGCCAGGGAAGAAACCTTCCTGCTGCTGCTGGGGCTGTGGGAAGCGCAGGACAAACCGGTGGGGTTGGACATGTTGACCTGTCAGCTCCTTGGTTGTCCAGACTTTGAACCTGCTACTCTTCTGATGAGACCCTGAAGCATTTCATGGTTCCAGTAAGGCGATGGACAGGGAGAGTGACATCCACTACTAAAATGTGAAGCACACCGGCATGTGGCATTGCTCCGAGCTGCTGGGAAGCTGCTGCAGCAGGTCGAGCTGGGAGGTGGAGGGGGCTGTGCTGTCCTGCCTCAATATTTGGGCAGGTGAGATGCAAATTTTGTCAGAATGGAGTGTCAGTGCACTGAAGCTGTTATAATTTTTCCTTCAAAACTAGAATGTTAAAAGTATTGTGTGCACTTTGTTACTCCCCTGCCAGTTTGGGAGAGGTAGAGGTATGACACTGCTGAGACTGCAGGTGTAGAGGGAAGACATGGTTTTGTCCCTTCCTATCATTTATTTCTGTGGCATGTGACAGCTGTCTGTCCCTTTGCTCTGCAGGGTCTCAACCACTCTTCTGCAGAGGCTCCTTGTCTCTTTTCAGGCTTGGGGACCCCATCTCCGTGAGCTGGTTATTGGGAGAGGAGACATGTGCACGGTCCCCCACGTGAGCAAGAGCGACCTGCTACAGGGCTGGATGTTAGGAAGGCAAAATCGGCAGCTTGGAGAGAAATTGCTCCTCCTGCCACAATTTCCAAAGGCAGCTATGGCTTCTCCTCTGTCCCATCACTTCCCATGGGTCCTCCCAGCAAACGCAGAGGTCGGGGGGTGCCTCCCTCTGCAAGGGCCTGTCTGGGCAGCGGGTTTGTGCGGTGTGAATCATTTCCTCCAGTGGCACTATCGCTGCCCTGGCCACAGTGTGGCTCTGGGCGAAGCCCTCTCTGGGAAAGGCGGTGGTGGTGGTGGTGCTTTCTCTGCAGTCCTAAGGATGCCCTAGGTTTCCACCCTATGCTTGTTTGCTCTCGTTTCCTCCAGATGTGACTTGGGAGTAGCACCAAGTGCAGGATGATTTGCCCTGTTACTGGTGGTGACTCTCTTCTCCTGATGAAGCTTTCCCTGAGAAGGAAGCTCTTCCCACAAAGTGCAGAAGAGGAGGATGGATCTCCAGGCTCCTGTCTCATCCTGGACCATTGTCACATTAATCCCAGGGGCCCTCCAAACCCACTGTACTGTGTCCCTGGGGCCGGTCTCCCCCGGAGAGCTGGAGAGAGCAGTGCTGGTGACTGGGTAGATGGCAACTGTCCTGCAGGTCCTCCACCTGCTCAGCTTGCCATCACCTGTGCCACTGAGGTCATAAAGCTGCAGTTTGAAAGCATTCGCAAACTCTGTGTGTGTGATAGAAACAAATCCTCTTTCAGCTGGAAATCATTTTTTTTGTTATGTCTTCTCATCCTCCTTTCTCCAGAAGTCTCGGTGGTGTTTCCCCTTATATGTCTTTTCTGTGCAAACTGACTTTATGGAGCTGTAGATTTCTACTGGCTTAGAAATGCATGTGTATAAAAATTTAAATACAATTTGTATATAGGTATGTGTTAAAGTGACACGCATTAGAAGTCATGCTCACTGCTGACAAATTGCACGTAGACTTCTTGAACTACATCCTCACCTGATTACATATATATGGACATGTGAGGTTTCATGGAAGTTAGTGGAGCTGTGCCAGATTTTACCCCTGATGATCTGGCCGTAAGGTACTGGAGGAACTAGATTAATCGTATAAAACTGGGTGACATGTTCTGATGGTGATAGTGTGGTGGTGAAAGATGATAAACCCTGACTTGTGAAACTGGAACATACGCTGCTTGTTTTGAACCTGACCTGATTTTTTTTAGTTCTAGGTACAGCGGTATGAAAGTTTGCCATTCGAGGAATCAAGACTGCAAGCTGTTTAATCATTTATAAAGTTAAAAGGCAGTGCCACTTCATGTCTGATGTGAAGTGCTAATTATTTTACTATGGGAAGCAGGCTGCAGGAAATTCATGTTTCTGGCACAGCGGCTGCTCATCTTTTAAAATGTGTTTATTATGTTTATATCACTAGTGTAGAGCGATATATGTACAGCCTGAGCACTATGAGAGGAGGAAAAAAGGCAGCACCTCATTTAGAAGTATGTAAGGCTGCTGTTAAAGGAGCTTATGAGAGGTTATGCCTCACCTGGAGAGGAGAGCACGAGGTACCAAAGCCTCCCTCTGCAGCTGTGGATCATTTTGGGTGTAGTCGTGGCTTTCAGCTACATCAATCACTTGATGGTTTATAGGGACTGCACTTTAGTCCAGTTCAGTGGGCAAAAGCTGGGAATCAAAATTCCTGGTGTAGCACCTGGGGAGGGATCCAAATACCTACATCAGATGCTGTTATTAGCCTTAAAGGAGGGTGGCATGGCCCTTTCATGCAGATTTCATTTGCTTTTAAAGTTTGATAATGTGAATGGTGGTAGATAAATCTTCATGGAACTGTAGACTGACTTCTGAGAAGTCCCCAAAATTTGTGCTAATATAAAGGATTAAAGTAGCTTAGTTGGGAATATCTTGTGATTTTTTTTTTTTTTTATAATCTCCAAGAACCAAATTGACTTGCAAACACCTTTTGCCAGAAGTGGAATCTTGTTTCAAAAGCTCTTGATCAGGACAGGTTGGATTACAGATTTATCCTATGCACTGATGCTACTTTTTAAGCATCTTATGTACTGAGAGGTTACAATGTCGAAGAGAGGATGCCCAATGACTGTATTTCACTATCTTTATTAAGTTGGTAATTAAGGGCCAGTGTGTAGCAAAAGTGATTTCTGAAAAGTCACTTCATCTTTATTTGGGGTTAATTGCATTAATGCTTACAGCTTGACAGGCTTGTTTCATGACAGGAATTAAAAAAAAAAAGCTTGGGGGATATGCAGCTTCAGCATTGTCTGAGGAAGTCCTAATTCCCAAGTAATCCTGTTGTTTGTGCTCGTGAAAACTCCTACAAATCAGCACCTTTGGGCATTTTGAAATGTATTTTGAAAGCAGCATAATGACATGCTGTTGGCTTGTAACTGGAGCAAAATGGGAAAATTTTTATTAAAATTAAGCATGGATTTGTGTAGAAAGGAGAAAGATGTCTGGGTGTAGCAGGACGAGGTGGGACTGCAGCTGGTTTCTGGTGGGAATTCAGTGGAGAATGTGGTACCAGAGCCCTTTGAGTCCTAGCTTGGATCTCAGCGATGCTTATTGCCCTGAGACCATCCCAGGCTATTGGGGCTTGAGGGTTTGAACCCTTGGAGTTGAGGTAACAGCAGATTTCAAAACAGTGATGTGTACCATGAAACAGAAATGTTTGGCATAACCCTGTGAGGGCTGTCTCGGTGGTTTTTTGGTCTTTGCTGAACTTTATTGCTTGCTCTATAGAATATTATGAATATTGGTCGCAGTCATGTGTGGTCTATATGTGAGGACAAATTATGGAGTAAAGTGTGTTTTAAAGCACTGGTTAGGACAGGCATCTGCTAGTCCATGTAATCAGGCATTTTGTGCATCTGCACAATAATTCACTTTTTACTGTTGAAGGCTCAGAGACCAAAATTGAACAAAGCTTTAATTTCATTACCTGCCACTAGGGACTCTGTGTGTCTGATCAAAAGTGGTATCTAGGGGCAATACTGCTTTGTAGATATGAGGGAAGATAGATGCTTTTGTCCCATGGTCTCACAGGTAGATGAATTCTCTATTCATGTGAACTTCATGTGAGCTACTTTGAAAAGAAAAGCAGCAATTCATTTCATTCATTTTGGTGCAGAAGACAACATGCAAGGAAGCCTGAGAATCCACTTGAGATCATCTTTTCCTGCTGTGTTGGTAGCAAACCTTTGTTCTCTTTTAATACTCATTATTCTAGAACTACGATGAATAATGTAAGGAAAAGCATGAATCTGCCACACATCAAGTTTTCTGTCATCTTTTTAAGTGATGTTCTCCTTATGTTCCTGTTGTGTAGGCTTATTCCTTACCAGAAATGAATGCCCTGTTGTTCATATTGACTATACATCAAATAGATTTGCAGTACTTGTCTCCTGTGTTCCCTTGAAAGTGGTACATACATCTAGAAAGACCTTTCCTGAGATATCTATCTTCCTCTGCTTCATCACAGAATAGAGCTCTGGATACTATAGCCTTTGGAAACCATCTGTGTGTCCTACTGGCTTTCCCTTGCTGAATTTTGTGATCTGTTCTGACTCTAAGGAGCCTGGATATTATTCAGGTATTTCAAATTAACTGACTTGCAATCAGGTTCTGAAAGCGGAAGTCAATAAAAGAGTAAGAATTATTTGAATGGGTAATTTATTACCTGCATATTAAAACACCAGAACTATTCTAAATTGGATTTAGCTGCTGTTTGCATCGTAAGCTCTTTGCTCTTTTTTTGTTCGGTGGGTGTTCAATGCTATGCCCCAGGTTCAAGGGACAATGTACCACGGTGTCACTACTGCCTCATGTAACTGGGAAGGTGAAGTCCAGATGGCACTTGCTTCTTTTTTTTATCACCTACTTCATCTGCAAAAGAGATGACAAGATGTGTGTGAAGCTTTTATGGATGAGACTGGACTTGAAGTCCAGTTAGCTTAAGGATGGGGAAGAGGTTCTTGCCCTGCTTCAGCCTACACATGGAGCTATAACTTTACTTGTAAGAGCATAAAGCCTGCACGATGTAATGGAAATATTGATGGGTAAAGCGGTTGGGAGTGCTGAGGAGGGAGGGCCTGACTACATCGGCTCTGCCTTCTGAGGTGGAGCCATCTGAGGCCATAGCTCAGGCACACAGTAACTTGTGAAGTGTAAAGTGTAACTGTGCAAAATGTGCGAGTTCAATTTAAAGATACCGTGGATCACAGAGCAACTTAAACCCTGGTGTTATGTTAAAGGAGAAAATCTTCATCCTTAATTTTTCACTTCAATTAGGTGATGGGGAAAACAAAAAGGCACTGAGGACAGCAGGCACAGAGCAGAAGCTTTTAAACTTTTCATAGCGGGTTGGTTGGATTTTCCTGGCGCAGGACAGGGCTGTTCCCTGCACTGTCTCTTTAACTACAAAGCTCCTTTTCTTTTCTTTTTGAAATGGAAGTTGAAAATTGGATTTTCTTTTTTATCTCTGTGTTTAAATTTGGATATGACTTGACCATAACGCACAGATGCCACTGGGGATTTTCCTGGCTGGTTCCTCTCTGAAGCAGTGTCATCTGAGGGAATGGCAATTACCCACTGCCAAGCCTGGCGCTGGCTTAGGTTGCTGGAATAACTCTCGGTAGATATTTGTCACTGCTCTTTCCTGGTGGAAAACAAACTTTTTCCATTTTGTACGTTTGTGGTGATGTTAAAGTTCTCTAAACACAGAACAGTGATGATGGGCGACAGTGGAGGAGGAGGAAGGCTTCCCTGTGGCCACAGGCTCTAAGACGGCATTCAAAGGAGCAATAAACTCTTGGGGTGGGTATATGGATGCTGGATTTCAATTGTAGAGCCTGAGTCTTTCCTTGCCTCTTACTATAACAAGCCCTACCTCTTTCTGCACCACCTCACTTTGTAACAGCTTCTAATAATGTTTGAAATATAGTTGTTTTCCCTGTGAGAAAGCAAGGCTTGGAGAGATTTAACCTCCCTGGCAGCAGCACAGCCCATAGATAGCAGCACCTAAGAGGAGCAGAGTTGCTCTTAGTTATGCGTAAGAGGGAAAAGTGTGATGCTTGGAGACACACGAGTCCAAAGCCTATCTAAAACGGCCCGTCATCTGTCTGCAGAATTACATCACCCCCAACTACGACACGAGAGCTGACTGCATAAGCATAGGCTCTTCCACTATGAAGAAGGCTGATTAATGTGAAATTAAATAATTTTGTGAACACTTGTGCTGTGCTGTGGGAAGAAGGGCATCTTCCTCCCATGAAGAGCATTTGGGATGGCGCTGCCGCAACTCTGGCATAGAGACCGTTCGCAGACAGTGCCCTTGGGGAAGCAGTACCAGCAGCACCGTGGGATTTAGGTCTCCTGTGCAGCCTCTATGCAAGCTGTTCCTGACCCCTTTCATTCATTTCATTGCATGAGAGAGATTAATGTAAAGGGGAGTTGGTCTTGCTGATGGTTTTGGCCAAAAATCTGCTCCTGAAGGAGTTTCTTCAGCAAAGTGCTGATGGTGGTGTGTGGGGTCCCCTCGCAGCTTCTGTCCTAAAAAATTTAAGAAATGTCAAATGTTCTGAGGGTTCTTAAAAAGACTAATTGCCCTTTGAATTCCTTCTCCCTTAGCTTTTAACAGGGAAGAGCTCACAAATGAAAGGTGGGCTTGGCAGCGTATTAACAGTTTAAGCCCCAGAAGGGCAGGGTGCTGCTTAATTTTAAACCAACTATTGAGGCAAGGCTGGATTCTCTTGTGGGCTATTATTTCAATGTTTATTTGCTACAGGCTGTTTGCAAAGAGCTCAGCTAGCATGAGCAGCTCTGGGGTTGTTTTTATGCAGCAAGTGCTACATTAATGGAGTTACCTTAGCTTAAGAGTAGAGCAAAATCACCTCTTTAGCAGGCGTTGAGTGTTTAACTAGTACGATCCAACAGTCAAGCATGAGATGTGGAGCAGGGACATGGCTCTGTGCTGGGGGCATCTGCCACGGTCCAAGCTGGAAGAGAAGTTAGTGCAGCTATTTCTGCAGGAGTATTCTGATCCTTTTTTTTCCCTTTCCATTCTCTGGCTCCCGAAGGTGCTTTTTAAAATAAGATTTCTAGTGTATAATTTGAGCACGAGATCAGCTGGGAGAAAACGATGACAGCTTTGTTCCCTGCGTGGCAGATAACGAGGTGTTGGAGGCAGACGGCGCTGGGTGTTAGGCAGGAGCCGCGTGAAGCGCCTGCCCAGCTCGCTGGAGTGCGGCAGCGGTTAACGCTGGCGAGCGGTTTCCTCTTTTCCCGCAGCGTCTAAATGGGGTTGTTGTCGGGGCATATGGCAAAAGGGTTAAAATTTAATTAGGAAACATAGTGTTAGCCACTGGAGCTTAACAGAGATTTATATAAGCTGCTAAGAAGGACAAGGCTGCTGTGTGAGCTGCTGGTAGGGCTGAGCTACTGCAGCCGCTGGCTCGGCTTCAGGCACTGCCGGCCGGGGCATGCCTGGGAATCTGCCCAGGAAGCGCCGTGAAAGAAGAGTTTGTTTTAAGGCTTGACCCTGGCTCTGTGCAACACCCCTGCCCTCCGCCCGCTGTATAAAGCTGGGCTGCCGTCATGCCAGGCGTTTGAACGAAGGAGCGAGCGAGAGCCAGCGGGAGGCAGCCGGGACGGGGATTTTGTTTTGCCGGCGGAGCAGCTCTCATGGCTTCGGTGTTCATGTGCGGGGTGGAGGATCTGCTGTTCAGCGGGAGCCGCTTCGTCTGGACGGTGACGGTGACTGCGCTGAGGAGATGGTACGCTGCCCGGCTGCGGGCGTGCCGGCAAGCCCTGCGAGCATGGTGTGGCCTCCGTGATGTCTACCAGGTAAAAACCCCCTGGTAATAGCCCCAGCTTTTGTTATAAAAAGCATCGTCCCACCTGACAGACATGTGCTCGCTCACCTGTCTGATTCCTCAGTGCGCACACCCCGGGTGAGGTGGCTGGGACGGGGCGAGGCCGAGAGCATCGGAGCCACCGCTCACACAGCCCTGCTGTGAAGATACTTGGCGGGTTTATAATCTGAGCTGGTGTCCGATATGGCTTTCAAACAGCCAGCGCTGTGCGTCTGCCTTGAATTCAGGGTTTGGGGGGGATATTTTCTGTGTTAAATGTGTTTTTCAGGCAGTTTGTCTAACAGTGTTTTGGCAGCCAACTGCTCCCTGTGTCGGAGCCCCTTTCGCTGCTGTCACCGTCCTCGCGCTCGCGATCTGGGAGACGGAGCTCAGCTCTCAGCCTGCACTGCCATCGGGCACTCACAGCATGATGCTGCCGTGGGAGAGACTGGCTGTAGCTTTTTCTGCTGTTTGTGTCGCTGAGCAGTGGCAGACTGTAATGTGATAGTACTTTGCGTTGTGAAGGGATTGCTATTTTGGGGAGGCTGCAATGAGTTCCGAAAAAATAATCAGCCCTCCTGCAGGCAAAAAATACAGCACCGTACTTGCAGTTACTGTGGTGTCCAGCTGCAGTTAAGGGTGGTGTCATTCTTTTTGGAGTCTGTTTTTGCTGGCAGTTATTTATTTTTGTGTGTCTGTATTTATTTTTGTCTTGTGTAAACTTGTGATGTGTGCCTGCTCACAGTGTCAGTGTGTGTGTTTGATAAATTATGTTGAATATTTCAAAGCTGCTTCTTCCCTCTCCCTGGTGTGTTGTAATACAGAGAATGACACAGCTCGTAGCAAACAGCTCTCCAGCACCATCAGGATGTAACTTCCATGGGAAAGTCATGCTAAAAGGACATCTGTGCCTATTTAATCCCAATGGGATCTGTTGCTATTTAGCTTTAAGACATGCCCAGGAGTGGGAGAACAGCTTTACGGTGATAGGCATGCTTCCAAGTGCTCGAATGCGTCTTGTACAATGATGGATGTAAACACTTTGTGGTATGTGACACTGTGTCACTTGAGGAATATGGATCACCTATAGTTAGGGAATGCAGGAGTACAGGCATCATTGCTCCCCATTTGCCCACCATTACTGACCTGAAGAAATGTGGGATGCAGCCCTGGCTCCCTTTCTTCTCTGTAAATAAAATCTAGCTACACCTGTATGGTGCGGGTGTTATTTCTGGAGTCCATTCACGTAGAGAGCGTGGAGCTCAGGCTGCCTTCACTCCCTGCTGCATCCCTGTGGAGGCAAACCCCATCGCTCCAGGGCTGCAGTAATGAAAGGCTAAGTACGGACCAGCTCTGACAACAGCTGTATTCAGCCTGTTCAGCTGCCATTCTCCCATGGTTGGCTCTAAGTGAAAAGAGAATTTTTTTTTTTCCCAAAACAAAGCGTGATTGTATCTCTGCCCAAACTTACTGTGTCCTAGTGGTGTCGGTAGATTAATCTGTTGTCTTGTCTTTATGAAAAGCATCACTGACTTTTGCCTGTATCCTAAAGTAGGGATGTGAAAATGGGTGAAGAGAGGAGACTGGTCCTTCTGTCATCCTTCCAGGCAGCCCTTGAGCCAGGGGGGTGGATGGGGAGTGCCCCTTCTTCACTCCCCTCTACCCACAGCTTATCACAGCCACCAGGAGAGCACCGCCAGACTGCTGGAGACGTGCAGTGACCTGTAGCTTTATGCTCACTGCTCTGAGGGTCATCCCTGGGAGATGAAACCAGGCAGGAGCAAGGGGATGCTCATGTTTTAACATCAGGAGTTTCCTAGTGGTAATTTGGGGTGTATTAAAGAGAGATGGCTGAAAGAATGCCCTGCAGCTCTTCCTTGTTGGGTTGTGTAACACGTTGCCTTTTCTGATGAAGTCTTAGCTCTCTGCTGTGAAAACCACTGGTGGTATCCTGGCTGAGTCTGGTGGGTGCAGGACTGAGCACACAGCACTGAATGTCACCAGTCTGTTTGGATGTCAGAGCCCTGTGAAAGGTTGACTCAAATACTGTTTTTTTTCTTTGACATTTTTTCAAATGCTTAAACCTATGAGAATGTCTAGAGACAGTAGCTGGATGACCCCTGCATACAGAGGTGGACTCTGAGCTGTGCTGTGTTACACTGGTTCACTCAGTGGAGCAATACCAGGAACAAAACACGCAGTGCAGAGGTCTCCGTGGAGTTGTTTCTCTAAGGAGGTGGATGTTGCGGTGTCTATGGGACTAGGCTGTAATCTTGCATGTGAGATTTTGTCCCTTAATTACCATAGAACCTGCATTATCTTGGGCAAATTGTCTTCCTTCTCTGTGCCCCTGCTCTTTGTAAAATGGATATAACACCACTTTCCTACCGGACAGGGATGCTATTTGTCTTCTCAGATTTTTGCTAGAAGTCCTGTAGTTAGTGCAGCCACATGAAAGCATGTTTTTGCCTTGTGTTCTTATTAATATTGGCACCTGGACAAGTGCTTTAAGTCCTTTCCCACCTTGGCTTCATCGAGAATGTTCATATTTCTCTAACTCCGTCACATTCATATTCCAGGTGTGAAAGATACCACGGATTGTACATAAAGGCTCTTTTGACCAAACTTAGTCTTTTGCTCTCACTGAGGACTGCCTGGGCTGTGTATGGGGTAACAAGTCAGAACTTTGTCACTGGGCTACGCGCGAGGGGCGTGCAGGGAAGGGTGAGGCGACAGGCATTCGCACTGCTGGTCAGCCCTGGAGGTTCAGTTTGCTTTGATCCATATTTGGGGCTCACATTTGGTGAGACAGTGGCTGTTTTCAGGTGAGTTGGACATTTCTAGCAGGTCTCTCTTTAACCATCAGTATGTTATTGTATTGAAAGGAAAGGGAATATGGTTTCTTCTCCCTGAGCTGCTAAGTTTGGTATTGTGGGGGTAGGGTGTTTTGGTCTTTCTTTTTTAAATATAAAATGCTTCCTAGCCTCATGGGAGACCTGAGCTTGAGTCCCAGCACAGAGAAGGCACTAACACCTTCATGCTTCTACACAAGGCTCTCACCTGTGTCTTCTGAAGCCGGCGGGTGTGGAGGTTGTCACGCGAGCAGAGCTGTCTGGCCAGGGGAAGCTGAAATCCTCTCTGCCAGGATAAAGCCTTTACCTGCCTTAGCAGCTTTAAACACAAAAAAATAAAACAACCCAGCAAGAACAAACCAGCCTTTGTCAGTTACCTTCTCTTTAGCTGCCTTGTTTCTAGTGTGTGTGTAGGAAATGCCTTCCAAGGTCTCACTGGCTGTTGTTTCACCTGGTCACTGGTGCAGGGACTTCAGTCCCAGCAAGCCAAGCTCAGGTACTTCCCCAAGCTGGTCTCTGCTCCAGGGTGCTTGCCATCATCTCTCTCATCTGCCAAAGGAGAAGGGATGTCCTATTTGCCCAGAGCCTCTTCATCTGGAGGAGTTTGTGAGCCAAAATGCTGATGGGGTGTCCTGTTTCACTCTGAAATAACCTCTGAACCCATGCGACGAGGGGAGGAGGGTTGTACAGTATGTGGATTTATCCTCTGTGAACGCTTGGCTTGTATGCCAGGGAACATTGTCTTGTCTGTGGCAGAGAGCATCTGAAAGCCTGTCCTAGAAAAAATGGAGACTTGCGGAGACAGCTGATGGAAGAGCTGGCACAGATGATCTTTCTAACTGCAGCAAGTCAATACGAGCTATTTGGGCTTGCAAAAAATCCTAGGTGAGAATTCGGCATAGAAGCCTTCATGCAAGGGTACCCATTTCCTACAAGGGGAAGGACCAAGGGCTGTAGTTTGTTGTAGAAATCTGGCCCGTAGCACTCTGGCCTGCCAGCCGAGCTTTGGGGGTCTTCCCAGAGCCCCCTCAATGGGTCAGCGCGGCACTTCTGGGTGTCCTGATACTGCTTCCAAAATAAAACTTTTGGCAAGGCTCTCCACAGGCTGGTTTTATAGGCCACCTGTATTAGATTTAATTATAGAGCAGTAAAACAGAAAGTGAAACTTTTATATAAATGAGGTTAATAAGCAGCAGCGAAGCCAAAAACTTTCGGGATCAACATCTTTCCCATGTTATAGTTACTCATGTTGCCACTGGCCTGACTCTCATCGGGATGTCAACGTGACCATATTCTGGTATATGTTGTCTTCCCCTGAAGTACAAATACCAATTTTCACCTATATGTCCCGCATCACGGTCATTCCCCATTAGCCCCTATGCGCTAAGCCTGAAAGAAACATTGCATCAAAGCCTGTTTTGATGCAACTAAATTCTAAAAATTAAAAATTGGTCAACTGAATGCTCTAGTGTCAGGATTAAAACGCACGTCAGGCTGCTCATTGCAAAATGGAAAAGAGAAACCAGGCAAACTGTCCCCAAACTCCCTGAAGAATGTGATGACACATTGTAATTAATATCTGCTGGACATGAAACCGGGTATGGGAGCAGCTCTGTGATTAAGCTATTTAGTTACACTGGTAATTTGGCTAACAATCTCTGGTGTAAAAGCGTAAATTGAATTAATGTGGCTTTTTTGGTCAAAGTGCTTTTTAACCTCTGAAAGGTCATTTCCTTTAAAGTGAAAAAAAATTTGCTGATGAAGCACAATAAATAAGCTTTGTACATTTGTCCATCCCATACGTACCTGGGGTGGAGGAGCAAGAGAGGAAGTGGTTGGCTTCTGTTTCCTATGGTGCTAACGTAGTTGGTTTGGATAGCGAGGACCATGCTTCCTCTCCTACCACACCTTAACTTTTCATTATAAAAAAATGCTGACAACAAGTTGGAAAGGCCTTTTTTTCTTCTCTCTTCACAATGATGAAAGGTGGTGCTGAGGCGGCGAGGGCGAGCACGAAGGGGAGCGCTGTGTTGTCAGAGCAGAGCTTTCCTTCCTCCGCACCAGACAGCCCCTGGGAGCGATGCTCAGAGGAAGCGTCTCTGGCGTCCTTATGGGTCAGGGCTTTCCAAAGGGAGCTTGAAGACCTTTTTAGATGACGCTGACTATGTGCCCCTTCAAAGATTTAATCTTGGGCACTGGGGATTGCCAGTAGCTCTGGAAAAGCTTTGCTTTAACTGCTTTCATCCAGCTATTTTTCTTTTTGAAGGGATCTGACCTAATGCTGTGACACTGCTCGTACATCACCTGCAGAGCTTTGGCTCTGCGTGAAACCCCGGTCACATCTGAACGGGGCATGAGGAGGCATCCCCGCAGCTGGGGCTCTGGGGGAGCCTCTTGCAGAGCTGAGAACAGGACCGGCTCTGGGCACTGCCTCCTGACAGCTTGGAGTTAAACTTGGCTTTACACACTTCCAACAACAGCTTTCCAAAGCTCTCTGCCAGACATATTTCCATTTGAGCTCATGATATACTGTTTTCTGTTTGAGTTTATTCAAACAAATACAGTTTTTGTACTGTTCCTCCTTCTTCCCTAGCAGACAAACTTCACAACCAGACTGTGAACTTCATCTCATTTCCTTCAGGGTGTCACGGTGCCAGTTTCAAACAGTGCCTTCTATTCACTACCTGCTTTGGCCTGTATAAATATTTTTTTTCAATCTGACACAGTTAACAAAATATGTTAGATTTCAAAGTTGCTGGTGCCACTTGTGCAGGAGCCTGGTTCTGAAAAAGGTATTGCTGCATGATCTTCCCTGGATAAATATCTGTTTTGGTCTTGTGCAGAGAGGTTGGCCAGCTTGCTCTGACTGGACAAGAGGCTTATGAAAAGGCAAATTAAGTTTTCAGGCACATGCTGGTTTTTCCATACTTCATTTTTTTGTCCTTCTGAGTGTTTAGCTTTCTGTCTCTCCTTTTGCTCGATCTGTCACTGCAGTTCTCTGCAATCTCGGATGGACTGTCCATGTGCTTAAAATAACACTGCTCTATCTTTGCCTCCTCATTTTCTAAAAATCAGGCCACCCTTGTACAGTCTGCATTGCTCTTAAAACCTCTGAGTCATAATTAGTGATTAGTAATTCTACTAATCTTCTGTACAGATGGAGACCAGTTCATTCTCAAAGACTGCAAAGAGGATAAAGCTATCAGGACTGGAATATATTAGCTTAAATACCCTCCCACATGCAAATACACATGTACACTTTTCCCTGCTAATTGTTCTGTAATTCATTTAAACATGCATCATCTCTGCCTGTTGGGGAAGGAGGGGTGGAGAATAAGGGTTATCAAAATGCTGAGAATAGCCTGAATGTGCTGCTCTTCAGCCATTAAAAGCCATCATTGACTATCCAAGCAACATTAGATTTAGGACTGCGACGTTTCCCTGGTTGGGTTTCCAGCCGATGTAGAACAGATGTTGTGCCGCTGATGGGCGTCCCAGTGTTCATCTTCCTGATGATGACTGGGTGCAAATGCATGGCACCAGCAGAGCGGGGAGCAGTGATGGAGAAGTTGTTGCATACAGCACTCATCACAAGGCCACTGCTAATGGTGTGCTGTTTTCTGAGCGCACTGCTTTTACCTTTTATTGGGTCAGCGGTTTCTAGGTAGGGTGATGTGGGCTGGGCAGAGGGTGTATGGCGTGGAGAAGGCCATGCTTGTTGGCATCTTGTGTTGTCTCATATGTGAGGGGAAGGCAAAGGGCTGGCGGATGGGAGCGCATCAGCTGGAAGAGCAGGAGAAGGCAACGCAAGAATTACATAGCATGAAAAGTACAGGCTGTGCAAACGAGGAAAGAGGAGAGACCAGGGAATAAAAAAAATAATCATTCTGACCCCGTTCAGGTGTAGGTCAAAACCCCCAATACTCTAAACTGAGCACAAACTTGCAAGAACTTGTGGGAGAACAAACGGCTAGGGGAAAAGAATAAAAGGCGTCAGAAGTGCAATAGGAGAGGCAAACCGAGGTTGTATGTAGGCAGGAAAAAAATGAGATGGGAGAAATCTCTCCAGAAGGGTCGCTGCCCTAGGCAAAGAGGTCCCCTTCATGCTGAGCACAGAGTTGCTTGGCTGACACTGGACTGGACGTGTCTGGTTGCCACAGTTGTTTTGGCAGAGTATGTATGTTGGTGTAGATGAAGCCCACCGGGACTTTGCCGGCGTGCAAGTCGGTGTTTGCTAAGCCATAGCGAAAGTGGGAGCAAGTAATTCTTCTCTAAGAATATTGTTGTATCTGTTGTATCTGTTCACCTGATTCAGAGAGGCTGGGGTGTGCTGTGTTTGCTGTTACGTAGGGTTACGTACCAGTGTGGGTTACATACCCTTTGGCGGGTTGTCACAGTGCTGCAAACTCCAGCTCAGAGCTCTTCTCCTGGTGGCCTCTGAACTGCAGAGACTTCCCCCTGCTTGACCCTTGCTGCCTTAACAGCTTCCCGCTGCTGGAACCTCTTACGGGTATGCTGTATTTCTTTTAAACTCTAATTCTTCTTATTTAGAAACATTATCTCTGGCCCAGGGTACAGCTGAATTACACAGCCCAGATCTGTATTTGTTTGGAAGTCCCGGAGCCTCCGAGCAGCTGCGCTCTTCCCCTCCTCCAGCTATTCCTGTCCCTGTGGTTATCCCAGCAGGGCAGGAGTTGGCACCACCCAGGTAACCTTCACGTCATTTCTCTAAGGAAGAGTGACTCACTGTCTATTTTCCGTCTTATTTTGGGACTTTAGAGTCTGTGTTTCGGAGACAAATGCAAGTTTGTTATTCTGAGATGCTCTCCCAAAACTGTCTCAGCTGCCACCCCTTAGGTTGCTGGTGCGGCCTGGACCTGACATCTTCCTGCCTGAGGTGGGGGCCAGCTTACGTTTTTTTCATGAAACCTGTGATATGGGGCATTGTGTGGAGAGCTTTTGCAGCCCCATGTCTAGGAGAATGTTAGCTTTTACAAAGTGACTTGGGGGAGGGGAAACCTTTGTCTGCAACTATTTAAAAGGGGATACTTGATACTTGATACTAGTTCCTCTGCATTAAACAAGGAGGTGAGAGACCTCTGGCACCTCACCGAGCCCCAGGTGTCTGGCGAAGCTGGGGCGAGTTGCCTTCTAGAGGTGTCTGGCTTGATGGTAATTTGCAGAGCAGGACTGACTCATGCTGGTAGAGCGGGTGGACCAGGCAGCCCTGCTGCTCTTACCAGCAGCGTTGGTAAGGCTCTGGCTTTACACAGCTTAACGGAGACTGTTGTTGGCATCAAAGGCTTGGTCCGTGGAGCCTCCTCTTTGGGGGAGTTTAGCTGGACTAAGAGGGCTCAGCACCTCTAAGAAGTGGGAATTGGGTGTTGCTTTCAAAAGTCTGGCCCTGAGGCTCCTGCTTCCCATTCAGATCAAAGCAAGCTAGTTTGTTCCAGGTGTTGAATTTAACTTTTCTATTTAAAATAGATCCATGGATTATAAAAATAATTAAAAGTCTTCATGGTTTGTTCTCTCAGTTGGGAGCATAAATAAGTGAAGGAGAGCATCCAGCTAAAGGGAACAGGTCGTTCTTGCTCCCAGGTGAGGTTTATCTTGGTACATGTCCAGAGCTTTTCATGGTGTTCCCTTGGCCTGTATCTTCCAGGCCATGTTGGATGCTGTGGTCCTGGGCTGTGGTGCTCCCTTGGTATCAGTCTTCCTGATGGAAGACTTCCTGGCAGGGACCCGTGGTCTCACAGCAAGGTGTCCAGCTGCCATGGGGCTGGCACCTTGTGCTATGCCTTTGATCAGTAACTGCTGGTTTTTTACTTGATTTTGTTTCATAATAAAGGGGTTAATATTACAAAATTAAAAAAAAAACTGTAATGCTTTCCTAGCTCACCTCCATTTTTAACAATCATGTTTCAACTTCTTGTGTCCCATGACTCACACTGGAAGGGCTTTTGTTTCTGAATCTGTAATCAAAGCAAGAAATGCAAAGGTCACTTCCTTGAGATTATATGGCAACGGAAGAAGTCTGAGACTGTGTCTCCCTTCTTCCCCCAGCTTGAATGTACAGAAAACATGAAGGCTTAGTACATGCGTGCTGTTGAGTACTTCTTGGCTTCTCCAGTCCTTTTAAACCAGCAGGGCGTGTGACTTGGAGGTAAGAGGCTATATTTTAATTTCTGAGGCTCAGCTGCAACAGATGATGTTGTTCAGTCCTGCTACGTTGTGCCCTGACTTAAACATCATGCAGACCTTGAGCTGTGTGAGTGCAGGAGAGCAGGCAGCCAGAAAGCAGCGTGGAGCAAAGTGAGTTTGCAGTGAGGTACTTTGGAAGTGCAGGCTGAAACCTCTTTGCTTGCTCTTTTCTTTGCCCTGAAAGATCAGTCCATAAAAATTTCTTTGCATCTTCTGCACTCCATTGTGGAGATAAGGAGCTGTTTGTTTACTCCCAGCATTTACAGCTGCTTTTTCCTGCTTTTGTTGTAAGTGCTGCCTTAGGAAAGTGCTAAATCCAAGCTTGATTCTGGTACCTTTGCTGCAGCTGGAGAGGGGTCTGCAACTTCTGATTACAGAGAAAATGCGTTTTCAGAAATTACCCTTATAGGCTGCTCTGAGAGATGATTTAAACCAAACAAAGCACAGATTCTTAAGTCCTGAGAAAAGGCGGTTGGTGCCTGGTACAGTAGCTCCTTTCAGCATGTAACTATTAACTGTCTCATCAGTAAGGTCCCTACCCCTCCTGCCCAAAAAAAGCCCCTCATGAAGGGGTTGGCACTGGAGATGCAGCATTGCAAATAGAGCTCTGTAACGGCTGTTGAGAAAGAACCTTTGATCCAAAGTGCTTGTTTTCCTTTAAAAGTGGAGCGTGGAGCAGTCCAAATCTGTCAAACTCCGCCGAGTGCCTGGCAAGGTGCTGGCAGCTGGGCAGGCTGGCTCTCGCCGCAGAAACGCTGCTCAGCGCCCGCTGCAGCCAAAAACCCCCTATTTTAACTTCCCTCAAAGAGCTCAGGATTTCAGGCTTTGCATGTTTCACTTGCTTGCTCTTTGCATTTTTTAAAGAGTTGCCAAAGTTAAAGGCAATTCAGATGGACTTGTGATCCAGCCCTGTTTTTAAAAATTATTTTTCATTGCCTGCTTTCCTAATGTCTGTCCAAGGCTGGCGTCTGGGTTTCCTGAGGGGCTGCTGCCAAGCGTGAGAGCGGCTGGAAAAGTCCAGGAGGAGCATGGGAACAGGATAGAGGATGACCTGGGTGCAAGGACCCCAATGGGGCAGGGAGGGGAGGAGATGCAAGGTGCGCTTGGAGAGTGTGGTGCTGCCTGGAGCAGATGGCAGATACTTGGTCAAGGCTTGCTCTGCCTGTCTCCTGCCTCAGGTGCCTTCCCTCGAAAACCCCAACCCAGGGGTGAGCAGGGAGGCGGTGGAGAAGCAAGAAGTGTGGTGGAGGGCATGGAGGAGCAGCCTCTGAGAAGCACTCAGAGACAGGGGAGAGCTTCAGGGCTGGGGAGAGGCAAAGAGGCATCAAGAGCAGGGTGCAGGTCTCTGGGGATGGGGAACCTCTCACTAAGGGGATTTTTTTTTTGTCTAACTATTCTCATGACGAGGAAAGCTGTGTTTCTGTTTCAGGTGGGTCAGGGATGGCTTTTGGGGTGGCGTAAAACACAGGAAAAGTTACTAGAAGCTCTGCACAGAATACCTTCTGAGATTCGTGTTGCAGAGACTTAAGCAAAGAAGCAGGAGCTTAACTGATTTGCTTCCAACCTCCTGGTTGAGGAGCAAAGGCCAGAACAGGTCACAGGAGGGCAGGCATCTGGTCCTGCCCCATGGTGGGTACCGCTCGTTCAAGGGCAGAGGAGGATGCTGCCTCCATGCAGTGCCCTTTGTGGGACCGACGCCACATTTGCTCTGTTGGGTAGTGTCAGAAAAGCGCTCTGATCCCATAGGATCTTTTTTCCCCTGAGTTCCCAGGAGATTGCGCTGGAACAAAACATCACCATGGGCTCGTGCGCAGTAATGACCCGACTGCAGGGCCTCAGTGCTCTCGGTGATAAGCATGCCTCCACCAGACACTAATTTATTAGCTGTCTTCTGCCAAGGAAAGCAGATGTTGGATGAAGTATTTCATTGACTTGGTATTTGTGGCAGATTTGCACTGATTGTTTCCTGTTAATTTTCCTGATTTTTAGGATTAGTTGTAGAGCTGCCTGTCTATTCTTTTCTTGCTGCTGTTTTAAATACATTGCAAAGCAGTAGGAACGGTAACATCAGCACCTGTGGAATGACATGAACTGTTTGAGAAACATTTGGGGTTTGAGTATGAGACACCTTTAATATAATGAGAATACTGATGCAACAAGGGAGCTGTTTCTCCGGCTAACCTCTCCCCCTTTGTCAGAGGGACTCGGCATCTCCTGATAACACTGCCGGCAGGATCCTGTGGCCTTTGGCAGTATTAGGAGAGGTGAGATGCTGTCTGGATGCTGCTTGTCAGCTGAAGAGCATGGGGCCAGCAGAGCCAGCAAAGGCTCTTCTGCAGCGGTAGATGCCTCTGCTTTGTCCCACAGGAACCGATGCTGCTGCGCGCTTGTAGCACACTCGTCCGCACGCTGGTGCACAGGTCGTGGGTGAGCACCCCTGCACCCCTGTGTGGGAGGGAGCAGCGAGTACGTGAAACCACCATTGGTAGCATCAGGAAAGGCACCCACACTGCAGTGTTTCCTTGTGGGAAGGAGAGGGGTTAGTTTTTTACATTGCATGTTCCTGGTAGAGACCAAGAAGCAACAACTCCCCTGCTTATATTTTCCTCTTGGCAAAGAGCTTTATCTCCTGGCTGGGATACAGTATTTATAATTTTGAGTAAGACTGAATTCATTTGTTCCCTGGATTTTCATTTGTCACTGCCCTTTGGTTTTTGTGGGTTTTTTTATGGCAGTGTGCTCATCATTATTTCTGAGCATTGGGTATGAGCATTTTGGGAGAGGAGGGTGAGACTGACCCCCACAACCTGCTCCAGTGAGGGGGATCTTTCTAATGACCACAAGAGGCTGTGCCTGTTGTTCTGTACAAATCAGCAAGCCATCAATGAAACAAGTGAGAGAGTCCCTTAGAATTGCCATCCCCTGCAATGAGAAATAGAATACATGAAAAGGAGAATCGCGCAGAAAGCGTGTTGGCACTTGGCCCTGAAAAGCCAGAGTGCCTGCAGTGAGGGAGAGCACTTGGGCTGTTGCTTTGCCAGACTTTTTTACTGGCTCAGCTGGTGGGGCTTACATGAAAGTCAGTTGATGCTCTGCAGGAGCCAGTCTTTTCATCGTATCTTCAGTTCATGTGGCTATTTTAGGAAGGTGCCATGCAACCCGGAGAGCCTCTCGGCCCGCAGTTCCAGGCGCTGTGTTTTATCTCTTAACTCTTCGCCAAACTTCAGCAGAGCCAACATTTCCATGGAAAGCATCATCAAGAGGCCATTTGTCACAGCTTGCACTTAAGTAAGTTTTCTCCAGCCTGTCTCATCTTAAAATATTCCTCCTATGCATGATCTTCCTGATCTAGTTGAAGATGTCCCTGCTCATTATAGGGGGGTTGGACTAGATGACCTTAAAAGGTCCTTTCCAACCCAAAGATTCTATGATTCTATGTTGTATTCAGAGATGGGTCTTCAAGTGTCTGTCCCTGCCTGGCTGCTCCTGAGCCAAGAAGCACAGGGACACCCTGAGGTCAGGAATGGCTCTGTACAGTCCCTGCAATCGCTGCGGGTAAATACCCCATGAGCATTGGGACGGGAGCGTGCAGAGCCAGGGTAGGCTCTAAAGCTCTTGGGAAGGACAGGGTGGCACTTGGAGTGACCCTGGCAAGGTGAGATGCGTCCTCAAGGTGGCTTACCAGAGCATGAAGTGTGAAAGATGTAGCCAGCCACTTCAGTGCATCACTGGCTATTTAATGTTAAGCAGATACTGGCTTCTGTTAAGGTTAATAGCAAGATAACAAATGATTTAAGGCAAAAGCTTGGCCCCATGAAAGTTAATGGCAAAATTCAACTACGTTGGAGCCAGTACCTCAGCCATGGGTTTCTTTATGACTTGAAGATTAGAAAGGAGAGGCAGTATGTCTGGAGACATGGTTTGACCCATGTAAAGCTGGTGGAAGCTCTGCCATTGCCATCAAAGGGATCACGTCAAGTTGATCACATCTGCATGAGCCAGGCTGCGGCACCACAGCAGGAAACCCCCCGGCTGCCCGGGCCGGCATGTGCCAAAACCAGGAGGAAACCTGAGTTTTCAGAGCCAGAGCCAACCTTTGTGTTTACCAGGAGGTACCGGTGAGTCCAGGAGATTTCAAGGGGAGAGCGACCAAGCAAAGGAAGCATCACTTGGGGGCTTTTGTGCTGCACCCCTCGCTGTCAAAGGTGGTGATGGAGAGGCATGCGGTGGGATGGGGACATGTTTCCGTTCCCCAGATCTTCACCTGTGAGAGGGTGGAGCTTTTCCAGCCCCCCACCCATCTGTTTCCTCCAAGCACACCTCCCACCATGGGACACGCAGTGACAGGCACCTACGCTGGGTCAGGGAGGACCCGTGGGCTGCAAAGAGGCTCACAAGTGTGCATCAAGGCACTTTTGGAGACCTGTGCAGATCCTTTAAAAAGTTTTCACAGAAATGCTGGTATAAAACCAAACTCCTGTTTGTTATTTTTATGCTTATTCCTTCAAGCTTTGAGTGACTCCGAGTGCTGGAACATGATGAGACTTTGCTCTCCCAACAGACACACCAGGAAACTCTGAGGTCATTTCAAGCATTATAACTTTTTCCCTCTTCCCCCCAGCTGCATGCAGGCCCCTTCCTTCCAGAAGGACAGGCAAAGGCTTTTATTTTCCTGAGATGTGCCTAGTTAGGGCAGCTTCATATCTCATTTAATATTTTTATCAGGCCATGCACATTTACGGGCCAGACGGTTATATCAAAGTCAGTGAAGCAATGCTGATCTAAGGCAGCTGAGGATCTGATCCTAAATGCCTTCAGGACTGAAGGAAAAAAAACCCACCTAAATGCTGCAGAAAACCTGAGGTCAGCATATGGGCTTCAATATTGAGCTTTGCAATCTCTTACAGGCTTATGAGTTACAGAAAAGAGGTTTGGCGGAGAAAAACTCAAACACCCTTACAGGAAATTACTGGTGAAGCTTTATAGCTGGTTAGCTGCAGCTCAGGTAGGGATTTTGAGATTAAATTCTCTTTCAAGTGCAATGCTGGTTCTCTGGACTCGCACACCTGCGAAGCAGCGCTGCTGCCTCTGAGGCACCGGTCAAAAGCAGGAGGGCAGGATTTTGGGCCCCCCGTGCCGCAGGCTTTGAGGAGGCTGGGTCAGCGTGGCAAAGGGACAGCATTTTCCAGTCGACCACGTGTATCTTGTGAGTGGGAACATTGCTCTTTTGCTTTTTGTTATCGATAGGATTTTCTTCAGCGCTCTGCTTGAGCCACTGTGGGGTGATGTGCCTGTTTCAGGATAAATGATCCAGTCCGTGTTATAATGACGCACTGCAGTCCAATTTCTCACTTTTAAAACTGAAGGTTTAAAGCTTTGTGTGCTGGCCATTTATTTAGTGAAAATGGTTTCCCTTCTGTCTTGTCACTGGATGCATCAGTGCAGTTTCTTTTTCTGCCTGTAAGATATCTTCCAGAGCTTATTCACCTGCCGGTGAAGTTGCATTTCACGTGGTTTCCCTGCGAGGAGCTTATGGCCATACTGTGCGCAGCTCGGACCGGGTCCCCGGTGCCACATGCGGTGTTTCCCAGGCGGAGCCCCTGGGGGTGCTCAGTAACACCCATGCCTGAGATACCTTGAGAGGAAGGGAAGAGGGTTGCTATTTCTAAAAGATTTCTTGTGGCTTGTGGGGCTTGGGGTATTAAAGATGTGAAGCCTTGCTGGGTGGGGGGGTGGTTTTAAAGCTTCCAGCAATGTGTATTTATGTGGGTGCAGGACCCTCCACAGCCATCCTGTCCCTGGGCAGGTCGCAGTTACCCACTGGTGCAGCGCGGCCGTGCCCGCAGCGTGTGCACGTGGGCTGCTGAAGCCCAAATCATGGTGCATCCCACATGAGAGCAGCTGGGATGCATGTGCAGACCTCCGAGCATTTCAAAGGCAGAACCAGCCCCAGTTTTGTTTCAAAACTACATGCAGCTTATGTATAGTCCTCTCTTCTTTGGCCACTTTCTCTAGTAGCGAAGACTCCAGACCTTCTTAAAACAAAAAAAGCTTAAAAATAGGAGTCAGTGACAGATACAGCCAGCTATGCCAAGTGATGGCTCTGTAATTTGCCCAGTTCTGGGAGGTGTAATCTGGTCTGGAGGGAGTGCAACATGTTTGGGTTTGCTTCTGACCCGAACCCTTCATGATTTCCCATTTCTAAGCTATGCCTCAGGAGATATGTTATTCTGTCAGCTTTTTTTTTTGGCTTAAGTTTTTTTGAGGTTTCCTGTTTACACCCTGTCTAATTACTTTTTTCTTATTTTTTCCTAACTGGATGACACACATGGATGTCTAAAAATATTGCATGTAATGACCAGCTTCGAATAGGGAGGATGTTTCTGCTGAAGAGAAGTAGCATAAATATCCTGCATATGTTTCATTTTATTTTCAAATAAACATTCAGGCTCAGGATATCACAGCAAATTGGTTTAAGTAGCCAAGAAGTAGGTTTTTTTCCGTCTGCCTTGTTTTTGTTTTTTTTCTTCTTAGAGGCCTGATGTTTTGGAAAATCTGCCCCAATGACTTTAGGTGGAGAATTTGTCTTAATTTTTCTGTCACAAGTGAGATGGAGGAAATAATTGAGGCTTTTTTCCCAGCTATATGAAACCTTTCTGAACATTTTAACCTGCTGTATAGGATTACAATCTCACCCTGTGCAGAGATTCTGAGACTCATGTGTTTCTTCTCCTTCATTATCTGCCTTTTTCACTGAAGATGTGGGTAAATCAGGTTCTTGCTGAAAGCCTACTGCCAATACCTACCTTTAAGTTAGGAGGGCTGCAATATTTTGATATTACTGCATTTCTGCATTGGATGGTATTTGCAGTTCATTCCATTTTTGAGTTTTATCTTGCTTACTTGTGTGCAGAGCATATGAATGACTTTTGGGGGGGAAGTAAGAATCCAGCATCTCTGTATCTCAGTATGGTTTTGCCAAAAGTGAGGCTGTGTATTACATTGCTCCACAAATTTCCTATTGGAGATGATACAGGGATGCTTCACAAATTTCATGCTGCTACTTCTTTTACTGGATGATAGCTTAAATATTAGCAGGCTTTTAAAAATAACTCCTAAAGAGACCAACTTGGAGGCGTATTGCAAAAATATAACAAACTTTTTAATTTGTACAGACAATGCAAAATCAATGAGAATAAGCTGAAAACATAGATGTGTGTGTATATATAGCTCAAGACTGCGCCACCTCTGAACTGAGCCAGACAGCTGTGCTCATCTCATGATGGATTGGTCCAACTACATAGAAAATCAATTATATTGTTCAGATTAGCAATGAGTACTGAATTAAAGATGAGAATGTATCTGCAAGAGGCTCCCAGGGTGTTAGGTCTTTGAGGAGCCCAGCACCCCGAGGGCCGGGGAACCAAGTACAAGTCCTTTCCCAGAGCCCGAGGAAACAAGCCTGTGAGCGGATGTGCTGCGGGGAAATAAATCAGGCTGGTGTCATTGGGGGAGTTAAAAACGAGTCCTGTGTTGCTTCAGCTCCAGGAGCTCAGGGTCTCTGCTTGCTGAGCTGGAGGCAGTCTTCCATGGCCAAAATCCTTTGTGTCCAGCGATGCTATGGTGATGAAGCCCTCTTCATCAGGCTCTCCAGCTTTTCTTTAGGCAAGAGGAGAGGACTAGACCGTTGCTACCTGTGACTGTGCTGGAGCGAGTGGCATTGCTGCGCTGCTGTCACGTCGCATCTCTGCATCACTGCACTGGGACAGTATGGGGCCGGTGGGCGGCGATTGATACTCCAGAGCTTGTGAGGTGGTCGCGCGGCCGCAGTAGCCTCTGAAGCGTTGGGTTCTGCCCCCCGTACAAACGAGGCTTGCGAAACGTGAGTACTGTCTTGTGTATAGGAGCCCTGCCTGCACGGGGGCCAGCTCCATGGGAGGAGAGTTGTCTCCTGGAGATGACCTCTCTGGTGGGCGGCATTCCTGATGCAGGATGGGCTTGTGTTGTGCTCTGATAGTAATTGGGAGCTATTTGTTTCTGAGACTGTACATACGGAGTAAGCCAAGTGAAGTGCTCTCTGCCCCATCAGGAATGGGGTGGGGATGCTTGGAGTGAGCGTTTGTGCAGCTGCAGGAACCACGGTGCTGGTTGCTGAAGGCTTTGGCCTGCGAGAGGAGGATGGGGCTGATGTTTGGACCGTCCAAGTTAACACCGCTTTGTGTAGGGATTGGCGCCTGCAAATGCAAAGCTGGTAGTCACCCCGGCAGATCTGCATTCCTCGACTGGGCTGTCGTGCCACGCAGTGAGTATCCTCTCAGCCCAGGTGGAGAAGGCATCTTAGCAGGGATGTAGCCCTCAGGTGTGCATGTGTGGGCTGGGCAGGAAGAAGGGCAAGCAGCAAGTGGAAGGGGCTCCAGAGCCCCTTTCTTCCTTGAGCCACAGCCAGCAGCAGACAGTTCATGGCTCTGGACGTTGCTGTTGTGTCCTACCATGCGGCAGAGCGTTCCTGGGGTGACAGGAGCCCATGGCCACATAAGAGCTCTGGGAATGCAGGTGGGAGCTGACGGGTTTGTCACAGTAATGGCATTTCACGGTGCTTTATTGCCGAGCACCCTGGTGTCTTCTGCGCCTTCCCAATTGAGCTTTCCAGTATTCTGGGATGCAGCTGTATGATTTCTTCTGAGCTGGGATTCCTGGAGACTCAGGTACTGAATGTTATCTGTATCTATAGCTGTAAATCAGACTTTTAAGCTGCGTCCTTACGTTTTCTCATCAATAAAATTGGGGACAACTTTATCTTGCCTATTTTCATGGGTGTGATGAGGTTTAATTACTTTACTTTCAAGGTGCTTTGCAATTACCTCAGATAGCTGAACAGAAGCAGAGGTTATGGTTGGTATTTGTTTTATGTTTTAATTCCTGGCAACCTTCCTTTTTCCTCAGCATAAGGCTTTGTTGGGTGTTTGCTATAATAGAAACCTTTTTTACTTAACAATAGACAACTGAGGCAATTAAAACAGAAATGATTAATGTGATTTCACTGGGTGAAAGCTAAAGGAGCTAGCGATTAAATAATGGCAACCCTTGTGCTATCTCAGAGCAACAGATGGAGAATGATTTTAAAAACACTATTGGATCAGACACTTTGAGGGGGGCAGATTGGTAACAGTATGTCAGAGCCAGAAATACGCACCACCTTGAAGGGTGCGCTGATGAAATGATTAATTGATGGTAACGTGCAACTTATTTATGAGTGTGCCATGACAGACCTTCGACTCTCAGGAACAAATGGACCTGTGATGGGATCGTAATGGGTTTAAGGGCTCCAGGCGGCGTGTTTGGCGAAAGGATAAATCACAGGGAGCAAGCTGGAAGCCAGAATTGGGATGGTGCAGCTTTACTTCCAAAACACGAAGGAAAAAGCTGGAAGCGGTACCTTGCCGGGAGTGCAGGGCATGGGGCTGGTGCAGCTTTGGGACGATGGCTCCACAGAGTGCAGCATGGAAGGGTGCAGCACAGAGGGGTGCAGCTACGGTTTGCACGGAGAACATCGCTGCTGTCTTTGTGGTGGTGCAGCCTCTGCTCTGCACCCCTGCATGCACGACAGGTCACTCTTCATCTGGAGCTTCTGTACAAATTTGCGTTCATAGCAGTAGGAGGAATGAAAAGGAAGGGATTTCTTTCAGCTAGACTCGCTCTGAAAATGGTCCTTTTACCGCTATTGCTGTTTTGGTGAGCTATGTGATGATACGTGTTTAGCAGTGCTAGAAGATGCCAGCGCTGGTGCTACGGATGCCGTAACTCTGTTTTCCCGGACACTAGACAAAGTTGTGCCCACAGACACTTGTCTCTGACCTGTTTGCAGAGCTCCTTGGGAGAGGGGCTCCCTCCTGGCTTTTGGTCAAAATGAGCTCAATTAGTTGAAACAATAAAGCTTTGTTAATTTGGCTTCTTACAGCTGAAATGGGATGACTGGTGACAGAAGAAGCTGTGTCTCAGCAGCCCTCACTGTGCAAACAGCCATGCGTTGAAACGGGGGCAATGCTGCGGGGAGGTGGGAGGTCTTTTCTCAGTTATGCTGCAATTGGGTATAAATTGTACTTATTTTTAAGTCATTACAAGGTCTGGATGTGCGGCATCCTGGGGCAGGAGGTGATGAGGGGGTGCTGGTGGCAGCGGAGCTCAGCCCTGTTCTTGTACCCATCCCTGCAGATCCGGAGGGATGTGAAAGGAGAAACCGCTGTGTGTTGCTGTTTAATTCCTCCGGGAGCCCCTGTCAAAGCAAACCACCCTCAGCCTCTGCTCACAGCTCAGAATTTATAGTCTGCAAGAAGCTTGTGCTGTCAGGGAAATGAGTTAACTCTGAAGCTGGGAGAATAAATATAAAAGTCAGGTTTCCTTCACCAGCTCTGGCCCAGAGAGCGTTGCAAAGCCAGCCCTTGCCGAAGCTGCCAGGAGACCCGGAATTAGAACAGATTTTAAATAATGTAAAAGCTTTCATGAAAATGTATTAGATTTCAAAGGGCAGATATTAAAAGGGCATAATGTGCAGCTATTCCTGAATTGCTTGCCTTTTAAAGAGAGAAAGACACTTTGTTTGCAAGAGATGTGTGACATGAAATAGGTGGTCCAGATATAACATCAGAGGTTGTGAGGTTCATCCCGTTCATAACAGTTCAGTTCAGGCACCTGCCTTGATGTGTACAAGCACCTATATAAGAATCCTGTGGAGGCAACGACTTCTAATACTTGTGAGAAGTTATCCAAGGGAGAACATTAATGCGCTGGTAGATACTCCATCTAGGCTAGAGACCAGGTCCTCTGTCAACAGAGCAAATGCAGATTGACCCATCTGCAGGGAGGTTGGATAGATGGGGGTTTCCTGGGTCCCTGGTCATCTCTGCTCCTCGCCAGAGCAAAAGGGCATTGCTGCCACTTGTGGCTATGGTACTAGCCAGGCTGGTTCATCCTCAAATTAAATTCTGGCACCATTTATGTTGTTTTTATCTGATCCTGAGCGCCGCTAAGCACCCTTATTTCCAGCTTGAAGTTGATGGAAGCTGAGGGTGCTGAGGCAGCTCCCCAGACCGAGTCCTTGGAGAAGGACGCTCAGCTCGGGTACGGAGGGGATTCACTTATCGGTACAGATCAGATGCTTGCTGCCCACTGTCCTTGCCCCTGAGCCAGACGTGGTCCTGTGCGAGCCCGGGAAGCTGCGGATCCTGCCCTTCCTCACGGCGCTGTCTTGCTGTCTTTGCAGATGACAGAGGGCAGGCACTGCCAGGTGCATCTCCTCGATGACAGGAACTTGGAGCTGCTGGTTCAGGTACAGACCCCTCTTTTGGGCACTGGTAGCACAGTGCCAGATTTCTCCACTTATTTTCTTTAGCAGTGCTTCTTGGGGCTGATGCATAAGTGATGTTTGAAGAAAAGCTCTATCATTTGCTAGAGCAACTCCTAGAAGTGGAATAAATGGGCATGCTTTCAGGGATGCACGCCCCTCCTCAGACCTGAATTAGCAGGAGGGTTTCCCTTGGGTGTTGGTGCACGGTGGGCAAAATATCTGCCATCGGTTCTGCATTCAGTTTTTCATCTGCTTTCACCAAAATGCATAAAGCGTATTAAACGCACCCCTCATGGTGGTGTTTTTTTGTAATTTAAAAGGGAAGAAAAGTCTGTATTTTGGGGATGTGTTTTATTCCCATAACAAAACCCAAAGCACGAGATCCTCTAGCACACTATATTTTCTTAATTGAGACATCCCTCCTGCTGTAAGTGCAGGGAAGCCTGAGCTGCTGCCTTTCTCTCCCAGAAAGAGGAAAGCAGTGGTTGGTCTGGGTGCTTCAGCCTGATGTCATGGGTTAAGTACATAATTGCCTCGCCGTGCTCCGCACGTCCCACACAGCTCCACAGAGACACCGAATCCAACTGCCCCGAGTCTGATGGAGCCATTTCTATATTGAGCTGTACAACAGGGTTTAAACTTGGCCATGTGTACTTAAATGTCAGTATTTGCCGAGAAAATTTTTATTATATATGAAAAGCCTGGACTGAAATTAATTAAATTATTTTTATCCTTTCAATAGCCCAAACTTTTGTCTCGGGAATTACTGGATCTGGTGGCCTCACACTTCAACCTGAAAGAAAAGGAGTATTTTGGGATAACATTTGTAGATGATACGTAAGTATGTTCATTTATTTTCAACAGCTGTGTGATTATTGAAATGTGAAACCTATCCTAGATACTGTGGCAGCTCAGTGTGGTGGAAAAATGACTTTTTTGAAGAAGAAAGATTTTCCAAACTTGTGCTTGTGCACAAGGAAAGGGGAAGGCACAGAGCAGAAAATATTTGGAAAATATCTTCTGGGCACAAACCAGAGAATACTTGTAAAATACCTTCCTGATGCTTTCACTTCTCATGTTTGTCTCACAAGGTGAAAAAACTGATTCAGTAATAATTTCCCATGTGAAAACCCTCGGCTTTCCTACTCTGCACTTTTAGTAACAACAAAAAGGTTTTGCATTTATTTTCAAAATTAATTGCTCCTATTGCTTTTCACTTTAATCTCAAATGTATTATTGAGTCCTTTAAGCCCAAACTTCCCTAGCAGCAGTGGAGTTACGAGAGGTTAGTCCTTCCCGAACTTCCTTCTAGTTTCCCTATTACTTTTAGGTATCCGAGCTATTCTGCAGACTATTGAAAAGAGCTGCAGAAGCGGCACGTGCTGGAAATGCACAACCCTCCCTGGCCGGCAGCAGGCACGCGGACGTGTTGGGTGCAGTTTGTGATCGCTGCTGATGCGAGTGGGGCAGCTCCGGCAGCCGCTGCCCATCGCCTGCCACCCTCCGCCGGCAGCGGCCGCCGGGCTGGGTGAGGTGCTACGGCCAGGCTCCGGAGCGCCGCGGGAGATCCGCTTCCGTGGCGTTAACCCGGAGTCGGCTGAGTTAATTGAAATCTCAGCTGGTGTTTAGATTCCTCTGTCAGCGTTGCAGTGAAATGCTCCCCCACGTCTGCTGGGTGTGGGACCGAAACCCACAGGCAGGACTCTGCTCCCCAGGGCCAGCGTCTCCAGAAGAGTTACCTTCAGCTCCCCAAAAAAGCTGGAGCAGAGCTGCTTAGGGCAGTGGGGAAATGGAGTTGTGCAGTAATACAGCCCCTAAATAAACCTCTTCTTGCCCAATGGGAATAATACTAGTCCCTGCTGCTCTCCATCGGTGCTTTTCACAGTGTCCTGGATGGAAGCCTTCACCTACAGATCACGTCGGAGCCGTGTTTGGGGCCACCCTGCCAAGGCAGTTCCCGTCTGCAGGTGCAGGACTGGCCCTGGGGAAAGGGATGGTGTTTTCGGAGCCGGTAGGAGCCACTCGCTCTGGGGCCCTGACCGCAGAACTATGTGATTTTTACCAGCCGCTCTCATCTTGGGCTCTCCCTATTTGCCACATCCTTGTACTTTCAAGTGTTGGAAAATACTTTCTTCCAGCTCTTCTGTAAATCCCTTGAGGATGCTGTTTGCACTTGGCTTATTTTTTCCCCCAGAAGAGCTGCCATGAAATTCTTCTGGAGGTTTTTGGTTGCTGGCGCTCCCTCACGGTGAGCTTTAAAGTGCTGCCAGGGGAATACCTAAAAGCTGTTGGCTTCCCCAGAAACACCAGTGGCACTCCAGAGGCTGCCTTGGGTGTAAGGCTGCTGGGCTGGGTGCTTGGAGGGAGCGTGTGGCCTCTGGAGGGCACCCATGCCCCAGGCTTTTCAGGGCAGCCACAAGCTTCGTGCACCCAGGATCCTCAGGGAGGTTATTGGGAGTTTGGGGGCATTTTTGTTTTCTTTCTGGTTTCCTTCCAATTTCAATCAGGGCAGCCACTGCAGAGAGAACTGTATTGTACAGCTGCCTCATTAAATGAGTGTGCCTGCGGTAAACCCTTCTGCTCCAAAATGGGGTTTTATGTCACGCTGGGGATTGGTGCAGAACAGACGTGGGAGATACGGCCGCAGAGCTGTGTGGTCCCTGGGTGGCAGAAGAGATCAGACCCATTTCTGCTGTAGGCAAATGTCCAGCCTCTGCTACAGATCAGGTCGCCCCGCTAGACATGAGAAAATGGAAGCATCCGCATCTATAGCGAAGGAGTATTTTGATAATATTTTGTTTTTCTGGGAGCCATGCTATCACTTCTGTGCTGCAGCTGCAAATACGACTGCAAAGAGCATTCTCTACCATCCCAAAGTGAATTACATCAAAATCTGAAAGTTAGGCAAAAAAAGGAAATAATTTTCGTTTTTTGTCTGCCTCAGAGTTGAATGTTCCACTTTTTTTAAAGTAACGCTTGGAGTAAAGGACAAGAAGAAATGGCCTCAAGTTGCACCAGGGGAGGTTTAGATGGGGTATTAGGGAAAATTTCTTTACTGAAAGAGTGGTCAAACATTGGGACAGGCTGCCCAGGGAGGTGGTGGAGTCACCGTTGCTGGAAATGTTTAAAAAAGTATGCGTGGCACTTCGGGACATGGTTTAGTGGGTGTGGTGGTGTGTTGACGGTTGGACTTGATGATCTTAAAGGTCTTTTCCAACCTTAATGACTCTATGATTCTGTGAAACTTGACCATTGAAAAGACCCCATTTCTGCATTTCCTGTCCCAGTTCTTAACCACTTCCCCAACCTCTTCTGCAGAGGTCAGAGCGTCTGGCTGCAGCTGGATCACAGAGTCCTGGACCATGACTTGCCCAAGAAACCGGGCCCAGCAACTTTGTACTTTGCTGTTAGGTGAGTAATTGTTTCCACGGAGAAAACATTACCACTTGGGTTTATTTGTTCCCAGGGGTTTTTGTTTAAAATAACTGATTACAGATTTGATAAAGGAAATAAATGTCAAAGCCATATCTTATTTTTAGAAGGAGATTAGGTGCTGGATAAGTGCTGCTCTCTTTTGTATTTAACTATGAAATAAAGTTGTTTGGAACCTGCTACTTTTTAAACAGTTACTAGGACATTGTTCCTAGGGTGTTTTTTTTTAAAACCCCATATTTTAAATACCTACTTTGCCTGACTTGTCTTTCATAGTGCTAAATTTTAATACAGTTTGTTTAAACAATTGTACTTGCTTTTTCTTCTTAGGTTTACTTAAGGGTTGTCTGTACTTGAAAGAGATTGCTGATGGCTTCTTTGCTCACACAGCTTAAGCCAGTCCCCAGGAGAGAATAAAATCCCTGGCAAAGTGATGATTTTGGCCAATGTAATTGCATTACTTTAGGGCTTTTGCTGGCGAAGCTCTGCTGGTTAAGGGCCTGAAAAAAAAAGTCCTACGAGACAGAGCTGTGCTGCCAGAAAAGACCAAGCATCATATTCTTAATATTGTTGGAGTTTTTGTTTTCCTTACGGTCTATGAGGAAAATGAGAGCAGACTGACCTCATTTGCTTTTCATATCTCAGTAAATTTATGCCTTGTGTGCTTAATTATTTGAAGGATTTCCAAGGCAGAGCCTCTTGTGTAGTTGGGTCGGTTGGCACCATTGCCTTGCCATGTCCTCCACACCCTGGTCATTGAGGGAACAGTTCAAACAAGCGGCACTTTGTTTTTGCTGAATATGTGCTTATTTGTGATGGAGTTCAGAGCTTCTCCTCCCTTCCCCACTTTTAACAGAAAGAAAATAATCCATTTTCAAAGGGATGATGTGCTCTTCAATATATTGAGGATCTGGGAAGCTAAAATCTGACTGCCCAAGCAGGCTGTGAAGGCGATCATATGACTCGACTATTTCCTTGGTTGGGATTAATGCTGTTGGCTTGTGATGTTCATTTTGACCTTCTCTGTTGCAAGGTGGTCTACAGGACAGGGTGTGAAGAGACCTGGGCAAGAGTTAATGTGTCAGGAGTGGGCTTGGAAAGATCAGCTTCTAGAAGCTAATTTTAAGTCTCGCTACTCCAGGGTCATGCGATCCAAAACAAGCAATTAGGAGCCAAGGAGGTGGGCAGTGAGTGAGAAGCAGAGCAGGAAGAGGAGGATGCAGAAATAATTAGCAATACAGAAACCATGTGATCTGTAGAAAATAGATATTCCATCAGAAAAAGCCACTTAAACTGCAGCGCTCTACTTTGTTACAACTTTTTGGATAAGTAAGGACTCCAGGCCTTTGCTTCCATGGCATATGCCTTGGGTGGTTAATTCAGAGACTTATCTCGTGTGAACACATATGCCTTGTTGTAGCCTATTCCTTAACTAAACTCCCATGAGAGCAGCCGGAATACATGGTTACAGCTGTGTGCGCCTGTGGCTTGAACGGAAAAGGGTGGTTGGGCATGGGGCAAGTGGCATGGAGAGGCTGGGCACAGAGCTCCAGCTCCTGGCGCTCATTCTCCAGGCTGGATGGTCTCTGGCCATGCACAATGTGATGCTGTTGTAGCTGCAGGGTGTCCCTCAGGCTGCGAGCCCTCCTGCGCGGGCCCTGCCTTCCACGTGTTTGAAATAGGTTCAGCCACAAATAGAATAAATACTGCTTCAGCGTCACTTTCTTTTGAGATGTAAGTATAACAAGGCAGGGTGATGAGCTGCTGTTCTCATAACAAGTGGCAAATGTGCAACAGCATCAGTTCTCAGTGTCTTACAGCACTGCACTGGACAGTTTCCAGTAGCAATACTGGAAATGGAGGGAATCCTCAGATACCTGGTTATGACCCTCCTTTTGTTCATAACTGACCTTTTGCTGTTCGGTAATGAAACACATGATAATCCGTTCAGGATTTTTCTTCAGCTGGCATAAACTCAATCCAGTCATCTAAGTCTTCATATGGTACACACAGTTGGTGAAGGGCTCTAATTTAGGACTTGTAAAAGTGTCATTCTAGTTTCAAGGATGCTGACAGCATCAGGAAAAAAAAAAGCAGACCATACACTTTGTGTATGGTGCTCCCAAACACGTGTCATCCCCTGAACGTCCTTATCTCTGCGGTCCAGTGTTCCCCATCTGTACTGTGGTGATAAGAGCATACAGTTAGTACCACAGAAGAAATAAAACACCACAGACCTGGCTGGGGCAGGGGGCAACACCTCCCCAGTGCCCTCTTCCTAAATCCATAGATCCTAGTCTCCTGCTCTGTGCCAGCAGTGACTGGGAGCTACCTCTCTCTTCAGAGCCAGGGGCACTATCCTGCTCCTGAGGATGTCAGGTATGTCTGACTTTTAGTTGAAAGAAACTGCAAGTGCAAATGAGGTCATTAGTTGAGGAAAATCACCTTTTTGGTGCAACATAGGGAGGAAGGCTTTAGCAGGCTGAGGAAAGTTCATGCTGTGAAGGGCTGGTCTGGCAGCAGGTTAGGAAAGGATGAAGAGTGAGGCTTCTGCCTCTGCTCTGCATTTCTGGAGAGAAGCACTAAAGCATATTTTAAATGAAGTTTAGCAAAGCTGTTGAAAAAATTATATCGGGTGTGATCAAGAAAAGGTGGAAATACCTGTGGCTCCTACCGTTCTTGGTGAAAGGTGAGTCATGGAAATATAAAATAGACCTTCAAATGTCTGGGGCAGGATGCTGGGCTTCGGTCTGCCCCTTGGGCAGGCTGCATGCCTTCAACATGGGTAAATTATCTCCTTATCCTGCAGAGGCGTTCTGGGCAGTGCTTTAAAATTAATTTGATGGAACATGCTGTAGGAATGCTAAATATTAAAACAATTACTATTTAATGTATTGCTTGTCTCAGGTTGCAGCATAAATATTACATACATTCCTAACAAGTGCAGTGGGTGCTAGCTTTACTGCTTCCTACCATGCGCTCTGTGCTGCTGCTGTGGACTTCTTCCAATGTCTTGCAAACCATCTGTATCAAGGGATCAGTCGCTGGAGCCTGAGGCTGTGAGGAGCTTTAGGAACACCATGGGGCTGTGGGAGGGATTGGCCTGGTTCTGATGAACATAGTGGGCTGCATGCCCTGTGCTGGTCATCCAACCCTCCTGCTATCAAAGGCAAGACACTGAGAAGCCCTGGTGTGGTCTGCAGTGCTGAGGCAGTGGTGGTGGTGGCCCAAGTCTCTGCATGGCTGGAAAAAAAAAAATTGTACCCTCTGTCTAGCATTGGGTGGGAGAGTCTGGACCCAATGCGTTCATCCTCCATAAGGAGCTGAAGCACAGGTATCCTGCTTTCAGATCCAGCTAAAGGAGGAATGACAGGACCACACTTACACAAGTTTTTGTCTCTTAAAACTGACTTGGCAGTTCTGTACTCCTCAAATTGTAGACGTGTTTTCTCCGCACCATTTAATGCATCTCAGCACCGTTTGGTTTGATGCCCCGAGTGAGCCAGAGAAGCACCCAGAGAGGTTGTGTGTGATTTTGCAGAGCGCCAGTGGCATACGAGATGTTTGGTGTAGGTCTGTAGCAAGCTGGGACCCATCTGCTAACCTTGGCTGGGCCAGAGTAACCAGTAACGGGATTGCTTTTGCTGGTGTGTGCCTCTGATGCACCCGTGGCCCTGGGCAGAGGAAGCCGGGGCCGGGGAGGAAGGCAGCGGGCGCTGCGCAGAGTGGTGCCTGTAAGGCTGAGCCCGTTGCAGCCCTTCTGCGTAAGCCCCTGGTTTTGGGGCTCCCATTGTGATTAGGATGGATGCGCCCGATGGGATGGAGCCAACCCCAAAGTGTTCCTCATGGGATTTTTTGCTTGTCCCGGTTTGCTTGGAGCGCAGTTAATAGCTCTCAGCCCGTGGCTGCTCTCTCCTCCTAGAGGAAGGACGGGGCTGCGGGGCTGCTGCCAGCCCCTCTCCCCAGCACAGGGCCGGGCCGGCTTCCCGACCTGCAACAGGCCGTTTGCAGTTACCTTTTCCCCTTCTGTGGCTTTATATGCATAGGAGGGATGGGCTTTGCTCTTTTAGTGTTTGACAGGATTTTCAGATGAGATGAAAAGTCATCAGATACCTGTGATCTATTGAACAAGGAGTTTGTTGTTCCCTGTGTGCTGTCGGCCCGTGATTTTCTGCTTGTTTCTTCCTAATAGGCAGGAAATTAAGTGCAGTAGCTCATAGTTCCTCTGTGCTATTTTACTACTAGAGAACAAAACATTGAGGAAATAAAATGATTCGGGAGAAAGGTGAAACCTATTCAAGAAAGTAACTGTTTGGAGTTTTTTAATTTTTCAGGTTCTACATTGAAAGCATTTCCTTTCTCAAGGACAAAACTACGGTCGAGCTGTTCTTTCTGAATGCCAAGTCTTGTGTGCACCAGGTAAGACCCGATGTTCTGTTGGAGCTCCTTATTGTGCATCTCCCATTTATTGTTCCTCTGCCACCTACACAGTCCTGAAAACTCACTAGGAGCTGCATCTAATTTCTAGATCTTACTGAGGTATTAAAATCTCAGCATGCTTTCTCCTCTCCTTCACTTACATGCTGATGCTCCAAGGAAATGGATAAGGATGATGACTGTTTCCTTGTCCTGTTTTCTCAGCCCCGCTGTGTGCTCACTGCACTAGAATAAGTCTTAAATACTCAAAAGCTTTTTAAGTTGTTTGAAATTTGGGTTGTAACTTCACAGGTGGGCTCTGTCTCAGTGCCGTATCGGTCTATACACTGCATAGTAAACGCTCAAGGCAAGCATCTCTTTACTGAGCTCAAGTCAAACTTGTCTCAAGAACAAAAGCCCTGTGAGGAAGGTCCTGTAGTTTGGGGGAAATCAGTAGAAATCAGTTCCCTGATTTCCTACCTTAATTCAGTTAAGTAGCAAAGTAATAAACCCTATAAAGTAGTAATCAAAACTAGTTATTAAAATACTTTTTATATTTACTCTCTGGTTAAGCAGCTTCCACTGTTTTCTTGAAATGTTTGAATTGGTAGAATGTATTTTTAAAAGTTACTTCATGATACTGTAGACAAAAATCTTAAAAAAAATTAAGGTTGATCTGCTGCGGATTCATTCCTCTTGGTCTGAAAAAAAGGTGGTGTGGCAACCACCTTTGGCATGCCCCTGATAACCAGCAGTGCAATAGCAGCTGCAGTTCAATGAACTTTAGCACTGCCTGATGTTTCTGGGATTTTCCAGTTAATGTCAAACTCTGGCATCTGGCTTTTTTTTTATTGTGGTTCAGTCAGTCTAAAAGGGTCACTTGGTTCTTATAACCTTTTCTTGGAAAACAATCCTGTATCATTAGCTGGTGGTGGAGCTTGGTGTAGCCGGCCAAAGTTTTCACCTTTAATATGCTTCATATTTTAGAGGATTCTTATTCAGTATCCAGTATTTGTTATTTTATGGTGGGATCAGAAATGTGATGTGAAAGTGGTTAATGGCAAAGTTGTGACTGCTTTGTACAGGAATTGCTTTCTGGAAGAGTGAAGGAGCCTTTTTATAAAACACTGAAGTTTTAAAGATGTTTGAAGGACTTGAGGCCTCACTGGTTGAGATTAATAAGAAGCAAATCTCCATTTGGCATATCTGCCATTTTAAATGAAGGGTCTCAGCAACTTGTAGTTATCCTTTTAGGGAAAACTGGAGTACTTCAAACAAAGCGCAAATAATTTTGGAACTGGAAAGTGGGTCTGGTGTTAGGATGGAATGTGAAAAATGCCACTGCTATTGAAACAAACGCTGTCAACATGAAAACATTTGGTGCAAGTATATATGTTTATGTATATGCATAAAGCATAAGAGAAAGCAAAAGAGAGAAGCATAAAAAAACCTTTCCTCACTGATCATAGGCATGCATGTCATCAAACCCCAATAAGGAGTAATTTCTGGCCTGGGTAAATATTACTATTCAAGCAGCATAACTTTGTTTTACCGAAATGAAGTGCTGATAGCATGTGAAGTGCTGATGGAGCATGGAGTGCTGCGATAAGCAGACTGTGCATCGTTCAGTTGAGTTCAGGGCTTCGGAGCTGGGAGAGCTTGGAATGAAGGCTGGTTCGTATTTTGCCCCCATGGCTTGCAAGGTGTGTGCTCTAATTGGTAGCAACCCAAAATGCTGCCTTCCCTGTTCCTGCCAGCAAAACTGCCAGAAGCAGAGAGGGGTTTCTGTCACGTCCAGTTTCTGTGGGCAGCGGAGGGACGGGAGCATCGCTTCCTCCCAAGAGAAGGATCTCTGCGGGCAGTGCCGAGCGATTCAACACATAATGAAAACAGAGAGCCCCGGCTCTGCCTAGAGCACTTTCTATGCTGGGTGGCTTCGCAGCCCACCTTCAGCAGAAGCCGCAGCTAGTTCAGCAGTTCACTTTCAAGATGCATTTGGTCCAGGGGCTTTTAACCTTCAAATTAGGTCTTTTAAAAATATTTTATCCTCCTTGGTAAACTTACGGTCAGTCTCTAGGTTTTGAGTTGTGCATGAAGTGCCCACAGGACAGATTCTCATATTTAAGCCCACGGGATGTGGACAAGAGGATGCACAAAGGCACCTCGGATGCGCTCGCACAGCGTGTCCACTCCCACAGCGCTGCCAGGCTCCGCTGTGCTGTGGGGAAGGAGGCGCAGGCTGCGGGACGAGCAGTGTCGGCTTCTGGATGTGAGCAGATCGCCGGCTCTGGTGAAGCAAGTGGCTGATGCTCACTGATGACAGCAAGGAATGTTCCCTGGCATTTCTCAGTCATTAATCCAGCTCCAGGAGCTTAGACCTGCCTCAGCTTAGCTTTTCCCCTGCCTTCCCTCCTTTCCTTGCTGCATTCATGGAGTGAGGAAACCCCAGTGTCTTAAAGCAGCAACATACATACACGCAGCCCACGTGCTCAAGGGTGCTCATCAACGCACAGGGTGTGCTGGAGGATGCCCTACTGGGGCCGTATCCTAACCTGGATCTTTGCGTGAAGCTTCTGCTCTGTGTGGGCCAGGAATGTGGCTCAGAGGATAAATGCCGCAATACCTGGCGTGTGAGAAGACCTGTGTGGCTACGATTGCTTTTAAAAGCCAGTCGTTTTTTGCTTTCACAAAGCTCTTCCCAAAGTTTTCACAGTAGCTTGTTCCCCAGAGGGGACACTGTGAAAAGCCCAAATCCAGGGTGTTGCAAAGGCCTGATGCTTGAAGGAGTTTGTGTTTGTGCTCTTTTGGCATTCCTGAGCACTGGCACGTGTCGGGAGCCCATCAGTGTGTAGGTACCTGTGCTTCCGTGGCTTGGGTGCTTTAAAGGGAAACGATGCTCCCCTGAGCAGAGGGTGAGCGGGTGCTGTTGCCCTGTGTGCGAGGTGGTGCGTGTCAGGGCTCCCGCCAGCGTGTGGGACGCACCACGAGAGCCAGCCGAAGGCTTGGGCAAATACAGCCCATGCGTTGGCAAAGCTTCGTGCCAGTCCCTCCTCTGTGGAGGGGTTTTATCCGTCACGAGGTTCAGGGGCGGCATCATAAACCTATTTACGGTATTCTTTGAGAGATCTGCAGGCAATCCTGTGTGTGAAATCCTGTAAGTGGCTGTATCTAATCGAAGAGAATAGTATCTCCCTAACCAAGTCCAACATCTCCGGGTTTAGGCTGGAGGTGCTGGGCGGAGTGTGTTGGCCATCTTGCCCCACATGACTCCAGAGAGGTTTTGCTCCCAGCTGAATAAAAATTCAGAATAAATAATATAGCATATTAAATTTATCAACTATTAATTATTTAGTATATTACAAAATATGGATTCTGACTAATAAATAATGGAATAAAAACCTGCATAACAGTTCTGAAAAGGGCAAAGGCTGGCTTAGTTGTCTGTAGTGCACTGCCACACTCTACTTCCTCACCTTTCAGCTCCCCATTCCTTCCTGCAAATCTCTCTTCTTTCTTTTTGCAAATCTGGTACCGCTTGTCCCTGCCCAGGGATTGGAGGAATCTGGGGCTCGTGCATTTTGCAATCTCCGTAGACATTTTGGCAAGGGAGAGACAGGACAGACAATAAAATCTCTGCTGCCAAAAATGTATGTATTTCTACTTGCCACACACTCACCTACCTCTGTGTTCTATCTATATAGTCAAAGCCTCTTCGTGCCTCTGGCATCTTTGCTGCTACATGCCAGGTTTGTGCATCCTCTGCGACCTGTGGTGTTCCCTGCGCAGGCCCCCTCTGCCTTCTCTCGTCCCCTGCAAGCAGCTGGGGAGCCAGGGGGTCCCATTTGCCCAAAGCACAAGAGGGCTGAGACCTTATTTTTACTTTTGTGAATCATGTTTTAGTGGCGTTACAGCTCTGCAGCCGGAACAAAGAATCGCTGAGCACAAGGAGTCCATGGCTGTGTGTTTTCACTGCACTGCCATCTTAACCCACCACCATCAGCACTGACACGTCCCTTCTGCACAGCGTAATGTAACGCTGTTTTACGCGCCTGGAGAATAAACTTCCTCTGTGGGACTTGCCACAGCCCACTCAGCGTTTGCTGCCCTTGCCTTCCCCAGATCTCCTTGCATATGAACTAAATGCAACATTTGCTTTTCCACTTGTGAGAGCACCCTGTGTTGCCGCACCACTGGCACGTGTATAAACCTTGGCCTCCAGCTGACATAACAAATGCTGCCAGTGCTCTTGCCCTACCCTCCTTTCATGTCGAGCTGCCCGTTTTTCCCTGGTCTGATGCTGCAGTCCCCAGGTGCGCTCGGTCCTGTGTGGTCCAGCCAGCTGCCTGGCTCCTGCTCTCCAGCGTCGGTGGTCATTGGGTTGGAGCTTGGAGAAGCTGTATCTGCTGCCAGGAACAGCATAGGCCACCAAGCAGGAGGTGAGAACTGGTAAAACTTAGATCTCCAGGTCTATGGAAAGGTCTCCCAGTGACTTAGTTACAAGCTTGTTTATCTACATGTATTTTGGGAGAATGCAATGGCTGGAAGGATGCTTTTGTGTATGTCTGGGCTCTGTCTTCCCATGTGCCTCTCTTTTTCAAGGTTTTGAGAACTGTTGCCTGAAAACCTTCAGTGGTGACAACTTCAATTTAAAAGCTTTCTTTCCCGCTGCTGAACGTAAGAAGCTGGATTTAGATTTATAGCAATCTCTGAAATCTGCTGTACAGCTGGAATTTAAAATAGTGAAAGCCTAGCACTTGGTTTCAGGTGAAATTAATATCTCAGCATTGTGTTTGCACAGGGATAGGGGAGCTTTGTACCATGTTCAGCATCTTATTGCACAGCCCATGACCATAACTGGGATACTTTTAAGGAGGTGGGTCGGAACTGGTCACTCACATGTTGATGATAAATTTGGAAAGATAAATTAGTCTTTTCTTTTTTCAAAACAGCCAAGTTTGGAAAAATAACACTCCACTTGGCTAGCAAAGCCCTGTCAAGTTTATTATGCATTAGAACTAACCTCCCTACAGCTCTGCGGCCATACGGTTGATTCTTTGCCAGTCCTTAAAATATGCTCTGTAAACTAAGATCTTGGTCAAGTTGGCTGTGTTCCCCTTTTCCTCTCTATATTTGGGTGTCAGGGGGGTTATTTAATTTCCCATTTTTTCAAGGACTTGCAAGAATTGCTTTTAAAGAAGAAAAAAGGTAAAAGAAATGGAAGTTTTCAGAGGAGTCTGCAACTGTGATAGTTTTGTGAACGGCAATGCTTGTGAGCACTTGGCAGCCTGAAGGCCAGAGCTTACCAAGAAGAGCTGTTGAAACAGACCCCTGGTGTGAGCATAAAGTCTGGCTAGCTTCCAGCTCGTGGAGAACAAAGTGGTTGTATATCAGAGAGCTCTCGAAAGTTTTATAACAGATATTTCCTAATTCTCCCCCCTCTCAAGGGAGAGGGGAGTGTTCCCATGCAGCCTCATAATACTGTGTAGTCTGATCCTAGCCAAAGCTATTAAAACATGCCCTGTCCGTTGCCTCTATTTGCTGTTCCGCTCCTGAAGGTGGCACATGTAAAGCCCAGGACGAGGATCAGCAGACGAGTTGGCCTTCTGCACCTCCAGGGCTGTTGTCTTCCATGGGTGCTGGCAGCCACTTCCATGGCCCAAACGCCCCAGCAGCGTGTCAGCAGATGAGAAGGATGGAGCATGGTTATGCCTGTGAACAAAATGTGACAGGACGAGGAGGCAGGACCCCCATGCTGATGTAAATTGGCAGATCTCCATGGGGCCCCCCTACTTGTTACCCCATGAGACCTCAAATGGGGCTGCTCCGGTAGCTTGAGGAGGGACTTGGCCATGGTGTGACTATACTCCATGGCCATGTGGGTATAGTCGAGGGACTCCACACAACACCTCTGAGAGTGGTTGAGGCTGGTCCAAGGCTGTGTGCTGTAAAGGGTGATGGTGCCCCCGGGACCTGTTGAGGCTCTTCACAGAGGAGGTGGAAGTTGTGTCCCAGCTGGGCTAGCCCATTGCGTATGAAAGCTTTGCTGGTTTGCAGCCGAAGTTTCATACCTCGCATCATATGTCATACCAGTCACCACCTCCTCCTGGGTCTAACTACTGGTGTTAATTGCGATGGAGAGTTTTGCACCTTTGATCTCCTGGCCACGAGGTAACGATGCTGCGACAGCTCAGCCTGTTCTGTTGTTGGTGCGCGTTGGGTATCTCACCGTGGTGCTGGGGTAGGAAAGCGAAAGGCTGTGATTATACGTTAAGTCTAATGATACTTGCCATGTACCTGGCTCGCAAACAGGGAAGTCTTTATGTCCTTCCCTCATTCTCTGCTTTTACTCTTATGTTAATGCAAAAAAAGCACACTAAATATGCTCCTATTGCATTGAACTGTGCAGACAAGTCTGAGTCGTTTCTGCTGTCCTTGGAGTTTCATGTAAGTGTTGGCTGAAGCACAAAACACAAGCAAGGGAGATGGATGAGGGTGGCTGGCAGAGACAGCAAAATAAAGGGTGTAACAGAGAAACCTGAAGCCTTTGCTCACCACGAGACACTACCAGCTTTTTTTTTTTGTCTGGTTTGGCCTAAGCCACTGAGGTGGGAAGCAGCAGGTCCTGCCAGGAGAGAGCTGTGGTGGCCGCTGCATGTGCACTGAACTGTGTTTAGTCTCAGGTTATGCTCTTCTGTGGGTAGGAAGGGCTGTGGGGCTTAACGGATGAAATGAAAGATGTCATGGACCATGTAAAATGCTGTGAAGCAGCTGTGAGGCCTCCTGAGCCATCCAGGCTGCATTCCCCCATGGGCTAAGTGCAGTGTGAGTGCAAATCTGAAGTGGCCTTTTGAGCAGGGTCGGAAGGACCAGCCTTTACTTTGTTCCTATAAGGGCTCGCATTCTGCATTTCCTGCTGGTTTAGTTTTTTACTTTCCCTTCCTAATGTGCTGGAGGCGGACGCTTGCTTTGCTGCGCTTTTTCTCAGCCTCGTGTTTTTGTCTGTGGGAAATTGGTCCCAGTTGAGATGCTCAGCATTGTGGCGACCCCACCGGGATTGCTGTGAATGCTGGTAATCGGGACTGGTGCTTTAAAGCTGGAGGGTTATTTTTTTCTGCCATTGTTTGCCTCTTTGGTGTAATCACCCAGCGCAGCCACACCGACGGAGCAAGTTGTTGAATTTGCCTGACCTAGTTCCTCCTGCGCTGCTCAACTTGTGTTGTGTAACAGGTTGTGGCCAACAACCCCTCCCCAGCCCATCCCAGGAGCTCAGGCCACCTTGTGCAGGCTCTGCTCCCAAAGAAGCCTTAAATGCTGAAAAGCTGCTAAGCTTTCTGCACTGCAGGGACCTGCCTTTGCATCCTCTTGCTGTCCGGACACATCGCAGGGATACCAGATCCCTTGTGGGAAGTCACGGTGGTGCTGGGTAAGGGCACAGGTGCTGGCATCGCTTTCTTCACTTGTGTTGTGTCCACACCCAGCTAATTGCCTCCCTCAGCTTGAACACCTTGTAGATGTTTGGGTCCTTCCTCTCCCTCTGCCTAATTGCACCCTTCTTTCTCTCAGCTTTTTCTTAATCACCTTTCAGTAATCACAGGTAATTATGTTCAGTATTGTGGCTGTCTTGAGGCTATTCAATCATAGTGTGTGTATATTTGGGGGTGTCTGGTTAATACAAATTTTTTAAGGGGTTGGTTTGAGGGAAGAGGTATGTTAGTATCTCAGTTCTCAAATCTCCACGTGTGAAATGTTTTTGCTGTCAGTCTTTAACCTCTGGACGCTACATGTGCTTTCAAGAAACTATACCAGTTTTTGTTTCTTGCTCTGGCTCTAAAGAGTTAAAGATGGCAGTTCCTGTGTGTTGCTTGCTTTTTTTTCATCTGCTTTAATCTGAGTTTACAGTCTAAAGATTTTCTTAGCACAGTTAATGCTCATCTGACTATCATCATTCTTGATCTGTGTTTTCATCAGGATTTCAGACTTGTATCTCCGTGACAGTAAATTCTAGTGTTGTTGCTGTGTCTAATGAGGGTTCACTGCTCTATTCATGACTGAGCTTGTGATTTTTATCACGTTTATAAGCCTACGTCGGTGCAGCAAAAGAGCCCCTATCTTAATCGTGGGCTAAATTCTGCCCGTGGGCACTGGAGGCATGCATTGGTCTTCACTAGCTGCTGAGATAGTGACCTATTCCTGCTCTACAGTGATTGCCACCCGTTTTGGACATCTGCTACAACCTTTTATCATTCTGATGTTTGTCAGTATGGCAAAAGCCACCACCTGAATCTGCTGGACCAAATGCAGTGTGTAGATAAACCAGTGGCCTTTTGGAGAGCTACAGAAGGGGCTGGATATCTCTCACTGGTTAAAATGATTGGTCCCTGTGCAAACTCTAATTGAAAAATACCAGTTTCATCCCCTCCCTGGAGCTGTACCCGCTAGTCCGTTTAAACTTACTTACATCTAAAATGTAGAAGACTCAGATTCCATTATCTGAATTGCATCCATGTACTTAACCTTGTGCTAGTGACCTTGTTCCCACTTGGGATGAACCTAAGAAAACCTTTCATCTTCAACATGCGGCCATGAGAGCACTGGTTGCCCTGGTGCCCAGGGCTCGCCTCCGTCTCACTGAAGTCTCTGCTTAAATTATCCTGGCAATTGCAGGCATTGCAAATGAATCTTCTGACAGCCATTTTCCCCATCTATTCTTGAAATCTGGCCTTGCTGTTAAAGCGATGCCAAAACAGAGACCCCCATCTGCCAGCCTTGGGGCTGAAGGATGGTTATAAAATCAAAATATTGCCTGAGTGGGAAGAGCCATGGTCCTGCGCTCCTGAGTGACACACATTGCTATATAGATTTGTCAAGCCAAGGGCCGTCCAGACTCCTTGACAGCCCAGGGCAGGGCTGGATTACATTATAGCAATGGCCAACTGGGGAACCAGATGGCAAGTAATCTTATATTATGATGGAAAATAATTATGGGCTCAGAGGGAATTGTCCAAGAGACTGTCACTTGTATAGCATTAGTCTATTAGATAAAGGCTGAGCTGGGCTTTGGGATCCCCTGCTTCAAATCCTTGCTCTGCTACTTAACTACTGCGTGACCTCAGGGCAGTCCCTTCACCTCCCTGCACCTCTCTTCTTTGATCTTTTTTTTTTTTTTTAGCCCCTTTAAAGGGTAGGGGTTGTTCTGAGTCTCTCTGGGTTGGGTTTTTTTTGTGCAGATCCTCCCTCAGAGTGGCCCCAGTCTCCTGCCACTGTTATTGTATGGTGATATGGGATAATAATTAGGGCTGGTCCACCGTGTTCTGAGGTTTGCAACAGAGCGGTGGCAGCCCTGCGCCTGGGGTGTCCTGTTTGTCCCCTTTGCTCTGGCCAGACACCTTCAGTGTCTTGTTTGAGAGAAACAACGTTAGGGAGGACCTTCTTACCTGTTAGCTCTTCAACACAGCTTCTAAGCAAACGTTCAAAACTGAGGACATTGGCACTGCAAAACCCTCACTGTGAAAGCAAAGACTGAAACTTCATCACCTGAAGAAGGCAGCCTGTCTCCTAAAACCCTAAATGAAGTGGTTTGTGGGCTCACTTTTAACACTTGTGGTGATGCCATAGTAGCTTAGTAAAGCGACCAAAGTTTCTGAACGCTTGCATTTAGGAGCAAGTAAATAAACACGGAAAAGCAGCTTCGTAATTACTATTGCTAATTAGTTAATGGTTGTGAGGTGCTTTGAAGATGAAAAGTGAAGAGGTGCTTGGGTATTAAGTCCCAAACACCCCTGTAATGCCAGCAGCAGCTATTGCTATGGGTCAGCAGAGACTCGCTGCTGCAGTAGCTCACAGAGTGCTTCAGAGTTTTCCTTGGAGCCAGCAACAAAGAGAAGAGTGCCTTTGATGTGAGAATTGCATTTGGATAGTTAAATCTCGATGAGTTTCTTGTAAGCTTAAAAGGTGATGGGCCACATGTAGCTGATTCTGCCTTGGGGCAGGGAGATGGTCTTGATGAGCTTTTTAAGGTCCTCCTGGCCCTGTTTTCCCTGATTTTGTGGTCCAGGGACAGCTTTGCTGAACTAGAGCCCAACTTTCCTGCTGAGTAGAGGTTCCCTGCGATGGAGTTTTCTCATGTCTGGGTTGCCTTCCTGCTGGAACAGGAGTGTGGTGCTGGGATGACCTGATCTCCTGTAATCCTCCCATTGCCACAGTTGGCTGTGTTTGAGCAGATGCAATTTAAGCTTAAAGGCAGCTCAGATGTCCATGACAAAGACTAACCTGATACAGACCTGGAAGTAACAAAGTACCTAAAAATTGCACCTACGTGAAGAGTTTCTGGGCTGCAATCCTTGCCTTTTCTCCTAAGCATCAACATGAAAGAGATCTGAAAGGAAGGATGAATTTGAAGCTTTTTTTTTTTCCTCCTAATTTGTAATGTGCCCCTCCTCTTCTAATAAAATATGTCTGGGAATGCTTTGGAGGCTACTTCTGCATAGCTGTTGCCACACCTGTTGGGAAGGGGAAATTCCTCTTGGTCTGCTGCTGTGGAGCAGCCTGGGGGAGCGCTGCTGCTGGAATGTTTTATTGACAAAGCTGGCAAAAAACTTCCTTTCCATGAAAATTGAATTATTTGTTTGTTCGCTTTTGAATTTCACCTCTGTAGGCCAGACCTGCAGCTGTGGTAAATTAGCTCAGCTCCAGCTGTGACCTATATATTTTGAGATGTCATTTCCCTGTATCTGTATGTAATTCTGTAGATCTTCCTGCTATGCTGGTTTTGGCCCCATTTCAGCATTCGGTCTGCTTTGTCCTCTCGTTCAGCCAACAGATCCTGAGGGCAGAGACTGTGTTGGGATCTCGGTGGTAGGAGACCAGCATTTGTGTCTACTACCTTCACTTGCAGAAGATCTATAAGAAAAAAACCCCTCTGTATTCACGGGGTGGTCCGTGGGCTCAATTTTGTCCTTTATATACGCAGTTTGCACGATGCAGTAGGTGTAAGGGGTAGCTTTGACAACACGAGTGTCCAACTGTAAGTGCATCTTTTTTGCTCTTCCGGTGTTACTGCTGGTCCCAGTATAGGACCAAGACCAGGGTTTTTGCTTGTAAGAAACTAACTTTGAAGATTGCACTTAAGTTTGTAAGGGGAAAAAAAAAAAACCCCACAGGATCTCTGTGGAGGTTTGATGTTTTGGCGTTTATCAGCTGCACACCTCTGAAGCCACAGAGTGCAGGGTGCTGTCGGGACAGGACCGCTTTTGGAGGGATCAAGACAGAGCTTTCCAGCAAGAGCTCCGTGCCGTTTTTCTGAACGTTGCGCTAAAACTGCAGCGCACTCGCCAGAAGCGGGGGCCGTACGATCAGTCGGTGTGGGGCCGAGGAAGCCCGGTTGCCCTGTCCTTGCGATTAACAAGCGCCCGGGCTGCGTTACCGCCCGTGCCAGGCGGAGCCTTCAGGCGGCGACGGCGGCTTCCAGCGCGGGCGCAGGCGGCTGCTGTCACGCCAAGCAGCGGCCGGTAAAACGCGGCGAAGGGAAGATTTGTGAAGAGGGGTGTGGGGGGAAGGCAGTGCCGCGGTGTGCCGGTGCGCGCTCCCAAACGGAGGTCGCAGCCGAGGGTGGGGGGAGGCGTGGGGAGGGGACTCCGGCTCCGCGGGGCGGTGCGGAGCGGGTCCCGGCGGGGCGGGGCGCGCACGGCTCATGTTCCGCTCTCTCCCTGCGCAGGGGCGGATCGAAGTGGAAAGCGAGACTGTCTTCAAGCTGGCAGCCCTGACTCTGCAGGTAAGCGCCTCTTCCTCCTGCGGGGCCGGCGTTCGCGTCCCGGCGGCGCGGGCTTGGCTCAGCTCGGACCCGCTCCGGGCCTGGAGCTCCTTCCCCCCCTAAAGACAGAACCAGGCAGCGCTGCTTATAGCGCCTGGAGTTGCGGGGGGGAAAGCGAAGAAAGTTGGGAGTTTATTTCTCTCACTTGTCCACGAGAAAAACGTTTGTTTGAGGAATTGGAAGTTGAAAGAGGAAGAACTCAGGGAAGTCACTAATTTGGGTAGGTTTTCACCCAATTTATTACTTACTGTAATTTAAATATGTTTTGGAGATCTGAGAAGAAAAGAGTATAATACTGTAGCTAAACTTGCTGTATTATGCCTGTGAATCTTTCAGAGTGGGTGTTTTTGGTACCTCTGTTATGTAGAAATATATTATGTCGGTTTTTCCTCTACTTAATCAAGTTTTGCTGTACCTGGACTTAAACTATGTTTATTTACCGCTTTCTATGATAAAAAATTCTACCTTTAAAATGTTGAGGTTTGTTCCCAGTTGCATTCTCAGTGACAAAATGCTACAGCAAAGCTGCGGTGGCTTGATCTGCCTAAACTGTTGTTTTCATGTCTAGTGAGCACAATTCCTCTCAACTGCTGACCTGCCCGTAAAGCCAAACTTCAGCTAGATGTGGTCGGCTGGAGAAAGAATTGTATTTCATTTCTTGTGCTGTAACAGTGATATTTGATTTGCAATGTGAAATTCATCCCCATTTCGGAAGAGGTTTTATTTATGGTGTAGGTGGATAATCTACAGCTGGAAGCAGAAAGGGCCAAGTACTGTTCTTGAATACATGCAGGCAGCTTTGCACTAAGTGTAACTGGGGTCAGGATCTGGCCACAGAGCTGTGGGAGTGGGGAAGTGAACAATGCTGGGAAAATCGAGGACTTTTGAAGAGATCATGTTTTAATTCTGTCACTGTTTTTCAATTGTAGGAAGCTAAAGGGGACTATTCCAGGTAATAACATTTTTCTTTCTAATACTACTGTGTTGATGGATGTGTTTTTCTGTGTTGGCATTGTATTGCAAACAATCAAAAAAGGGGGTAAAGTCCAGCCGTGAGCAGTGGCTGAAGAAAGTGAAATGCACTGCTGGACTGGATAAAAATCTGAGTCTACAGGGTGAGTAATGCCTTTTGTGAGCAGGCCATGAGTCAAAAACAGCTTTTCAGGCATCCCACTTTGCTCCCCTCCCAAACGTGGGTGCCAGAGTGGGACGGGGTGAAAACTCCCACTCTTTCCTACCAAAAAGCCTGTGCTTTGTGCTGTGGCTCAGGTCCATCTGGGCGACCTTGCCCGCAACCCTGCCCGTACAGCAGCAGCACGTGCAGAGAGACGCGGAGAGCGTCAGCTGCCCGCGCCGGAGATCAATGAGCCGCTTTCTTCTGCAGCTGCCCCGCGGGGCCTCCCCCTTCCCGCACTTGACCCGACAGTTGTGTTATAGCTGGTGTGCGACCCGGTTGCTGGGCTTTAGCTGTCTAAAGCTGCATCATCAGACTGGGCTTGCCCTTGGAGACCCCTTTTGTCCACACGCTGGTTGTGATAACTGGCTGTGGGGAGGAGGTGGGGTCGCACTCAGACCCGTTAGAGCCAAGGAAAAGACCTTCAATTAGAAACAGCTCACAAAGCAAATAGAAATTCCGAAGGTTGGCTTTGGTCATGTTAATATTTTACTACTTGCTGAGCTTCCCTATAGGAGGAGAGGTGTGTTTACTCTTCAGCTATAACAGCTTTCAAGAACCACGCTTTGAAAATGTTCAGTAAAGAGCTATGTGCTCAAATGCAGGAAGCAAGTCACGTCTGACTGACATACTCTGCTTTTCCTTCAGTGTGCAGCTGCCAAGCAAGCACCAGTGCTGCTGCCCAAGACACCTTCTTCTCCAAATGCCATCTCCTCCTCTGCTGAAGGACATGCTCTGTGAAGTCCATCACGACCTCCTTCTCCTTTTTGTTGGTGTGCTCGCATGCCTGCAGAGAGGAAAAGATGCCCTCGTGACTATTATCAATGGGATGGGCTGGCTGTACAGACAATTTCTGTTCCTAGTCATGCTGTAGACCTGCTGTGTGACCCATAGTATATTGCTTATAGCCACAGTGTGCTGCATTTTTCTCTAGAAATACCGCTCCTCTTGCCTGATCTCACAGGGACACCCTAAGACACCCTAAGCTTAACTCAGTTTAGGCACAGATAATTAGAAAACCATTCATTTAACAAGAAGTAACTTGCTAAGCTGTAGCAGCTAGTGGCACATGCTCTCAATTCTCAAGAAAAGAGATTAAGGTTAAAAAATACCTTTGTGGTGAAAACCTCCCTTACATAGTTTAAATTTAACACTGACTCCTTATCATTTGCCATAAATAGGCTTGTAAGTATGGCTTCTTATGCCCAAGATCTGCGTGCGTGGTTATTTTCCATGCCTTTGCAGACACTTTGCAAGGAGTGGGTTGCCTGTGGTTGCCTTCAAAATTATTTCAAGAAAATTGGAGAGAAGAATACTGTGCTACAAGAGCAATTCCCTTTTCCAAGTGCAGCTCTTCCCCTAACAGTTGCATGAAAGTAGCTGCAGCAATTGTTCCCTCTATTAAACAAAACATATGTTATGTCTCCATAGCAAATGAGTGTGGCCAGCTGTCCCAGGCCCAGTGAGTGCACCAGAAGTGAAGGAATTTCATTTTACGTATCACAAGTGGTTGTTTGGACCGCCGCTGATAAAGCACTAGCTTAATTACCAGCGTATCTTTACAAAGATACTGCGGGACTGCTCTCCCCTGCCTAACTTGCCATGTGATACAAAGAGTGTGTCCTTGCAGCGGTGCTGCTCGCGCAGCGTGGCTGCCTCCGTTTGCGCTGTCTTGGGTTTGGCATGCTTGTTCTTCACTGTTCTTTGGCAATTCCACTTTGAATCACTTTCTGGAATGTGGCTCTTGCACCATGTCTGCTTACGTGAGAACAGGCGGGTTAATTTTTTTATATAGGATTAGTGTTGCATGAACTCCCAGTAAATACAGGAATTGCCTGAAGTCCTTAGAGATTAGCTTTCTGGAAGTAAAAAATGGGCCAGTCCAGGCAACGCCGGTGATATCTGCCTAGCTGAATTTTCACCCATCCTGCAGGGAGCTTTTCCATGGGGACGCGTCCCATGGTGGAGTCACTGTGCAGCATTCCCGCTGACTTGAGCTGGGAACAGGCAGATCAGTACCAGCGTCTGAGCACTTCAGACTCCTGCGGCTCTGCAGTTACCCCTTTCCCAATCTGCTGCTCAAATCCTCAGATAAGTTCTCGATGGCAGAGAGCAGCAATCTCCCAAGAAACACCCTCCCTCACCCGTGCTGAGTGGGTGAGCACATTCTTTTGAAATCTGTTTATTTTCAGTGAGCAAACCTGACGTGTGGGCGCTTGGAGAAAGTAAAAACTTTTGATTTCTCCACCACAAAGGTCACTTCGGGGGGCATTTGCAGTCTGGTAGCACTGACAGCATGAAAATATCAGCATCTGTGAGGTTTGGCCCTTGCAATAGGACCCCGGGGCCCTGGGCTGGGCTGTTAGGACAAGGGTTTGCGCCTTATCATTTGGAGAGAGGCTTTATGTGAGATAAACCACCCAAGTCCCAGTTTGAGAGGGCCATGGCTTTTAAGACATCTTAATAAAACGTAAGTACATGCTTCAGAATTGCACCCACAGCATGTGCGTTGCGTATGTGCCTGTTTTGGACAGCTCTGGTTTCTGTAAGGCAGGCTAAAATGACTGCGGGCTGCAGGAGGAACGATAAACGAAGATGGCAGCGGGCCACGATCGGTGTAGCTCACCACACACCCTGTTCCTTTTCCTGTTGACCGAACTGATGATCCCAGCCGAGATGATTACCCGCCGTGCATGATGCAGAGCGTGCCGCGGCGGGGCTCGGTCAGCCGTTCCTCTGCCCCTTCCACGGGACAGTGTCGGGGCTGCCACGGGCAGAGCGGTTCCTCCCGAGCGTCTTGCAGCTGAGATGTTCCCAGCGAGTCTGGGATGCCGCAGGTCCGTGGCCGCTCTGCCTTCGGGTGCGACGGCTGGATGCATTTTGCTCGAGAGGAGGGACGTAACGCTTTGCTTGTGTTCGCTTTTCACCACTCATCTATGGCTTCCAGTTGACTACTACTCCGTTTAAACTGAATTCCTATCAGTTTTTCTCCAGCTCTTGTAATAACCCAAAGCAAAGTATTAGTCAGTAACAGTAATTTTGAGACTCTGCATTAGTTATTTGCGCTCCTCTACTCTGAGTTGCAAATGAAACAACCTGGCTTTACAAAAATCTTGGGTTTTAAACTCTGTAAGGGTTTTAAAAAGAGAATTTGATGCAAGTTGCAGCTGCTGGCATGGTTCAATATTGGGGGGGAAAAAGTCCATGTTATATTTATTTTAGGAATTTTATTTAAATTTCAAGAAACCTAATGACTTGGCAGGCAAGCAAAACAATAGATGGGTCTGGTAATTATTCATCTTGTAAATATGCAACACAAAGTCTCGCCTCCTTGGGAAATAAATTATTTAGCTGTATTTAGTTTACAGACTGAGCATCTGCCCTCAAAAATGCGGTACAATAGTATAAAGTATTATTTGTGGCTTGCTGAAAGAGACAGTTTATAACTGCGATGTTCTAAATACTGTCCTTCTAGCATTAGAAAAACATTTATTAAAATCAGATTAGCCACAGGGACTATATAAGGAAAGTAACTGTGAAAAAAGGTGTGGGTTTTTTTTTTTCCTGACTGATAATCTTGGATCATATTTTCCCCAGTAACATTTCCAGGACTGAAACCCAGCCGTGGTCCCTGAAAGTTAATTAAATTGCTGGAGGAGAGCTTCCATTTTCTTTAAATAGCTGACACATTCGATTTTGATTCTGGCCTGTGGGCTGCAAAGATAACTCCTGACTGGTATAACATAACACAGACAAAATAATGAATTCCTGATAGCTGACATGTGCGAGGAACCGGGGTTTATCATTACATGGGTGATAAATGCAGTTTGTGAAAGGGAAAGGTTCGTGTGAAAGATACTTTTATAAGCTGCAGCTATGGAGTAATTGGTTCAGAAACTCACGAATTTACAAACTTTACTGAGGAAAAAATGAACTGCTTGGTCTAAGTGCAGAAAACTAGTATTAACAATTTGCTCCTAATGAAGACTGAGTGCTTGCTATTAGATTTTTGGGTAGCGTTTGCTTGATAATGACAATTTTGCCAAACGGGAGAGTCTCCTGGTAGAAAAGAATGTGGAAATTATAATGTGGGCAGTGCTAGAAAATAGCTGCTTGAAAGAAGTTAATAGCTGTCTGACAGCAAAGCACCTGTTAGCTGTGCTGCTTACCCCAAGACTAAGGTAGGTTCAGAAACAGGATACACCTGAGATTTATTGGAGGCAAAGGGCTTGTCCAGCCTGTTTTTGGAAATCTCACTGGGTTCATATGACCAAAACTCCAGGTGTGGCCATGTCCAGGACTGGGGTCAGAGCAGAAACATGAATTTTGAATCAAATCTCCCAGTTGTTCCTACCTCCCCTCTCTTAGGTTTGCATCCTGGAGAGGTCTCGGAGAGCTCAAGGTGGGTCCATGTGGCATGAATGAAGCCCACCTAATGGGTGCCAGCCACTAATGGGTGCTCAGGCTAGGGCTGACCTAAAGAAAGCCCCGAAATGGGTACAGCATGGGTGTTGGGTCCCCAGCACAAACCTTTTTGCTCCACAGACCTGCTCCTCTTAGGCCGTGAAGTTAGGGAAGGAGACCTGCTGTGAACCTTTCACTGGAAGCTCGTTTCCAGAGCTGTTGGGATTGGAGATGGAGTTACAAAGGGGACATCCGCGCTGGTCTCACACACAGGCCGAAGACCTGAGCACAGTGTGGGTGCAGCGTTCAGCCCCCGAGGATTTCCTTCCACGTGTATCAGTGGGTGACGCAGAAGAGGTGGTGGGTCACCATAGGGTTCACTCGTGGGGCATTCGTCTGGTGCCTGTCACAGGCAGCACTGTGGTTGAGTTTTTGATTTTTCTTTTCCATGCAAGTGCACTTTTTAAATGCCGGTGCACCGATACGTACAGGGGCTTTCTCTCGCGTGACCCGCTGCTCCCCGTGGGCCGAGTAAATCCGTGCTCGGCGCTGGCGCTGCGGTTCTGCTCCTTGCGCTCCACGGCTGCTTGTTTGCCGAGTGAGTCATTGTGTATTTTGCCTTTCCGCTGCGACTCTGCATGCTTTTTCTTTAAATACCTTGCTAGGCACTCGCTCGTGAGCCGTTAACCCTGTCTCAGTCAAACTCAGCTGTGTGCTCTCCTGAGCTTGCTCTTTTGCGGTGACTCACTAATGTGGAACAAGATGAGCAAAAATGTATTAACTTGGAGCCTGCTTGCTGAGGGGGTTGATTGTTTCACTTTACTTAGGAACATCTAATGAGCTGAGGTAGTAAATAAGCAAGTTTTGGGAAAATCGCGTTTGATACGTGTTTCACACAGTGATAGTGATTCCCCTACTTGACAGGTATCAGATACCCACTTTCCCAAAGAGCATTCTGCTTAATTACATATTGTGCCCTTTTCGAAGAAAAGCTGTTGAAAACTGCAGTAATGTTTCTGTAGCAGTGTGCAAGGCTCGCTGTTCTCGATGAGTCGCTGCAGTTTGGTTTTGGGGTCCTACGCCCCAGCGTGCCATGAGGAACGGGTAGCTGAGGGAAGGCAGCATGCGGAGGGGAGCTGGGCAGGGAGTCGCTGAACTCCATCTCCCTGAGCGCTTAGGCAGTGGTTCTGAGATTAAAATGTTGTTCTCTCTTGGTGTTTTATTTTTCACTAAAAAAGTGGAAATTCTGTATGTAAACCAGGTGCAATTACAAAAAAAAAAAAAAAAAAAGTAGTTAAGACCCCAGTTTTCTGCTAGACTTTTAACAGCAAGAGGGTTTTTTCTACTAGTAGATAGAAGTTTTTCTACTTCTGGATTCATATGGTTCAGGGCAGACCAAAGCATACATTGTCTCTGCAGTGATGTAATTTTTAATGTTTTTTACAATTTCCTATTTTAAAGCAGTTCTGTAAGGGCTCCCAAGGAATTTATATAGTATGCTTATTATGCAGCAGATGAACTAGGCTGAATTAGGTGGAAGCACTGTGGGTGAAATGAGCAAAGAATTAGACGGAGAAGAAAAGAGGATGTTTTCGGTAATTTAATAATCTGATATCATGGGATTTATGACTTGCATATGGCAATGTAACTTTAATATTTACACATAGTAATGGCCATTTGGTAAGGAGCCCACATTTTTAGATTTCATATGTATGATGTTCGTACAGTTTCCTGAGGGGCAGCAAAGGGGTCATAGTGTTTTGTCCTCTTTAAGTGTCCCTTCCCACAGTCCTTTCTTTTCTTCTTTTTTTTTTTTTTTTTTCTCCTTTTCCTCTAAGGCACTTTTAACTCAGAGAAGCAGTGCTATAGTGGGTACAACCCAGCCGCTTCAGGAGGGCTTTTTTGTGTGCTCTGCATCCAAAGCAGTTGAGAGACAAGGCAAGCGTGGTGCCAGAAAAAAAATCCATCATTCCCAAAGTTGTCCCCCATGCAGGGGACAAGTCAGACATGTTGCTGTCGTAGCTGTTAGGCTTGGAGTAGCGTTATGGCAAAGCTCCACAGCCTTAGGTAAAAGATGCCCTCCCCCTTGTCCCTAGAAACTCCCTCAACTACAGGTTCAGCGTTAAGAGACATGGCCTTTTCCTGTTGTAAAATTAGATTTCATGGCTTTTGCACTGTGTAATATGCTCACTCCCTTCTGTTGCGTATCTGGAAAACTTTGTCAGGCCTACAGAAAGTTACTCCAGTCTTGCACCATCAGCTGTGAGCAGGGGTTTGGGCTCTGATCTGACTCAGAACAACATCCTCACTTTAAAAAAGAAAGAAAAAAATAATCTCTCTTGCTTTTCCTCCCCATGGTGGTTGGGTTGTATCCCATGGGGTGTATTTTGTGCTTTGCGGAAATGGAACGACAGCTTTTCGGCCTCAGCTTTTTTACTTTTGCAGATTTGTCAGGTCTTTATCATTATTTGGATACTTTATTTTTCTTGTGGTTCCATGTATCTCTGTATCAGCGTGCAGGGCTGTGATAACAAGCTTTAAACTTTGCTGCTGTACTCAGACATGCTAAAAACCCACAACTAATATGGCTAATCTGACTTTTGTGCGAACAGGAAGAAAGTGTGAATGTTAGAAATAACAGTCTGTTGTTGCGAGGAAGGGTTGGGGATCCTTCAAGCGTTGTATCAACTGTGAATAGGCATCTTTTGGTCTGCAGTAAATCCCCAGGTAAAGCAGAGCCGTTCTGGTCTGGAAGAGAGGCACAGCTAACGCGTGCTGTCGGTATGGCTGAGCAGCTCTGTAAGCGCGGCTGTACTGCGCCAGGTCCGTGGGACCGTTTGCCATCAGCAATGGTAGGTGTGTTGTTCAGGGACCAAAGGGCTTTATCTTCAGAATATTCATATTTCACATCAAGAACTGTGAAAGAGCAACTGAGAATTTAGGGCAGGTTCAGGTCACAGATTTTTCTCCAGCCGTAGGGAACTGCTTCCTCGGCACCCTGTTCCTTATCTGCAAAGTGGAAATATGGATGATGCCTCATCCGCCAAGGAGCTCTAGGAGCAGCTCACGCTCTTGTTTGATCCCCTTGTCCTCAGATAGAGAGGTCTGTGTATACACCTGGTAAGAGAAGTGTCGCTTTTTCTGCGGTGCTCTTGGTCCATCTTCCAAAAGCCAACGAGTAGGGTCATCAAATCGCTGTGCGATCAGCAGACGCTGCTGCTGCTCTTGCAGAGGGTCAGGCAGGGTCCGGGAATGAGAGAAGTCAACCTGAAGGAGCAGGGCTGGAGCTGGACGTCAGGGCTGCGAGTCCAGGGCTACGGTACAGCCTGTGCTAAGCATGGGGAGGGGTTACCCAGCCCCAGCCACCCTTTGTGTTTGGTGCGACTCCCTCTCGAGCTGTGAAACTAAAGCTGTTGTTGCAGCACGGCGTGGGAACCCACAGCATGGCCTCAGCCTGGATCTACAGCCAGCCTGACAGTGAAAAAGCTGTCTGCACTGCTTACGTTCCTTTTCACATTACAGGGTTGGAAGGCTCTCGGAAATGCTCTTTCAAATACCTCTCTGAGCAGGCGGTTCCTATCCGATATTCAGGTGGCAGACCTTGCAGCCCTGCCCCGGGCGAAGCTCCCCGCTGGCTGGGGGACTAAGGTTCGGCTCTGGCCGTCCTGTGCCAATGGGAGCCCCTTGTTCATGGCCCTTCCGGATTCTGTTCTTCCTTCAGTAGAAAAATAACTTTCGAGTGTGCCAACAGACCATAAACTGCAAGGTTGGGAAATGATGGGAAACGTCTGGCGTTTGTCACAAAAGAGGATTTGTCAGAGGACGCACTTCAAAATCCTGCTGCCAGGATCCTGCTGCTCTGACATACTCGAAAGCTGCTCAATCCACCAGCTCTCTCCATACTTTCCCTGCTCCATCTTCTCTCCCCCCCTTTTTTCCTCTTGCACTTTTAACCCCGCTCATTTTTTTTCCCCTCAGTTGCTTTCCTGCTTCCTCCTCACACATGTTTCTTGTGGTACCTTGAAAGGCAGACCATCCTCTATGGGAGTGTGAGGTTGCCATGCTCTGCCCTTCCATTTCTTTTAAAACAAAAAAAAAGCTTACAGAAAAGGCACCTGTTGCTGAAGCAGTCCAGCTGGGTGTGATGGTCCTTGTTGACAGCTCTCATCTGTGAGCGTGTGGAATGGGAGCACCTTGGAGACCTTGGTGATGCTGCCCTAAGTCTGGTCGCTTTAGGACGAGGCTAGGTGCGGGCAGCAACACGGGATATTATTGTACTATTAAAGCATTGCTTGTAATCTCATAGAAAAGGAATCCACTGGTTATTCTCAAGAAATAAGACCATTACTAACTTCATCTGAGTAACCTGACCAGCCCTCTGAAAACTTGAAAGCTTGACAACTTAAGTATCGAGTCTAATTGTGTGCTGTTTCTATGTATTTATTTTGGTAGCTCTAAATATCTTTAACAGAATAAGAAGAAAAATCTTAACAGAAAGTTTTTGAAGCATCTTCAGGAGGCAGGGTAATGTTGTACCAGCCTTTAGCTGTGAAGCTTCATGTTTCCTTGTATCTCACATGTGATTCTCCGAAGTGTCTGCTGATACTTAGGTGTCCATGAAATAACTTTCAGGTTAACTTGAAAGGTTGGTTGATTTCCTGAAAACAAGGCCACTCTAAATTCTACCTGTGGTGTGCTTAAAATTAATTTCAAGAATTAACCAAATATAAAATAGTGACATTTAGAAAGACCCAAGAGTTGACTGACTTTAACGATTACATAGCAACACCAGAGTAAGTATTTATGTGAGATCAAGAGGCTCCGAGAATAGAGGGGAATCACTATACGCTGCACTTTTCCCAGTGATAAAGTCCTACCTTATAAAGTGTTATTGACACTATTCAGTGGAAGCAGACACACCTGCCATCACTGTAGTCAGTTAAAAGTTGTCTGAAGTCCTATCCTTATCAAGTTGTTAATATTTACAAAGATGTTGTGGTCTGATAAGCTTTTATGTTGTAGTCCAGTATATTGCTTTTACTGCTCTGGGGGTGTCTGTTGCTTTTCGTGTTTTATGCTAATATCATTAACCACATCTTATTACATCTAAGCTCTTACCTGTGTTAGCAACGGGCATAAGCTCTTTTTGACAGTGGGCACAAGGAAAAGCCTGGGCAGCCATTGACAAATGGTCCTAATTAGCACAGTTCTGTAAATCTTTGCTTAGCAGGGAGTGTTGTATCACTCGATTACAAGCTGTGAAGATGCATTTTTCTGGGAGCATAAATACGTAAGTCTTTTTTTAATTTTCAGTAATGTGCTTTAGGTAAAGCATGCCATGATAGTCTGGCTTGGTTCCTTCCCAGATTTCTGGTGAGGTTTTAGCAAGATGCCTAAAATTTCACTGTAACGTCAGTGGGTTGTAGGAAGTACGTGGGATTGGTTCTTGTTTGCTGCTAGAGATAATAGTTTGAATGTGGGAACTCTATCTCGTAGTATGGTGTGTGGTTAAATATTGCTAGTGGTTATTTTAGAGACAAGCAGCCCTTCCATCTCCATAGAGCTGGAGCTGATGAGCAGGGCGTGCTGCTGGGGACAGCATCTTGCCCAATGTTTGTTCACATTGGGACAGAAAGTTAGATATGGACAGTACCAAGAATACAAGCCGAGGTTAAGCCTGGGGAGAGTCGGATATAGATTTTCATTTACATTGCCCAGATCAATTCAAGTTCTGCTTGATACCTGCCAGAGACAAAACTCCCCATTTAGAGGGTGGAATAGGAAGGAAAGGGTCCGTCTGCTGGTTTTCTTTAATTCTTCTCCATAATGGAAAACCACTTGAGATGAGAGCTTCCTATATTTTTCTCCTGGGGAATAAACAAACCTTTTGCCAAAAAATGTTCAGTCCCATTGACTGTGGGCGGTTTAAGTTTATGTGTTGAAATTATGCCAAGAGCCACCAGTCAAGAAGCCCCCTCTGTAGCAGAGGTCAGATTAAATGCAAGTGGGCCTCTCCGTCCCGACAGCGGAGTCCTCCTGCCCTGATGAGAACCGACCGTGGACATGCCAGATACAACACTGGTGTGTTTGGCCGGTAGATAGCGTAGGCAGTTGGACATCTGGAGCCAGGGCTGTCTGCCTTGTGATCATTGTGAAACCAAACAGGAATAGGTAATAATTCAAACTGTCGCTCCTGCTATCTGGAGTTGTCACCTCTGGGGAATGGCTGGGTCTCGGAGGGCTTGGGAAAGTGATCCAGAAGGTCAAGGGGAGACATGGTTGGGCTCCTCGGTGCAGATGAAGCGATAATGAACTCTGTGGAAGGAGGGGGAGGACTATTTGAGGCTTTTATTATCCCTGAAGCCATGAATCATCCCAAATGCTAATCCTCAGGCAGGCAGGCAGCAGATCTGGGCTGCCGCGTGCCAGCCTGCGCTGTCTGAGGGCATCCAGCGTGCAAGGAGCTGTGCCCCATTTCTCCCAGCTCTTTTACATTTTTCTAGGAGTGTTTCGTGCCTTATCTTACACTTACACAGGGAAAAAAAAAACCTCACGTGAGTTCTCAGAGACTTTCAGGCCTTATAAGTCCATTTTAATGGACTCCCTCCAGATGGATGGGATAGTGTGCCTGAACCTCAAGGTATGCGGTTGTGTCCTTTCAGGAGGGCAAGTCCCAAGGGCCAACTTTCCCTCGTAAAAGATGTGTTTTCTGCTATTGCGAGAAGTTGGATGGGTTTGTAGGTTGGTAGAAGAACAGAGAAGGTCCAGTTCTGCTGCACGTTGTCACAGCTCTGTGGACTCTGCCTGCTAATGAACTGCACCAGGGCCTGTGGTTCTGCGTCAGTCCTGGAGGGATGTGCCCCGCGTCGTGGCATAGACGTGATTGCAGCCCTTGGGTTACTGTATGTCCCACCTCAAAGCCCACAAACCTTGTTGGGGAGGGAGATGTGCTGGCTGGCTGGTGCTCAGTTTTAATTTAGTGGTAGACATTTCCATATTGATGAGCTCATCACTCAAGCTTAACTAGCACCCTTGTTTTGGCATTTGATGAACATGAAGTTGCTGCTCAACCATATCAACAGACGAGGGGCCCAAAAACCAAACAGAAGGGCGAGTAGCCCTGCTGGAGGCCACGAATTGTGCAAAAGGTGGCATTTCAGAGCATGGTAGGACGCAGCTGCCAGGACTAGTGGCATTTCTGCAGACTCTCAGTGACGGGGAGGCTACTGGCCCCATAACGGTTGGCAAAGGAGAGCTTGGGACCTCTCCACCTGGCTGTGGTGGTGACAGCTGGGGTGTCACCAGTCTCCCCTGCCCGGCTGCCTTGGCCAGAGCTCAGCTCTTGCCTCCCAGCATCAGCCCCATTAGTGCTTCAGCCCTCGCTTGAGCGTTTTGCTGGCAATGAGGTTTTCCAAATAGGGGTTTAGAGACCTGCCATTAAACCTCTGATTATTAATATTGTGGGTTGAGGATCTATATTTAGAGGAACAGCCCTTTTGTTTGGTCAAAATTAGCTATTTTGTTCTTGCTTTCTTCCAAAACCTCTCCTACTTCGCTGTATGTGCCTGCATTGCAGTTATGAGTCAGGCTTAAAAATAAGAGGAAAATTTTTATTTTAATAATCAATTATTCTGTGAGTCTATGATTGAAGTTGGAAGGGGCCTCAGGAGGTTGTCTGGCTGAACCTCCTGCTCCAAGAGGAGTCAGCTGTGAGATCAGGCCAGGTTGGTCAGGGCTTGGTTTTTTTGTTTGGGTTTTTTTTATTTTTTGCTCTGGTTTCTGAGGCCTCAGGAGGGTGTACTCTGCATTTTTATGTGTCCCTACAAAACCCTGGTAATCAACCTTCTCGCTGCAAGCTGAGATGTCCTGCAGCCTTTTGATCCCATCAAACCGGGTTTTTAAGGGGTGAATAAAACCCCCTCAGCTTTTGTGAACATTGGCTGCATTTGAGTGTTGGGAGGAGAGATCCTCATTTTCTACCCAGCTGTCTCCATTTGTGGCACTTGGGTGCTGGCCAGCTTGCAAAGAAAAGTGCATATTCCTGGCAGAAGAGCAGTGGCCCAGCAAAGCTCGGCAGCAACAGCTCTTCGGCGCTAATTGACCCCCTTCTTGGCAACTTCATCAAAGATGTTGAAGAATAAATAGGCTGTTGATTGAACTGTTTCCTCATCCCCAGAGGTGGTCCCTCTTTAAGTCAGGGTTGAGGCACACTGTCGGGGCTGGAGAAGAAGCTTGCAGAGCGATTAACCCGTGCTCGCCGTGGAACAAAAAGCTTTAATGTATTGCGTCTTCCATGTGACATCTGCCGTGCGAGATGGAAACGTGGCAGGGGTTTGCTTCCGCCTCCGTCTGCAGAGGTTGGTCCCCGGTGCCCACGGAGCAGATTTCCATGCTCTGGTCCACTCTACTGATGCACGGGGTGCTGATTCTGGGGGAAGAAGGGGAACATAGCTCAGATGAAATCTAGTGGTGGAATCTGATGAAAACAGAGGTCGGGAGCAGGAAAACGCCTTCAAGGAAAGCCTGGATGCAGAAGTCGAGGTGGATGCTGATGGACATGACTGATGCATTCTTTACATAGAAAACTCATGTTCGTGCTTGTTGGCGCTGCTGCGAAGGCACGCAGAAATCCTGCAGAAATGAGGCGTGCAAGTTTCAGCTGATTAATTAATGGAGCATATAAGGAGAAAATACTAAACATTTGCCTGATGCCTGTAAATAGGTTTTTAAATATTCTGCTGGGGGGGGGGGGGGGGGGGGTTGTGACAAATTGCATTCACATAATTCAAACCCCTTTATTTCATTCCAGGCTGGGCCTGGAGTCCAAAATATTTGAACTTTCTTGTAGAATAAGCAGTCCAGGAAAACTATTTTCAGTGAAAATATGTTAAAGTATATGAACTGAAACCCTTTGTTTTGAATCAGATCAGTGTTAAACGATGAGGTTTGACAAATACCATGCTGCTTCATGAAATTTATTGTCTCGAGATAGGATTTTAGCTAAAGATAGAGCAAGAACTAGCACTACAAGCCTTGTGTTTGGGCAGAGGCTTTCCTTCTGCAGTTGTTCTGGGCACATTCTGCACTCGGTAAATAGAATGAGTGTGTGCAGAATAAATATTGATACGGTGCTCCCGCCACAGTGGCCCGAGAATCACGTGTCTGTATAATGAGTTACAACATGAGTCTGCGTGATACCGTATACATCTCTGTCATGTGAGAGGGCCTATAGAGTTACGTTGCTTTGAGAGCCTGATACGGGGCAATGCACCGTGTTCTTGGCTAGCAAATACAGCCCTTTCCTTCTGCTGAAAGTAATGACTTCTAGTGAATCATCAATGCAATGACTCTGTGCCATTTTTGTTTTTTAGTGATGAAAACACTAGAAAAGACTTGAAGACTCTGCCCGTCTTTCCTACCAAGACACTGCAGGAGCATCCATCGCTTGCTTACTGGTGAGCTGTTTCATTTAAAATGTAAATCACTGCTATGAATGGTAATGACAAGATCACTTTTAAACAGTTTTGCAAACTCTTTTAGAAGTTTTCAGCCTGTATGATATAGGACTTGGAGTTAATTGCTAATGTTCAAGCATTTCCAGTTTTTAGAAGGTTATAAATTACGTGAGATGGGATGCGAATCCCTCATTGAAAGTTTGCTCAAATTAAATTGCTGGATCAGAAACTGCTGGATCAGAGTATGTGGCGACCACACGTTAGAAGGCTGAAATCTGAACTCCAGCCAAGCCTGGGTTTGCAAAGAGCACCTTGCTCTTCAAGTAGAGCCTCTGTGGTGGGTTGACCTTCGCTGGCTGCCAGATGCCCACCCAGCTGCTCTCCTCAACAGGACAGAGCAGGGAAATAAGTTGGAAAAGCTGGAAACAGAAAGGCAGGTCCAATTTTGTGTCTTGAATCTGCTATAAAGGAATGCAGGATTTGGGATCAATCGATGATTGTGTTTCCTCAGAATTGATGCCCTTTGTACAAGTTTGACTCCCTCTTTTGTTTCATTTTTTTTAGGCTTGACGTGTACCTGATGGATTTTCAAATGTACCAGTGCTTGCTTATGATTTGGGTTTTTTTTCAGAATGAATACTGCTGGGTGTTTCTTTGCTTTCAAGTGTCTGACACTAAATGCGTATTTTATTTCACATTCCGCTAAAGCAAAATGTTGAAGTGTATAACAGGAAAAATGCAAAAAGGTCATTGCTGACAAATCTATATTTCTTCACCTATGAAATGTCACGGGAAAAAAATACACTGGAATGAAAACATGCCTAGTTTAACTTCTTCTGTTTTACATATGGACCATTAACCATCCTTTGAAGTTTTGGTCCTTTAGAACGTGAAAATGGATTTATACAATTAGTACCATTATTCTGCAGCAGCATCTGCAGCTGAGCAGGCTGATCCGAAATGATTCGTTAATTAGTCTGGAACGCGGCATGCGATGGCGGGGATCAGCCGGGCAGCTCCACACTGCTTAATGAAGGGTGGGAAAGAAATCAGTAAGAAACAGAATGTAAACCAGAGCGAGAAGTGTACAGGGGGACACTTCTCTGCATGCTGAGCAGGCGTCTGAATTTCGACAGATGCCATCACACATGGAAAAAGTCACTGAGCCTCTAAATTGAGTTTTGTTCTTGTTTTGCAGTGAGGACAGAGTAATTGAGCATTATACACAAATTAAAGGTCTGACCAGAGGACAAGCCATTGTTCAGTGAGTATGGCACTTGTTAATTTGTGAAGATTATATTTTTACTTTTGTTTTTTTCCTTTTTTGTTGAAAAGCGGCAACACAGACTGGTGTGGTCATTATTGCTTGTAAACTTTACCATTTGTATCTATCAGATTGTTTTTTTTTATTGAGTTATTTCAGAGTTAAATTATTTGAAGTTTCACATTTCACAGGATTTCAGTTAAGGTTGTGTGTCCTCATTCAGATGCCTCCAATATAAAAGAAATTATTTAGACCTTACTTTATTGGAAGACTCTTCTCCATACCCTGCTTGCTATCAATTAGTTTTGACACCAAACTCTTACGGGCAAGTATTACATTAGGTCCTGTAAAAAAGCTCAAATGCATGTTTGTTGAAATGTTCAGAATTTGGCTTTTAGAAGAACAAGGTCTTCCAAGATGCATAGAGAGCCTGTGAAATTTTATTTTTAATTTACTGTTAATATTACTGTACTTCCTACAGGCAAATGCAGTGGGATGTGTTACAAACTGAGAAGTTTGAGATGATTGCCATGGTTGCACGATGTAGACAACTTGTAGTTTTTCTCACGTACCTTGATGCCTGTAACTGTCTCAGTAATTCAGGGGCCTTCAATAGGAAGGAGGGAAAAAATTGTCTGTTCAGTGGTTGTCTGAATTGGCTTGTGAAACACTCGTACAACTGCATAAATGCTTTCATTTGGAGCCTATCCATTGTAGCCAAAGCACCATAATGGAATAATTATAGGCAGGTCTTCACTGCCAACATTCTCCAAAAGGCTCACATGTTCGGTTGAGATTTTTTACTCTCGGTTCTCTGACCTTCTGATAAGAGATTGAATGCTGTGTTGTACAAGCAATTTTCCATGTGCTTTACATGGGCCAAAATACCACATCTCTCCCTGAGCCAGGATGCTAAGTTTTTTCTCAAAACATGGGCCTTCAATTATTAAGACCCTCAAAATATGCAAATGATAAATAACATGGCCTGAAAGTATATGTGGAAAAAATATGTTAATAGATATTTTTCCCTCCGGAGAAAATCATCTGATACGCTATAAATCTGTCTACAGGTACATGAAAGTGGTAGAAGCTTTACCAACATATGGAGTTCATTACTATGGAGTAAAGGTTAGTAAATGCCCATAGATAATGTGATTGCTTAGCTTATTACATGTGATTACATTCCTATAGGAGCAGTTTGATTCAATACTTTTCTATCAGAATTAACCCCCCCATTTTTCAAACTCTATAATTTTTGTCCCTTCAGTATTCTTTAAAAATTGTTTCCAGAGAGCAGCAAAGCATTATATGCTGCAGAAGACCAAAAGGAATCTTTCTAAAACCTTCTTTAATCCTATCAGGAGCTAAATTCATATAAGCTTAATCAAACTAGATATCACTTCTAGACCCGAAGCAGTTAATAGTTGCCCCAGAGACATTTCTAATCAAGATTAGAAAAAAAAAAAAATCCAGTGTAGAAAGACTACTTCTAGGTGGCAGGTGATTAGTGGGTGTGCACTTGGAGTGGGGAAATGCTGAGAAATATTTTTGAAGAGTGATGGAAATGCACCATTTATTCCCATTTGTAGAGAAGAGCCTGGGCCAAAGTGTTTTGTGGAGAAGAGCTCAGCAGAGATGATGTCTCCTTACTTTGAGTCATGGCCATGACTGTGGTACCCGGGAAGCTGACGTTTTGCACTGTTCTCTCCCCCTGCGGCTGTCCATGCCTGAATTTAGTGGATGTAGTCATTGGCCACAGTTTTTCTGTGCCGTATCCTTCCCCCCTCACAGCCACTCCTGCAACGAGTGACACCCCCTTGTTTCAGCAGCACTGTCGCGCTTTTGTCTGCTTTGCACAACCACCATGTAGTTCCTTGCCGCTGGCTGAGAAGGCAGGGGGAGAAAGTTTCGACATTCGCCCCAGCAATCCACTTCACATCAGTTTGTTTGCAAAAAATGTCCTTGTTCCGTACCTACTCGTACTTGTCACAGAATGGAGTGGGCTGGACTCTAATCTTGGAATTGCTTAATTTTTAAGTAGCTCTTGGTTCATGTAGACATCTATTTTTCAGGATAAACAAGGAATCCCGTGGTGGCTTGGAATAAGTTACAAAGGAATAGGCCAGTACGACTTACAAGACAAAGTTAAGCCCAGAAAAGTAAGTTTTTTTGCATCTGATTTTGGTTTTTGTGGGGGAGGCAGGTGATGTTGCATGTCAGGATATACTTTTTTAAGCTGTTGCTTATTAAGCTAATGAGCAAAAGACAAGTGGTCAGAGGGAGGAGAGGAGAATTCTGCTGGCACCGAGGCAGTAAAACTCTCCTTCTCACATAGATAGTGGAAGCTCCCTTTGGGAGCTTCGGCTTGTGTGTTGTCCTGAGTTCGGTGGTCTCAGGACAGTCTGTACAGGAGTTTTGGCAGCCTCCAGGGATAACTACAGAAGTATGAAGCAACTGGGTTTCTGCAAGTCCTGAACTAAACGCCTTGGACTCAAGCAGTGTTTTCGCTTGGCCTTCATAGGCGCTTTTTGTGTGTGAAGCGATAAAAGGCTCCACTGATACCCATGAAATAGGAAGGGAACTGCGTGAAACTGCAGGCCTGTTTAGGCAACCGTATGTTTTCATGATGCAACAAACTGTAAGGGGGAATTGAGAGTAAATGCCAAATACTGGTTCTTCTCTTTTTGCACCCGCCCGCTCCCCAGGATGTCTCCTGCAGAGTCAACTCTGCCAACAACGTCCTTTGTTGTTTAAACAGGGCAGAGGGTCCCGTATTGCACTGCTGGCTCTCTCAAAGCCCCGTCCGCGAGCCCTAACAGGCTCTTCTGCCGGCGGCCTTGGAAATTCCTCATGCAGCCCAAGCACACGATGCATTGGGAGCTCGCCCAGCCCTGTAGCCGCATACGTCTCCCTGTGACAGGGCTGAGCCCTGACAGTCATTGAAGAGTTATTTGACCCACTTGGCTGGGGGGAAGAGCCAGGACTGCACACGCAGGGGCCACGCTGTTGGGTCGGCTGTGTGTGGTTTCTTTCTGGTCATGTCTTCGTTGGAACATCGAAGCCATGTGGAGATGGAGATCTGGGATGTTGCTGTTCTCCTTCCCCAGGAGTGGTCTGGGCAGGAGTTCACATGAAGTGTGTGCTTCTTGCCAGGGAATTTTACATTTGCAAAATGATACTGTTTAGTGTATTTGTGCCAAAAAACACAGCTTAACAAAACTTCCTTGTTAAGAGTAATTCCCCTTCAAGCTCCCAACTTGATCTTCTCTTTTTCCAGAGCAGGCTATGACTTGGTTTCTTTTGGTATATTTATGTGCCTGTGGGTCTAAGACTGAACTCCTATGTTCTTCCTTTGCTTTGTTCAGTAAAGCACTTGGTTTAGGCCCGGATCTCTCTCAACATGCCTGCTCTGAAATGACAGTGACACAAGAGGAAGCCTAGAAAATCAAGTCAATGTTGATGCAGCCATTGGTCGTTAAAGGCGAGCATCAAGCAGCTCCTCTTGCTCTTGAGCACTTCGGAGTTTTTAGGCAACATCTATAAGATTTTCCGGTCAGGTCAAACACGTATCATTCTCTAGCCAAGATGTCCAGCTGTGACCAGCAGCACTCTCCAAGAAAATGTAGCCTGCCTGACTGGAAGCATTGCTTCATCAAGCAGTTTTTATGCTGTGGGATTTCAGTTTACAACACCGACCAGGCAGATTAAAAAAAAAATTTTAAGGTCAGCAGGTCCCAGATACCAAGTCACACCCTGCTACAGTTAGTTACGAGGCGTTGCCTTTGAACGCAGCAGGAGTTATGTTTAAGAAAATAAAATAAAAAACAAAGGTCACCTCTGCAGTGGAAGTGTTACAATGGGAGTTATAATAGTTGTCTACTTTACTGTAATTATAATTATATAACAGAGGATAGACATTAAAAGGGAAGGTGGGAGAGAGGAGCCTAAATGCAGAGGGAAGGTTTGATGCCAATAAACTGATTGAAAAAGGGGATGGATATGGCTGTAATATCGTTATCGATTTGTGTCTGGTGTTAATAGGAGGGGACAAAAATTACTTAAGCCACAGCTTGTCCTGAGTCATGACTGCTTTTAACATGTGGCTAAATATGCAAACAGTTTCTTTATAAAAAAGGCATTTCAGGGTTTGAAATACAAAGTGCGCTTCTAATGTGATCCATGGGAGTAATTGGAATCAGATCACTTTTTGGAGGGAAAGCAGACACCGGGTCTAGAGAGGCACTCACATGCAGACTTGGTTTTGGAGTTAAAATGTTGAGATGCTGCTGTTTATTTCAGTGTAGCTATATCCTTGCTGCCTGTGATGCAGCAGGCAGAAGCTTCCTTTTAACCAGTATTGTTGTTTGTTCATATTTGTGAATATATTGGAATGTATTTCAGAGAGAGAAAAGTCTCTATAGCTTGCCTGAATCTCTGAGGAGTCAGCAAGCACAGTCCTTTCTGAAGCAGCAGGAAAAAGAGGAGAGTAGGCATGTGAACTATGCCTGTCTTTTGGAGCAGAGATGCTAGTTTTGCTGGATTTAGCAGAATTTTCTTGCTTTGTTTTTTGGGATGGAGCCAAACTCACAACTGCCGTGCGCTGGTGTTATCCTGCTGTTTATGCTGTGGATCAAAAGTGCTGTTGTGTTTATCCCTAGGCATCTGGGAAAGAGCATCTTTATTGTGCTCCACTTCTCCAGTTAGTGGTGTTTAAATATACATGCAGCTGATTAACTCAATAAAAGGGAAAGGCTGAGTCCAAGTCTAATAAAGACCAAGCTGGCCTTTCCTAATTTTAAAGATAGAAGTGATCTCTGGGTGTGCAAACCTTTCTGGTACGGGCTGCAATGGGAAAGCTGCTGAGTTTCAGATGGGAGGCTTTGAGCAGGAATTGGGGCCTGTGCTCCAGCTGAATTCACACTGGGGGGTTTATTCTGCTCCCTGTGTCTTTTCTGCAATCCTAACGGCTGCTGTCAGGCATAGCTGTATGTGTTTAATGTGTTCATCATAGGTATCTGGTAACACCCAAGTCCATATTCAGAATAACATTTAAAAAATAAAATAATGAAAAAATAATATGTATAAAATTAACTGCACCCATTAATACTGTCTCAATTAAATCCAAACAAATATAACCATCCTCTTCAAAAAGTGAAATCTTTTGGCTTTATCCAAGTAGGTCTTTAGGTAGAGACCTAAATATGAGCCTTGGAGCACATTGGTTATCCCAAGATTTTGTTGTTGGATCAACACTGTTGTGTGAAGTCCAAGGTTGAGAACTCTTCACAGGAAACAACTTGCACAACAGACCTGGATGAAGCAATCTCCAGAGCCATATCGCCTAGCCTTGCCAACGCTTGCGCATGTAACGTCAGTCATCTGTGAGGGGAACACGTGTTGTTGGAGAGGATGGTGTGTAACTCGGAGCTGGACCAGGAGAACCTGCCGTGTCTGTCTGTCTGTGAAAAGCTGGCTGGGGAGGTTTGAGTCCGGCTATTAATATTTTGCTGGTTGACCTGAGATGGTTTGGAGAGAGGAGTTTTGTTACTGTAAGTGACTCCTGAAAGCTTGTATTGCTTTGAAAGCGGTTTCTAGCGAAGCGGGTGCATGTCTTACCCCTCTTGCGGGACTGCAAGCTGATGGGAGCACCGTGCTCCAGCGCTGTAATGGACTGAAAACGAAGAATTATTTTGTGTATCATTTATGAAAACTGTCTTTTTCTTTGTAGGTAAAAGCAGTGGCCCCATACTGGTTGGAGGTTACACTGGGCTCAGTTGATTATAATCCTGAAGTCTCATAGGGCATAAAAAGACTGGGTTTGGCAACCCTTGTTCAGATTTCTGCTCAGACCTGGGATTAACTCTGCAGTCCAGCTGCTTTGTAAACATGTTCTCCCTTCAGCTGCAGTTAATAGCAAGAGATGCCTCCTGCTTGCTCTGGGGTGGCATGCCAAGATCCTGTCCCCAGTCTCCTCTGAATCAATTAGGAAAAGCATAAAACAGGTCCCAGGACTTCATATGCCATTTCAAAACAGAATAGATCTTCCTTTTATCTCTACCCCTATTCTTCTCACTGGTGAGATAAACAACACGTTGTCTTGTTTAGGGAGCGTGTATTACGGTACGAGTTGAGTTTGTTCTGCATTCAGGCAATACGTGGTGATCCTCTGAGGGATGGGAATTTGAGAAGGCAGCTTGCTGACTTTTTGACTTGTTCTCCCACTTCATTGTGTTTCTGTGGGTGACTCCCTGGTGATAAATGATATATAACGTCTGAAGAGAAGAACTAATCTTGCTATGGTATTGTTTTAAATCTACAAGAATTTCAACTCTAATTCTGGTTGTCTTGAATACGTTATGTTCTCAGAAGTGTTTTTGTTAGAGTATACTAGTTTTGAAATGGGTAATATTTATGATAATTTCGTTTTGATTCAACATATACTAAGAGCTTATGCTGAAAGTTTTCCCTTGCAGAACATTCACTTAATGTAAATTTGCTGTCCTGCTTTGCTGAATGGTTCTGAACACAATGGCATTCGTACAGGCTTCTCAGCAGGCAGATCTAATTAGGCAGAGATTTCTTTTATGGTGTTTATTTCTCACCAAGTAGAAGCCATTGATTTAGGCATAGGATACTAAGCTCACATAATTATTTAAAATACACATGGAGCTGTTACAGGACTGCTCTGAAATTCAGTTCCTTCCAGATGTGTGGAAAGTTGCTTGAGCATCACCTGCCCCAAAACACAGGTGTTTTCAGATTGGTGCTGAGACATCTCTGATTCTTGTTAATGCCAATGCTAGTGAGAACCAAGCAAGGATGGATAGTAATGCATTAGAAAAAAATGCAATTGAAGAGGTTTTTGGAGGGATGGCTTAATATGTAAGAGATGAAGGAAGCCTCCAGGTGAGTTCTGCCAATTTATGCTGGTGCAGGTGGGAGCTGACTGCTGTCTCCTCTCAGAAGTTGCTGCAGGTGGGGCAGTTTGGTTCTGCTGCCACCTCCTCAAATACCTCCCTCCATGACCAGGCACAGCAATTGAAAATAAAAAGCTTTCAGCTGAATGTAGCATGCCAGGCAGCAAGCTGGAGCAGAGGGGCTGAAACATAGCCCTTCTTACAGTGTTGCCGGCTGGGTGGTAATTTCCTTCATCGGGGTGGGGTGCATTCCTGTGGGCAGAAATCTTTTATGTTTCCTTGGTCTGAATTGCCAGATTTGTCTGGAGATTGCCGTTCCCAGCCAGCTCCTGGGATGCTGATTGCTGAACCTCCTTCCAGGCACCGCACGTACCGCTGGGTACTTTGAAAGTGCTTCCCGCGGGAAAGGCTGCTGCAAACGCTGCCGCGTGGTTTGCACTTCCACGCTGACCTTACCCAGCGGTCCCTTGGGTGGCAAATTCAAAGATCTGGGTGATTTAGCTCTTGGTCAGAATTTGCTGTCGAGCTTGGAAACGTCCCAGGTGCAGTCCTTGGCATGTGCTGTGCCTTGGGCTGGTGCTGCAGCTCTGTAGAAGTGCCTGGTCACACAACCCCTCCAGCGAGCTCCTCTCCAAATTTCTCACCCATTGTGGAAAAAAAAAAAACAACCAAAAACAAACAAAACCAAAGAATTTTTAGATCACTTTTTAAAGGAAATGCATCAGGCTGATAGGCATATTAAGCAAAGCCCCTCTGAGAAGCTCTGGCATGTTTCTGAAGGCCAGGGCTCTGCCAGCTCCTGCCTGCGATCCTGGTGGGGCCATTTTCTGGAGCCAGTGAGCTCCTGCTGTCAGGCCCAGACAAACTTGCATTTTATTCAAAACTAGATGCAAAATCAGCCAGGTTAAAAAAAGAGCTGCTGCTTTTATTAAGGTGTCTCACTGCTTGAGGACTGTGTCTGCTTTGTGCCTCTTTAGACTGCAATTATAGCCCATTTTGTAGGCAAAAGAGGGTTAGGAGAGTGATATTTTTGTTCTGTGTTTCTGCAGTATCTTGAAGAGAATCGCAGTAGAAATGCAAGGAGCTTAAATTCCTGGGCTTGCAAAAGCAGCAGCTGGGTGGTGGGAGCCTGGCTGGTGCACAGAGGTGCCTGGTGAATGAGGTGGGATTGGGAGCTTCACCTTCTGCCTTCTCCAAAAAGACCCAGAAAACAAACCTTGACCAGGCCAAATTCTGCTTGTAGAGTCGGACAGGCAGCCCCTGCTAGCCTCAACCGGAGCTTACAGGACCCTTTAAGGATCTGGCAATCTAAATGGATGGGAAGGCTATTAAGAAAGCATTCATTAGCTTAGGTGGACCTAATCACCTGGTTAAAGGGAACATACGTTGCAAAACTTCCACAAAAACATTTTAATTATTCCTAATTGTTCTTCCAGCCCGCAAAAACCAGTTTCAGATTTCCAGATTTTTTTTTTTTGACAACTCTTTTGTCTTTTACTGTGCATGTAGTTTAGGTAAGACTGAAATTAGGAGTGATTTTGAAACATGTCTATACAGTGTTAGGGAGTATTGGAAGGGAGCAGGAAAACTCCAGTGCAGTGACAGTTTGCCGAGTATTGCCTTTTGACCACAATTTAGAAAAAAATTATTTGAAGCATATTATAGAATTTCATTTGGTTTACTCTGGTTTATTCTTTAGCACTTTTTTTTTGCCCTTGCTTGTGTTGAGGCCTTTTTTTCCTCTTGTCTTCATGAATCCAGACATGTTAGGCAGAAACTTATTAATACATTCATTCATGATTATTTTTAAGTGCACCTATATAAATATTATTAGTCCACAACTTATGCCAGAGCTACTCATATAATCATTGGCCTTTTTTTTTTTTTTTTAAGACCTGATTGCAGGAGGTTGTCAGAGGAGTTGATTGCTAAGAGCTTACATTGTTCTTAAGTGAGATGGCTTAAGGACAGGGCGCTTTTCAGTCTGTAAGCAAAAACGTGTCCTGTGTGCAGAATTTCAAACTCCGCTTCCCCATCTCTTCTGCAGTGGAGCAGCAGAGGGGGTAGCTGGAGTTGTCCCAGTCCTGCGTGTCTTTGGGCAAGGAGGCAAATGTCTTTGTGCTGAACGTACCCGGCTGCAAATGCTTCGGGCCCCCGTCAGCTACTTTTTGGGCTGGGATGGATCTTGCAGGGTGGGGAGGAAATGGGGCAAAGCTCTACCCACATCCTGAGGCAATTCCATGCAGGTTTCCTTACAAATGCAAAGGCTTTTTTTTTTTTTCTTCCCTGTTCTTGGCACTACAGATGATCAGGGATGCATCTCACCTGGGGCTGGCGTGGGATTTGTACCGGCAGCTCCTCTCTCATGGAAGGGTCCACCCAGACCCTCGGAGTGCTGGCGTGCCCCTCTGCCTGGGCAGGAGGCTGCTCGGCGTGGTGGGGCATTTTGTGCCCCTGCCAGATGCGACCCTCTTCGTCCCCGCTGTCCCGGGACAGGTGACCCCATCTCCCTCAGCCCTTGGGAATGCCGAGCGCATCCCGAGGGATAAAACCCAGAGGAAGTGATAAAGGGGACGGGGAGTCATCACCCGCAACCGATAAGGAGGCAGCAAGGCAGTCTTTTTCCAGAGGTCATGTTTGAAGCACGCCCATCGTTTTTACAAGCGTGGGAGCGGGGTGGCGGGGAACGTGGCGCGATGCTTCTGGTCGAACCTGTTGCCTGTCGGGCGTGAGTCAAGGCCGGCAGGGCCGGGATGGCCGCCGCGGGGGCCCGGGCTGCCTGCTGCAGCCCCCCTGCCTGAGGTGTGCTCCCGCCTCGGCCCCCCGCCAGGCCTCGGGGTGCGCCGAAGGGGTGCAGCCCCTCAGTCGAAACCTCCTCCTGTTCTCTCCTCGGTTCAGTTTTCGCTTTATCTGAGGGAAAGGGTGGGTCGGGGAGGCGTCGCCGCCGGGAGAGGCGGTGATGTCAGGCGTGTGTCAGCAGTGGGAGGCGAAGCTGGCGAAAGCGGGGCGGCGGGGAGGGATGGCACGGCGGCCGCCTCCTGCTCTGCTCTTCTCATGTCGCCCTTGACGCTTTCTGGAGTAGCTGGGGAGAAGGGGCCGGCGCTGCGGGGAGGTGAGCGCGGGGATGGGGCCTGCGCGGTGGGCTGTGCGGGGAAGGGAGGCGGCCGAGCTGCCGGCGTCGTGCTGCCGGCGTCGTGCTGGGGATGCCTGCGAGCTGGAGCACCCGTGAGTGCTATTGCTCAACGTCCTGGCATACTGCACAAGCTGTTTTCTCTTTAATTTTTTTTGAAATGTATTTATTTAGAAGTTCAATGCCAAGTTATAAAGAGGGCACTTCTGAAAGTAGTGTGATGGGACAGGGTGCCTTTAATACAAATGTGAACTTCAGCAGCAGAGTAAAACTTCCACAATCTTTCAGAAAATGACCTATTAGTTTAAGTAAATGACATTTCCCCTTGCTGCATTTTTCATATAGCAGGATCTAATAATAAATTGTAGTACTAGAAAGGAAAGCTTTAACTAGACAGAGGGAAAGGTCACTGAAAGGGACAGAGGTTTCCCCACAAGCACATGCACTGGCTTATGTTTCACTTACGATCTGCGTTAAGAATGTTTCAAATGAAGCATGGCGTAATACGTAATTTTTTACAAAACTCGATGTTCCTCCGTAGTCGGAGCGCGGCGCGTTGGGTTTTGGCGGAGGTCAGCGGGAGTGTCGCCTGTGCTGGGGACTTCTGGCGTGGTGGCTGCAGCCCTGAGGACTTCTGAGAAGCTGCTGTGGGGAAGGGGGGGTCACTGTAATGGCCTGGGTGCCTCGGCTGGATCACTGGTGTTACACGCTGATCTCTCCCCCTTGACGCTGGTCCTGCTTCCCAGCCTGGGTGGAAGTACTTCAAGTAGCTCCCTGTGGGCTCTAGCTCTGGGAAACAGCCGACTGTAAAGTACAGCATGTGCTTCTGCACCCCATCACCTTCAGGTGATGTCCTTGGGGACACCCATATGGGTCTCCGCGTGCACCCATGTGCCCTGGCACTGCTGGAGAGGGAGCTGGAGGGTGGGGTGCTGCAGAAACCTGCGCCGAGGGGCTGGGGAACGGCTCACCCAAAGCTGGGCCAAGAAGATGCAACCGCTGATGGATGCAACCCCTGATGGATCATCCCCAGAGGGTGGGTGGCTAATGCTGGTGCGAAGGGAGAGCGGATTCATATGAAATTCTGATCCCATGGGTGCAGCTGCCAAGCCCTGGTTGACTTTGATCTCTTTTCCCAGCTGGCACTTAGCAGGAAATCTGTGGTTTCCTTACAGAATTATCTGTTCTGGGGTGGCTTCCTCCCATAGCTGCTCTTTCTCTGTACGTGTTGTACCCCTGCTCCAAACCATCATGCTGAATGTCTCACCCAGTGTATTCAGAAGAGAAAGGTCTTGGCTTTTCCCCAAGCTGCTGCCATTCCCTGGGGATGTTCTGACTGAGGGAGGAGACAATAGGTGTCTCTGCAATTACTTTGTATGGAGATTTTTGTATTTAATCAGAGAGGAAAGTACTTTAGCTGCCCTCCCAAGATCTCTGTGAACTTCTAGCGGTGAAATTAAATGTGCTGTTGATGGAAACAGATGTTGTCACAGGCAAAATCTTCCATCTGCAATGCATTGTCCGTAGGAATGTGAAATTACTTGAGGGGCATCCTATATATTTATAATTACATGCTTATTTTAATTGATGTTATGAATGTTGTTGTTGCTGAGTCCATGCCATAGCTGAAGATACACAGAAATTGTAGTTTGCTGAAATTGTATAACCTTGGGTAGGAGAAGATTGGTGAATCTTGTAGTGACAGTGTTCTGCTTCTCTCTCCCAACTCCCCTAGCTATTTCAATGGAAACAGCTGGAAAATCTCTATTTCCGTGAAAAGAAATTTGCTGTGGAAGTACATGATCCCCGCAGGTAAGGCTGGAAGAGGCAGTTGTAGCAGCAGGAGGAACCTTGACTGTGGATTTGTCATCTCGTGTTAGCTGATGGAGATGGGAGGTGCCTCCGAGTTCAGCACAGACCCAAGTTTACTCTGGGCTTTGCAATACTGAGCCTAATCCTGCATTAGGGCTGGATCTGGTCTGCAGGTGATGGACAAGTAGTGCTGTGATGTTGCAGAGGGAAGGTCACAGCCGTAGTGAACAACCTGGAGCAACTTGCTGATGTGTTACAGCTCTGGCTGTCCTTCTCTCAGATTGCCTATGGTGTCCACCAAGGGAGTTCGTGGAGCAGAGGGAGGACTATTTGTCATGGCCAAATTTGCTCCCTTTACAAAACACTTCCCCAAGAGGCCACTGTAATGTGCCTGTGTAGCAGGAGACCTGGGAACACAGCCAGCAGGACCTGGACATGACTTTCTTGCTCACCTTCTGCCCTCCCCTGCCTTGGCAGCGATGCTTCCTTCTCTGAGCTTGAGCCTTCAGGGGCTCAAAGGAGCACTGCCAGTTGGGATGGGAGCTCACCTGCAGGCTGCTTTGCTGTGCCTTGCCCTCAAGAAACCTCCCAAGAAGAAAGAGCCTTTGCCCAGGGTGAATTTCTGACTCTGCCTTCCTTTCTGCTTCTCCTGCTGCCATCCTTTCTACCTCTGGCACAGGAGCGCTGTGCCTCTCACCTGGGCCAGGCAGAGCAGTGAGATGCTCTGCTGATCCCCTCAGTTCCCCCGTCCTGCCTGAGCGTGCCTTTCAGGATCCTGTGGCAGTCTGCTCACCCTTCCTAGGCTTATGGCATATCCAACCGTTGGTCTGAGCAGCATAATTGCATTGCTGAACTAAGGCACCACAGTTGCTGCCGCTCCATATTGTAAAGCTTAACCAGGAGGGGCTGTAACTTTAACTTTGTAAGATGAAGGGAAGGAGGGAGGAAAGGTAGCAGCACTGGGTGGTGGGAGAAGGAAAACTGAGTTTTCACCTCTCTAAAATAAAGGCTGAGCCTTGCCTGGTTGAGAGGCAGGCATTTGGGACTTTAAACCTCAAAGACCTGTCTTGAAATTGCATTTCTTTTCACCTCCTCAGAATTTCAGTGTCAAGAAGGACTTTTGGTCAAAGTGGACTGGTAGTGCAAACCTGGTATGCAAACACTTCCCTGATCAAATCCATCTGGGTGATGGCAATCAGTCAACACCAGTTTTACTTGGACAGAAAACAAAGCAAAGTAAGTTTTAAGGCATTTTACTGTGGGCATAAGTTTCAACACCTATCCTGTATATCCTTCGGTATATATTTTTCCACAGATGAACTACTCTCCAGAGAAAAACTACAAATTGTTTTTGTCAGCTTTTTGAGCAGTCTATTAGTGACATTATTGTTATTCGATCCATTTTAGCCTGCCTGCAATTAAGGGCTATGGAAGTGTAATCACAGAAGAGGGAATTCCCACTTCTCAGTGTTTAATCGGCTTTTTCTTTTGTCTCTTTCTGGTCTTCGTTTTGAACACAGTGTAAACAGCAAAGAGGCTTTAACTTGGGAGATGGTTCAGGCTCTGGAGACAGAAGGGGAGGGGAACGCCAGCGCAGCCCAGTGCACTACGAGCTCCTGCATGGTGCTGTTGCTTTAGCCCTTAATTTTGTGGGAGTTGAGGTGTGAAATGTCATCTTCTGTGACCTCGTGTTCTGAAATTAATTAGAGGTAACTTGATGAGGCTGGATTTTTTTTTTTTAACTCCTTCAGGCAAAAATTCCTTCAGCCAGAAGTTTGGATGATATCGCCATGGATCTGACAGAGATGGGGACACCAAAAGTTTCAAAGCTAGTGACTTTGGAGGCAAAGAACCAGCTTATTATGGCCAGCAATGGCAGTTTGATCTCATCAGGTAATAGTTCACGTAAATGCAAGAGAGTGAGGTACAGTGGGATTTGTGTACATTAAAAGGGAAAATGAGGCTAGCTGACCATAAATAGACATATGTGAATGCATGTATTAGTTATGTGTCTGAAACAGTAACATCAAAGGTATAATATCCTGTTCCCCTAACCCTAACTAAACAAGGAAGTAAAAATAGGCTAGATGGATAAGCACCATATACTGTTGGTCCATGAATAATTTGATATCAGTCTCATCAAAGTCCGAGGGAAATTTGATCCAGGCTAACTTTAAGCACCTCTACTAAGAATTGAATTTCCTTGTGCTCCTTCAAAAATGAGCAGAGAAGATAAATTCTTCCAAATAAAGCTTAGTTCTGGAGTGGAGTTTAGATCTTTCCTTTGACTTTGGGGGAGGGGAAAAGAGAGGAGGCAAAAGCTTGGCTGCCACACGTAGGTGCCTTGAGGTGAAGCCCAAGTGAGGAGCCTTAGTCTTGAATGCAGAGTCAAAGCTAAAATATCAAGTAGATATCCCTAAAGCATTGATTTATATTCTGGGTGGTGGGTTTTTGGGATGTATACTTGGGACTTAATCATGCAAGTATATACATTGCGGGTTTGAAAAAGTGTGGATTTGCTAAAAGCCTTCTTGCTGGATGACACGAGAGCTGGATGTTGCACTCCAAATAATGTGCCATTTTGCCAGGCTGGACTGCTTTGGGGACCTGACCAGAAAAAAATGGCTTTTACTTCAAATCCTTTGATACAGAGAGTGTATTTTTCAGGGTCTCAGGATTCAGAGGTCAGTGAAGAACAAAAGAAGGAGAAAATCATGGAACTAAAGAAGAAAGAGAAAGTCCTTCAAGAAAAACTGCTTCAGAAAGTTGAGGAGCTGAAGAAAATCTGCCTGCGAGAGGCGGTGAGAACTGCACCTTACACTGGGGTCAGGGTGGGTGAGAGCCCTTCTTTCCCTCCAGACCTTCACGTGGAGCCCGTTCTGTTCCCCAGGAGCTGACAGGCAAGATGCCCAAGGAGTATCCTCTGAGCGCTGGAGAGGAACCTCCCCAGGTCAGAAGACGTGTTGGCACAGCGTTCAAGCTGGATGACAATCTGCTTCCGAGTGAAGAGGTGAGTGCTGCAGTTTGTTTTCCCAGCAGAGGTGGGGTGGCCAGACCAGTGGCCAAAGCCACTTGTAAATAATCCAGCTCTTCCCTGATAGTTTAAGAGGAGGCAGGAGCTGGGACAGTTGCTTGCATAGGCTGGGAAATTGAGACAGGTAGTGCCCTTATTTCAGCCATGCCGCCTTTGAAATGAGCAGGAAGTTGGCTGTTTCAAAAGGCATTAAAATTCCCTGACCTGAACCTGATTTGGCCACACTGCTTGAATTTTAATGGGCGTTTTACTGCTAGTTAGAGAAGAGCAGGTGCATAATGCATTTGGCAACCCATGCCTACGAGCTTTTCTCCAGCACTAATTTGTGTCACGTTGAGACTGTGTTTGAACCCAGAACGTGGCAGGGGCGTGAGCTGTCCCCCTTGCAAAATCATCTGTCCGTGAAGCATAGTTGTGTGACAGGTGACAGAAGGAGGAGATTTATCTCTGCTCAATGCAAGTTCCACCTAAGTAAAAGCTCTCTATATTGCTTAAGAAGCTAGTATGAACTTTGCTGGCAGAGACAGACTCAGGAGATACAGTAGTCCAGCTATTCGCAGTTTCTGCACACATACCATTCCCCCTCATTCCTTGTGAGATTTGTTAACAAGCTGTATCATCCAAGTAGTAAGTAGCTGCTGGGCACTTGGCATCCGTCTTTCACCAAAAACTCGCTGCCCTGGCTCACAGGACTGGCGTAATCCATGTCTGCAGCAAAGTGATTTTACGTAGACTGCTTAAAAGCTATTGAAAAAAAATCCTGCTGACCAGATTTAATAACGTGTTGTTTAGCACTTCTGCAGTGCTTGTTATCTGAGCTTCTCAAAGTTGTTTACAAACAATTAATTAAAGCATCCAGCTCCCTGTTATGCTGGTATGGTGATATCAATTTCCATTTTTATTTTCTAACAAGTAGAGAGAGATTTTGAACAGACATCTTCAGACTTGGACTCAGAGCAGGAGGTTTAGCAGTTTAAACCTGAATTCAGGTGTCTATCTTACGTCACCTAGGCTTAAGAACTTTGGACCTTTCTCAAGAAATCTCATAATCTTACACTAGTCATAGAAATAAGACCTAAGAGTTTAATATGCTGACATTGTCTTGTGTACAAACTTTAGGTATTTCTGTGCGTTGTGCTCAAGATTTCACTTCATTACTGCAAAAATAGATCTTCTATTCCATAACTTCCGTTGATAATTTCTGTCCAGAGTACAAGCAAATAACTCATCTCACAAATTTGCAGGATCCCGCTTTGCAGGACTTGGAGAGCAATTTTATCATACAGCAAAAGCTGGTGGAAGCTGCAAAGAAACTTGCCAGTGAGCCAGACCTCTGCAAAAACGTAAAGAAGAAAAGAAAGCAAGAGTATGCTGATGCTGTAAAAAAGCTGCAAGAGATAGAAAATTCCATAAATGAATATAGAATCAAGTGTGGCAAAAAACCAACCCAGAAATCAACTCTTACTCTACCAGGTAAGCAAGAGAATTCCCCATGTTCTGATGAAAAGGAGAGAAAAAAAAAGTCATTTGGCTCACTTACAAGTTTTGTTTACATCTTCTCTAGACGTTTTTTTAATCTCCTCCAAGGCAGTTAAATAAAAAAAAAGAGATGCAGTTGCTGCGTGTGATACACTAAGTGCACTGCTTATAGGCTGAGGGCAGAATAAGCTGCAATTTTAGGAACAAGTGCAGGCACATTCCAGCACCAGGTACAGGCTGAAGGTGCTATACATAGAAAGGCTGGCAGGAGCATCTCATCTGAAACTGGTGTGATGTCTGAATTCATCGTAGCTTGAGTGCTGTTGTATGTCTAAGCTACCTCATGCAAGATCTCTCTCCCTTCCCTTCCGTAATGCCACAGTTCTAGCAAAAATAGAGCATGTGAGTTTTTCTACAGGATCGAGAAAATAAGGATCAAAGATTTTGTTTCTTGATTAAAAACTACTGATTTCCAGGAAGATATAAGCAAAGTTCAAGAGTTTATGAATGCAAATAGTGGCAAACAGATTTTTGACTAAATGCATTTGCCGTTGATGAGCGCAGTGAAAGCAGATACCTGTGGCCCCTTGATTCTGAAAATGTGATTTTTGTAAGGGTGGTGAGATTCTTGCTGCTTCACAGGATAAAGCATGGAAACTTGCTAATATCCAAGCCAATTGAAGGAGCTTGGGAGTAGTAGAAGCTCATAGGTATTGCAGGCTCTTCTAGTTTCCACAGTGATTAACAGTTTTAGGACATGTTTTACTTCTCCTGTCTATGGAAAATATATATGGATAACTGTTAATGTTGGATTGATTTCTTTTATCCTCTTTGTCCCAGAGGAAATGCTGTTTTGTGAGGTTAGTGGTGGTTTTCCTGGGAATTGCAAGGTGGGAAAGAAAATGCAAAATTGTTCTCCTTTTTATATTGATGACCTCTTACTGACCCTTGAGATGACAGCTCTTGCCAACATGTATTTTCCCTGGAGGAGACCTTTCTCCTGTTCACTGCCAGGTTTCTGCTGGGGAAACCTTTGCCGTGTCCCATTCCCGTTGAGAGTTTGGTTTGGATTCTCACCCAGCGCAAACCACAGCAGTGCTGGGCTATCCATCATCACAAAGTGCTTATTCTGAAAGGTTGATGATTACTATTTAATGTGGCCCAGCTAGTTCCTGATTGACAGAGATGAGGAAAACATCTGTTTTTCCAGTCTCTTGCTCACCAATCTGGATACTAATTGTGGGAGGTCCTGTATTACATGGGACATGTGATGTGTAGTAACGACCAGGAAGCTACTGAAGGCCTGTGAGCAGCGAGAGCCCCATGGGGCAGCATCTGTGCATGCTCGCTGTGATTTGTTGCAGGCAGGTTTTTGTCCTGTTGGGCAAACAAGCAGCTTGGGAGTTGGTCCTTAATACATTTAGCCCATTGTTTTGCATCATTGGATACATGACTTCCTTGTTTGCTGTCTGGGAAGGTGGACACAGCCAGAAGGGACCAGATTCTGTGTCTCAGAGGGTCTCCCTGCAGGTAGGGACTGCAAGACAGCAAATCCTTAGCCGGCAATAAGTTAGCTGCATTCCCTTCCAGTTCCTGATTCGTGCACTGCAGCGTGTATTTGTTTACCTGAAGCAGAACCGTCATTGGCTTCAATAATTGATTTTATGTGTAACCTTTTCACCATTGCTGATGGTACTCTCGGGCTCAAGGTACAGGGTTTCTGAAGGCTGAGCAGTGATGAGTCACTTGCATCTGAATTTGGGGAATGACTTGTTGGAAACTGTGTGTTAAATAGTAACCCTGATTTATTGAATCAACCTATAGCAGTTTTCATCCCAGCCCCCAGGGGATGGGAGGTGAAGGACATACTGGACTGTCTTCTGCTCCCTGTGTTCCATTCTTCCTTTCCTTTGTTGCTTCTGTAGCCCAGAGTTTCTTCCTTCCACTTTTGCAGGGAATTACACAGCTTTAGGATTTAAATTCAGAGCTTCCCCCATATGTGAGCATTGCAGACCCCACCTGAATCCAGCAGTGTAGCTTTAGACTGTTGTTTATTTTTCCTAGGTAGGTTTTTTCCTCCTTGCGCTGGGCCCGGTTCCATATTTCACCACCATGCGGTCAAATTCATGTGAATAAACTCTCCTGAAGCTTTTTCCCAGTGTCAGGTTGCAAGCAGAGCTGCAAGCCATCCTCGGTGGTCTGACAAGTCCCCTCAGGGCAGGGGCCAGCCCTCGTGTTTTGCTGTTCCTGAAAAGCTGCTCTATTTACTGAATTCCTGTAACAAGACCTTTCCTCGCAGCAAAGCGTGACAGCAAGGGAGCAACGTATGTTGCATATGCTCATGGTGCATGATGGAGGAAGCAGGTGTCCCACACAAAGTGGCTGCTACCATCTTTTTTTGTTGCTTCCTCTCCCTGTTGCATGGAGGTTCATCTAGGCTTTTTACCCCACCAGCACTGTGTCTTGCCAGAAACAGCCTAGGAACAGATTATTCTGTTAATTTTCTCTTGTGCTGCTTTTTATCACCAGCCTAATTTCTCTGCTGCTGCTGGTTTGTTCTAAACTTTAGCAAGGACAGGCTGTTTCTGCATGAGTGGTAGTGTGTAATATCAAGGTGAGAGGACAGGCAGGTGCAGTAAAGCACTTGGAATAAATAATAAAATGTAAAAGAAACAGAAAAAATTTGCAATGTCTGTACAACACTTACTGCTCTCTGTGTTGTTGGAATTTGCAATAACTTGATTCAAATCAGTGGAATTATTCTGGATTTATATTAATTTAATTGAAACAGAATTTGTGTGCTGGTAGAACATTCAAAAGTGAATGCTAAATTTCAAAAAGCATTTTGTACCTACCTGGTGGGATTTCAGGTATACCTAGAGGAGATGAAATGCTAGCAGCCAGGATCTACATGTCTGTGTAGGCTCCTGACTCCTATCGAGGCACCAAAATACCCTGTGAGATCTGTTGGAAGTTGGCTGGAAAACACCTTTGTAAATCTTGGCCTGATTCCTGCTGCATTTGAAAAAAATCTCCTTTGATAATTACATAGGTAGCTTGCTGAACTGCAGTGAACACAAGTAGGTCACAATAGACTCCAAAGTAGGACTGTCTTCAGGCTGTTGAAGGCTGAAGCATACAGATTGGAACATTACAAGTAGCAGCTGGCTCTGAAGCTGTAGAAAATAAACTGTATGTGATATTTGGAAATTTATGTTGGGTCTCCTGTCCTTAAAGTGTTTGTTTTCATTCACAGATGATATAATTCCGTCTGAGAGCAGCTCTTTGTCTGACACAACAACTTATGATGATGGTATGTTGCTTATCCTTTTCTTCCTATGGAGTGTGCCCATTCAGAGACATTCCTTTGACTTAATGTCCTTTAACCTACTACTTTGGTGTCTTTTAATGACAAATTACTTTATAGCTGAGATAAAAAAGAGCTTCATCAGGAATGTCTAATCAGGGTTAGTTATTGAAAGTGTCTGCTTTGTGAGCTGATCTGAATTGTCTTTAGAGAAGGTGATTGGGTTTTAACATGACCAACTTGTGAGCTGAAGGTTTTGAATTACCAAAAAAAACCACCAAACTTCATTCCTAGGACCTGTCCGGAGGCGGATGAGCAGCTGGAGGAGTTACGAGCTGGGAGAATTTGCCCAGCCCTTCTGTCCTCACAGCTACTATAAAACTTACAAAAAAAGTAGAATATGCACTGGTATTGACAATCTATTTATGTTTATCTGTTACCTAGTGAGCTTGTATCTTGCATGGGTATGGTGTTTGCTCAGCTTACTCATTTCACACACACACCCACAGACACACACATTCACGCCCTGTTCCACAAGGTGGAAGGGAAGCTTGCCTCTCCCTTAAACTGGATAATCATCATTTGGGGACAAACATTATCTAAATTATTACTCACTTTTCAGTTAGGCCTTGATTCTGATCTCACGTTGTCCCAGTTTTAGACTTGTACAACCCATCTGGTGCTTTAAAATGGAGTTGCACCTGATTCCTGCTTGTACGAGAAGAAGTAGAGCCAAGGCTCTGGCTTGTGAATGTGTTCTGTGATGCTTGTGCTGCATTTATATGTATTAGTTGGAGTTTCCTGTTGGCTCTGATGGGACTGAGTTGTGCCCTAAGCAAAGTGAGAAGAAGGATCAAACCAGCGTCTCCCCAGTTGCCTTCAGCCAAATTTGTCTGTCGGTTGTCTTTGCTCATTCAGTTGCTTTTGAAGTCAGTCTCTTTTAGGTTGTATTTCAAAACTAATTCTTAAAATGTCATTTTCAAGTAAACAGCTGGAAGGTGAGGGGAGAGGAACTGGCTTTTGCAGAGGCTGAGCTTGGCTGCTCAGCTTTGGGAAGGATCATGCTGCAAACAGGTGTTTTCCCAAGGAAGTTCCATTTTGTGATCTGGCACAGCCCCAAACCATGTGTAATCTCCATAGGAGTCGGCACTGCTGAGAATCTGTACAAGCCTCCGTGATGTCCTGTCTGTGCGGAGGAGAGCTCAGTGTCTCAGGCAGGAGAGCCTTTCTAGATTCACAGCTTCTGTCCTTGTCTCTGTAGTGCAAAGTGTTTCTGCTTAGGGGCTGTAGATTTGCATATAGGGTAAAAATATGAAGGATTTTGCTAAGAAAATACATACTCCTTTCCAACAGTCGGTGAATCGCTTCCTGTGCCAGCACAGAGACCCAGCTCCGCGCAGCTTTCTCCGAGGCTTCCTCCACCAAAGTCCCTTGGGGTGGAGAGAATTCATCTCAGAAAGTCATCCATAAATGAGCAGCTCTTGGAAACCAGACACTCCAGGTAGGGCACGTCTCACTGCTGCCGTGCTCTCTGCCTTGCTGCCATGAGCTCCATCTTGCCCCTGCCAAGACTTCTGTTCCTATGGGGACTCCAGTGGAGCCTGCTGCTTCCATACTCTTCTGCGATTACAGGATTTGATGATGGGAGCTAAGTTTCCTCTTTAGTAACAGAAGTGTGGATAAGTAGTTGTCACAGTCTTTGAAATTGTAGAGTAACGTAGTCTCTGTGAAGATGTTCAAGACGGGTGAGAAATTTAATAGCAAGGGCTGTATTTAAGGAATTGCTTGTGCCCACCAGTTACTGTCACTCTGTGTACGTTTCTGTGGTTTGTTTTCAGTATTAACTAAACTTAACAGTTTTCCTGATGACTGTGCTTAATGGCTTCAGGTAATACCAAACCATATCCTTCCCTCCTGATGGTATTGGTATTTCAACAGGTACACTGCTAAACCATACAGAATTCACCTAAGTCCTGATGGGCAATTCTCCATGTCAGAGCAGAGTTACTGGGGTTCAACCAGCTACCATCGTTAGTGCCAGCTGCAGTGACTGGCTGAGGTTCCTGTGTGTATCCAAGGGATCTGGCACTTTCTGAACTAGAACAACAGTTCCATGGAGTGCATTGATAGCAGTAGCTCTGCTGATGGTTGTGTGATCATGTTATGTGGGTTTGATCTGGTGCTAGTTGTTCTCAAGATTCCCACTGATCTTGATATTTCTCGGACTGTCTTGCATGAGCAGGTTGTTGAAGTCATGCTTAAAAACATTTTAAAGTTTTGAGCAATGTCATGTCTTTGCGTTTTTCTCGTCTGTCCCTCAAGATAAGCAGAACACTCCACATGAAGTTTAAAAGTTGAATTACAGCCATATGTAACCATTTAACTGTGATGTGCTTCATTTTGAAACCAGATTCCTTTGCTTCCCTGTTACCTGCTCTGTCTCTTCTGCTTCATATTTCTGTTCTTTGGCAGCAGCTTTTCCTACCGGTCATCCTGCGAGGACCTTCCTTGAACGACAAGAGGAGGTTGAATTTCAATTCCCGTTTAACAATTCTGTTCTTTATATGGGGAAGCACATCCAGTTATGCCCTTAACTGTTTTTCTGACCTTCATTTTGTTCCTTCAAGACTTAGGGTGCGCGTATTCTGTGTGCTGTGACTTGGGTGGCGTTTAACCTAACTGGGGTTGTCTCCATGACAGGGACCCGCTTTCGACTCACAGCAGTCCTTACCGAACCCTGGACCGGCCGCCCCAGCCCCATGGTGGGAGAAGCATGCCTACAACCCCTGTGCTCACACGCAACGCCTACAGTAGCAGCCACTTACAGTAAGGGGGGGTTGTTTTTAAGTGCCGTGTCCATCTTGGGCAGCAGAAGAATAAAAGCCAATGGTGTTAAGAGGGCAAAGGGTCCTTTGCTGTGCAGCTTTCCGTACAGCAGGGTCAGGCTCTCAAAATGTCTTTCCTGGATATTGGAGGCACAAGGTTAATAGCAGCTACCATCTCCTGGCACAGTTCTGCACCAGCTTTGTGACATGCGAGTGAGAGCATTTATGTGAGCACAAACCCTGTCTGGGCAAATAGCAGCATACACAGATGGGTGTCTGCAAAATTAGGAGTGAGATGGAAGCTGGCACACAAGTAATGCCCATCTGATCATGAAAGACTATAGGAGAAGGGTCATTTTCACCTATGGGGAATTTTAACAAGTAATGCTTGTTCGGAAGGTTTCTGTAAAATACTTGTAAGATAGCCAGAATTTGTTTTACATTTCCTTTGTAGCCTCCTTTTCTAACAAAGTGAGGCTTATGAAAATGTATTGTCCACCAGGTAGTGGTCCCCCCACAAAAACTTGTTCACAAGCTGACAGATGTCTGCTGTGGATTATGTTCCTACAAGCCTCCTGAAAAAGTAAGTGTCCAGTTGGAGGAGAGAGATCCCAATTAGTGCCCTTACCATGGGAAGACAGCTGCAACGTGGGCTCACCTGTGTTATTAGACAGCTGAGAATCCATGCTGGGGAAGGAGGGATGCAGTAAATCTTACAATGTTATCAAGAGCTTGTGGTTTATTTGGCTGGGGTAATGCAGCCTTGAGAGACAGAGCTACAGGAAACCCATCTTCCTATGTTCTGCTCCTAGCTGTTAGCTGTTTAGACTTGACCTACTTAAAAACTGAGAGCGCCCTCCTGTAAATCGTTACAAAGTGGGAGTTTGTGCACTTTGGGTGCAGGTATCTTTGTCACAGGTTAGCCTTGCTCACTGTGATAGATTTTTATGAGATATCTTTTACTGTTGCAGCAAATGTAAAATTCAGCCAAGCTGATTTTCTTGCCGTGCAGATACAAACCCAGTCTTTTCTTTCCACGTAGGGTTTGTGCTTTCCTTGGGGAGGCAGCATGCCTGACTTGCCCATGCGTGCTCTCTCCAACTCTCTTGTGTATGTTTGTGTGTGACTGCCTTTAACCAACCTGCATCTGTGTTGTTTCAGGCCAGATGTTTCCCCGCACCATCGCCGGCAGCGCAGTGGAAGTCTGGAATCCCAAACCCACCTGCTGTCCGAGACTCCTGATGAAAAGGCAGCCTTCGGCCTCTCAAAGTCCCAGCGAAGCAGCAGCACAGAGATCCTTGATGATGGATCATCCTACACTAGCCAGTCAAGTGCAGAATATTACTGTGTGACACCTACTCCAAATCCATATTATACTACTCAGACGCTTGACAATAGGACCAGGGGTCGAAGACGGTCAAAGAAGCAAAACATTTCTGCCGCAAATTCAGGAAGTATGCCAAATCTTGCCCAGAAGGATGTCCGCAACGGTGTCTACCACAAAGGTCAGGAGCAGCCTTCTTCCTCTAGTTACTATATTTCTGGATATTCCCCATACACCGAATCTGACGCTTATTACAATGGAGGATACGTTTACGAGAGTGATACAGAGGGACAGTACAGCGTCAATCCTTCCTATCGATCATCGGCACATTATGGATATGACCGTTACAGGGAATTCAGGTCTTACCATGAGGATGAAGTGGACAGAGTACCGCACAACCCATATGCAACCCTAAGGCTTCCAAGAAAGCAAGTTGCTAAAACGGAGCATATAACCAAAAACATTCACAAGGCCTTAGTAGCAGAGCATCTCCGTGGTTGGTACCAACGTGCCTCCAGTCAAAAGGAACAGGGTCATAGCCTGCAGGCAGGCTTTGAGTCTGACAGAGGATCTCAAAGGAGTTTGGGCTTTGCTGGTCTGCAGGTGCCGTGTTCTCCTAGCAGTCGGGTGTCGTCTTTCTCTTTGGGTAATGTCTGATTTCTTCTGTGCTAAGTGTTTTCGTAAGTCCCTGCTGTGCATCAAATTCTGTCCCCCTCCGCTGCCTCGTTGAAGACAGCAGAGCAGAAGCAAGGCTAGAGCTCTGTCCCAAAAGGTAGATGAGGAACTGAATAAGATCTTGTTGTTCCATGCTTGGGAAGAAAGACTTGCTTGTTGCCGCCTTCTGTGGGTAAAACTGTCTTTTTCTCTTCGTAAGCCCAGTAGTCCAAAGAAGCACAAAGAGCCACATGAGTTTCAAACAGGCATGTTTATCAACTAGAAGCAGCCTGCAAAACTTGATGCCATGTAAATGCAGTTACCATGATGGTTTCCAAAATACAGTACAATGAGCATCACTGAATGGGTCAGAAAGTCTTTTTAAAGAGATTCCCTAGCTCCCAAATACCACCCACACAGTGCTTTCCTCCCTTACAGGGCTTGTAAATCATATTTTCTGTTTGCTTTGTCTGCTTGTGTGCCCTACAGAAACCCACAGAGATGGCTAATGAGAATTGTCTCATTTGGCTCAGCTGATTTAGCTGGAGAAGGATCTAATTTGCTGTAATTCTTTTTTTTTTTTTTTTTTTAATTCCAGCATCTTCTGCAAACACTGCTGGGAACTGGCGAAACCCACTTGCACTGGGACTTTCAGACTATGATACGTTGTCTCATTCCTCTTATGCCAGCTGTTACGGGAATGTTTATGGCAACCTTCCTTTGCAGAGCAGGTGAGTAGAGTATGTCAAGTTTTTCTGTCCTTCCTCATGCATTTCACAGTTAAAGTGCTTTTTCTGAGAAAATCAGCTTTATTTCAAAGGGCTGGGATGAAGAGTAATTATAAAATGGACTTTGTGGGAGCAAATCTTCTCTCTGTGGAGAAGCTGTACCACCACTAACTGTGCCACCGATACTCAAGGAAAAATACAGTTTCTACTAAATTCTTAACTTCCTGTAATTGGGCTTTGAAAACTGATTATTTTGGCAGCTTTTTCTGTATAAGGCTTATTAGATACTAATTTTCCATATTGTGAATCATTTGTCTGATCACTTGTCTGTTCTGTTTTTCTATTTTAATGGGATCATGGCAAACGAGCAATCGATATGCTCCGCAGTCTTGATAATTTTGAGAAGCTGAGATCCGGTTGCACACCATTTGACTAATTACAGCACAAAACCCGGGTTTGTGTTAGGTTCCAAATTACATTGGGGTGAACTCACAATAACCAGCGTTCCTTAAGCCTGAAGGGGTTGCGTGAGTTTGTGCAGCACGTGGGGATCTGGGGGAGACCCTTGGCTCTTGCTGATCCCTGCTGCCGTGTCTCTCTTGCAGAGCGTATGCAGAGACGAGCCAGTTGGGCGGCGATGGTGAGAGCCGGTTGGAAGAAGACTTGCACAGCAACGAGCAGCGGTTATTGTGGCATGAGGATTCAAAGCCTGGGACGCTGGTGTAGATCGCCTGCAGACCCGCATTTGTACCCTTGCGTGCCTTGCACAAAATGCTGTGACTCCGAGGCAGATCTCGGGTGGAACTTCCAAACCGAACAAGAAGAGGAAGCAGGCTGTTTTGCTGGGAAAGATTAAATTCAGCATTAAGAGGGACTGTAGCGAGGTGACAAAGTCTTACCATGAATGGCGTTTCTTTCTGAATCCAGATAGCCTACACGAGCAAGGGCAAGCCACGGTTTAATCTATGACTAGATGCAGCACTTGGTTGAAGTATTTATATTTAGCAAGCACTTTTTTGGAAGATTGGAAGGTGTTGAAGGCAAACCTCAGAGGAAAAAAAAAAAAATGTGAAAAGGAGACTCTTACGGAAAAACCAGGAATTCTAGGAGCACAATTCTGATGTCTGAAAGAAGAGTGAAAAGTTATTCTGCCATGGCTTATGATGACCTGGAAGGACTTTCATAAGCTTATGAAGGATAGATACTCTGTGTGTGTGAGAGGCAAAGGGTGACTTAATCAGTATTGGAACATTACTTGAAGGAAGGCTGGATTATAATTTTTTTTTTATTAGGGAGGTTTGAATGAGTTTATCCATTTTTTGGGGTGTGGTTAAGAGTGTTTGTTAGCACCACAAGCAAGTTCTGGAAAGAACAGAACTTGCTGACACAATATATCATGTAAAACTATAGGCAGTTGTGGATTTTGGAAACAAGCAGTAAACTTTGAACTCTTTTCCATGATAAAGTGTAATTAATAACCTCCCATTTAATGACCTTTCCATGGTACAACTTCCCTGTGCGGAGGAGTAGGCAAATTTTCGCAGGGGCTGCGCAGTGACCCCCATTCATCGGGTGATGATGACATTTTGCTCTGCCACAGCGAATCGAGGATCCACAGTGGGGAGCTCCAGCGATCACACGGCGAACAATTTGATTGTAACGGCCAGTATTTTAAGGTGGATGCAAACACAAACAGCCAAGTGGGTGCCTTAAAATGAGGGGCATTAGGATTGTACCGCAAGTCATCTGAACTGCCAGGTGTGTTGCAAAGTCACTAAGTGACAGAACAGCATTTTCACAAAACCATTTGTGTAGGGAAAAAGTGTGACTGCAGTCTTGGTCTAAGAGGGATAAACCTACCTCACGTCATCCATCTGTAGGAACAAATTAGCATGGGTTATCTTGCGTGATTCCCGACGGCTCGTTTGCATACGGTAAAATCTCTCTCGTTTCTCAGCTGTACTGTGCTTCAGGATTCCGTAAATGGTGCTCTTTTTCTTTTATACAAAGGATTAGTTACTCCTTGTTCATATTGTGAATAGAAAAGTTTCTGATAAACTTTTTTGACGTTTTTTACCAATATTCCAGAGCATGTAATATATACAGAAGGACACACTTGTTAAGCTGGTACTTAGTCGTTTGTATTATTAGAGTTGCGATTTGGAATTAAACAAACAAAAACAAAATAAAAAAATAACTTATTTCCTTGGTTTTGCATATTTGTATAGCCTTCTAGAAATGCGAAAGCTCTTTTTGCTTATTCTTTTACTACTCTGAATTTTTTAGACCTATTATTTTGTATAGGTCAATAAACTTAAAAGTGTGCTTACCAAAACCACTTCAGCATTCTTCCTATTTCTGCTCGAGTGCTTGGAAAAGTGCAGTGTGTGTTACTTCAGGGCTTTAAAGAGTAAAGGAGAGAGTAAGTCACCATGGTCTGATTTCTTTTGGCCTGTGGTGTTAGGCTGGGTGCTGAGGGTCAGTGGCCTTGGCTGCTGTGCAAATGCCCCAGCGCAGGGCAGGGGAATCGTCAAGGGCCCCACTATTGCTGGGGGAAGCTTGGCACGGGGCAGTTCAGACCCTCCCAAAACACGTCTGGAAGTCTGAATTTCTGATGGTGCAAGGGGACCTGGCCTGTATCAGCACTAGTGTGGCCAGCAGGAGCAGGGCAGGGATCGTGCCCCTGTACTCAGCACCGGTGAGGCCGCACCTCGAATCCTGTGTTCAGTTTTGGGCACCTCGCTACAAGAAGGATGTTGAGGTGCTGGAGCGTGTCCAGAGAAGGTCAACGAAGCTGGTGAGGGGTCTGGAGCACAAGTCTGATGAGGAGCTGCTGAGGGAACTGGGGTGGTTCGGTCTGGAGAAGAGGAGCCTGACGGGAGACCTTTTTGCTCTCTACAACTACCTGAAAGGGGATTGTGGCGATGAGGGCACTGGTCTCTTCTCCCAAGTAATCAGTGATAGGACAAGAGGAAATGGCCTCAAGTTGCGCCAGGGGAGGTTTAGATTGGATATTAGGAAAAATTTCTTCACTGAGAGGGTGGTAAAGCATTGGAACAGGCTGCCCAGGGAGGTGGTGGAGTCGCCATCTCTGGATGTGTTCAAAAAACGTGTGGATGTGGCACTTCGGGACATGGTTTAGGGGGCATGGTGGTGTTGGGTTGATGGTTGGACTTCATGATCCTAGAGGTCTTTTCCAACCTTAATGATTCTATAAGGAGAGGGAGGGATGGTGCTGGGTGCCTTTGCAGGGGCCTCTCCAGCACAGCTGCCCCGCAGGAGCTGAGCTGGGCTCATGCAGCATCCCCCCGGCAGGGTCGCTCTCTGGACCTGCTGCCCAGCCTCAGCTCGGCCGTGATGCACAGACAGAGGTGGCCTCAGGTTCTGGAAATACTATTTGCTCATCTCTCCTTGCACCTAAAAATTGCTGCAGCCTTTCCCATTTGGAGCATGGCTCTTGGGATTTGTGTTGCTCATCTGCTGGGTCCTCTTTTGAGTTTGTGCCCTCCAAGATACCCAATTTTTTGGAAGAGCAACTTGGCTTCTAAATGTACAACTGCTTTTACACCCTGGTCACCAAGCAGCTGAGATTATTCAGTCTCACTCTTCTCTCTTCAGAGTTATTTGTAGTTTCCTCCTTTTTGTGGCATCCATAAGCTTCGCTACTACCACTGAATTTTATGCTTATTTCCAGGTTGATGGTAAAAATAGGTATTAACAAGAACTTGCAGATGTGCCCGCTAAAAATACCCCCATGTCTTCACACTTCTCCATTTTGCCAAGTAATTTAGAGGTTTATCTGTTCACAAGTGCTTCATTCATTGAATCATGCTTGCTGCTGTGACAAAACATTGGTGTTTTGAGCAGGAAGCTGCGTGCTATGAAGTCAAATACCCAGAACTAACGATATTGGTGCAGCCTGGCGGTTATTTATCAGCACTCTCAAAGCTTTTCATTTAAAAAAGGAAATGAGGTGTGTAACAAGGCCTGGGCCCCATGTAAAGTGTTGGTTTTTGCATTCCTTTATTTTAATGCTGTAGCCGTTGAGTTTTGTATTGGCTTTTCCATTAGCGTTTGGGGTTTAGCTCAGTCCAACACATCGTGTTGGCACAATGCTGGCACTCGGCCTGGCCTCCCGGCTGGCTCGGGCAGGACCAGGACAACTTTGGATGAGGTTGTTGAGAAGATTGGAATTTGAGGTGGGTTTTGGTTGTGGATGGTTTGCTATATTTGGGGATATTGGGGATAAAATCTCTAGGGCAAGAGTTCAGAGCCTGACTGCAGCTTCCAGTAAGCAAGAGCTAAGCTGGAGGGGAGCTGGAAATGGAAGAGCGGTGGCGTGGCAGGTGCAGCACTTGTAGCCCCTCTTGTCATTCTCCGCACACCTGAGAGTTGTGCTCTTGGAAACTTTGACAAAGGGTGGAAGTACAGAGTCAAGAAGGAGGCCCAGAAGAGGAAAGAATAAGAAGAGCCAACTTCTCTTTCCCTGATGTTGCCTGGGGCAGGTAGCGAAGGGCTGGGGTCGGCTTTGGGTGGCACGGGGAAGGAGTGGGAGGGCACAACATCCCCGTCGCCAGCGAGGGAGCTGGCGGTGCTGCGCAGCTTGTGCAACACCCGATTTTCGCCAGTTGTTCCCCAGGGCCCTCAATTTTGCTTTTTGCAGACCTCCACCTCACTTTGTTGCGCTGCATTTCTGAAGCGATGTTCTGATGGGCATGTACGGCTGTTCATGGAGACTCGGTCTGTATGACGCAGCTGAAGAGGTAATAAAGACATACTTGTGTTTATTATCATATTTGTTCACAGCTGAAACACGAATTACCTGTGCTTTGTTTGAATGCCTTCCTCATCTGTGTTCTCTGCTGTTGAACCACAGCCCTTCCTCGCCAGGATTACTAAGGACATCTAGTGACCGACCAGCGGCATTGAGGAGCCTTCCTGCCCCTTGTACTCCTCTGAAATCCTTCCTGCTCCCTCCAGTTTGAAGAAAGATTTAGAAATTCTCACCTAGCATCATCCAGAACAAAGCCAAGATGTTAACAATGTGCAACACCAATGTAAGGCACCCAGAGACCCGCAGGGCCACAAACGGCCGCATCTTTAGAAGGTGGAACATGCTGCTGCTGAGAGTGTGGAGGGGAAGTAAAAAACCACATAAAACCCTACGTAATGGAGCGTTTCGGAGTGCTTTTCAGTTGATGGATGAAGAAGAAAAACCATTCCTTGCCAGGAATCCTTAAAAAGGCATTAGGACACTGTGCTAAAATAAGCTGTGCCTGATGTTTTTAATTGCTGCCTGCTTTTTCTTGGCTGTTTTGAACAGAAATACTCCGAGATGCAGGAGGACAAACTCTGTGGGAGCTGCCACAAGCCCTGGGGGAGGCCGGTGTGCGACATTGCTCGGGCGCAGGGACCGGGGAGGGACGAGGCTCAGACCAGGAGCTCCCCCCCCGAGCACAGGCAAAACTTCAAAGATCACAAATCTTTAAAATCCCCCCCGGATGCACTTACATGAAACTCGTTGGCCCCTTAAGGTGACTTAATACGTGATGTGACCCTTGCAGGTTTCTGCTGACTTTTCATTGATGATCTTGAACTTGTTCAGCTTAAAAGTGAGCAACGCAGCAGCCATGCTTTGCGCACAGCAAGGCTGCGCGGCTCCCGGGCGGCCGAGGAGCCTCCGCCATGGCCCAGCCAGTCCCCAAACGTTCGTAGGAAATCCTGTAAGGGCTGCAGCTTTGCTCCATCTCCTGGGCTTTGAGGATTAATGCAGCAGAGCCGCTTCTGGAGGCGGCTTCTGAGTCACTGCGCTTGCCTGACACTTTCTGGACAAGTTAACACCTCTCCTAGGAAGATTTCTGCGTTCCGCACTCTTCTTTGACCTCCTTTGTGCTTGTCTATCATATTTAATAAATTTCTAAGGTAGAAAGCTGAGAGCCTCAGTTATAGCAGTGCCCCACACAAATATTGAAATCTATCAAGTTAAAGCAAAACTTTTAATTGTGTTTATTTTCTTCAATGATTATTAGTTTGAGTCCAATTATCTGTTTTCCATGGATTTTTTTTTTTCCTAGGGAGCTTATGCTAGGGGAAAAACTCTGTGTCCTTAGGAATGTTTTATCCTGTTGGTAACAGAAACTTCCCAGAGTGATTTTCAGATTACTTCTGTCACTTTTTGTAGCTGTTTGAGATAAATACTGGGGGGGAGGGGAGGGGAATCTCAGTTTATTTTGCCGATGTGAAGACCTGAACAGTTCTGTGTGCTTTTTCTCATTGTGCTGTGCTGGGCATCGTGTCTCTTCCTGCCACGTCCCCTGCTCTTGCCCTTGTTCTTGTGCTGAAGGCACCAGGCTGCTGGCACCCACCGCATGGAGAGCCCAGCGTCGTTCCTCGGATCGGTCAGGGATTATCTGTCTTTCCAATCAAGTGAAGCGATGAACGTGGTATTTGTGTAGAGCAGGGGAAGGGGATCTACAGCTCTAATCTGGGAGCAGCCTGTCCTTTCCCACTTAATGCAGCCTTCATTAGAATCAATTAGCGTTTGGATTTATGTAATTTGGGTGACTCTGCATGTATGGATGTTTGCTGTTTCACCATGCGGTGAGAAAATGGACTTTCATCCTGGCATAGCTGGCATTGCTGGGGGAAGGGATGGGACTGAGCATGGTGACAGTTCGAGCTTTCAGGTATAAACTTTGTGCGATGGGTTTTGCTGTGGCTGGTCGTTCCAGTAGTGGTCCTTGCCCACACCTATGTGTGGTTGGGACTTTGGAAGCTCTGGTTGCTTTCTAAGTCTGACCTCAGTGTTGGGACCTACAGGGTGGGACCTCAGGGTTGATCCCACCACAGGCCTGGAGAGAGGAAGAGGAGGGAATTGTACATTTGCTGTGTTGTCATCTACCTTCTCTCCTCCTGTTTAGCTCTCTCCTTCACCTGCCCGGTCCTGTCACAAATTGGCCAAGTGCCCTTGCGTGCCGGACAGTGTGTCTGCAACGTCTGGCTGAGCTTTCCAAAGACGACGCTTTCTCCCGTTCCCAGCGTCGCTGTGATGCCCACGCTACCAGCAGATAAGGGTGGTGACACCCTGTCCGACACACAATGCCCTGCCTTCTCTGGTAGGACCTTCCCCTCACAGCTGTTAGACACAGATTCAGGGCCACATGGGTCATCTCCCAGGGCAGGATTTATCATCAAAGACAATTACCCCATGCTCTGATGCAGCAAGTCAAACCTGATGTGATGTTTCCCCCTTTGAAGAAGGGATGGTGTGAGTCGTGATGAGTGCTGGTGGCCCAGGAGGACACAGGGCACAGATATCAGGGCCTTCATGAAAGAGTAGCAAGACCTTTAACCAAGAAGCTCCTTGCCATCCATCCAACTTCTTTATCCATGTCTGTCTCTCTTGAAGGAAATCACCATAAATCCTTCAGCAAGTCCTTAACTGCAGAGGGATGTGCTCCGTCTCCCAGGGCATCTCCTGCCCGTCTTGAGCGCAGACACGCATGAGTCTCAATTTATATTTAATCATTAGAGTGTCATCGAAGAGCTGCAGATGGAGAAGCGTTTGCAGCCAGCCAGGGCTCAGCTGGAGTAACTCTAGAAGAAACCTTCCCACCTGTTCCCGGGCTGAGGTTGAGGAAGGACGTGCCCCGTGCGTACATAACGAGATCGCCACGCGGCCTCTATTGCCCACGGGCACGTTTTAGTGGCAGGATGATACAAGGTATGGGGCTGCGATAGGTTTGGATGCTATAAAAGAAAGATACACCCTATGTTTAATGTGGTGGGTGATGTCGTTTCCTAGAATGACTCCGTTTCTTATCTGCTCTGGCTTGTGCCAAATCCAGTGTTTCCTATAAACATGGAGGCGATCGCTCATTCAAAAGGTTATGGTGGTGGCTGTCGCTGCTGGAAGAGTCCTTGGCGTTGTGTTATTACAGTTCTGATTTGGCAGTGCTGCCGCGCAACATCTGGGGGGAAACTATAAACTTGGCTGAAAAAGGGAGGGGACATTTTGAAGTTTAATTCTAGCTACTGATTTTAGTGTGAGGCTTTTGTCAGTCCTGAGGCTCTGCCGTGCAAACCCAGAGCATAGATAAGTTGTAAGGATAAAGGTAGAGTTAACAGTAAGTAATTGCTAAATAGCATATGCTGCCACAGACAGGTTCCTGTGCCGGCTGCGTGGAGAACGAATGTCTTCTCCGAGGGTCCGAGCTTGCATTTCTGATGCCAAGTATTGAACCTCCAAGCCTGAGCCTGTCTTGCACCTAGATTTGGAATAATAAACCCTTGGTTAATAATAGTAAATATTTGGGTAAACGCCCCACGTAATGCCCTCTCACAGACCCGTTTTCATTCACCACAAGCTGGTTTTCATTTGTTTGGCAGCTGTTAGCGCTGTGCTTTGGGAAGAGGAGGCAACAAACCCCCACCCAGGGATGAAAACGTCCAGGTGTTTGGAAGTGCTTTACCCAGGTCAGGTCAATAACGCAAGCTGGGAAAGTAAAATACCAAGTTAGCACAGACGTTAGTGCTGCGTGTTTCAGCAATTTGCCCGTGATTGTGCTATAAATGATATCTGGGAGTAGAAGCTCCCTCCTGCAGCCACAGACTTGCTGCTTTGTCAATGAGCACGGTCCAAGGAGGCATCGTGTGTCCTCCTGCTGAGAGTTCTGCTCAAGCCACTTTAAAACATGATCAGTAAAAAAAAAAAGAGCATGTATATGTATATAGGTGAGGGCATGGCAGGTGAGGTGTAGCATTGTTCGTTGGCAAGCGAGCACAGAAACAAGGGCTTCAAGGGTGAAATTTGGAACGTGTTTTGGCTCTGAATGCAGCAAAGGTTTGCCCTGGGTCAGCCCAGACCCCCAGGACCAGCTCAGTTGTGCTCAGTGTCATCCCCAGCAGCCACCAGCAAAACCTCACAGTCAACGTTAATATGCGGAGCTGTCTCCTGCTCCGGAATCATGGGCTTTTGGATGATCCTTTTTAAATGGTTTAAAACAGTTGAAATGGTTTAGAAACCCATCAGCTAATTATTTAACCCTTCTTGATGCAAACCAAGATGTACACGTCTGACTCGCCGTGCTTTTCCCTGCGGGATTGCTTTGGACATGCCAGTGGCGGGGTCAGTACTCTGCCCCAGGCTGAAATTTTCTCTCCTTAATTTCTGACATGACCAAAGTCTCCTCCATGCTCCCCCTTTCTCCCTACACATTTTAATGTTTTCTTTTCCCTCTAATAAAGAATGTGGATGATGACAGAAGTGGTTTCCTACTGCCTAGGGAGAACCCAGTGTAGCTGTTCTCAGACTTCTCTGAAAATAGAACCTAAAAAAATAAAATTTAAAAAAAAGCATCATGTCCTTTTAAGGGGCCAAATTTGGGGCATCCAGGTCCCACTGAAACAGGGGATGCAGCTCCGCTTGCTCCTCTCAGAGCCAAAGGAACCGCCAGACCTTGACGCAGTGAGGTGCGGTGATTCGGTGACTGCTGGGGCAGGGGCGAGGGGCTCATGCCCCCGTCCCCACTGCTCCATCCCGTCCCCACGCCGTCACCGTTGCACCTGCCGCTTCGCACGGGGGCCTGACTTTGCAGCTCCCTGTCAAGCGGCTTGGGCAAATATTTCAAAAGTCAGACGTCCTTACTCTATTTAAGCAACAAACTTAATCTGATATATTTATATCTGTAACCATTTGGAGGTGTGGTGGTGTTTCCCACCCCCCCAGAAGATGATCCCTGGTGTTTTTCCCACAGGGTGTCTCTCTATGATTGCTCTGGTTACTTAGTGGTTGTTATTGTTCCGAACCCATCATCTGACCCTCTATAATCCCCGTATTGCATTACTCTGCATTGCTGGGCGTGCTTGGTGCATGCTACTGTTTGTCAATTTTAGACTGCCCCATCAAGCCTATGAGCTTCTTAAAAGTGACGCAAGGTTATGTTACACAGGCACATTCTCCGACTCGTTCCAGTTAATGTCTTGGCGCTTGGAAATGCCATGGACTGGTAATAGGGGGAATAAACGTGGGGGTTTTATAAGCAAAAAAATGAAAGCCAACATTATAGAAATTGCTCTCGAGCATTTGGCATCAGCATGTGTCCCATCAATTACCGTAAAAATAGAACACTTAGGCACTCGAAGCATGGTTTGATGGCCTGCTTCGTGTCAAATGGTGACGCAGGGGTGGGCCCCTCTTGGTATTTGAGTTAAGAACTTATCAACCCTTTTGCTTTCAAGAGAGATAGGCTGGAAGTTTTGAAGAAAACGCACAAGTGAGAAAAATCAATGAAGTGAAACAGTCCTGCACGAGAGCCTGCTGGGTTTCTTGCAAGAGTTCATCCATACGTGAGTACCTGCCTTAGAAGCAGTAAGCAATAGGTATGAACTGTTCTTTACCAAGGGCAGACTTTTTCTTCTATCAGTTTGCTCTTAAAGCGCTTTTATTTAACACTTGTTAGGTACCGACTTAGCATGAATTTTGAGCTGCTACCCGTAGGGATCTCTTCGTGATCGTTGCAGGTAGCTCTTGTCTTCTGCTTATGCTTTGGGCGTAGCTGCCGGCACAGCTCTCTGCCGTTTGGTAACAGAGCACCTCGTGCAGCAGCTTATTAGTCCAGGGATTCCTGAGCAAGTGTCAAACTGGCGTGAAAATAGCAAGTGCTACTGATGGAAGTGGCTTTCCTGTCTTAACGAAGGTTGAGGAATGAGTGAGTGTTTTGGAAAGTTCCGAGGGGAATACCTGCAAGTGTTATTGGGAGTAAGATGGGAGTCTAGCCTTGGAAAAGACTTCTAGACTTGGCCATCAGTGTGTGTCCAGGCTGGAGGGTGTCGTTCGTTGCGTTAACATGCTGTTTCCAGTGCACCAAAACACTAAATAATGTGTTAGAAAAAGAAGTGAGTCCTGAACTCATGGAGGAGAGACCTAAAGTAGGCAAAATGTGATACCCACCTTGGACGTCTGTGGGATTAGCACCCATGTCACCAGGAGAGGTGTCACCAGGCAGCCCTTCGCTCTGCATCTGACGGAGAAGGCATCGCTCCCAGAAGTATAGTGTTTCCTAATCGTGGTATCCACAAGTGATATTATTTCAACTTAGAAGAAAACTTGCTTTTCAAATACCTGATAGTGTTCTCAGTATCCCTGTTTTCCTTCTCGAGAGGACTTCATGGGTTTGACCCTACTTAACTTAGCAGATCTGATAAGACCATGGCCCAAGATGGCCTGGCTGAAGATCATGGAAATACAAGAAGGTGGCCAGGGGCTTTATTTACAGTCAAGAAATCAGCAAGCGATAAGTAACCACTGAATAGACAGCTTCTATGACCCAAACAGCATCGTCTGGGAGAATAACATACCAGCTACTGAAGAGCATTGATTTATTTGATAACATCAGGAAACCATTTATGGACTCCATTATGGGCAGCAGTCGCCGGCTGTTAGAACTGCTAGACCAGATAGATTGATGTGTGGGTCTGCTGTTGTGCTTGCTACTGCATAATATAAAATAAGGATGTCCCCTGAAATACCAAAGGGGCAAACGGAGCCGTTAGGTTCCTGGCTTGAGTTTTTGTTATTTTTTCCTTTACTGCTTATTTTGTTCTTAAATTTTTGCCCTCTTCCCCGCTGTGTAACAGCATTAATTAAATGAGGGCCTTTGGATAATGGCTTTTTAATAGAGGTTAACAGGGCTTTGGACACCATGTTTCTTGTTACAAAACACAGCAAAGAGAGACCATCATCATGCAGAGACTATTTTGCTGCTGGCAGATGCCAGCAGAGCCGTGGTTGAGGCTGTAATGAGAAATATGGCTTAAAAACTGGTGGGGCTTGGCTTCACAGCCTCTCGTCTGCAGTTTCTTTCCTATGAAAGACACATTGGTAGTTGCAAGGTGAGGATTGGATTCGATACCCCCCTGCAAAGAATATTTGAAATTTTGAGAAGAAATCTTCCTAATCCAATGAACAGTCCAAACTGCAACGTACTGAAATTGCGCTGTAGTGGAAAAATTACCCGCCCATGCTACTCTGCTTTTACAAAGCGGCCGTGAGCACAGTGGTGTTGGAGATACGGCTTTCTGGCTTGCCATGTAGATTTAGAAGCCTACAAAATATTCTGAACAAAGAAGGAGGTACTTCTTAGCTGGACTGGGCACAGTGAAAAAAAGGATTTCAGGCAATCTTCTATAGTGATATCGGTTCTATGAATATTAGCAAAGTAAATCTTCGTAGTTGCTTATTAATTCTGTTTAAAAAAATGCTAAAAAGTAGGAAAAGGGTCAACCTGAGATGAACTGTCGGCCAAGATCTGCTGACAGTGCAAATAACGTCCATGACAGCGACAGGCCCGTCAAGAAACAGGGCGAGGGCCCTGCCCCTGGGCAGCGGGGCCGCTCAGGCTGCTTCCCCGGGCTGGTGCCCGTTCCCGCTCGCACCGCCGTCCCCAGGCACGAGGCGTGTGTTGGGCCAACTGTTCGGCTGCCGCCTTCCCTCTCGGAGGATTTTACCGTAACCAGGATCTGGCGTTTGGGGGAGCCCATCAACTGCGCGGTGGCTGCGCCCACGCCGAAACCGCCTGCGACTGTTCGGTCGGGGTTTAGGCCTGGCTAAAGGCGGTGAGGAGCCTGCGGTCCCCGGCCCTTTTGAGGTAGCCGAGACATGACGGACCCGGAGACCTCGCGCTGATTCTTCCCACGGTGCAGAATTTCACCCGCACACCTCGTGGGTCCCGCTAACGCCACTCCACCCACCAGCGGCGGTTCAGGGATGGGGTGAAGCACGGACGGGCGTAGCGCCCCGGGAATGCTCTAGAAAATGGCCGTCTCCTGCCTCGCTCCATGGGGGCCGCACCAGCTGCACTGAAATGTCAGAAGGGTTTGCACAGCTGACAGGCTGCTGAAAATGGAGCATGGCAGCATCACCATAAATTCTCTTTATCCAGCCAAGTGCAGCTTAATATAGACTTAGCTGCACGGTCTGTCTCCCGCACTGAGACCGAGAGCTGCCACAGCTCACGACCAAAACATGAAGTTGTCGATTTAACTGAATGAACTACTGCTAGCGGGGCGGGGGGAGATCCCGTTAAAATTTAGCTTTCTCTTTAGGTTTAAAAAGTAATAGAGGAAGGAGAGAAGAAAGAACATGTCTGAACTCAGCCGACACTCTGACGAAGAAGTGTGTCCTGAGGACATCGATGAAGATGAAATCCTGGCAAACCTGTCCCCCGAGGAGCTAAAGGAGCTGCAGTGTGAGATGGAAGTCATGGCCCCAGACCCCGAAGTCCCAACAGGGATGATACAGAGGGACCAGACAGAGAAACCCCCCACGGGGAGCTTCGACCACAGGTCCCTGGTTGACTACCTGTACTGGCAGAAGGCATCCAGACGCATGCTCGAGGACGAGAGAGTTCCCGTCACCCTCTTGCCCTCTGAGGTAACAAGCCAAAAAATCACAAATATTTATTATGCATCTGCTGTGGGATCTGTTTTATAGCTTTAATACCTTAACCTGCCTCTGCTTCCATCCCTTACGGAAGGTACAAACAAATTTAAATTCATCCTAAAAACCTCAGCAATGTCAGGATCCAGCTTGGACTAACGTCAGGGTTAGTAATTTTGTTATTTGCTTTTCCTAAATATTGACTTAAGCTTTTCAATGTAAGAAAATCCTAATTATGTTTCAGTAAAGCGAATCAATGAGAAATTGTCAGTTTGGAGACTGTAACTCAAATTTGTTTGACTTTGCATATGGAACCAACACCATGTTGCTTTTCTGTAGAAGACTACATTAATCATAGCTATTAAAACTAAATAATTGACAGAATTTGATGTTGTACTGGACAAAAACACAAATCATTGCATTTTAACAATGTGAAACATTCACTAACACCCAAGCATGCAAACTCCATTAGCTAGTCCAACCCTTTTCATTACAGTACTTAAATTTATTCTTCTATTCCTATGACTTTGAAATAAAGTTAAGGTCATACTTAGATATTTTTCAGGATGAGGGCCACACTTAAAAATAGGTTAACAGCACGGAAACTTGGCCAGGTGAAACACATCCATACCTGAACCCAAGTGAATTTGAGGTAACTGATTTTTTTTTTTTTTTTTAAACTAGTGTTTTACTAATACACAACTGCACAGTACATCACAGTTTTCCCGCGGCGGATTTCATGGGTTGTCTCTGGAGAGGTGGGGGGACATTTGTGGTTTTTTTTCCCTCCTGCAATACTCTTACGCTCAGAGAAACAATCTTTTTTAACACTTCGGAGGTTAAATCTGGAATTTGAGTGTCGACCTGTCCGCTGCATTCACAACTGGTCAGGCAATTCCCATACTAAACCCATCCACTACCACAGCAAATAGGAACCACAGCCCCGAGGGCAGAAGTGACTTTATGACCATTTTGTCTGACTGTTGGTGAAGTACAAGCCATGACACTGCCCTGCCTGAACTAGTGCCAATCTTCTAGGAAAAGATCTTGATCTTTATTAGCATTTTTCAGTGATGGAGGATCCACTGCAAAAAGATGCTTGGAAAAAAAATCTCAGGTAGGAGGGTCTCTGGAGATGGTGGAAGTTTGCAGCTAATCTCATTTTGATGCTAGAAGCCCCACTGCCTTGCAACACCTGTGTGCAGAGTCCCATTTCCCATCTCCGGACTCAAAACAAAATTGAGCTAGTATTTTGCTTCGTCTTCATTGACGTGCTTCCTTAGCTGTGATGCCCCGGCAGGTACCAGAGCAGGCGGCCTTGTCTCCTGTGCCGGGTGCCTCCCCTGCGGTTAGGACGTGCCCCCGTCGCTCCTCCTCGGGCTGGGCGGTCGGCGCTTAATGCCAATTTCCAATGGTTTGTGGCATACGAAAGAAACTTTCTCTCTCATCAAGGAAATGATAAAAATTACTCAAAACCCTTGGATCAGAGAATCTTAAACCCCAGGAGGGTTTGAGGACCGCCCTAACGTAGCCTTAAATACTTACAGGGTCTAATTGTCAGGGTGCTTAATAGGCAAAGATGAGAAACTGGTTGGCAACGACTTTAAGAGCAATTGCTCCCGTGTTCCCAAGCAAGCCAGCACAGCCCTGACCTACAGGCGATGACACTGTTCAGGATTATTCTACGATGTGTGGCCACAGAGGCATCTAAATCCAGCTGCTACGTATTTATTTTATCAGCGAGTTAACGTAACAAAGCCGCGTTCAGTTACTTCAGCTGGTTTTGTTTTCCTCAGAGGAGCGCTGCGGAGGAGGCGGGAGAAAAGGCTGGCGGCAGCAGCGAGACGGCCGGCGGGAGGGTGCCGGGAGCGGAGGGAAAAGAGAGACATTACAAAAACGAGCACTTGTCCAACTCAGGACCACCATGTGGGCAGACAAAGAAAGATGGAAGCGATGAAGCGAGAGAGGAGGAGGAGGAAGAAGCAGAGGAGGAAGAGGAAGATGACGAAGAAGAGGAGGAAGAGGAAGAAGAGGAGGAAGATGAGGCTGAATTGGAAACAAAGGAGACTTACACCGATGAAAACCCTCACAGCGATCAGATAAGTAAGAAACCAGGTACAGAATCAGGAGAAATCACGGAAAAGCCAAATGAAAATGAAAAGAAAATATCAAAATTAAATATCCCCAAAAAGTTAGCACTGGATACCAGCTTCATGAAGCTAAGTGCCAGGCCTTCAGGAAATCAAACCAATTTAGAAGAGAGTTTGGAGAAAGTCCGAAAAAACAACCCGGACGTGAAAGAGCTCAACCTGAACAACATAGAAAACATCCCCAAAGAAATGCTGACAGACTTTGTCAACGCCATGAAAAAGAATAAGAACATAAAAACGTTCAGCTTGGCCAACGTGGGGGCCGACGACAACGTGGCATTCGCGCTGGCCAACATGCTGCGGGAGAACAGGAGCATCACCACCTTGAACATCGATTCCAATTTCATCTCTGGCAAAGGGATCGTTGCTATCATGAGGTGCCTGCAGTACAACGAGACGCTGACGGAGCTCCGCTTTCACAACCAGCGGAGCATGCTGGGCCACCAGGCAGAAATGGAGATCGCCAGGCTGCTGAAAGCCAACACCACCCTCCTTAAAATGGGGTACCACTTCGAATTGCCGGGGCCCAGGATGGTGGTGACCAACCTGCTCAGCAGAAACCTGGACAAGCAGAGGCAAAAGAGGCAAGAGGATCAGAGGCAGCAGCAAATGAAAGAGCAGAGGGAGTTGATAGCGATGCTGGAAAACGGACTTGGGCTGCCTCCCGGGATGTGGGAAATGCTGGGGGGATCGCTGCCCCAGCTGAGGCTGCACGAACCCCTGCAGGCCCCGAAACCGCCCGTCCCCATGTCTCTGAGCAAAAGGCAGGAGAGCGCGAGGCAGCCGGCCCCCGAGCAGCCGCGCAGGGAGAAGCCCAGCAGCTTCCAAGTGGTCAAGCTGAAGAAGATCCAGCGCAAACCCGCCGTGCCAGAGTACGTGGAACCCGCCGAGAAAACCAACCTCAGAGATGTCATCAAAACGCTTAAACCCGTTCCCAGGAGAAGGCCACCTCCCCTCGTCGAAATAACCCCGAGAGATCAGCTACTAAACGACATTCGTCAGAGTAACGTCGCTTATCTTAAACCGGTAAGTGCTTCGCACGCAGCCATGAGGGGAGGGAACCGCGTTCACCCGGCGCGCTCCAGAGCCGTCGTTTGAAACGGCGGCCGTTTGGCAGGGCTTGCGAACGCACCCGCACGCCGCATGTCGTCATCGCTCAGCGTCGGGCTGCCGCTCCTGGGGCGCAGGTGGTTGTCTCCCCTGGCAGCACTAAGGTGTGGCTCGCATCCATACAGGTGGAAGAAAGGAAATTCACTCAGGAGCTAAACAAAACCTCAGAAACTCAACGTTCGCATACTAGTAATAGCGTATTAGTTACGATAGGCAAAGGCTGTTACAAGATGTTTGCTTCAGGAGAGCAAGAGGTATTATTTTCCGTGTTAGTCTGTCCTCAGTCCCCCACAGAGACCACGTGTTTCTTTCCGGCAGCCCTGTTTTCCTTTAGCTCTCACTTTACACAAGAAAGCACCGTCACTTGGCCCATTTAATAAAGGGTAAACTGAAACACTGGCAGCAAATTAGCTTACCCGAGGTCACTTCAGAAACTGCACGGAGGCGGGAACTGGGTTTCCAGCAACGTGCTGGCCACACTCCCCTGCTCCTGCGGTGGGTGCCCAGGCCCCCGGGCCGGCAGCGACGAGTAACCGTGCTCCTTCAGTGCTGCCACAAACCTGCCGGGCCAAGGCTGTGGGAAGCAAGAAGGGTCTGGGGCACAGTTGTTGTCCAGGACCGCCTTTGGTTGGTCTGGTTGAAATCAAATTATAAGCTTTAGTGTGAGGAGGAAGTCCCAAACCATGATAACAATTACCTCTTGGTGATGCTCTTACTTGGGTACCAAATTCATGGTCCACTTCGCAAAATGCTGGCCACCAGATTCGACCTTTTGCTTTCCTGAAACGTTATATTTCCTTGCATTGTACCATTATTCAAAAAATTGTAGAATAGAATCATAGAATCATTAAGGTTGGAATAGACCTTCAAGATCATCAAGTCCAACCTTCAACCCAACGCCACCATGCCCACTAAACCATGTCCCTTCCAGCTCCTCCTGTGTGCTGCCCATGCTGCGTGCATTGGTGTAGATGCACTTGAGCTGGGCTATCGATTTCGCCTCCAACATGGGCATGCCACCCCTAGGCTCATCTCTAGTGAACCTGGTTTTATCCCCTTCCCCCTTCAAATCTAGTTTAAAGCCGTCTCGATGAGGCCCTCCAGCTCATAAGCAAGAGTCCTTTTCCCCCTCAGAGACAGCTGAACTCTGCAGCCAGCAGGCCCGGTGCTGTGTAAACCTCTCCATGGGCAAAAAAAACAAAATTCCATCAATGGCACCAGCCTCTGAGCCACAAGCTGACTGATTTTTTTGTAGCTAGTGATGTTGATGCATCTGTTTGTGTTGTTAAGGCTAGAGGAAGAGGACAGAAAATCCTTTGCAATTACAAATGGTCCAGTAGTATTTTGTAATTCATATTTTATGGTCAAGTAATTTGTAATTCATATTTTGTTTAATATTGATATTTTTACATAGTGGGACATATTTTGCTTTCATTTATACCTACACAGAAATAATTATTCCCTCAGTAATTCTAAAGAGAGTAGTTTGTCCTGAAGTTTTGGCAGGGCCAGGTCCTGCGGTGACACTGGTCCAGGTTTAACGTGAATGTTCTGCCCTCAAACCAAGTTTTGGGGCTGCGTTTTCTGCTGGTCAGTCTGACCTGGCTGCAGCCAGGGCCTCTCCTCAGGGCACTTCTGGCCTTTCTAGGCCAGTCTAGGTTTTGTATTTTGGTGCCATGTCGAATACAAGACGACCTGCTCTTGCAGAGATCATGGTTTACCTTACACGCCAAGACGGTGCTTGTGAGGGCAGGTTGGTCCGTCACTGCTGTGGGATCTGCTGCCTCCCCTCCTCTCAGGAAGATGGAGGATGATGGTGCTGGTGCTCTGCCGAGCACAGCCGTCACTTTGCACAGCAATGATTTGGAAACCCAGGTGCTGCCGAGTGCTGGGGAGCAATAGTGAACCCCAGCCATTCCGCCCCAAAATCCTTGGGAGGTTTTTATAAATGAGGGTGGCGGGGTTTGGGACGGAGGGATCAATTCGTGGTCCATCCTAAATGGGCCAGATGATAGATAGATAACAATTGCTATCACAGCCCACAGAAAGATGAAGCGATGGACACGTGTTGGGGTTTTGGGATTGTTTTTTGTTTGGTGGGTTTTTTTGGTGCTCTGTCATTAGGCCAAAGGGCTTGGATTCAGGGCATTAGGGTTTTATTCTCATCTGCCTGTGTGCCCTTGGTAACTCCTCATTTTCCTCGATAGCCTCAGCTTCATCTCTAAAATTAGGTTTCACTGCTTGAGCCGAGCTGTGTGTTTTTATTTGCTCCATAGTGGGACTCATTGCTGGCAGATTGATTTCCTGGGCATTAAGGATTGGAAACAGCAAGTGGGGAATTACAAAAAAATTCCCAACCAGAGCTCCATAGAGCTCCCAGCTGTTGTATTTTTGACCTTTTTACAGTTTCTGAAGGTTTGTATGAAACGAAATGTATTTGGGAAATAAGACCGAGAGATTTCCTCCTCCTAATACTTACTGTCCTCATCCAGGTGCCATTGCCAAAGCAGCTAGAGTGAGAGACCAGACTGACCTGAAGAAAACAACTTGGAATAAAGACTATTCAAGTTTTGCTTACAACTGTTTCAGCAGATGTTTTCTGCAGAACCCAGGTGGTATATACGACTCTTTGGGAACAAAGCTTGTGATACACACTTTTATAAGCGTGGTGAAAACGGCTGGCATGGGAAAAGTCAGTGCTAAGCGTTTCCATCAGGTATCAAACAATCCCAGTGCCATCTGTCTGCCAAATGGATTTAAGGCTCCAGTTTGTTGTGGGAGTGTTTTCTCAGAGGCATCAATAACCCTGTCTTTCTAGTTTGTCAGCAAACTCTTTTGCTTCCACTTTGTCCTTCTGCTGCCAGATTCCGCGGGAACATGCTGTGCTTTATCTTATCTTCTTTTCACACACACACTCCTTTATTATTCTCTTGTCCATGAGAAATGTATTTGGTTTCCATGTATACAGCTTCATTTTTTAGGCTAAGGAAACAGAAATGAAATAAAGCACTCTCCGTAAGATGTGTGCAGCACTTCCATGGCTAACAAGACGCTCCCAGAACAGGACAGTTGCTCTGGTATATCAAACACCTTGGCCTGATGGTTTCAAGCTACTTCTATTCAGAACATAGTCTAGTTGGTATTATACCCGACCAGCGTATAAAAGATGATGCCATGCTCTGCTTTGAGAGCTATAATCTTCATTCCCCACTGTCCATGACGTAATCCTTAATTACAGCCACCTTGGAGCGCACTGAAATGCCAGTTCAGGTCTCTCCACACTACTCTTCAGTGGCAGGAGGATAAGCCTTACCCCTCCCTCTGTCAGCGGTTTAATAAACTCCTCATTCCTCCTAGTATGGGGTGTGAATAGCATGTCTTGCCCCTAGAAGGGCTGGAGATGATGGGGTTAAACCTGCATATACACAACTTCTCCTTAATATTTTTATGACATTTTTTCTCCTCACCTTTTTTAGTCACAGGTGTTTTTGCTGCAAGTCTTATTTCTAAAGCAGATACAGGTAAGTCACACTCCTGTGGAGTATGTCCACAAAAGACCAGTTGCTTTGGGTTTTTTTTAAAGCAAGCCATCTAAAGCTACAAGGCATACTCCTGTAAGAACATCATCTTCCATTCACTCCCTCCTCCCAGCAAAGCTGTTCCTGTTGCTAACACGGAGCTCCCCTGCCTTCCTGTGGCTGACACACTTACTTACTCAAAAGCCAGAGCTTTGCAGCTTGTGGTAGGATTTCCTACAGTTGAGTCTCTCCTTCCTCCTGCCTATAACTCTTAGCAGCCTTACCCTAGCAGCTAAATCCCAGTCCCACCCTGCTCCCCCTCCCCACATTTATTATAATAGTCCTGCAGTACCAGCCATGTCCAGGACGACTTTGAATCCAAGATAGTCTCCACTATCATTAACTCAAGTTTTCATGCAGCCTTGTCCTTTCTGTATCTATCAGCTGGTCTGTTTCAAATCTCCCACCTCCAAACTTGTAAAGCTGCTTCTCAGCTCCGCTTCTGTCTGCAACTGTAACACCACAGACTTGGGAAACGTGGTTGGTCTATTGGCTAAGACATAGCAAGTAGTTTAAGTATCACGTAAGGAGAGCACCATTTCTGCATGGCAAAGACATAAGAAAAAGGAAGTAACATTTTCGTTGCATCCATTTCATACAGCCCTCTCTTTTTGTAAAGGATAAAAGTAGGAAAGGGAAGGAACTTTGTTAAAAGTACAAAGCCCTCACACAAAGCGCTGCAGCAAGTGACAAGTGCTAAAAGCAACTCCCCCAGAAAGCTGTCAGAGCACACTGCTCCCCATACCAGCTTCAGGGCCAGGCTACCACAGCTAAGACATCAGTAGTTGGGACAGGGAAATACAAAAGAAAATATATTATAGTGGTTTTTTTAGTCTCCAGCTCAAGCTGCCAGGCACAAGTTACCGTTATACCCAGAAGCAGTGCTTTTGTTATACACAGAAGCACGTATTACCAGGGTATATGCAGCAGGACCTGCAAAGCCCAGCTCTGACCCATGTTCTCCCACCAAGCAGCCTCGAGTTGATCCATCACAGGAGGAGGCAGGCAGCCAGATACAGAGATCACACCATTAGTCTGACCACAGTAGAGCTGAGGTCCTAGTACTGCTCAAGACACAGCTGCCAGTAATCCTAGAAGCAGAAATCCCCCTCAGTAATTAAAAGAAATGTAAAATCCCAGTTAAGAGGAGTTAGTTAGTTATGTAAGAGACTGAAACAGCATGAACAAATGCCTTAAGTACTCCATCTCTGTAGAGAAGCGTTTCTAGGGATGCAAGAGCAAGGCCATAACATTCCCGCAGCACAGAGGTCCCTCATGCCTCAAAGTTAATACAGATACAAAGCATGCAAAGCCAGCACCTTAATCACAAGCATGGGATTGCGGCACAAGGTGCAGGGTGACAGATCTCCCACCACCCCTCCGGGGAGTTCCACCAACCCTAGAAACAGAGACAAGCTCAAGTTTCCAACCACTTTACCCACTCTGAAATAAATGCACCCAGTGATCACCATTAGAATTTATTTTTCTTCATAACTCTGCAGTTTTTAAAATTCTACAGTAATGATTAAGTCATAAGCTACTACCTTCTATAAGTGTGGAAACAGGTTTCAAAAAACAAAGACCATGCACTACAAGTGAGGAACAGGCCATTGACTCTTCAGCTGGAATATACAGACATTTTCAATAAATACTGATCACTTTAACACTTAAATGGAATGACATGTTCAGATTTCTACACAGTTCACTACGAAAACAGCATGGCAAGTTACATAAAAGCTTCAACTTTAGGGATCTTTGTTTTTTTAATTAATCTGTTAGAAAAGAGAAACGCAAGAATATTTGAAATGAAGTGTCACCTGGACAACTTCCCCCCCTGCTCCCACTGTTGGTAAGTTCCTGTGATCAAGGTAATTCCATGAGAGCTGGCAGTAAGTTAAAATATATATAAAAGAATCCCACATACCACTTTCAGGACTTGTTACAGGCATATCTTAATGAATTTGGAATGGGTTTCAAAAACTGCATCTTGACATTTATTGCTTTTACTTGTAAACCTGAAATCCAGTTTATTCCTTTGAAGAGTGTCAGAAGTACAGAGTCAGTGAGATGCATGTTTTACTTACATCTTTGCATTCTGGTTAAGAAGGAAAAAGATGACCCACGTTCAAGAACACACATACACCTCCACCTACAAAACAGCCTATACACACTAAAGCAGAACAAGGTAAGTCCTAAAGTAGCAGTATTTAGAAACATCAATAGGGTAGAAACCTAGCTCATCCAACATATCTGAAAACTTTTTTCCTCCCATGCTTGGCCATAGTTTAGCTATGTTACATGAGGAAGTTCTGGCTCTCCTGCAGAGAAAAGCAGTTTCTGTGGATCAAGATTTCAGAGAGACCAAAGGTGCGTTTTACTGCAACTGACACTGGAGGCACAGTGCCATATATATTCTTCATGCTTAGATCTATTTAGACTGTTTCCCGCTGCTAAAGGGGGAATGTGAGGAGAGGACAGGAACCCATATTCGTTACAAGTACTGCACAGTTTTACCACTTGCCAGTTAAGCTAGCAACGTGGTCTCAATACTGACGACTCAAGTGAGGGATTTGAAGGATGCGAGACATACCTACTTTGGATACCTTCCAGCTCACTTTGAACATTGCCAGCCTGCTGCCCAGTGTAAACTGGCTAAACTGCCATCTTGTAGAACTGAGATGAAAGGGGTTTCACTCCTACTAATAGACAAGTTTGCTACAAGACAGTTTGAGAGACTGCATTCCATAGGTTTCCATCTCTTCCTGCTCTATCCCCCAGAAAAAGAGACAAGCACATTTAAGTTAGCGTGTATTTGTGTAAACACCAGAACATTTTGATATACAAGAGAAAAAAGTTGCTGCTCTTATGTTCTTCGAGGAGCCCTGAAGACCTTGGAATACCTGTATTCTGCAACTGTTGATCTGTACCACGTGCATTTACTGTTTTGTACACAAACTGAAAGCAAGCTTGAACAATAGTAAATAGCAACTACACTCTGCAACAGGTAAAAATGCCACATTGCAGCTGCTTACTCCTTCACTTTAGATATGTAGTCAGCCAGTTTGTTGATACTATCCTCTTGCTGTTCTAGAGCATCCAGTATGATGCCCATTGGGGTCTTCTTCAAGCCTATCCCTTCCATCTTGTTCTCCAGCTTGTTCTTTATGTTCCGGAGCCTCAGAGAAGCGTGGACAAACATCACTGCATGACAGAAACACACTGATTAATTGTTAATGACCAAGGAATGCACAGCTCTTGCAGCATTCACCTTAAGACACACTCCAACACCATGACATCACTGGAAGAAGATGAAGTCTCAATGACCACTTAAGGAACTGCAGGTATGCATTTAATAATAATGCTAAAGATGGCTTGTACTGCTTTGTGTGTCCCCTCCCCCCAATTTTGTTTTGGGATCATTTAGAGATAGTAAAGGCAACAGCCAATTTAGACTCTGCAAACTTATTTGAGAAAGCTCAAGCCACATGCCCCTAGACTCCAGAGAAGAGGAAAAATACTTACAGAGGAGAGGAAGTGTGATTCCAAACATGAACACCATGACATCTCCCAGATAGGAGATCAAGAAGTAGCTAGACAGCATGATGACCACTACAAATGTGGTAGGGTACTGCTTCTTCAGCCTGCGGAGTATATCCCTGTTGTGCGCTACCCACACAAACCCCATGAACACCAGCACCACCACAGTACCACCAATAAGCATATTCAGGGGACTCAGAAATCTGGAGAGAAGAAAAAGAAAAAACAAGAAAGTGTTGGATTTCAGAGCCTTCATGACTTTTGTCCATGTAGCAAACATCTAGCTCACTGGTAACTTGTTATGAGGGAGGTAAGGCATTAAGAAGTCAGTTGTTGATGTCAAGACCTTTATCAACCTCTGATTTTGAGGCAGAAGCTAAATAAAGCAACAAGTGCAACTGAACAAGCAACCCTTAGCAGTAAATTTAGACAGTCTTTGTCTTCATGTTTTCTTCCTGAGCATAGCTCAGGATAATGAGAGTTTCTGCAGCACCTCATGATAGAAGCGCTTATCAGCAGGACCCCTCCCACCTATGCAAGCAACACATTCACTTGATATCAGACCCAGAATTAGCAAATCCCAAGACCAGACGCAGCCAACAACCAGCTGCCCAAGGGACTGATCTTTTCCCCTACACATGACCAAAACCGGGCTCAGTCCAGCCCTTCAGATGAACTAGCTTTTTGTATTATCTTGTCTAAGTTTGCAAAATGGGAAAGGTAGGGGAAAGTCAAGTAAAGGAAGTTATTTCACTATTTCTTATTTCCGAATAAACCTTCTTATTGGTTTACACCCAAACAAAATAATTTCATGAACCTGCAGAAGGAGCTTACCACCATCAGCACAACAGATGGAAGCCTAGTACCAAGCATGCATGCTTGAGAGTCAGAAGGAACTGGAGTATGGGATAATTCTTGCACGAAGAAGAGCCAGGCCTGGCAAGAGAGTCACTGCTGAGGTTTGTGTTCTATTATTATGGGAGTTACCAAGCACACCAAGCCATTGAGTGGATCAGCTTTGGACTATAAACAGCAAGTCCCTTTTTTGGAGCAGGGCAAAAACATCACCTGCTCAAACCACTTTCCAAAGTATTTAGAAGTCGTTTAGAGTCAAGCTTTCAGCAATGACTTTGCTTAGATTGTTTCTGTACTCACACAAAGTCCAGACTCTATTATATTTCACTTTATACAGTAATAAGTTATATTATTTCATGTACATTCTGATTTACTTGCTTGTATGTGCACTGATCTAATTATACTGCAGCTGAGGGCTCTGAGCTGCTACAACTATGACAGCAGCGTAACACTGCCCCGATAAAGTCAGATGTAGTCAAGATTTCCTCTTGTAGACTTTGCAGTCAGTCTCACTGTTCCAAAGCTAACAGGCACAATGACTCACCACTCCACCCCACTGCTGAGGGAGATGCTACAGCTTGTGGTCTGTGCTTCATATCCGGCACAGGCAGAAGAAATCTGTTGTACACCAATACTTTACCTGCAGTGCCAGAGAGCATTTTCCTAGAGAAGGAAGAACCCCCAAGACTTACTTCAAAGAATCAAAAGCCAGTCTCTGCTCGAAGTCAGTTGTGCCAACAGGAGACAGGATGACTGGATGGAAAGAGATTAAAATTCAAACCAGTTCCCCACCTGCCTCTGCTACTCATGACGAAAAGCCAACAGGGCTTTTTGGAAGTGGTGATAGGGCAGACTTGCTTGTTGCATCCGAGTCACTCCCTGTAGCTAGCCAGATTATTTTTAGCTCTGAATTGTCAATCTTAAAATTTCCAGGCTGGAAAAAGTGACCAGCATTGCTCTGGAAAGAAATCCGTTTCATCTGTGCTCCTTTGCAGCAGGAGAAGGGGGGTGACTCATGACTGGAGTACACTAGTGCCTGGTTTATATACGTACTACTGGACATATAAGATTGCTAAAGTAGAAGTCACCTCCACATCACAGCTAGCTTACTCAGATAACTCACAGCAACCAATTTTTTGTTCCCAAAAATCTCCAGACAAGATAATCCTGGAAGTAACAAAGGGCTAGGCAGAGCTCCACTCTACGTTTTCCATGTGTCTGGTAAATACTCTCAAAGCTTTATCTTCCCTACCCTTCCCTCTACTCTCATTACAACTTCAGAAACTGGTGGTGAAAAGCAATCCCTCTGTAATTACAAGGAAGAGACCAAAGACGCTCTAGGCTTCTTTCTGGTGTTACACAGGTTCTGTATAACTGACTGGCTGTAAGGGATGTGAAGAAAAAAAAAAAAAAAGAAGAACGCATTCAAGAAATCTCACTTTCATAGGGAAGGTTATTTGAATTACATGCTTTCTGAAGTGGGCTGCATTCCAATGTGTACAAGAAAACAGCGAACATAAGTATCAAATGAAGTCATTCAAAGCCACATGAAAACAGATGGGGATAGCAGTTGCCACGAAAAACTGGTATTCGAGACTTCAATCCAGACTTCAATACTGTTGATTACAGTACTGGATAGGGTGTCATATGCCAAACTCCCCTTTATTGCTTGATTTGCCCACAACGTAGTTTACAGCACTATGTAAGATTCTCCTAGAAATTCATATATAGAAACTTCTCCAGCAATAGCATTTTTCAGGAAGACAAACCTCCATTACCCAGTTTCGCTCAGATGCTCTCAATAACACAATAGCTAAAGACTAAAAAGGAAAAAGCATGGACATTTCCTACAGAACACCAGTGTCTGGGGAAAAGTAAGCTGTAAAACAGCCCTAAAAGTCACCTTATAGTTGAATGACCAACATTGATATTGGCCTTATTTATATACAGATCAGAACACAGTATGCCAAATTCACGGTCAGGCAAGAAGGCTGGAAGTCTTTCAAAGCTAAACAGACAAGGTAAGTGACCAGCCATTAAGTACGTTACAAGATACTTTCTAAATATAATTCCCTTTAGCAGGGATTTATGATACCTCTCAAATACCTAAAAATGTAATGCATAGAACTATTAGCATGGCAATGGTGTGCTAACTTGAGTTTACATTGCTCAGATGACTTGGGGGAAGAAAAATTCTTTTGGGGTTGGAGAAGAAAACCACTAACTTTCACTACCCTGAAAGGAATCAATGTGGCAGGACTAAATAGCATGTGGGGGTGCTGACAGCCCAGAGCTCAGAGCACCCTAGCTGGATGATCTTCTGCATTGCTCTCTGTGGTGGACAAGGTACAATGCTGGCAGAATGCTGTGACCTCCAGTACAGCTGGGACAAGCTGGCAAGGAAAAGCTATCACCCAGATCCAGTTCCAGCAATGCTGCAGGGCAACTTGCAGTTACATTCCCGCTGCCCTTCAGAGACCAGGTTTCCTTCAAGCATCTGCTTTGATACAAAGCGAAGAAATGGGAAAAATAAATAAAATAAGAGAAGCATCCTGCCTGGCCTCAGGCTGCAGGGACACAGGCATTTGTCCTGTACCAAATAGCACCATGGGACACTTTGTATTTGTGGAAGTAGTATCAGAAGACAGAAGAGATGCTAGCAGCTGGGGGTACAGTTGTGCAGGAAGAAGCAATGATAGCAAAGCAGCTACCTCTGGCCCGCAGAAAGAGATTAAGATACCTTTTTTACTGGTTAGATTTCCCACATAGGTGCGGGAAAGCCCAAAGAGCTCTGCTTTCAGTGACTTACCACATCACTTCTTGACAGGTTATTTTGTATCTGCACATTTGTGCACAGCCTTATAGCAGGAGAGGTGAGCAGTTACTTCGAGAATATATGGCTCTAGAATAGGGGAAGAAAAAAAAAAAAAAAAGAGCTAGGCAAGACAAGAAGCCTCCAGTGGCACGAGCCCAGAAATATGGCAGGCCACATAAAAAGCAAAAGCAGGCTCCACCCTTAAATCATCTCCATTTTAGATGACTGAGTGATTATTCAGCAGTCGCTGTCACATCTGTTTCTTTTGCATGTAACTAGGCAAGTGTGAGCACAGGCACCGAGTACGAGACTTCCAGTCATTGAGAACAACATCTTTTTACTTAGAGCAGCTCAGTTAGGTCATTACATCAAATAAGCGTGAAAATTCCCTTTTAGAAGACCTTTTGCTCCATGTTCCAAGTGGTGGGCAGGTAAGAGCAGTTAAATGCTCACTTCCTCATTTGTATTAATTCAAACAACATTAAAGATAAAAGTTCTGCTTCTTCTCTCCCCATACATGTAAAAATATGCATGGCACGTTGTCCCAGGTGATAGCCCTCAGCATCCACAGGTTTAGCAATGCTTCTTTACTTACTGTTGCTCATTTTACATTGCTTTGAGAACAAGAGAGATTCCTTTCTGCAGAATTGCTAGACCTTTATGAAGTTATGTACTAATATTATTGTGCAACATATGTTTTAGGACAATGTGTGTTCCTCACTCATTCTTAATTTTTCATTAGGCATTAGAGAAACTAAGCATTTTGCTGCTCTACAGTGTTTGCCTTGGCAGGGGAATTGTTACAAGCATGTTTGCTAAGGTAATGGTCTGGGGAAGGGGGGAAAAAAAGAAGAAAAAAAGACACATGCTCATTGATTCCTAGGGGTTGTGCAGATGGACGGTAGATGTTTCAGAGAAGGAAGTGGCAATGGGAAGAGACATCAAGCTCCAGGCAAGACATTATGCCAGAAGAGAATGAAGACTCTCTTAGATGCAGCACTCTGAAATCCAGTACACTTTTTAATGTTTTCAGACTTAGAAACTTAATTTTTAGCAAGTACATGGCAACAAAAGCCTAGAAGAAATTACATCAATTTAAGTAGTCAGGTTTGAAGACTGCAAGACAGAGAAGCCTTGTCAGAGTAGGTGAAAGCATAGACAAATGCTACTTATTATCCCGTCTGATTGTTTGAGGGAGAGTTGCAAACTGTTGTGGGAGGCACTAATTTTAATAAATATATGTGCAGCTCTCCCAATGATAGGGCCCTGCCTCAGGGTAAGAACGGGTAGTCCAGCTTCTATACAACTAGGAGAAGGGGCACAATTTGATTTAGTAAAGATCTTGTTAAAAAACAAGATCAGCAGTCAACTGCAACAGAGTTGTGGGAAGGGGGAAATAAAAACAAAAGCACATTAGTCCAGCTTCATCCTTAAAGCAATTTGCAGGGCAGGGAAGGTGGAAGAGACAAGGCTGCTACCACCAGCCTGTATTAGTAGAGTGGCACTAAGTTCAGTGGTTTCAGTTTTTTCTTGGCTGATTTATTGTTGTCTACCTAGAAAGTAAAATTTACATTGTTGCAAAGCACAAGTCATTTACATCTAACAGTAGCTGTCAGAGAAGGCAAATCCCGGGGAAAGGCAGGGAAATGATGCAATAGAGACCATTACAATTCCACTACACTCCCAGTAAGGTTATTCCATTCCTTGCAGAGAGATGGTAGAAGACTGGAGAGGTCAACTTTGTTATACAAGAGGCAGTAAACTGAAGCTGTGACAATAAGCACTGTACTTCCAGTATCAAGAAAGCTCTAGGCTGCAATTTCCACATCAGCCCAGCACCACCACAGCTGTCAAGTACTACAATAGCTGAAAATACCACCTCTGCATTACAAGTCTGTCTATTTAAGTAGATGGTTTAAGAACCATCTAGAGTTGGTCATGGGCTAAGTTTAATTTTGATTACAGGAAGACCACTGCATTAACAGTTTCAATAATCCTACCCCTAGGCCCTGTATACAGCCCTGGAGCTCCTAAAAAGCTATGATTCATCATTTATCACTCAGGGGTTCCTGCTCATTACAGAATTAAGTGCAAGACAACAACTTAGTCATCAATTTAAATTTATCAGGAGAACTTTCTTTACCTTTCTCCTGATACCACAGTCTGGCCAAGCAAAAAATCTTTTAAATAAAAGAAATTGATAGTTTTTCTCTATTGAAGTGTTATCCTGCTTCCTTTGGAGTTCTTCTCCCATCCTCCTTTACTTCAGTGTAAGAAGAATCAGATTTGTCATATACCAAAGGCTTTAAGACATGCAATTAAAAATAAAAAACTGGGGTCAAAATTGCACTCCAGGTGTTCCTCATCCATAAGTTTTCAACTCAGAGAGTTACAACTTGATATTGAAATATTAGAAGCTAATCAAAACTGCAATTCTATCTCCTGTGTCTCTCTTCGTCCCCCATCTCCCACCCCAGCAAAATAGTGGGAAATAAGTGGGACATATATCCCCCTTGATCTGTAGAAGAGAGATCAGAGTTCAAAAGGAAGAAGGAATTTAGGAGACCAAGTAAAAGCTGCTGCCATCCCAGTTTTCCAAACAGAGATATCAAAGCGGTTTACATTCCCCCCTCTCCCCTTCTTAGAGAAGAGAGCTGTCCCTCTGCTTTCCAGGGCCACTGTGATTCACTTACTCCTTTAGAGCTGGCTACAGCATCCCACTGCTAGACAAGTTTACACAAAGGTGGTATAAGAACAGAAAGACCATGCAAGTCTCATTTTAACAGTCTATGGAACTGAGTGCAACCTATCCCCACCAAAATTAAGAAGCCGCCTATGCCACTACGCCAAACCTTTAACCATCATATGCATCAAGAAGAAAAAGCAGGGTTCTCAGTTCCTCCTTTCATAGAGCACCAGCCAAAGCTCGCTGCAACCCAGAGAATCTTCACCAACTTAGACACTGGGTCAACAGTTTCAGAAGGCCTAACAAGATGCAGACTGCTTAACAAAAGAAAATTAAAAAAAAAAAAAAAGGAGGATTTAGGGAAAGAATTTTAAGCCTCTGCAACATACAAGATAAGATACACTTCAGCCAAAACCACTCTGGCCTAGTGGCTGGGCAATTCTCCAATTTAAGCATTTGCACATTGTTTGTTGTGAAGAGTGGAGTATTCCGGTTTCCATATTAAAAGCTTAATCATCAGCCTCTGCTGCATGTCTTACTTAAGAGTTTTTTGACCAAAGACCCTAGAGCAATACTTGAAGAAAAGTCATATAAGCTTTGACTCAAAAGATGATTACAAGGTTACTTGCTCAGTTCTCTTCAGGAAAGGTGGGCCTGACAGAACATCATACCAGCAGACGGTCCTGCCTCAAATGTCTCAATCCTGCCCACTAAAATGAAACAAAGGAGTACCTTATCTATTTCATATTAAAGGTTTTTCAGTATGAGCTAGCTCAGAAATAAGAAAGACTTGCTCTGTCGCCTGGACAGAAGCTTAGGACTATAACAGACAGCAGAATTCACCTCTATACTTTTACATTTTTTTAAATTCAAAGTGAAGCTTATCTCAGCTTGAGCAGTCATACTGGACAGATTTCACGATGAAGCACAGATCACCACACAGGATGCAGCTCAGTTTTTCAGAGAGCAGCAAGATCCGGCACACAAGCCCATTACTGCTTTCTGCCAAGCGCTCGGTGCCCCATGGCAAGCTGAGTGCCCAGAGCCCCCCCTTGGGCAAAGGTGCTCGAGGAGCAGTAGTCCATGGGAGAGGAAAATGAGAGGGAGTCCTCTGTTAGACCCCCACCAATAAGTAAAAAAATCCCCAATCCTACTCTTAACCTAACAAGCCTCGCTCTCCACAAGGGAGACTGCAACCAGGCCTTAATTTTTTAAGAGACACCAGCGACATCCCCGCCGGCAGCGTCGCGCCCGGGCCCTTTCCCGTGGCACCGGGCCGAGGCGCAGCGCCGCCCGCCCAGGGAACGGGGCCCGCCGCCACCCGGAGCCCCCCGCCGCCTCCCGGAGCCGGCGGGAGGGCGAGGCCCGCGCACTGACCCCACGATGGAGACGACGGCGGCAGCCACCATCAGGTAGTTGGTCTGGTAGTAGAGCAGGTTGCTGACCACCCGGTTGTTCCATTTCGAGATGTCCTTGACGTCGGGCCGGGCAAAGCGATCCGAACCGGGGAAGAAATCGTCCCAGGCCCGCAGCGGCGCCACCTGCACCTCCATGGCTGCCGCTGCCGCCCCCACCCTGCCGCCGCGCAGGCCTAAGAGCGCCGCGGCACCGCCCCGGGGCGGCTCCTGGCTCCACCGCCGGCCGGCCCCACCGCCCGCCGGCCCCGGACGCTTCTCGACGCGGGGAGTAAACGCTGCCGAAGCAGTGAAGGAACGAGCAGCAGGACGAGCCGCAGCCGTCTGGCCCACCGCGCCGCCCTCCACACGCCCACGAAAGGCAGCCGGCAGGGGCGTAGCGCTGCCGCTGCTGCCAGCGGTGGCTGTGTAGTCATTGTTTCTTCAGCGAAAGATGATGTATGTTTAATATTCGCATGGCAAATCCAGTTCGTGTCCTCTGTGAAACAGGGAGTCGGGGGCCGAGCGCGGAGGGGGCCACAAAGTGGCTGCCCCAGCCAAGCAGGCACCAGGGGGATGTCAAGCCATGTCAGGGAGGCCTTGATAGTGGGGTGGCCATGCCCCAGACACTCCAGCTTCAGTGGGGAAGGCTGGTGTCAGCAGCCACAGTGGTGCGAGCCCCTGCAGCTCGAGCAAGAACAGTTGCCCTTCCAGTGCTTTCATGCCTCATCCCCTGTGGCTCGAGTGCATGCCATCCGTGAGTATGTCACACCATGCCCCAGGCCTGCCATGCCCCTGTGCTGGGTAACAAAGTCCTACTCAAAATGGAGGCCAATGGTAAACTCAATGCGACCACAGTACTGGAGGTTGGCAGCGGTTTCTCACAGCTTCACCCGCAAAGGACTTAGATCCCTAAAGTTTAGGAGTCTGAGGCCTGAAGTGCAACCCTCGTACACCCTGCTCGCCTGCTTCCTGCCCTGTGCTTAGCTGCTGTTCCTTGTGTTAGCTTTGGAGCGTGACGGCTCCTGTGTGTAGAAGCTGGTTTATGTGTAGTCCTGGGATGGCCCGTGGGCACGACCAGGCCAGTCATTGCACCAGGGTGTGGTGATAAGACAAAAAACATTTGAGAGCCCAGCTCAGGTGGAGTTGGCACCTGGCTGGCAGGCAGCGACCAGCCTGAGGGTAATCCCACCTCCACGTTTTGTCTCTTGTTCATCCCGCAGGCTTTAAAGCGCCGCGATCACCACATGCCTTGTCCCCGAGGTTGCCGTCCGAGGCTCCCGGGAAGCATCAGGGAGGGGCCGCAGGGAGAGCCCTCGGCTATCCGGGGTCAGGCGCTTCGGGGCGAGGAAGGGAGGCGGCGCCCGGCCCCCGGCCCCCCACTTGGGACTGCATGAGAGCGCTCCGGCCCGGGCGGGGAGTCGGCTGTGGCTACCGGTCTCTACCCAAGGGCCCGGGGGGGAGCGGTGGGGGGCCGGGGGGGGGGGGGGTCCCCGCCTTGTTGCCATGGTGATTAGCGCCTCGGGCGACTCGCCTGGCGGGCGGTCTATCCGCCCCCGCCCCAACTCTATAGACCTGCAACCGTGGCGGCGCTCTGGCAAAGCACCGCCTATAGAGGCGCCGTGGGGCATTGTGGGAAGCAGAGGGAAATATGGCGGATGGTGAGGAACCGTAAGTGCCCTGTATGTGTGTGCTCGGCCGCCCCTTGCCCTGCTTCCCCGGGGACGGGTGGGCCCCGGGGTCCCCTCTCCCTCCTCCCTGGTCTCTGTAGCGCGATACTGACCCTTCTTTTATTCTCTCTCTTTTAGGGAGAAGAAAAGAAGGAGGCTAGAGGAGCTGCTGGCGGATGGGTTAGTGCGGGGCTGCCGGCGAGCGGGCTCCCGGCCCGGGGCAGGGGCAGGCAGCGCTTGCTGAGGGGCGGCTGGTAGGTCAGGGCGAGCCGCAGCCCCGCAGGAGAGGTGTGGGCTGGGAGGAGGCTGCGGGTTAGCTCAGGGCTGCGGGTTAGCTTAGGGCTGCGGGGCCCGCTGGAGAGGCGCTGGTGGTGGCGACCGTGCGTGAGCAGCCCGGGGCCCGGCGGGCGGAGAGGGGTGGAGGTGACACAGTCTAGGGCCGAGGCGGGAGGATGGAGCCGGAGGAAGGAGGTTAAGTGGGTCAGTGTGAGGAGGGAAGAGCGACAGGGCGCTTGAATAGCAAGGACTGGGGAAGAGGAATCTCCTGGGGAGAGGACCAAGGGGCTCACCCGGAGTGGGGACGGGAATTGCGGGCTTGGAGCTTGGCATGAGTAAAGGCTGGTGTGCTGGAGAGCTTTGTGACAGCAGTGGAAAAAGCTGTATTGTCGGTCAAGGACCTGGGGAGGGTCTCTAGGCTAGAAGCAGGTGCCTAAATTTTGGCTGAAAATTAAAAATTCAGGCTACAGGACAGTTGCCTCTGCTTATTAAAACCCTAAATTCTATGCATCTATCTTAATGGCCTTGAAAACTAATGCTCAGAAACCTTTAACCTCATCTGCTTCCATCCCCTAACTATTCCCTTCCATCTGCTTGTGGCCCTCTTCCCAAAGATCATAAAATGGACCTGCCTGCCTGAGTGGTGGACTCACAGGCAGTGTCTGTGTGTCTTGGGGTGAGGGTCACAAAAATTCTTGGGCATGTTGGATTGGGGGAATGCATGCCAAGTCCCTCAAAAGCATGGAGCTTTGGAAATGTGAAGGTGGCAGGGAGAAGTCTGGTCATAAAGCAACATAAGGACTGTGGTGCTCTGATATTTTAAACAAAATCTAAAATTAAAATAATTTGATTAAATAAATAAGAATTTTGTTGAACTGTAATAATACAGATACCTACTAGTGCTGTAACAATGCAAAAATAAACACCTTAAAAAAACCTGTCTCTAAAATTAAACCTAAAATCTCGGGTTGAGTAATTGATGTTTTTCAGATCTCCACAATGTCCAGCCCTGTAAAAACCAAACTGTAGTATAATCGCAAAAGTGAAAGTAGATCTTAACCATTTTAGCACTTATAAAGGAAAATACACATCTAAACAGAAAAGGAGTTTAATGGCTGCCTAGTAGCTGTTTATATGGACTGTATAAAAGGATTAAAAAAAAAAACTTCTTAATGTCACCAAGCATAGCTTCTGCACTTGTTTCCAGAAAAGTTAAAAATTGTAATGTAATCTGTAGAAACAATTACTGTGATGTTTATTGAACCGTTTTATTTGCTTAAATCTCTGTTTAATGCACATCCTGAAAACTGGTATACAACAGATGAGTCCAGGGCTCAGCGGAGGGAGTGTTATATTTATTCACACCTTCCTAAAAATTAATTTTTGATGTAAAGTGTGAAAACTGGGAGAGATACAAAAGTGCAAGTCAGAAGTCAAAAGATAAGTTTTTCCCTGTTAGTGGAAATCTTTTGCAAAATTAATTGCCTGTAAGTTAAAGTTACTACAGAAATACTGTGTTCTCCATCTGCTGAATTCTGTGAGGATAAAGGCATTTGCTGTTGATGTTTTCACTACATTGTCCTTTTATTTTGACATGAGTCACCAGGAAGTAATAATAAATTCTCAACATTACCCAACAGTTATTGCAAGCGTTCTTCATATTACTTCACAGTAGGAAGCAAATAATGCTCCTCTCAGATGATTACACAACCTTTCATACTCAGGATTGGCAAAGCTCTTTTATGATGAGCTGTTTTGTATTAATGTAGAACATAATCGGTCCTATATATTGAGTGGAGCTCCTAGTTGAAAAGGGACGTGTGCTTCATTAAGGAAGGGCTTGTTCTGTGTAGGTGATGATCTTACATTAGAAAATTACTTGAAAACTGGTTTTGAACTATTCCAGTAAGTCTCTTAACGGTTTAAATTTATACTTATGTACTACTAAAAGTGACCTGCAAAAGCAGAAAAAGGGTAGTGGAGTATTTGATGTAAAATTCTTTCTTAAAAATTTAAAAGAAGATAACTGCAAACATTCCTTTTTTCAAATGAGACTGCTACTGCTGACAGACTCAGAGGACTGAAAATTGAAGCTGTTCTAAATTATATAGTACCAATTGAGGGTGAAGAGCATTCAAGATATGTAATTTTTTTTTAACACTTGTTTTAAATAAACTACTATGAAGATTCAGAGGAGACAATGTTGGTACATGTTACTGTTACTTATTCAGTGCCTTACAGTTGCAGTTACATACTGATAATTCTAAGTATGATTTATGAACTTAAAAAGTCTATCAAAAAAAGGATACAATGCTTGACTCAAAAAGAAACACCATCACCCTCAAAATCTAGAGGGGCAGCCTCTTTTTCTGTGTCCTCTTTAAATATGAGGGAAAGAAAAGCAAAAAGGCTAGACCCTTTTTTTACTGCAGGTCAACTTTTACTAGTAACAGCTAAAACAGTGAGATTTACTGAAATGCCTGGATTTTTTCCCCCTCTATGCATATTTGTATTATTGCTTTCAAGTTCAACACATAAAACCCACTCATGCAAATGTTCATGCGTATAACTTACATGCACAAAGAATATGCAGATGCATTTGTATGAATGGTCAATAACTTAGGTATTTTTAAGATATATATAAAAAAAACATTTTGGAGGTGTGGCTTTTTCTCTATGATTTTGCAGCTGAATTTACTGTGTTCTGTGCAGAATGGCTGTTGATGGTGGGTGTGGGGACACTGGAGACTGGGAAGGTCGCTGGAACCATGTAAAGAAGTTCCTCGAGCGATCTGGACCATTCACACATCCTGATTTCGAGCCAGGCACTCAAGTGAGAAACACTTACTTTAAATAAAAAAATTTGTAGTGTGTGTTGTAAACAATTTCATTAATTGACTACCAGCAGTGTACGAATACTAAAACTGCATGAAAAGCTTATATTTTAATCACTTGAACATTATGATTCTAGAAGAACATATTGTATTATTTTTATAAGCTTGTATTTCTAAATTGTACACTGTCAACTACAAGCTTGCTTTCATCATATATATAAATATATAAGAACATATGAATTATGCTCTGTCTGTGAGCTCCACATGAAAAATAGCAGCATTTGTCTCTCCATTTTTAAGTAATGAGATACAATAAGGATTTTTTTGTACTTAAAGAAGGAATTAAGGTTAATCTGAGTACTTAAAAAATTGGGAAGAATGTTTAGTAAGGAAAAGCAAAATTTAGACTTTTAATTATTTCTTCTGTTTTCCTTTTTTGGTACATTTTGTTTCAGAGCTTACAGTTGAATGTATTTTACTGTTACCTTTTTAATGTACTGTTCCATTATATACTAGTTTGAGGCTGGAGTCTAGCAGAACAGTTCACAGAAAGCAGTTATATAGTTCAAAAAATTCAATTCTTTTTGGCCAGCAATATCTGTCTGTCTGTATTTATTTTGTATTATATATCAGTAAATTATTTGGAGGAAGAAAACACTATGCCCTTAAACTGAATAATCATAAAGGTGGGCCTTGGTTTTTTCATGGTCAAAATTAACATAGAGTACTGATATCAACAAAGGCCTTGTTTTTCTGTAAGTTGGGATATAGGAACTGCATGAACTCAACAACCAATTAAAGTCCAATGTGTAATTACTCCTGCAAGCACAAACTGTTTTATTGATCTAAGTTGTTTTATGCAAAACTTATTTGCCACTGAAAATTTACACATTTATAAGGGTTATGAAGGAAAGGACAAATTATACTTTTTCCTATTTAGTGTATTAATTTTTTGTTTTATATTTTCCGCAGGCTCTTGAGTTTTTGTTAAGCACATGTAAAGTACTAGTTATTGGAGCAGGAGGATTAGGATGCGAACTCCTGAAAAACCTGGTAATTACTCAGTTTTCACCCTTTGCTTCTTAGAATTTTCTGTCTTCCCTTGAGGAAATTTTCTTTTCTACTTTGCTAATTTGGCATTTTTTGATGTATATAGCCACTAAATTTCTAAGTTCTAATCAAAATGTATAAAGTACATGACAATACAGACAATAAACTTGAAGAATGCACTTTGTTAATAAGCTTGAAAGCTGGTAGGCTATTATGTTGCATGTTATTTATTTCACTATCTCAAAGCTTGTCATGAGGGACAGCATGATGCTGTTTATGAAGTAGAGAAAAGAGTTCACCTGCAGCCTTAGTTATGGTCTAATCTTGGTAATTTTCCCTAATTACCAGTTCTAGGGAAATGAAGTAAACTAAGAACAAATCATGCTTATAATGATACAAGAAAGTGTTATTTGGAATACAGTGGCTAAAAGGTATCTTTTCAGATGAAAAGCAATACTTTAAACTGTCATGAGTAGCTAGTACAAAGTTTTGTATTAACAGTCAGAGTTGAATTTAATTACAGTTTATTTTACATCTTTGGATTAATTCAAAGGGAGGTTGGAATTTCTGGAATTATTTATGTTCTTTCATAGTCAAATTAGTAGAGCCAGACTTGCTGTGTCTATGGTGACCTTCATGTCTGTGGAATCCATTTGGCCTTCCCAAGTAGTGGCTGTCAGGTTTTCCAGTTCCTCAAGATCAGTAAATCAGAGGTTGTCTTCAGAGCCTGAACACTCCCTCAGAGTGGCATCTGTATTGCTGAATTCAGCCTATGTAGTGGCAGCTTTATTGAGTCAGACCAACATGCAGTATCCTGTATGGGAATGCCTAAGGAGGAATACGTAGTAGTGTAAGAACAGAGAAGGACTATTGCAGTACCTCCCTGGTGTACATTACCAGAAGGCATTCTGTAGTTTTCTTGATACGGTGTTAGTTTACAATGGATTCTCTCACTATATGTTCTGAGAAGCAATTTTTAAGTGTTTAAAATGCAGTCACGGGATCATGTGCTGTCAGACATTTACCCAATAAATGTGTATGAATGTAATTATCCTATAATTGAGGTGCTGGAGCGTGTCCAGAGAAGGGCAACGAAGCTGGTGAGGGGTCTAGAGCACAAGTCTGATGAGGAGCATCTGAGGGAACTGGGGTTGTTCGATCTGGAGAAGAGGAGCCTGATGGGAGACCTTTTTGCTCTCTACAACTACCTGAAAGGGGATTGTGGCGACGAGGGCACTGGTCTCTTCTCCCAAGTAATCAGTGATAGGATGAGAGGAAATGGCCTCAAGTTGCGCCGGGGAGGTTTAGATTGGAGAGGGGTGAGAGGGTGGTCAAGCGTTGGAACAGGCTGCCCAGGGAGGTGGTGGAGTTGCCATCTCTGGACGTGTTCAAAAAATGTGTGGATGTGGCGCTTCAGGACATGGTTTAGGCAACATGGTGGCGCTGGATTAATGGTTGGACTTGATGATCTTGAAGGTCCTTTCCAACCTTAGTGATTCTGTGTGTGATTCTGTGTGTATAATGTGTTTTTTATCCTCACAGATGCACATATTTGCCGTAGTGTATCACTCTTACCATGCTGACTTTGATAGTTTAGAATAATACTGTACCTCTCCATACTTCTATCTAATAATAGAATTTCTGTCCTTGCGGATTCCATGGAAAATGTGTGGATTGATATAATAACTTATGGAATAACTTACTGCCTTCATTTATACCAACACTTAGCATTACTGTACTGTAGAATTTTTGTACTGCTATTTCAGTATTTCAACAGATTACCTCCAAGCTTGAGATGCTTAGTAATAGCCTCATTTAAAAGCCAGGCATTCCAGGACAATTAACTTAGGGGTTGTACACTTCCAGCACTTATGTATACAAGAGTATACTCCTGTTCTGGTTGCTGGTTTGTTACTGCAATGCTTAAACAGGATTTTACTTGAAGAGACTATGACAGCTCCAAGGCAGGCTTTTTTTTTTTTTTTTTCCCCCTTGGGGATTTTAGTGCTGGTGAATTTAACCTCTGCCCAGAGCTACTGTTTTATGGGTTTATTGGGACATAACAAATTCAATCTGTAGATAGCTTGTTGAGAGGGAGGATTTGTATGGGATAAGAGACTTCATAAATCTGCTGTGTGCATTCAGTTCCCGTATCTTCCGAAAGGTTTTAAGTTGTCATGATTTATTGTTTTCAGAAAGATAAGCACATAAATAAATCTAGATTCTGTTCACATGTATTCATGTCTTTGGGACAATGAATATAGATTCGATAAAGGCTCCAGTCTTTATGTTCTTGATGTCCCAGGCTCGCGCTTTTCTTTAGCAGGCTCTCCTAGTCTGCTTTGATAATATTGAACAAAAGCTGAACATTTATCAATGAAGCAAAATGATTGTTCAGCACCAAAGGGTATCCAGTCTGACATGCAGAAATTCTTGCTGCTTTTCTTACAGAAATTAATTTCTGTTCTGAAAAACTTTAGTCTAGTTGCTCATTTGTTTAATCAGTTTCCCAATACAGCATTTCAAATACTTACTAAACATGGGATGGCTCTGTTTATCCAGAAAATGTAAAATTAAAAGTTTGAATGTCTTCATATATAACAAGGTTGAGTCTTAAAGGAAAAAAGGTAGGGAATGGGACTCAGTTTTTCAGGAGGTCCCTTTAGAACACCACAACACATTTCCTTTCTCTAAAACCAATGTTTTGCAGCATTTTTTACCTTTAACTACAATTCACATTGTTTCTTGTATGTGACGTTACTACTTTATCATATCAGACCCGCAATACAGTTTTAAGACAATTTTACTTTAAATTTATTTGCCAGATCTAGTGATGGGCTGCATGCAAACAGAGATTAGGCAAAACATCAGAGGTTCAGTGTGTTCTTAGATAGCAAGGTGAATTTTTATGTTTGCGTTCTGTTCCAGCATTGAATACAGTGAGGAACGCTGGCTTGTATTGAACTGTGGTTTGAGGGTGGATATGCCAGACTCCTTTATGCCAACTATGAAAATGGTGAATGTTCAAAAACTTAAAATTTTAGAGGACTTAAACTTTGTTTTTCTATTCCTGACAAGCAAGGAAGTGCTTATGGTATTTCTTCAAATTTTGAGGTTTTGATTTACTCCAGTTGTGAGTGAATACTGCAAATTCCCCTTATAGATCAGCCTACTGTTGACTTCCCTGTGTTATGATAAGGTAGGCTAAAACAATGTTGCATTCAGTAGAGCATCATCTTTGACCATTGAAATGTTACTAATTCCATCTGTCTAAATATCAGAATTAGCAACCCAGCAAAGAATGTCCTTTTAACAAAGAACAACCATATACCTGTCTGCACGGAGAATGAAGAGCAAATATGTTTGTTCCTCCAAAGGTTGCTTTTTTGGCATGTGGAATGAATTCTGGAGCACTGTAAGCATTTCATTTCCTATTAAATGAAGTTGACTATCTCTTTTCACAGGCACTGTCTGGCTTTAGACAGATCCATGTTATTGACATGGATACTATAGATGTTTCTAATCTTAACCGTCAGTTTCTGTTTCGGTAAGTGATATTTTCACGATTCAACTTTTGTTTTTTTAAATATACCTAAACAAAATGTGTGAATATGATCAAGATTTTGGTTGAACAAGATGTCATTAAAGATTACTGAATTTTCATACCACAGTAGTACTCATAATTAACTAAATGTTGCTTGTGATTCCTTCTTGTTTTGAGATCTGTGGTGTCATAGTTTGAGCTTGAAGAAAATTAATGTATGTTACTTACCATTCAAATACAGCTGATGAGTAATGGAACAGGTGACACCAAAGAATAATGCACACAGATTGAGTTACCTATTTTTCTGGTACCCTTTTCTTCCAAGAAAAATGAAAAATTGTTGGATTTTTTTGGGGTGCTGATAATTATAGTTACATGGACATACTTAGATGACTCTGGGGCTTTCATGTCTGATGCTTTATAGGGATTCCTTAATATTATCCATAGCAATAAATTGTCCTACAGTAACAATTAGTCATTTAATTCAGTATTATAATGCATAGAGTCTGGAAAGATTGAATCTGCTAAAATAATGTATTTGAAATTGCTTGGGTTTTTCCCCAGATCGAAGGATGTTGGGCGACCAAAAGCAGAAGTTGCAGCAGAATTCCTGAACAACCGCATTCCAAACTGTGCTGTTGTAGCGTATCCTTTTACAGAGAAGTAGTGGCCCCAAAGGCTTCAAAAACCCTAGAAAACTCTGTAGGTGGTAAGACTATCTGAAGTATTTTGCTGACAACCTCTCTTTTTCATACAATAAAGAACAGATTCACTCAGCTGGTGATTGAGAAGTCATTCTCAGTGACATTAGCATACAGGAGGAGAGAAGGCTGAGCTTTAAGAAAGTATTTCATATGTTTCCACTGAGTCTTTTTATTCAAATGCAATATTAAAAATTTTGACTGAGACAGTAGAATTACAGGTTTATTCACCAGTGTTTTGAGTATGTACTGGTAGGAGACATTAGTTTATAAACACAGAGCAGCATTTACTGATACAGGACTTTGTGAGAGCTTCCTAAATAGTTTGCCTGCTGAGCTTTCTCCTGTGTGTGACTATTGCATTATGTGTCTTACTTGTTTTGTCACATGCTACAGCTTCAGCTGTGGAAATTTTGAATCTTTCATTCACTTAGTTTTTTAAAAAGTGACATATAAAATTATAGTAATAAATTACATAATGTTTTGGCTTTAGGTTACCAAATAGAAAATAGTAAACTTAACTACTTTATAAATACATTCCTTTACTGGGCTTACATTCAGATATTTTAAAAAGATTCAAGACATGGATGAAAGCTTCTATCGACGTAAGTGGTATTTGTTTGCCTGCCAAACACCCACTGGTGCTTTAGGGGAACATTGCAGTTGTTGTTGCTCGCTGCTTTTCCTGATAGTTCTATTGCTAATTATTTTAGTCTTCTACAGTATACTGGAAGTAGAAGTAACAAATAGACGAAACCTAAATGCATCTGTCATGTAGGTAATCCAGGGGACATAGTTAAACCACCGTCAGTTCCTGTAGAAAAGTTATGGACAGAATACTTTGCTTGTCTTTAAGAAGTATGGATTAGTATAGATTTTAAGTAACCTTTTTTTCCCCCCCCTAGAGTTTCATATCATTGTTTGTGGGCTGGACTCTATAATTGCAAGAAGATGGATAAATGGCATGCTGGTAAAGTCTTCAATCTTTTAAAAGCCTCGTTATTGCTTGAGTATAGATAACTAAAATTGAACAGATTTGTGTAGAACATGTCATTAAAATGAAGTGAGGGCTGTTGAGACTCACAGCTTTCTGTGTCTGTTTGTTTTCTTTTCTTTTTGTGAACAAGATAAAATGCATGGTCTCTTACCTGCCTTTTTCTTGAGGAGTGTTAGCCAACATTTGTGCAGTGCCCTGCAGGGATAATTTCAAAGTTAGATTACATTGTTGTGGCCTTGTGCAGTCAGCTTTTGAAAATCATAAGAAGGGAAGTTCCACAGCCTCTCTGGATGCTCCCATTGTGAACATTTTTTTTTCATTAGCCAAAGAGTACTTAGTGTGCTGCAATTTGTAGATGTCATCTTTTGGAGCCCTGCCGCTACAAAGTAGTAGAAAGCTAGTCATTGAACTAGGTAGTTTTATCATTGTGAATTTGTTTATAAAATGACCTTGAGTATTTACCAGTACTTAAAAAAAACCAAAAAACAACCCCAAAACAACCAACCAAGAATCAAACCCCCAAATCCTTCAAACCAACTAACCATTTTTCTGGTCTACTATAAGGAAATAATAGCATTTATCAGGGGGGCAAGAGGAGGAGGAGGAGCTGGGAGGTGGAGGTGGTAGATGAAGTCCTGTGCGTGGACAAATAAGTAGCATTTGACATGCTATGTACCCTTAAAATAAACTGTATGTTAAGCATTCAATCTTGTGGTGTACGATTAAGAATAAATTTTTTAGAATTTTTTTTTCTTCCTGCAACTTGTTTAAAAAAATCCAAACCAACAAAATAAACAAAACCCAACAAAACTTCCCACCTTTATTTGTTAGATGTCCTTTTTACATTATGAAGATGGCGTGCTGGATCCAAGTTCCATCATACCTTTAATAGATGGAGGGACAGAAGGTTTTAAAGGAAATGTTCGTGTGATTATTCCTGGTATGACAGCATGTATTGAATGCACGCTTGAGCTTTATCCACCACAGGTAATTGCAACCACTGATACTTCAGTTTTTTAGATTCCTCTGATTTGCTTTCTTTTCCTAGTACTATACATAATAGATTACGTGCTTTCTTCTGCTTTTCTTCCCCTGCCCACACCAGGTCAATTTTCCCATGTGTACTATTGCCTCTATGCCCAGACTGCCAGAGCACTGTATTGAGTTTGTCAGGATATTGCAGTGGCCAAAGGAGCAACCTTTTGGAGGTAATTAATGTATTGTACTGGTGCTAAACTGACATTTCTCATTTTAACTAATTTGTTTTGAATTAGGTATACGCAGCTGCTCTTAATAAAACAATTCTACCTTTTAACATGTGGCTTTTTGTCATACTGACTCTTCAGCCTCCTCTGAGCTGGTGATGAATTTTTCTCTTCTCAGGCTCGCTCTCCAATTCCATATTTGTTCATGTGTTTTCCCTCTCTAATACTGCACAATGTCTTTCCTGACACAAAGTGTAACCTATAACATCTCTATAAATCTATGAAGTTAAGATAGTTTGTATATGGAATGTGTTAGAAATACAATGTTTGCAGAAATGATATTTTGATTATTTAAAAGTGTGAAGTTTTAATAGCTTAATGGGGTATTCATTTTAACCCAAATTAAAACAAGGGGTTTATTTTTTTTTAGACAAAAAGAATGCTGTGTTTCTGAAAAACTATTATAACTGTAATTTCTCTACAAATTCTTAACTTTGCTGTAGAAGGTGTTGCACTGGATGGAGATGACCCTGAGCATATACAGTGGATTTACCAGAAGTCTTTAGAAAGAGCATCACAATTTAATATTAAAGGTGTTACATACAGACTTACCCAAGGTAAGGGTATGGCATTTCACTAAGTTTGTGGCATTTGCAATTAGGCTGGATTGGCATTCTTTGTATTTGCTATGACTAAGCTGGCAGTTCTGCTGAGAAAGAAATAGTTCTTTTCTCCCTTAACATCTTAAAACAGAAATAAGCAGCTTGTTTCCCATGCTAGCACAAATATTTTATGATGAATCAGATGTTTAGGCATTCAGGATGAATCAGAGGAACTTATCTGGGACAAAACTGGACATTCTTTTTGCCATTTTATTTTTAACCTGGAGTAGCTCCACAGTTTACATTACACTGTGACCACTTTTGCTGGGTCAAAGAGTAGGAACAAAAGAAGGTGGTCGCCTCTTTTAGCAACAGCAACACTTTATGCCAGTTGAGGATGGTTAAGACTATAGCATCTGTTCTTTACTGCTGTGTATGCTGCTGTTCATATGCAGTGCAGAATGCGGTCACTCATTCAGTCAGTTAATCAGCATTTTAAACACTAACCAAATAGAAAAGAAATGGAGAATCTCATACTGAATCTCCAGAATTTTGGTAACTTTTATCTATTTGTTGACTTGTAGTACTGGGAATGGATTTGAAATGCTGGGCTTGAAATGCTGCGCTTGAACCTCAGTGTCCGCCTTTCTGTCAAAAAAGGGTGAACTGATTCCATGTGTGTCTTCCTCAGATTCCACCTAGTCTATTGTAGATACTCTTTTTCTTTGCAGCAGTTTATACTGGCTTCTCTAGTAGTATTTTTTTGGTACAGATAAATGTGAACTCCAGTTACAAAATTATGTACATGCAAATGACTGCACAGTTGAAGATGGCTTCATTATAAAGTACATAGCAGAGAGAAGGCAAAGATAGAAGTTCTATGCATGTTTTCTCAGGTATGAATGGATACAAGTCAATAATGAGAAGCCAGAGGAACTTCAGACTACCTAGGAATTTGCTGCCTTTTTGGCAGGCCTGAAAAAAGAGTGAACCTCCTTGTTCCCGATACAAACTTGTATGCATAGCACATCTTGCTTTGTGTCGCTGTATGTACTATGCAGTTTGACTCAATGGGCTTAGTAAGAAGAGTTGGATGAAGATGTCAATGCAGTTGCAGTTGCAGAAGGAATACCAAACCAAACCTCTTTCCTTTATGCATTTCTACAGTTAAACAGGAATAGAACTGAGTTTTAAATTAATTTTCAGTGCTAAATGCAGAATACTTGTTTTTAGAATTTGTTCACTAGTTCTCTTTGTGTGATATTTGTACTTTATTGTTATAGAAATTCCTGGAACGTTTAAACTGCCTTTGGGTACACTCTTCTGTAACTATTCTGGCCAGAAGTTGTCTCAATATAGTTTACTGGAAAAGACGAAGCTGTATATTTTATTTTTACAGGGGTGGTTAAACGAATTATTCCAGCAGTAGCTTCTACAAATGCAGTAATTGCAGGTATGCTAAAAGAACTCATTTCACTTCTGCTTTACAGACTTTAGAGTTTTGTAAGGCAACAGTTTGGAATAGAGAACTTGGGGAGGATAATAGTGATTTTAAATGGGTCTGATGTATTCTTACAGTCTTGTTTCTGATTTCCATAGAGAAACAGCATGTGACTCTATGAATTTTAAGCTCATTTATGACTGTGGGAGTAAGCAAAAGCATTTGAGACCGGAAAAGTAAAAATAGCAATTGGAAAACACAGTATACAAATTTACCATAGTCTCAGATTAGTGCCAAAGCTATGATGTTAATGCATAGAGCTACCAGCTGCCTTCAGATGCTTATTTTTCTCTTTGCAAATTGTTACACTTGATTTTTACTTTTTTTTTTGTCATTTCTTCTTTGGTACAACTCTGTGCACTAATGTCTGCATGTTATGAGCTAGTAAGTGAAGAAATTGTTTTTTTTTTCTCATTCCAGCTGTTTGCACCACTGAAGTTTTTAAAATAGCCACAAGGTATTTTATGTCTTATTAATAACATACATGATTTCCAACATAATGACATGTGTTAATACTAATGTATTTGTCATTATAGTGCATACATTCCTCTTAACAACTACTTGGTGTTTAATGATGCGGATGGATTATACACTTACACATTTGAAGCTGAAAGAAAGGTTAGTGCCATTAAAGGCTTGCAGGGTTGTTTCCTTGATTTAATCACAGAATCACAGGATCATCAAGGTTGGAAAAGACTTTTAAGGTCATCAAGTCCAACCATCAGCCCAACACCACCATGCCCACTAAACCATGTCCTGAAGTGCCACGTCCACATGTTTTTTGAACACTTCCAGTGATGGTGACTCCACCACCTCCCTGGGCAGCCTGTTCCAATGTTTGACCACTTTCTCAGTGAAGATTTTTTTTTTCCTAATACCCAATCTAAACCTCCCCTGGTGCAACTTGAGGCCATTTCCTCTCATCCTGTCCCTAGTTACTTGGGAGAAGAGACCAACACCCACCTCACCACAACCCCCTTTCAGGTATTTGTAGAGAGTGGTAAGGTATCCCCTCAGCCTTCTCTTCTCCAGACTGAACAACCCCAGTTCCCGCAGATGCTCCTCATCAGACTTGTGCTCTAGACCCTTCACCAGCTTCGTTGCCCTTCTCTGGACTCGCTCCATTTATTGAATTTAAGCAGTTCTGTGTATTTCTGAAACTCGGTATTGAATCTCTTGACCCCTAGCACTGAAGAATAATAATAATATTTCTAAAGTTTCAAAAGCAGAAACTACAATGTTACTAATTTGCTACTTCTCCAGAGTATCATTTTCAGCATGTAGGATTTTTTTTTTAAACTAATGTGGTTTCGGGGTCTAATAGTGATGACAGTGGTGGTCTGTCCGTGTAGAGTATCAGGACTGTTTGCCTCTAGATCAACAGATGTTTTATTTGATATCCTGGTAGTGAAATCTTTTATTTTACCCTTCAGTTTACCAAAAACTATTGCATAGTATATGTAATGGCATATTTAATTGTTGCCTGTTTAGCCAAAGTGTCTTAATATTTGGAAAAGTAACTTCTGGTATAGGGAGGTTCTTCAGACAGCTATTTCTGTGGTGTCTGCTGGTGCAACATTGGTATCTCAACTGTTTCTGCTATGCTACCTGCAGAGGAAAACAGTACTTGACTTTGAAAGTGAATCCTGAAGATTTCCCCTGTAATACAGGAAACATGGTTTACAAAATAAGATGCTCAAACTTAAGATGACTTATAAGCAGGTCTTCTCAAAAAGAGGTTGTGACAACAGTTTGAAAGTTTGTAGTATTAAATTTTATGTCAGATGAAAATTGTAGTTCATAAATACTTAGCTGCTCTTGGGAGCCAGTCAAACAATGACAGACTTCATGAAGAATTGAGTTTCGTCAGGAATATTTGCAACAGTATTAATATTTCTGGATCTGAAGCTTAAAAAAAAACCAAACAACAAAACCACACAAATAATTTTGAGATGTTATTAGCAGCATTTTTAAAATCATATTTAACATAACGTGTTCTTGTGCTGCTACTTTGTAGGAGAACTGTCCAGCCTGCAGCCAACTTCCCCAAAACATAGAGATTTCCCCATCAGCTAAATTGCAGGAGATCTTGGATTACTTGACAAATAATGCTTCATTGTAAGTGTGCAACTATTCTGAATTATTTGATTATTTTTGGTAGTTTGGTGTTTCATTTTTACCTGATTGTTTGGGTTTTCTTTAAATGTTTTATATACAGGCAAATGAAATCTCCGGCAATCACAGCAACTATGTATGGGGGAAATAAAACACTTTATTTACAGGTAATCTAAACACACATAATTTTCTTTAATAATCTTAATTTATTTAAATTTACTTTCCTGAATTTGAAAGGAAATGTTTTGGCTGTTTTTTCTTTTTTTTTTTCTGTTGTAGACAGTAGCTTCAATTGAAGAACGAACAAGGCCAAACCTTTCCAAGACACTAAAAGGTATCATGCAGTTGTCATGTGTAGATTTTCAAGATACTCCTCTAAACAGAGTCAATCAGTTTCATCCCTCTGTATGGCATGTTTGGCTTTATTTTGCACTATGCAGTAGAATGTGCTTTATCCTTTTATGTGCAATATACCTTTTTCAACCGGTTGCTCAGGGATGAGCTTTGAATTGTTTAAATGTGAAGTGTGGGCAGATGCAGAGAAAAACTGCAACAAAGCAAGCTGATAACTGATGTAGATTAAACATACTTCAGTAGTGTTTTATGTATTTCTTGACAAGATCTGTTAGTTTCCTGGTTGAATTAGACGAATATTAGTTTAGCCAGTGAGCTGTTTGCAGCTTTATTTCATCGTATTTATCGTTTGTGGGAATGGCATTCATAATTTTTTAATTTAAAAAACCACACACTGCTGTACTTAAACTTTTCTTTCTGTTTCAGAATTGGGGCTTGTGGATGGCCAGGAACTTGCAGTTGCTGATGTTACTACACCACAGACCATGCTGTTCAAGCTTCACTTTACCACTTAATTTATTCATAAGTAAACCGCATATACAAGCGATAGAAATCTGTATCCACCTTGTAAAACATACGTACGCTGTGGGTGTTAAAGCAACCTGAAATGTTCTTTTTAGTACTAGCATTGTTGAAGGTTAGGTAATGCAAATGAATCACCATATTTCAGAATTGTATGTAGAAGCCAATATTTGGTGGATTATATTTGTATAAATGCTTATCAATGTACAGAACTCCGATGTATAGGAATACACTTTTTTCCCTTTTTTTTTTTTGTTGTCAAAATGTTAATGTTAATATACTTTCAGACACATGGAAACTTTACGGTGGCCAAAAGTCTTGTTTTCAACATGTGTGTGCTGCTCACGTCTATGCAATGAGAAGACCCTTTAAAAGGAACTAATTTAAAATCTGGTTTTAAATTGTGGCACTCCTATATACTTGCTTAGTCAGCTTGAAACCAAAAGAGGGCAGTAGATTTAAATGAGCATTTTGATATTGATTTTATCAATTTTATGAAAGGTGTTAAGTATGGAAGAGATTACTTTGTTCATGACAAAATGATAAACTGTACATGAAAATACAGACATGTCAGCTCGCAGTCCCCAAGCAGCCCCTGTGCATGGTATTGCAGGATTATGTTCAAGTATCATTGGTGCTGTTAAGGTATTTATTAATAAAAAAATCATAAAGACACCTTAGTTTGTGGCTTGTCAGTGGACGTTCAAGATTAAAAAACCTACGGCATCATTTAGATGCTGCAGTCAGAGACCTTTCTGTAAGTGGCGCTGGACACCTCAATGTGAATTCTCTGACACACTTGATGTGTATGAACTGTGCTTTGACTTTACCTCCTCCAGCCTTGCACTTGCACTGAAGCGGGGGCACTTCACTGTAGTTTTTAACCAGATAATTTTTAACAGCTTTGCAGCCTTTGGAAGTGTTAAAAGGCCCCACGTAAGCAGTGGGACTTAAAGCAGCCAGCTGAGGTCTAGAAGAGCGTCTATTTAGGGAGCTGCAGGAAGCATTAAGAAGCGGGAACTAAAATTGGCCTTTTACTCTCTAATCAGGAAGAGTTGTCGCAACAGCAGGGGGACAGCCAGGGCCTGCCCTCCCCTACGACGGGTACCGAGGCGGAAGCGGAGCCGCGCTTGCCCCTCCGCCATGACAGGTGCCGAGGCGGAAGTGGGGGCGGGCTCATCCCTCCGCCATGACAGGTGCCGAGGCGGAAGGCCCTGCTCCGCCTCTCGTGACGTCTCAGGGGGCCGGCGGGCGGCTGCGCGCGGGCTTGTTTGCGACGTGGAGCCCGGCGCTGCGCAGGCGCGCGGCCGCCCGCCCCTCCCCGCCGAGCCGAGCCGAGCCGAGCCGAGCCGAGGCCGCCGGCCCCGCCGCCGCTGGAGAGCGGGCTCTGAGGGGGGGGGTCGCTCCCCGCTCGCCTCTGTGCTTGTGGCCCGGTGCCGCCGCCCCCGCGCGGGACCGGGCAACGCGGAGGATGAGCTGGTTCAACGCCTCGCAGCTGTCCAGCTTCGCCAAGCAGGCGCTGTCGCAGGCCCAGAAGTCCATCGACCGGGTGCTGGACATCCAGGCCGAGGAGAGCCCCTGGACCGACGCCGTCATCCCCGACTACGGCGACGGTAAGCGTGGGCGACGGCAAGCGTGGGCGACAGCGGGCGGCCCTCGCCATGCCCCAAGCCCCGCAGTGGGGCGGGCTGAGCCGCCTTGCCTCACGGCCTCCCGCCCGGCCCTTGCAGTGGGGTTGGCAGGGGCGGCACCTTCCCCTCGCCCTCCTTCTCCTCCTCCCGTCGCTCCCCCTTCACCTGGGGCGGGGGTTTACACTTCACAGAATCACAGAAAGGGTTGGAAAAGACTTTTAAGATCATCAAGTCCAACCATCAACCCAATACCACCATGCCCACTAAACCATGTCCTGAAGTGCCATGTCCACACGTTTTTTGAACACCTCTAGTGATGGTGACTCCACCATCTCCCTGGGCAGCCTGTTCCAATGCTTGATGACTCTCTCAGTAAAGAAATTTTTCCTGATGTCCAGTCTAAACTTCCCCTGGCACAACTTGAGGCCGTTTCCTCTCATGCTGTGTCGCTGGTTACTTGGGAGAAGAGACCAACACCCACCTCACCACAACCCCCTTTCAGGTAGTTGTAGGGAGCGATGAGGTCTCCCCTCAGCCTTCTCTTCTCCAGGCTGAACAACCCCGTTTCCTCAGACGTTCCTGGTAAGACTTGTGCATCGGACCCCCTCATCGGCTTCGTTGCCCTTCTCTGGACATGCTCCAGCACCTCAAATGTCCTTCTTGTAGTGAGCGGCCCAAAAGTGAACGCAGTATTCAAGGTGCGGCCTCACCAGTGCCGAGTACAGGAGCACAGTCATTTCCCTACTCCTGCTGGCCACACTAGTGCTGATACAGGCCAGGACACTGTTGGTCTCCTTGGCCACCTGGGCACACTGCCGGCTCATGTTCAGCCGGCTGTCAACCAACACCCCCAGGTCCTTTTCTGCCGGGCAGCTCTCCAGCCACTCGTTCCCAAGCCTGTAGCATTGCATGGGGTTGTGTGAGCCAAGTGCAGGACCCAGCACTTGGCCTTCTCAAATCTTATACAGTTGACCTCAGCCCATCGATCCAGCCTGTCCAGATCCCTCAAGCAGATCAACACTCCTGCCCAGCTTGGTGTCATCTGCAGACTTACTGAGGGATCAACTCAATCCCCTCGTCCAGATCATCGATAAAGATATTAAACAAGACCACTTGTGGAGGTGTAACCAGCCTTCCCTGTCTAAAGCCTATTCTGCAAGGCTTGTGGTACTTCTTGTTCCACCCTTGCAGGTGAGGGAGGGATAACACTGACAAAAAAAAGCAGAGAAAGCCTCAGCAGCACACACAATACCTGCTTTTCATCACCGGTGTCGTGCTTTTTTGCACTGCATGTTGTACCCTTGTTTCTCAAGGCGTTGTTTAGAGGGACTAATAGGTGATAAAAACTGCTCTGTTAATAAAAAGGGGGAAATTATGTTCTTTCTGAGGCGTGCATGGGTTTTCTTTTTGTGGCAGGAAGAGCAGAGTAGAAGCTGAAAGTCAGGTCAATGTAAGCCAAGTGATGTTTCCACTCTTTGTGGTGCTAAATTCATAATCCTCCAACATCTGTTGAAAGGAATGTGTTGGTGGAAGAACTGTCACGGTTTGGTTATGAGGAAGTGTCTCCGTTGTACGTGTGCTAATGTAGCACGTGACTGAATGGTCAGTCCTAAATTGCTGCTTGGAAATGAAAGAGGAAAAAGGAGCCCTCACATTAGAAACTTTTTTTCCCCCAAGAATACCTTAAAGATAAGAATGTATAAAGAAAAGGCTGGCAAACTTAAGTCGTATGTGTTTGTAGGAGGAGGAGGTTATTTCCAGGTATAACCACAGCAGAGTTCGATTTCTGAAAATTGAAAGCTGTAACAATTGAAAGTGTTTTCTAGGTTGGTTGCTCAGCAAAGCGTAGGGTCAGTTTTGCATGTCTTCCTCCCTTTGTGGGTTGTCAGTCACTTACATAGTCCAGTGTCATCTTAAATTACAAGAATTGTTTATAGAAGACTGTGTTGTGCTTTGTTGCTTAAAATTGTAGGCTTGTCCAAACTGTTTTTTAATTTAATATCTTAGTATTTATAGTAGTTCTGTAATTCATAAAGAAAGCAGCAAAGATCAGCCTGCACCTGTTTTTCAAGGAAAACATACTTGTTTTTAAAAGTAGTAGAATATTTTCTGAAAGTTATAGTTCACAGGGCTTTTTCTGAAGCTATTGAATCATGGCCAAGGTAGTAATAAATCAGATGTTTGTAATATTTTTGGCAATGAGAGCAGTAATTATCTGAATTTCAGATCCTTAAGCCAATACATATCAACATTTTCTGAATGTGGTTTCTGAAATTAAATATTATAAATTGGGGTTTTTTTTAATAGATCCTGCTGTATAAAGTAAGCTTCTTTTTAGGTAGCCTGAAATAGTTAGGTTATTCAGATTATGTTTGTAGCTACAAAATCAGTTTGGATATTATTTTTGGATTTATCTTTCTTACTTGGGAGGCTACGGAAATTTGATGATGGAATTCTTACTGTCCTTGCTGTTCACAAGTCCTGGGAAAACCCACAAGAAACACAGTAATAGTAACTCACTGTTAACATTGTTTTAGGGCAGCTTCAGAACTAATCAATTCAGTATTTCTCCGCAGAAGAAGAAATCTATCATTTTAGCTGGGCTGCTGACTACGTGTATTGTCAGCTTCAAGCTGTTGCTTGCTGTGTGGGGAAGAATATGAAGCCCATCACAAACTGAAAGGGCAAGAACCTAGAACTAAATTCTACAAATATTTAAAGGCTTTTTCCCTCTGTTTTCTGTAATGGTGTGTGAAGTGTTTGTCTGTGTGCTACTGGCAGATAACTTTTATGACCTAGTAATTGTTTCCTCCTTTGGTAATCTGTATAATTCTCTACTTTTAAACTAGAGTTTTTCAGATTGTTTTGGCTGGTGTTCTCTCACTACAGGAAGCAGGAGGCCACATTCCCTCTCCCTTGTTCCTTTCCCAAAGGAAATGCTTGCTTATTGTGCCCAAATAAGCTTCAGGCTTGTCCTTACAGGTTTCAGAATGCTGCATGGGCTCATTTCCCCTTCCCAGACACTTCTCTCCACCTTCTTTCTGAAATTCTTGCTCTTGGATTTGCTATTATAATTTGTGTATGGTTTCTTTCTGCCTTTGCTTAAGTGACTGTTTAACAGGGAGGGAGTAAGTTGGTTCCATTTAGGTACTCGTACCTTTGCTCCCTTAATTTTCTTTTCCTTTGTCTAAAAATCTGTTCCAAGCTTTATAAGGAAGTAGTAACAAAAATGCTGTTTGTGATCATGTAAAATACTCCCTTTAAGTTATATGATATTGAAAACGTTTTTTCTGAACTGTCATGTCTAAAAAGACAAATACTGGAAATGAATACATTTTAAGTGTTCTTGGCCTTTTTTTGTTTTGTTTTTGTTTTTAGGAACAAATTCTCTCATAAGTGGAGGATGGGATACATCTTCCTGGGGCTTAAGCTCGAATACAGAACCACAGAATCAACCAATATCACCAACAGCAATCACTAAGCCAGTGAGGAGGACGGTAGTAGACGAATCTGAAAACTTCTTCAGTGCCTTTCTCTCCCCGACAGACGTTCAGAGTATTCAGAAAAATCCAGTGGTGTCCAAACCTCCAGCCAAATCACAGCGACCCAAAGAGGAGGTGAAAAGCACTTTAAAGGAGTCTCAACACCCCAGTCAGCTGGAAGTACCAGTGCCAACAGAGGCAGAAGTGAAGGATTCCTCTGTAGCTGTCCCAGTGGAGTTGAAAAACATCGATATTCCCAAGGATAAGTTAGAAGAGAATTCTGTGCTTAAATCTAATGCCAAGCATGAAGAAAGCACAAATGAAGTTACAGACAAAAAGGTGTCTGCTCTAATTTTGGAAGTACCTGAAGATGGTCTTAAGGGAAGATCCAGTGTGGGAGCAGATGGAACAGGAGGTGCACCAGATAGCACTTCCCAGCCTCTTAATGCAGGTACAAAAGACATGGGTTTGGAAACAAAGGAGCGAAAGACTGAGGACAGGCAAAGCAATACACCATCACCTCCAATTAGCACTTTCTCCTCGGGGACATCCACAACTAGTGATATTGAAGTTCTGGACCATGAAAGTGTAATAAGTGAGAGCTCAGTAAGTTCAAGACAAGAAGCTGCAGATTCAAAATCCAGTCTTCATCTAATGCAAACATCATTTCAGCTTTTATCTACATCTGCCTGTGCAGATTATAATCGTTTAGATGACTTTCAAAAAATGACTGAGAGCTGCTGCTCCTCTGATGCTTTTGAAAGAATTGATTCATTTAGTGTACAGTCTCTAGATAGTAGAAGTGTAAGCGAAATAAATTCAGATGATGAGTTATCAGGCAGGGCTTCTGCTTCAGCATCTGTTGCTGTCAGTCCTTCTGTGCCAAAGACAGAAACGGTTGATGCTCTGAAAAATAAATCTGAAAACTTGAATGACGCTCCTGTTTTACACGCTGAGGAAGCTGAGATGGAAGAGAGTGGGAGAAGCGCGACCCCTGTTAATTCTGAGCAGCCAGATGTTTTGGTTGCCACTGTGCAAACTGTGGAAGAACAGATCGTGGAAGAGGAGACTGAGCCACAGCAGGATGCTGTTGAAAAATTGTCAGAAGAGGACACTGAAAAGCAAGAGTTGAAAAAGGTAACTGCAAAATATGTTTTGCAAACACACCTTTTAATTACAAATGAAACTCCTGTCATCTCCTTATAGGTATTAGCAGCTTCATCTTATTTGAATGAATTAATTGATGCTAAACTACCTTACCTTGTAGAAAATTGTCCATGATATTCTGCAGTGGAATAATATTGGTGAAATTTCTGGTCAAATAGTTTTGGGTTTCACCTAATCTGCCTAGATACCTTTATTGTGAATTGTGAGTAGTGCTAGCAAACAGGAAGCCTTGATAGATCAAATGTGTTATTTTAATTCTTTGCTGTAAATTTTTTTCTGTGAAAGGTGGAAGAGATTCCTTGCAGTATTTTGATTTGAATTATGAAACTACAAGCCTTTAGTATTTCAGCAATAATCAAGATAATATTTTGCTAGCATTTTTTTTTCCACAGGCTTACAAACTGTTAGAATTTGATTACATTCCAGGAGCATTATGCATGTTCTTTGAGGATAGCAGTAGTTAGTGTAAATAAGTCCTTTTTACTAGATAAATTAATGTTTGTTTTTAGCAGAAATAATCTTTACTTCTAAAGAGAAGGTACACTAGGGTTTTTAACAAAGAAGATGAGGATAGTTATGGGTAGTGAATAGATTAAAAGAAATTTGTATAGCTAGTTTAGATAGATGGAATGACGAGAAATGTGGTGGAAGTACGATGCTCAAGTGAACGGAAGGCTAAACTAGAGCTTTGAAGCAGTGTGTTTTGTCCAGTTCTGCCGATGTATTGTGTGTACCGTGTTTTCTCCATTTCCTTTGTTGTCTTCCTGTCCTTCTATTCTTGTTTTTAATTTCTGAGCTCCTTTGACATGTGTTTTGCACTGTTCCTTTGCATTTTGCTTTGCTCATAGTCTGTGTGCCTAATATGTCACCTAGATGACCTTGCCCTCTAGGCATGCATGCAATACTGATGCTGTTTCTGGTAGTAGTAAGGAAAAAGCAATTGCCTAGGGGAGTTCATAAAACCCCAGTGTAATCTGTGTTTTAAGGAAAGCATTTTTTTTTGTGTAAATTGTACAGAATGTCAGTGTAAATTCCTTAGGGAACTCCAAAGCCATGGACTGTTATCCATACGTTTTCCAAACTTAAATGGTTAAATGTTACGGGAAATAGTGATAATAGACCACAGCAAATTTTGTCTTTCATTGGCCATATTGAGCTATGTTTAAAGAATCCGTTTCATTTGTGTATTTGCATGTAGGTTTGTGTTATTTCTCTATATTTAGCTTTCCAAAATCTGGTATTAAGAAACTATTTTGATGATGGGAGCTAAGAGCTCTTGATCCTGCCTGAAAGTTTGCTTCCCACATCTGATGCTGTTCCGCTTTATGCTAACGTTTCACAGAAGAGACCTTCCAATGTAAATTATTCTGTGATGCTGTAAAGAGTGGTATAAAGAACACACTGGGTCTCCTAGTGGTTAATGTTAGCTATAGTCTTACAGGCCATCAGCTCTGTTTTAAAACTTTATTTATAAATAAGTATAACTGTTGATGATTTTGTTGAGGAACTTAGCTGAGCCACGTGCTTACTTGGTAGGATTTTTGGTTAAAACTCTAGACAGGTGTCATGTTTAGATATTGCTTAGATCTAAATTAATGTGGCAGAAACATTGTAATCTTCACTGACTTTTACATCAAATTCCTAAAAACATTGATAAGTTCAGGTTTAAATAGTGTTGGGAGGGAATGGTGGGGGGAAAGGGGAAGCCTGCCCCTCTTGTGTTTTAATTGTCCCATTCATCTGATCTTTATCTGTAAAAACATTGTCCAGATGATTGATTCATTAACTGAGAAACTGGAGAAGAGGGAAATACAGTTATTAAGTACTAGTAAAGAAAAGGCACGCCTGGAAGAAGCTTATGATAACCTAAAAGAGTAAGTATGAAAATATCCACGGTAGTGGGTGTAACTGTAACTTTACTGTAATACAATCAGTAGACAATTATCGTAAAACAAGTAGCTTTATAACTAGAACAAAGGTTGCAAGGAATGTGCACTGTTTGGGAAAGGTGGAAATAATGATTGCATGTGCTGTGACGGTATTTTTTTTAAGACACATTTTTTCTTGGGGCCAGAATCTCCTTTCGGAAGAGGCTGGTGAAAGATTTCTCAGTAAGTAAGCAGTAGGAATGACAAACAGGTATTTAGAGTCAGACTTGGTTATCAATAAAGATCTTTGTTATAAGACTGGATTCAGCTATTAAAGGAGACTGAGTTTTCTGATACAGATGGATGAACTTGATTTACTAAGTAATTTGCTGGCTAAAATGTAGGCAGTGAAAGTGTGGTAAAGGGCTGGTTGTAGGGAAAAACCCAAATGTATTATTTAATTCAGTTAAAATTAAAAGATAAAAAAATGAAAAGCTGGATTTACCAGTTCACTGATCAAATATCAAGTTTAAAAATTTACAGGTAATATGTGAAGCTATTACTTAATCACTAAATTGGTCATAACTTAAAAGTACATTTAATCATTTGCCCTGTATATGATACAGACTATGGTTAATCAGCAAGACCTTGATTAAGGGGCAAAACATTTAAGGTAAATGAAGCATTTCATTTTTTTCATGGGTAAATTACTGAATTAATAAAGATCTTTGATTAGTACTTCTAATACGGGTGTGGTTTTTTGGCTTCTGGTTAACATGTATAAAATAAAAAAGAACAAAACACTTTTTAAAAGCATTTAAGACAGCCTGTTGCAAACTGCTTGGAATGTCACATAACCATGCAACTGTTCTGAAATGTTAATTTTAAATGTAGTGAAATGTTTAGAATGAAAGAAGAGAGCAGTAGCCTTTCATCTCTTAAAGAGGAGTTTGCTCAGCGAATTGCGGATGCTGAAAAGAAGCTCCAGCTAGCTTGCAAAGAAAGAGATGCTGCTAAAAAGGTAATTCAGCTTTTTAGTGAAATTAATGGTTATTATTTTAAAAGAAAATTCAGTTTCTTCAGGTAAATTCATAAAAATTAATCTAGGGAAAAGCATGAGACTGACAAGTGCTATCTCATAGTATTAGTAACTAGCATAAGCTGATTCTAGCCTCACTGGCTGCCCCTTGTTTCCTTGTGTTGACTTATGTATTCTTACAGCTGTGTTGTGAGCCAGTTTAGGGAACTCGTTTAAGTTAAAGTTAATCTGGTTTGGGGGAAAAAAAGGGTTTAATGTCTGCTCTCATTTACCTTGTGCCCATATGTGCATTTGCGTTGGTGTGAGGGAGAAGAATGGCCTGAGGATATGGGGAAGTGGTGAAGAATGGGAATGGCCTCTTTAGAGGATTAACTGGTAGGAAAATAAGGGACTAATGGTGGATTGGTTTGGAATGAGCAAAGAAGCCTGCAGTGACAAAGTTTGTGGAGTTTAAACTTTCTTGACCTGGTATCACAGCATTACGTTTCTCTAGCTTATTACTAGTCTGCAACAAGTAAACTCAAATCTGTAACTGGGAAAAAAACTAAAATTCACAATTATTTTGTCACTGTGTCTGTCAATTTGTATTAAGGCAGTAGTAAGTTGAAATAGAAAAATTATCTGATACCTGGAAAGGGAAGGAGGAGTTGGAACAAATTGTGCAGAGAATTTATGGAGTCTCAGTCCCTTGGAGGTTTTTAAAACTTGATGGAATAAGACTCTGAGCAATCTGATTTGATCAGATAATCTTCAGTGTTCCCTTCTTGCAAAGAAAAGCATTTTGAGAGGAAGGGGAGAAGAAAAAGGTGATCGGTGTAACTTACTGTGCATTTTGCCCTAAGTTTATTTTAATAAATGGTCCTAAGTATTTTATCCTATTATTTAGGAAGTAAAGACGGTTAAAGAAGAATTGGCTACTAGACTTAATACCAATGAAACTGCCGAATTACTGAAAGAAAAAGAAGAGCAAATCAAAGGATTAATGGAAGAAGGTGAGAATTCAAAATTTCTTTAATAGTAAAGATTCGTAGAATAATTTGAAATGTACTGCCTTCGCATATGCACCCTCTTTATGTGGGGAAAAAATAGCATCATTTGAAGCGTGTTAGATGTTTCTGAACATTTAAACCATTTAGTTAATAGCAAAGAGCAACAGGAGGGATCAGTCAGATACAGATGGCTGGAGGGATACTTTCTACAGTATGCATTAAAAGGTGCTGTGAGATAAAGCCAGCGTGCAGTACAACACTCCATGTTCCATTCGTCCGAAATCTAACTAGGGCATTGTTCAAGGCATTTCTACAGCATCTCACTTACTACCTTTGAAGTAAAATACAGTTACTATATAAACTAGACATCTTCCTGATATGATGAGCTCGTGCTTTACTTTCAAAACCTTTCACTGCTATCCTATCTCACTATAGTTTAGTGTAGCAAGAATAAGGTAGATGTAAAAGTTAAGAACTTGCATGAAAAAAATGTAGGAGTAAGTATTTCGATACGTATTTCATTTTACTTTCATGGGGCTGAAGAGCAGGGGCAGGTGTGAATAGGGACAGTTCATAGAATAACAGCAATATGCACTAGCTTTATGTAAATTTTCTTCACAGGAGAAAAGCTTTCCAAACAACAGCTGCATAATTCCAACATTATTAAGAAATTAAGAGCCAAGGAGAAAGAGAGAGAAAATATTAACACAAAACAGAACAAAAAGATTAAGGAATTGGAAGAGGAGTTGCAGCATTTAAAACAGGTGAGGTGTTTGTTTTGTTTTGTTTTCTAAAAAAAAGCTTTTTATATTAGCTGCAGATTAACCTTTTGGGAAGACTCCAGATAGACTGATACTTTTTTTCTTTTCTGGGAGACTTCTCTATTTCATATTATTGGAACACTGAGATGTGATTTCTGGGTGTGTTCTTAGAGCAGTTTATAACTGCGGTCAGGTATATCTCTAGCTGTTTGTTTGCACTTGCACTGCTGGTTATCAGGTGTGCTGACCAAATTCAGTTCACTAAATTTCAGTTGGAAAACCTGTACCAGCAAGATTTGGGCAGTTTTTTTGCTTGGCTAGTGATTGAATCAAGACCCTAGAGGCAGCAGACGGAGTACAAGGAAGTATGTGAAACTGTGATGATGAGACCCCTCCTCTGGGGGGGGGCTGGGGGAGCAAAACCTTTATCTTTTGGCAAAGTGTTAGATAGGTTTAGTCATTTTGAGTAAATTTATCCTGAATTGGTTGCCACAGGTTGCCACCATCGTCCTCGGATGGTGTCGTCTACCTCACGTACTGCGATTAGTGCTTCTTATTTGCTTCTTACTTGCACGTTTATAGGTGCTTGATGGCAAGGAAGACCTTGAGAAGCAGCATCGAGACAGCATTAAACAACTGAACGGTGTTGTAGAGCGACAAGAAAAGGATCTTGCAAGACTTCAGGCAGAAGTGGAAGACCTTGAAGAACGGAACAGAAGTGTCCAGGCAGCACTTGACAGTGCATACAAGTAAGCAGATGTTTGTGTGCCTGTCTTCAACCATACATTCAGCTTCTGTGTCTATTTCTTTTGTAATGCTTGTGAAATGTGAATATATAACAAAATTATTTGCAAAGCCACTGTTGGCATTGTATAAAGTGTAAATGCATTGCGCTTCGCCCTGCCCCACACTCCCCCCAGGGAACTTGCAGATCTTCATAAAGCCAATGCTACAAAGGACAGTGAGGCACAAGAAGCAGCGCTAAGTCGAGAAATGAAGGCAAAGGAAGAGCTTGGGTTAGCTCTGGAGAAGGCCCAGGATGAGGCTCGGCAGCAGCAAGAAGCTTTGGCGGTTCAGGTGGGTCTTAAATGCAGTGAATAAAACTTTTTCATGGAACAAATGAATGTACTTAGATGGTGTGTGCATCTGATGTAATGTACCAGATGCAATATAAGGTAGAGCTCATTTTTGTGTACTTAGCAAATACCCAATGGATTTCTTTTCTGTGAACTTGTTCAGTCTTTAGTGGTAGTTGTACTAAGCTTAAAAATACTACTTTTGTTCAAAAATACTACTTTTGTTCAAAAATAATTTTACTTGTCTAAATGAAATTGTAGGCTCCATTTTAAGATTGTAGTGCTCCTACCATGATGCAAAGGTCAAGAAATTTAGTTGGACAAAATTTTTGGTGATAGGTAAATCAGTGTAACTGTTTGTGTGCATGCAAAACGTAAGCCTTTAACTTGTAAACAGACATACCCTATCTAATGCTGTTAAAAATGGTATAGGATTGTAGCAACAAATAGGTGATACGATAACTTTTGGCAAGCGATTAGTGGTGATGTCTTGTTTATTTAGGTAGCAGACCTGAGGCTAGCGCTGCAACGTGCAGAACAGCAGGCAGCAAGAAAAGAAGACTATTTACGCCAGGAAATCGGTGAACTACAACAGGTACTGTACCAAATATATGATGCCAATGTGTATCTGCAAAGAGGGCTTTCAAAAACTGAAAGTAAAATGCTATCATGACATCAATAGCCTGAAAGAGAGGCTTTGTTTTCCTGCTTACCTGCAGTATTTATCCTGTGTAGAATGACAATAAAAAATATTAAAGGAAATGTTTTTTTAATCACATATAGAAAACAAAATTATTATTTTTGTGATGCCTTTTAAATGTAATGCTATCCTTTTAGTATAAGATAAAATGCAGCCATTAAGTTTGTAATTGTCCTCTAAAATTGCTAGCAAATACGTTTTAAATTACTCCTCAGCTGCTTCTTAACAGTATTTTTTTTGTCCTTAAGGTCCAGAAGATAGATAGATTGTTGCTAAAATGTTCCAAGTTATATCCAGAGGGCTCTTGAAATGTAGCATTTCTGGGCTGTTGCTCTATCACCTACTAAAAATGTTAGGCTTCTATCTTGAAATTTCACACTTAGGTGTTTGGACTCACACTAGAATTTTAGAATATAAGGCAACTGCTACATGTTTAGCTGAATTCTGTATTGATCTTTTAATCCATCCTATGATTTGAAATCTTAATTATATTTAATTTGTGATTTCAGAGACTCCAAGAAGCAGAAAGCCGGAACCAAGAACTAAGTGAAAGTGTTACATCTGCTACACGGCCGCTTCTCCGGCAGATAGAAAATCTGCAAGCCACATTGGGAGCACAAACCTCAACATGGGAAAAATTGGAAAAGAACCTTTCTGACAGACTTGGTAAGATGTTTTTAGCTTTTACGGAGCAGTGAGGTTCTTGATGAAGATGTGAGATGGTTGGAGGTAAATGAAAAGGGCTTGACACTTGCCCAAACCGTAGGTGGTAGGTCAGGAGAGATGAGCACAAAATGCTTTTCTGTAAGGAAATGGTATGTGGGGGTATTCCGCCAAGGTTCTTGGACAGATAATTCACTGATTCTCTTAAACACGGTGTAATATAAGATTATAAGATGTAGGTGTTAAGACGTACCTGTCCTTACAGCATCTAAAGGAAGGGTGGACATTGAGACGCTGGAAGTAAGCCAGCATTTTCAGTTGTCAAATGTGGTGCTTAGGTTCTGTATTGTAGAGATTCAAATCATTTGCTTACCTAACTGCATAGGTAATGAGATACATATTTTTTGATACAGTACTAATCTATTTTAAATGAAAAATGCCTTAAATGCCCAAAGGTGGACCCAGAGAAATTACTACTTTTCTGGGGGCATTCTGTAGTTGTATACTGCATTCTGAAAGAGCATGAAGTCTCCTTGTTCTGCATTGCTTTGTTCCTCTAACTGTATGGTGGAAAAGATTTAATTTTCTTTACAACAGAAAATGGTTCTGAATTTTTTTTTTTTTTTTTTAAGAAAAAATAGTTTCATCTAAAAATTCTCAAATTCCATTTTGATGCTTAAATAATGGGCCCATGTTATAGATGTTTCATCAAAAAAGTTAAATTCCCTGTTTTTCTTAATGTTAGGTGAGTCTCAAACTCTTCTAGCAGCAGCTGCTGAGAGAGAACGGGCTGCTACAGAAGAACTTCTTTCTAATAAAATTCAGATGTCTTCTACTGAATCTCAGAATAGTCTTTTAAGGCAAGAAAATACACGTCTTCAGGCTCAGCTAGAAGTGGAGAGAAACAGATTGAAGAAAATGGAAAGTGAAAACAGTAGGTGAGTTGCATTTTTGGTTAACAATGTCTCTTTAAAATTGTGGTGAAATGGAGTAAGCTCTCTCTTGCATAACCGTCTGCAGCAGATCTCTTTGCAAGTGGGAAGACTTGATTCTTTTGAGTGTTGATATGACTATGCAAAATGATGACGGCTATCGCTAAAGTTGCCCAGCTTGTTAAGGATACTTTGTTTCACGCTGAAGATTATCTGAAGTATGTTACTTTCCTAATGTTTTAAAGCCTGGAATCTAAACTAAACACACAATACTTATTTACTGACTTTCTCTACCTCTCTCTTTCCTCAATGCAGGTATGAGGTTGAACTGGAAGAGCTCAAAGATGAGTATGCAAAAACCTTGGAAGATGCAAAGAAAGAAAAGGTATTGCCTACGTCAGCTTTAAGCTATGTTATCACTGAAGTCTGAGCTAGCAGGAGTTTAACAACCTGTATTTATTTTTGTAGACACTGCTAGCTACTCAGTTAGAAATGGAGAAGATGAAAGTTGAACAGGAAAGAAAGAAGGCAATTTTCGTGCAAGAAGCAGCAAAGGAGAAGGTACCAAACTAATATTTCTGTTCAATCTTACTGATACTATCATTATATTAGTAGATATCTAGAACATGAAACCATTGCAAGCAACGAAGTGGACTTAGAGCAGTACAGTATATACTGTTGGCCTAGGCATTAGGGACTTGGCTTTTTCTTTATTGTGGCTGCCTTTTATTTCCGGGGAAATAAGTGCTTGTGTGATACTCACTGAAATGAGCTTTGAGTAGTAGTCTGTTTAACCTGGGAGGAGATAAAATATGGGTAATGATTGTTTTAATCTTCTGATTTTTTTTGAATGCTCTTGGATTCTTTTTCTTCTACTTGTTTTCTTTGCTTAGACTACTAGCATTGCTTCCACTGAATTCCTGTTTTGCGTTTCACGTGACTGTGTGTAATGTACCACATGCTTTCCAGCTAAATCACAAGTCACAGAACAGTCCTGAATAGTCAATAACTTTGTTACTGCTAATTAGCAGTTGGTATTTAAGTAAAACTGTTTCTGTTACTGGTTTCTTACCATCTCCAATTTTAAAATCTAAGTGTTTTACCATTCAGAGGTTAGCTGACTTTCAGATGCTGCCTGTAAAAAGAGGTTAGTCTGTTGGGAAGGTATGTCAGTGAGGTATGAGCATGTGAGAAATCTCAGAATTGAATTCATGTGCTTTATTTAAAAAGAAAGAAGTATTGACATGCATTCTAAAAAGAGACATACTTCTGGGTTTAGGATATTCTTCCTGTGATACATTTGGGCATACAAAACTGCCTCTGAATCTCCTTTGGCTACTTGAAAGAGAAATTCTTTTGGTGTAATTTGCAACTTCTATCTTTGTTTCCTGAAAAATCTGAGGACTTGAACGTAGGCTGGAAGTGTTAGTAGCGCAGTCATTTTAGGGATGGGGGAAGGGGAAAGGTTAATCTGTCACATTATGTTCTATAGCTGGTGGTGGAAAAGGGCAGTCTGTCCTTTACAGAATCTGTCTTTTACCATGTTGTAAACTTTTTTCTCTATCTAATTGGTGTTGGGGGGGGGGGTGTTTGGTTTTTTGTTTGTTTGTTTGTTTGTTTGTTTTGTTTAAGGATCGGAAATCATTTACAGTTGAAACTGTTTCAAGTACCCCAAATGTGTCACGCTCTAGTTCCATAAGTGGAGTTGACATGGCAGGTCTTCAGACATCTTTCCTCTCACAGGTATCATTTATCAGTTACATTGGCTTTTTTTGTTGACAAACTGCTTTATTTCCTCTTCAGGAAGTTTTATTAATGTGGAAAATGACTCGTCGAGGTTATATTTGCCTTAGATGAGGTCGTTCCTATGCAGAAACTTTTCAAACTTGTAAGCAAGATGTCTATCATAGTAAAGCATCTGTAAAAGACAGTGTGAAACTGTCACAGAACAATATACGTGTATTGGCGCTGATTTTATATGTCTTAATTTCATCTAGAAGAACTGAATGACACTAGTAGGAGTCAAATAAATTGTTTTATTTTTACTAGCAATTCTGGCTTAGGGCACCACCCTGGTTCCTAGAAAGTATCGGTGACTGTTATGGTCTGCATGAAGTCTACTGCTTCTTGCTGCTTTCCTATGGGGAACAGTTTCGATGTCCAATTTAAATGGCAGTTGTATAGATGACATAAGAACTTGCCAGTAAGGAGCTATCTCAAATTCTACCAATTCACCTTAAGCTTTTGCTTTAAAAACAAACCTTAAGCATTGAAATGCTTGCCTAATAACAGTATAACTTTGAATCTTAAATGACATAATACCTCAGGAGAGAGAAGATTCCAAAGTGTACATGTTTTTGTCTAACTTTAAGGTTCTCTAACCTTTGGTTTGTAGGATGAGCCTCATGATCACTCATTTGGGCCAATAGCTACTAGTGGGAGCAATCTTTATGATGCTATAAGGATGGGAGCAGGTTCAAGTATAATTGAAAACCTTCAATCACAGCTAAAACTAAGAGAAGGAGAGATTTCACATCTACAGGTACTGTAGCTACTTTTACATAACCAAACACAGCATTTGTAAGTGTAAATACTAATGCAGTCAATTTTATATTGTTGGTTTTATATTTAAAAAGCTTGGTCCCTCTCCTCACAGCAGCGTGCATTCACTCTTCTGCTTTCATGACAATTCTGTTAACCAGAATAGCCGCGGGAGGTATGTGTAGGAATGAGCAAGAGAAGGATTTGTTGCTTCCTTTTTTGTTTTGACAAGGACCTATCCAGAAAACTTAACTGGTCTAGCTGAAAAAGAAAAAAAAAAAAAGAAAAACCCACAACAGCAAACCACTGATCAGATTTAGGAATAAAGTGACAGTGATTCCAGGGGAGGCTGTTTCATAATCTGGCTTAAGAAAAACCCTTAATTACTGTATCAAAATATTTTGATCTGGTGTTTTACAAATACGGTAAATTCTTTCCTCCTCCTAATTGTTAAAACTGTTTACCTTAGCTGGAAATTGGAAACCTTGAGAAAACTCGATCAATAATGGCAGAAGAACTGGTTAAATTAACAAATCAAAATGATGAACTTGAAGAAAAAGTGAAGGAAATACCAAAATTACGTGCACAGTTAAAGGTAAGTGTGTTTCTGTTTCAGATCTGACATAAGATTGGCATATTGGGGTGGTTTGGTTTTTTTTTAGGAATACCCCTGTCAATTGAGGATTGTATTCAAATCTGTCCCTAATCATAAGTGACTGAACAGTCTGGTTTTTTTATATAGTAGAATCTCAAAATGCCTACTCCATGACTAGGTAGTCACTTCAAAATGCAGTTGTTAGCGTACAATCTTATGCACATTTCTAAATCAGGGAAGAGATGATATTTCTGTTTTTCCCATTTAAGACCCTTGTCTGGAAGTAGCCTTTTTAGTAAAGGGGGTGTTTTGATAAGTAACATGGATTTACGAGAGTGTGATGCAGAAGCTGGATGAGTGTGCAGTAGTGATACAAGTAATAGGACAAATATTTTAATCCTCTGCATGTTCAGGACCTTAAATTGAAATACGGGAAGTAGTTTTGGAATAATTTTGTAAATGATCATTGTTCTATAAATAAAAAAATGTTAAATTTCCTAGGGAAACATTTCACAAGCTGTGGTCATTCCTGTAGTAAAACTTAGTGCAGTTTGCTAACTGTTTTTTAATGCTTATAGCAGTTGAACTTCAAGATGCTACAGTACCTCCTCTGAAGCCAGCACTAATTCTTTGTAGTCAAGGATCTTTGTCTTTGCAGTATCTTCCTTTTACATCTAGAATATAAATCTAGCTTTATGCAGAGAGTCAAAGCATAAAGTATTTTAGAAGAGTTTACTATGTGCTTCATTGTAAAGTAGTTACGCTTTGATAAAACAATGCTAGTCTTATTTTACCTAGTAGTATAAAATGCTATCCTAGCAGCACCTTTTTTTAAACTTTAAAAACAGTCAAATAACAAACTACATGTTCTTGCAGGATTTGGATCAAAGATACAACACAATTCTTCAGATGTATGGAGAGAAAGCAGAGGAAGCTGAAGAACTCCGACTGGATCTCGAAGATGTAAAAAACATGTACAAGACTCAGATAGATGAACTTTTAAAACAAAGACAAAATTAACTTCTCCTGGGAACTCCTAACATTATATGATTACAGATTGTAAAGATAATTGTTTATGTAAATGCTGAATTTAGATGTCTTGTAAAAAAAAAAAAAAAAACTGTATTATAGAAAATGTGACTATAATAGATTTCACATGTTGACAAAAAAAAATCAATGCTTTAAGTGTCTTGTACTGTCTGCAGTTAAATTATTTGTGCAATATTTAATTTTCTTTTTCTGTCACCCCTTTATTTAAGTTTTTGTTGAATGGTGGACCATTTTGCTTGTAAACAGCAGAAATGATGATTGTTACCTCATGAGACAGCACTGGAAGGCGTGAGTTTTACTAAAGCAGCCCTTGATTCATAAACCCTGTATACCTATGAAAATTACATTATAAGTCTTTTTTAAGTGTTCTTAATATGAGTTTTTCTAAAATCTCATCAGTTAATTTTTAATAACAAAATAGCAGTGGCTTGCTATTTGAAGCATAATTGGTGGATATTTTTATGACAGGAAAATCTCATATTTGTACTCGCAACATCTGAGCCTGTTAGGATGATAATTCTCTATTCTTAGACAAATCAGATTAGTCTAATTACTTTACACTAAGTCCTCTAAAGCAGAGTGTGACACTCAGAGAAGACTTTAAATTACAGCTTCATCTTGTATATTGCTTGTGTTGTTTCATACGCTGTCTAGAGACAGCAGCTCTGCTTGTAACTCTACCACCAGAAATTTTAACACCAGAAATCTGAACTGCTCAATATTTGTTCTAGGGTTGAATGCCGATTTTTAACAGTAGGTAAAACAGTTCAGAAGAATGCAGATAAATGATTTTTTTTTTTCATTAATTGCTGCTGCTGTCATGGTTCCTTGTATAGAAGTAGCAAGGTTTAGACTTCTTGCAAAATTGTACTGTGACTTAATATAGTTTTCAGGCAAGTCTCCAGTGGCTGCAGAGTATTTCTCATGCCATTCCTTAAGCAAGGTATTGGTCAGATAACATCCACGTGGCTTGACGTTTAGCCACATTTTCAGTCATGTCAGGGGAACGTTTGAATTGGCCCCTTGGGAATGCTGAGAATCAGGGGGGGAAGAGGCTTGAGTCTTCCTCTCTGCATTCCAGACAGCAGATATTTTGGTATATCCCAGAACTGTAGCTGTGATAAGCACTTTTGTGAAATACTTGGCAATTGAACTTCTTTGCTTTTCATACCATTGCCTCTGTTATGAGAGGTTTCTGTCACATCTGTGCACGTTGTAAATTGGGTTACAGAGTTAGAGAACTCTGTTCCTGCTTGTGCATTCAGTGGACTGAGAGACAGGATGTGAATAATGTGAAATTACTTCTGGAGAGAAGCTTCTCAGTAATACGACTTTTCTACGTGTGTTAGGGATGTATACCTGACTGGGAGAACAGTCACACAGGCAAGGGTATGTTTGAGGACAAGCCTAGTTCAGTCTGAGATTCAGGCAGTTATTCTGAGGATTTCAGTACAGCAATAGAGCAAGAACACTGAAATTTATCGTAACTCCCCATCTGTCATGGCAACTTTAATGCTTTAATAAAATAAAAGTTGGTTGTTTTTGGGGTTTTTTTTATATGAGGAGGTGGGAAGGAACTACCTTCTTACTCTTAGTTTCAGTTTTGGAAACCAAGGTGAAACCATTTTTCTTCTAAAATACCCAGAATTTAACACTTTGCCTTCATATTGAAGCAGGGTTGGTTGCTCTGAGTTTCAAAAAACCCCCCACCCAAAACCCCCAAAATAACCATCCCATCCCCACCCCACCCCACCCCCCCAAAAAAAAACCCAAGCCACACTCCATATAAAAGCACTTGTTGGAAGTTAGTGATTTGCTGTGTGTTAGCATTCTGATGTGCAAATGTTGGAAGTTCAGCCTTTTCTTAAAAAAAGGAGAACTTCTTATGATGGTCAAAGATGATAAATTTTATTCAGCTTTTCAGAATAAAAGAAGCTTTTCTGTTCATTCTATTCTATTGCAGTGAATAAGTTGCTGATTTTCACAATTTTTTTTACCATCTTGATATATAAATGCAGCAGTGAGAAAATACTTTGAACTTTTATTTGGTCCTGTTGCTGCCAGTGCTTTTGAAGGCAATGTTTCCTGTGTAATGTGTGAGTAGATATTCCTTAGGGGCTGACACAGGTGCAGTTTTGAGTGTGTCTCAGACTATCTTGGGTTTTTAGGAAGAGCTTGGGGAGATGGGAAATTTTAACATGCAGTCAACATTAACTGTTTTAGATATAAAAGCATTTATCAGAGTATTAGATTTTTAAATTTTACAAAAGTAGATATAAATATTTGTATTGACTATTTTTGGATTCTTTATTCCCTGTTTAGTGCAACCTTTACTGTCCCGTGAGAATCAGATGGCCTACAGTGTCTTAATCATCAAAGCCTTAGAAAACAAAGTGGCTGTTGGAAGGTAACGGACTTCAAAGTATTCTGTTTTGATCATCTTCTATATAAATCTTGTATGCTTGTTTTAAAGAAATACTAATATTAATGTCTGCTGGGACACCTTAAGTTCATTACTATTGCTGAGATTGCCTAGAAGAGTAACATGCAAAATGAAAGGACTTTGGTCAGAATACTGATGTCCACTTCTGTTTAAATTTCTTATTTTAGAATATTCCTTCTGAAAGCAACACAGGAGATGATGTTCAAAATCCTGTGTATCCGTATGTGAGAGAGGGGGTCAATTCTATGAGGGTTTTTTTTGCCCTGCTACAGGTTTGTTGCTATTTATGTACGTATGTTTTACGAAGGGCTATAATGATCCTGGATAGGGAACGAAATGCGTTGCCCTGAGGTGAAGTTGGAACCCTCGGTTTCTAGTTGTAAAATGTGTATAAACTGTAAAAAGCACGGGTCAGGGTAAAATAAAATTTTGTGCTAAGAGTGTGCTCTGGTTCTCTTTGAGAAAAGACTTAAAAATCAGTTTTGTGGTTGGGCGGGTGTGCCTGAACCTCGTTGGTGCTAAAGGAAAAGGCCGCTCAAGTCAGAATTGAGCAAATCCAGTTTGAAGGTAGGGTCACAAACGCCAGTTAAAAGCGGGCCGTGTCACGCGTGTTTCGGGACGGGAGGCTGCTTTATTCACAAACGCGCCGCTGTAGCGAGATTAAAGGTTAGGTGAAATTCGGACGAATTTCCCTCGCTGCGGACAGACGATCTGCGCCCCGCGGGCCCTGCCTGCCCCGGGGCGCAGGGGAACAGCTCGTTCCCCGCCTGCGGAGCGGAGCGGGGGTCCTGTCAGCGCGGCAGTGCAGCTGTGAACAAGCGTTGCGGGTTGCCGTGCCGGGAGCCTGCCTGGATTGATTAACCTCCCCGCCTGCTAAAAAGCTGCTGAAGGCGGCGGTACCCGGGGGCGAGGACGCCTCGAACAATGAGGTGCCGGGGGCTGCGCTTCCTGCTGAGCGGCGGCAGGAAAAGGGCCTTTTCCTCCCCATCCTGAGGACGCCGCTCCCGCTGCGGGCGGCCGCGCGGTGTTTCCGGCAGCGGCGGCAGCAGCAGCAGCAGCAGCAACAGGAGCAGGAGCAGGGCGCACCGCACCGCCCCCCCCCGTCCGCGCCCGGCTGTCTCCTGGCGGGCGCCGCCCCCGGGCAGGTGCCGCCCGGCCCAGCCCCGGCGGCCGCAGCTACGCTAGCGGGCACCGCCGCGGCTCCCCCCGACGGCCGCCGGGTTGGGGCGCTGGGAAGCGGCGGCAGCGGCCGCCCCGCGCCCGGTTTCCGGTGAGCGGCGGCGGCGCCGCCGGCCCGGCTCGGCCGGGCTCCTCCCTCCTTCCCCGCCCGCCCCCGGCGGCTCGGCGCTCCCGCCGCCTCCAGCTGAGGCGGGCTCCGGCGGCGCCAGCTCTCTCCCCAGGCCGCGGCTGCTTCCCCGCGGTGGGGGACGGGACGGGGTGTGGCGGTGCGGCCCGCCCCGCCCCGCTCCGCTCCCCGGGGGTGTGAAGGAGGGGCGCGGCGGCGGGCGCAGTCTACTCGCGGCGGCCGCCTTTCCCCCGCGGAGCCTGGTGGGGCCGGGCCGTGCGCGCTCCCCCCGTACGGCTGGCAGCTGCCGCGGCGGCATGAGGATTAGGGCCGTCGGCGAGCGCGTAACGGGAGGAGCGGCCGGTCCCATGGGCTGCGGGGCTCCCCGGGGCCGACGGGTCTGAGGTGAGCTGAGCTGAGGTGCCCACCGTGGTCTCAGGGCGTGGGTGATGTCGCCGGGGTCAGGATGGGGCGGCGGCGCCTCACGGGGCTCGGTGCGGGCCTGGCACAGGCTCTGCGTGGGGCCGGCACGGGACGGGGACTGGGTGCAGCGCGGGCTTGGCCAGCGTGGGCCGGGCACCAGGTCCAGTGTGCGCCTGAGGCTGGGTCCGGCTCTGGGTCCAGCATGGACTCGGTATTGGCGCGGGTCTGGCACTGGGTGTCGGGCGCCTTCCCCAGGTAAGCGAGCCTCAGCCGGGGCCCGGGGTACGGACAAGGGGCGTCGCCGCTTTGGGGGCGCAGGGATGGGTTTGAGCCGGGGCTGGGTTTGAGCCGGGGCTGGGGTGCGGTGCGATGCTCCTGAGGCCCCTCTACGCCCCGGGCTGCGTGCCGCAGGGAGCGGGGAATGCTGTCTTGCAGGGATCCGAGTACGCAGGCGGGTCAGAACCACTCCTGGGCTGCTGGAAGGCCGCTCTCGTTGCTCTGAGCGTTTCCCGAGAAGCAGGACTGTGTTCTGAGGAAGACTCCTTTTGCAGGACGCATTTAACTCGTCTTTCCTTCCTCCCCCACTAGGTTTGTGTACTTGGGAAATCTGGAGCAGTTCTCCTCAAACCAAACAGGTAAAACTACTTGTATCGTAGGAATATTGCTAAAGGCTTCAGTTGCAAGCAAGCATGCAAATTTTGGCAAATTATAATGTCAAAAAAGGTTTTTTAGATACAGGCCATGCATTTTTTTTCTCAGGAGGTTTAATGGTTCAAAGCAGGGGTGTTGGTTGAGGAGGCTGTACTACCAGAAAGGTATCCAGTCTGCTTTAGAGTATGTAGATATGTGTGGGCCTGTACTTAAACTCTATGACTCGATATTCGAAGTTTCTTTACTGTGATGTTAACTACTAAAAGCATCCTGAAACAGACTTAAGTTTGACCATTTATTTGTGACTGCATAGTCTTCCTTCAGCTAATGATTAGTTTCTTCCAAAGAGGAGAATGTATTATACTTATTTTTAAACTAAAATTTCTCCTCTTCTCACCCCTCCCCCCCAAAACTTCTACACTTTCTTCCCGCTGACTGGATATTATATGTGCTATACTTAGTTTCCACATCTGAACTCTCAGGATCCCTTGGGATTTAGCTAAAGTAAACACACCCATTTTAGTCTGACTGTGAGTCGGTAGTGCGTAATAACCCTCAATGACTAATGGTTCAAAGATAATCCTGACATTGTACAGTCTAGTCTCTTAGTGAAAGTTTACTTTTTGTAGGAAAAAGAAACCACCCCAGAAATACAAGTACAAATTCTTTGAGTATATGAGTTGACTTTGGCTGAACATTGTCTTGTATGCTTAAAACGTGCTATGCTGCAGATATGTTAAATGTCTGTTGTTTTTTTTAAATTTTTTTAAATAAGTACAGAACTCACAGGTTGCCATGTTCATGTTGCTTGCGTTTGGATTGCTACTGCAAGAAATTCTGGCGAATTCCCAAGCTGAAAATCTTACTGAATTCAAAGACATTCCAGAAGAGCCATTATATAGCTACAAAGCTATCAATTTGCCAGATGAGCATATTCCGTACTTTCTGCACAATAATCAACATATTGCTGACACCTGTAAGCAGGACTCTCATTGCCCGTATAAAGTAGGTTTGCTCTTTTTTTTGCTTGCTTGTTCAGATGTAATGCTGGGGTGGTTTGTCCTTGGAGTCACTGCAGTTAAAGATGGTGATGACTTGGTCTCCTTGCCAGTTAGTCGATGCCACTGGGAATTGGAATTGTTGCTTTTGTAATAGTTGCACGGGGCTCTTCGTGAATCTGATGCTGTCACAAGACTGGATTTTAACGAACTGTTTTGCAAGATCCCTCCTCTCTTAATTGTTACAGAGCTGAAATGATGACTTTAATCTGAACAACTCTTGCACATGTGAAAGGTGTTTGAACGAAGTACAGCTAGTAATTTCTAGGCCTGTGATTTTTAGTGTGCTGTAGTACTTCTGCGGAAGTGCCAAGAGTACAGGCAAATCAATGAAATGCTGATTTAATCTTACCCTGTGGTTGCATATAATTCATTCACCTGAAGCAGGGACAGTGAACCTGAGGATCTGGGCTGGAAGCGATTCTAGTGTCACTCAGGCCGAAGCTGCATCGTAGAGCTGGAGGTAGAGCTGTGCTTCCCCTTCTCTGGCTTTCCACAGCGCTGCGGAAGCCAATGTTTCTAGATTTGCCCAGGGAGCGGTGGTACACTTGGCCTGGAGCTTGGAGTGCTGTGCTTTGTGTGAGCTTAGCGTTGTTACCTATATCTGTTGGCAATGTTAAAATTTTGGAATCCTACTCATGGGTCAGGTAAAGTGGTTGCCCTGGAACAGACATAATAATGGATAAAACAAGGATAATGTTGCTGTGCCTGTGTGTCCTCTTTGGAGCCTCTGTTGTGCATAAAGAATCTGAGTGTTCTTTCTGAAACTCCCTTTGAAAACAGACTAAACTGAAAGCCTTTAATGTAAGATTTATTAGCAAGAGGTAGTTTATAAGCTAATAACTAACTTAAGTAATTCCCCATTTTGCTGTTGCATAACCTGATTCAGTTATTCTGTGTTACAGAAATACTTGAAGAAGCTAAGATCCTGCTGGGGTTATGAGAAATCTTGCAAATCAGATTACAGGTTCAGTTATCCAGTGTGTGATTATGTTGAAACTGGATGGTAAGTTTCATTTTAAATGTATAAAGTACAGTATGTTAAAAAACAGTGTGGTGCTCACTTTCATATGAGCTGTGAAGTTTACATTATTGTGATATTCATGGTCTAAAGGATGATTCTTTGTGGAGATACGTGTGTATATGTATATATGTGTGTATTTCTATGTGACATGCGTGTTTCAACATCATTTTAAAAAAAATAACTTTTTAAGGAAGAAAATACTGTTTGAAATGCTTCCTGCCACAGTGTTTTCATTATTCTGATTTAGCCTTGAATTCAGATTCCTAAAATAACCCTGGATTTCCTTTCTTAGCTTTAAAGACAGAGGAAAAAATGTTAAAAAAAAATTTATATCCTTTTACGGGAAGATAGCTTTAAATGGTCATTGAAGTTTTCACTTACATGCAGCTAAGTTGCTTCCTGTTTGTCATCTTAAATGTCAATAAAGTAGTAACTGGATGGCTCTTCTGTTCCACTTTCAGTGGAAAAAATGTTACCTGTTAAAAGTTATTACTAGAATTGAGCAACGGACCTTGATTTATTTTTTTTCCTCTCTCTTTCATACATCAGGGCAAGTGACATTGAGACAGCCCAACAGATATTCTGGAAACAAGCTGACTTTGGTTACATTAAAGAGAGGCTCAATGAAATGAAAACACATTGTAAGCCTGCAGCAACAGTAGGTATTTCTGATAGATATGATACTTTTCACTTGTTTTTAAACATAATTTTTGTTGTTGATGAAATCCTACTTTTTCTTTTCTTAACAGGGAGATTCATCTCTGACCTGTTCTCAGTACCTTCAGCATTGCAGAGCAACAAACTTGTACATTGATTTACGAACTGTAAAGAGAAACCACGACAGGTCTCTGATTTGCTTATGTTATAGTAAAACCAAGGGATGGCAGGGAAAAGGACTTCAGAATTTGGTGTGCTTCCTGCCATGGGCTTTACTGCTGAACAGACTTGTTGCTGAAATCCTGTTGAGATCTACACCTCTTGATTGCTGTCTGCTGCTGCTGTCAGCAGTACAGGTTATTTAAAAACCTAAGCTCTCAGTTTTATGGAACGATGATTGAAATCCTCCCTTCTGATGGAAGAGAGGAAGAATTTTCTGTGTCTTCAGTCACATCCTTTCTTGATCAGGTGATGGTTTTGCATGAGGCACCGAGAAGACCTTTCCTACGCTACGTGCCTTTTTGCCAGGACCAGGAATTGCCTTTTTACATAGTGAGACTGAAGAGAGATCTGAACCTGGATCTCCCACATCCTAAATTAAAATGCTACATATTGAAAAACTGGCTAAAAATCGCCCCAAAAATCCAAAAAACCCCATTGCTGCTGGCATCACCTGTTTTTTGCTTCTGCCTTATCTGTGAAGTCAGCATCTTGGGCACATGACTGGAAAAGAGCTGGTTCATGACTATGACACTGATACCCTTCACAATGGATTTTGTCATCTTCTCAGCCTATCCTAAAGGCTAATTTAGACTGTGCTTTTATTTGGCAGTTTGTTTTCATGAAACCTGTTCTTGCACCTCACTCTTCCTATGTTATTGGGTTACTAACTAGGTTGTGAAATCTGAGGTGAATTTCAGTGAGAAACTGTTATTAAAAACAAACAAACCCAAATAATGATGCTCCTGTAAGTAATCATGTAGCAAAATCTAATTAAATTGCTCATTTGGGTATGTGAAAACGATTCTTAATAACATTCTGGGTGGATTAGTTCTGTTTTCTAAACTGATGTGTAGAACTCAAAGGACAGCACTATCTTTATTTGGGAATTGTGGGAAATGCTGGATTTACACTGAAGAAAATACTCAGGTTTTAAGTATGTATGAAGTACCTTGCTGAATTGAGACTAAGTAGCACTGGCTTGAGTATGTAATCAAGATTGCAGAGCACTTGTAGCACTGTTGCACAAAAGCTGATAGACTTTTACTAATTTGCATTAGATTCAAAGAAGACTTCTTCCAGAAGGGAGAAATTGGAGGTCATTGCACCCTCGACATTCAAGCATTTTTGGCTGAAGGTCAGCGCAAGAGCCCACTGCAGTCTTGGTAAGAATCACTTGTCAAGGCTGCTTCCAAGTTCACTTACTAATTCTTTTTTATTTTTTTCACTGGCACTAGCAGCTGTGTGTAGGGGATTTCATAGCGAGGAACTAGTTGCTCCTTTCTAAGGTCAATCTGGGAGTTCATTTAAGGTACCTCTGGTAATTACATCTATGAAGAATGTTCTGAACTATGCGATGTGTAATTGTGTCCTGCCTAATTTACAGCAGCAAAAGATCTGAAAATGTCTTGTAACTTGCAGTTCTAACCTTCGGGTGTTTTCTGGCCAAGATGCTAGTTCTGTGCCTATCTAGGAGGAGACAATTGTTTTGTTGTGAAATGCCTTTAAGTTTGCACTTGTGTCTTTAGTTCACACAGTCCTTGTTGACGTTGGGGCTAATGCAACACCTGATCTGGATATATATTCACAGGGTGTTCCCAGGGAGCCTGTGTTTGGGCTGTGAAATGGGCAACAGTCTAGAGGCTGCGTAGGAAATGCAGAGGGTGCTTTGTGGCAGCTGGTTAAGTATCACAGGTTGCCTGTTAGCACTTCAGAGCTGCACTGCCAATTAACTGCTGAAGCATGATGGAAACTGAGCCATTAAGATCCGTATAAGAATTAATTTTTATGCTTTTCTCATGTTTTAATTTTTTTCCCTTTTTGCATTGATGGTCAATTTCAGTTAAGAATAGCTGCAGAGGAGGAACAGATTTTCCTTCTCTACCTCCTATTGTCATCTCAATTGCGCATCCTTGTTTAGATTCAGGAATAATAAATATTGCATCTACATTCATTATTCTGAGAAAAGCATGAAGATCTTGCTAAAGTGTCTTTGGCAATGCAGATCAAGCGGGATAGACCCACAGATCTAGGCTCTAAGGCTCTTCGTTACATCTCTCCTGCCTTGATTTGTAGATCAAAGATTCTGTTCACTCCTGAGATCAAAGGTGGTGTTTAACCTCTTGAAGCTCATAACCTGAAGAACCTTCCATTGCAATTTCAAATCATTTTAATTGTCAGACTCTATCAGTTTTCAGCAGTCCTGTTAAATCAAATGGACTGGATGATCAGTTACTAAATCTTAGATGTATGAAGTACATTTGTTTAAGTGTGTTAATGACAAAGCCTGTTCTGTGTGATTGAATCTTTATAGGTTTGCAGAACTCCAGACATTTACTGCATTAAAATTCAGGCCCCTAGAAGATGAGAAGTGTGATGTTGTTATCGAAAAGCCAACATACTTCATGAAATTAGATGCAGGTAATTGATATCTTTAGTTTAGTTTTTTAATCCTACAGTACTGCAGTAAAAAGACCCCATATTCAACTTGCCCATCTACATTATACCTTTGTGATTGTCAAGTTCACTAGTAATATATTTTTATTTTTGAAAAATGAGTGACTTTTAAATTCATTCTTTCTGTAGTTCCATTGATGAACTTGGAAACTTAGATTTAAATCCTCACATTTTGCCACAGGAAATAAATCAGAAAAAATTTCCTGCCACTTGTTTTGCACAATCATTGACTCTCGACTGTGTTTGGACAGAGTCTTTGAATTTGTGCCGAAGACTCTTCTGTACATAGTCTTTGATTTTGGCTGTGTTTCTGGATAACAGTCTTCATACCATGAAACACAAGGTATGGGTGTGTGTCTTGTTGTATGTGTTCAGTAACTGAGGATTCTATGTGTATTGAATGATATGGAAGAGGAAAAGGTATTCAAAGACAAAGTTCAAGGGAATAAGTTTTGTTAGCTGATTAAAATATTTCCCCTCAGCCACCCCACCAAAACACAACCCTGTTTTAATATTAAAGTTTCAATTTTAGGTGAAAAGCCACTTACAGGGAGAAATTAGTTCTCTCATTACAGAGAGCTGTGGTGAATGCTGTGCAGCATTATACCAAAATTCATGAGAGAGGCAGCACCCAAGCATCTGTAGGAATCAACCAGTGGTATCTGACGTTTTTTGAAGTTCACCAACCTTTTTGTTCATGCAGTACATTTTGCAGACATGTTAATGAAAGGGGGTGTTCAGGATGTAGACATACAAACAGTCTGCTGTGAGGTAAGCTATGGTTTAAACTGGATAGTTGTCTGCTGTCTTCTGACCCTGTGACACACTGTGACTGTAAACTGGATTGCCCCTCTTCCCCTGCAGCTAGTTTCTTATATTTTAAACAAAATTGTTGCAGGCCCCTGAACAGTTACTGTGGAAGAGTTGCTGTGCTGTCAACCTGTCCCTCGAGCAAGGTGGTCTAGCTGTGGCTTAGGAGACGACTGTCCAGTACCTCTGTTTTAGGCGAGGCTGGGGAAAATTGCTCTTTGAACCGTATAAGAAGCTCAGCAGCTAGTTCCTACAATGGCAGCTCTTTTTGGTCAGAAGCTTAGAAATAGGGGCTGTGGGCATGTAGTCCCAAAGCTGGGGTCTAGTCTTTGCTAGCAAGGAAGCTGGACTACGTTACCTTGTTTGTTTCGTGGTAGTTTTTTATGCACCATGGTCTTAAATGATTAGCTTAAGAAACCATGAATGAAGAAGAATGCTCTGAGAAAGAACCTGAGGAATTACTTGAGCTTTGGCTCATGTGCAGGTACAAGTTCTGTCTTGTAGTCCTGCAGTCAGAGATTCCCTTAACCCTAATAAAGCAGAACTAAAATCAGTGCCGAAGGCCTGTTTTTACTGTTTCCTGCATGTCTAAGTAGCTGTTGTTAAAGCAATACTTGCTTTCATATACATCGGAAAGCAGCTGCAGACTGTAGTGACAAATGGCACGTGAAACTTACCTTTCCTTTTGCTGTCTTTTGGCTGCTCTTCTGATTGCTCTGAACTCTTAAAAAACATGTTTTACTTCAGACGCTTACCTTGTTTCCTTCCCCTTAAAGGTTTGCTTCCCTAGGGTATATAAAGCATTCAGTCACAGGAAGACTAAATATAAAGTAGGATACTACTAAGGAAAAAATGCATGAACGAATAAACAGTGGAGCGAGTAACGTAGTGTTTTGCTAAGAGTTCTTTCTCTTTCTCAGGTGTTAATATGTACCATCACTTCTGTGATTTCATCAACCTTTATATTACACAGCATATCAATAATTCCTTCAGTACCGATGTCAACATAGTCATGTGGGACACTGTAAGTCTGCCGTGCTTTTAACGTATTTGTAATGGGTTGTCCTTTTACTTTGTAGAGACTCTAAAACTTTCAGTAGCCAATCCTTAGCTTTCTTGTGGGCTTAGCCATGTAGAACTGATAAGTTTTTGGATCTTGTTAATACAAGTGCATGAATGATAGTTAGGTAACAGATTTTGTTCAATAAACTACATGCTGTTTAAACACTACTCCATAGCTCATCTTTTGCTAGTACTTAATTATGCCTTTTTTTGGTGTGACCTCAAAAATAACATGATCTGTGTTTCTAATATGTGGCATTTGAACATTTCATGCTGTTTTCTGTAGACATTTTCTCTGAGAATATTGAAGTAGATTTACTCAAAACTGTTTCTTCTACATTTAAAAAGAAATGCAGCCTTGCATCTTTCTAAATCAGTAATGTGCAGCCTGTAATAAAGAATAAAGACTAAATGAAATCCTTATATATATCAAAATAGGGTCTAATACTTAGTTCCTTTAAGTAGCCTTCTTGCAGTTACTTCTCTCAAGCACCTCTTAGAATGCCACGATGACATATAAAACCAGTTTTTAAGTGGGGCTGTTTCTGTTGTACTGCTGAGTTGAAACCATGACTGTGTTTAAGAGTAATATTAGTTTTACTGGCCAGTATTTAAGTTATGTAGGAGAGTGTTAAACTAAACAACAAAAAAAATAGGCAATTTGTAACATGCCAGATAACATGTATAATCAGGTCCAGAAATAATAAGGTTCTTGACTACGATGTTGTCCCATGCCTGTCTTGTTCTCATAAAATACTGGGATTTCTTTCTGAATACTTACTGCTAGGACAACTAATATTCAATAGAGAACTGTAAATATCCCCTGCTTCCTATTTAATGAGAGACCTCTTTGGCTAGAAGAGACCCATTTTTTTCTAGTTCTCTTATGTTTTGAAAGCTAAAATAAGTGCGCCTGCCAGGTAAGCACGCTCTCTAGATGTTATTACACAGGGACCTGTTTATCCAGCTCTGACTTTCTGAAGAGATCAGATGTGTCAGACAGCAGTGTAAATTACTTTGAAAAGCAACTCTTTTTCTTATATCGCATTATTGAATCAAATAACTCTTTCAAATGTACCATTCAAAGTAAGTACTGTCACAGTATTATCATTTTAAATGAGTTTTAACTGCTCAGGCTGCTTGAGTTCATTACCATGTCCAACCAGATGATGGCACCAACTAGCTGCTGATGAACTGTCTGTGCTGATCGAAAGATGGACTTGAGCTTATTATTCATTCTCTTTTTTTTTTTCTCCTTGATGTAATTAGATTTGGCCATACTTTCTAGCTACTGTAGAATCAGTGCACTGTCTTATTAAACAGTAATGCCCTTAGATGTAGGTTAAACAAAGCAGAAAATGAGTAGGAAATCCACTGGGTGTTGATTTGCAGACTGTATCTGCAAATGTAGGAAAGCAATGTTTATAAAGCACTTTTAAGGAGAGCGGAGTGGGTTAGAAAGTAGAACTTTCAGCTTTGAAGATCAGTTCTCTACTCCTAATCTGGAAGAACAGTTCTTGTAATACAGATGACCAGAAAGTAGTATGGATTGTAAAATTCATTAAAACTTCATGGCAGAAGGAAGCTTCAGGTGAAGGAAGTCTGGGGCCCTTTAAATTCTTTTACATTTCACTAGACGTCCACTGTCTTCTGTGGTCACTTGTAGTCTTGTTCTCAAATCTCTTGTTGATAATATTTCCACATAACTTTCCAAGCAGCCTGAACCAGCTCCAGAGTTGAAAGGAAGCTTTAAGCAAGAATCTCTACCAGGGCTACTGAGGTCATACTTAACTGCATTTGAAGAGCGAGAGATGGTGACTCTCAGCCCTCAGATGCGTAGGAGACGTTACAAATTAGAAGGCAAGAGCCCTTGCTGCTGGGCCACTGTCGTAAGGGAGTAGATGGTTCTTGAAAGGTTCCACAGAGCGTTGCTGCAGAGGGGGAAGTTTCGTACTGCCCTGTAGAGAAACTTCTTAGTAGCTTGTCAAAGTAATGCAAACCATAGTTTTCTGGCTGTTTCTTCCATCAAATCAGATCATTGCCTTCAATTTGTGATACAGGTGACCACCCAAAACAGGCAAATGTGAAACAGACTTGTTATGACTTCAAACATCACTGCTGCACTTGGATTCCCAGGTGGTTTTTTAGCCTCAGGAGGCAAATTTCATGCCTTCTACCATCCCTGTTTCTGGTACTTCAAATTTAACTTGTGTTCTGTTGTCTCTGGGGGAAGTAGTAGGTACTCCTTGCTCCTAACTCAGAAATTCTAATCTGCTGCTGAAGAATTTGACTAGATTGCTAATTTATAGAACTGTTTTATTAAAAATTAACTACCTGACAGGTAGTTTGAGTTAACTGCTGTTGTAAACGCGGAGTTCGGTGTTCTGTAATGTCTGTGTTCGGTGCTAGGCTCTCTCAGGTCCCATGGTGGTGATGCGCATATTAACTACATGTTAAAATTCGTATATAGAACTTGTAAATAATGAAGAGAGTTTTTATATGCACTTATGTAATCATTACGCCCTTGTGTTTTTTCCTTTCCTCCTAGAGCTCATATGGTTATGGTGACCTGTTTAGTGAGACATGGAAAGCATTTACTGACTATGAAATAATACACTTGAAAACCTTTGACTCCAAAAGGGTATGGAATTTTATATTTTGTTTTAATTCATAGTCACTAGGTAGCAAATACGACGGCTTCTCAAGCCACTTGTGGATACGGGTTTTTCAGAGGAAGGCATTAATACTTACCATGCATGTTTGATTTGTGTAATATACGTATTCTACCTTACAAACAAGACACAGAGCTGTAACCTAATTCTGTGGCATGTCTATGCTCTATATAGATGGACCTAACTTTTGTGTCTTCCGAGAGGTGATAGTTATGTGTTGGTTTCACTTCTGCAGGACCCACCACTGAAGTTAAGGGTTTCAAATGGTACTGTCTTTCTAAGTATCCTGATTCTTTCCAAGGTGTTTATCTTCCCCTGCAGCTGTTAGTATACCTGCTGTTTATCATTACAAAAATTTTTACTTCCACCAAAAAATGTACCCATTCATTCAGAGCTCATTTTAGTCTCTTAAATCCCTTAAAGCCTGTCTTAAACTCTCTACTCTCTAACTGGATTTCTTCTATTTAGTTCCTCTTTGTTCTGTTTTGAGGGTGGGTTTTTTACCTCTTCCCAGACTTGGCATCTGTAGCATCCTAAGTGAGAGTTCTTCTGGGATTGGGATTGTCTTTGTTCTATTCATTTGCACAGTCAAGGAAGTGAGGATGTTCTTGACAAGGAGCATGTAATTGCTAGCTCAATATAAGCAGTGATCCCACTGAATGAGCATGGGATGTGCCAGCGGAAGGTAGCAGTGCAGTGTAACTTCTTGTGATCTTCCTTTGCAGGTATGCTTTAAGGAAGCAGTCTTCTCATTACTGCCTCGAATGCGATACGGCTTGTTTTACAACACACCATTGGTGAGTCCTTTATTCATCCACTGTGTTAACTAGATGTGTGTGTGACGGTATAAAATCTGAGCTAATGAATTCCTCAAATAACCTAGCTGAGTTGGCATGAAATGTACTGTGTTGAAGGTCTGTGCAACTCCAAATGAAATGATCTTCCCTAAAGATTAGGATTTTGAAGTTACTTTAGCTGGTTGATAGTAACAGGTTGCGTACAATCTCCTATGTCATAGTTCATGAGTTGTATGTTATTCCTTTTTAATGGGTGGACACTGTGGATTTACTGGTGTTTTTGCAGAGCATAAGAGCCTGTAAGCTGACAGACTTTCCTGGGGCGGTACTAGCTCATGCATTCAGGCTCTAACACTGGAGACAGAGTTACATTTCTTTCTAAATCGAAGTACCACTTGTGTTGCAGTGAATAGTGACGTGTAGCGTGGTGCATGATACTAGGCTTTTGTTCCACAAGAATGGCAAAAGACAGATCACAGAGAGGTTTTCTGAGCAAAATAACTTTTTGTATTAACACTTGCTTTTTTAAAATTTCAGATCTCTGGCTGTCATGGCACAGGGCTATTTAGAGCATTTTCTCAGCATGTGTTACACAGATTAAACATCACACAAGAAGGACCCAAGGTATGATAAGTGAATAATAAAAGTTGTAATATGGAGCTAGTGGCTCTCACCAGAGAAACAGCGTTAGCGAGCTGGACCCAGTGGGGAATAGGGGCATATTTTTGCACTTTTTGTCCTTTCCTGTGATGCTTGGGATTTTTTTCCCGTAAGTCAGCCTGTTCTATAGAGGCCTCCAGCAAACACTTGTGTGTGTTTGTGGAAGTAGCCCTCATGTCTTGCTTCTGTAGGACAGATTTTTAGAATATCCTCCTTCTGACCGTAGGATGTCTTCCCCATCTCCATTCTCTGTGCTCAAGGCCTTTGTGTCCTTCCTAGTTAAGCAAGAGACATGCCGCATGGTCTCTCTGGAGCATGCTTGACAAGGTGCTGTCCTTGGGTCCAGTAGAGGCGATTCCAGAGAGCAATGCAGTGAGCTTGTTCTCTGTCGATCCTCAAAGTTACTGCTGAGCTCAGATCAGACGAGGAAATGATTGAATCTGGTCCTTCCGATCCCTGCCTGGTACCAGCTGTCCAGCGCTGAGCTTTTCTCTGTTGTGCACAATGGTAGTTTTTGCAAATTGTTGCAATGGCTGCAGTGACGGATATGGCAGCTCTGGGCTTCTCGAAGTATTTGCTAGAGAGTAGCCTACATATTATCGCTGAGGGGCACACATTCAAAGCACTGCACAGGCATTTAGTTATGCTTCTCCTGCTGACGCTAATGGGAGTCATGCAGTTAAATCTCTTTATTTCACTTGGAACACTTACCCCTGTGAGTCCAATTAATTTAAAGAGGTAAAAGGAGGAACTGTTATAGAAGTAAAATATTTTTTCCAAGGATCTTGTGCACAAGCCATCCTGAAAGCTGCTCTCTTGCTTTCAAAAACCGCTGTATAATGTGTAATAGAAAGGCTCTTTTGTACTGAATAAAATAAATCTTTCAGAAAATGTTTTATACTTTTGTTAATAGTCAGACTTTCACAAAGTTTTTGACACTTTTTTGATCTGTTGGAAAATACGATGTGAATTTTAAGGTGGTTACATCATCTATTACATGGGGAAGGAACATATTTAGTTGCTCAAATAGTTCCCAAAAGTAAATATGGAAGTGTTTTGGTTTTGTCTTTTTGTGTGAGGTCTGCCTCATAACTAACACACTGCTGCTTCTTCCTTTTCAGGATGGGAAAATTCGAGTCACAATACTTGCACGCAGTACAGATTACCGGAAAATATTAAACCAGAATGAGGTGTGGTCCTTTTTTTTATAAAACCAAATTTATCAGAAGTTAAATTTTGCTCACTGAATTGATTTTTTTCAGGTACAGCTGAGACATCTATCTGATGACAAATCTTGGACAAATATGTGTTCAGTGCTAATATTAATTTCTTCTAATACGTCTTATAGCCAGTCTCCATCTCTGTACACCAGGCACTGAACCTTGCTGCCTTTTTTAAACATCCAGGGAAAGACTACAGATGTAATATTAAAAGTATTTCCTCTTAACAAACAGACACTGCAGAGCTTCTGATAAAATTAAATTATTTCCCTTTCAGACTATCTCTTTTATTTCTAGCGTCCCCAGTGTTGAAGACTAACAAAAACCTTTGCTATGCTTGCAGATTAAAATGCATAAGCTATTGTACCTGAGTGTGTGCGTTCAAAACTTAATGAATTTTCATATTGATTCATGTTTTCGAACTTAGTGGACTTATGGTGTAGCTTCTTTTGTGGTAAAATGATAACATCTAATGTTTGCATACCTGTCTTCGTTCTTAGCTGTTAGTGCCTGACAAAAATTAACTGGCATTGTTATCCCCACCTTATGCAGGGAGAAACTGAGGCTGGTTTGATGCTATAGCTCAGTGGCAGGATAGACAGAGTGCAGAAGGGCAGATCTGTGCCTGATCTGCTAGACTGTCCACAGCACGTGCCTACACTGCTACATGTAGTGTGTTTTCTGATAATGAGCACATGACAGAAAGGGAGAAGTTAATCTTATCTTTGCTATACTTTTGTAAAAGAAAATACTTGGCTCTTTCTCCCTCTCCTGCTGGCTGTGGATTGGAGACTTGGAAAAAGCCCTTTTAGGTTACAAGCCCAGGCTCTAACCTGGTTTCACTTCTTGTGTGAGTAAGAGTCTGACCTAGAAAGGTGTTTTTGAAAATCCTTCTAGCTACCAATTTGCTGCTTTAGGTATTGGAGTTTCTTCTGGAAATCCAACCGCATCTTCCCATTACTCCTGGCAAAACTCCTACTAGTTTGAGTGGTTTAGGATTGGGTCCTGGAGCACGTAGAAGTCAACAGTAGCCTCTCTGAGAGGAGATCTGAGTCTCCTTTCTAGAGATTGCTCTGCCAGGAATAACATATGTGTTTTAGGAGGGAGGGCACAAAAGGAGGGGAACTGCTCCTTTATGTGGCAGTGACAGTATGTTCTGTCTCACTCATTGTAATTCCCTGGTGGGGAGGAGGAGTGTGTAAAATGGACAGGAGTGCAGGGGAGGAATTAATTGAAGGAGAAGACCAAATCACTGTCTCTTTATTCTCCTCCTTAGCTTGTGAATGCTTTGAAAACAGTATCGACGTTGGAGGTCAAAGTGGTAGACTACAAATACAAGTACGTAAGTTGATAGAAGAAACTAGTGTGATCTCATGCTGCCTATGGCTGGTTAAAGCTGTTCGCAGGCAAGGCTCTGTATGCCCCAGTGTCTGACCTTTGCAAAACCCAAGAACTGGGAAGGAAGGAAGGAAGAATGTTTCTGAGGGAGTGGTGGGTGAGCTAGTTAAGCACTCCCATCCTATGATGCACTACTTGGGAATGAATGTCTAGAGTTAGTAGGCTGAGGTTAAAGCAACTATACAATGAGCAAGTTTTGAAATCACTTTTCTGTTTCCTCCCCTCTCCCAAAACCAGCTGTGTTCCCATCACCCTTTTGGATTTGCTAATGCTCTGCAGTAACGGTGGGTCAACAGGGATTTCTCTTGTGTGATGCTGGTGTCTTATTTTATATGACCCTTAGTTTAGTAATGAATAACAAGTCAGCTTATCTGCTACTCTGGTGGCCCCTGAAGACATTTGAGGTCAATTTGTGGTGCCCAGATGCCATTGTGTCAGTAAGAAATGGCTTGAAGAAAAAGTTCCCAAGTGGTATACGCCTGTGCCAAATGGCAGCAGCTCCCACCTACTCAATGGTGCTGTCATGGCTCATGACATGAGAGGTCAGTGTGAGAGATGAAGCAGAAGACAGTGTGAGGAAGTCAAGAGCTGCTTATGATTCTTCTGTCAGTGAAAGCGCTTGAGCAGTCTAATAACAGAAAAGATGGTGGATACTCTTGAGGGGGGATGTAGACCAGTGCACCGAAAGCATGACCAAGTGGTACTTCCACAGAATTCCCATGCCTGTCGGAACTGTTCATAGTACCATTTGGCATTACAGATTTCCAGCGTATTCTGCCACATCACTGTCATCATAGTTAGGTTTTCCCTGATGTCTGTCCTTATAGCACTTTAAGCAGTTTAAACGTTCTTGTTGCAGTTTAAGCCAGTTTCTTGCTACTCTCTTCCAAATGGTCGGAGAGGACGTTATTCTCTTCCTTTTTAATGTATGAACTGTTTATACACAAATGAAGGCTCTTTTAATTTCCTTTTTCAGTTGTCTACCTTCTCTTGCAATTAAGTATCTTCAGTCCATTCTTTCTTCATCATTCAGTCCATGTTCAGGGAACACCTGGTTATTTAAAGAGAATACTTTATTTGGAGCTTATAGGCAAAGGATGGGAGAGACTAACGGTTGCAGGAGCTGAAAAAAGCCTGGTCTCCTTATTTCCGCTTGACGCTCTATGCATAAGTTCAAGTCGGATATCCACCTCTTTAGGTGGGAACTGTATGCTTCTACATTACATTAAAAATAGCTTAGGTCTTTTATGTAGGTGTTTTTGTTTGTTTGTTTTTTTAAAGAAGGCGATGCATTTTTTTTTTTTAAGGTAAATAAAAAAAACACCCACCAAAAACCCCAAACTTAAAAAAACTTTTAACTTGGGAAAAAAAAAAAAAGTTTTTGGAACAGACTCTTGTCAAGTTTTGAAACCTGTCTGCTTTTCTTTTAATTCCATGCTGAGTTATTGCCGGCTGCAGCATTTGTGATTCTTAGTTTTGTTCCTTGAAAAATCAATTCTCTCTTTCAGTGTTCCCTTAAGTTAATTTTGTGCTTTCTCCATGTAACTAATTCTTGCTGAGACGGACAGGCATGCCAGATCACCATTTTTGTTGTGTTGTCTGCAGGGAACTTGAATTTTCAGAGCAATTGAGAATTACCCACAACTCTGATATATTTATTGGGATGCATGGAGCTGGACTTACCCATTTGCTCTTTCTACCAGACTGGGCTGTTGTTTTTGAACTGTAAGTGTTTCTCTCTCTTTCCCCTCTTACACCACAACTGCTAATGTCTGTTCATATGTGTAAATGAAGCACTCTCTCTTGCTAGTATGTGACTATCAATGTTTGTCTTGCATCATTGTCTAGACTTCATTTTTTGCGGTCTCTTCTTCTGGGAATTGAAAGTGAGGAAGCTTTCATTATAAAATACAGTGTAACTATATCATACAGGTTTAGCCTGTGATTTCTTAAGGTGCTGTGGTATAAACAACATGCAGCCTGGTCAACCATTGTGCTTGGGAAAAATGGCAAAACAAGAAAGCCTCACTGGTCAGATTCTGCCCAGTGAGTCTGAGATCTAATGGTATCTTGGTGATCCAGGTGAATTGATTACATGAGATGCATGTGCAGGGTGTTAAAGATCCCTCTGAAGGTTATTTATATACTCCTTTTTATGCCCAGGACACGAGCACCAGCTTGCTGGCTGAGCTCAGCTCTGTGTCAGTCTGTTTTACCTAAATTTCTCCAGTAGCTTCCTTTTAAACGTATTTTGCCACAAAGTATGGTTGTTGATAGACACTCCAGTTCTATAGAACTAAACCAAACGCTGAGAAGAGCGTGGAATTCTCCATCCTGGGAAATTCTGCTGTAAGCCCCTGCTGTGGGAAGGCTGTGGAGCTGGTGCTTTGCAGCATAATCTTCACTTGAGAGTATTTTGTCCAGTCTCCAAATTAGTTCAGAAACCCAGGTTTTGGGGCTTTTTCACATGTCCAAGAGCTGCTACAGCTGGACAGGGACATGTCTGACATGCAGATGTGCCTCAGACTGTCTCCTAGGCCACATCTTAAGAACAGATGGTAGCCCTTGTTGTTTTCAGTGGAGTAGAATTTGCCCGTGGTTTCGGTGCCTTAGAACTGGATAACAGAAGATTTGGCCTGAATTTTTTTTTTCCTTGTAAACTTCAGCACAATCTCTGTAGGTAAATATGGTTTTTCTGCCTGCCCCTAGGTACAATTGTGAAGATGAGCGCTGTTACCTGGATTTGGCAAGACTGAGAGGCATTCACTACATCACCTGGCGAAAAAAGAATAAAGTATTCCCTCAGGATCAGGTAATTATGGCCACTGCTGGAAGGGTGGGGTGCTGTAACTTGAAGCATTTAAAGGTTAGCTTGCTTTACCTATCTGTGTTCTGATATTTGAAATATGATTTTCATTCTTTAGACCAAATTAAATTCCCTGTTGTGATTAAGAAATCATTTTATATTAATGGCTGAGGGAAGAAGAGAAATTAAATTAATTGGCCATTAATCCAAGTCATCCATAACATTGCTGTTACACAGTTACTTTGACTCTTTTGCCTCAGAGCAGACCAGTGGATCAGAAATAATAAATTAAAATGGCAGATGCTCAATTTTTTTTCTTGCTTTTTGAATGGAAGAGGTATTTTTTTTTTTTTTTTCCTGTCTAAAAGGCCTTACTTCATTTTTTTCCTAGGGACACCACCCAACACTGGGAGAGCATCCAAAATTTACAAACTACTCCTTTGATGTGGAAGAATTTATGTACTTGGTGCTTCTGGCTGCAAATCATGTTTCACAGCATTCCAAGTGGCCATTTAGGGTAAAACATGATGAATTCTAAATCAGACTTCTGACTGAAATACTATTTTTTAAATAATGCTCCAGAAAAATATTGTAACAACAGAAAGCAAAATGCTAGTGTGAAACACGTAAACCTCTACGAGGGCAATAACCCATTATTAACTTGTCAAACCACTTCTCAGCGCCATACCTTATCTTTATAACCCCCCTCTTTTAATTCTGGGAGTTTTCAATATGTAAAGACTAGTTTTCAGAACTGTTTTTGGTTTTTGCATTGTATTTTTGCATTCCAAATTCTTAAATACTCGTCTATACAAAGGTATGTCCATCCATTTCATGTAAGATTTTCTGGGGTAGATACTAATTTTGTAATAATTTATGGCTACTGTTATGTGAGGAAACGCTAGAGGATGGAGGATGTTAGAGCCTGGTTTCTCAGTATAGTCTCTGTGGGAATGGAATAGGCCTGTCAGAGTTCCTCAGTTCCTCTTTTTAAGAAGCTGGATGCTTTTATACTATAGTTCTGTAACTGTAAGTAAAAACTGAATCGGAATTGCATTCCTATTGTAAGACCCTCCCCAGTATGTCATTTGCAGTCAAGTTACATGACGCAGTGCTTCCAGGATGGCCGGTTAGTTCCTTTCCATCGCCATCCATGTCATTGCTGTGCTTTGTCCCTGTGTTGTTTCTAGGCTTGAAGATCTTCCTTTGTAAAATAGTTATTGTAAGAATGAAGTGGTTAAGCAAGCTTTAACTTTTGTTTGATTCAACAGACACTGCAGACTTCTATTTCAAGTTTAAAAACATTTTCAAGTTAGAGAGCAGAGTCTTATGTTTTTGCATTTAAATATAAACTTTGACTCTTCTCCCTCTAGTCTGAAATGCTAAAATATAACAGGTCTGCTCAGTAGGTTTAGTCAGTCTTCTGTCTCAAAGCAGGGAAATGTTTTCCTAAGTGAATACTTAGTACTTCAGGTAATCTGAGTGTTTCCTACTTTTTCACATAAAACAGCACTCCGCAATGGAAAACCTGAGCAAATTGCAATAAAACTTGAGTCTTTTTTGAGGATACTAAAGGGAATGGACTTCTAGGTTTTTATGACAAATTATAAGATGTATAGGGAAATGAAGTCATGAGGAACCTTGTTCTTGGAGTCATTAAAAGCCTAATCTGTTAATATTCTCATTTTCTCAAAATGTCCAAGAGTCAATCTAGAAAACTTTTGAAAATCCTTACAAAGCCAGTAGCATAGTACATTGCTTTCAGTGAAGGAAATATTAAGCCAAAGCAGAGTTCTTTAAAAAATTCCCTCTGGTGCTGACTTGTTGGTGCTAGTGGGGGAAAAAAAAAAAAGGAGTAGTTCTTAAGTGGGGCCAGAAGGATGTGTAGAAGAATCAAGTTCAGTGAGATAAGAAAGAGACTTCTATGCTAAATTATGGATTTTTCTGAGAATGTATTCCCATGACTTGCCATATAATCATACAGTCTCAATGGCTTGAAGCAGAGCATACATTTGTATGCAAAAGCGAGACAGTTACAGTAAATGTAAACATTTCACTGGTATAATTGTAGATATTATTGGCATCCATTCTCTAACAGTCATAGGCAATTTCACAGAGTGTAGGTACATTTACTGACCTGCCTATACTGGTAAAGATGAGTTACTGTAAGCATAATTTTCATATAGATCTCTCATGACCTTAAGCGGTGCATAGGAAAAGCTAGATATAGCTGGTAACACAAGATATATTAAGGTATCTGGTGCATTTCTTAGCGTAGTGTATTGTTTTACTGATGGATAAAACTGCTTTACTTTAAAGAACCATAGAAGCAAAATTGCACTTCTTGACATGAGGGGAGAAAAAAAAAAGCCCTTGAGAAATACAATTTCCTGTATTTGTTTACGTGTGTATTTTTTGGGTTTTTTATCTTTTTTTTTTTTACCTTGTGGGATTTTTGAAGAAAAAGAAATGTATAAAACTTAAGCCAGTAAAATGTCTTAGTTTGAATAAAACCAACTCAAAGAAGACATTTAACTATGAACTGTGCACAGATACTTGATAATTTTTTTTTAATAAAAAGCTTTTTAATTAAAAAGTATAAAAAATTTTTGGTCATAGTTGGTGAGGTTTCAGAGGCAAATGTTTTAAATGCTATTAATTTCATAGAGCCATGTGTGTCTGCTTTTTCCTGCCATGGCAACCTGAAGTTCTGAGATACAAACTGATACTCAGATTTATTTATCTGGGAATCCTTCAGAGATAACGCTCTCATCTTGCACTGACAGCTTTGTTGCCAGGCATTTTAAGATCGGTTTGTGGAAAACATTTGTGTAGGTTTGACTTTCCGCGCTGCAGATGATGCTGCTGAAGCCAGTGTGTGAACGCAGGCGTGTGCTTGAATCTGTACAGAAGCAGCTAATGAGGAGCTTCTCTTTCAAGCTATGTTACGGCTCGCTAAAACAAGCGGTCAAACATATGCCTGAATGCGCAGAGGAGAGGCTGTGGGGAATTAATCCAAGGGCAAAATATCCTGCCAACATTCGCCAGTTTCAGCAAATTTGAGTGTGGCGTCAGCAAGTTTGATGGCCAACATATTCTTCAGCCTTTGTGGCTTAACGTTACTGGGATGAAAATACTATTTTGGTTGATGAGATTTACAAATAGGCACAAAATCGTCTTGGCAGCAGAAAGGTTTGGTTGGATTAATGGGATTTTGCCAATAAATCCTGAGGGGGAGTTTGGACGACAGCAAAGACCTGGGTCCTGACTTTCTTAAAGAGGATCTGGGCTATCTAGGTCTGCCTGGAAATTGGAATTTGTGGGAATCCATGAGACTCTTGGACCACTTTTCCTTTAGGCAGGTTATAGCTCTGGATTATATTTTCCTAACAGACTACAGGAATCTTGTTCCTTGCTACTTCACATTTTTTTTTTTGGTTGGTTGGTTTTTTTGGTCTCTCCAGTTTACTTAAGTTTAGAGTCTGTGTTTAACTGGCACATTGGCATCAGCGTGATGAATTTAGTTTTGGGGCTTAATGAACGTTGCCAATCCTGAATGCTTACAGGATTGCCTGTGTTTCATGTACAGTGTAAACTGAGAGCTGGATTCGAAATAAAAAATAATTTATGGATGCACATGGTGTCTTTCCTTTTTACTTCAGAAGTCTTCAAGATGTATTTTCAATTTTGTCTTTGTGAAGTTCTGTGGAAGTTGGGCAAATGTGAGATATGGTTTGTGATGGCAAATCAGGATTATTAATCTTAAGAGTACAATTATAAATATGAAGGCAATACATTTTTAAAAGCAATTAAATAATAATGAAATTGTTTAATTTTTGCTGTTAATCTTGCCAGTTGTACCATTAATGAGAACTCAGGGCTTAGAATGTCTCTTAATCTTTTTTTTTTTTTTAAGCAGGAGAGAAACTGAAAGAAACGTTCTCCTTGAGAGCTTTTTATCTGCTCAGAAGGCTAAAATGTGAGGGGATAATTTCCTTTGATTTCCACATTGAGTAATTGTTTCAATTTGCAGTGTTTGCCTTGAAGTTGAGCTCTTACTTCCACTCCTCTGAACGCACGTTTCTCATGGATTGGGCTTTTTGTCTGAAACAAAAGAACTGCTACTAAACGCTCCTCTGGCTTTGGCCCCGAAATGGCCGAAGTAGCTTGGCTCTTCATTGTACCTTCATGAATTCTCATCCTTCTCCTTGCATTTCAGTTCCTCCTCTCCCAGCGTGGGCGTGAGGGTGCTGAGCTTGCACCTACTGAAGCTACTGACCCACTCTGGGAGCTGCTGCCATCTGCGCGCCAGGTCTGTCAGCGTGCCTGAGGGCTCTCCAACTCGTTTCAGCCGATGTCGGCTGGCTTGGCAAAAGCCTGCTGCTTCAACTGTTTGCCACGGGCTTGTTTTCCCCACAGATAAGGGCTGTGGTGTCGGGGTGGCTGTGTGAGCTGCTCGCCTGGTGTGGCAGTACCTCGAAGCAAGTTGGCAGGTCTTGGTTGTGGTTGGGGGTAACCTTTCTAGAAGAAACTAGAGCTGGAATAAAATGAGTGACCCAGTCTCAGTGAGCCCAGGTCTGCAGATTTTAGTAGCTTCTGTGTTGGTGGAATTGAGCAATTCACAGCAGGGATATCTCAAGTAGTGCAGCCGATGTCGTGGAGGTGGGGAGGGAGGAGTAAGTGTAAAGGCTGCAGATGGGTAAAACGGGCAGAGAGTCATTCCCAAGCCCGAGGCTCCGGACGGCTGTGAACGCAGTTGTAAATCAAGTGAAGTGTCTGGAAACCCCACCGGGACAGAGCCACCCTCTAAAAAAACGTTACTGTCACAAACGGCAAGGAGGTACCGGCGGGAGAAAGGGAAGGACCTGATTTCCCTGGGTCTGCGCCGGCGAGAGGGGAGCAGCATCCCCGGCCAGGTGGGGCTCGTGCGGAGAAGGGCCAGGGCTGGAAAACTGGGGGGGGGACTTTGCCAGTGGCACCAGAGAGAGAACAGGACAGCGGAGGGTGGCCGGGGGGTGTTTGGCCATGGTTTGAGAGCGTGAACAGCACATTCTCAAATGCAATTTTTTAAAGGCTGCTGCGCTTTCTTAGAACAGTGGAATATTTTTATCATATAAACGATAAAATAGAGAAATAAAATATATTATAAAATGTTTGCCTATAAATAAAGGTAGATAATTAGAAAACATTTCATTATAATAGTTATTATATCAATATAAACAAATAACGTATAAAATAATGTAATAGAACTTTAACCGTTCCTGTTGCCTTTTGGATAAGGGAATACAAGTCCCAAATAAAGAGCAGCCTGTATCTTTTACTTTCATTTCTATTTTCTTCCATTTTCTCATTTCTTTCCACGGCAAATCAAAAAAGAGGAGAATCATAGAATCCTTGAGGTTGGAAAAGACCTTTAGGATCATCGCAGCAAAAAAGAAAAAGTGACGCTGTTACTGAATGAGCTCCTTTCCGGAGGAGCAGGCTCGTGCGCAGCGCGGTGGGACGGCGGCCTTGGCGGCGGCTGTGGCTTGTCCCCTCGTCCGGCTGGAAGCGTCCCTCGCCTCGCAGTGGACGCGCCGTTTCCAGGTAAGGCAGAACCGCCTTCGCTGCCTGTCGCCGCGGAGTGCGGCAGGTGGCACTGGAGCCCTTCCCCGTGCTGTCTGGGCTGGTCGAAGGGAACCTCGGCTCAAACGCAAAGAGCCGGCTCACAGAGGAGCGCAGGGAAGAAACTGTTCCTGCAGATGATGGTTTTTGTGCACCCCCCTTCCTGTTTGTAGAAGGAAACGCCTGGAAAAAAATGAATCCAGGGAATTATAGTGTTTCTCCGCTATAATATCAGAGTGTTTTTATTCCATTTTTCTTTAAGCAACCTGGTGCCAGAAAATAATTTTCAGCTAATCTTTCATAGCAAAATGCTGTTTCTCATTTTCTTGCAAAAACATTTTATGCCCAAGTGTCACTTGTTAGCAGTTAATGCAGTTCCTGTTCTGCTGCGAAGTCTTGTTTTTTGCTTATGCAGCAGACCGCCCAGCCTTGCAATATATCGTGCACCTTCCACTACCTGATGACTTCTCCATTTAGTTCATGCGGGGGTGTGGGTGTGTGCAGCCAGTGTCATTGAAAACGTAGACCACTGACACTCAGAAAATAGTATGAAAATACTGGAAAATAGTGGAGTTGTTCTCAAAAAAAAAACAAACCCCACAAAAAACCCCCCCAAAACATTACCATGAGGACATTTGTTTTTAAAGAAAAATAACTGCACTTTGCAGATTACCCTTTTTCCAAACTTATCCCACAGTTGGTCATTAAAAATGGAATTGATTGACTTCGCAGCTTTGAAAAACTTTGAGCTGATGCAGGCCACCGGCTGCCCGGGGAGGGATGTGGTGTCCTGCGTTGCCCCTGCTCGTTGGTTAAAGCCGGCAGAGTTGATTTCTGCCGTCTGACCCGCAGATTTCAACAGCTGAGCAAAATAAAAATAAGCCTTAAAAGTTAATACAGGGTAGTAAGTATTGGAATTACCGGGCAAGAAGGATGGAAAGCGGATGAATTTTGTAGCACGGTGGAAGTACTGAAAGAAGGCAGACGCTCTCCCTTTCCACGACACAAGAGCAACGCATCCGTCGTTAAATTTGGTGTTTCAGTTAGGGCTCTTCGGAGTCCCTCTATGGCCATATGTGATGAAACCTGGAAACTATCATTTTCCTTTCAGTGGTGCAGGAGTGGGGCAGACCCTGTGGGAAGAGGAAGGCTGCCGTAGACAGTGAAGGTCGAGAACTGACTGCTATGAGTTGGCATCTCTTCGCTATCATCGTTGGGTCTGCGTCAGGTGAGGAACGTGGACAGATCCTGAACGTGCAGTGAAGTGTGTGTGCAGCTCTGGTGGAGACTGCGGTGGGGGTTATCCCTGTTTGGCATTTGATTTTTTTGCATCTTGCAGATAATTAAAATCCTCAATCATGGTCACGGGTGCAGGAACCTGCCCCGGCCCTTGCGATGAGCAGGAGGCGGCTGAGGGGCCGTGTCCGTGACGCGGAGGGATGGTCGCGCTGGTCGGGGCTCTGCCGGGATGTCGGGTAAGAGGGCGCGAGCGTGGCGGCGACTGCCGTTGGACAGCATGCGTTACCCCATCAAGGACTCGGTTCGTCAGTCAGTGGAAAGGCGTGTGTATCGAGCTGGCAGCTCTGAATTGTTTCTTCACCAATTACCACGCCAAAGCCTTGATAGTGTAATGAAATATGCCTCCTACCTATCACTTCATCTCTGTCAAACTGACTGGGTGTTCTTAGTTCGTTATGACTGGGAGAACTTCAGCAGCGTCAGAAAAACAAGCAAGCTTGTCTCTGGTGTACAAGGCTCAAAGGCAGAATGGATGCTGTTAAATAAAGACGCCTTAGTCCAGATGAAAATACATGGAAAAAACCTCACAGGGTGACTGAGCCCTCAGCTCCATCTTCATTTGGGACCCAGTGGGAGATGAGAAGCGTAGGAACTTTTCTTCTCCTAGACATCGTTATACTTAGTAAAGCATTCAGCCTTTCTTACAATTTATTCATTGTGGTCTAGCGTAGTCTAAAATATCAGCCCTTCCCTCTCTGTCTTACATTCGCATTCTTTGACGCCTTTTAATTCATTATTTAAGCGGCCTGGGTTCTGCTTCACAGGGCTCCCTCCGCCCCGGTAGCTTCGCGGTACGGGCTGTTCGTGCACCCGTGCCGCAGCTCTCCAGCGGGCGAGGGGCAGGCCGGGTGCTCCGGTCCCTCTGCCCATGCCTCCTGCGCCCGCGTCGGCTCTCCCGCTCGGCGAGGAGCAGAGTCCGTGCTGAAGCGACGCTTGAGCGCGCGTTGCTTTGGAGCCTGGGAGCTCTCCTGGGTGAGGAAGCGGCTCGGTGGCTCTGTGGGTGGGGTGGGGGGAACGGGGCACCGCGGCTCTCGCTTCCCAGCGGTGGGAAACCGCGCTCCAGCTGGGACCTCGGAAGCCTGGTGCGTCGCGTTGGGGAAGCGCAGAAGATTCCTTTGAGGGAAGCGCACTGGGAGGACGAGGTGTTCCCTGCCTTGTCCTTAATTACAACGCTGGGTAACTGTCAACAGGAACAATTGCAGCCGAAAAATGCGCCTGCACATTTTTGAAGTCTTGAGTGATGCTTTGATTTGGATTCTCGTAAGCAGCCCGTTTGCTCCCTGGGTATGGTGCTCGAACGTGCCAAACGTGTCCCCCCCAGTTTCTGCGTCTAATGTCTGCATCCAGGAACGGTGAGTCCAGAAGGCGTCGCGCCTGCTTGTAGCTCTACTTTTCCCTAACGGAAGAAAACTATGTAGTTAGTTCAATGCAGAATATTAAAACATTCCATTAAAAAAACACCCCAAAACACAAAAACCACAAAGTAAATTAAGAGGAACACAGGTGCTCCAGGTACTCCAAACCTCCTTCTAATGCTTTTTGTTGCAAAACTGCCCTGGATATTATCTGTTTAAACGTTCCACCTAAAGAAAAACTAGGGAATATTTGACCTTTTAATGCATGCTTCAAAGAAAATGTTTCCAAATGGTATGCGATAAATCAATCTTTACTTACTTAATAACCATAATGTTTTCCTTTCCAATCAGGAACTCATGAGAAAGTCTAGGATTAAAAAACAAAATTGACAGCTCTCTGGTCATGTAATGTAAACTGTGTTTCATTGATCAGATTTGAAAGCATTTAACATTAGCTTCATGGAACGACATCCGCCGAGGATGCTGTTGTCACTTGGAGGCAATAGCGGAGGGTACCAACCCCGTCTGCGTGGGAGAAGCTCGGGCGCAGCCGAAGGGACTTGGCTGAGGACACCCCAGATCCCACTCACTCAGTACTCAGCTAAACATTTTTGCCTATGTTTCGCGAATACTAAACAATTTTGCTTATTTCTAAGGCTTTCTGGGTTTTGTCCCCTCCTGATAAACCAGTGTTTACTCGTTCTCGTGTTTACTTTCTAGCAACTCTCCGATATCGTGCTTACGCAGTCGATACTCTTCTGTTGGCAGGTTACTTCCCAGCGGGCGGTTTGTTAAAGCATCTTTCGTGAGAACGCGCGCGTCGCAGTGCTGCGTCGGGGCGCGGCTCTACGAGAGAGGTTCCTCCCAAGTGCAATAATACAGTGACTCGATTATCAAACGTTGTGCTTGGGCTGTTTCAGTGAAGGAGGATAGAAGGGAAAGAGGCTGCGAATCCGGAGTAGATCCTTGTGCAAATCCCACTGTGGGCGAAATCCTGCTGGACGTGGACATCTTGTGAAGTAAGTACAGCACCTTCCTTGCAGCTTCCTTCCAGTGTATCTTTTAATCACTTTTCAAATTCCTGTCATCCAAGTTCTTCTTTTTTTAGGTCTTTTTTTCTTTTTTTTTTTTTTTCCTTCCCTTTACTAAGGCGAGATGCCCAGGTTTCCCGCTCGGGGGGCAGGTGTCAGTTTACCCCCAGTATATTCTGTTACTCATCTCCTTTTGTTGTTAACCAGACCCAGACTGCTGCTTTCGGTGGCTTTTTTATTTTCTTACACTTTGGATTTTTGCCATCGGTCCGAGATGGAGGGGGCTGGCACAGCCTGCACTGAACTCCACAACTCGCCGCTCCTGGGACTTCAGCGGTGCTAAGATTGCATCAGAGGTGGGGGCTGATGTCATTTTACATGGCGGCAGCCACTCTCACAGCTGCACTTCACAGAGAAAAGTTTTGGCAGGGCTGTTGTAGGCAGCTCTATTTCATTTTGTTCTTTTTCACTATTAATTATTATTGGAAGTAGTTTGTAATGAATTTAAAGACTCTTGTCTACCGAGGAGTAGGGCTGCGTCATGTTTCTTTATTTTTCAGTATGTCTGTTCATGCAGATCTTCTGAACCCCTGGAGGTTTTCTAGTTTCTCTCTAGTATTTCACGTCTATTCTTTGTGTGCTTTTCTAGCTCATTAATTTATTAAACATCAATGGTGATGCAGGTCTTTGATCCTGTTAAAAATTAACGAGCCATGCCTGTCTCTTAACCAGTTCTTGAGCCGTGGCAATACTCCCTCTCTCCTGGATACTTCAGCTCATCCACAGACCCTTGCCAGCGGCTTTGCCCAAGATGTTTTCAAAGATGGTATGATTTATATGTGAGGTTCCCTTACTGTTTTGCAGATCCACTTGTGGAAAGGCGCAGTTTTCCTCTACAGAAATATATTGCTCACCTAGGTGCCTGCAACTTTTAATGACCTCTCAAAATAAACAACTTTATGCCAGGAAAAAAAAAAAACATGTCTGGGAAATGGATTTGTCTTGAGCATCTCTCAAAAAAAGGGAACACCTGTTAATGAGAAGGGATCTCCATGCTCGGGGCTCAGCTGGTCTCTCCTCGCAGAGCTTTTGGGTGAAGCCGTCTGGCCCTGGTAACCTGCGCTTCCCTCTGCGCCACTGGCTGGGGCGATGCTGCACCCCTCTTCTGCCAGAAACGCCTGGGCATCCCCGATGCCAAATCCGCAACTTGAATATCCTCATTTACAGGACTGCTTGATTCCTGTCCAGGTTCCCAAACCAGTTTTTTTGTTTTTGTTTTAAAGTGTGATCTCTCCCTATGGGAGGTAAATTACATCGCTACAGTGTACCGCAGCCCCTAAAACCTAATGGTCCAGGCAGAGTTTACTGCTAAACTTTGGTCCCCGGGAGACGGGAGCGTCTCTCCCTGGAAGGAGCCCTTCCAAACGTGGACTCCGAGTTGCTAAGAAACCGCTTGTCACCGTGGCATGGGCTGTAATCAGCTGTATACAGGTAATTAGAAGTCACTACTGCTTTATTATTAGCTGTTGATTTTTTTCAAAAATAATTTTCCTCTCTGTCCCTGGAGCATACAACACTCCTGGTACTTCTGCATCAATTATGCATTGTCTGTGTGATTTTTCTTCCTTTGGAAACTTGGCTTCCAGAGGCTCTTTCTGATGCTCTAGCCATGACCTAACCCTCCGTTGCTGAATAATTCCTACCGAGACAACACAGTTTCCCCACTGTGTTTTCCACGCTATCGTGTTTCAGCAAGGCAAATAAATCAGGCTGTCTCCCATCACCGGGCAGCCTTGTTTGCTCAATTTTGCTGTTCCATTTCTTGCTTTATTGAATAAGCATGTATTTATGTACCCCGTGTCCTTTTTCTGCCTGCCCATTTTTATTGAACTTCTCTATCGGCTGCACATATTGGGTTTTCCTGACAGGGTTTTGGATCTTAAAATGCTATTTCTTCAGACCAGCTGTCACTTCTGTCCTAACCTTGTCCCATGAGAACTCTATGCATCGCTTACGTGTCTAGCTCTGCCTGCCCAAGTGCCCCCTCACCTTCTCCTCAGCTTTTTTAGTTTTAATACCTTTGTACACTAAATCTCGCTGGTTTTTTCCTCCCACTTCCCTCCCGTTAAGATGACCCTCTTCTTTTTGGCAGTCTCCAGAAAACAGGCCCCATGCAAGGCAGTTCCCTCACGGCCTCACGCTTGAACTCCTCTTTGTGCCGGTACCTTACACAGGCAGCCCCCAACGCTACTGCGCTGGCCCCAGTCTTAAATCTCTGCCCCAGTAATAGAAACGCAGCCTCCAGCCGTAGACCTGGGGGGTTATTTTAAGGCACACCAGCCTGCAACAGAGCCGCGGGGGGCTGCTCCCAGGGCCGCCGGCTGCGAGCAGCGCCGGGCTGGGCGGTTCAGAGGGAGCCTCGTGCGTGGGGAAGGGTGTGCGAGCGTTACCCCGTGGTGGGGATCGGCTCTCGGCTGGTGTTATCCCCCAGCTAATGAGTTCAAAATCTAGGACTGGAGAGGAAGACTCTTCTGCTGACTCAACGGGTTTGGGAACGTGCCGCTCGGTGGGATTCCCTCCCACCCCAACTCCCCATTTCTCTCGGGAGGCGATCATGGAGCTTTTGGGATGTAGGAAGGCAGAAAACCTTTCCCCTAATGGCTCACGTTGCTGCTTGGTGACTGCCTGCCAGATTCAATGTTGGGAGATGCTGAGTTCTGTAGGGCTGAAAGTTGGCGTCTAATGAAGGAACGTCAGGATGCGAATGAGGCCTCTTGTCCCACGCAGCCGAACGCGGGGATGTTATTTATAGCCGCTCACTTGCACCATAAGCACCTGTAGAGACTTTTTATTCTTCAGCCCCTCACTGGAATCACAAATGACAGAAAGAGCTGAAGATGTAATGACCCTTGAGGTAGGAGAAATTATTTACCAAACCATAGATAAGAGGACTGTTATCTCCTGTACTGTGTTTAGGGCACCCAATCTACTGCAGATGTTACCGTAGTCATGCTGTTTAATTTAAAATTTTCCTGCATTCCTTACGTCTCAAATTCTTTTGGTGGGAAACTAAATCCTTTCATAACCTAAATGCAGCACGGGAGATGAAAATGGCTGGTTCGTGGATGTATACGGCCGTTCCAAGGGAGCTTTATGTAATTGTTTTTTAAATAGAAGTGCTTGCTCTATTTTTGTTGGTCTGGTTCATCCTGGTTTTGTTGTTTGCCATATGTTTTCTGACATATGCTCCTTGCCTAGTAATAAAAAGCTACCAAGACTAAGAAGCCTTCGTTAATTTGTAACAGGCGTAGTAAGAGCTCTTCTCATTTTACTGACTTCGTAAACTCAGTAGCAGATACAGTATAATACAGGGATTATAAAGGAGCTCTTACCATTGGTTTCCTGCAATAATTTTCTTTGTGCATAGGTCAAAAAGGATAAGGATTAACAAAACTATTAGGAATTGGAGACAGTAGCACCGTCTGTTTGCCTGTAGCTTTTAAAAATCTGTCTCTGAAAAGGGCAGGTGTCTGGACTGAGAAGACCTGCCACTGTCTGGAATTGAACATGGTCCCTACTCCCAAAAAGCTCATTCACTTTGGACAAATCTCTCACCACTAACCACCTAGTAGGGCTCTCTCCACTGAAATCAGGCAAGGAACCCAGCCTCACCTATGTATGAGGAAACAGATTTGTACTTGCAAGACATTATACGCTTGGTCACGTTCTTTGTATGTGCATTCAGCTGCAATGCTGAGCAGTGAGTTGTGTATATCTCTCCAGCGTGAGCTTTATTTATCACTTACGAGTCATGTGTGAGCCCTAATTTTAGTTTTCCTTCTTCTGAGACAAGGTTCTTGGAAACCCTTAGAGGATGGCAGACGCACGCAGCTGGAGATAGCCCTGGGGATTAATTTCACCCACAGCTTTGTCAGTCCTCTGGTGAGACCCACGGTACAAGAGAGGCCATTTACCCGCAGATCCTGAACTGTTCCTCCTGTGACCCGGCGGTGCTGCACAAATCGGGTGTTTTCTATAAAATGATACTGCGCAGTGATAATCAGTCACACGCTAATGGAGTGGCAATCAAAGCTGTCAAGGAAAATGATCTACATGCAACGGCTTGATTATATTTGTCCTGAGATACTTTTAGGCTAAAGGATTTTCAAGTTTAATCAGTCTGCATTAACTGTGATGCTCTTGCAGTTGATCATGGAAAGAAAGCAACTGTTGATTGTACTAAAAGCATTAAGTGACCTCTGCTAATTAAAAGATAATGTCAATGCAACTGAGTGGAGTGCCTGGGTCTTTAGCCTTTTAGACAGGCATTAAATGAGAATCCAAGTGTTTGTAGGAAATAAATGTGGTAAAGGTAAGAGACTTGTTTGTGGAAATAGGTCGTGTTTCAGTAGAAGTTATTTAGTCCATTAATGATACCTAATATGCCGTATAACCAGCAATTTGATGAAAAAGAACAAGCCTCCTCTCCAGCTGTGAGATGTCTTCACTTACTCTACCTTGACTGGAGCATTTTTCTTGGGAAAGCCAGTGATATAGTGAATCCAGGGGGTCTCTCTCTTGTCCATAAATAAACTAAATGCATTTTCTCACAAATGCATGTCACCTTTTAAGTGACCCAGACGTTCAGTATTAAGTTCTGTTTTCAGTAATAATGTAGTCAGTGTCTACAAATGCAGTCTGTCTTGCCTTTTTTCATTAATCTTAGTGTCTGGGAGAGCAAGCAAAACAGGTGGAATAACTATGTACGAGCACATCCCTTACTCCTTGGAGATGCTAAATGGCAAATGGCCTCTCCTGCTTTCTGCACTTATATAGATGCAGAATGAAGCCCCTTCAAACAGAGAAGCAATGGCACAAATTCTGTATGAAATTGCCTGAAGACGCTGCCTATCGTCCTCCAAGGAGCCATGGTGGGCAGAGAGCTGTTGGGGGAGACGCCAAAGCAGTTGGTAAAAGTTTGGTTTCATTTTTCAGGTTTGTGCCTCACTTTTTGGCTCCTTCCTCTGTGAGAAGAAACAGAAGGAAGGACAGTTAAAACATTTTTTTTCCACGCAGAAGAAGTTGAATCACATGAAGGAATGTAGAGAGGAACATAATGGTTCGAATTCTGGTATTGGAGAATGAGGTTGGCTCCGTGCGTAAAGCGGAGGCTTCATGGGGAGGGGAGAGGGGACGGGACGGGTCATCTCTGCCTCTCTTCAGATTAAAAGTCATGTTCCTGAAACCGAAGGTAATCTCTGCCCAGGCAGTTTGTAACTGAGCTTTACAGCTGCCAAATTGTATTTGATCACATTCAGCATCTCCAGCTGAGGAGACGGGTGTACTACCTAGAGTAGGAGTTGGGTGCAGCTCTCCCCTTGGTCACGCTTGAGAAAGTCGGAGGCACAGATTTGGTTTAGGGTACGTGGTGCGGGGGGGAGAGCAACGGCCCCAGCCCTGCGTCCGGCGCCCTGCTGCAAGCTGGGAGGGCTGGTTGCCACCCAGCATCCTTCCAGGGCCAGGGCATCCTGTCAGTCAAAGAGAGTAACAAGATAAGGGGGACATTTTCAAACAGAAAATAGTGATTTTTCTCAGTGCCAACCCACCCACCTTATGAAAAATATTGCCCATCTGAAGGGAAGTCTAAAAGGGAGGTTTTGACACAAATACTCCCTTTACAGAAGCTTCCCCCCCCCCAGCCGCCTTGGCAGTAGAAAGTTACACCTGCTTATGTGAAGCTCCAGCAACTTCCACTCTGAAAACTTTAAACTTTGAAAAAAATGCACTTTCTGCTTACCATGAGCACTGAATTTTGTGGAATCCACCCTCTTCTTGTATAGTGGTCAGAGGCCACTGCTGATGGGCAGATCTCTGGTCTCAGCAGTGCCTGATGTCTCATTTCTCTCTTTGGTGTTTTACAATAAACTCTTATTTTCAGCGGGGTTTTTTTTTTCAGAGCAATATGTACACCTGAAGGTATTTTAAAGAAGCTATTTAAAAGGTTATAAAAAATAAAATAAATTCTTGGCATAGAGATTCTTGGAGTGCATGATGAATATTTTAATAGTTAAAATCTAGCCAGAGAGAAATGAAATGATTTAGTGCTCTAAATAAATCCCCTTGTGGGTTTTAATGTGCAAAAATGGACAACAATGGCTTTAAAACCTCTCCACAAAATATTACATCTATGCCCTGGTATACTTTGCATATGTTATATCCGTAGTCAGTAATGGTCTGTGATATGTTTTTAGATGCTGAGGGAAGGTATTACACCAGGTTTTTTTCCTCTAGGACTTTGCATAATAACCTTTAGCTTTTCAGCAGAGAGTTTAGACCTCTGGGAAGACAGTCATGGTTGTAAAGCTCACTCTCAGCACCTTCATTCGCAGAGTTTTTGTATCCTGTGTTGGAAAGTGGAAACCTGAGAGAGGGAAGTTTTGGGGAGGCTGGAGGGGGAAGGGAGATCTGGGAGAGGATCGTTCCCATACGGAGTGGCTCAGGCAGCAAAAACTTTGGATAGCTCTGTGCTCATATAGCTTCTAATAGGCGTGTGACTGTAATAAATTTCAGACCAAAATGAATATTTGGTTGTGTCACTGCTTAACATTTCAAATTCTTTCTCATACACACATCCCCACATATTTGGAAAAAAGAGGCTTTTTTTAATATCAGCTGTGACAGAGGTGGAGCACTGCTTGACATGTTATTCGTGTGATTGATCAGTTTGCTAGCTAAGAAAGCCTTTAATTATTTTTTTTTTAAATTAATTAGCCAAATGTATTGGTGACCATGAAATGTGTATCCCTGAGTTCCATTCCTGTAAAATAGTATCTTTCATCTGAGCAAGAGTCCTTCAGTCCTGCTGTTAGGCTGCCTTTCTGGTAAATCTTCCTGCTAATTGAATCTTCCATATTTTCTTCCTTGCTTTTATGGTAATTCCTGTTGCTACATGTAGTGAACGCAGTTGCTAAAATGGTGGTGCCAGTGTAAGCCATTACATAGAGTAATAAAAATGCGATGTATATAAAAAGATACAGAACAAGGGAGCAGGACTCAAGCTTTTAAGTTTCTTCAGAAAATTCTCTAGTATCTCTAATATGGGCAAGCTATACATTAAATACTGTTGGTTTTTGTCTTTATGTGTTTTCTAAAGCAAAATGTTTGGATGCCATACTCTTTAGGCTTCCAGCTTTCCTTGAAAAAATGAGAAGACGAGAGGTCTGCTCACAGGGTCTTTGATAATCTTGGAAAGCATCTTGGGTTGGATGCTTAGGAACAGTGTCCAAAATCATCGGTTGCTTCTGAAAATGTATGTGGGATGTCTATAACAAGGAGCACTGGGAAGATTTAACTGTATGAAGTCCACTCTATATCTAATCTATAAATGTATTAGTTTTGTGCATAATGTCTGATTTCTTTTTTATTAAAACAGAAGAGTTACTAAGAACCAATGAAATTAATAGAGCCTACTGGCCCCTTGACCTCATAGTAATAAAAATAAACAGTTTGAGTTTTTCCTTTCTTGTAGCAGGCACTTGGAGACTGGATATGGGAAGTGTTATGGGAAGTTGGAGAGAGACACTGAGCAGCACAGATGTAAGGTCGGTGTTATATGAAAAAAAGAGTACAGTGCATAATCTCAGCCTTTGATGGAGAAGGTGTGGTGAAATGTTGACTTTAATTGCCATGGGACACAGATTAGCAGATGGTCCCATGGATAGACTGCTCTCCATGTCTATAAATAGCATAAGTTAATTCATGCAAGATCTTTCTTTTCTTCTATAGCTATCTCCCAATGTGTCTGTATCTTTCCGGCAGGAAAGCATCCGGCACTGGAGCTAGAATACAAGTCCTGTTTAAAGCCCTGGTGTCGTGATTACGTTAACAGCAAAAAAGCATCTGATAAGTAACTCATGATTGAAAAGACAGGCTGTGACAGCCTGATCTGAATGCACCTTCATTTCAAAAATAACTATCGGGTATCTGCAAGTCAGCTGGAATAATGGCTGTGAGAGGTGGGGAAGGCAGCGCGGCTCCGCACGGGGTCAGGGAGCTTCGTGCGTTTCCCATCTCGGGCTGGCTGACTGGCGTTTCGCTTTGCGGATCTCGCCTGCCTTCAGCTTCCACCTCCCCGCTAGCGGATGAATTTCTTTGCTTGCAGACGAGCCTTGTGGCTACAACCTATTGCTTACAGCTGCTTTTTCTAGCTGGTCCTGCACAGCTTTGCTTGGTTGCTTCCTTCCTCTTGCACTGCCAGCGCGCTCAGGTTTTGGGGCTGGTCCCCGTGAAGCTGCAGTGTTGGGGCATGTTTGCCTAGTTTGGGGCAACCGTGTTAACCTGACGCTGCTGGGGTCCTGCTGCTCCTGCCCAGCGGCTCGATGCTCAGCAGGACCAGCGCCTGCCTCCTGCCGTCTCGCGGGTCGGGCTCTGGACCTCGCGTCGCGCTTCGTTTCCAGTCGCGACTGGAGGAGGTGAGCGGTCCTGCCGAAGCTGGAGGAAAACCTCACCTCTCCAAGCACCCTCCCTCCCTCGGGCCGAGCAGCGAAAGCACTCCCGGGTAAGTGGCCGAAAGGCTTTGGGCTGGTAGCAGGTACAGGAGATGCTGCTCCCCTAAAACGGGACCTGCCAAACAGAGGGGCCGTGCCGTGCCGTCTCCCGCTGGGGGCTGGCAGCGCAGCCCGGGCTGCCGCGGCAGTCAACCTGCAGCCTTCATCCCTTTGTATCCCAGGTTCTGCCTCCCTGGCGTGGAGAGCCTGGCTGCTCCAGCTGCCTCTCAGCCCCTCCTCACCACAGGAGCTGGTTTCCTGCACTTCTGGGCTGCCCCAGGCCTCCCATTCGGGGTCTCTCTGTCCATAGTTTCTGTAACGGAAACCTCACTTTCTGGTTCGTAGCTTTGGCTTCTTCGTCATTTCGGAAACCTCGTGTTCGCAGGCTTGGCCGCAACTGTTACCTAGCGTTCGGGTACCAGATTCCCACCGATATTCATGCTTCAGGGTTTTTTTTGGTGCCATTTCTGCAAAGAACTCTTAGAAAAACCCACTTTTAAGCAAATACATCCATCATTGTGCAATATCTATCATTATAAATCTGCTGAATCCAAGCAATCTCTGCGTCCAGCTCTCCCTTGCTATTACATTGAACTAACGAAGTACTAGTAAATAAGAAATAAGCAAAGAATTTGCTGAGCTGCGTGTGTAAGTGCAGGGAGTATTTGAAGACAGAGCACTTTCTTTTCCCAAGAGCGGCACAGTATCTCGTGGCTGCGCCATCCCTTTGCTGACCGCCCGGACAGGTAAATGAAAACGCAACGGGGGATCTGCAGAACGACTTTGCGCCGTCTCGAGCCTGATCCAAATCAAAATCAGCCACCAGGAACACACACCGAAGGGTCAGGGTCCAGATCCTGCTCCACGATAAATCTAAACACCCTTTGGTTCTGTAGGGATATTCTGGATTTACCTACATGTAATTTAGAGCAGATTTTGGACCCTGCTCATAAGCATTATGCCTTTCCCTACAGGAAGGAAGATTGTTTCTGACCTTGCTTAAACTAAGCAGCTTTAATCGTTCAGCATGGCAGCACCAAGACGGGGCTGGGCGCTGGGGACACAGACATGGGAATCCTATAATCTTTGGTGAAGTTGTAATGAAATTGTCCAGGATGAGGCGGAAACAGATGGATTCTGATTAATTCCTCACAAGTGTAGACCTCAGCATCCGATGTAACATATGTGGTGAGCAAATGTCACTCATGCCTCCAAAGTGCAGAAAATATCACTATTGTCAGGATATATTCATTGGCATATTGGCTGCTGAACTCCCAAGGGTGTGAGGATGCTGTGCATTACATTTAGTCCTGAATTAAATATTCAGAGGCAGAGATACCTAATACTTTCCTGTATGCCTCACTGGTTATCACAGTTGAACTTAATGAATTGAAAGTCGGAGGGGAAGGGAGATTTTCCCTCTCCTTTGTAAATTGTTATTTACTGTGGAAGGAATATCAAGATGGCTTGATATTTCTGCTTTACAGAGTTCCGTTGACTAGAAATACTGCCTGAGTTAGGGAAAATAATGCAGCTTTGAGCTGTAAATGAGCAACTACACTACTTTGATCTCATAGTGATAGAAATCAGAGCCCAGCTCTGTGTTTGTGGAGTTGTTCTGGGCTTTGTCACTTCTATTACATGTAATTGCATATTTAAAAAAAAATGAAGTTCGTTTATTGATTGCCACTATATTGTTTAAGGCAGGCAAGGTAAGAGGCCAGAGCCACTTGCTCTTGTCTCCATGTAGTCTTAGGAAGTGGAATGCACGTGAGTGAAGTGAGGCCCCATCTGCGCCGAGGAAAGAGATTCATTACAGCTGACTTGTCCTGTTAGAATTACTACCCCAGACTGTTTCTCGGCAAAGGATGCCACTAAGATATCTATTAGAGTATTTCATCACCTAACTTGGGAAACGAATATTGAGCAGCGGGGCTCCCGTGTAGCTCCGGCTCTGCCCTCGGACGTGGCTCAGTCAATCCCTCGGCAAAATCAAGTAAAATGTATGTTAGTGCCTTCTCTTCTAAAAATGAATTCCTCATTAGAAAAATGGGAAAAAATAGGTATTTGTCTCTCTACTTCACTGTGTGTTGAAATTATATCTGTCCTAACTTGTGCATTTCCCTCTCCCCCTTTGGCAAACACTGCTCCCGCTCGCATTACAGGCTGCTTTGTTTGTCTTAATGATCTCCTTTTTAACAAGTGAATGTACATCTTCTTTTGGGGAAGCTGAATCACCTCAAAAGGACCTTTATTTCTGATTGAGGAAAATGTAGCTGATAGGGCTGGGGGAAGTTGGAGAGACCCACATTTGCTGCTGTCGCAAACTGGCTAAAGCGCGCTCGCTCTTTCTTGTGCAGCATTTTGTTTTGTTCTACATTGAAGATGCAGCAAATCTCAGTAACAGCTGGGACTATACTAACCGGCAGCCGTCCGCTAAAGTCATAACCTTAATTTTAATTAAGACCCCTAGTTTTGGAAAACTTGACCTGAGATTCTTGTTTCCTTTTTTTACCGCTTAACGTTGTGACCTGCGGTGGCCTCCAGGCTCCTCTCGGCTCGTGAAGCACAGCGGCGTTTTGTTTGACATCTGCGCTCATTAGAGACAACTAGTAGTCCCTATGCTTAAACCTTTAAACATTCTAATAAGACAAGCAGACTCTGACGCCTCGGGAAGATGATACACAATTGAGTGTTGGTTTTGCTGGAATTTCTTAATTTCTGCTGAAATTGGTTGTTTCCAACAGATTTCACCTGTCGTCACCTTAATTACATGCCAGGAGGAAGGGAATGACTTGTGCAACTGCAAACTTTTTGAACAGCAGAGCTATCCTTTGTCAGCTAGAAACTTCTTTTCACTTTTTCTGTTTTTTCCGTGGTTCCTGGCAATGCATCACTTGCAGTTTCCTCCATGAACCTGTTACCGGTGTCAATGGGACCAGGTTTGACCATTGCTTACTGTGTCAAGACTGCACAAAGCAAAACCACATAAATCCTCCACTGCTCTCCAAAACCACTGAACAAGGTCAGATGGGTTCTTTTTTCCTTGTTTTATCACGTGGCACTGGAATTTCCTTGGAATGCACAGTCCCGCCCCACTTTGCCGTCCTGGAGACTAGACGCCGTGCTGGGACTCCTTGACCTGTAAGAGCGGTGACATTGCAAAGCTACAGAAGGATTTTTTGACCCGGCTTGTGTTGCATGAAAACCTCAGAGGCTCACGATGCCATATCCCAGCTAAATGCATGGTTTGCTGAATGAACCTACCCGCTGCTTTCCTTGGCAGAGGTTTTAGCGGACAGCCAGGTAAGCCTGAGGCCACAAGAAGAGGTGAAGCCAAGGAGAGAGGTGGGAGGTGGATTTATAAGGAAGGTAAAATGGTGGGTGTGGAGGTTTGTATTAATTAATTGCAAAGCTGTGGAGAAAAGGAATATACAACCAATACAGAAATAGCTTGTGGCTAAAAATTGTTCCCCAAATCAGTTTAACTGAGAATACGCTCAGTCAAGTGAAGCCATTTCCAAGGTGTGGCATGATGAGAACGGGACCTGAGTGCACGTTGCCTTTGTTTCTTCAGCTGAAGCTTCGCACACGAAAGTCCCAGTTGTTGCTTCCTCTGTACAGCAAACCCATATAGATATTAAATTGGGGCATAATGATGAATGAAACTGTGGGATGTGTCTTGATTATCCCAGGTTTCTAATGTATAATTGAAATATTTTGGTAAGTATCTTTCAAGCCCTTTGATTTCTGGCCTCTGTTTTTAATTACTCAGCCCCCTCTTGCCCTTGTGCATTATTATGCTATTCATTAGCATTCAGCGAGACTACAGAAGTTTGACTTCTGAATAAAGTAGCGTACAAAAGAGAAGGGGTGTTTTTATCTTACCACTTAATAATTTAAATGGAACTCTTTGCTTTAATCAATGTTTAATAGTACAATAGTTGTTTATTTAAACTGCGCATTGCCTAATTTTGCAAACAAAAAAGGAGAGGAAGGATAAACACGTTTAGAAATAATAAGCTTTGTAACCTTTGTAAATCTTCAAAGGATTTAAAATATCTACAGCACTTACAATGCCTGTTCATCTCAATAAGACAGTAACATGGACCTTCCATGTATCTGTGTCATTTATGCAGCGTTAAGTAGTACAAGCCTATTTTTTATTTGAGGGAAGCAGAAAACCTTGCTAATTGCAAAACTGAAAGCTACTCAGCAGCGTTAATATTGTTGGCATGACCGCCAGCTGTGATGATTAGGATGTGTGACAGAGGGAGAGATAATTTGATCACAGGCCTGGGGACTAGAAGAACCTGTGTCCTGCTCCTTCCCAGTACACCTACAAAGGCAAGGAAAATACAGGGAGAGATTTTGTTCAGCCCCACACCGCCCACACTTTCTGGGGGGGTCCCACAGGGCACAGCAGATGTTGGAAATATGGGGTTGTGGGAGGGGATGGGAGCTCAAACCTAGGCATTAATTTGTCAAAGGAAATAGGGGGTCAGTAATCAGGTGTGGATACATTTCCAGTATGATGCTTGTTCTATCTCGTCAGCGAAATGTGGCTTTGGGGGTGACTCGGTCACTGTGGGCCAGCAGCTCAGGGCCTGAGCCATGGCAAGGTTGGGGGATCTGCAGAACCCGACCTAAAAGAGATGGACTAAAGCATCCATCCCTCTGCTTGGCTTCCTCATCTGTAAAACAGGAATTGATCAGGGATATCTTGAGGATTTAGAGATATCTGGAGACCACTTTGGAGGCACTAAAACTAGCGAGCATAATATCTGCATTTCAAAGTACTCTTTGGACATCACTTAATTCATTTTGACAGCAGCCCTGCGCAAGAAATGTGGCTGTCTCCATTGTCTGGATGGGAAAACCGAGTCTAAGGGATGGGCCCAAGACAGACGTGGTTGGAGAGGGAAATGTGAGCGCAGGATAGCACCAGGTCAGGGAGAGCTGTAGACTCCTGTCTCCCGTGCCTCAGCAGCCCGGTTGTAAGAGCACCCACGGCAGGCAAACTGCTCCGTCCACACGTACCGGGGGGGGTGTGGATCTTATGTAGTCCCTGCCTGATGTCCTGGCTAACCTGCTTTCAACAAACTGTTCCCCAGGCAGCAAGACCAGACCTTTTTCCTTGCTGCTCTGTGTCTCCTGTCCTCTAAATCTTTCCCTTTCCCACCAGCATATCCAGTTCTCTCCCATTTCCCCAGTACTTCTCACAATCCCTTGTGCAAGCTTGGAGTTCCTTCCCTTCTCTGCCTTCTCTACGTCTCCTTCTCTAGGCTTTGTGAAGGTCTGGAGGGGTGTTAAATGGCAGGAGCAGTAGGCAAGAAGGTGGTAGCTCCACGTGTGAGGAATGAGATGGAGAAACATGATCTGATGTTGCGGGCTTGTTCCCTCCTGTTTTGACTGTATCGTAGCTCCTGTTGATTAAAAGAGCATAGCTGAGTTATGCTAACATGAGGTGAGGGAGAGCTAGGGCTGGGGGTTTGGACCTTTTCTTTCAGACTAAATCAATTTATCCAAGATGTGAGATCCTGCTACTGTATTATTAATTTACAATGAACTGTGGTGTGAAAGCTACTGAGATTTTTACTGGTTTTCACATGTGCACTAGAAAAGTTGCACATGGACACCTTGAAAGGCAATGTGCCATTTGAAATCAGTAGCTGATGAGTGATTTCCTGTGACAAAAGCAGCCTGCCCTGTTCCACAAAGCGTATTTTCAGTGGTTCTTCCAATTTAAAGGAGTGTTTGTCCAGGGTGATGATTTATATCACAACAGCATTTAGGGACTGTAGCCAAGATGAGCCAAACGCTGCACTGAGCTCTACAGTCACTTATGGTGAGACACTGCCCTCTCTCACAGAAATGGGACCAAAACCTATAGATATTCACATGCCCGACTCCCACTGAAGCACGTATTTGGACATCACTGTTTAAGCAAGGACCAGAGCTACAGGAGCAGCCGAGGCTGTAAAGTGAGTTGATGAAGGTTGTACAGAAAGTCAGTGTCAGAGCTCCGTTTCCCAGCGGCTGCTGGCAAGCCCGTCGCAGTGACCTGGGCTTTGTAGTCGGTGGGGCACCGCCTTTCACTTTTTCCATTTAAACGAAATTTTTGAAGGTGATAACTTATCGGTAACCCGCAGGACTCTGGTGTACGGGGCAGCGGTGACCAGCTGCGCCGCGGGAGGCGGCGGGGGGCTTGTGGCCCCGACCTTCTGCATCCCTCTCGAGTTGCGGCTGTCTCCAAAAGATGCTGCGAACTCCGGCCCGGCTGCGAGCTGCTGGAACGTCTCCTTTCTCGTCGCTCGGGTGCTAAGGTAAGGTGGGGGTCTGCCGGCAGCTGGGAGCCCGAGAGCATCCTCCTCCCCCTGCGGCGCAGCGAGGAGAGGGCGCTTTGCCCCAACAGTTTTAGCTCCGCGCTGAAGGTGCGCGGCGGAGCCCTGCGCAGAGCGGGGAGCTGGGAGAGCCAGAAAAGCCGTAGCGCTGTGCTTCCTCCCCCGGCTCTGAAGAGGAGGGGCGGGAGGGGAGCTCCAAAGCCACTTCGGGCGATGCGCCGCTACGTGCGGGAGCCTGTGCGGAGTATCCTCCTCGCAGCTTGGCAGCCGGGTGCGCTCCCCGCTCTCCCGTGGGTGATTTCCCCCCCCGCCCGCCACGCTTGTTCCTGCCTCCGCCGCGCTCCAGCGCAGCCGCTCCTCGGGCGAGCCGGCGGCCGGGTAAGCGGTTCCCGGGAGGTGCGGGGCCGGTGCTCCCCGCGCCGGTGCTCGGCGCTGCGCGTCCCGGGCGGGCTGGCGGGGCGATTCGCGCCGGGGCGGGGGAAAGCAGCTGCGCCGGGAGAAGCGTCGCTTCGTCCGCGATGTAACTTGGATTTCGGAGTGCGGTTGTCAGGAGGGCGGTGGAAAATAGTGACTTATCTGCTGCCGAAGTGGCCGGCGGGGTCGGCACCGGGCTGACCCCCCTTGCCGGCAAGGGCCGGGAGTATCTGCGCTTTTAAGTAACGTCTTTATCGAATCCCGAGGGCTGGGCGAGCTCTGGCGTTGGGAGTGTGAGTGACTGCCTGTAGCACTTCGAGTATTCGTGCTGTATTTAAACCTATCGATGTACTACCGTGCGTGTGTGTAATTCATTTACTGCCATGGCTACTCTAGTGATAGGGATGTCACCAGCAACCGGAGGAGCTTGCTCTGTAGATATCACTTTTTAATTTTTTTTTCCTTTAAAAAAATGTTTTCAATTTCAGCTACCGATTTTGTAGCTCCTGAAATACTTCTATTTCCCAGATCGGTTGGTTTCTCACCACTGGCACTTCCACCTTTTTGAGTGGGAGATCTTGAAGTTCTACTTTCTTTAAAACAGAGCTGTAACAATACCTACTCCTTTCAGCGAGGCATGTGTTATTTCCTGACCAACTTCACTTTGACAAAAAAAAAAAAAAAAAAGAAAAGCTGGAAATAATCGTTTAAGAGATGCTACTCTCCCTGTTTCAACAAGTTGCTTTATTCTCTGCTCCGGTAATTTCCTCTAAGACTCATGTTCATTGTCGTTATGTAGATGATGTGGTGATATGTGTGATGTTAAACCTGCAGTCACCAGGGATTAATGCATGGGCATGACATCATCAACAGCCAATGAGGTGATGGTTTTGGACATGTACTGACCCAAACTGTCTTCCAAACTGATGTGATGATCCTGCAGTTCTCCTAAGGAGCAACGCAAGTTTGGACAAACGGGGTAGTTTCCTAGCACGGTTTCATCGTGTTTCTCAGTCTTGTGCCCTCCGCCGAGGTAGGCACAGCTCATCAAGTAGCCACATGTGTGTGGTTAGTCTGGTTGATCAAAGGTTTCACGTCTTGGGAAGAGATTATTGAAAACGGGCATATTAGTTCCCTGGTACAGAGGGAGGTGATGTGACTGAGCTGGTTGCTGGCAGAACATAAACAGCCAGAGAGTGCTCAGCCTTTGTGGCGGGGAAGCTGCCTGAACGACGTGTTTGAGCGCACAGTGGATTTACTTGTAGAAAATTGTCTCCTTTACCTTATTGCTTGGAGTAGAGCTGCTCACGTGGAGGTAGGCACAGCCTCCGTGTCGGGGGAGCGAGGAGGGGAGCCGTGCAGGCAGGTGGGTGCTGCCGTAGCTTGTGCGGCAGCAACGCGCCCGTTCCCCACTGTGCTAACGGCTCCTGCTGCGCGCTCGCCTTCAGCCCAGGACCTCGGTGCCTCCGTGCTGCCAAGGTCTAGCAGGTTTGAAGCCCTTGGCCTCCTGTTACATTGCTGTAGGGTTACTCAAAAACACAGCTGCCTGCGGTAGCTTTTGTAGAATCACAACAGATGTTGCCAAGCGTCGTCTGGCTCCTGAAATGTGCGTTTCTGAGCTCAGGCTGCCTCTTCTGCCTAACGTTTCCCTAACCCTCACCATTTTGCAGCAGCCTCATACAAGTCCCCCACAGGTCAGTCGGGGGCTTCCCTGCAGGCTGCGTGAGACCCTTTGTGTCACTATCACAAATATTTGCACACAAATCCCTTATATTAGCTTAAATATTTTCTGTTTGCTAGAGTTCTTAGTGTTGAACGTAAATTTTTGGGTCCAGAGTTCATCCCTGAAGTCTTTTAATATTTTGCTTGTAATGTATATGTAAGTACACACACACACACACACACGCGCACACACACGCTCCCTTATCAGTGCCATTGCATCGATGGCCATTTATGTTGAGGGAACCACATATATTAGCAGTACAACTGACATGCCTCAGAGGTGTGTATGATTCTTATGCCTTCGATGCCAATAAGATGTGACAGGATACATCTAATGAATTACCTTTAAATTAGAAAGCAGTAAACAAGCCATTATTGGATTAGAGGAATATTAAAATCAGAAGAACGTTACCGTCTTTTGATATCCTGTGGCACATTTTTACTAGCTAGGAAATGACACGGGTTACTGCAGAGGGAGAGAGGGTCTCTAGAGAACTGTAATGATTTTCATCTGTATGAAATAGATTTTTTTTTTTTTTTTTAATGCTATTAGTATTTTATGTTTAGATGATGCTGTAGCAGGTTTTTTTCTTGTCCTCTAGTTTCACATTGATGTTTGCTATCATTTTTCTGAGTGACTTCGGTGCTTGTGGAAGGTACAGGTTTGATGTACTCTGATAGATAAAAGCTCCTAATTATTGGGGAAAAACACAGGCGAAAGGATACAAGAGGTTTGGTGATAGATTTCTGTCCAATACTGAAGAACTTTCTGCCTTGCCAGGGTGCAGAGATAGTTTGGGTCCATGCCATTTATTCCATGCCCCCTTCCCTCGGCTGCCTAGAAAGCTGCTCCAGCTCTGGTAATTCTGGGATATGATTTACATTGCACAAGAAGATTCCCATTAACTTCACTGAGATTTATATAAATTCCTAAGAACTAGGTTAAAGCCACCAGTTCTCCTGGTCATACATCTCACCGTGCAGGTGTTACGTGGTATTGCCTTCCAGCTGTGACTGCTCTGGATTAGATCTGAATTGGCAACCAGTTGATGGTACTTGCGTGGAGCAGCTCCTGATCTCCCCATGCCAAGCTTTTATTAATCTAAGGCCAGTGCCTGCTGTCCTCTCTCAGGCAAGCTGCCCAGTTAAGGACTGGGCTTTGAGTGAAAAGGGCAGAATTTGGCCAGTACTCCTCAAGTGTTAGAAAAAATGTACGTTTAAGAGGTAAACACTAAAATATTTGATGGAAAGCAGGTAATTCTCATTGAAATTACTGCCTTCTTGCAATACCACTTAGCTCTGTTGGCCAATGCAAAATGAAACCCTTAATCTAGAATTAAACTTGAATTTGTGGGTGCAAGAGGTTGTTTTGTTTGGAATATCAGTCTTTAATGTAACTTTAAGACAAATCTTGTATTCTTTTTAACTTGCTGTCAATATGGAGCAACAAGATACCTTGGAGTACTAAGCCTCATTCCAGCCTCCTGAGGGAAGTCTTGCGGATATTGGTTTGTCCTGGATTTTGGAAGCATATTCAGAATAAAGGGCTCTCCTATATATATACTTTTCATCCAAGGTATTGGATTTTCTTTGTCTCATTCTCACAGTTTATGGCCCTGGGACTCCTTGCCCCCTCTCAAGGTCTAGTAGGAGAACTCCCTCAGCATCTCTTTTTTCCCTTTGAAAAATTTGCTAACCATCATGCAAGCGGTTTTGAAGCCAGTGCCAACCCTGCAGATGAGAAGATCACAGCACATTTTCACCTGAGGTTAGGCAGTGCGATGTGAGCTGCTTTGCAGTGGCAAAGCATCCTGAATATTTGCAAGCTGTGGGGCTTTCTATTGGTCTGTGTCACCGAAGCCTCTTTGCTATTCTAACGAGGCTTATACAGAGGAACAAAGGACTGTGGATTTCACCACTTTTGCTGTATTCTATTTTTTCCAGCAATTATTTTGGAAAGGCTGTGAGCCGAAAGGTTGATTTTTTCAGACGTGGTACAACTATGCCAGAGTAAAGCTCAGGTGAAGGAGAGCAGTATCAGGTATCTCAGAGACTCAGAAGGTGGCCTGTTGCTTTTATTGCCCCTTCTGTTGTGTTTCAATTTCAGTTACACTTTACAGGGAGTATCTGCGGAATAAAAATTCTAGTGAGGTCAGTCAGGCCTTTCTCCTTGGAGAGTATTTCCCTCTGCACAGCAGCAATACAAGTTTTCTCCCTCTTTCCTTTAAAATAACGGTTGTGTTACAAGTGCTGCAAGATATAACAAGCTAGGATAAATATATTAAGGGGCAGCAATCCCAGCCTCGGTGTTACACGATGGTAGAGTCTGGTTAAAGAACTTAGTCCCCAGCCCTCGATGCGGAGCTCCTGTCCCTGTCTCTTCTCCAACCAGCCACTTGCCAAGCGCGGCTCAGTCATGCGGCACATCCCTCTGGGCTGAAGGACACGCTGTCACTGGAGTCAGCCCGGACTTGCTGGTTCTGGAAGCAACTAACCCCTTAAAATGAGAGCGCAGGACTCTGATGGCTTTAGCTCTTTGTAGGCTTTTTTCTAGCCTGCAAGAAACTGCTAACTAAACCAGAAGCATTTGAGTAATGCCTGGACATGGATAAACTGGTTAATATGAGTTCTTTTAGCTTTTTAAAACAAATTGCAAATCTCAGGTTTGTATTTGCATAATTCAGGCTATTAATTAATGTGTTTGCATTTCCTAAACCCTGTGCCAAATTCCCATTTGGCACAAGTTTCAGAGTGTTAATCTCGGTGTAAAGGGGAAAAGGAGAAAATTTAGTTGTTGTAGGTAGCATTGAACAGTTGGTGATTTTTCTTTTCAACAAAATTAAATGAGCTTCTTTTTTTTCCTGCGTCATTTTGGTGTCACCTCAGGTATTTGGTGAGAAATTTGGAAATTCTTAATTGATAGGGTACCCAGTCTCTCATATGTGCATCTCTGTGATTTATATATATTGCAAGTTAATAAAGCTTCCAGCATACATTCTGTGCATGTGTAATTAAGGAGTGACTATACTTTGATGTCATTTGCTGTGTTATCTAGATTCCAGTTATGGGGACGATGGTATTTTATGTTGTCATCTGCAAGCGGGAACATCCCTGCATGACTGGATCTGTTTGAAGGACCAGGCTGTGGCTGTTTTAGTCTAGAGAACATAGTTACCCATGGATTTCTTTGCTGCTTCCATTATTCAATGAGAATTATGTGTGTTTATGATAGTCCGATCAGCAAATAGAAGTGCATTGCAGATGCAGATATATTGTGAAGTACAGCAGTTTACATTAATAGGAAGGATTTATCTTGTTGCAGTATTGAATTTATGATGCTAAGCTGTGATATTTTCCTGTTTCAAAAATGTTATATTGCAGTGAGCTGATATCAGGGTGATAAAATAAGTGTTTCTTTTTTAATTTAAGCCACTGTAACATGCTAATAATGTTGGAGACAGGAAGAGAAATGCCTTATTTCAGAAATGAATATAATGCATCTGTACTATACTTTCCTGGCAAAATTCATTTCACTTAGACTCCTAAATGAAACTTCTTGTTTTGTTTAAACTATAAAATAGATGTGGCTGAGGTCTTTAATGGAAGTATGCTTTCGGACACAAGCAGTGGGGTCAATATGCCCTAGACTCTTTGTTCCCTGTAATTCTGAAAAGGAAACAGAGAAGACATGGTTGCTGGTGGTGGCCCCTTCGCTGGGCGTTCCAGCAGCCCACGCTCCTTACTGGTTTCCTTCCAGTCTCCCGGCAAACATGCAGCAGATGGGGTTACAAGGAAGGAAGGAGGAGTCGGTCATCTCTTCCCCTTTGCCAGGGACTCTGGCGATGCCAGGGCTGCATTCAGGGGATCTGGTTGCCTTGTTCCTAGTAAATGCGATGAAGTGTGAAAAATCTTCGTGACGCCCCACGCCCGCGCACCACGTACCCCATCTCCTGCGGGGAGCCGGGTGAGCCTTCCCCCACGCCGCGCAGGTACGCTCCCTGGATTGTGGAGGGATTTGGTGCAGGGACGGGGATTCTCGTCGGCCCCGCTCGTACAGCCGGGTGGAGGGAAGGCTGTTGGGGTCTGCTCCGGAGCCCAGCTGCGGGGCCACAGCACCGCTTCCTCCCCGGGGAAAACGCAGCGAGCCAGCAAAGTTAACGTTGGTCAGCCGGCGTTGTTACTATGAGTCTAAACCTTTCCCTCTTTCTGTATGTGCAGCTGTGCCTTCGCTCCATGAGTGTTTTACTGGTTTCACTGGGACTGGCCCAGCATGACCCCAGGTAGCTGCAAAAGACCGATCCCGGCTGTGCTGGGCTCGTGGTGGCTGCGCTGCCGTTCGTACGGGCACTGTCGGTTTAACGTCTGTGAAGCACCGTGGTTAGAAGTCAAGTGCTATAAAATTTTCCCCAAACACATGTCTACAGCAGTGAGTGGACTTGCACGTAAAATAGGCCATTGAATCTGAAAAACGGCTTAGTAATTTTGTGGAATATAGAAAGATTGTCATACGTGTGTGTTCCTGTTACATTTCTCAGTTAACTCAAAGGTTCCGAGGCACTGCTTAATATCCATTATTGGGAAGAATGTAAGAGAGCATTTGACATCGGTGTGTTTAGCTGAAAGGTACCACTGGAGTAACAGTTTGACTGGGGAAATATTTACCAGTTATAGGGTGTAGAGGCTGAACTGGGGCTGAAGGGGGAAAAAGCAAAATAATTACTTTAGTACTAAATTAACCCACTATTTGTGCTGTGCTGCTAAAATGATTCATTCTGCTTTTGTTTAATTATAGGTCTGTTTCTGTTCAGGGACCATTAAAAGAACAAAATTTTGTTAGAAATAGTTACTTTTAAAAACCTGCACTGATTCTCTTAAATTGAGAGAGTAGTGGGTAAAAAGGATTCTCCCTCCTTTTCCACACCAAATTCACGTGGCAGGATGGATCTGAGGTGAAGCGGGGCAATTTCTGGCAGAATTAGTGTAACCTTCCACCTGAGAAATTAATAGGTTCATTTGGTTCATTGAGTGTTAGAAATTAATTGGTATCGAGCTTATCCACATACTTAATAGCATTTCCCTCCAGAACATTTCCTCCTTGTAGATGTTTCTGATTTTTTTTTTTTTTTGATCTATATTTAGGTTTAACAATAGAAGAGACATAGAAGCCCTAAACCTTTGAGAAAAATTACCGTTTGTAACTCCAAAAAAGGTGCAGCAACTTTAAATACAGTCACTCACTCCGCCGGCGCATCATTCAGCTACGGCATGCTTCGCGTTGTGCTTGCTCTCCGGCTGCGCCGCGGCTGCGGCGAGCCGCGCTGCGCGGGGGCACGCGTAGCCGCGTTCACCTGCATTTGCAGGTGGCTGTGGGAATGAGAAGGAAATCGGATATTTTCAGCAAAACTCTTGGTTTTTGCGTGCGTTACACATTCTTCTTCTTGAACAGAATCTTCAGCAATGAATAAACTGTTACTGTTAGATCTTGCTTGGAAACGTAGGGGAGAGTGGCAGCTATTTGTAATTAGCATATTTGGAATATACGTAATTGTATTATGGCTGAAAGCTTGATTCATTTTCTGTGTTTTCCGTCTAAGAGGAAAAATAAAGACTGAATAAAGCCAGACTGCTATTGTTTTAAATGCCCTTTTCTACAGTAGAAACAACTTCTGTTACAGTTAATGAACATTGTTGTCTTTTGTTTAAATTCTTTGTTACAGAGGCTTAGAGCAAGAGGGCTTTAATAATAAAAAGGCCTGCTTCTCTGGAATGTCTGTCTGATAATAGCCTGTAAGATTTAAGAATAATACTGCAAAATAATTGGTTTTCAAATGAATAATTGTGTATAACTAATTGGAGGGCAAATGGAAAATCTGCATCCTCCAAACAAACGTAGTGTGTCTCTTTAAATATCCAAACAATTCTTCCTTCTATTTTTTCCACCCTCAAGACAAAAATGATATCAAATCTCATTCAGGTTGTACTTAAATATGACCAAACCGATAATTACATTATTATAGAGAAGGTCAGGATAGCTGGAGGATATGTACAAGGTGCGTTAGTCCTGCAAATAGAAGCTGATTTACTTATTGATAGTAGAGACACGTTTTAGTCACTTTATAGAATTAACAATTGATCAGCTTGTTAGGTTCTAGTTCTTCATAAGCACAGCATGTTTATTCATTATTGTCATTACATGGTGCAAGCAGCTGAGGTAGCGATTAGTAAGGCAAAATCTAAAAATATTTAAACTTGCTTAAATACAACTTCTGCAACAGGCAGTTTTTGAGCGACGTACTGATTCTTATTTTTCAGAAATAAATTACTTACACCTGCCTGGCTAATTTGCATTTCATTTACATTTTTCAGAATGATCTATTTGTTTTCCAAATGCCAGTGATTCGGGCTTGTAAAAGTGTAATAAGATGGGCAACATAGAAGCATTACTTTCAGATTGCCTTGGTCACTGTAAATATATACTGATATATAGAGCTGCAACTGATAAACTAAACACGCTGCTGGAGGAGAATGGAAAGATGTTATTCCAATAAATATATTCATGATTGTTTGTTACTAAGCGTAAGTTGTGTTTTCTAAATCAGCATTGACTTAAGCTTGAGCAAACTCGATAGCAAAAATTCCCACAGAGGCTTCTCCTGCTACATATGACTAATATATTAAAGAAGATAAATAGTCATTTTTAAAATTTATTACACAGTAGGATTGAACACAAGAGGAAGCCATTTTACAAAGCTGAAAGTTAAGGTCACCCTGAGAAGAAAAGGACACTTAAGATGACTAGAAAAAGTCTACCTCAAGAAATTGAGATTTAAATTTTACTCTTTTCACGGTGTCTTTTATAAAGCTTTAGAATCCCAAGTGTAAAACCAGAGTTTGTTTTGATGTGCAAATATTTCAAAACTGTACAGTGGCTAAGCGTTTAGACACTCGCATCTGACCGGTGCTCCAGATTAACTTCAGTCTCTTAATTCATTACGGACTATGAAGCTTTCTGATAGTCGTTTCTATACTATAGTTCAGTATTAAGGATGAACTTTCTAAAACATTTCTTTGGACTGTTTTAATAGTTTTCCCCCTCTTCCTTTTCTATTTATAAGCATTTTTTAAAAAGAAGTCCATTATGTGTATTTTAGTCATACTGAACACCATTAAGCTTTTGGTTCATAATTCAGACTTCTAGGAGTATGAAAATCTGCTCAACAGCATTTTCTTAGGACTTGTTAATGAATTATTTTTCTGTTAGGTTGTCTTATCTTAGCTTATACTGCTCACTTGTCTGAGCTCTAGCAAATCAGGACAACATTGATTTTCTTTAAGAGATGAATAATGAAAGATCTACATTCTTAAATATGTAGAAAAAGATAAGTGACTTAATTAAAAAATTATCAGTGGAAGGTAGTAAGATGAATTAGCTGTTTTAATTTGTTGTATATGTCAATATGCTGTAACAGAACCTGGAATATTACATAAAATCAATTTATGATGTGCTTTTCTTCAATTTTCAGTGTGATTTTTGTAGTGTCTTCAGCTGCTTATTCTTCTGAAAATTGCTTGTGTATCGGGAATGTTAAATTCCTGGCATTATCTGTCCCAACTTCAGCTTACATAGGCCTTGACTCTGCAGATGTTTAATGTCCAGTGCAATGCAGCCTGATGAAAATAGTTTCGCTGTGATCAATAGTAATGTTTACGGGCTTTGTCTTTGGCGGTGGAAGTCAGTTTACGAGTCTGATTGTTTTTCCAGTGACTGGCAAATTCTGCTCTTTGATCACATGTGCTATGAAAATCAGAGCTGGCAAAATTCCAGGCTAAATTGCTTGCTGTTTTTTGACTAGCTTTACAAATTATACATGATGAAAAAGTGATATCTCGGGGCCTCCGACATTCATCCAGTGTTGCTTTTGATATTGTGTAGATCTCATCAGGGTACACGATATAGAGGAGGAGCTGTTAGGAGGAGCTGCTCTATTAAGATATGGTAGCTGATTTTATTAAAGGAGGAGATAATCAGTCTTCTGCTTGGAAGGGCTGCTCCGTTTTGCAAACTCCTGGGTTTTTTTGGTCTAACGTAATACAGCAAGCACCCACACAAGTTCCACTGGTGGATTCCCAAGTGGAAATAATTATGTGTATAGCACTGTGTCTTGAATAAGACTTTCACAATTCTCATGCTTGAATTCTAAGTGACTCCTGAGTCATGCTGGTTTTCAGGCTTGAAGATCTTGTTTTTCCGAATATATTTTCTCAACTCTCAGTGCAGCTACAAATACATCATTTGACAAGCATGGCTGAGCTTCTGCTTCATGTCCTTGGGTCACTGCCTTTCTGTTGCAAACGGATTGTCCAACGGTTGTTTTGAAGGTTAGCTATTCCTATCATAGAATCATTTAGGTTTGAAAAGACCTTTAAGATGGAGTCCAACTGTTAACCTAACACTGCCAAGTCCATCACTAAACCAGGTCCCTAAGTGCCACTTCTACACGTCTTTTAAATACCTCCAGGGATGGTAACTCAACCTCTTCCTTGGGCAGCCTGTTCCAATGCATGATAACCCTTTTGGAAGAAATTTTTCCTCATATCCGATCTAAACCTCCCCTGGTGCAACTTGAGGCCATTTCCTATCTTTTTCTTCATTAGCTTTCTAGGGTTAGACAACAGCTGGTTCACAAAGATTTTTGGATTTTGCCTCCCACACATGTTAGACTCATGGCTGTCCTGTTTGAAGTATATTCAGCTGGGTGATGGGAAAGAAGAGTATGTTGCAAGTAGGCTATACTTACAAAAGGAAGGGATTGGAGAGAGACTTTATAAAACCTCTGAGTAAGATACTGTGTAGTAGATGGGACATGAGCTGAAAAGTCTGTTAGGATGTCTCTGTAGAGCTTCCATGGGTCGGTTTGACAATACAGTGTGTGATTTGGGCAGCCAAATTTTACTCTTTGAGATTCTACCCAGCAATGTCCTGCCAAGCTACGAAGCGTTGAGGGATAAACTGGTGCTTCAGGCTTTACTTTTATCTTGTTTTATTCATTTTGTCTTGGTTCAGCTTTTGATTAAACATAATACTTGTGTCAATGAAATGAGTAGCAAACACCTGCTACATTATGGATTTTGCTATGTTAGGAGTAATGAATGGGAGCCAGTGTTTCTTGTTCGGAAGAGGAAGACTGCCAGAATCAAAGATGTAAATAAGAGCCAAAGAAAATTAATTGCAAACCTGTCAAGTCTGGTCAGTCTTTACTTTTATTACATGGTGCTCAGCAGATCTTTCTTAGAGATGTTTGAATAAAAAAATTCTGCTCCTTGTGTGAATTCAGCTGAAATTTACCCAGTCACAGCGGAGATGGTGTTACTGGTCTTCTGTGTCAGGGGAGCAACCTCTGGATTTTTGCTTTGAAACATTTTTGCTCAACGCTGTACAACACACAGATAGGATATAGCTGTGGTTCTATGCTTTGGGACATGCGTTTCGGGAGACAGGCAGGCCAGAGGTCTGTGGTGGATGAAAGCTCCAAGAGGTCCTAGATAATCTATAGCTCTGATTAGACAGTTGTACTGGAGCTTAAACCAGGCTTGAGCATTGTATTCAGAGAGCTCTGCTAACTTAGCATGGATCCAAAAGAGAGCAACAATGACAATGCTAAAACCCAGCCTGCTATCCCCTCAATGCAACACTCATGGTTCTAGCCTGAATGCCGACAAATAGCATGCGGGTCTTGGCTCTTCATGGGACAGCCAGCCTGCTCTGGACATCCCCCCCCACTTCTGAGTGTCTGCTAGAAGAGGACACACTGTCATTGAATGATCTATTTGACCCTACATATTCCTGAGTGGAGACCAGGAAGCATTAGAAAGTAATGCTTTCCAGTTACGATGACTATCATAGGAATATTCCATTATTAAATTAGAAATTTTTCATATTCTTGAAGACAGATGTTGAGACCTTCAGGTTAAAAAGGCAATAGATTATTTATGCAATACTGCTATTCACAGGTAATAACTTGGATGGTGCTATTGCAAGCAGAGATGGGATTAGGAATTCTTGTACAATTGTGTAGTCAAATTAAAAAGGGCCAAATCATGGTTTAAGAAACCAACTGTCTTTGGCTGGAGTGAAAAAATAATTTAAATTATAAACCACACCCTCCACTGGTCATTTATTCTATTTTACACAGTAATGTCAGTATACCAGGCAACTTATGCCATCTTTCTGCCATACAGATGCTATAAAACACTTCATACTTCACCTCCTCAAAATCATACGATCTGGATGAGGCTGGACAGATAAATACCCAAGTACATATTCTATTTGCTCAAAGCCATCAGCTTAGAAAAAGAAAAAGGACCAAGAGGTGGTTGCATTCTCTCAAAAACATCCTTTGGGTGCTCACCTAGCAGTATCTGTGAGCAGAAAAGGAGATTTTGACCATAGCCTGTGAATTTTAGGGGAAGATAGAGGTGGGCAGGACTTCATCCTTGGTATAAAGACAAGTTTTAGACTAAATTGGCAGCAAATATCTGTGTGAAAACAAGTGGGTTTTGCCTGAAATAGTGCAAGGCACAGCTCTAAATTAAAAATCTGTATCTTTCTTTATGGATGCAGTGGTACCCTATGGTGAGCGGAGATTCAGTTACCTGCAGTCTCTCTTACTAATCTTGGCCAAAAAGCTTGTCATTTGCAAGGAAGAGGTTTCACTTGGAGAGGGAAAAATATAAAGCCAGTAAGTGATTTTTCATTCCTCCCCCCCCCTTTTTTTTTTAAATTCATGTTGCTCTTTTTGCATTTAATTAGTGGCCTAACAAATTTCTGCTATGGTCCCTGAGATGTAGCACATTTTTAATAACAGCAGTATTTAATCTAAACCAGTCTGTGACTGTCTTTGCTAATGGCCTTCTTTCAGTTTGGGTGGCTGTCTTGCCTATTGCCAGGCTATGGAAATGCTTTGTGCAATAACCTTAGAATTTGAATCGATGATGCAATCACTCCATAGGCCTCTAAAAATGTATCTCACAGTGCAGGAAACTCAGATGGGAACAGTTAAAGTGAGAGAGTTTCACTTCTGTGTTCCAGTTCATCAATCTTTAAAGAGACACTAGTAGGTCAAATGGGTCTAACACTGATCGATTTACAAGAAGAATCCTTTTTTAAAGTGAATCACAATTCATCTCCAATGGGCAATTGAAAAAATAAAATAACAAGATACAGCCACTGGGGTCCTGGTGGGGGAGTACTTAATTAGCTCAGCCCCTCACACGCTCTCTAGTTAGTCATCCCTTAGAATCCATAATTCAGTCTCATTTGTTTTTTACAGTCTGTTACGTTTTTGTTCAGTAAGCTCTTACTGGATCTGAGCACTTGTATTTGACTAATGCCTACCATCGAGACGGGCGTCGCTTCTTGGCTTTGAGGACAGGTTCCCTGCAATGTGATAACAACAAAGCATGTCTGTCCCCAGTCGTCTTGCCAAGGGCTGCTTGCCACTTAACTGCGCCTTAGGAGCACACATAGGACGTCGTCTGGTCACCACCCTGAAAGGCAAATACCTGTTGAACAGTGGTTCAACAACAGCAGAGCAGAACAACAGCAGTTGTCTCCAGGATCTAGCAAAGTGCTTGTGCGTTTGAGTTACAACCAACGTACCGGTAAAAGTGTATGTGGCTAATTCTAATACGATTGAAAGTTGGGGGTTGCTCTCTTTATTGTAGTTGAGTACTGTTTCCCTCAGGACAGTATTCACAGTTCACCTACTCAAAATGTGTATTGTGGGCATCTGAAAGACAAGGTTCTGTGAATGGTCAGAGATCAGAGCAATAGAAGACTCCTGCAATTTGTTTCCTTAAAAAAAAAAAAAGAAAAAAAAAGAAAAAGTTCAGCAGAAATATCTGAGTGTCCACCCAAGGTGGCTGAAAATATTGGTTCTTATCCAGATGCCAATATCCGTAGCATCATACAAGCTCAGGAAGCACAATCCACAGGAAGAGAAATAGTGGTTATTTTCTTTAGCTCTGTCATTGTGAGCATAACTGCAGACAAATTATATTTGGGGGAGGTGAGGGGAAACAATGGCCAATATGGTGCTAAACCTGGAGGCTGTGGTAAAAGGACAGTGCTCCGGGAAACAAAAGGTGGAGAAAATCTTCAGAATCACAGAATCACAGAATCACAGAATCACTAGGTTGGAAAGGACCTTTAAGATCATCAAGTCCAACCATTAATCCAGAACCACCATGTCCCCTAAACCATGTCCTGAAGCGCCACATCCACACGTTTTTTGAACACTTCCAGGGATGGCGACTCCACCACCTCCCTGGGCAGCCTGTTCCAATGCCTGACCACCCTCTCAGTGAAGAAATTTTTCCTAATATCCAATCTAAACCTCCCCTGGCGCAACTTGAGGCCATTTCCTCTTGTCCTATCACTAGTTACTTGGGAGAAGAGACCAACACCCTCATCGCCACAACCCCCTTTCAGGTAGTTGTAGAGAGCGATAAGGTCTCCCCTCAGCCTCCTCTTCTCCAGACTAAACAACCCCAGTTCCCTCAGCCGCTCCTCATAAGACATGTGCTCCAGACCCCTCACCAGCTTCGTTGCCCTTCTCTGGACACGCTCCAGCACCTCAACATCCTTCTTGTAGTGAGGGGCCCAAAACTGAACACAGGATTCAAGGTGCGGCCTCACCAGTGCCGAGTACAGGGGCACAATCACTTCCCTGCTCCTGCTGGCCACACTATTCCTGATACAGGCCAGGACGCTGTTGGCCTTCTTGGCCACCTGGGCACACTGCCGGCTCATGTTCAGCCGGCTGTCAACCAGCACCCCCAGGTCCCTTTCCGCCAGGCTGCTCTCCAGCCACTCCTCCCCAAGCCTGTAGCATTGCATGGGGTTGTTGTGGCCAAAGTGCAGGACCCGGCACTTGGCCTTATTAAACCTCATACAGTTGGCCTCTGCCCATCGATCCAGCCTGTCCAGATCCCTCTGCAGAGCCCTCCTACCCTCCAGCAGATCAACACTCCCACTCAGCTTGGTGTCATCTGCAAACTTACTGAGGGAGCACTCGATTCCCTCATCCAGATCATCTATAAAGATATTGAACAAGACTGGTCCCAGAACCGAGCCCAGAACCGAGAACCGAATCTCAGAGAGAGATTTGGAAGGGGGAGAGCGGGGCAGTGCTGGCTGTGACAAGGTGGGCTCAGAGAAGGCTTTGGGTGGCTATCTGCGTCAGGTTTTGTGGGAAAATATTAAGTATGGTTCCGTTTTTTAATGTTTTGTTTCCCCACCTCTCTGAAAAACAGTATCTCATTGTTACATGTGTGAACTAAATGTGCCACCAAGTTAACTTGTTTCTGTGAATCTCGAGGTTTTTTTTCATAAAGTCCCAGTTTCCTGGATGAAAATAATTGGAGATTTTTCTTTTCTGTTTTCTAATTATTTTAAAGAGACTTAATAGCTCTCTAGCAGTGATGAAAAGCTGATTAAAAGCTGATTATTGTCTACCCTGAAAATAAATAGTCAACAATTTATTACTTTCAACAGATCTTGCATCTTTAAGGCAATCATAATCGCCTTCAAGTGAGGCTGGGAAAGTGAGGGGATCTCATGCTTTATTTCCAACCCCAAGCATTTTAAAGCATAATCAAAATTATGCCACTTACTCTCCCCTAACTCCTCCCATCAATCACACACTTGGTTACATGATCATGAAGTGGCTTGTGCACGTGCGTGATTGAAGGGGCAATAGAAAAACAAAAATCCATCCTAGGCAGATTGGGAACTGAAAGCCTGAAGTTCAGCCTTCCCTGAGCTTTGTGAAAAAGAAAATTCTTTAAAAAAAACCCACAAACAAACAAATAACAAAGAAAGCTTCTGTCTTTAGCCATGAAGAGGACACGCTGTTACTCATTCAAAGTCTGGCTGTGGTCTTACTTTGGTCAGACTGAGCCTCCTGTATGGAAATATTTTGTCACTTCAGCTGTGACAGGTACTGGGAGGAAAACCCTCTGACAGTCCAGGTGTTTGAGGAGGAAATAGCTAACACCTCCTCCCACTGTTTCTGAAGAGCAGTTATCAACTTGCTGTGGCTGCTGCTGTCCTGTCTTGGTGGTGTGGTGGCAGGAAGGTATCTAGGACTATTCTGCTTACCAGTCCCTCAGCACCTTTTGAGGTTTGCCCTTTTTTCATTGCAACGGTAGCCAGAGCTCTGTCTGGCTTCCTCATGCCCGTGAAAGGACAAAGGCAGCAGCCAGCAGATGCTTAACCTGCTCTGAAGAGGGAGACCTTCTTTCACCATTGATCCATACACAACTCAGGTCTCTTTCCCTGCCTGCCAGCCATTCTCTTGATGCTCACACACATACTGTTGCCAAGCAGGTGAGCTTCCCAGAGGAGGCAGGGAGAGGTGCTATGCAAACATGAAACAGAGAGGGGTGAGGAGGGACAGGGAAGGAGGCCTGAAGAGGAAAGGATGAAGGAAATCCCTTCTGGAGGTGAGGAGGCAAAATTTAATTTATAGGACTTCTGAAATTCTCTTGAATGCCTGCAAGTAGCTGGTGCTGCTGGAAATTAAAATAGCTGAGAGAAAGCGTTATCTTATGTATTCATATTGGAATTTGGAATTTTTCTGGTTACAAGGAGAACAACAAAGGCCTGCAGGAGAGCGGTAGAGTCACTCCATGTACATGTCAGTGGTCTGCTGGGGCAACCAAACCAGCTAGGGCATGTTGCTTACACATCACAAATGATATGTCTTTCTGAGGTCTGTTCAAACTCAATGAAAGCTAAACCCAACTGTGCCATGCCCACACTGTGATTGTGGTGCTCCAGTTGGCTCCAAACGAGCAGATACTTCTCCATGGTACAATGTCGAGCAGAGATCAGAGTTCAGGACCCAAGACCAGTGCCGTCAGTGTTGGAATAGGGGTTAAGTTATCCCCAGCTCAGACAGTGCTGTGTACAGTGCGGGTGCACTCTGTGTGGTGGTCAGTACTTTCATCCAGCATGATGTTGTGAAACCATAGATAAACAAATACAATTTTGAGATTGGTTCTGAATATGCTTTTGTTTATTTCACAAGGATCAAGACTGAACACGATTGGGTTCTTCTTTAAAGCGTAATTGTTTATTGACCCAACTCTTGTTGGTCAATGACACAAGTCTTCATGCCATACAAATGTCTTGCTAGCTTATTAGCAGTATTTTGCCTCTGTCATTTAATTACATAAAATGAGGAATGATATTACACTTTTTTTTTAGTAACTTGCTGAACCCTGAATTCAGGAACTCAGTTCTGGAATTTTCCTATTCAGTAGAGCAATGATTTTCTAAAATAACCTGAGGAGCAAGCTCCAATAAACAAACAAAGTTTTCTAATGACAAGTAAAAAGCTTGTCCCATAGCATCAAAGTCAGGTGACAGAACAATATCGAGAAGCTGGGTTATAGCTCTTTGGTCTGTGTCTCTCCCCTCCTGTGCAAGTTTTGTTCTTCACTATTGCCACAAGGGATTCTGTGTATGCTAGGGGCAGAATTTTCAACCAATCTCAAGCTGAATGTGCTATCTTTGTACAAAAATGGGAATATTAAAAATGTTACCTTTCTATTTGCTAGTAGTTATCCTATGTACTACCCCAAAATGACAGAAAGAACAGAGACAGCACACCACAAGATATTTTGCTATTGGCTTATGTAGTTGATAACACAGGTGCTAAAAATGTGCATTCAGCCCATAATTACACTTCTGGAAATTTAGTGCTGTATTTATGAAATGCTTTTCATTAGAATCTTTTAACAATTAGCTAATGAGTCCCAAGTGGAACAATTATCCCATATACCCAAGCAGTTGGGATTCTTCATCAGCCAATGTGCATCCAGTGCTCATAAAGCATGTTTGTGTTCTAAAAGCAAAACTAGCTATTCTGTGCTTCCCTCTTGGAGCGTTTCAGAATTGAAACAAAGGTGGCGACCAGATCACATTGGTGACACAGAAATGGGCAGACCCTGTTGGAGTCTGGGCCTAATACAGCTTATGGAAGCATGCGTGGACGTGCTAACTGTGAATGAGGCGTTTAGGGAATATCACGAGAATGTAGTATTCTAATGCATTAGAATGAGAAAGAACCAAATTTTCTTGCATAAGGACCCTCAGAACCACCGGAAAGATATCTAAATATAACACAAGCTTACCCTGTCTGCATGGAAAAAAAAAATCATTATGTGTAGGATGTATTTTCAGTTTTTTTCTGCCACAATTTTCCTCTACTACCCTCTGACTTGATGACTATCAGTGGCCAGGGTACTGAGGATGACACTCTGAACAGTGACTGTTTATCCTGCATTTATATTCCAGTGGCTTTTTTTGTTCCAAGGCATAAAGGAGATACAGTCCTGTTGCAGTCCCTCAGCAAACATGTAATCCAACCCTACTGAAGGGTTGAAGAAGGCAGCTTGACCATCCCACAGGTGTTCAGCCAATTTAAAAAAAACAACTCCATCGATGCAGGCTCCATGAGTTTTTTGAGCAGCTTGTATCACTAGTTTCACACACTTAGACATAGAAAGTTTCTCCTCATGCACACATCAAATCTTTGCAGGACACTTAATTGATTTTTATGCTATTTGCAGTAGCTACAGAGAACCGTTTCTTTAAATCATGTCCTTCTTTAAAGCAGACTACTTCAAGGAGACAGCATGTCTCCAATAAACTCTCTTTTCTCAACTAAACAAACACAGCAACTTCAACCTTTCTTCACTGCTCACGCTTGCTGAATCTCTTAATTTTCACATAATTTCCTTGGAATTGCCCCTTATTCTTAATTTGAATGGTCACCCATAGACAGTTATCGTTTACTTCTTGCATGTGGATCCTGGGCTGGCCACAAGGCATCCAGAACTGCTCTGGAGCCCCCCAGTGCATTATCCAGAGGCACAAACTGGTAAGAGGCCCCCTCTTCCACCTCTTCCCTCCCTCCCTTCCCCAAGCAATCTCTGCAAAATAACCTACCACCCCACCTGGGTCCCTGGTGAGTGGGGAGAAAGGCGAGTGACCTGCTCTATAGCTATCGCACTAGTGATCTTTTCCTTCCATGGGAGAAATGAAATTCCTCCATCTATTCAGGGTATAGAAAACCGTCTTATTGCTTGAGATAATCTGTGCAACAACTTTACTGCTTTGCTACCTGGCAGGCAAATTTTACAGTAGGGGAAAATGCATATTTGTCTTGTCTGAAACATCCTGCTGAAGAGATTTTCTTCAAAAACGTATCTCCACATTTTTTGGCATGCTGCCTGCTCTATGTGAGTACTGCTCTGCTTCTGGGAGGGCAGTTGGGAGTGGAGCGGGGCACTGTCTCTGCTCTGCCTCCTCTTTGAACAGGGTTGAAGCAATTCCTGTGCTTCCTTGAACACAGTGCCTGCAAGTCTGCCCATCTCTTAAAGTAGGCCATACACCAGGGGGTGGGAAGATTCTGAGCTGTAGTAGGGGCCTGAAAGAACCTGGATAATCTCAATGAAAAATTCTCGCTGATAAATGTAGTTGAGAGAGTTGAAATGCTGGGCTGTAATGAGGAGATATCCTGTGTTGGCTGTCCAAGCTGGGAAGTCTGTCCAACCTTAAAACTGACAACTTGGTGGCAATACTTACCTCTTCAGGAGTTTACTTTGGCAGAAGGGTTCTTTGTGGGATGATGGTGAATAATAAATAATGCTGTATGAAGAAAAGGGTCTATTTTGACTCTACTCGACAGCTAGAATAGCGGTACTTTACTCTCTGAGCAGTCTTGTTGGTCTGGGTGGATTTTTTTCCTGGAGGGAAGATGTGGACTCAGTTTGAATTGAGAGAGCAGGTTCTAAAACATTTTCCTAAAAATTAATTTTCTAAATGAGATTCATTTAGGTGATACTCTCATACACAGAGATTATACTTTTAAATGGCAAGTGATCAGTTATTTGTTCCAGCACAACTCATATGCATCATTTGCAAGATGATTACTTCTTGCCACGTAAATACACTTGAAAGCTGTGAGTTCTGGTGACCACAGGCCCCCAGAATATACACCGGAGTTAGTGTATATGAAGAAGCTGCTCTTCCCTTGCCTGGAGGGGACCTGAACTAGCCCCTGTAGTTTGCATTGCATCAGGTTCTGAGTAGACACCTGACTTGTTCTGCCTCAGTGGAGGGGACAACAGCTTTGATTTCAAACTCGTCCTTATGCTGTGTGAACCTGAGGTCTTCTGGCAGTCCTTTAGTTCTCACCTTCAGTCCCCTGCTTGAATTTTTTTTTCTGATTCTGCACACTGCTGTTACTGCTTCTGTGTGACTCGAGCTCCACTGGGTTACACTTGGAGGCCACAAACTCTCACTTTAAATGAGTCCAACTGAAAAAGGCTTTCCAATGGAGCATCCACGCAAATCACTATTCTCACTCTGGCAGAATGAACTGAGAAAGGCTACAGTGACTGGGGCAGAGAATTAGGGTGGCTTAGGCATACTTTTGCAGTCCTCCCAGCACATCCTCTTAACATGCCCACAGTGGATGGAAGGTTTGTTCTCATTTCTAAAGGAGACAGTGAAGACAGATATACCCTAGACAACTCCAAATGCTGGTGAAGACAGACACATTTCCCCCAAAACACATGGCACATAGGATGTCTGTCTGTGTGTGGATGGTCTGGCTGCTGGCGTGGCCGACACCTCATGCTATGTGGATATAACAGCAGTTCAGTGCTCCCTTCTTAGGAGCCTGTGGGGTTTATTTCCTGTAGCTCACATTGGCATTGTTTTCTTTTCCTTCCCACCTCCCCCAGTTGCTGTTAAGTGAGATTTTGAAATATTCCTGTGGAAAGGGCTGACCAGTGGTGACAGGCCAGCAGAGGCTGATGTCATAAATGGAAAGTGATGTTGTCAAAAAGCACTTAAAAAATTGCAGGTGAAGCATGTTGGGGGACTGCTGGGGTCTGAGAGGTGCTGGGAACTGCTGCAGTCCCCCAGTGCTGGGTTGGGGTTTTTTTTGGTACACGCCTGGCTTGCTTAAAAGTGAGGAAGCACACTTGCAGTTTGCTGCCACCTTGTTTAGCTAATTTTCTTGCTGTCTGAAGAGTCTCCTCACTTCAGTTTGCCGTATGGAGCTTGAAGTGATTGGACCCCCCTCAAAAGTTGATGTTGCAGCAGCAAAGTTGATGTTGGCTCTGGGAGTAAAGGGTAGAGGAACTGGGCCCAGTAAAAGCTTTGTTTTCTTGCACTGTGAGATTGGTCTTGTGTTACTATATGCGTAACTGTGTGTCCTTCCTCAGTTTGCATAGCGCCTTCCTACCTGGTGTAACTGTTACTCGGTGTGAGTAATGACTGGCAGAACGGAGATCCCTGTGTGATGCGCCGGCCGGGAAAAGCAGAATATACCAGGAGGGAACATGAGGTACAAGCTGCAAGGCCTGTTACCTCTGTTTGCAGTATTGATAAAGATCATCTCTGGGTGCTGTATCTTCTGAGGTTCCCTTCAGAATACCTGGTGCTGGGAAGCTGGCAGTGATGCAGGGACGAGCTGCACGCTGGATTTCACAGCGCAAAGGCCTCCAAGGAAAGGCTTCCTCAGCCACACCTGAGCGAGTCGGGGCGTGATGGCGGGCAGCGATACCAGGGAGCGGGGGACACTCTCATCTGCCAGCAAGAGGCCTAGAAGGGGGACAAATTCAGCTTAGAAATCAGATGCGGTGTTTAAAGCGAGGTTAATTAACTGTTGGAATAACCTAGCTGTGGTGAATTTAGTGCCACTTGAAGTCTTCAGGTCAAGCTGAAGTTACCTGACCTGATGCAGAGGTTTCTGGGTGAGGGTCGAGGGACTAAACTCAGAACGGAAGCGGCGTTATTTCCCTCTGGCTGGCCCGTTTCTGTGGGGACCTTGCGGAGACGGGGACCGGCCCGCGAGACAGTGCGGGAAGCCCACCAGCCCAGCACACCCAGGGAGGGTGAGCGGAGGAATCCTCTGACAGCAACGTGTTAATATGATTAATGACAAAACTGAATTTGCATGGACAGTTCATTCTCACACAAAAGAGCGCTCGCAAATTAGAGGCTTTGCGGCAGGCGGGGGCCTGGGAGGGGATCTCTCTGAGGCCCAGGATGGCTCCGGCAGGGAACAATGAGCAGGGTTCGGCGGAGTAATTGGTGCACGTTGTACGGATAGGATTTAATGAGATTTCCGAGTAATGACAAAAGTTGGAAGTATTTAATAGCTGGCCGCTGAATTATGCATGCGGCCTGGGCCGGGGACAGCCCCGCGGGCGGGGCGGGGCGGGGCGGGAGGGTGGCGGGCTCCGGCGGAGCCGCCGGGCGGCCGCCAGGGGGCAGCAGCGCCACGCCGCAGGGCCGGCGGGCGGCCGCCCGCCCGCCAGCCTTCAGGGGCGCGAGAGTCGCCCCGCCGCCCCGTGTGCCTCCACATGCGCTTTAGCACCAACAAAAATAACGTCACTGCACAGGGACAAAACGATTTCTCCACGGGCGGCCCTAAAACTGCCGTGGGCTGCCAGGCCGGGCCGAGGAGTGTCACTTTTCAGGCGTCGGCCCTCCCCTGAGGGGCCCTCCTGGCTGTGGGCCTAGGGCAAACTGCTCCTGTGGGATAAAGGGGCCTCTGGAGGGATATTGCTAAATATGCGATGTTGCTAAATATGCTGTATGTCCCGTTTATGGTCGTTCAGCCCTGAAATGGGCGGTCTGTGTTAGTTAACTGGTGTGTAACAGGTAGAACTGGCCTTGTTCCCTTTTGCTCTTTTCTTCATTTTTGTCTCTTATTTCCCCTCAAACTCAAATGGCGGCGCTTTTCGAATGCATGTAGTGACCAGACTAGCTCTTCTTCTTATTTGTTTTTCTCTTCTAAGAAAGTGCAGGTGTTGCTCTGTTTTCTCTCGGTTCTTTATTCGGTGGGACATAGGAGTTTAAAGGGCTGACGGTGGGGTTAAACCCTCAGGCTGGTGAATTGCCCTCTGAAGTGTGCGGGGTCCATACTTGCTTCCTTCTTACCAATTGCTTCACAGAAAAGGAGTCATTTAAGGGATGCGTGATCTTTATTTTAAGTGAGGAATTATTGAGAATGGAGAAATAAAGGCCTTTTAAATATTTAATGGACGGAGGTTTTCTAAATTATTTAATAGCTTATTATAAAAGATGGCATAAAATGGTTTAGTAATTTATCCTGTACAGAAAGTAGCTGTGAGAAGTGTTTTACAACATGTAAATATTGGTTGGAAAAATACCTAATTTAAAATGCTATCTTATTCCATCTGTCAAAGGAATTATACAGTGCCCATACAGTTTTCAAATAACTTTAGATCTTTATTGTTTCTGTTCTTGAAACTCTTCTTTGGCATAGGGAAATGCTATTTATACCCATTTTACCCAAGTGCAGAGGCACAGAGACAGGCTGTGCTGGGTCTGAGGCACTGCAGGTCTGACTGTTGCAATTCCCTTCAGATACCAGAGCCCACAGTCTTTGTTTGGGCTCCTGGATGCCCTAAATACTGACACGAGAGGGTTGTGTGGCTTGAAGTGGGGTCTGGGGCAACTAAGGTGCAAAGCAGGAGTTGTTCATGGCCAGCCCATGTGTAAATACTGCGAGCAGAGCCCTTCCCCGCTCCCTCTTCCTCCTTTTCTTTGCTATAGCTTTTCTTGAGGTGGTGGTGGGGGTTCAGTTTCCCCCTGGCTAGAGCTCGTTGTATAAAAACAACCCCTTTCTTCCTAAGATTGCTTTCCTTGGGTAACTTCTGTTCATATCCCCCTTGTGTAAATTAACCCTGCTGCGTTGAAGTCAAGGACTTCATCCACAAAATTCCAGTTGTTGTCAGATGTATCGGCGCCTCTTGGGAGGTGACGCTGATTTTTATTTCGTTTCAAGTGGCACAGGGTTTGCTTGCAGGTGGCCAGTGGGAGGGCTGGTGCCCACTCGTGGGAGCAGCTGCCCTCACAGGCCAGGCTGCCACAGCAGAGTTCCTGGCACAGGAGGTCAGGAGCGATTCGCTTGTTTGCGCAGCCTGCAAATAAGCATCTCTGCTTTCCAAAGTAACGCTGCGCCCTAAGATGAGGCAGGGACCAGCATTAAAACCACCGATCACAAAACAGGCACAAAACACGGTTTCGCCATGAGAAGCCTGGAATTCCTTTTACCGTTATTAACCAGGTGAGCCTCTTGCTTCGGTTCTGATCTGCCTCCTTTACTGACATAAAACAGCTGAATCTCAGACTTAAGATTGCGATGTATGAGTTTGCCTTACACTCCCCTCAAACAACCCTGTTTTTTTAAGAAATATCGCTGCCTGGAAGGCATCAGAAAGCCCCAAGATACGCTGGTGGTTGTATAATTTGCTGCTTTTGCTGTATCCATTTAATTGGAATGAGTTAGAATAATCAGTACTTCCTTGTCTTTTACCTATGTTTAACGTGTGTTTAACGTGTTTACAGAGCAGGTTACACTAAAGTTAGTATTTACCAGCATCTACACAGTTTTATTTTTTTTGTCTGTAATAAAAATTATGGAACAGATAAGCACTAAACCCCAAGTTAGTGTATTGCAATATTGATTTCTGCAAAAGCACTGTAAGAATATATTTATCTATCTGTCCTATTATGAAATGGGTAAAAATGCACTACACAACCATTTCAGTCATTCAATACTATATCGAAAAGCCTGTTTGTTTGCTTTTTCTCTATAGGCCTTTTGAGGCATGCTGATTTTTTTTTTTATTTTATGTGTATTTGTGGATGAAAGAATTAATATGGGATGGTAATGCTTTGTCTTAAGACATCTCTTTGCCTACATTTTATTTTGATTAGAACTGCTGCGTTGCAATTTTGGCTTGCTCTGAAACTCTCCACATTGGAAAGGAAAGACAGAGTAAAATGTGATTAATTATAGATTGCTGGCCTGGTACCTCTGTAATTCCAGCAATTACTCTATTTTCTCATGGCGTTCTGAACAGAAGTGAGCTGAGTGTATTGAGCCAGGGGCTTTCCTGTCCTAAGCTTCTGAAAGGTGTCTGCCTATGTGCTTTTATGACCCCAGAGATGCTTTGCCCTCCAATGTGATAGTGTAATTTCGTGTTTCTTAAAAGCAACTTTCTAATTGATCAAAGGAAGAGTGAAATTAAAAGAGTGGTGGAAGAAGATGAGAAAAGGTTATTGTGCTCACTCTGTAGGTGAAGACCACATTATTATTGCTCTCACAAATTGCACTGCGTCGTGTTTTCAATAGCAGAAGGTCAAGTTGAGCCCAGGGATAGAAGTGAGAGAACAAATATAAACAATAAAAGCAAAGAGACTCAAATGTCTATGAAATTGAGTGTTTGAGCTCATTATTCTGTGGAATGTGTGTCAGTACTGCTGCAGAAATGTCTCCACATAGTGATTTCACAGTGTAGCTTCTGGGTATAGGTGGGTTGGGTGTGAGGTGTGATGCTGGAAGCAAGTGGAGACAAAAGCATCAGAGGGTGCTGTAATGCATTGATCACACAGACACGATCCTATGGATGTGACCCTACAGACCCTCCCCTCCTGAGGCATCCTGACTCCAAGGGCTTTGGCCAAATCTTTTTGAAGACAACAGAAGATTTTTCCACCTGTCTTTTCCACCATGTTCACAATGTTGAAGGTTTCAAGAAATCATGTGGAATCTGTTTGCACTATGGTGGTGTTTTAGACCTTACAGCTTTCTTAGCTGTTGGGTGGTGAGAGCACTCATGGTTATAAGGACACAGGGAGCTGTGCACATTATATTTGTAATCCCTAGTATAGCGAACTCTGCCTTTAGTTAATGTAGTGACATTTCAGAGCTGCCTTATCGCAATTTCTCTGTGTTCTTGGAAACAAGTGAAAAGAGCAATATGACTGCTGCCTTTTGGCTTGGATTGCACTATAGATGGCACTGTAAAACAATGTTTTTTGTAACGAAGATCTATTTCACAGCACCATTCCAGACATTAATTGCAGTGTAATATGGCTTTCTTTTTAGGTCCCCAAAGCGAAGGAAAAACTCTGAAATGCAGAAAGGCTTATTTGCTGCCACAAATGGGAATCTGGAATAACTATGAAAAACACACTGAAATAATTGTGTTTGACTGGAACAAAATTCTTGCAAAGTCCCCAAGGTAAGAACACTTTTTATCTTTCAAATGACACTGAAGATTTGCTGTTCTGGTTAGCAACAATATCCACTTGAATTCAACAGAGAATGAAGGCTTGACATTTCTGAAAGCGGCAGCCCACTGATGCTGAAGGGCTCAGCAGCCCTTGCTGCACCTGTCTGCCAAATTTCATTTTTTCCCTGCCTTTTTAAAGATCCTCTTGTATTTCTTTATATTAGTGGGCTGATGACTTGTGTCCTGTCTACCTGCAAGGCAGACTAAAGCCTGCAAATGTTGTATCATTTTAATGGTACTGGATGCTTTTAGCAGCCTTTCAGTTTGGATATAACTAAGTTGATGCCTTGAAGTGATACACTTATTCCTGGACTTGAATATACTTACAAAGGGGTAAGGTTACCCTGTTAACTTGATGAAACCTGGTTTCACATTCCCTGTCTAACATCAGGGCCATGGCTTCAAAAGAGTCAAACTCATAATCTGGGAAAGCTTTTGTAATTAGGTCGGCTCACAACCATTTCCACTGAGACCAGTGTTGCTCCTGCACTGGGAATGGTGGGAACACCTGGGTTCATTTACCTGCTGAAATAGCAGCTGTTGAGCATGTGGTGCATGATTTGGGGCTAAATACCTGTCCCCTCCATCAACTCATACTAGAAAGGTCATGCTCAAAATGTCTGATCTGTGGTATTGAATTCCAAGGGTTAAATCCTGCTTTCAGTCACACCTCAGAAAACCTGAAGGAAGGTCCTTGTCCTCATTATGATACTACAGAGTGACACCAGAGTTGGGATCTCCACTGATACTTGGATCAGATTCCTGTGTTTGCATTTAGGGCAACAGAAGGATGGTATTGCAAGATGAGCAGATGATGACAACTTCCTATTTAGTGGTAACTGGTGCATGAGGGGTAAGCTGTGTGTTTCTCATGGAGAGCGCAAGAAATCTATGGTTAAATTCAGCTCTCTCCTCAAGAAAATGAGGTTCAGTTACCTGGGGAAATTTGGGTGACTAAAACCTGAAATGGTAGGTTGATTTCAGAGTTTACTGGCCAGTTTTCTTAGGCTAATATTGGATCAACAGCATTAATAACATTTGTGCTGGTTTCACGGTGACTCAATCCCAGTAACTGCAGTAGCATTATGTGGTTCAGCTGGGTGCAAGAGGTGAATTAGGTCCATGCTTATTACCTGAAGTGGAGCTGCTCTGAATTAGCCTGGGAATGCTCCATGAGAGGATACTTGTAGGGTAGGAAGGACCAGTGACGTCTTTATATTCTGGGCTTGATCCATGCTTGCAGAAGACTCCTATACACTTCTGCAAAAGAGCCTTAGTGTGTTTCTTCTGGTACTGGTTCATTTGCATTCTGGGTGGCAACATATTGGGCTCGAAACAGAGCACCTTCCTAAAGCCGGGAAAGGTACCTTTTTGCCAAATTTGTCCTTAAAATGCGGCTTCTTTTCATGTAATTTTTTTTTTTCTTAGACATGGTGAGTTATTTTTTAGCATATTTGTGTAGCTTTTTAAAGAAGTTTGTAAGCTGGAGTAAAGTCTACAAGGACAGATGAAGGTGCTGGGGTTTTACCAATGTATTTTTTTTTTCCTCAAGTGTAAAATAGTGTTTGTTGCTAAAATATATTTACATACAACAGGCTTTTAGTCTCTTAACTTTTCATATTAATAAGTGCATTTGTGACTTGTTTGGGCTTTATCAACATTCCCATTCAGACACAATGAGAGAACAAAATTATTTTGTGACCTGGGAAAGGGAAAATTATGCAAGCACTTTTAAATGAGAAAACACAGCATCTAGTTTGGTTTCATGTGTAGATGGTTATCAAATTTAAAACAGGATCCAAGTGGATCTGGCTGGCTTTGACAGTAGAGCTGTCTAAGGCATAGATTGGGTTTGTTTTTTTTAAACTGTCAGTCTATTCAGTGTTTGAATATTGGATTAGCTGGATAGCCTCAGGTATTTTAAAGATACACAGATAAACACATTATTTAGAAAATACTTGGAAGAATCAGAAGTGGAATCTGCAGGTGAAAGAAGTTCCCAAAGGACTTTTTGGTGCAAATAAACATGCTTATCATAGGCTTGCCCAAATCCCAGCCTGCTGATTAACTGCAGACTAAAGTCAGTGCTATAAAATCGGTATTTAGTTCAATTTATGCAAATCTATAAATTGCCTTTAATTAATTTGATGTATTCCTGCTTACAGCATTTGCTGAAAGCGTGGAACATTGTATCTAAGGGTTCAACTGCATAATGCCCATTTATGTATCACACAAGTAATAAATCATCATAACGGAGTTTAAGAAAATGGTTAGATTACCTTTCTATATGATGGATAGCATAACATAAGCTATTGAGGGATTTAATTGTAGATATTTGCAGCAAAATTACTGAGGATTTGTGGTCTTAGTTCTAACGCTAACGTGAATAAGACTAACAACATCCGCCTTCTTTAGAACAACTGTTTTCTAAAATGCAGTTTCTAACACCCTGGCAGAGCAGTGAGTCCTAGCATATCTGACTGAGGTGCTGGTTTCATGAGTGTTTAACCCTCAGCAAACTCATTGATGTCCAGGAAAGCTAGCAGATGTTTTGTGCTTTCAGGGTGGCAACTGGGAGATCCAGCCAGTTCATGTGCATGGCTACATGGGAGCTGATAGCTTTAGCAAATATGTCCTGAGAAGTATTAAGTAAAAAGGACGTTTTTCTGTGAGGTTTCCATGATTTTGAGGCAGGTGTGGTTTAAAAATAGTAGCACAGCTTATAAATATTTATATTTAAATTCGAGTGTGTATGGATCTTAATAAAAAACCCAAAACAAACCCAACCCCTTATCTCGGGTTCATAGAAATGTATTGTACTTAATAACGTGTTGTTATAAATATCTGCTTGTGGGTAATACGATGTGCAATAGCCATTACATTGCTTCTAATTACAGAAGCTGCTTAACAAAGAATTGATCCCAACTAAACCATGCATACGATTTTGTCGGTGTTGCCTTGTAATAAACCATATTAGTTATTCTTTAGCATCTTTTCAGCTTTTCCTTCCCCATGTAATTTTTTTGTTATTCCCTACTCACATTGTTCTTTCACTCAACTGCTTCCTTTTCTGTCTCTAGGATGAGATTCTGTGCCAAATCAATGCTTCTATCTGACTGGCTCTTTCTGATCTATGTGTTAATGGTCTGCTGTAAATTGTTGTCCGCCTCTAGCCACCATCCCCGGGGGCACACAGGTAGGAGCTTTTAAACTCATTATGTGCTACTGAGACCAATTAATACCACTTGCAGAATGTTAGAGGCCACTTCTTAGCAATGGATAATTGATGAGGCTGTTGACAACATGTGTAATCGGTGCAATGGGTTAAAAATACAACAACAAGAAGAAATGAGTTATTGTAAATATTCATGTTTTTTTCTCTTATACACTGAAGATCACCAGACAGGTTTTGGAGTGACTTCATGACTGCTAGGACTTTGGGATTTGTTTGTGTCCTTTTGCTTTATCCTTATCCAAAGATACTCTGAAATGTATCTTTATCTTCTCCCTCTTAATCCAGTTGTTATCAGGAGACTTTACAACGGTATCATTGGCTTTGGTGGGCAATAGATCAAAGTCCTCAGGCTTATGTTAGCCAGTTCTTTCACTAAGTAACACAAATACAGAACTGTGGTTTAGTTCAGCTTGTGGTATGCTCCTTTTCCTAACCTGCACAGTGAGACAAACAGAAGGATGTTGCGTTTAAGAGGATTCACTGTAGTAGGGTATACCTCCCAGGCACAGTGTAGTATCTTATTATGAATGACAGAAATAGATCAGAAGAAGCTGGGTTAGCTTCAAGAAGACATACCAGACTGGATCTTTGAAGCAATATCTTTGTGCTAGGACCATGCATACACATCAGTTTGAACGCAGAAAGGAATATAGATAATTATAGTAATGCTAGTGCAAAGATATGAGTGCAAGTCCTAAAACTGGATAGCTGAGTTAGTCCTGTGTCACCTTCGATCTCAGAAGAAACAGGTAAGTTAAAATACCACCTGTAAGCTCTGCTTTTTAGGAGAGGTCAAAAGCCTGGCTGCAACATCATGATGAGATGGCTGCATTCTCAGTACCTCTTCATGCTGGCTTGGGGATTTCTGCAAGTTTTGCTATTTGTGATGTAGTCTCATTCTAAAATTAGGTGTAATGCCTTAAATCCATGTGTAATATTCTTAGCTCTGAGCCAGACTCTTGTGGGTCCAGGTCTAATGTTAGCATTCACTTCAGCTCAGTGCTAGGAAGTGGATATGCATTTCTTAGAAGTTCCATCCTCCAGATGAGACAGCTTATTGATTTCTTTCCTAGCTGCTTCTGGTGATTGTCTAGGTAGGATCTGAAGGCTCCTCTTGTGCTTACCAAATCTCTTCAGTCCTGGCAAGCAGGACTGACTATGACCTGCATATAGCTGCTGTGTCTATCTACGTGCTCAGAGCACATCAGCAGTGTGTGTACTGAAGACCTACACAAACCACGTCCTTGCCTTACCCCATCACCAGCTCTGCATTCCCTGGTGCTGTCTAGCACTCATGTGTTTGCCATAAAACGCAGTCACAGGTTGCGGAAAATAACTGACATGTCACAGTAAAAGCCCATAATGTGATTCCAGTGAATGTAGTGTTAGAGGATGATCCGTATTACCATTTTGCAGGTAGCCGTTATGGAAACTAGTTGAATCACTTCACTGAGGAAGGGGGTTTATGCACAACAACAGGTTAATTAGGCCCTCTTGACCTTTCCTGTAAACAACTGCTGCTTAGCAGAGCATTTAGGAGCTGACTACACAGCAAAACCTGGAGAACAGCCTTCTGCAGCTTTTGTCATTCAGGGAAGTCTTGTCAAAAGAAATGTTATTTTTGTCTTGTAAAGATGCACTTTGCATGTGTAGCTAAGGGAAATACCTGTAATAAGGCAGTAGTGATCCTGTGTTGTGTGCTCATATGATGAACACTTGTTATGTGCTATGTAAATTATGGCAATCTTTTTAACATAACATTTCAGAATGCTTGACTGCATACTTTTAATTGACACCAAGAATTCTTTCCCCCCATAACAAAGAGGTACTGTAAAACAAAATCAAGCTGCTCAACTGTTAAGCAGATTTGCGTACAGTGCTTTCTCTGGTAGGCTAAAGAAAGCTTCTGTTCTTCATGAATAGTTTGGTCAGATTATGGAGCTCTTCTTCAAACAAACACCCTTGAAGCTGGAGCCTTCATGTACCTTTTTAGACTATGGTGTTATGTTCTTCTCCAGACATGAGCTTCTCTTTTATGTACACTGTAGTGACCCCCATCCCACTTTATGATTCCGTGTAGCAGATGAAACAGTCACCCCATTTTTGATTCTCCAGCTCCCCTTGTCTGGCATATGGCACCGTAGAGCATTTAGAGGGCTTGGGGGGGGCTCTCCTCAAGGGGTCTACATTTCCCAGCCTCATCTTATCTTTGCTGTTTGATACAACACCTAGATTGACCTTCTAATGTATGATCAGATCTGTGATGGAATCTGATGTATGAACAAGACAACGCCTTGTTTTTCAGAAAAGCTAATAATTTAGAGCTTTTAGCGTAGCCTGTTTTGTGGAAAGCAAATAATTAGCCTCATTTGTTTAATACAAATTAGTGTGTTCTTCGATGGCAATTGAGATAAAATTTTTGCAATCAATAAACAATGTTAACATTTTTCAAAGTAAAATGTCCCAAAGCACATTAGAGGGATGAATTCAAGTTTTGGGTTTGGCAAAGGCTTTGTCCTGTATCAAGCAGCTGTAACCTGACAGGTATGTACTGAGGTGAGAAATACATGCTGTTTATGAGGCATGAGGTGCCTAGCCTGGGATGCTTTAGGAGGAGCTGTTTTTTAAGAACATGCTGTGTCTGCTCCTGAAAATTGCTGTGTTTCAAGCTATGTACTTGACATCACTAGTCACTTTTGGAAAAAATGCTTACTCATTAAAGCTAAGAAAGTTTATTAACCAAGAACAGACAATAGAATTTAAGATGAAAAGTGGGGATTGACTTTTTTTCTTTTCAAAATACTGCTGTTTTTAGGGAGCCTAATCTGGGAAAAGACAATTATTGACTTTGGTCATGTTAGATGGTGCCTGAAAGAATGCCATTTGACAGCTGTCCTTGCAATATTCAGACAGGAACAGAGACTAGATCTTCAAGGACCTTTAAGGACCCAATAACCATCCTGTTTCTGAAAAGTGGGAGAGAATGCCATTGAGCAATCCCTTTGACAAAAAGGGCCTCTTCACTGTAATAAAGTGTGAGACAGACCTGGTGCTTTCTTTTGTTCTGCAAAATATTCACCACCATCAAATAACTGTTAGTGGAGAAAGAGACTGTTCAATCTAGCAACCAGTCCTGCCATTGCTTTGAAGCAGTTTGGATCTTGAGCCCAGCTTGGAGGCCAAAGCCTATTTTTCATTCGAATACTGTAATTGCTTTGACTGGCAGAGTTAACTAGGCAAAAGGTAGAGAAGGAATGTTCCTTCTCATTACCATTAGATCACTGTAGATGCTGCTTATGCAAATTATTTCAGCAGGCTTGCTGTAATTCTATGTAGAGAAGGCTCTTCAGAATATTCATCTGACTCTGTTGCTCTGAATTACTTTTCTGAAGAGTTTGTCTTTTGCACTAACAATAGCTGAGGGAAGCACAAGTACTGACCTTACTATAGCTATTTGAAATTGGACAGTATTTCAGGCTCCCAGAGTACCTAACTGATACTGATATAACTATCAATTCCATGCTGTACTGAATAAAGCAACATACATTTAGTACCAGAAAAGATTTGTTTTCACCTTGCTGCTATAAGTCAGGATCCACAAATGAGGAAGCATTGAAAAGACACTTCCTCAGGTCACCTCACATAGGGACTGGACTTGCAGACCATGAATTGATATAGGCAGCTGAGCAGTTTCTGTCATGAATTACCAGTGCAGCTTGGCTTTTTTGAGGCTGCTGTGTTTTATTTTTGTGTGATGATGCTCACCTGAAATGCTTCCAGCCTCCTTCTGCTTGCTGAAGGGTCTAGATTTTTGGAAAGCCTATTATTATTAACATATATTTAATAAACATCTGGAGCTTAGAGCAGGGCCGAATTTGTCTCTGAATTGTCTTACTCAGTTCATGTTTTCTCTTTTCTTTGTGATTTCACGTGAAGACTTCACTGTTAACCCTAATGGTTTGCTTGCTTACCGTACCTGCAGGATGATGCAGATCATAGGGGTAAATCAGTGTGTTGGAGTGCACTGGGGAGGTTGGTCTTTTAGCCAACTGGAGGCATAAATAGCAACTTCTTTTCATGGAGTTTATTCCTTGTTGCACTGCAGACAGTTTAATTTACAGGGTTATCAGAGGTTAAATGGGAGAAGTCTTGTTAAAACATGGCAATGGCAAGTCGAATATGCATGACCGTAGAGATTGGGAAGTGGGTTCATGAGAGAATTATCACCAGCCTCAGGTCTTGTAAATCCTACATCTTGGGGTAAAAAGCTTAGTGAAATCCAGCTGAAAATCTGCGATTGGCTACCTGGCATCTTAGATGTGATCTCCAGCAACCAGGATGTGGTCCTAGCTGGTTTTCAAAAGACCAGTGATTTCCATCACATGTGAAAGACAAGCTTCTTTTGTAGTCTTTGCTGAGCAGGGCCTGAACTGGGACCTGAGATAATTTTCTGGGACTCCACGAGTGTTCTCCTTAGTTTTCTTCTGGTTGATTCTTGAACAGGGAGAGACAGATGTATGGAGAGGCTCAGCTTGTGTAGGAGCAATGGCGCAGTGTGCTTGACCCAGAAGACAAAGGGCCTTCTTGCTGCTGCTCCCTTTCTGCCCTTGCTATTGGTCAGGGATTAAGCAGTCTTTTCAGAATGCGTCTGTCTCTTCTTTTTTGTACTTTTTTTGGTTGCTCTCTGAAGAGGTGCTGGACTAACCTACCAGTGGGATGGTTAAAGTCACTTGTTTGTCACAGAAAGAGACCTCCTGTCATTTGGTAGTGGCAAGTATTATATGTACATGGCCTGAAACAAAGATGTACCCTTGATGGACAGCAAACCAGATCAGCTGAAGGCAGTACAGAGGGTATGCAATGAACTAGGTGTTTAATAATTATTTTCTGTGTCCCAAACAGCAAAGAGAAGCCAGTACCCTGGAGGAGTGGAAGGATCCTTCCCCCGCCCCAACCTAGTGACCACTAACACATTGGGAAACTACATGCTTCATTGCTCTCCATTAGGTAGGGACAGAGGAATAGCAGCCTATGATAGGTAAAACCTTGATGAGTTGTCAGTGTGGGGTGCGTTATCAGTAAAGCAGGCAGTAGGTGAAGAAGAAATGAATGACACAGTTCATCTGAAGGACGAATAAGGGGTTCAGTGATGCTGTTGGACTGGACTCAGGGCTGAATGGCAGGTGGGCATAAATGACACTGGGGACATCCAAGCAGAACGTTGCTCCTTTATGCACAAAATAGCAATTTATGTACTGAGGCATGTATCAGATGACGTTTTGGTCTTCAAGACCCTCTGAGTCTGCTTTTTTTTTTTTTTTAACTCTGAATGTGAAATGTCACTGTCAGGTGGAATTCAGACCTGTTAATACCTCTTGATCATGCTTTTGGTTTCAGGTGGTCTGGTAGCCGACTGGATTGTTCCACATCAGTTGCAGGTTTTCACAACTTTAAGGACTTTGTGGGCAGAATCGTGTCCTCCTGGGAGTCAGAGGAAGAAATCCTCCCTTTACACAGGCTCCAGGACTTCATCTACTTAAGTGAATGGTGTTTCTGCAAAATGCAGCTTTGTATTAGAAATATTGCTGCTTTCAAGGAAAAAGGGAAAAAACAGAATTCTGGTTCTCCTCTTCTTTTTGGGTTGGAGCATCATTCTTCCTAGCAGTGCTGGTGTGTTGCCTCGGGCACGGATCCCAGTTCCACCAGAGGGCCCTGCAAGGCTGCCAGAGGGGCTCCAGCGCACAGCCGCAGACAGGCACTGCACTTGCTTTCTCCTGATTTAGATCATAAGTGTGCATTTTACTAATTAGAATTATGAGTCCTTTTGTATTTCAACAGGTCAGACATGGTTAATGTGCAATAAGCTTTAGCCCTTTGTTCTATTTAACTCGTTTTATGTCTTAATGTTTTATTCAGTGTGTTATTTATGTGTTTTACTATCCAGCTTCTAAATATAGGGTAGCTACAATATACAGCCCTGGCTGTAGTCTCTTCAAATAATAAGGTAGGGAAAACAATTCAGTTGAGCAATAGGTTCCCTTTAAGACAAAAAGGAGCAGAGTTTGCTGCAGAAAGTTTGCCAGTATATTTAATTTTGAAAAGAAAAAAGAGGAAGAAATACTTCTTCTTTTCCTTTCTTTTTCCTTAAATAACAATGGGAACTTTTAATTTATATTACAGATTTTGACAATGACTTCAATTTGGATGCATAGCTATGTTACCAGTAAGGAGCAATTCAGTGTCAATTTAGTCTTTTATAGGGTAAAACATGACTTCTGGTATAGTTTTCCATGAATGTGCACTTTAACTGCGTGGAATGTGTTTGTATATGAAAAGATTTGTGTATTCCAGGGAGTTGGGTGAAAAAAATTTACAGACAAACTGGTGAATGTGCAGATTTTGCATATCATATTTCACTGTGTTTCAAAATGGGGGAAAGTTCTGTAACAAAAAGAAGACAGAGTCTCATTTAACACAGACATGGCCAAGATTCAGTGTATGAATCTGTATAGCAGTAGGCTGAAACCAAGCTCTTTCCTGCAATATCTGAGTGACTTTATTTTAAAGCCATTGGTGAAAGCTTATGAAAATACTGTCTTTATCTTATTAATTTTACATTGACAGCATCATTTGTTTATATAGCTGTGATCTGCAATAACTTATAATTTTTATATTCCATTAACCAAAATTTTAACCAAGAAATCTTTCTTTGCTCTTTGTCTTTTTTTTAAATTTACTTCTTCCCAACTTAGAAGTTATACTACAAAAATCATTATATTGCAAATGGGTAGGCTTGTGCTAATGTGGGGAGAAATAAATGTTTGGATAAGTGAAAATCCACAAATAGGAGGGAAAGCATCTTGTCTGCAGTGTTTGTTTGGGTGAAGTAATGCAACAAAAAGTGGAACATGTTCTACTCAGGAGCTCTGCTCAGGGTTTACATGGGAGTCAACATGCTGAGTCCTTGGGAGGATGGATGCTTGAGTGATGAAGGCAATAGACTGAAATGTAAAGGACTTGCATGGAATTCCTTGGTCTGAAATGATTAAAAGACCTGCCTAAGATGGAGTCCTGACCCGACTGAAGGGGGAGTTTGCGATTCTTCTGTGATTTAGTTTCCAGCCTGCTCCGGATGTCATATGGTTTTTGGTCCCAGCAGAAAAGTTAAGACTTCATAGTTATGATTTTATTAACGCTTAAGCCAGTCATTCTTACAGAATTCATCATTCAGTGTTTTGCAAATCACTGCCATTTTGAGGGATGGAAATTGCTTTAGGGCCTGTTCTGCTATTGATCGACACGTCTGTGCTTACTGCATGGCCTGCACTGCCACAGCCTTACAATTACATTAATTGTAATAGCAGCACAGAGCCTGTCCCAAACTTAAAGTCCAATTTTAATGCAATTGTAAGGCCTTGTGATGCTGGAGAGTTTCATCCCAAATGTGTGACTGCACAGGCTTGAATAAAAGTCCATGGAAATGGATAGCAGTTTCTGTTGATTTGGTGATTTAGACTTAGTGTCTGTTTTTGTCTGTGCTACTAGGTGAATGGTGGCTCAGAAGCAGGCTAGGACATGCTGACCCTCCATGCTGGCTTCCATTTGCCCATGCTTTTGGCTGTAGGTGGGTACAAAATATTCACCCTATATCTAAGAGCAGGAAATCATACTTGGCTGTAGCATCAAATGTGCCCCACTTGAGCCTCGTCCACTCAGACTGCACAAAGAAGTGCTCAGCTCTCCTCTCGTGCCAAGCATGGTATTTTCTGCTGCCAGAGAGCTGCCCCTTGACGTTAGTTTGAAAGTTTATGGTGTTGATGTGTCTGGTTTCAAGGACATGTTTGAGCAAGCATTTCTTCTTGGAAACCAGAAAATGTTTAATTAATAATGGAAGAACCTGGAGAGGGATTTTTTTTTTTTTTTACTAACATTTAAGTGTTTTGTTGGCAGACCACCTCCAGATTGCCTCTGATAGCCTTTTGCTGCAGCTGTCTGTTTTTCAGTGTTTAGCAGCATTCTTGCATTCCTTCAGGAGAGTGACAACTGGTAGAGGACAATGGATTCTAAATCAGGAGATTAAAGATGTCTTGTAGGGTTCAGCAGGGTAATCTCTCCTCATCAGACTGGAGATGCTATCCATCAGCACAGGAGTGGAGGCTACACCTGACATTCATTGTCTTCCAGGGTGGCAATCTTTAATGATACCCTGCCAATGACAGACGTTATGAGTGGAAAATTCTAGGATCAACAGTTCTATTGCTTTATAGATATATTTTTTTTTCCTTTCTTTATTTCCACTTTTGTTTCCCTGATGCCTTGCAGTTCAGTGATGGTCACTATTCTTTTCATTTATGTTGTTTTAAGAAATAATGACTGGATAAGTGTGAGGCAGGATTTCTCTTAGCATTATTTACTGCTCGCATCTTCCTGATATCAGTTCTTCCATTAGTTTTACACCTGTGTTTCCTTAAATTAGAATCCTAAGATGCAGTGAATGTTTTTGAATAAACAGATTTCTTTTACTGTCTTTTTTGCACAGAGACAAATTGTTGCAAATTAGATTGGTGTGTTATACATCTGGGGTGGAACGGCATGATCTGTGTATAACAGATCATGATTACATTAACAGGTGTTTGTAGGGTGTTGCATGTAGCTGATTTTAGTTTCATGTTGGCTGTTGATGCCTGATAGCAAAAATGAAATTGTAAGCAATTGTAAAGCAAAAATTTAAATGTATCAAGGTAGTCTTTCCTATCCATCTTATTTTCAAGTTGGATGAAAAAGCTTGTAGTATCTCTTGTGCTCTGTACATCCTTTCTTCCATAGCTTCCTTTTTCCTTGGGAGATTTCCTTCTACATGGCAGAAAATAAAAGTTGATAGAGAGCATGCCGACCTTCCTCCTTCATGCTGCCCCAGGATTGTCACAGGATGGGACATGAAGACAAGGAGGTTCAAGGGCTCTAGGGTGGCATTAGCCTGCTGGGTTAGAGCACAAGTCCCCTTCAGCAACAAACGGTGCAAAAGAGGAGAGAAGAACAGCATGCAAGTCCCTCATTCATAGCTATGACCTTTGTAAGGTGCCAGATTGGATCCAGTGCTCTTCCTAATCCAGTGCACAGCAAAATGAAAGACAAAATCTCTTGAAAAAGAGTGTGGAAATATCTGTTTTCCCTATAAATATGTATTTACAGCTCTTTTATATGACCTATGCTCCATGCTACTTGAAAGTATCAAGGCTTTCTGATGCATTCCCCGCCCTGTCCCAATGATGTCATTTACACAGTCTGGTGATCTAATAAAAAGTATATTGAGGCACTGGAAGTTATGGAACCAGATTATTGCATTGCAGGAATAAGCAATAATTGTGCAAACACTCTGTGCCCTTCCCTCCCATTTTTTTTTTTTTAAATGAGGCACATCAAATAACTGGTCACCCAAAGGAATGGTGCCTGTCCTCTTATGACTTACCATTTTGAAGAGATGCCCTCTTCAGAGGAGGTCAAACAGGAAAATTTTAGACTGTGTATCATCACTGATGTTTATTGCTACTCCTCTAGGTATTCTTAGATTGTCTTTAGAAAACACAATTTACTGAAAGCATGAAAATCAAGTCAGAGTATAATTTGGAAAAATACCTATTATGTCAGTTGGCATAAATCACCATAGCAATATGAGTGTCTGGCTCAAATTGTGGATATGCTAATGATTTGTCTATTGAGTCCTTTCAGCAGATGCTGGTATTCCTCCAACTGAAAAAAAAAAACCAAACCCAAACCAAAACAAAAAAAACCCAAAACTAAATCAACTGGAATTCCTCATCTAAAACAGTTTTAATGTAGAAAGAGGTCCCCACTGTTCTTTAGGTGTACCCTGCTGGAATTAGCACTTTTGGGTCACTGAGGAATTACAATGTAACTGATATTTTTATTTTCATTGTTTCTAAATGTATCTTGCTTAAAAAAAAAAGCAGCCTCATTGCACTGGAAGTTGCCTTTTAGGACTGACACTTGCTTGGCTGTGTGTCCAAATGAGTTGTCTGGTTTTTTGGAGTCCCCACTCATAATAGAGTTTAATAATTTACTTGCATTGAGTTAATTTTTCAGATTTTGTTCTACTTCCAAGGTTTCAGAAATGGGGAGGGAACAACATAGTGCATTTTACTATCAGACTTATGCTCTTTTTTTTTTTTAATTACATAGGAAAAAGGACTAGTTTGACATTTCAGTTGGAAATACAGTGGCAGGTGTGCTATTTTTTTCCCCCCTGCCACACGCTATTTTTACTGGAAATACAAAAAACCCACAACTTTGTGTCAACGTTCTTTAGAAATGGAATAAAATTGCTGCCATCAGCAAAATGCAATTTACTGCAAGGGATGCCACAAGTCCCCAAACAAGGAGCCAAGATAATTAGTCTACAACTGACAAATGAGTCTGCTATGATAATGTAAAGAAACATCCTTTTATCAGACTGTATCACATGGTAGTTTCTGCCAACCTAGAGAGGAAAGAGAGTTTACTCTGAAAACATGCCCCCTTCTAGAGGGACAAATCTAATCCAACAGTGACTATGGAAAGCACTTTCTTGATCCTTCCCCAGTATCAAGGGATTTGGATTAGCTGAGTTCTGGATCAGAACCAAAGCCTGAGTAGGTTTTTTTTTTAAAAAAAAATTATTTCCATTTTTCTTTCAGCTGTAGCAAGAACTGCATCAAAACAGCATTAAAAAGAACTATGGCTGTAGCATGACCAGTTTACCAGAGGGATAAAGGTGATCCAGCATTCTCTATGTATTGCCTCTCAACAGAAGAGAAGGGTCTTTGACCCAAATGCTTCAGTCTAAATAACCAGCAGTATGCTGGAGTAACTCTACTCTGGCAGGCAGGCTCACTGAAATCAAAGCAATGCAAGGTGTTAGTAGAACATGAAGTGCTTTACAAATGAAGTGTAATTATTCTCATTTAACAGATGGGGGGCTGAAACACACATGTGTGCATGGTGAATGCCTCCAGGTCTTGGGAACAAATTGAAGTCTGTTGCAGAACTGTGCCAGAGGTTATATTTATATTGCCCTGCCTGGGACTTGGTGGCTGGGCTACTGTTTCTGCAAACAACACAGACCAGTACTTAAATACTATCATTGCACTGTGCTGGCCAGCTACAGCGAGAGTATACGCCTATCAAAACTGACAAGTGACAGGTACGCTTCTTCCCAAACTTGTTTCCAATATTTCCTAGTCCAGAGCCCATTAGCAGAGTTCGTCAAAAGGCCATTCAAAGAAACAGCATTTAAAAAAAATATTATTAACATTTTGCATTGAATGCTAAATACTTTAGTCTTACAGTTATTAAGTTTTGGTCACTATATTTTTTTTAATGGAGTATGACATGGGCTTTCAGTCTGAGATCTGTTAAATAATAAACAGTATTAGCAAGGTTATTCCTTGAACAAGGAAAAACTGCATGTTGTGAAATGATAAATTCAGTCAGGACAAAAGCAATAAAAAGATGTCTGTTTTGTGGCAGCCTCAGCAGATGGTTGTCGTGAGACAATGGATATTGCTAATTGCCACTGCTCTTACATTAACATGTTCACTAAGAACTGGTTCACCACTTGCCTGTGGGGATGGTGAAGTGGGGTCTTTCTGTCTCAGGTGAGTGAAGTGATAATATAGTCATTGCATACCAATGGGCTGATACTCATTTCATGCAGAAGTCAGTGTGAAGCCCAGGTAACACTAAGGTCACTAGAGTTGAGAGGCACTATATACTGACCTCCAGCAGAGAAGGATATGACCATCCATTCAGTAATGTCATGGTGGCTTCTTGCTAAATCACAAACAATGCTAGCAGAGTGAGGAAGAGGAGTGAGGGGAGGAAACGTTGTTGTGCCCTGCTCAGATCTCCTGTGAGAGATGCAGTGACTGTGACTTAGGTGATAAGATGATCTCTCCATTAACTAAGTAGAAAGCCAGAATGCCAGGGCCCCTCTTAGACTTTGATGCTCCAGCAGTTGTGATGGCTCAGGTAACACCGATTTTAAGGTGATGCCAACAGCACTCTGGCACTGCCCCATTGAAATGCTGGTTGATAGCATCACTCTTCAGGGCATGCAGACCTCCGAGCTTCTCCAGGGACAAAGGCAGCACCATGCCCCACCACCATTTGGCCAACTTCAGTGGTAGAAACCTTAAAAATACAATAAAGCCCTAAGACACAACCAAGCTGTGTAGCATTCTGGTTCCAGCAAAACAATAAGCCATTTTTAGTGAGACACCATTCTTTCCCTCCAAAGTTGGAGTGACCAGTTAGTTGAAGAATGAAATTACAGGCTTAAATGAAAGAAAAGGTACTTTTGAGCTATACAGGGGATACCTGTATAGCAGGGCGAGAAGCATGAAAGGAAGATGCTGATCACCAGAGTTATGTGGGTGCTATGGTGTGTTTGGAAGCCTGTGTTTTAACAGATGAGTTACACTAGCGTATGAGTATGTATGTCAGATCTCAATTCCATTTTGTGATAATGGATTTCTTAAATACCTCTGTCTTCCTATTTTCTCTTTACCTTTTTCCCGTATCTATTTGAAAATCAATAAGTATTTTTTTTTAAAAAAAGGTCACTGATGTTATAACATACTGTAAACAAAGCATTAAGCAAAGAATTGATGAAAATACAAAGATGACAGTATGAAAAGCACAAGGATAAACACTGTGCTTCAATAAGAGTGTGTATAAAGAACAACATCCAATTGCAAAGTGCTCTCTGGGGCAATGAGAGCTAGTTGGGTTTTTTTGTGCATAAATCTGATGACTTAAGCTATCTGCTCTGTGAAAGGAAGATAATGTCAGGCTGATTGATGGAGTGAACAGGACATGACGGTCTTCAAGGAAGAAAAAAGGCAGAAATCACTTTCAGTGGAGACAGGATCTCATGATGTCTTTGAGCACTTGATAAGCCAATTGAAATTCAAAAATCACATTTAAATTACTGGGTGATGAAATGAGAGGGAGATAAATAGGTCTGCACTAATGATTACATACCCTCTTGACTAGAATCAGATATTAAATAATATATTGTACATTTTCAGTTAATTCTGCTGTCTTGTATCCAAACAAATGTTCAAGTTTAAAACACGGTTAAGCAGTAACCTGGTAGAAATGTGCAAAGGCTGAGATTATTCTTCATGTTACGTGCTATGCAAGTCTTGTCAATGCAATGTTTGTAATGGGTGTACGAATTACCAGGGCTTTAATGTTACAGTTAATTTTTTTAAAAAGGTAAATGAGTTTTTTTGTGTTTTGGTATAGAGGCAAATCAAAGACATCTGTTTACTGATACTGACAAATTAATCCTTCTGAAGTTAAGCACTGAGAGCGTCCTGGGCTTGGTGTCTTGTTCAGGCAGAGCTGAACTGAACATATGGCAGAAAATAAGGGCAGATATACTTGCAGATTCTCTGTAGAAAGCTGACTCGGTGCCTGGTGCAATGATTATAGTAAAGGATCACAGGGCAGCTCTAAGTTTTGCCTGTGACTCCAGTAGAATATTATTTATAGCACACAGGACTTGCTGGAGAGTAGAGGGGTTCTGTTTGTATCCCTGCTTTTCAGGGAGTTTAACTGTACAAGGAGGACAACATACGTCAGTCTTTCTAAATGCTATACAAATCCCAAGTTAATCAAAGTTAGGCTGATGTGGATAGTAGTGCTCAGTAGTCAAAACAGATGAAATGTGAATTATGATTCTTCTGTTCTACTGATGGTGCAGCTGAATGTCAGTACTGGTAAATGGTTTATTGGACCACAGTTCACCTACTTCCTCCCTTACACCACAAAGAGCATCATCCCTTTCTTTGTTGACTGCTACACCACTACTTCTGTTTGGGAGAGCTCTGTATAGTGGGATTTGATGCTGTGGATTAAATGATAATTTTATGTTGCTTGTAGTAATTTTACAGGAAGTATTATGAAGGTATGAAAAATATGGACATAGAGGAGCAAGAGTCAGTCTCAGAAGCACCTCACAGTCTCACAAAGCAGAGTGCTGATTGCATAACAAGACTGCTGAGGAAAGCCTTGTCTTTTCCTCTCCCCTAGTCACAAGTTAGTCCACTTGCCCCTGCTTCCCTCCCATTGTCCTTGATTTGCTGGAAGAATTCTTGCCTATTGATGTCTTGCTGTAGAGCCCTATTAACATCAGGAATTTATCTTCTTCATAAATTGTCCTGTGGACTGTACGTGACAATTTGAGTTGTCTTGAAATTGTTGTCACTGCTTCTGCTTCATCATCCACAAGTAATGATATTGATAATGAAAGTGTTATGCTATCATTTACCAATTCTGAGGCCCTCTGTTATCTATGAGGGCATGCTAAACAGATAACATAGTAATCAGAGTCTCCTTTTGCTTTGCATATCTATATTCTGAGCTCCCAAGTACTGAAACAAGGCAGATCTGGGCTTTTGCAGTCAGATTTCACAAGATATTTAGATATCTATCACTGCAGATTAGCAGCCAGTAGGCTGTTTCAAATGTGTATATGCAAAGTAGTTGCTGAACTTCCATTTTAACTGCAATGAAATTTGTAGATTTGAAGACTTGAAATTTGTGATGTATAAGCTGAGATCCCGTATATTACAAAGGTCTGTGTAACCACCCCTCTGTCAGCTCCAGCATCTTAAAGCAGCTAAAGAGCTGCAGGATCGAAGTAGATCAAGTCCACAGGGTGATTTCACAGGCAGCACCAAGAATGAGCTGGAGCAGCAGAGTGTCTCTTTTGTCCTTGTGCAGAAGGAGCAGACTGTTACAAGGGTTTCTTATTCAGCACCTGTTTTGTTTTACCTTCTCTGAAAACTTTTGTCTTGGATGGCATTAACAGCAAGGTGCAGAATAAGCATCAATCTGACAGCGACTCTGACTCAGCCCTTGTTAGCCATTGATCTTTACTCAAGTGCTTTCTACTCAACCTCCCCACTGGATGGCAGCAGCAGAACACATCCGCATATTCTTTTTTTTTCGTCTGAGTAAGTAGTGAAACTGTCCAACTTAGAACATATTCTCACAGCTTTCTCTCTACTTAATCTTCTGTTATTTGCCTCTGTGTATCCAGGAGAGGCACAGCTTGGTCTTCAACTTCCTCTTCTCACTGTGTCCAAGAATGCATACTGCTGTACTGGTTCTTCAAAGAGCTGGGGGCCTGGGGTCAGCCAGTGAGTAGGTGATGTGCCCCGGTACCTGGGGTGGGTCAGACTGCAGCAATGACCAGCCTCGCTTGCTGAACGTCAGGCAGAACTTACCTGGCAAGGGATCTGATACTGAGCATGAGCGTTTTCCTTCCAATTTTTATTAGGCTATATCAACAGCAATTAAAACAGACAGGTATTTACTGCCAGAGAGCATGGGCAAATAATTTAATTTCCCACTGCTTAAAAAATGATCCTCATCTTAGCAGGCTTTGCAATTAGATCTGACCTTGAGCAGTCCCACATTCCTCATGTTACTTGAAGTAGTATCTGAATTTTTGAGTCTATTTATAATGTAAATTATGCTACTTAAAATTTGTAACAACATCTTGTGTAGCATTGTGCCTTTATAACATAACACGTTTCTTAATGAAATGTCATGATTTTATGCTGAGTGCTTGGACCTACAATACTTTATATGTGTGCCAGCATTTAAAGGGGATCCAGCTTGCCTCTGAGGCTAACGATCCATTAGGATGAAAGTGTGGGCAGTTCACCTCAGTGTCAGTGCTGTATTTTTCAGCTATTTGTGTGCTGAGTCTGTACAGTAAGAGAAAAGATCTTTGTACAGTTAAGGCTCTCCCTGCAATATGAGAAAGTCCCACAAAAATTAAAATTCTAATGATAGTGACAGTTTTGGGTATCTAGGTAGAGACTGAACTTCAATCAACAGAACAAGAGCTTTTTTATTTTTTTTACTTCTGGTCTCTTGCAACTAAATATTGAGAGTTGATTTTTTTTTTTTTTTAATTGTCCATGACTAATTAGTAAATACTGTAGCTGAAATGACAGTAAGATGTATCTCAGAAAATATCACACCTGCTTTCTTTGGAGGTGGTTCTAAGTTTAAGAGGAAATACTTGTATTTACTAGGGGGTGAATATGGGTAAGTGGGGGGAATAAAGATAGTGCTGTTTGTTGCAAGCAGGAGATAAGAGATTAAAACACAGACCATTTCCCCAGAGCAGCAGGGCCTATAAACGCTATAGCAGTGACACCCAGTGACTGGACTGTTAACAGTAGTTCCTTTTGGATATGTAGAAGAGACTTATTCCCAGCCACAGGTCCTAGTGATGGTGCTAGGCAACAATGTGGGCATAATAAAGTAAGGAAAATTATTATATGGGGAAAAATGTAAGCTTGGAGCTGGTACAGGCTTGACCTCTGCTATGGCCCTTAATCCTGGAATGAAACAAGATTTTTGGCAGCCTGTTCACCTCCTCCTGAACTTGCTTGCAGATACAGTGCCACAAACTTGAAACTTATCAACACAAGCCATGTTCACTGTCTGACTGCATTATCTGATGCTGCGCTATGGAAATTGGGGCTCTATAACTTATGGGACTGTCCCAGCTGTTGAATTTGTCTGGTCGAATTAAAAGCCTAAAGGAAAAAAATCGTTTTGAGGGAGGATTTTTTAGAAATAGAGAGATGTCTTAATTAGGGTTGTGTCATTCAGATAAGGTAACTGGTTAGCTTTATTAATGTAGCTCTGTGATTGACCATTTGGGAGTGGTGTTACGTATGGCCTAGGTGACAGGTAGTAGAAGATGCACAGAGAGGACAGAACATCTCTAGCTTGCAGATACATTAAATAATCCATATGAAATTGGGGAGTTTAAGGGGAATTTGAGAGCTTTAAGGGCACAGCATAGATGTGTACTGGGATTCTCTCCTGTACATTCATTAAGAAATAATACAGTATAATCAAGAGATGACTTATGTAGTTGTAATATTTGTGTAAAAGGGCTGCTGTTAAGTAGATCTCTATGTTGGTGTCTTGTTCCAAGTATTGGGACTAGCTACAGCTGGCAAGAACAAAAAAAAAAAAAACAAAAACCCAAAACGCCTTTGTTTTTTGTTCTGAGAAAGTTGTTTCTTCCTTCTTTTTAGTCTGTTCCATTTCAGTTTGCTCCTGTGTATTGTGATACTTGTCAATCCAACAGCCCAGCATGTTCTGAATTAATTATGAGATGCTTCAAAGTAAATGGAACTGGGAGTGTTGCAGAGAACAAGAGATGGCTGAGGCTTACTGTGTTTAGTCAGACCATTTAATTCACAGTGCTTTCCAAAATAAGAACCATGTGTACATCTTGCATTTCAAACATATCTTAACCCTGAAGGACTAAAAGTTCCTAAAGGAGCAAGACATACACAGTTTTACAGTCCCTCTGTCACTGACTCCCTGATAATTTTTTAAAACTGCTGGGCTAAATCCAGCCAAATGAAGTTCTTAAACATGGTAGGGTTTCTAGGAATTTGAAGAAAACCAGCAGTGAGGTACGTTATTGACCTCACTAAAAAAAGTTACTGTGTAATTGTGAGGGTTACCTGTCCTGTGTGTCCTGGCAGCTTTCTGATTAATACACCTCTATGCTGGAACCAGCGCTTGCTGTTGTAGTTAAGGGGCACAGAAGATGCCTGAGCACTGTGAAGTGGATGAGAATGGAAGCCATGGCAGGGATGTGGAATGGGGACAGAAAACAGACATTGTCATGGATGCAACTTAGTGGAACAGAACAATCAATGAGGGATTATTTCTTGTTGTCACCTCAAGAAGAGATGCTTACCTCTTAAATGGGATTTGGCTTGTTTAATGTCAGAAAAAATGGTTTCTTCTGATTTGAGAAGATGGTGATGATCTGAATGCTGCTTTTCATGGGATTGCCACTGTGAAATGGGCTTGATGTAAGATTGTCTATGGGGCAATTCCATCTGGCCTGCGGTGATAGAGGAGCAGGAGCAGGTGTTGCATTAGCTTGAAAAATCCAGTAAATGCATACATGGGCAGCTGCTTATGGCTGCAAGCTGTAGCTGTTGTGTTAGTGCGGACCATGGTGCCAACACTGGGGTCCGTCCCTCCCAGCACAACCATTGCCATTCTCACATGTGAGATTTCTCACACTTGATTTCTGTTCCATTAGATTTTGATTTTTAGATATCACCCGTTTGAGTAGTAGCAACAAATGCTGAATGGGAAAGATCATTGTTTTCAGTGCTCCTGGGTCACCTTTTAGACACTTCTGAAAGTCCTATCTGCAAAGTCTGATGCTTATTAGCCACTTTCATTATATGAGCAATGTCACTCCTCATCGTGAAATGACAGGGAAACACCAATGCAGCTTGCCTTTAATCTTGTTTTATGTTCAATGCCAAAGTTATAAAATGTACTTAGTGGGATCCCATAAATAATTGCAAGCTGAGAATGGAATAACGATGGAAAGTAACTATTTAGTTAGCCAGATTGTATAACTGCAATGCTATGTGTTGCCAGGAAGGACTTAACGCCAGGTTGCTTGCAGAGTCACTGTTTTGAACCTCCTTGAAATCTGGAGGAAGTCTAATTTGAGAAATTTTATGGATTTCTTCATGTAATAGTTCTAAGAAGCCTTGCCCCCAGTGACCTAATTATGTCACCTGCACGCTGCATAACTTTGTACTCAGCAAGACTGCCACAAGGCATGTGAGCTTTGTAGTGAAATCTTTTTGTAAATTGGATTTCATCTTTTCTTTCCCCCTCTTCCCAGTACAAACTGCTGACTTCAACATTTTACCTGAGGTTGGAAGCTCCACTGATTTTTGTTTTGGGTTTTTTTTCTTTTCTTTCCAAACGGCCAAGGATGCAATAATAACACTCATTTGTCTTTTTAATCTTTACCTTGTAATTAAAGCTAAGAGAGGCTGTAATTAAAGCTAAGAGGAAAGAGATGCCAGGCAAGTAAGCTCTTTTCCCTTAAAAGAGGTCTGGGCATATCACTGAGTTTTGGGAGAGCTTTAAAGGAAAGCAGTAATGAAAATCCTGCAGAAAAGGAAAAACTAAGTCAACAAAATTAAGACTTAAGTGTGCTGTTTTTATTCAGGACAGGGGGTAAAAAAGACTCAGGTACCTCCTGGGTTCATTCTCAGACAAAACCTTTGTATCACGAGTTGTTTTTAAACGTTCTTTTTGTAAGGATGAGCTTCCCTCTTTGTTTCTGTCCCACTGATATCCCCAGTACTGAGATTTTAGGAGATTGAAGATGATGTTGATCTTATTTGGAGGTTTTGGAATAATTTTACCTCAGTTTTGTTTGAAAATCAGGTTGTTTTTTACTGTGAGATCAGTAATTTTCATGAAGTTTTGTTTTTCTAGAAAGCAAAACCCCAAAACATAAATCCCAACTTATTTAAATACTAGAAATCAAATAGCACCTGGATCTCAGAAAGTGTTTAAAAGGCCACACCGTTCACTCAGACAGAGCACTGAGTTAGAAACAAAGCAAGGCCATGGCCATCCATGTTTATAACTGCAAAGAAGGCAATGGTGGTCGTGACAGAGACTGAATGGCAAAGGTTTGAGACCCCAGTGCTGGTCTCTTGAGAAGTTGAAATAACAGTATTTAGTATGCTTTTGGGCAGGATTCTGCAGTTTTAAGCCAGTGGGTTTTCAATGGTAGAGCAATGCAAAGCTGCATTCATGCATGGATCTGCTGATAGGATTACTCCAGCACAACAGATTCTTTGTTTCTAGGAGACATGTATGCAAAATTTCCATTATTTGTTCCCTTTTGAATGCATTTAATGCAGTGAACTCCAAAGCCTTTCTTTTGCCAACTGATCCTCTAAGAGTCCTATGACTTCTGCTCTCAGTGGCTTTTTTCTTAGCCTTTAACAACCTTTGTTGTACAAATACCAGTTTGTAGAATCAAAATGATGACTGAACATTGCTCTGAAATAGTCAGAGACGTTGCAGAACTAAACCACATTTTTTCTTGGCACATCGTGCTGCACATGAGACTTACGGTTTTGCATTCCATGTATGAGAAGGAACATAAGCCTCATCTTGTGCTTGCATTCCTGAGAACCAATGAAAGCAAATGTTTCTGAACAAGATTTCTTTTGCTAAACCAGATACCCAGTTAAATATGAAACTTAAGCCATTTTTTACTTATGCAAGGCTAGCTTTTAGTCTTTTTAAGGAAGAGATGTCCAGGTGAATACACAGGGCCTTAGACAATGTTGATTAGAACCAGATTATTTCTTCCCCCGTGCCCTCCTGCCTCTGGTGGGGCCATGAATGATCACCTTTCCTGCATTTCTTTCTTTTTTGATTGGATGTGGAAGATTGCAAAAGTAGTTCTCCGCCCTCCCAATTTGTTTAATAATGATCCTTTGGGTTTTGTGAAGTGAAGGGGTTTGGGTTTTTTCTTTATTTTCAGTGGCTTAGTGAAGGCTGCATTCTCCACCATATTAGCTGGAGGACAAGGCTGAAGATCAAACTGACATGTCATCCATGGTCTGAAGAGAGAGAAGGACAAACAGCAGTTATGATTTGTAAGATGAATGGTAAATGATAGGGATTTTTATATTTCTGAAAATAAATTTTGGAAATTAGCAAAACCCCCATCATCAAGGGCTTCTCAACTACGCACCTAACTTATATGTGTTAGTTTTTCCAGTGATGTCAACAAAGTCAATGGGCCCAACTTTTTTATTACTGATGCCTTCATGCAGTCACTACCCTGGTATAAATACTATCATTTGGACGTTAGCAAGCAGCTGTAAACCTCTATTCCTTATTGCTCCCTTGTAACTCTGTGCTATGATGCAGCTCAGCATGCAGATTTTTGAGTTAGGAGAGGCAATAGTTTTCAACATAAACAAGTCCGCTGGGTCACATTAACCTCCTTCAGTCTCTGTGTTAAATAATTAAAATAAACTAGGTAGTGTTTAACTATATGTATTTAGGGGCTTACTGGAGGAGCCTGTTAGTTCAATATCCTAACACAGTGTCTTAAACCTTTCTGAGCTCCAGGATCCCTTATTAAATATTTAGTGCATATTGCTGAAAAAGTCAAGATTTGCTTTATTTTTGAGAATAGCAATTGCCTCTAAAAATTCTTTTAGCCCTTAAAAGATTTGCCATCTATAAATAGTACTGTTCTCAAGTTGTCATTTCTTGCCACCAAGGAGTATTTTTCATTTGTACCGATCTTAATAGTACTCCAGGAATTAATACTTGCAGAAGGGTCTGCAATGCATCCTTGCTATATTCTACAGAACCACCTCAAATACCTTTTTAAACAATTCATTTGACAGCAGCTCCTTCAGATAGAAAGAAAATGCATGTCAACTGCTGACTGTGGTTTGGAGACATCAATATTTCTTCTCTTCTGTTCCCAAAACTGTCAAAATGAAATTTGTTAATTGGTGAGTATTTTTGTGTAGTTACTGTGGGATAGTAATTATTGGTGACAAGGGCTGCTGGATGTGCACTAATACAGTACAGCAAAACCTAAAATTTGAAAATTTAAGGCATTATCCTACACTGCTATTATGACTAGTCATTTTGCCATAGTCTGACATGCTATAGATTCAGACCTTCAAGTTCAAGGTCTTCTTGCCAGAAGAGAGAAGTTTTTGCTTTGTACACAGCAGAGTTTTATAAGACTTGCCATATAGCGGAGCAAAGGCAGCTTAGTGGATTAAAATAGCATCAGTGATATTTCTTGTCTCTAGGGTAGTGAGTTATGAGCAAAGCGAAGACCTCCAGGAAGAGATTTTGTTTCTGTGCAGTCTCTATTAGATGATACTGTGTAGTAAACAAATAACAAATTGTTTCACTGAGTCCATTCTCATTTTGCCTAATTGCCTGTCTTGGTTCAGTACTGGTGAAGATAAGACGTAAGCTGTGTTGTATGTACTTTTACACCCAGGCGTTGATTGCTTACTAAAGGAAGCTAGACTCTGTTTTCTCTCTGCCTGTAGCTGGAAACTGATCACTCCTTGCTACAGGATCTTTTTTAAAGATTTTAATTCAGCACTTTCCATGTTGTTCCATGGTCTGAAGTGGCAGCTGAGAGAAAGAGTCCCTGTTCAGCTTCAGTAAAAGCATCAACTTTGTAGCATGAAAGTATCTGGGCAAGTCATTTACGGAATCTGGCAAACAAAGATGTTTTCCATTTCTAACAGTGAGCCTCCATATATTTTCTGTGTGCTTTGAAACATAAATTATCTAATAATCCACCTCTATCCAAATGCTTAAAATTACTTAAAAGCTGACAAAGAATAATGCGTTGGACAGGCAGCATGTTGAATCTCTAATATAGGATCTATTCATCCCAGTAATCGCCATCCACCTCTCATCTGAAACTACCTGTTCTTTAAGTGTTGAATCATGATCAGTCATAACACTATTCTCACTAATATTAGGAAGGATGTGTGAGAAATTCTTTTAAAGAAGGTAGGCCCAATTCTGACAAGCTACTTCATGCAGAAATATGTCTCTTTTTTCACTGTAGTATTTTCATGCTTTATGGAGTCTAGATTAACAGACTTTTCCTTTTCTCTACTGGAATTTTTACTAAAATTTCATGGACGTGTAAAAAATTCATTTAAAAAAAACCCCAACCCTCTGGTTTGAACTGACAGGAACATTAAAAGAAATAGAAATCTATTCTCTCTTACCCAATTTCAGTGTTTTTTTAATAACAATATATTACCAAATTTCCTGATAAAATGTCAATGCTTTTAAATAAATAAAAAAAAGGAAAAACGAGTTATGATTTCTAAGGGATTGCACCTTTTAATTTCAGAGTTCAAAATACATTCCTGTGGAAGATAAATGATGCTGTTTTTTCTAGTCCATTGAAACTAGCTGTCAAGTTTGTTGCCAAATAACATGTCTGATTTCATGTCTAATAGCAAAATTTAATGAGTATAAACTGAAAAATGGAATAGTTAGTAGTAGGAGGGTAGCTGAGTTCTTTTGACATGCCCCGTATTTATTTTATTGTAAAAGATATGTACAAGTGGCCATTCAGTGCTCTTAATGCCTCACCTGTGTTAAAGAATCAATGTGAAACTAGGGCACCTTGGAAACAAATCCACCCCAGCTCACAGTCTGAATAGATTTCAAGAGGAGGGAAAAAGGGCAGCCATTATAGGTAACAAGAGGACGTTGGTGCTCTGAGATTTTTACTTTGGTATTTAAGGTACTTGATATTTAAGGTACTTGTACCTAAAGCTCATGAAGGGAGTGAAATTTATACCAAATACAGTGATTCAGTCCTTCAGGTGCCTAACTGCTGCAGTCAGTTTGGAAGCCATACTTGAAAACTTCTCTGAGCTTTTCTTCTGGGAATTGTCTGCCAGCTGGAATCATCAAAACACAGGGTGCTAAGGCCTGAGTGGGCTCTCTGGAGAAGCAGCAGAGAAGTCCTTGTGAGAACTATCATACTTTTGTTTGAGTGTCCCATCCCTGACCATTGCAGAATGTGTGGCTCAGGGACTCTCATGGACGTTCTCTTTCTTGGAATTGTCATGGTACTTGGGGGAATCGCATTGGCCTACATCATTGTGATGGCTCAGTCGTTCAGCTCTTGTTGTTAGGATGTGTTAGAGTTAAAATAGTCCCTGAAGAAAAAATGATGCTGAAATGTGTCACTTAGCCACCCCATGTGGAACTGTAAGCGCTAGGAATGTATGCATGTTCTGGTGCTTCCCTGCTTTTTTAGTGAACCTGCATGGCAAATTTCCTCAGCAAAAGTAAAATATTTTAAGTGAAGTCTCAGATGTTTTTAAAGGCCATATCTGAAGGTCGAAGTCACTCTGGTACTGAGCCTTATAAAACAACACTTTGTGTAACCTGGAGTTAGGGATACTCTATATATCACCAGATTAAATTCTGAATGGGGTGACTGTCAGCTCATCGGTCAAGTTTGCTATGCAGTTTTGAGTTGTGATTAAAGATAGGTCATTATTTTTCAGCTTCTCAGAGCACAGGATGCTTGGAACTTGATAGTGGAAAACCTGCTTTCCTGTTTATAAGTGAACTCCTTTGGGTTTACGTTGTTGAAGACAGATACCTTCTCAGCTAAGACCACTTAGCTGTGTACATGTTTATGATAACTTCAGGCCACCTGCCACTAATTTCAGAATGAATAAAAATATTCATTCTAGATGCATCCTTCCTTATCACAGCCAGTGATTCATGGCAGAAAGTATATTTCACTGCATTTTATTGTTTTAAACCCAATAACTATTTTATACTCATTCTAGAATCTTTTAAATTTTCCTTCTCTTTTGCCTCTCCCTTAACTGTTCTCCCCCCCAAAAAAGGAAATTTTGCCTTAACTTCTGCCATTTTTACATTCTCAGAAGTACCTCCTTGGAGGCCTCAGTTAAAATTTCCTCTTATTTCATATGTAATACATGAGCAAAAAGTAAATGACTTGGTTAGAAGTATTTAAACAGGAAGCTTGCAGACAATAAATCATACATAAAATGACAAAAAGACTTTTGAAAAACAATTTCTTTGTCAGCATTTTCATGCTGAATAATGCCATGCCTGTTGCCTAACAATAAAATTTTGTAATACTTTTAAAGCAAAACTCTGGATTTTATTAATGCAGAAATGCAGGTACTTTTACATTACAAAATTCAGACTATTTCATTAAAGAAGTCACAGCATGGCAGTCCAGGTGTGTGAATTATTTGCTTCAAATGTTCTGTTTGCCAAGGTAGAATTAAACTGGACTAGCCAGGACTGTCAGTGTGTTGACAATTGAGTTCTCGTCATGGAAGTGGTAGTGCGGAAACAAATACGTTAATTACATTGCTTAATCTCAAATGGTCGGGTTTGCATGCTCCAAAGGTGTATAGTCACTATAAAGAAAGTCTTGTAATTTCTAGTGCTCGAAAGAGGCACTTGTAAATAATTACAAGATGCAATCACATGAGAACAGGAAGCCTCAATGGATTAGTAATGAGATACAGAGCCTTTCACCTCAAGGTTGTTGTTTCTAATCCAGACCTACTTGGTAGTGCTTGGAAGTGCCATCAGGCAGGTGGTTAGTGTGAAATTAGTTGGAGATCTAGGGGTTGTTAGTAAGTACATATCCACCTAAGAAAAATTGCTGTGGCTGTGGTTTTCTTTCTGGGTGTCTCCTTCCCTCTTATCTAGGTAGGAGATAGAATTTCTGCTGTTTTCTTGTATTGAGCTGACTGGGTAAGATCAATGTGATTTTGGCCAGTTTCACTGTTGCTAAGAACTACCTGCTGAGCAGCGATGATGCTCTCAGACTTGAGTCCTCTGGTGTGGGCACTGGAGAGATGTCAGCAGAGGGAGGTAGTAAAGTAGTTAATGTTTAAAGGGGAGGCTAGTTGAAGAATAGTGTGAGGGAGGCACTCCAACCATACACAGTGTCCTAAGAAGCTCTGAAAATAACAGGACTTGAACAGACATGAGCAGAGGAGAAGTCTTTTTCCATGGCCTATCCAGTCAGTGTGCAAGTGTGTTGTTTAGACTATGAAGGACTTCACAGCTCGTTAATGACAGTGGCAGTAATGCAGTTGTCACTGACTCCTGCTGTTGTGTTTCACCACAGATTAAACTGACCTTTCTTGGGTTCTCAGGACCTTCAAGCAAAGGGTCTTGCACAGGAATCTGCCTTTATGAGGCTTCTACTGCTCTGTAGAACAGCTATCATGAGCAACGCCTGTTGGTCCTTCTCACCCTGTACCTAGTGGGACACTGAGTTAAAGAAGATACCAGAATACACTATATATAATCTGACAATGTCCATGGATTTTCAAAGTTAGTTACCATTTGGACAATTTATCTTGTAAACAAGGCAATGCATGTTTTGAGATCAAGAAAAGCCACCCACACTAGCAGAAACTGTTTTCTAATGAGTTAAAGTCAACACAGATTTTAAAGATGATAAAACTGAGCAGTATAACTGTTAATTTGACTTTTTTTTTGGAGAATATGATCAGAAGAAACATTTGAAAAGTTTCCCCTATGTAATGTGCACAATGCAAGTGGAAAAGCCTAGCCATTTTAATTAGAGTACAATCTTTGTGGAAAGATAGTGGAACTAACGACAACTGTACCAGGTCACCTTTAATCTTATTCAGACAGGGGAGATGGTGGAGCATTGCTGTTAAAGTGCCCTAACTGGCATTGTGTAAGTTAATGGCGTGCCCTCTCCTGCCGCCTATGGCTGCTCCATTATCCTTGAAAGCAGCCGTCAAATTTGCACAGCTTTAACAGGAACATCTGCTTCTCTCCCCTGGTTGTTTCCTTCACATCTGCAGTGGTTGTGACAGGGCACATGCTCTTCTTCATTCACCCTCGTTTCTTTGACCTTTCCTGTGGCTCATTTTTTATGCTCTGCCTCCTTAATGACTACTCTAATTCATCTCTGCGTTTGTTGATAGTCTCATTAGGGCCAAGGGAAAATTCACCAGGTGAGGAGGCCTGTTGTCTTCTGGTAAGAAAAAAAGTTTGTCAAATCTGACAAGCTATCTAGGATACTTTAGAAAGACAATTTCACTACATTGTTTCTGCAAGTTGCCCAGTTGTGACAAGTGTTCCTGCTAAAAAGGGCAATCCCTCTCTTCTGTAGTGAATGAAGTATATCCCCTCTTCCGGCTTACCTGGGTTTTTTTTTTGGCCAAGATCTAGAAAGATATTCAAGTGTCTTCCTGCTATTTAAACATCTCATCTCCATTGTTTTCAAATAGATTTCATTGTCAACATAAGAACTAGACATCTAAAAGCCCTTGGGAATCTGAGACTTCCTCTTCAATTCTACCTCCTTTGAGCCTCCAATCCAAATATGCTTTGTCAAGTGTCCTAGGACTAAGCCAGTGACTGTCTTGCTACAAATAGGTGTGGGAAAGTGCTGTTATTGCAGCTGCTACATCACAAAATAAATGTGCTCAGTTATCAGGGAGCAAATTTCCATCTCATGGTCAAAAAAACGCTTCCAAATACAATAATCTGCAAGAGTCAAGAGCCTTCTTAGTCCTTTGAGTGATGACAGTGACGCTTGAATATGATTCAAGGATTGAAATACCAGACTTTCTTCCAGAGTTGTAGTCTCTTTCTGTCAAAGCCAAGACATGGTGTGGAGGGAGGCTTTTGATGTTACTCTCCAGTCTGTTCCTGTTGTACAGGTTACAGACTACAGTGTCTTGTGTGCCATTTTAAAGTTATATTTTAATTTTTCACTTTAAGCTGAATGGCTTAATTAAAATGGAAGATCTATGTAATCTACGTAATTGTCAAGGACTGTGCATTTTAAGAAGGGTTGGGTTCTCGGGTTCTTGGAAGGGGATCTGTGGAAGACAGGAAGTTATGTCTTAACCTGTAGTTCTTCCATTTCTGCAAAGGGTCTGTTAACACTGTGTTTTTACTGATTCATACAGCTTTTTCATAGCAACTCGCATTGTAAGCCTGGGTGAAATACCTTTATTTTTGCTAGTTGCCAAAACAAAAAAAGCAAATTTGGGTAGAACAAGCAGTGTACTGGCTGCAAAAAGGCCTTTTGCTGCATAAGATCATAGGGTTAATAATATAAATAACATAGATGAAATAAGGTGAAAGATCAGCCTAGGATGGGTATTGTGGCAGCACCCATTTGTGCATGCACATAGTTATTGAACACAGATCTCCAGATACGGCTCTCCAGACTGCAGCTCTCTGGGATTTTCTTGGGCTACAGCCTGCAATTGACATGTCAAAATTTTAGATTTGCATCTTCATACTTAGGTAAAGAAGATTAAAAAGTGAAAGTAGAGGGGCTCAAGAGATCTGCAGGACCTTGAAAAGAAAGAAAAGTATTAAAGGTGAAGCTTTGAAAAAGTGTCATCAGTATGAAGTAGGAAATGCGGAGGCCCTTACAACTTCTGAATTCTGACATTCTTTTTAGTTACTATTTTATTGTTAGCTGTATAACAGGGTCATGAGTTATAATACAGGCCTATGGGAAATTGTTATCAGGTTCTGATTCTCATTTTATTTGACTGTGACTATGTTTTATTGTTGTCCCTTTCACTGTTACAGCGTAGCATAAAATGGTGGGCACTCTCTAGGATTATTTTTTTTCCACATAAGAAAAACCCCCCACCATCATTCAATAATACTGACTAAAAAAAGTCTATTGGCATTCTGGAAACCTCACGTATGCTTTGCACTTATGGATATAATGGTTAAAATAGCTTAAGTTCAATTAGCTGTTCAGCCAGGTTGGATACAGTCTGCACATGCTGAAACCATTTAAAAGTTCTCATGCCACCCAGAATTAAAAATGCATTTGTGCAATTTAGTTTTATGGCCTGTTATTGCTTAATTGGCAGCTGGATCTTATGCTTGGACTGCTATGATGCTTTCCTTGTCCATTCCATCGGAATAAGCCCAAGATAACAATTACAGCTTTATAAAACCTGATATAAAATGAGGCAAACTCTGAAAATAATTAATCACTGGTGATCAAGACATAGGGGCTTTTCCAGGGATTAAAGACCAGCTGAGGAGCTGATGGCCTGGTGCCCAGTGCATTAACTGATCTGATTACTTGTAACGTTCCTCGAAATTCCATTTGCCTGATTTGCCTATCGCATGAAAATTTCATCTCACTTCAGCAATAAAATGTATCATTCAAATTTGAAAATTATCCACTGCTCCTATTTTTTTGCAAAAGACAGTTCCACTAGCAACAAACACTGCTGCATGATTTTAATAAACACAGAGCAATTAATGAAAAGAGAGATTCACTGCCGAAGTCAGTGCTTTAAATTAAGACTGTCAAACAGGACAACCAGAAAAACTTTCATAAACCACACCTTTTAATGACAACAGTTATGTCTGGATCTTTCTTGAGCAGATTCTCAAATGAGTGTTAACTAATGAATAATTATTAATTTGCCTACCTCTAACTGCCAAATTCAGGCACAGTCCTATTAGTTTACAGTCTCATAAAAGTAATTTCTTTTAAGGAGGGAAATGCACCTTTGCATTTAAAGAATAAAAATCAGAAAAGCAGAAGTTCTTTATACCTTGTAAATTTGAGCTGTTTTGAGTACTGAAACGGAACAGAGTACAAGTTTCCTTGGTTGCCCTCCTCAGTTTTATCCATTATACTTATACATGTACCAAGATTCAATTTTCACTTGAAATGAAGAAAATGCTTCTTTCCCAAACATCTACTTTGTTTTCTGAAAACTGCCATTTACTTAATCTGCAGAGCCTAATGACTTGGATGACAATTGCTGTTTCATATCCTCTAAACAAATACCATTCTTGTCTGATGAATGACTTTGAACTGCGTTAAAAATACCTCTGGTATTTAGTAGATTACAAACATTTGTTTAACACAGCTAAGCCCAAAATGGTCATTTGATATTTCAGGTGATGGAGGAATGCTCGGAAGGGCACAAGGCCTAATCCTCAAAGTTTATTTTGTTGCATACATGAGACAGACTTAAGGGTTTTTCTTTTCTCTTCTTTTCTTAAAGTTTATGATAATATTAAAGGAACTTCTGGCATGCCATAGATATGAAGTAATAAGTCGTACAAGTACAGTACTGAGTTTGGGTATGGTGAGCAGCTGCAAATGGCAGCAGGCTGCTGGGGACAGCGAGCTCACCTGGGCTCTGGTGCCTGCTAAGGCTGCGTTGGTGACCTCTTGGTCAGCATGGCTTCTGCCATTGATGAAGGGCTGGTTATGGATGTGGATGTGATAGTCCTTCCCAGTTTACAGTCCCGGGTATGCTACTTTTGCTTTCCCATGGCAAGAATGATGCTGGTTTTAGAGACCATCAGCCCTCACCATTGGGGCAGAAAATGTAATTTTTGCTTACAAACTGGTGAATAACCATAAGACTGGCCTATATGGGTGTGTCTGTACCTGCTTTCTTCAGGCAAGCAGAAGTCTCTCTAGGGAACTACTTTCATTCTTTTTCCCTTTCTCTCATGCTGAATTTGTGAAGGAAGAAACAAATGAGAGAGAGTGGTCTGCATATAATAGAGAGAGTGAATGTTAACACAGGACATGTGGGAAATACTTCTATATTACAGAGCACAATGTTGCTCATTTGCTACAAGTTATGACAGAAAACCAAATCTTTCTCTTGCATTTTTTTCTCTGCCTCACCTAAAATAACTACACGGTAGAACTTTTCCTGCAGGAAATGATTAGCACCACTTTACTCCGAGGTACTTTATGAAGTTTTAAGCTCTTAGATTTCATTTGTACAAGCTATATGAGTGCTTGAACCAGGATGAATATTACTGCCTGTCTGAAAGGCAGTCCTTATTGATTAACTTCAGTGTAACACCCCATCAGCTAGAGAGGCTCATGTTTTAATTTGTTTTTGCTTCCAGGTGACTCTTCATCCACCTTTCTTTTCATTTGCAGCAACTTTTCCCTCCTCCCTCCCCCATTTACAGCACCTACTTTGGTCTTGGTTATTTTGATTTATTGACCACTCAGATTTAATGCTTCATTCCTTGGAGAAGTCTCAGTGCTTGTGTGTGATCTAAGGTCACCTGTGCTACTTATTCCAGGGGACTTTAATCTCCATATGGATGTGACCTCTGACACTTGCCAGAGAATTCACTGTATTACATGATTCTCTCCAGCTGTGTCAGCATGTTCCTCCACCTGCACTGAAAGGTTATGCTTTTGATTTCATTAAGTTTTTGGGTCTCATTATCAGGGTTTGAGGTCACTCACCTTTTTTTCAAATATACTTCTAGATCTACTGTACCCCTAGGATTCCTCTCAAATTAGTTGCTTGTTTTGAGAGTTGTTCTTTTCCTCAGGTGTCACTTCTTGCCCAAAACAAGTTAAAGTAGTTCATTGCTGGTTCCCTAGTTATCCACTTAAAATGATGATTGTGATTTTTGTACATGCCATATACATGCCATATTAGCGGCTTCCACAAACTATGAAGCATAAATGTCTTGATTGGAACTAAGGCTGTACCTTTATGGGCTGTGAGAAACTCTGTGGTTGAAACCTGCACATTGTGGGAGCATCAGCCTCAATTCCTTCATCTGGGAGATCATTGTATCTTTGCTTGCTTGTTTTGTTACAGATGTTAGCTATAGTAATCACGATACTGCTATGTATTTGAAATGTGAGAGTCATCAAAGAATCTTTGGGTTGGAAGGGACTTTTTAAGGTCACCTAGTCCAAACACCCTGCAGTGAGCAGGGACATCTTCAACTAGAGCAGGTTGCTCAGAGCCCCGTCCAACCTGACCTTGAGCGTATGGGTAGCAAAGTGGGTTCCTTGCTCCCTTTTTTGTGTGTGTGCACGCGCGCTACATCTTACTTTGCCTCTTATCATGGGCAGGTGATTATGGGAAGATATTTCTTGTCTGTTTATGCATAGAGCAGTTGAACTGGCCTTTTGTGGCAGTTCTGGACTATCTCTGAACAGTCCCTTACTGCCAAAAAGTGTAAAGGTAAAACTTTACAAGTGAAACTGGACCCAATTTTATATGCAGAGACAATTTATAAGAAAGCATATATATATAAATATTGTATATCCTTGAGGAAGGAGAGCATTGAAGTCAGGACCTTGACGTGAATGCGAAATTATTATGAAAAAAACCAGTGGTTGATGGAATGCTAGTAGAGAAAAGCTGTGCTGAGATTCTCAGCCTAAGAGGTGGTGCATTAATTTTACATTCTAAGTGTCTTTTAGCTTCTTCTCTTGAGAAAAGGGGTGTCGTCTTTAGAAACACCCATTCTCCCTTCTCCCCTAAAAAACCACCCTGAGAGATGGAAAGGGTCTCATAAATATGTTAGGTAAAAAAATGCGAAAAATAGAAAATGTTATTTCCTTTAATGTATGTGTTTTTCTAAGAAAATTTACCTCTTTGTGTGTGCTTATGTGTGTTCATGTATTTGTAAGCAAAAGCCAGCATGATGTGAAGGTGGAACAAATGATAAACTGGCATCAAACTTTTTAGAGTGCTTTCCTCTTCCAAACAACATCACTGCTGACTTCTAAACTCACTTGTATCTCTTACTGTTGTCTGCAATATTAGGTTCCATAGCCATTCATCTCCCTATTGACAGACATCCTTTTACCCTTTAAATAAATGATGCAGTTGATTTTGTGCAGACCAAGCTTGCTGGTTTTGAGGCTTACTGAAGAATGTGCTGAGCTAGGGTCCTGTTGTCCTACTGTCTAGATGTGCTGTTATCCACAGCACTAGTTGCTTTCTTCATCAAAGAGGACAGTTTATGAAACAGAGACAAAAACTCCCTTTAAATGTGTCTTTTCCATATGTTTCATAGCCAAGAAATTAGAAAAAGAGGAGGTTATTCAGGATTTCTGATAAGGGCATGGTGCCTATATGTATATTGGATTGAAAGAGTATTCCTTGGGAGTGATCAAAATTAGTCATAAAGATGAAATGGATATGGACGGAATTGGCTAGCAACCTTCTGGAAGCCTTCCTCTTTCTTTGATATTTTCCTTGTAGTTTTGAAGTACATCACTGTGATGTTTGATATTTTATTAACAATAATTATATTTCCCTCTTTTCTTTTGAGGATTTCAAAGAGTTTTAGAAGCATTAATTGCATATCTGCCCCCTGACTTCTATGAAGAAATTGAAAATAAGGTCTTGTCAAATAAGTTAGTTGAAAAAATGTATTAAACTGAGAATAAACAGTTCAGTGGTGATTATTCAGTCAACTCTACTCACAATGCTTGTGTGGGCTTGTAATGTGCAAGCCTAATAACTTCCTTGTTTGTACTTTCTTGTTCTTCAGAGATGATGACTGCCTTCTCTGAAAGCTATGAAGGCTGCCTAGCAGCTCTACACAGTCTATCATCTTCTGGACTGGAAAGCCCACAGATAACAAAGAAATGGTCACAGAGCCTTTGTGTGGCCAGTCCATGAGGTCGTTAGGAAGCATTCTGGATGTGGGCACCTGAAGGCTGTTATTATCTGTAGGTATCTCATTACGAAAGGCAGCACAATTCATAGCAGGCAGTGTCCTGGAGGTTGTTTCCATTAGCAAGCCCTATCCTGTTATGTCTGTACCCTGTATGGAGAGATAGGGAAAGTGTCCTTAGTGAACTTGAATATCGTTGGCATTTCTAGGGAAGTTAAGCTGCAAAGAAATTGGGATATGGAGAGCAACACATGTGCTAAAGTCCTGATCAGAGGTAACCCAGAGCCCCATAGTTTTCAATATTCATCCTCTGCCCTCCACAGTGCCTGGCTGGCAGACATCCTCTCTTCGGTATGTGGAAGGTGTTCTATGGCAGGAACCTTTTGCTGGTACTGTTGCTGATAAAATGTATCTTTGCTTGGAGAGTTTTCTTATTTAACTGTGAAGATGTAACTGAATTTCAACTACAAATATTGAGAGCCCTTAGGTTGCAGATCTGAATAGGTTTACAGGTGAAGAGCTATAAATTTATGGGCTTTTTATGAGTGAGCCCAAAGAGACTTTGCTCTCCAGAGCCTGGCTTTCTCCCTATCTCTCATTGCAGTTCTCCCTGAAATGGCTTTCTTGGTGTGTCTGGTGTAGAATTCACTTACTGTGATCTTCACACTTTAAAAATTCTTCAGTCCCTGCTCCTCTAATGCCTTGGCTTCTTGAGAATCCATTGACTATAAAATATTTTAAGGCTGTTCTTGATTTTTTTTCTGTCATTATGCTCTCAGCTGTACCTTAAATATACTTTAAACCTGAGATGAAGGTTTATCTAGTGCAAGATGGAGATTAGAATGTGCAAGAGAGTATTTTTATATTCTTTCTTTTTCCTGCCTTTGTGTACATGAATGTAGATACAATCTAGGTAGAGAATAGGCTGAGTTGATGGTTAGTTCTGAAGATATTCTGTGAGTTTTCTTAAATCTGAAAGCCATTCTGCAAACTGAGTGCTTGTCCTCTAGATCACTGAACACTGACAAAAATGGGACAGAAAGCTAGCATGCTATCACTTAGCATTTGTTCAGCACCTGTTCACAGATGTGTCTGAATATTAAGAAGAAATGCGTATGGTGTTCAGTAGAATAAAAAGTGTTAAGATGTGCCTGAACAAGCAGGAGGAAATATAGATGTGAATATGTAGGAGGGGAAAGACTATTACAAGGGCAATCCAATTAATGCAAATGATGCATGCAGATATCTTTGGCTTTTTAGCACCTTTCACAGTTATATTGCACAAGAGCTGCACACTAGGGACAGGGGAAGAGAGCATTGTCTTCCTTTGCATGTACTTTCAAACCTTAGCATCCTACCCCTGTCTGCAGATGCAGAGGGGACACTTTCTCTTACCTGCTTATGTAGCTGCGAAGCATCAGTAAGTGTACAGTAAAACAGCTACTAAACCAAAGGATGCATTCATGAGGTAACTTAATTTTGCCTTCTGTAAACATCTGTGAGCCTGTTGACTCCTTCAGCACTGTCACTGTTTTAAAATTCAAACAAGATAATTGAAAGTGAGCTTCAGGTTTTTTGGTCTGTATGCTTAAGGCCAACCTGTTTGATTTATTTTGGTATTGACTTAACAGGACTGTTCACCTAAAGGAAGCAGGATTTGAGCTTGAAAATAGACATTCTTTCAGCTACATATTGATCGTTGGAGCTGGATCCAGTCCATCTTTATGATGTACCTTCTGAAAAAATGGCTTCTACTCTTCTCTTGGCATCTGATGTCTGGTGAATAAAGACTTAAATTAAAAAGAAGATCTGGCCACTTGGTGTTTCAGATGAGATACATGGCAAACTCAAGCATGTGGCCTGAGCAGTTCCTAATTTTTGCTTTTTTTCCCTCCCTTATAAAATCTTCTTCTCAACAGACAGTCTAGACTGTGACCTTGCTGTCCTGAAGTCAACAGAAATTTTGTTGTTGACTCAAGTGAATGCAGGACCACCATTGTAAGCACTGTAAGAAACCAATGGAGAATTTCCCTGTTTACTCCAAAGGTTTTGACTCAGGCTATAGACCTAATAAATAAATAAAAATATACTCTCTTAAATTAATTTATAAAATTAATCTCATCTTATAAAATCTTTTCTGTCAGAACTCCTGGCTGTCTGCTTGCTTAATATCTCCAAACATTGTCATGAGGGGTGTTTTGTAGAACAATACTTTGGAATGAAGTGGCATGGCCAATTTAATTTCTCTATTTGTGTATTTATTTTCCATATTGATTTACAGAGAAGCCACTGTCCTACAAGCTGTTAGCTGTTTTCATTTTTTTCGTGTTATTATGATATGGGTATTAGGTACTTGCATGAAAATTCACAGTCTGCCAATAAACTTATCACAGTAGCTATGTAAGATACTTATATGCTCTCTTCAACATTTTTCCAACTTTCTGCAAAATACATTATGCATTTTCCTGCTGTAGCATGTTTTGTTTAAAAGCACAGTGTTGCTTTTTCCTCAGAAAAAACCATCCCTGGATATATAATTTCTTTTTGCATGTTGAGTGCACAAATAGTAAGACTAAAGTTCCTTTCGAGGATTGCATATACATAGTTTCTTGTCCATTGAGGTTGTTGTGAATACAAATTTGGCCACAAAAGTCAGGCAGCGCTTTAGCTGTTCTTGAAATACTTGTGAAACCAAAACACACACAGCAAAGGAACATTGCCAAGCCAATCTTTTAAAAAGTTATATGTATTTGAATACCCTCCTTTTTTGGAAAACTCCCTTAGAAGCCTAAATTGCATTGCTAACTCTTTTAAAGGTTAAGTTTTCTCACTTAATCAACTCATAAAAATTTCTGCCCAAAAAATACAATGATCTTAATCACTCAGTAATACTTTGTCTATAAGGATGTAAGCCTGGCCATATTGCATCAGACCAAGGTGTTCTCTATCTCAAAATCCTGTGTCTGGTATTAGTTAGTAACAGATACTGTAAAAAAAAAAACCAACCAAACCAAAAACCCAAACATGCCCTCCTCCCCTCCAAAAAAAAATCCCAAACCAAACACCAAAACAGGGCAAGCATGGAGTAAGAAGGAAACAGAACAATCCTCCAGGCTTGCCACTTGGAGGATTGTTTGTTTCTGAAGAGTGCTCTCCCCTTCGCCTTCCTTTCTTTAGTCTGCTGTACCATTGATATTACACACACCTACACCAATATCTGTACCGCTGTCTCTTCTCATATAAGGAGCCTGTACTGCTTTGATGGTGAATATTTTTATTATTCTCAGTGTTGTCTCTCTGTCTAGCTCACTTATGAAAAAACCCACACTGTTCTGTAGCACTGTTAATTTACAAGGTGCTTTACAAACATAGATAAGAGTCATCCAAGGCTCTACTCTAAATAAGCTGAGACAAATGCAAGATGAAGCACTTGAAGGCTGTTCAGGAAAGTGAGGACATGGAAATGACTTATGAAAAGAGGAGAGGGGTTTTGTGAAGTGTGATTGCCGAGAAAGGTTTTTAGGCAGTACAGAGAGTAAGTTTGGCAGTGCAGAAAAATGATCAGGTGCAAGTGGCAGTGGAGCTAAGATGTGAAGGCAGGAGCAAGGACAGGCGAGGAAGGGAAAATAAACTCGGAGAAATAGGGGACAGTGAATTGTGAGGAAAGGCACTTAGGAGGAAAGCAATAGGGTGGAATATTTATCACAGATTTCTTTAAAATTGTCCATAAGGGAACTCGAGCAATCAATATAGTTTGGCTTTTTTTGCATTATTTTTGGTTTTGTTACAAAACTTGAGTATTTATGACAGCTTTTCAGCCTACCTTGTTCTTAGCCTACCTGCAATGATAGGCACAGCAAGCAGTGCTTACATGTTATTATGTTAGAAAGTCTCCCTACTATCTAAGATAAGTCTCCCTTGTGTTAAACACTGTCCTGTCCATTGTGTCCATTTATGAAGGGGAAGAATTAAATATAAAACCTAAAGCAAAACAGGAAGCCAAAGGAAGGAAGAGTGTGCTCTGTCTCTGTATGTCTTCTTGTCCAATCCATCGAATTGACTACTCCAATCTCCTTTTCCTCCTATGGCTTTGTAATGGCCAGGGAAGAAAGATTGAAAAATTGACTTGTTACGATGATCTAATCTTTATTAATAAGAATAGGATAAACTCAGGGAATAAACCAGGTCCTACAAAGTGCTTTGCTCCTTTGTCTTCCTGGGATTTAAACTGATGTTTGAGAGATTCAGTATCCTGTAGCACTGTAGGAACTTGCTTTTTCTATGTGCACTGATGTTTTGTTTTCCTCTCCATCATTTATCTCTGCAATTATTAGGCCAGCACCAAGTCAAGCAAGGGACATGTGAAGTTGTGGCAGTGCATCGTTGCTGCAATAAGAACCGGATTGAAGAACGATCGCAAACAGTCAAGTGTTCCTGCTTCCCAGGGCAGGTGGCTGGTACGACAAGGGCTCAACCCTCGTGTGTGGAAGGTAAGCAGTCTCCTGCTCGCTCATGGTTCATTAAGATTGTTTGAGAAGTTTAGTCTCCTTGATTGTTTGACTTCCCACTGCCTCAAAAGCTAATCCTTCCTTTTGTTAATTTTGGAAACATCTCTGTGCATTGATGATAATGAGTCTGTGCATAAATCTGGGTGTAATTAATCCTCTTAATATATGTACTCGTCCATTTCATGTCTGTGCCAATAAAACTTCTTAATTTTGTCACACAAGATTTCTCCTTTAAAACTTGTCTGAAAACAGCATAAGCCAAAAAATTCAAGCTTATGATAACCCTTCCAGTTGTTTTTAAACTTAGTAGCTTAGCTGAAAATTCACTGGATAATAAATACAACCCTAAGACTGGGCAAGCAGATAGTGCTGGGACATCTGATTTTGAGAACTGTTCTCTAGATGAATGTTTCACCGTTTCATGTGCCTAATGGTCTCTTATGCTGGACACGAATGCTATAATGATGCCTCATGTCTATTCAGTTTTTTGTGTTGTAACCCCAAATACAGTAGCGTTTGGAGAGCAGAGCAAGCATACTGCTGCACAGGACACTGTCTGAGCTAAGACACCTACCTGATGAAGGGAAAATGTGGTATAGTTGCCTTAGTCCATCATCTTCCTGGGTAGATGTTGAAATCCTCACAGAGCTTAGTATTGCCATTCTTATGCTTTTAGCAGTATAACTCATTTGAAGTTAAATTGCTTTCTTGTCAAATCAGAAGTACCTTCTGTATTTTTAGATGATAGGTCAAACAGTAGAAATAATTTTGCATACAATAGATAGTAAAAGACAGGCATTGTTTTAAACTCGTTTATGGATTGCAAAGGTGACACTGTCTTTCCATGATAGAAAGGTATAAATGCATGATACCATAGAAGCTTAATTCAGTTTGTGAATGCAAACAGTTGCTGAAATGATTTAGCAGCTGTTTTTTTCTTCAAGTATAATTGAAATTAAATATGGCAAAATATTATGAATGTAAGATTTTGGTTTCTAAAGTGGAAGCCTTTGATTCCCCCTCACCCCTTACGGTAATGCTTTAACATGCTTCGCTTATTTTTGCAAGCATCTGGGGCTACAGTCAATGTTATTCAGTTGCTGTAGCTTGGAAACTAACTCTCCTTAGCCTCAGGATTAGATGTGTTTTCTCCCACTGTGCATATCCTTCAGTAGGCTTTTACACTGTTGAATCGAGAAACAGTTTATGTCTTGAATTTGCCTATTTCAGTCTAATACAGGCATTTAATTTTCTTTTCCAGCACTTTTTTTACTGAATGCAGGGCTGTTTAATTTGCCTATGTTTTTCTCTGAGCTTAAAGGGAAGGACATGCCCAAAGCACAAAGTTGTACTTTTATATTTTATAGAGCAATTGGCTTGTAGTAGTCTTTTAATGTTTTGGGTTTTTTTTTGAACTTCAGGCCTTATCCAGGAGTAGTTATCATGTATATTAGGTCAACAATTGTCTCTGTGCTGTTGATCATGCATGATATGCACATGGTGGTTGGTACCTGTAGTTCCTACTGCAAATCATAGAATATTTGAAGTTGGAAGGGACCCGTAAGGATCATCGAATCCAACTCTCTGCTTCTCACAGGGCTATCTAAAACTTAATTATATGACTGAGAGCATCGTCCAGACTTTCCTTGAATGCTGACAGACTTGATGCCATGACCACTTCCCTGGGGAGCCTGTTCCAGTCACTGACCACCCTCAAATTATGTATGTGCTAAACTGTGTTTGGACAAAATAAGAAAACAATGTAATTCACATTCATAAGTATATGTCCAGAAAGTACCACCCACCTGTTGTGTCAGACTGCACAGTTTTTAGTCATACACAGAGAGATGCTTTTACCTATTGGAATTCTTGGTAAAAGTGGCTTAGTGCTTAGTAGTTTTTATTGTAGATATGGTTAGGTATGTTCTGTTTGGATTTTAGCATCTTTACACACACTCAAAAGGAAAACAGCTCTGTGCGAGTCATGCTAGGAAACAACAGTAAATAGGATGAGATCAGTCTCTCTTATGTTGACATAGCCGGTGAACTTTTCTGGGTTTGCATGTTTCAGCTGTTCTTGGGCAGCAGCAAAGACCATTGTAGCCGAGTAAATGGGATCGTATTTTGTGTTCTATGCAGAGCAGCAGCCTTTATAAAGCTATTGGAATGTAATGATGTTTTCCTTTCTTGACCAAGCAAATGGATGGTTATGTAATTAAATAATTACAATTATTTTTGAGAGCTGCATGATGATTTTACAGAAGTCTGCTTTTTCTTGCTATTTTTAAATGAGGGTCTGATTTCTTTTTCAGTCTTAACAACCTGGGAAACAATGAGTTGATACTACTACTACTTTCCTTTAGGCCAGGCAAGCGTATTACTAGTCATAGATTGTAGGTGCTCCATGAGAAATAAAGACTACTGCAAGAAATAGATTCTCACAGAGTATGGAAGACTGCAAAGGTCTGGGACTTTAGCAAAGTCTAGACAAATTGTACTTACCGTTCTGTTCTGGACTTGAACTTGACGTTTGAGCAACTTTCTGCTATAACCTGTTTGGATTTCCCCCCCTCCCAATAAATTGTAACTAAATGAAAATAAGCCTTCTTCATTTGGAATCTTTGCATCTGGTTTTAGTATTTTACAGATTTTTAATTTAGTTGGGTATTTTTCCGTAGTTTTTTCAGTCTTGCAACATATGGGTTTCCTGACCTGGATACCACTGGGTTTCAGTGACAGCTTGTTTGTTAATTTGGGTGGGGGTAGAGCCTACTGCATCAAACAGAGCTCCTTGTTGGTGTGTATTGGGCATTGTGCCCTTTGGTATACATAGGCCATGAAACAGGCTTGTAAAGCCCATCATCATGTTTTTTAGGATACAGTCATAGGCCAGCTGGATATTTACATTTTGAAATAGGTTGACAGATGCTAAAGAATTTTACACAAGGTCAGATTTAATCAGCAGTTTATGGGAACAGCACTGTATGTTAAGGCAAAGCCCTGCTCAAGAAGTTAGTGAATACATGTACCAATATTCACAGCTACCAAATTTCAGGAAGGCCCCCTATTTGAGCCAAGTCAGGCATACACCTACACCTAGAAGTGATTATTTTTTTGACATGGTATGTGCTAAGGAGGAAACTAAGTACTTGTGTTACAGACAAAATGATAGATATCCAGGTGAGTTTCAAGGAAAAGGTGTTGAAGTGGTGCAGAAAGGAAAGTAAAAGCTAATTAAATCTTGCAAATACATGAAGTGAAAGACTTATATGCCCCCTGAGCTGGAAGATGGGGATGGAGAGCACAATGTACTCCTCATAATCCAGGAGGAAGCAGTCAAGGACATGCTAAACCACCTGGACACCCACAAGTCTATGGGGCCTGATGAGATCCACCCGAGAGTACTGAGAGCGCTGGCGGAGGAGCTTGCCAAGCCACTCTCCATCATTTATCAGCAGTCCTGGTTAACAGGGGAGGTCCCAGAAGACTGGAGGCTTGCCAATGTGATGCCCATCTACAAGAAAGGCCGGAAGGAGGATCCTGGGAACTACAGGCCTGTCAGCCTGACCTCCGTACCGGGGAAGATTATGGAGCGGTTGGTCTTGAGAGTGCTCACAGGGCATCTGCAGAACAACCAAGGGATCAGGCCCAGCCAGCATGGGTTCATGAAAGGCAAGTCCTGCTTGACCAACCTGATCTCCTTCTATGACCAGGTGACCCGCCTAGTGGATGAGGGAAAGACTGTGGACGTTGTCTACCTGGACTTTAGTAAAGCCTTTGACAGCGTCTCCCACAGCATTCTCCTGGAGAAACTGGCGGCTCGTGGCTTAGACGGGTTTACTCTTCACTGGGTGAGGAACTGGCTGGATGGCCGAGCCCAGAGAGTTGTGGTGAACGGCGTTAAATCCGGCTGGCGGCCAGTCACAAGCGGTGTTCCCCAGGGCTCGGTTCTGGGGCTGGTCTTATTCAATATCTTTATTGATGATCTGGATGAGGGAATTGAGTGCTCCCTCAGTAAGTTTGCAGATGACACCAAGTTGAGTGGGAGTGTTGATCTGCTGGAGGGTAGGAGGGCTCTGCAGAGGGATCTGGACAGGCTGGATCGATGGGCAGAGGCCAACTGTATGAGGTTTAATAAGGCCAAGTGCAGGGTCCTGCACTTTGGCCACAACAACCCCATGCAACGCTACAGGCTTGGGGAGGAGCGGCTGGAGAGCAGCCCGGTGGAAAGGGACCTGGGGGTGCTGGTTGACAGCCGGCTGAACATGAGCCGGCAGTGTGCCCAGGTGGCCAAGAAGGCCAACAGCGTCCTGGCCTGTATCAGGAATAGCGTGGCCAGCAGGAGTAGGGAAGTGATTGTGCCCCTGTACTCGGCACTGGTGAGGCCGCACCTTGAATACTGTGTTCAGTTTTGGGCCCCTCACTACAAGAAGGATGCTGAGGTGCTGGAGCGTGTCCAGAGAAGGGCAGTGGAGCTGGTGAGGGGTCTGGAGCACAAGTCTTATGAAGAGCGGCTGAGGGAACTGGGGTTGTTTAGTCTGGAGAAGAGGAGGCTGAGAGGAGACCTTATCGCTCTCTACAACTACCTGAAAGGGGGTTGTGGTGACGAGGGTGTTGGTCTCTTCTCCCAAGTAACTAGTGATAGGACAAGAGGAAATGGCCTCACGTTGTGCCAGGGGAGGTTTAGATTGGATATTAGGAAAAATTTCTTCACTGAGAGGGTGGTCAGGCATTGGAACAGGCTGCCCAGGGAGGTGGTGGAGTCGCCATCTCTGGAAGTGTTCAAAAAACGTGTGGATGTGGCGCTTCAGGACATGGTTTAGGGGACATGGTGGTGCTGGATTATTGGTTGGACTTGATGATCTTAAAGGTCCTTTCCAACCTAGTGATTCTGTGTATGATTCCTACAAATCAGTTGTTTTCCATGTTATGCAGTAATCCTTACTGTGTTGTGGGGCCTAACTGACTTTTATGGAGTGCTTTGCATTTCTACAGTGTTTCATGTCAGAAACTTTAAATATTGGTAGTAGGAGAAGTCAAAGTACTTCATTGAAAAAGAAGGATATGAAGGTGAAAATCAATGTTTGTTATAGACTGAGATCTTCCTAGCATTTTTACAAGCACAGTAAAATCACTCTTCATAGCCTAGATGAGAGTACAGGGCAAGAACTCCTTGGGTCAGGATATCTTTTATCCTTTGCCCACGATAAAACACTTACTTAGATAATTGCATGTTGGATGCATCCAACAAGAAACTCTGTCATTTGTGTTGTGAAAGCTATTGACAAGCATTGGCAAACAAAGAAAACAAGGTTAGTTCTTCTGTACATGTGCACACCTCATTTTCCTGGGTGTTATTTGAGCTTCCAAGTATAGGCCCATCTGATACTTTGAGAAATGTTGCTGTAGATAAATTGAGCCACTGAACTCAGAAAAAAGTAGAGCATGTGAAAGAAGTTTTTAAATATGCAGAGAGGACATACCATGCAGCCTGTCTACCCTGCCTTGAGTTGTAGCTATACTCTTTGATTGCAGCTATAGAAAATTTTGCTTAGCAAAGGTCAACCTGTTCTTCCGTCAATGACTTAAATTACATTTAAGGTAGTCATGAGATTTTGTTTATACACATTTTCTTTATGGAAATAAACATCCTTGAGTAAGCACCTCCAGCTTGTCTAGCAGCTACTGCCAAGAAGATAAAACATTAATAACTGTTGTCTGTAGAGTAGCTATCTTAGAGGCATTTAACGCATTTATCTAAGTAAATCATCACTGGCCAAATCATCTTCCATGCAGGCAATTCTATTAGTACTAGAATTTATGAGGAGGAAACACTCAGATTGGAAAAAAATGTGAATGGGACTAAACAATTGTTTAAGAATTTTCTGTAGGGCCAAAGAACCACAATGAAGGAAAAAGACAAGTGTGGCTGAAAGCCCATCTGGGTTCCAGACTGAAGGGAAGAGAGCATATAGAAACAAGATGACAAAAAATCAATACACAAGGAATAGATAAAAGAAGAAACAGCTGGGAAGATGTCCCTCCCACTGTTTTTGAATGGATTTCGGGATACTTGAGAATTCAAAAGGATGTCAGTATTCAAAGAAAAAGAGGAAATATACAGTAGAATGAGTAGCGTACTAAAAATTTATATGGAACAGAGCTAAATCCAGCAGAGCAGGAAAGACACCTGCATTTGTCCAGACTAAAGACAGTATGAATTTTCTTGTTCAAATAGAACATACAGTAATCCTTAAAATAAAATAAAATTGTCCCATAATGCATGAAATATTGACATTCTTAATGCTGAGGCAGATCAGTATCACAATTTTCCTTTTGTTAAGTTAACAGGATGGGGAGGTACTTTCTAACTTATTTTTAACTACAGAAGGTGCTAACCAACATCTACTGGGATAAAATTTTTTGTTTTGTTTTGTTTTTTAGTTCTGATTCTGTGTAGTTTAGAGTCCTAACAAGCTGATGTGATATCAGTTAGCAAGGAATTCCTGGAGTACAGATCACAAGAGTTTATGTGGCTTTCTGAAAAGAGATTTGCCAGACACTACTGATTCCATTTCCAGAGGAGTTTTCAAAACTATACAGAGAGTTTCTGGGTTTGATACATGTAAGCCCAGGTTTTCCAAGTTACCTTGGAAGATAATTTATTCAACTAAGGATTTGGTTACTAAATACATTTGAGGATTTAAGTCTCAGTTTTTTGTAAGCTATTTAATTTTGAGCCATATGCCATTGTGTGCACTTGCTCAGTGTCAGTTATCTAGCATACCTCAAAAACATATCTCTCCATAGACTCATCAGTAGGAAGTGGTAGTCAAATGGCACATACCTACCAGGATTTCACAGTGCTTAGCTCTACACCTGACACACAACATTTTCAGCAGTGACCCAAAAGCAAATATAGAATCTCTCCTGACAAAATCATGTCTGGATTTCATCCCGTAGGGCAAAGGAGTAATTAATGACAAGCCCAACGCATTCACATGGCATAGTCCTACTCACAGGAAGTTGAATCTATTTGAAAGAACTGCGTTAATAAAGGCAAATGCATTGTGATGTGAAACTGAAGAAGTTCAATCAGCTCGGCTTATCAGGCAGAAGATTGAAAAGTTACTGGTTTGTGGCACGTTCAGTGCCTTCACAGGGGGAAAATTATGATTGTTAACAGGTGTTGTAACGTAGGAGAAGAAAGCACAACAGAAGAGGTGGGAAGAGGAAGAAAACTAGGGCTGTGTGGTTCATGCTGAGATTGTTTAACTGTTAAAAAAAATGACAATGAGAAAAGTTTCTTTCTTCACCTGTCCCAGATTGGCTTGGAAAACACTGTGTAGCCAAACACAAATCGGGGCACAACACACTGAATTGTGTGAGGCAAGATGAGATGATATATTGACACCTTTTGGCTTTACTCTCTATGAACCTACAGTTTCCATGGAGTCATGTTATCTAGGGAGCGATGTTAGCAGATTTATTGCTGGCTGATTTCCAGCAAATCAGCTGGCTAGTGTCAAACTAAAGCAGTCTCCTTTCCCTTCATGAGAGTGGTTATGTATGAGAGTGACGTAGCTGCTCTCGTTTCTTAGGAAAGTCATCTGTTGAAATCCTTCCAAGAGTGCCTCAATCTGAAAAGAAGAGGAAGCCTATATATCCTCCAGTGAGTTGCACAGTTACAGGGACAATAATAGTTAAAGAACTCTAGCTATGAAGATGAGCCTAAGTCTCTGATGGAGAATTTTAATGGAGTAATCTCAGGGGTGTGTTTGACGAAAACAGCTACAGCCAGTTAGGACATGTAATGTCCACTCTGCTGATCTATAACTACAAAGAAATTGGACATAAAATGGATGTAAGAATTAGTGGATTGCTACAGCAAAGATTTGGGAATTTGCTGGAAACTAATGGAATGAGATCTGTATTAAATATTTCAAAGTGTTGCCATTACTCTGAGGAGAGGTATTTGCACAGAATAGAAATCAGTCAACAGAAGGGTAGGAGTCACTTTCTATGCAAGTCTCCAAACAAGAGATGAATAGAAGGTGAAATATGCAGTCTGTTGAAGAGCTTGTGGAGCTTGTTTGAATTACAGATTGACTCAGCCATGTTTCCCATTCACATCTGTGTTTGTTTTAATGGAAGATGGTACTGCTGGAGATGATGGGCCAGTCTCACTATCTTCAGTTCCACATGGGCCAGGAAGTTGCATGGGCACAACTGGTCAAGAATGCTGTGTGAACCTATTCCTGTGCTGCACTTTTGGCCAGTCAACTAATACCTTTTTTTTTTTTTCTCTAATCTGGTATTAGGACGAGGTTGATGCAGGTTGTATAGATATATAAAAACTGCCACATTGGTGCATTTTCTATGGTCTGAAAACATATTACACCCAAACCAATATGAAAAAGATTGGATCTAAGGAGTTCTTAGAGTAACTGAGGCACAAGGGATTCTAGGTACCTGCAGGAAACTGGTGAGTGAGGTGGTTTTCGAGGTCTGACGTTGAACTTATTTTTTTAGCGTAACACTAACTATATGAAAGCATGTTCACATGTCAGAGCACAGGTGAAGTCTCTGCATGTCACGTCATCCACACTCACAACAGCACTGTGCAGAGCTGTGTAATGCAGTAGCCAGGCCTCCCAGGAGGACTCGCTGGCTTTGAAGACACAGCTAGCTTGTTACCAGGATCTCTGCTTGCTTAGGGACCTCTGCACATGCCCTCAGTCTTCTTGAATCTGTCCTTCTAGAGTTGCTCATATTTACCTGAAATAAATGTGGTATAGAAATAGAAACAAATTTAGAAAGCGGCAGAGATATAAAATAGATGACTGGGCTGTATGTCTGGAGTGGAAATGATCCGTCACCTCCTAGGAAGCACAATGAAGTTTCATCTGTTTTGTCAACAATCAATCAGCATCAATACAAATGATCTAAGATCCAAATTACTTCTGAGAGGAATAATGCATTTATTTTATAATTTTATGATATTGAAGGAATAGTTCATAAAAGCCAAACTGGTGTTCCAGAAGTATATTTTTCGTAGTGCCTTTCACATAGGCTTACAGTGAATGTGCAAAACAAAAGTAATTGAATGAACATTTCAGCAATATCCTGATGTCAGCTTGCCTGCTTGTCACCCTAATTTGAAGGTTGCAGACGTATGAATCCACCTTGAAATTAAAAGGAGAAAAGTGCTTTACAAGAAGTAGACTAAATTATTTTTGTTCATCTCGTTTGGATGTGGTATCTTTTAAAGCATGCAATTCAATATTTTGTGCACCTAGTAGAATAATGCAGACTAACTAAATCAACATTTAATCTGTATTTTATTTCAAAATCCAATTTAGATTATGTAAGTTTGTGATCTGATATATTTAATAATAATTTTCTGTGATTTGATGAATCCCAGGAACAATGCAAAACTGAGAAATGCATGTAAATTTTTTCGGCAGTATGTGGGAAAGTATATCTGTTGTTAATAGCAGTATTGTAAAGTCATGACTATGCTTGTAAAAATAACAAGCACGGTCTTATCAATGGAAATTGGCTTAACGATAGAAAATTAATAAATTTGCACAGTTAAGGTGTACTACTGTAGCGCTCCAAAATATACTGCAAAGCTGGTAGTGTAACTGCAAGTAGATTTTTAGTTAATAAACTAACACTTTCCAGTGGTTTCCACATCCTTATCGGCACTTTTTGCTGGCAAACCTCACATGCTTACATCTCTGTGCAATTCTATTTTCTCACCCAGTGAAGGGAGAAACTGGCATTTCTTCATCCAGTCTTGCATATGCATATCCGGGTTAAATAAGAAACCTTAGTTTCATTCTACCTTACAGCAGGTACTTGACTGAAGCATGTAAATGAAGGAGGCAAGTCATCTTTGCAGTCAGTGGGGGTGGAAAGGCACTTCCAGAGGTCAATTCAAATGATGGAGTCAAATCAGTCTCTGGCGATGCTTGCCTGTCTTCACCATTTGCATATGGCATTTACCCTTCTGTGCTGGTGAAGTTAGCCTCATTTTTAACTCAAACCGAAACATTGTGTTAAGCTATTAAAACAGTAACTGTTGGTTTCTACCTTTTGTAATCAAACAATTGAACAGCACGAAGACAACATCCCTACTAAAATGAACAGTATTAAAAAAAAGACTGTACTCTTTTTCTCTTTCCTATTTCTTTTGCTAGCTTCCATTGTCCTACAGAAGTGGTGGTGTCACATGAATCCCTGTTTGGATGGAGAGGACTGTAAAGTACTACCAGACTATTCAGGTTGGTCTTGCAGCAGTGGAAATAAAGTCAAAACCACAAAGGCAAGTACAGAGATCACCTATACTTAAAGATGGCAGTGTGCTGATGGCATTTGCTTATTGCATTGCATCTGCGGGTGTGAGGACTAGCACTGGACTTCTCAATGTTTTGGAAAGTGGTCATTAATGAAATTGTTCTCAGAGAGGGCAATGTTGGGTCAGAACTGCCCCTTCACTGCCAAGCTAGTTAAGTTATTGGGTGCTGGAGTCAAACTGAAGAAGACCCTGCTTCAGTCTTTGGTGAGCAAAGAAACCATTCAGCTGTGATCAGTGTTAGAGGGATAATCATGTTCCACGACCAGTTCTTCAATTTGCAGACTGAGTACATGGGTCCAAGGTCTTTGCCAGTGTCACCTAAAGTTAGATTCCTATGTTACTGAAAAGCCCTTTTAGCTTTTGAGAGAAGTAGCCTGCATTAGGAGTTGTTGAGAATCAGCACTGATGTCATTGGGAACTGTGGGACACTGAGCACCACTGGAAATCAGGCTGATTCAGATAATTTCTAATTACAGGCCATCCTGTAGACAGCCTGTTTTTTTTTTTTTTTTAAACTTTGCTATGCCATCCTGTTTCTTAATTAATGGTCAGCAGAGAGAAAATATTATATCCTCTGTCTGCTTAACAATCTAAAATGAGTTCAGTGCATTGAAGTTCAACAAGTCATAGCAAACTGCATATCTAAATATATCATAAAACAGGATTGTTATCAGGCAATAGCAAGGCAAGACGTATGCTTAGCTTTTTTCTTCACAGCCTCTTCTAGTTGGGAATGAATGTCGTTGATTAGGTTACAGTCTGAGTTAATAAGCGAATACTGACACCAAATGTTGTTTAATAAAGGTTATTCTAAGGAGTGGAAACTGTACTAATTGCTAGATGAAAGAGAGAAAATTAGATGGTTTGGGCCAGCTGTGGTGTGATATAGATGGTCTAAAGCCCAGATACTGACACTGGATGGTGGCAGGCTCACTGGAAAAATCACTGGACCAAACCAACCAGTCTGAAAAACTCTATTCCTGTTTTTAAGATCAGAGGAATTGTTGGAAATCAATATTATTTGTCAAGTGCCAATGATGTAGTCTATAGTGTGTCTACATCCAGCTGTTCTCCTGTGACAGATGCTACACCTGAAAGTTGACCTCTACGCGCTAGAATCAGTACGGGTAACTGCAGACAGTTATTGAAAGGTATAGATTACCCTCAGCTTTTCTTTTTTTTCACAGACACTGGGTTTTAACTACTCATATATAGATAAAAGGTAGAGTTGTGGCATGACACTGAAGGGTGAGATTGGTGAAGTAGGAGTTTTAGATATTGAGTAAGACAACTTCGACTCTGGACATACCAGAAGAGAGCTGGTGATTTATACCAAAAGGTCCTTATTGGAAAAGGGTAAGCCAGGGTTAATTATCCCTGATGCCTTCAACAGATACTAGAAGGATGAAGGGTAGAAGAAAGAACTTTATGTTGGCATTGATGACTGAAGGCCTGAGGCATCAAGTCTTCATTCATGCAGCTGTCTCTCCCTCCCTATGAACAGTTGCCTTTTAGTTCACTGATGTCAACTGACCACATGAGTCATATAGCCTGTGTTCATGACTCTTGCTGTTAAACAGTGAAAAGAGGCAGCCTGAGTCAGTGGGAGTTTACTAATAGAAAGGCAGATTTGGCATGGATCATTTATTTTATTATCCATGACAAATATTGCAACCAGCAAACTACAGAATATGGTAATGCATTCTGATGAGTTTAGGGATGTCTTTATAAAGCTAGAGTGGGACAAATCATCCTGCCTGCAATTAGACCTGTGCAAATTCATCAACTCCAGTGAGTTTATGTGGGTCTAACAGAGGGCAGAGTGCAGCAATATGAGTGCAAATGTTGTTTCATTAAACTCTTCCTCTACTTTGCTAGGAGTAATGCGTTTTGCATTGATTTTTATCACCATAGGAGATTTCTTTGACGGGCATTTAATTGAAAGGATAAGCAAACAACTAGCACTTGTGCTTAGATGTGAATCATTCTACTGTATTACTGACATGAGAACTGTTCATTTTCCTTGCATGGTTTTGTTTTCCTTTCGCTGCCCTGTGTTGTTTTAGATTTGAGCATCTTAAGGTAGGACTGTGTTTTCTTGTGCATGTGGTTAGCAATACATAAGGGAGATCCTGATTCTGACTGGGGTCTTGGAGTACTGCAACCGTGTAAATGTAGATGTGAATAATGAAGTTAGTGGTTAAACTTTACATTGAAATGATACAAGACAGTCCTAACCTTTAACTAGTGATTGGCCATGTTAGAGAAGGGAACAGGCAGAGTTCCTTAAAAAGGTGTCTCAGTCCCTCCCTTTTTAATTATTCTTCGCTAGAAATCTTCCATTGTTTGCTGTATGTGTCTTTTGTGTGGTTACTTCAGGGAAATAATTACTTTCATGCTTTTAAATGCTTTGGTTTTGACCCACAAAAGCTTTTTCCATGCATTTACCTATGTTGTTATAAGAGCTACTTTTGGAGGCTGAGATTTAACATACATTTTAGAAATGTCTAAATGTATTTCTAAAAGCTGAGGTCTTCTCATACTACCACCAAACTCTTGTACTCCTGTAGCTAGCTCCTAGTATTGTACCTTTTGAGAATCAGTCTGAAATAATGAAATTTGTCTTCTTTATTGGTCGAGTTAAGAAAGGACATGATTTGTCCAAGGTTTTGTGCCCAGCTGCAGGCATGTTTCCCTCCAAGCTCTGTTGTTTTGGATTTTTCAAAGTCAGGTGGGGCAAAATGGATGATCTCACAGTATGGCTGTGCCCATCCACAAGTATTCCCATGAGTACGTCTTTCTCCCTACTGTATCTTAAGGAAGTCCTTGATGACAAGCTTACATGTAGATGTCTGCTTGCTAGACAGCAAAAGCTGTGCTACAGAATCTGTCCTGGCATCCATAATTCCTCTGTAGGTATTTTGCCTGTCTTATAGCTGGTTTTCTCTGTCTACCAAGATATAGATGTTGCACAACTATAATGGGTAATGGTAGCTCCAGATTCTGGGCAAAAGCTTGTGGCACAGGCAATATTGAACTGGAAGGAAACTAGAATGGAAAGAAAATTTCCCTTGTTACAGGGAAAAGGAAAGTGTGATATAACTTTTTTTTTTATTTTAAAAATAAACCAAAGATTTGTCCAAACTCAGCTCAATCAAAAAAAAAATGTATTAAATGCATCATTAAAACTTTACACAAAAAGGATGGTATGAACTGTCTTATCTGACTATGCCCAGTAGTCCAAATTGTACAGCAGCCCGTGAGTCTCAGTGCTGGGATACTTAAATCAGAAAGATGCAGCAAAACCCTTGTGGATGATTATAGAAAATGTACACATACATGAATTTCTTCCAATTTAATGGTTGGCTTATGTCTAAAACACAGGAGTTGAGATCCATTCCATATTAATTTTTTTCTGTGTTACGTAGCAAAGATGATCTCATTACCATTTAAATTTCTAATCAATTTTTAAAGCTTTCTAAAACCCTGGGATCAGTGCTAGATGGGACAATGACTTCCACAGGTTAATTATACACCGAAGGAGGAAATGCCATTTAATCAGTTTTAAGTCCTCTATCTTTTCATTTTGTGAAAATATTAAAGTAACTTGAAGTTTATGAAGCACAGGAGTCTCCTGATGCTACTCAGTATTTAGATGAATAGTTAGTAACTGAGTGGGATTGTTAACTGAAAAGCTGAAGTGCTCGTATCTTACATCAGTTACCTCAGGGAAGGAAATAAAAACTTCTCTATGCTGAGCGTCTGCTTAGGTTTTATAATATGTCTAGACACTACAGAGCAGAGCTGACAAAGGTTTCCTCCTTGCAGGCTGCATATTCTCATCTGTCCCCAGGATAGGAAATCTGATATTGCCCCTCCTCACTTTGTAGCCAAACCGACGGGGTTTGCACACTGTGTGTGTGCATTGAGGCTTGCACAGGCGTTCCTGAAGCACCTCGCTGAGTATGGTTGTAAGGGAAAGAGACTGCAGGGTCCTGCGGGAGAAGCACTTTCTGGGAGTGACTTCTGCTGCAAGAGCAATTCATCCCCTCTGCAGACCATGTTCTGTCTGGGAATGGGTAGCAATTTGCATGAATGGTCTTTTGGTATGCAAGTTGTACACTTGTGCTGTAGGCATTGGTGTTGAAAATAATGCAAAGCAAAATAAAGTAGACTGAGATTTCCATAAGAAGTTGGTAGCAAATTTAATAGTAAATGGCCATTTCTTTATTTGCATATCTACCTTATATTATTGAATAACAGTGTAATTAACATTTGCATATAGATTCTGTTTCTGTGCAAGTTACATAGGTATGGCTGGGGCAACTTCATGATGTATTAACACGTACAGTTCCTTTGCAGCAGCAAAGCATGTATTATCATCTTTGTTTGATCAATTCTGTGTAGGTAACTCTTTCCTCTTCTTTTATAGGTAACACGGTAGCAAAGAATAGATCGCTGGGTCGCTACCAGAACAATGGCATGTGCAGCTGTTGCTTGGCTGTTACACAGAGACCTTTTTTTGTGTTGATGCTATTGACTTAATTCTTTGAACTTGCAAAATTAGTCAGCAGAAAGGACAATACTTCTTCTTTCAACTGTGGCTGCAGTTCCTGAACCTGGATTTTGCTACACAGAATGGTACCTTTTAATTTCACAAGAAAAAGCAAGGAGATTTGGTTCTACCTGAAATGCGCCTTGGATTCCCAAGGATCTGACATCTGGCAGAAATTCGTGGAAGCACACACCTGAACTTCTGCAGTGCATCAAGGATAAGACTTTCTTAATGACACTGAGATATGTAAAACTGTTTTAAATTACTTTAGATCATGAAGTAACCTAGGAAGTCAGAGAAAGAAAATGCTTATGTCAGAACTGATACGGATGATCTTAAAGGTCTTTTCCAACTTAAATGATTCTATGATTCTGTGGATTTGTCTGAGGTACTTCTCACATACAAGAAAAATAAAAAACCATAAAAATACAAAGCTGATCCCAATGCTAAGTGAGTTGGCAGGACAGTGTTAGTAAATTATGTCTTAGTGTATTTTCAACTGTGATTTAGTAACTATCACGGTTGTATGAAGACAGATGGATCTTGTAAATCAGTAACAATTATTGGAAGACTTACTTTGGTTATATCTGTGCAGTTAGAACTATCTAAGGGAAAAAATCTAGGTAGTTTAACTTTTACATTCATAAGTGATGGCAGGAAAGCATGAGGAAGAGACAAAATTTGAAAGTAGACATAGTTTTTCTTGTCCTAAAATAAATCCATTCTCTAGGGGAATAGCAAAGTATACATATTCCTTGCCTCTTTGAATCTAGATATGGAAAAGAATTTAGCCATTAGCTGGAAATATTCATTCAGATGCCTCAAAAAAAGGAGAGCATGCTTGTGCTGCATGAGGAAGGCTTACTGGAAGGAGGGTAATTTGTTTGGATTTTCATAGCTTTGGTTATATCCTAATAAGTAACATACTTAAAATTCATAAGCGAAATTCTAGATAAAAGTAAATCTTCACTTTCAGTTAGTTCTCGTTTAGAATGATTATAATAATTAAATGTCCAATTCCTCGACAGACGGAATTTCCAAGTGGTTACATTTTGTGACACATAATTGTTCCATATTATTGTAGATGCATTTCATACTGTTTTTCTTATTTGCCTGTTTGTCATCAGTCTTCATAAATAGAACAGTAAGTAGAGGTGAAGCTGTACAGTGTCTGTTCCCCATTACATCATTTTGTGACTTAAGATGCATTGAAACAGACTGAAATGCAACAATGCAGATGGCTATCATGCAGACAAACTTCTGCTGACCCAGCTACTGAGTTGGTTATTATGCTTTATGTAAATATTAGGGTAACAATGTACATCTAGTTTTTATATAGACAGAAAAGCAAAAAAAAAAAAAAAAAGTTGTGTTGTACTAGTTTAGGTCATTGTGCATCAGCTTTCTAGTTAATGGGAAAGATAGCATCAGCAGTGTGAAGCTGTTCAGAGTAATAATTATTAACTTTTGATTTGCTGGAGTGAGTGGGAACATTCAGCCAGGTAATTCCTGGTTGAAGTCAGTAGTGGGAAGATCTGGCCCTGCGTTTTTTCATTTTAATTTCTCTGGTTTTGTTCACTTTCCATTATGTATTTGATTACAACTGGGATCATAGTGGTCATTGTACTTGGTGAAAAGTAAACAAGAGATTTTTTGGCCCTGTGCTTGGACAGCTGAACAGTTAATAGACTCTGCTTGCCCTAATGAGCACTACATTCCTAATATTTTTCCATTGTTTTGATTTTCTGATTAAATTTTAAAACTACCTTTACTATTTCTACGGTTTCTGTGCATATGTGTTCAACAATATCATCATTTTCATTTACTATTTGTACAACGTTGACCATAACTGGTGTATGTTTGTTTGTTTGTTTATTTATTCAGGTAAGTAAGTACTCTACAAAGTAAAAGCCATTGCTGAAATGTTCTAAGTGGACAAACAAGAGTTTTAGAGAGAGGTTATTATTTTTCTTTTTTGTGAAGATAAATACAACGAAAATAAGTTACTTGCCAGTGGTCATACACTGGATTGTGGTGGAATTGAGAATAGAAACAAAACTTCTTCTGTCTAATTAAGTCTTTCCCATTCAAGGCATGTAACATACTTACTCAAAAAGGGTACAGTATGTTACATGCCTTGCAATAGCCACCTCGAAAATGCTGTCGCTGCCACTGAGGAAGGGGGAAAACTACAACATAAGTTTGACAGCATGGGATTATGAAATACAACCCAAATGAATGACTTGCCTTCCTAGATCCTCAGCCCATGACAGAGATTTTATATTCCTAAAGCAGCTTTGTTCCAGAGGATCTTGGGTTGATTTACAGCTTTTTCTGACTCATTGCACAAATGCTGTAATATATGCCTGTCTCATTTTGGAGCATTGCTGCTTCTTCTAATGCTGTTGTCTGGCATCTGACACCAGCATTGCCCTTCTGCTGAGCGACAGCAAAATTAAAGTCTTTGCCAGCAGCTCTGTTAGTAGAAGAGATCAGAGTCACAGATTCTTGGTGTGTTCTCTATGTAAATGGATTAGTTTATGTTTATCTACTTGTTCTAGAAGAGCGTTTTTTGTAAGCAGCACGTTTGCAATCTCTTAGAAACCTCAGTTTGCATTCTGCTGTTGAGCTTCTATGGGGCTAAAAGCTGTGGGTCGTCATGTCCAGGCTTTTGTTTGGGCAGGCACTGTCTCCTGCGGTCTGGTTCAGAAAATAAACCTCTTGGTCTTAAAGTGGCAATGTTTTGCCATACAATTGCTAACAAAGATTGTTGCAGACACTCCTCTGATGAGATATTCTGATATCCCAGCTGAACTGATTCATGTCCTGATTATACCTATATCTCACTCCTTAACTGTGTTCTTTTCTCCCCTCATTAGGATGACCCTGATGTATTTTCCTTCACCCAGGTGACATTTCAGTAGGTATAAAATAACCGTGGCCTCTTCATCTGCTTTTTTTCTCTGCCTATCTGTGGCGCCCTCTTTACATCCCTTGCAATTTAGGTGAATTTTTTTTGAACAAGGATTGCCAGAATTATGCACTTTATTTGACATCTGCCGTTGCCAGTTTTCTAGAATGTCATTAACACTTCCCCATCTCTGCTGCAAATACTTCACTTCTATAGCCTATGTTGCTTTTACCTTTTTCATAGCTGCATCACACTAGAAATTCACAGTCAGCAAGTGTTTGACTAATATTCTAGGCTTGTTTTTTTCAGTTTGTGCCTCCTTGCTGATAGTGTATGTTCTTACCAATTCTACCTCAGAGAGTGGCCTTGAAGTTTGTGCTGCTGAATGTCACCCACTCTTACTCTCCCAGGCTGAGGTCATGGGGTGCTGCCCCTTCTCTGTGCTGGACTTTTCTGTGTGCCTCTTTCCAAGTCCATGGTTGAACTTTACCAAGACTGACTGGTGAGGAACTCCATCCTATCTTGTTTTCAACATAAAGTACCATTGTTCATGCTTTAGCCAGTTCCTTACCACCGTCCTTATCTTCTCCAATTCGACAGGATAATATCTGTAGTATCAAAATACATACTTTGATATATAAACTAGACTAATGGAATTTTCTTTATCTAGAAAATAAATTATCTTAATAGCAATCCCTGCAAAGTTTCTCTTGCATCCTACAACTCTGTTAAATCTGTGATAGATTTTATTCCATTTCCCATTTACCTCTAAGTCTGTTATCTTCAAGGATTTGTGTTAGAATTTGTACCTAAAGAGAGTGAATAAAATTTTTACATTTGCTGTAAATTTTCTCAAAGGTTAGTTCATAACAAACCTACAACAATAGAAAATGTCTTTGAAGACTAGCAATTTGCTTGCAGACTGAACTGACCCTGAGGTAAGAGTTAAGACTTTTGTCATAACAATTGTCACTTCTGTGTCTATTGAAATATAGATGATCCCGTAACAAACTTTTTACTATTTAGGATAGATAAATGCCTCTAAACTGTAGTAATGTCATTTAAAGGACTGTTTTTCACAGCACAATGTCCCTAAGTATGGCATTGTGGTAATAATTCTGGGCAGACTCATAATGGATCCGTTCACCTTGGAATTTGGAATATGGTGGTTATGTTGAGTTCATGTGGATGTTTTTTTGAAGGATGTGGCTGCAGGGTTTCTCACTGAATGGAAGTGAGACGCCTACACCTGAAAACACGGAGTATGTAGTATTTTCCACTTCAGTTACCTTAATGTTTAGTTGAGCAACTGGATCCCCTTTGCAAAAGCAGGATTATCTAGACAATGATAAAAGATGGAGGGTTTTTTTTTTTAAATGATGACTTTGTCTGGATGAATAAGCAACACATCTCCCATTCATTTTCTTTGTGTCTTTTGCTTGTTAAACAGTTACTCTTGGAAAAAAAAGTGCCTAGACAGTGTTTTCAGGTGGTACTTTAAAGTCTCGGACCTTTCATGGGTGTGACTCAGTTACCCAATTTTTCTCATTTGTATGAAAATTCACAAAGTTTAGAATTACATCCTGTACCAACCTTCAAGAGACCTTTTGCATTTTATGAAGTACTGTAGCTTTATTATTGTTATGAGGCCAAAGTCACCCACCAGGAGAAATTAATATTGCTGTTAGAACACTTCAGGGGCCATTCTACCCTGCTCTGTGTGTGTGTGTGACATTCCCATTAATACTAATAAAATTACGTGCACGCCAAAGAAGAACAGTTTTGGCAGCATAAATAAAAAGTTTGTTCATTACAATGATTTATACAAAATGATAGTAAATGAAATTTTGCCAGAAAAATCACTCCAGGCTACACTGAACCTGGAGGCTTAAGCCTGTGAAATGCCACTGTTGCATTTTACCTGCCCAAGATTGGTCCTGGAAATGATTATGGTCCTTTGAGATGTAATGCCATGTAAAAGGTGCAGACGTGAGGGAGACTAAGTGGAAAGTCAACTCTGGCTTCACTCTTCTTGCCCATACCATACAATGAAGAAAGCAGATTGTGTATTCAGTCTCTGCACGCCTTTCTGGGGCTGTATAAATCCCTTCTAGCCAATGTAAGTTTTTCATTTTGGAAGGTGTCTAAGGGCATGGACAGATCAAAAGTAATTAAGCAGTGCATCTTAACGAGATACTGGTCTTTAGCTGAAATGCAGGTACCATGCATACTTCTGGTCTCTGGATATATGAAGTAAAGTAGCTTAAAATACTGTGGAGGTTTTAGCTGGGGGGGCAGTAACTTGTAAAAATATATTAACTCTCTGATTTATAGTAATCTGCCTCAGCCATAACCTGCATTGTACCTGCCAAGTAGTGGTTATTTAGCGACATTGGCTGATCTGGCACTAGCAGTGACTTCTTCATTTAGGGTATAAAAGAGTTTTATCTTTGTAAGTGAAATTTTGCAGAACTGACTCTCCATTTAGGTCTTGGTATTTAGTCACTGAAGACTTCTCAGCAGAGAAATAGGAACACAAATGTTTTCTCTGCTCACTGGAGTTATGTTTCACTCCATATACTGACACGAGGTTGCGCAGATTGGCAAGGGCATTTACACAAAAGTGTGTAAGTTGTAGGAATCCAGTATCCCTTCTGCTCTTTAATGTATGCACTGGGTGAAGGTTTGGTAATCCCACTCACGGCTCTTGGCTATAGAGTCCTTATTTGTGTTCTCTGCAATTCAAGGTTGTGGGTGGATGCACTTTCTTCACATTTTTTTTTTTTTTAAAATATCATCAAGGAGGTTTTTCACAGAAATGCCTTCTAGTCAGGAAATGTCTTTCTGAGCCTTCTAAGTAGAGGGAAACTTTGGTTCAGACATGAAAAGAAAGCTAAGAGGGACAAGGTTCATCCAGTCCCACAAACGATCTCTACAGAGAGCCAGAAGAGTAACAAGATAACATTGGTAAGATAGCTCTTACCTGAAAGTACTCCATATTATTTGTATAACGGGTTATTCAATAGACTTTTCAAGGACAGCTGACCTGTAGCCTTCATATGTCTGAAACCTCAGAGAGCCACAATAAATGGAAAAATAATTTTCATGCACTTTAAAGGAACATCTACAATGCCATCCATCAGCCACTGTGAGAGAGATGAGGAAGGTTGCCACAGTGGAAAAGTAGGCTAAAAGATAATAAAAAATTAGGTACAGAATCTGTGTGTCTGCTGTACAGTAGCATGCAGATCCATCCAAGCTCATGCGCTGAATGATTTTCCAGTTTAGAGAAACACGATAATTTTTTTTCTTTACCACATTTTTCAACAAATATGCCCATTGCTTAAAATTCACTAGAACAAGTGATCTGCAAGCAAAACTGTCAGCTGTTTGCTTACCCTTTAAATTAAGAGGCCCACAAAGTAATCTACTATAGTGGTAAAATCAATGCAAAATGCATTACTCTACGTCCCAACAAAATAAAATAGGTGCTTTGTAAAACAGCAGTGGTACTCACAGGACTCAACTCTGCTGTCGCTTGGATTCATATGAAACTCCTGGAGTTGATGAGTTCACACAGGTCCAGATGAATGCACGGTGATGTTCTCTAGCCTGTCTTTTGAAGATGTGCCCGCAGACAGCAGGAGGCATTAGCAAATCCATGAGGAATATTGCAGGAAGAGTAGAGGAATGGTACTGTTACTTTCAACAACTTTTACACGATCTTTGGAAAGTAATGGGAAAGCTATTTAATTCTGTTTTAGACCATGGCTTTCACAGCCTATGGATTAGGTCCTGCCCCTATAGAGTGTCTAACAGTGCTTAGCAGTGAGCTGATGGCTTGCTCGCGGTGGTTAACGCACATTTATTTGACAGAGACTGTGCAAGTTGACACTTGCTGAGTGTCTAAATATGGATTTCAGGTCCTGTAAAGAAGAGGCCGTGCGGCTACTCTGTACCCTTAGCAGCCCAGATTGATCGGGCTGCATGTGAAGGAGTTGAGCTTTTTCTCCACATGGCATTGTGTCCCTAGACATTTTCTCTGTATGTCTCCTATGAATCCATTCCAATCCTCTGACGGTAGGAAAATACAAACAATTGTGAAGAAGGTGTGAATTCGTGCAGCAAGGGCTAAAAAGAACATTTTTTGTCACTTACAGTAAAGCAGCGAAGGTAGTATGTCCCACAGGACGCTAATGAGCCACCTGATAACACCAAGTGCACGCCTGACCTCTTGACACATGAAGCGAAGATGACAGATGTACTGTCAAAATACAAATCTATCAACTTCATCATGTAAATCTACCCACAGATGCTTTACAGTAGAGATCTGAGGGGAAACAAACATTTTAACTTACAGAATAACCTTGTAAACAGGAACTTTTTACAAAAGACTTCGGTTAATAATTTATGAATTGTAATAGTGTCATGAGAAAAGGATACCAAGCATTGATTTTTGGCATTGAATGACGACAAAGCCAATCCCCCAGTTTCCACAGTAATGATGCGCTCAATGTTCTAGTGTTGGGGTGCATTGATATTCAAAATGCATTTGCATAAAATCCTGTCTCTCATCTTTTATGTTATTTATTTTGTGCTTTCCAGCTCTTTCCTAAATGTGTTGAGTTGCTCCCTTAAACACACAGACTTCTATTCTGCAAGTGGGAAACATCTCAGAGTCACTTCAGGATGCTCATTTTTGCTTTTTAATTAGGTTTGTAAAGTGTTTGGTACTTAGAGCAGGAATTAATTTTTTTTGTGTGTTTATAAGTAATTTATTGTGACCTCTCCAAATGATAGCACTTGCCCTGTGTGAAGACAGTTAATTTTCCAAGATGTGACAAGCATAGTTTTTAATTAGATTGGGGTAATCATGTCAAAAAATGATCTTTCTTTTATGAAGCACATAGATATTTGCATTTTTTTAGCAAAAGCTTTTTTTTTTGTTATTATTGAAAATTAAGCCTCGCAACGAAACAGATCTGGAGTGCTGGAGTTTATGCAAGATGAAAATTTTTGAGCTGTTTATAATATCTTTCAGGACTCTGCTCACAGAGCTGCATTTGTGGTGCAATATGTTTATCTATGATGAATGTATCAATATTTTAGTTTTCATTTTAGAAAGGTTCTGTCCCTCTATCTGTAAGTACTTTTGCAGAGAAACCCTCAAAATGTGTCATTTGTTCTGTCTTTTCTCCCTTGTGCCCTTGCTCTTTCTCCATTTACTCACCTAGCAGGCTATCTTCGTCACCACAACAGGTTGTCTTCTACGGAAGTCATAAAGACCTTCATAAAGGTCCTTCATAAATACCTTCATAAAGTTCTTCACCCTGGGTTCCTTTCCTGAGAAGCAATGACGAGGAATGGAGATCTGTGAATCAGCAGGGGTCAAGCGACTGCTGAGGCACAAGTCTTTTTAGTGCAACTCCTGCGGCCCCCAGCACACCAAGGTGAGTTCAGCACATCAACTGCTCATGCGTCTGGTCAATCCTCCTTTCCCAAGGCTTTGATTCCCAAGCTTTGCCCCTCCACTCCATCCACCGAGAACATCACACGTCGGCAAGGGCAGAGGAGAGAAGAACAGAAGTGTTTGGAAGAGCAGGGGGAAATGGAGAAGCTGCAGGAATTGATGGGCTTGAACTGGGTGAAAATGGAAAGCTGTAGCTATTGGTCCTTCCTCTTGGTTCAGGAAGGAGTCTCGGCCGCATCAAAACCAGCTGTCCACCACAACAGAGCAAGGCTCTGGCATTGAGCAATCATGTTCAGTCTCTTTTGGACATGCTCCCTTTGAGAAAAGGGAAATTGGGAAGGCTGTCTGGGCTGTGTGGGGAGGTTCTGCTGTGTTGTCTTGACAAGATTTCATGGGTGAAATCTTGGTTTACCCATTCAAGCATCCCATTGGAGTTTTGTAGTCATGGCATGTACAAGGAGTGGGGTTTTCAATGTGATCTAAAGCCCCCATAAGTACCTTTGAAGATATTTTAGTTAATAGTTCTGATGAGGCTATTTCAGTCTGTCAAATCAGATCAGACTTTGCTCCTCCTTTAGAGAGATGTACACTTGTAGATCTGTGGTTTAATGGACAGATGGCAATTTCAGAGATGGTACAGTCTGCTGAATTGCTGCAGGTGCATTGATGGGTTAGACCCTATAGGCCTATTCCAAGCCATTAATGTCACCATGTCAAGAATGTTTCAACAGAACTATGTTCCTGGGTCATTGACCTGGTGATCCATAGGTATGTAGAATTACGTTCTGTCAGATAAACCCTGAAACAGGCAGGAACGTTTCCTGTACTCTCCAACGATTTTTTTTTTTTATCTTAGGAGAGTCTCAATTCAAGGATTGCTTTGGAGATTCCAGGGGTTTTTTTAATGAAGGAATGACATTACTGAGCCTGTCAAAGGTGTTCTCCCAGCTTGATAAGTAGCTATATAAATGAATAAGTAGCCTCTGAAATTATAAACTAAATTCTTTCATTTCATAACATTTTGTACCAGAGCAGAGTGTTTTCTGGAGTATGATTCATTATATCCTCAAATCTAGGAAAAATCAATATTTGGTGAATAAGAAAGTCAATCCTTTTTTTTTTTTCCTTCTCTGTCAAGTCCATAAATGTCCTGATCTGCATCATGGGGATCAGCTCTCACTTCGTTTCAGGGAGTGGCCAAGCAGGAGACTAGGAGAGAGGGTCACCTGCCTGAGAGAAATGCTGGATTTGGATTTGGTGTTTGGATTCAGAGTACTGCAATGGCGGTTCTGTTTGAGATCCAGTTGCAGACTGTTACATACAAAGAATGGCAAGATGGCTGGATAAATGCAGCTAGTTTTCTAAATGCAGTGGATATCCTAAAGTGCATGCTTATCGATAGAAATGCTGCATGAATGATGGAGCCCAAAGGTTTTCAATCAATGCCTGAAAACAACCGCATCCCTCTCTGCTTTATTGCGTATGACAGTGAGGACTAGGAAGCTGAGGCTGTTCCCATTCTGTCCCCGAGGCACAGGTCCATGGAAGAAGCCAGACCATTTTTGCCAGATTCCTGTAGCTCGCCTGCCTACACCTCTCAGTCTGCGCTGCAGCAAGTAGGTGAGATGTAAGAAGCTTTGCCAACTTGTCTATCAAATATTGACTGTGTGCAGCTACCATGAGGCATTACAGGGTATGCAGTGGAAAACTTGGCTGCGTGGTAAAAGCTACAGCTATACTCATTCAACCCACGCTGTAGATCCAAATTTTCCTCACTTCAGTTCTCCTTTCCCTTCCCTTTCTTATATCCAAACCGTGTATAAAGACACATGCAAAAGGCAACGGAGAGACATTTGTTAAAGCCTCCTGCACTGCTGTTGCGTGGACAGAATTAGACGAGAGCCCTTTTTCTTTTCAAAATAGCATATTTTGTTCTTCAGGAACATTTACGGTATTGTGCAGCAGGGGAAGCTCTTCACAGCGGCGTTTGGTTCCTACAGACGGATGCTGCAGCATGGTTTCCCATAACGGACCGGCTTAAGGTTTGCCAACAGCTCCACAGCTGCACGCAGCCGCCGTACACATCACAGCCGTCCTGAGAGCGCGTGGGAAGCTGTTAGCTCGCTGGTGCTGCTCTCATTTACCTGTCACTGTAGAGACTGCCTCGAGTCACCGTGGAAATCGGCAGAAGGATTTCCTCTTAGGAAGCTGGAAAGCCTTTTATGTTCTAACGCCGCGGCGCGCACGGCCCGGCGTAACTTGCATTATCGCTATTGCTGTTTGCCCGCTGATAGCCCTTGTTGGGACTGATTTGGACCGGGGTAAATACGTGCTGAAGGCAGGCAGACTGGCGTGTTATGGTGAGCCCAGTGTCAGGAGGGAGACAGAGGAGGAGATTTTCCAGTGGCAGAGTGATCAGCTGCCGGCTTGAATCAATCTCCAGCACTGGCTTAGCCAGCTGGATGCTGCAAAGGAACAAGGAGAATCCCTTATTTACCAGTGCTTTGCTTATTTGCATGGCAGGGAAGTTCTGGATGCACAATGTTGTGCTGCCATCAGGTTGCAGTAAGGAAGAGATAGACAATGCCAGATGAGAATCTGTGAACCTAAATGTTCCTTATTTCTTTTATCTCTCTCCCCCATGTTTCTAAATCAGCTTGAACTTCAGTGGTAGGCTGAAGGCAAATATAATATTTTATTACATATGAGCAGCAACAACCCGTTTTATTTTCATTTCTTTACTAAACAAAATGTTAGATTTGCAGAGGTGTTACTTTAAGAGATGTTACTGAAAAAGTAAAATTCATGTATTTAGCTTTATAGGCCGACATGAACTTTTCTTACTTTGTTTTTTCTTTCTGCAGCCCAAGGAGACTGTCTTCTGTGGCTCTGCAGATGTCTCTGCAAATCTTAATAAATCCTCAAACTTCAGTTAATGTCTTATGTATATTAGTCACATGTGAATTTAATCACCATTATGAGAGCCTACCATGGGTCATGGTTGCAAAAAACCATTTCCCTTGGAAATAATTACCCTCAGCTGCAGTATAATGTGCTAATAGAATTGCTTTAAAGCAGGATAGCAGCCCTATTAACACTTGTCACCGCTCTGTGTATTTTCAGTATGTCTTTCTCTTCTATTGTGTGCCATTAGAATGGAAATGGCTTGGATGCAGTAAATAGTCTGGTACACACTGGCAGCTGTGAGCAGTGAACTGACAAGTGATTTATTCAAAAGGAGACATCTAACGCTCCAAAGGCGGTTGTTGCCTAGGCATACTTGGGCTGATGCGAGGTCCAGCTCTGCAGCCCCGCTGCTGAGGGGGCTCAGGTGAAGTGGTCTGTTTAACTGCTCTTTTGCTGGCTGCTGCTTGGTGTTCGTCAGAGCTGCTGAACCAGGCTGCCTAGCAGCACCTGCCAATAACAGTCTGCAGTGAGCTTTTCTTCGTTAAAATGACCTCGAAACCAGAAAATGGAACAGAAGCGTGAGCAAGAGATTTCTCAAACCCGTCGGAGAGCGTGCAGGTGCTTCTCTGTCTCCGTCTACCCCAGTAATCCAGGATCTGCCTATGCAACGTGGAGCTGCTTCAGCTTGGAGTGAGGGTGTCCTTCCCACACCTACACCGAATGGCAAAGGTGTGTGCTGAGCTTCGGGTTGAACTCCATCAGATGGAGAAAGCGTTGACCCCCATGTCCCACATCCTGTGAAAGAAGTAAGCGATGAGCAGTGCGAGAGGTACAAGCAAAGGGGACGATGTGCAAATCATTTGCTGGGTGATTGTTACGCTTGGAAACAGCATCTATTTTCCATGGCATCAGCAATCTTCCTTCACAAAATGCTCTGTTCATTACATGAAATTTGAAGCGATTGCAGGAAATACGTGACTATAGTTCAGTGTATTTTTTTCATCGCTTTGCTTTTGCAATTAACTTGTTGGCATAAAAGTCATTATCTGATGACATCTGGGAACAAAGAAATATGTTGTCGGGGGCAAAGGAATTCTGCCTGTCTTTGAAACAGACATTAAGGCAAACACTTACCTGGTTTTGTGCAAACAACGTGGTCACTTTTTTGGCAATTTAAATCAGCTGGCATCATCACCATGCTTCAGATTCCATGCCAATACCAAAGGTTGATAAGTAATAAATGTTACTTACCTAATGATATCTAATACTTACAAGTCAAACCTGACCTAATGCAGGCTTCTCGGAGCTTAGAAAAAGCTCACAATATTTCAGCCACAGCAGGTGCATTCTGTAATCCTTTATTAAAAACTCCTGCCACAGACCCCCCAACATGTGATGGGGTCTTATGCAGATTAAATCTGACATGCTATGAAGTCACTACAACCTTTTCCTTACTCCTAATTAAAGGAAAGCAAGCCAAAAAACAAAGATGAAGTACTTCTAAGCAGAAATGTGAGGCAGGTGGGCAGAAATGATTGTGTTGTGTTTGGCAATCACTGGGCCTGAAGTTCACAAGATGGGGAAGGTGCTTGACCTACTGTTCTTCCTGTGTGTGCGTTTAAATTAAATCGTAGGCTTTCTGTGAAAGGTAACTGACGTTGTTTAATTAAAAGCCTCTCTTCTGTTCTACCTGGACTTCTAATTCCAGTGCAATGTGTGGGCACACGGTGCTTTGTCTTCTCAGGGTATAATTAGACTTAGTAATGCCGCTGTCCTGTTTACAGTGTAAATCCCTCTAATGATAAATGGAGTAGACTTACGGAGAAACCCTGACGGTACTTCAGAGAGGGAGAGTGGATGATCTTTGCAAATAGCTGGTGGGTAGAAAGTAAATCATTATCTGCTAATAAGCCTCTGATTGCTGGCTGTTTTATACCGTGGAAGATTAGAAAACTTGACTTTGCTTTGTATTAGTCCTGGCTGCAGAGCTGGAGCACGAACAGGGAGTAACTGGTTTGTTTATTGGCAAGATTGTGACCTTGCGTCTTGAGAATCTCTTTGAGAGTTCTTGCTGTGTTAGAAGCTTTTGGTGACAAAAAATGGCTAGTCACAAGTATCGGGGGAAGCAGGTTTAGTACCTCTGTTCTGAAAGCGCCCGGTGACCTCAAGCAGATGCGAGGCACTGCCGAAGTGCTCCACAGCCGAATAAGAGGAGACCTCTGTGTCCCCCAAAGCCCATCTCCCAGAATTGGGAGATGGAGTAGATCCAGGCCGGGAAGGAGGACACACTTTTACCCTTGCTCGCAGGTGTGGGTCCGGTTCCTGAGGAGAGCAGAGCGTGCCGACTGCAGGCACTGGCTTCTGCTGAGACAGAATGGGGGTCACGGAGGGGGAGGTCATTTCAGCTGTCAGATTTCAGAGACCAGAGACTGCTCAGCGGGGAAGAGATGAGCAACATATGGTGTGGTGGGAGGAGGTGACAGTGGTGCTGAAGAGCAAGAAATATAATGAGAAGTAAACTTTTGGTAGGGTGCCGACTTTAGGAAATGCTGCAGCAGAGGGCAGGGACTGGGGAGAGCACGGCTGTGCGTGCAACGGGGAATCAAAGCGTGTCAGGAGGGGACCTGTGAGCAGCGGTGGGTCTTGGGAGAGCAATTAGCTGGTATCATGCGTGTACTTCTCATGGCATGTGTCAGCCCGGAGGCCACTGGAGTTGGGACGTGAACTGGAGGAGTGTCTTGAAAGATGGGCAATCTATGCCCATGTCTTGCTCTCCAGAGGAATAAAGCCGGGGGCCTCTGCTGATTACCCTCTCGCTCCGATTTTGATTCGGGAGGGGACAGGAGCTATTTCTCTGGCACACGTGATTGCACGCGTACAGTCCTGGAAGGAGGGACGGGGGGGATGTGCCACCAGCCCTCACGGCTGGGGGTGCTCACTGGGGCCACTGGAGTGAGACAGCAGCAGCTCCAGGAGAAGCAAACGGGGAGGGAGCACCTGGTGAAGGGTTCCCTCAACAGGGCTGAATCCCGTTTCTCCTTGCTCCATGCTACCTCAGTTGCATGGGATGCGTTGGGTTGTGATACCTTCGTTAGGTAGTTACACCGTGTTGTTGTTGTCACTGCTGCAGCCGTGGCACAAAGGTATTTTCTCTGCAATGTCTGATGCTGATCCCAGGTGTGTTTAGTTGAGAAACGGTTTATCAGCACGTTCCGTTCCCTGACCATGGTCACGAAATTCTGGATGGCCAAAGATCTGCTAAAGGAGTTGTTCCAAGTGGTTTATTGTTTCTCGTAGAATTTGTGTGTCTGTTACAGCTCAGCGAGAATTGCTTTCCTAATCTAAGAGAAACTCAAGATTTGAAAACTATTTTTGTCTCAAATTAAGGCAGAAACCCAAAATCTCAACAACTTTCATTCATCAGCTGGGTGAATTTCAGAGGAGGGAATGGGCTCTGTTGAAAAAAAGTGTTTCAGTAAATTGCGATGACAGCAGTTTGAGTTCAGACTTTAATAAATTTAAAAGAAGTATTTGCTGATCATTATAAATTTCAAAGGAAGAAAGTGGTTCTGTGTGAAATGCAGTCTGTTTCAAGTAAAAAAAAAATTAAATTAAAATTTTTTTCCAAAGTAGCAAATTTTTGAGTCATCCTTTATTACAAAGTGTTTTCATTTCAATGAAATGGCATTTTCTGATGTTTCCTCAAAAATTTCCCAGCCTGTTGACCTCACAATCTAACTAACAGCACTCTTCAGTGGCTTTTGGACAATATGTTGTTTTATGTATAATTATACTGGAATTATGTTAAAAGAATTTTTTTTTTCGTAATGAAAATAACCTCAAGAGGGATAAAAATGGATATAGAGTTGTAAATGAAACGCTCTGCAAAAAGAGAAAGTTGCACTGCAAGTAAATCCATGCTTCTCTTTCAGGTCTGAGATGGTAATAAATTGAACACAGAGCATTACACAGACAGTGTCAGATACAAAATATATTAATCTTGTCAGATAGTGTACTAACTCTCCCAGATTTATGATCAGGTGCACTTAAGTGCTGTTCTTCTCATTAATCTTGATTTACAAACAGTAGCCTTCAGAACAAAGGGTCAGAAGAGACAAGAGAATCATAGATGTGGCACTTAGATAACTCACCTTCCCCAGCTACCCTGTACCTTTCAATGACATCCTTCCATCTTTAATTACCGAAAGGTCTTTAATCTTGTCTGCGTAGGGGCAGAACATGATGAATGTGAGGGGTTGCCTGTGCCGCTCCGAGTGTGTTTTTAACAACTGGTGCCACGGACATTGGTGGGAATAGCAAGATAATAGCATCTACCACTAGCAGGACTTGATGCTGAGGAAGTTTAGCGGCAGAGGGGTGTTCGGGGAAGGGGAACAAAACAGGAGGCAAATGGTGAGGCCAGTGAAAGCAGCCTTGTGAAAAAATGCAGTTCCTGAAGAAACTGCATTTTGAAGTCAGCTTGACACACAAGCCATGTATGGAAATCATGTCCATCTGCAAAAGACTGTCCCTTTGTAATTGTTAAAGATGTGGGGAACTGGAAAATCCAATTTCTTTCAAGGCAACTAAACCTGGTACTTCCATTAATCTATATTGGAGACAGATCAGTCTTCCTGCATGCTGGTGTACTGGGTAGAATAACATTGCCCTGGATACTTGTCAGGGTGGTTGAACTGGAGCAGGAGTAAACAACAAACTTCTCAAACTTACTTGTCGTTCATAAGATGACTGAACAAAAGAGTTAACTTCGGGAATCTTGCAAAATGTCCAGATGTGAGAAGGTAGCTGTATACCAAAAGAAAATCCTTTTTAACTTCCTCACTGATATGCTGTGTGATCAAAAAAAATTGTCAAGGATGGATTGAAGCACAGACTCAATTATGTTCAGCACATTCTTCCCGCTCTTGTTTTTTCTTACTTTCTTTAAGGGTATTAAACTGCTGGGGCATCTGTACATTGCGGGCAAGTTCAAGGCAGCATTAAGTCTCCAGGACTTTGTAGAGCCTCTTCCAGTTTTTCACAAAGGGAGTAGAAACTCATGACAGTTTATATGGTGAGGAAGTTGGGAAGAGTTTTGGAATTAAACAGTTATCTGAGTTGTGCATTCAAGTTAAGAATTAAATCCACCTTAGAGGAATTATGCCTGAAGTATACCAGAATCTGGATTTGCCTGATCTACACTAGAAAAGTATTCCATAGCTATTGATAAAAAGGGCTTGTTTTCTTCACAGCTCTCCTAGATGCCTTGTTCTGAGCTTTAAGACCTCTCAAAGGAGCACAGTTGCCACGGAGGTTCATGGATGAAAATTCAGACTTTTATGTGGTTAGGTCTTGAGACACTGATTGCTTTGAAAAATAGGACCAGGGCCTTAAGTTGGCATCAGATGCTGACTGGGAGTACAAACCAGATATGCCCTTGGCAACATAAGCCATAGAAAAAGCAGTTGTTCTCCATTCCCAACCAGCTGGGGCTGGTCTACAGTTCCCACACTGAGCTTCAAAACACATTGAGTTATTATAATCCAGCCCAGAGGTGACAAATTCATGGATTACTGATGCCACCTAAGCAGCCAGACTTCTCAAGGTGTCAGACCCAAGGCACAGCTTTGACAAATGTGGGCAGCGTGCTTTTCCACAGAGGGGGAGATGGCATTTCCATGAACTGTTTAAAGAAATCCTTCTCATCCTGCATTTTGGCTATGTTTGGATTCATTCACTTCAGCCTTGCTTGGATTCAGTTCAAGCCATCTGCTCCTCTCCAAGAGCTATTTTCCTGGAGGTGTTCTGGCGTGCTGTTAGTGTCAATGGTTGTATCTGTGGAGAATGAGGATGCTGACTGTCATCCGCAGACTGTTGGCAACCAAGTCTGCAGCACCTCTCCATCTCTCCCAAACATCTTGCGTAATTAGCAGAGAGAAGGAAGGATTATGTGGATACCCATGGGCTGTCCAAGGAAGAACTGTCTACTTCTGGTACATATTGTCATTAATAGTTTCTTCAATCTTTGTATCAAAGGCTGCAGGCTGATTCAGGATGGTAAAGATGTTGGTGTCCACAAGGATATCTTTGGGTGTCAGCAGAGCTGTCTGTGTTGTTCCATGGGCTATATCCCTCTGTGTGATACACAGGATGTTGGCCAATGTGGTACTGTTGGCAGGTAGCAAGGAGGTGGTAAGAGAAGAACGCATCTACGAACCTGCAAGATTAAGGATCAGCTTTTGAAAAGCTCAGAGAAACTATTTGTTGTTAAAAGAAGTGCTTTGAGGACTTGTTTTTTTGAATATTTATTTTTGAATCCTTTCTTTTCTTGAAAAGGGTATTGTTTACTTCTGTTTATAACATGGCATTTTTATTCTTCACTGATTTTTATCAGATGGGAAAGTCATCAATCTCCTTCATATATAATGACTCTAATTTTTATTTCATTTTTTTCAGAACTTGTAATGATCTGGTATGTGTGATGGGCTGAACTTAACTGGAGCAGAGAAACATAAACATCAGTTTGCTTGTAGGTGAAAGTTTCTTTTCCAGGAAGAGCCGTATGTACATGATTAATAAGCTGACACTTCTCCACAACTATTTGTTTTGCTGGCTCACAGATAAATAGAGTGACCTTCTTGGTAGGTATAAAGGGAATAGATGAGGTGAGGCTACCTGAACAGTAGCAGATAATATGTACCGAATTTCTCTCTGGTTTGCTTGTCTAGGACAAGTTGAGGCTCTTTGCAAGACAAACCAGTTTCAGTTGTTCTCAACCATACTGGTGTATAAGTTAATCTCTGATGTCTGTTTGCATTAGTTGGTAATTATCCAATGGTGTGCTACATCTGTAGTGCTTCCAGAACACAAGATTTCTGATTTCTTATTGAAAATATGATGCAAAATATGTTGTCTGCCTCATAAGAAAATCCAGATAACACAGTTTTAAAAATAGAAATGAGTTTATATATTTTCCTATAGCTGAACGTCTCTATGTGAAGTTTCCACATGGTGGTAGGCAATTGATCTGTAGTATCTTTCTATTTGGAGGAGAATATGCTGTTGATCATCTTATTTTCCAGCTTGTTGTCTGTTTTTTTTTTTTTTAATTCTGCTTATTCAATGCAGGAATGCTTTCTGCATCTGAAACTGAAAAACAGCTAACCTCTGCTCTTCATTTGTCTAGTACATATTAAAATATATCCTGGAGTGTGAATTAAGACTTTTTGATGAGAACGACCAAAGGTGAAAGAGCTATCTTTTCAAGAATCAAAAGCATCATTGAATCACGTCTCAATGATGCAATCACAACTAAATACAACAACCAGACTGAAATCCTGTCTAGACTGACTGGTTTTATTGGCATGTGACCTTGCAGCCAGTTGCTGGAGCATTAGGCTTCTCCCCCCACCCCCCTTTTGTTTAATGGTGTTGCAGAATGAGCAACTGGCTTCAGAACTGATTCAACATACGGTGCAGTTGGAAGAAATATTTTCTGTGGATTGAGAAGGTTTAGAGCAATGGTATTGCAGAAACTTCATCCTGATGGTTTCCAGTTTCCAGTTCCTGAGCTTGTCTCTGCTCTACTGGACTCTATATATGGAGATTCCATTTGTTCCTTAGGTGGGTGCAACTGGTTTAATGAACTAAGTATACTCCAAAGGGCTGGATGTTCTTGTAAGGTGACAGAGTCAAATGTCCTAAGACCTTCCTCCCATTGATGTCACTGAAGCCAGAGCTGGGGTTGGGAAGGAGATGGCCATCTGTGTTTAGGAACAAAAATTATTCAGCAAAGCACCATCCCATGCTAAAGCAGCAAGTGTTGGTAGTAACTGCAAATGCGGCATCCTTGCTGCTCTGATCTACCAGTGCTTCTCTGCGTATTGCATGAGCGACACTCATAGTGAGATGCGATAGCAGGTTTTCAAGTCACAAATTTACTGGTTCTTAAAATACATAAAGCATAAATTAAGATACATAATGAAAAGCTGAATTATTTTTGTCCCTGAGAATCGCTGCTCAGAATGTCTCTTTGTTTTGTCAGATTGGAAAGGCATCAAATTGTTTTATTCATTACTTCTCCCCATAGGATACTTTCCAACTTTGTTGTGTGTTTTGCATTGTATAGTTTGGAATCTTTTCCAAATGGGAAGTGCAGACAAAGAGGGTCCCAATTTGTTCTGACATTGTTTTGTGTATTTTATACACTGGCTTAATGCAAACACCACCCCTGACACCCCCCAATAATAATGATCTTTAATTTGGTTCACTCTATGGCACTAGAATTTATATAAAAACCTGTGCAAGGATCAAACCGTGCACATAATAAAAAAATCATGTCTAAATACAAGTGCAGCAGGATTCACTCCTGGAAATTCTCAGAATAGCTTAAACAAGATTTTTCACGAATAGTTATGGTCCTCTGCTGGGATTGGGGGAATAGGCTGCGTAACATTTTTCAGTCCCCCTGTGGGTCTGTCTTCTGCGATCCTGTAATTCACTGCTTTACATTTATTTCCAAATAAGGAAGGATAGCTTTTATAAGGAAAGCTTAGTAACACTACGGCTTACTTGGTCAGAGAAGCATGAAGACATGATTAAGAGAAATACATCTAGGGCCAGAGGTTTGCCACGAGTTTCAGCAGGACCTGGATTAGGCTCAGTATGGAGAAGCATCAATGGGGCACAAAGACTGACCTGGATTTATGGGTATAGTTATCTAGCAGTAGCTTTTGCCTCTCAAGGTCAGCCCCCATGAAGGGTACGTATATAGTGATGTTATAGAGGAATAAGCTATAAAACCATAAAACGTACAGCGGACTGAGGAGATGTCAAGTGGATTATTTCTTTGACAGACTCATGAGACCAAAGCACGGATGCAGCCTAACAGCAGCCGATAAAGTAAGTGTTGACTGGTAACGAGGGCTCCCAAGGTGCAGAACTGCTAATACTCCAAGGAGACCACTCCTTGGGAAGGAGCCATTCCTTCTTGCTACTTTCCAAGGCTAAGAATAGGCTAAGACACTCCTAAATGGTGGATAACCCCGCTAATCCAAAAGCTTCGTGCTCTCTCTATCCTTGAGAAGCTGTGTGATTTCCACCAGATCTACGTAATCCCTGGTATGAGCGAGCATACGTTATGAGATGTTGGAAAGGCTGAGGATGCCATCCCGTACGACGGCAGTCTTGGCGAGCCGTAACCGAGTGCTGGGAAATCCCATGTTCCTGCGGGCTGAAAGCGGAGTGGGAAGAGAAGATGCGGTGGGTTTTTGGTTTGTTTCCTGCTATCAGCTGGGAAAAGGGCACGCTGGATGCTCACTACCACCCTTTGCACCTGAAGGTGGATGGGAAGAAGCCAAGTGTTGTTCCTGATTCGCATGCCAGATGAAGGCTGAGCATTTTCCTGCACGTTTTGTTCCTCCCCCCTTGGAGGAACTCATTGAGTTTGTCAAATAGGAAATGTTACACTGAGACATGGCCTTACTGTCTTCAGCAGTTCCTAGGTATGGGTTTTACTGGCAGTGAAAATGCTGTGTACATTTCTGACTAATTTGATGGACTGAGATTTGCAAAACCAGATTAAACTATTTTCTGTTCACCTAAGGAGGGGATAATTAGCTGGGTGCAGAACAGACGGGAACAAGTGACAGATGTTGCGCTATCAGATGCTGCCTTTCATCGTGTTATCCGAGGTCTGCAGTCACCAGTTAGGATGTTCTATTTGCAGTGGATGGGGCTTCACACACGTTGTGCTCAAATTGCATCGTTCCTTGATTTCCTCTTCAAATATCTCCTTCTGGTGCAGAGATTTCCAGGCTACCCTGGCCTCAGAGAAACTGCTATCTCTGAAAGTTCACAGAAGCTTTCCCAGTCTCCAGGAACACAAGATTTGCCTTCACTGAGTTTGAAATAAAAAGCAGGCTCTCCTTTGTGCCTGATGGAGCTGCTTACTCAGAACCAAAATTAATTATTTAATCCTCTGTTTGCTGAGGTTTGTCTCTGTCCTACATATTAAAAGTCCCTTTTACGTGGTTATGACAGGCCATGTGGCTATTAGACATTCGTGTCTAATAAAAGTAGAAAATGTGGTCACAGTTAGCAAATAGGCTCAGTTACCATAGCTGTGAATGGCGGGCTGCAGCGGGGAGTCCTGGTGGACCTCCGAACCAGACAGGCTTGCTGACCAGTCTTGTGTGTTTTGGTCCATCCTCCATCCGAGTTCTCAATCAGTGGGGTTAGGAAAACCCCCGTTTCTGTCCTTTCCCCTCCTGCTGCTCTGCCTGGAGCAGCCTCTGCTCACGGTGGGGCTGATCTCCAAGGGCTATTGCCGAGGTGAGTTTTGTGTTTGTGCCCAGGAGGGCTGGATGGTGCCCCTTGTCTCTTAGTCAGTAAATACCACCGTTTGCTTTTCAGATTTGCTATGGGTGGTAGTGGGGAACTGTTTTCAGGAGAAAAACATCTCTGTGGGGAGATGCTGATGGAAGCGGTTTTTGCTGCAGGAAAGTGGGCTACATCTGATGGAAGTGAGAGAGACGTAGGTTGCAGCAGTGGGTACGAGGTATACAGCAGCCGTGTGGTTTTTTCTTCATTAGTGGTACCCGTGAGCTGCTGGAAGGAGCAGTGGGGCAGCTGTTAGTTTGTGCTACCTTCTGCGTGTGAACTCCAGCGCGCAGTGTCTCGGCCGCGCGCCGGATAACGCAGAAAGCGTCGGGTGCCATCTCTACAGGGTTTTTCACAAGTACCCACACCTTCCCGTGCTATGCCTTGCTTGTCCATCTGCAAGAGAGCACTTCTCTGGGTGGCCAAACCCCTGAGAAGCATTGGGGACTATGGCGGTAGGCTGACTTTGTATCATTTTCCATTCTTTTTGCCTCACTGCAATGACAAAGGTTGTATTAGGAGCTGAGCGGCTCATAAATTCTGAGAGTTAGAGCTGCAGGCAGTTCATGAAGGGGAAATTGGGACTGGGTAGGGTTTTGAATTTGCATATACACCACACCCACTGCTATTTAATTTGCATTTGATTTGCATACATCATGGTTAAATAATACCCATGCAGTACTTTTAAGGGGTAAGGATTATATCAGTTTGTCTATGATTTATATAATTTTTGCCTTAAGTGTAATTTTATGGAGTAGTTTGGAGAGCATGCGGTATGAACTTAAATTTAATTTTGTGAAAACGATCAAATGACACTTATCAGCCGTAAATATCCAGTTCCCTGAAAATAAATGTTGTTTTCATAAAGATGCTAGATTAACAGCACTCCAGGCTGAAGTCTGCTGTTTTATCAAGAGAAAAATCGTGATACAATACAATTACGAGCTTCCCCACACGTTGCAATTGTAATGGCATCTGCCCTGAAGTGAGTGGGTGTTCAGGACACATGTCTGTACAAGGGTATATGACTCCTCCTCCTTTAGGGACTGTAAGTTTGAATAGTGGTTTAAAGTATGTTCCTTCCTTGTTTTCTTTACATTAATGACTTTTCCAGGCTGACTGCAGGAGCAGAGTGATGGTGTCCGTCCACCCCAGGATGGTAAATGACTATAATGTAATTATTAGGTAATTGTAGCTAGTGTCCCATGTGGAAAGAGAGAGGATGAAGTTATTTCAAGATGCTTTTTTTTTTTTTTAACGTGAACTTGTCATGAATTCAAATGTAGAAAGTGAAACCACCTGATACTTTTTGCTTTGTGCCTGTCCCAATGGCTCAGAAATTTCAACATCCTATTTAATTTTTCCCCCCCGCTTTTAGTTTTGAAGCACAAAGACCAGTTCTGCACCGGCATCTTTAAGATGCAGAGAGCAGCGAAGCAGGGAGGTGCCAGGCTCCTGTTGTTGCATTTCCCTTGACTGGAAGGACTTGGAAATTCCACTAAGCCTTACACGGGAAAAGCTTTCTTCCTCAGGGATCTGGGCCCATGTGCTTCTCTGTATTTTTAGGCACCTAAACGTCTTTTAGCTCTAAGTCATGCTCTTTGGTCATGCATTAAAACCCTTGGAGGACCATGTAATGCCGTCTCCTCCTCCGCGCGTACTCAGAAGCCTCACACCGTCACCACCCCCTCTCTAATGAAAAGGAGCAAAGGCAGCTCTTCCCCGGCAGCCCAGCAATAAATCTGCTCTGAGGTAGAGAATATTTCTATATGGCAAAACAGAGACCTTTATGTGTCCCGTCGGTGACGGTGGCCTACAACCGCGCAGTGCTCTCGGCTCCCGCTGTCCGCCAAGAGGAGCCCCTGCCCGCGGCTGCACGCTGTGCTCGGCTGCCTGCACGGAGGAAGTTTGCCTTGAATGATTTCTCAGCTAACAAATAACAGCGTGTCACTCTGGAAACCTGAGCTTAAATTGGTTTGAGTCAGTAAGAAATGCTCTTGGTTTCTCTCTAACCTCCCTCCACCAACTATAACTCAGTTCTGAACGTGCAGCCTGTACGCCTTTAGCGCTTGGATGCGAAACCTCCTGTTAACCTGCCTGAGTCTTTGCTGGCGTGATGGCCGTCGGGAAGATCTGCTCTGTTTTGATTGGCATCAGTGTACTCGGGAGCACATCCATAATCTGTCGCTTTTGCCAGTGTCCGAGTTCTTCAGCAAGGCTTCAGGAACTGCTGGGGGATGTCTCCCCCGACCTCTCATTTGTCTCTAACCCCAGACACTTGTACAAATGTTATCTGGAGGGGAGACCACAGATGTGCTGTTATGGATTACAGATACTGCGATGTTAGAAAAACATATCTGATATCTGTGATACACAGATACTGTGTAATTAGCAAAATGGGCCAGGTGTGGGTTTGTGTCCTTGAAATCCAAGAGCGTTTCTTAGAACTTTATAAACTTTTTGTTGCTTTATAGCATTCAAATGGAATTTCTTCCGAAGTCCGGAGTGTTAATTTGTCCTGGTGGCATCCCGTCTTCTGATCCTTCTGAGAGTCTTCCAGCTTTGCTGCCTTGTTTCTGTACTCATGTGTGGCATCAAAAACAGTGTACTTGCTGCTTCTCTTTGTCCAAGTTGCTCAGATAGCCTTCAGCTCCTCTTTGCAAATTACAAACCGGTGTCAATCTTCTCTCAGCTTGCTTTTTGTTGGTGGGGAAACGGGTATGTTCCTGTAAGCTCAGAATAAACCCTTTAAGTCTGTCTTCTAGTGATCTGGGTTTGCACTTGAATGGCACATGAATTATCAGAGGTGTGGAAGAATACAAGTGTAAGTTTGCCCGGTGGACGGCTGAGCAGGATTTCGGAATACAACCTTAGTGACCTAGGAGCCTAGGAGCACCTTTGAAGATTTGAGCCCTCAGAAACAGCTACACGGAGAAGAGAGACACAGCCCTGAACGCCTCGCCCTGTGCCTTTCTACCCCGCTGCTAACGGGTGGTGCTGGGCTCTGCTATGAGAGGACTGAAACAGGAGGATGAGGTGGTTTGTCCTCTCTCATAGCCCTGGTCTGGCAGCCCTTGAAGGTATCAAGCGTCACTTGCTGGCTGTGGCATTTCTGAGTTTGCTACCACCGTAAAAACCCTCTTGTTTACCTGCGAGTGTCCTTGGTGTCGTCAGCTGCTGCCTGGTGCCCTGATGTGCTTGTGAGCCCACAGCGAGGGAGTTAAGTTGCTTTCTGCCTCCATCTGTCTTTTCACATGGCGGAGGCTGCGGCTGCGTACGCATGGGAGCGCGTGTGAGGCTTAGAAAGCAATCCGAAAGCAAGCCAGTCACTCGGTGTTTGCAAAGCGACAGGAACGTGCCATAAACATGTACCCTTCCAAAGCTTGAGTAAGATGGAGCAAGACACCAGGTCAAGCAGGAGGCATGTGCAGCAGAAGGGAAAGTGGGAAAGAAATCCATAAATATTCAACGAAGGAAGTGGGAAAACACATTCTGATTACAACGCTGGTTCTAATGTATGCAAATGTAATAGTTTCCTCCCCTACTAAGGAATCATGTATTACATACATTACATGATGTACTACTGTGTAGCAACATAGTTTATGACTCCTAGGAGAAGAAAATCATAATTCACAGCCATTAACAAAAATAATAGTGCTTTCACCCAGAGGAGCTTTCCTTAGAAAGCCTGTGCAGATTCTATCTAACCTAATTTAAGCAATGTCATGAGTTGGAACAGATCGCTATCAAGTCTGTCATGCTTGTCATAACATGGCACTTGAATAGAAGACATCCCTTCCCAAGAGAAATTCCTGTGAAGGAACTGTATTATTTAATGGAGTTTAAGATTCCTTTTAAGTTTCAGTGCTTGTTTATCTGAAAATGGTTCCAGCAAAAAGCAACCGTTAGCCAGGTTTCATTTAAGGAGAAATGAGTTTCCGTGTGCGTGATTATAGGCTGCTATTCCTCAAAGTTATAATTAACCAGGGGCTGCAAAGGGGAAGCTGCTGCAGGGGAGTGGGACACGCATCGCGTGCTTTGCATCTGGTGTATGTTTTCTAGGGGACAAGGTTTTCTGGAGCCCGCGAACGGATACCAGCATTTACGCAAAGAGACGTTCTCTCCTGACAGCCGCCCGTCTCTGTCACACCTTCCCTCATCCCTCCTCCACTTTGTGCAAGCAGCTAATTAGCTTCCAGCTTTTAGGATATAACGAGGCAGAAAGCCTAAGAAGGAAACGAGAGACTGTGGTCTCACCCCCCCAAAAAATACTTGGTGTCAAACGCCATCTTAATGAGTGTATTTGTTTAAACCCTTGGATGGTGACCGTCTCAGGCCGGCGACTGCTGATTTAATTTCTGGTTTAAAGCAGCGACGGTGACGGTTACGAGGTGTAGAAGTTCCCGTTAGTTACTGCTGCGGGAGACCCAGTGCTGTGCCCACCGCCAGGCATTTCCATACGCCATTTGTTCCTTATTTCTGGAGCGCCGCGCGTGGCGGCGGGGGAGGCGGATTGCGGGCGCCCTGCGCAGCACCGCGCTCGCTTCGTTAGCAGCACGTGTGGGCTGTCCTCATTTATTGTGGCTGCTCAGGAACCTCCTGTTTGCGGAAACTTTGGCAGCTTGTCACAGCATGTCGAGCTCTGCTCGTCTCCCCAGACAGCAGAGTTTATGCATAATGCAATAAATAGAGACGCGGTGAATCGCGTTACTTACTTACATTTAGCTGATTTCAGACTATGTGAGAGAGGAATTAAACTAACGCCTTTCTGTCAACCTCTCAAAACATTTAATAATACTTTCTTCGCTCCCCTCGTTTTTGTTTGTTTATTTGTTTTACATCTCTCCAGTAAAAATGAGTTGATACCTTTTTATTTTCAGATCCTTTAGGAGATGTTAAGGAACACTTGAAAAAGAAATTTAATGAGGGAAACAAGGAGAAACGTGTTTAAGGAAGTAGAATTGGGGGAAAAATACCTTCTTTTCTTCTCCCTTCTCCCTCTGCCCGTTTGCAGGCTTCCATGACCGGACCACACAGTGGCCTTTGAAAACTTTGGTGTCTAACTCTGAAAATGTGTTCAAAGCAAAGCCTACCCTGTCCTGGGGCAATGCGTAGGGCTGATCAAACCCCACCGAAGTCAACGGAAAGGCTTGCAGTAAAGGCAGTGGGCTTTGGAGCAGATGCTAAAAGCATTATCATCACTCTCTGGCTGATCCTCTTGATACCAGTTCTCCCATCAAACCCTCTGACAGGAAAAGAGAGAAAATCCCGTTCCTGCTGGTTAAAACAGCAGCTAAGCACAGAGTTTTGACAGATCTAAACCACTGCTATGGAGAAATCAGAGTTTTCCAGCGCAGAGGTGCATAAACACAACTGCTCAAACCCCCTCCAATCTTCAAAGCATCCTGTGCACCCTCAGTTTCCCAACATGCAGCTTTTCCATGACTGGGAATGGCGGTAAAAGCTGAAGGGGGTTGCCTTGCGTCTTGCCTGCCCCGTGGCAGGGTGCCGGGGAGCACCGCCGTGGGCAGGGGCTCTGCCTCGGGGACCGTGGGAGGAGTGTGGGGATGTGCCGTGGCTGGGAACGGGGCTCTGGTGGTGGGAGACTGAAAGATGGGGCAACGGGGAGAGGTACTGGGGTACCAGCTTGAGTCGTACGACGGGAGAGGGGAAGGCTGAGAGCTGGCGAGCCATAACCGGAGGAGGAGCATGGAAGCTGAGTTCATAGCCTGAAAGGAAGAGATATTTAATGAATTTTCAAAACAAAAAAAATGGTGTGAATAATTAGTCTTCCTTCTAGTCCTGGCATCTTGGTACTAAAGGAAAATGTAGTAGAGAGAACATGAGTCCTAACTCTTGTTCCTATTTTCACTGCAAAGTTTCAGTTCACGGCTTCAGTCACCGGTAACGAAGAGCCGACGGTCGGGTGGTGGATGCAAGGTGCACAAACCCCAGCTACAAATTTTAAGCAGCTCCTAGCTTAAACAAGAAGACAGAGCTAAACAAATCCTTCTTGATTCGATCAAATACCTCCTTCCAGCCAGCAAGAATAACAGGCTTTGGGTGTTAGATGGCCGGCCTGAGTGGATTAATAACTTGCTTTATATTATCAGCGGAGTTCCATCTAGAAATAAATCCCGTCTGATCTCTGTGAACACGACACAAGATTATTCCAGCAAGTGCAGAGGTGGAGTTTTTCGCACTGCAGCGGGGCGGTGAGCAGGGCTGCGGAGGCAGGCTGGGAGAGGGGCTGGGGCAGGGGAGCTCTGCGCAGGGTCGGGGTTTCGGGGACAGGGAGAGGGCTGCAAAGGTGCTCTCTGCACCGCAGCTGAGCTGCAGAACTGCAGAAACCAAGCACGCGATATGCCCCTGGGACAAACTGCCCTGCGGCCGCTGGCAGGCACTTAATTGTAGCCCAAACTGATTCTCGGGACATCCGAGGTAAATTCACTGTGGAAAGGAGTAGATCACCCGCCGTTGTCCCACTGGGTGCCCCCAGGTTGTCTTACCCCGAATTAACTGCCTCCACGTGCTTGCAGCCCTGCTTGGTGAAGCCTGGGAGTACGGGGGCAGTCCCCTGCTCCGCTTGCTTGGTTTTCGGCAGCGAGGTGGGCAGCAGCACGGTGAGGGGGTGCCGCGAAACTGGGGTGAGGCAGGAGAGGGGAAGCAGTGTGGGGGAGAATTTCATCTCCGAGGGAAGCGGTTGCATCCCGTCCCTCTCTCGGGCTCATGCCACAAGGCTCAATTTCCATGATTCCTCCCGTGGGAAATTCTGCACAGTGATTTAATTAGCGAGAGAAAGACATTTAAAGAAGCTTGAGGCTTCTTACTCTTTACCCATGCTTTACTCATCCACTTCATGCACCTTACTTAGCCTCTCGTTCTTGGTCTACATTTGCAGTTTCTGTTGTGGTTTTTTTTTCCCTCCTGCTTTGAAGCAAAGAAACATAGAGCAAAATTGTAAATTCTTTGGTTAAAGAAACACATTTGGGTTTTCAGCTAATTTTTATATTAACTTTCTCTATGTTTGTAGGGCAGCGGCACCTGGTTTTAGGTGTTAAGCCCCGTGTGATGCCCAGGCAGAGCTCATTTAGAGCGTGCAGTGACAGCAGGCCGAGTCCATGCTGATGCTGTGGTTTTCCGTGGGATTTTAGAGGGCAGGTTCAGCCACCGCTGAGCATCGGCAGCAGGACTCGATGTGCTGAGCCCATACTGGACTCCTATGAAAAGGTTTGTTTCCAGGTACCGACAGGACGACTGAGGTGAGGGACAGCCCTTAGCCTGCAAAACAGGCTTTTTATTTATTTTTTATCTCCCATCCCCAAATCAATATGAGACAAAAATATATAAAAACACCTTTTTTCCTGAATAAAGAAAATATGGATTTTTCCTCACCGAAGCACTTTCCCCTTCCACAGCAGCAAGTTGGTCTCTGATTTGGAAGTGCTTTCTCAGCCATCAGTTAAGTTAAAATGTCAGAGGCTTCTGATCTGATCCATGCCCTCCGAAGGATACCTGTGTTTATTTTTAACCTGTCTCTCGCCTTGTTTCACTTTGTCTTCTTGGAGCTGCTCTGTCGAGCCCTCCAGACAGAAATGGGTTGAAAATTCTGTCTTTTGCTCTCTTATCTGACCTTGCGCAATGCTTTTTTTGACTGTCAGGACTGTTGTCGTCACCTCCGAGCCCACCCGTTCAAAGCTGTGGGTGATGCTGGAGATGCACTGAGCCGGCGTCATCCCTCGGCCCCTTGCAGCAGGAGCTCAGAAAAGGCAGGAGGAGGAACATTGCTCAAGATGGAAGAGGAGGGGACTGTGGTAATGGTAGACTGTGAGAAAGGAGCCATAAAGGGAGCAAGATAGGCAAAATATAAAAGGGAATAATAATAATAAAAAAAAAGGGTGACCCAGCCCAACTTCAGTGGCATTGGCAGTGGTGAGGATGCTGGTGGACCTGTGCAGGTCACTGTAAGCGTCCAGCTGGCCTTGGTCAGGGCATACCTCTGCACCAAAGGGAAAAACAGAGTTTTGGGAAAATGAGTGCAATGGTACAAGCAAATAAAGCTCAGTAAGCTTTTCACGTAGTTGTGATCCTCAGGTTGGCAAAACCTCAAGCTTTCCTTGATTTGTCCAGCAAAACTGATCAGAAGTACACATTAGGGTTTAATTCCCCCCCCCCCCTTTTTTTTTTATTTTCAGCTAGAAAAATATCATTCTCTCTCTGTCCAAATAGAAAGGGTGATTTTCTTGTCAGTCTTTAAATTGGCCTCCTTGGGAACATGCTCTGAGATGGTGATGTCTACATTACAGAATAGAGACAACTCTTGCCTTGCCAAAAAGGAGAAGAAAATAAAAATGGTGGTTAATGGAATAAAAACTCTGTTCAAAAGACATTGTAACAAAATCCTACAGCCAGAGAGCTTTCAGACTGTGCCTTTCTTTAGGGTCTCAGCTGTGAGTTCTTCAGGGACTTTCAAGCCAGACTAAACCCCTGGGGAGATTTCTCCATATATTTATATGTGTGTTTGTGTATATATATGTAAAAAAACCACACATGAGCCTGTAAAAAGATCCGTAAGAATCTCTCTATTGACTTCAAAGACATTTAAATCCACGGTAGTAATGCAACTATATATTTGTAGCTGATTTGATGATTTAGGGAATCTCTCTCCAAACAACTTATGAAGGTATTACTCCGGGTAGGTCTATTAAATTACAAACCCTGCTCTGATTGCTGTCCTAGTCTGCATGTGCTGCAGTCTTTTTATTTCTTGGACTGAAAGTCCCAGACATAGTGATGCAGGATTAATAATGGATCACACGGCTCCTTGAGCGAGGCTTGTTCACTGCCCGGAGGAAGCAGGGGTTTGGGAAGTGGCTGGTCATTTTGAGGGGAGGGAGTTAAAAGGTCATGCAACGTGGCTTGTTGCTTGCCCAAGGGAGCCGGAGGGTAACCCAGAGCCTTGAGGACCATTTCTGACCGTAGAGAAGTGATGAGTCAGTGTTGTGGTGGAGGGGGAAGAGCCAAGAGATTCAATAGCAATATATTTTTAATGATTCAACATACGGAGAGTATTTGCAATGCTTCCTGCTAACACGTAGGTTTTGAAGCATTCACGAGTAAATTAACACATGCAATGTTAGACAAAAGGTGAGGACGGTTTCTGGAAAAAATGTGTTTTCTGTTAGTAATCTGCTTAACCACAAAGGACAAGCAGAAAAACTAGCTATTCTCCTTGTTTGAAAGAGCTGTGTGACTTTGACCAAGTCGGATGACAAAAGAATCTCTTGTAGTCAGAGTTTATTGTTATAAATATATATACACCTGAGATTAAAGTACTATAAGAAAAAAGCCAAATGAACAATAGGTGCATTTTCAGTATTTGCAGTTCAGTGAACATAGGTGTAGGAACATTTATGAATAATAGGAAATAGGGCACTATTTGGGCTCTTATCTTGTATTATTCAGTCCAATGTGACTTTTCTCATTGTCGTCTCTGGGCAGGGGCAGCTACACTCTATTCAAGACATCTAAGACCTGTGCCTTATTTGAAATGAAATGCAGCTTATGAAGCTGAAGCATCCCATATGCATCTGACACTCATCAAACTAGCTGGAAAACATAATAAAATTTCAAGCTGGGGAGAAGGTAATGAAAAAAGATGCATTAACTTGTATTTTGGGTCCATTCTAAATTACACTGTACAAGAGACAAAGAATAAAGGAGATTACTGTACTTGATGGTACATATGGGCAGACCTGTGGATGAAGTGTCTATCTCTGAGACATGAATATTTAATAATCACTTTTCTGAGTACAGGATGGACATTATTAGTGGGTAGGAAAGTGTATGATGGTGCAATGGAAGGAGAGAGAGGATGAATAGCATATACTGTCTTATGAAGCAGTTGAACTCCTTGGCTGTATGACAGCGGTTGTAGGAGTAGCAATGAGGTCCTTCCCAGAGAAGAAGAAAGGCTCCGAGTCTCACAGACAGCGCCTTTGGAGCAGTTGGTGTTGGCCACTGACATAACCTTGAGGATCAGAGCCAGAATAGGTAACAGAAGCAAAGACTGACTCCAGCCAGAAACAAGCTTGAGGGTAAAGTGTACATCTGTAGTATCAATAGCTCTTAACTTCATGGTATAACACTGGTACAACACTTTGACATTCAAGGAACATTGACGTGTGATGAATCAGAAACCAGGAATTTGAACAGAATGGTCACAGGTAGTCGGTATTTAAAAAAAAATGTTTTTCCTCACTTATTTTCCCCAAGTTCAAGCAAAGCTTAGTGATATTTAGCTGTGTAGCAGCATGGTGGAGATAACAGGTAGTTGAACAGCGTCTGAAAACTTGGAGCCCTTTCTGTGCTGGCGGATGTCCGCGATAGGCGGTGGCATCTCACAAGGTCCCATTGCTGGGCTGGGGCAGGTACCTGGTGCTACAGCAGCAGCACAGAAATGAACCCTCGCTGTGGTTATGTGCATCATAAGACTGCAGCTGCATGCGTGTTCCTCCTGCAAACCACCGTTTCTTCCATTGGTGAACATATTCATAAGAGCTCTCCAATATTAACAGTTTTGCCTGAGCATCTGCAAATGAGCTCCACAGGATGAAAACCTTGTAAGTCAACACGGGGAATCGCTAGACTCACAGGGCTGCAGAGTACGCTCTGCGTCATCGTTGCCCTGGCATGCAGTTTGGCAGGAAGAAGGTTTCCTTGCCTGTCTGAGCTTAGTTTTAAATAGATTTTATAAAATAGAGCAGGTTCCTGAGCCTTTTGCAATCTCACCATAGTAGATATTGAAGTATTCCTGAATCCTGTTATGCAATTGCAGGCAAAATAAAACAAACCAAAAAACACTCCCCTCCAAAAACCAAAAGAAAAATAAACCCCTTCAGGGATTTCACCTGCTGCTTCTGCTTGTAGTAAGTGGTGCTGTGAGACAGAACTGTTTTTCTGGCGGAGAGTCTTCTCTCTGAATGGCTAATGTATGTGTTAATCATAGCCGTATAGGCTACGCCATGCACTCAAATCACTAGATTTGGTCTTGTTTTCTGTGGGGTCTTTTTCCATTCTACTGAGCTCTTAAGTTTTTTTTCTATTAGCTGATTTATGCCTTTCAGCCTGAGCTATATCAAAGTCAGCACTTAGTACTGTATATTTACATTGGTTTGCATGCAATTTGCACATGATATACTGTACATTTATATGGTTAATTTGTTCATTCCAGTGTATAATGCATCCATGAACGTTCTGAATTTTGAGCTGAAAATATAAGTGGATTATATTATCCAGTGAAGGGGTTGTTATATGAAAACCCTTCCATGTCATCAATTATGTACTAGCTTAATACAAAATTATATTAATACATGAATCAATGAAGGAAGTTGTATAATAGGATTCTCATGAGAACATGAAGCTGATGTTTATTAAAGATATAAGCTCCACGTTAAGAAGGAATACTTTGTTTTATTCATTTATTTGATAAGCAGCTCAGCTGCCCTGAATGGAACAATTTCATTGTATATTCACAAGGAACTCTCACATGTGTTTCTCATAGAGTTTTGAAATTTGATAAGCAATGTAGATATCATAAAACACAATATTGGCTTACGGTCCACAGTATTGCTTCCTTTGAGCAAAGAGAAACTCTGCAGTTTTGGAAATGGCTCTTCAGACTGCAGCACACTTGTGTGCAAGCTGGGCTGCCCCAGGGATGCAGGTACAGCTGGGTGGGATGCTGAGTGGGATCCCACCCCACCGTCCGAGGCTGTTGTGCTTCCGCACAGTTGTGGTCCAAGCAGCCTCAGCGTTATTTTTTGCCAGGTTGCTCTTCAGTTTATTTCATCTGGATTCCCAACTGCAAGTGTTCCACCAGCCCTCCACCTCCAAAACGTATTTCAGAGCAGGCTGCAGACCCAACGCCCAAAGCTGCTAGGGATGAAATCACCAGCGGCTGGCTCTGGGGGTGAGAATGTCCTTGAAGGTGCGTGACATGTCTGGGTTGGGTGTTCAGGGTCGGCTGCAATGTTTTGTGTTGAGACAGAGGTATCTCCTTGAATAGAATAGAATAGAATAGAATAGAACAGAACAGAACAGAACAGAACAGAATAGAATAGAATAGAATAGAATAGAACAGAACAGAACAGAACAGAACAGAATAGAATAGAATAGAATAGAATAGAATAGAATAGAATAGGAGTAGTTCAGTCAGAAGGGACCTAAAATAATCATCTAGTCCAACTGCAAAAAAACACCTGGAGAGCAGGGGATAAACCTTGCCCTGGGAAATCACCTGACTGATCACGGTGACTCCCTTGCCAGGTATTACAGAATATTGGGTAGAAGCACAGGTCAAAGCAGCTTTTAAGACTGGAGGAAAATGGGGGCTTAATTCTACATATTTATACTAAGAAGTTAATGCCTCTATTACACCAAAGCACAGGCTTTCCTTTAAAAACCCTAGATGGGTGGGCATTAGAGTCTGAGTTTCTCAAGAATGATCAGTAGTCAAGAGTTAACTCTGTCAGTAGTGCCCATAGTTCCAATACATCTCAGTTTTACCAATATTAGGAACCAGAACTAACATGCCTTTGAGATGAATGGGAGCCGTTGCACACTGCATTTTTTCTCATTTGATTCAAATACAACAGTTTTTGGAGTACTACTTTTGATGAGTGTTTGTCATTGTTTTTAAGAAACACTTAGATGCTCTGGTGATTTACAGGCTGGCACAACCACCTCGCACTTGGTCCCTGTCTGCAGCTGACAACGAGTTTTGTTTCCCTCATCATTGCAAGGTGCTACAGGCACCTGAATATCGAGAAGAACCATGGATATTTTAGAAGGAAACTCTGCACTGCTGGAGGAGCTAAGAAAAGAAATCCTGTCAGGGAACAGCGTGAAATGCTGCACAGACAGCCGTAGCAAGAAAGAAAAGCTTTGGAAAGCACAACACCGAAGAATTAGAGGGAGCTTCAGGTAAGCAGTATGTTGCAAAGATTTTGTAGCACAGATTCAATCGAGAAGAATCATTTACTGAACAGCAGTGGGATAATACAAAGAAAAGCTTGTGCAATACCTAAAACAGGGTAAGAGAAAAGATTGAAGACTGTATGGAAGAGGGAAAGAAGTGTGTCCGTGGGTGAGAGAAAGGAGAATGGTGATCAATATTAAGAACTGCACCCAGTTTGTTGAGAGAAGTAATGGGATATACAGGAAAACATAAGCAGGGTGATGAAGAGCTGATGAAAACGCCTATGGGAGTCAGGGAATCTCTCCTCTCCCTTGTCAGGCATTTGGTAAGAGGGACCCTGCAGAGAGCTCCCAGGCTAGCAATCTGGCAGATTTTTGCTTAATATGGCACGGAAATTAAATGATAATTTCATCCAAAAAAAAAAAAAAAAAAATCCCTGCTCCTCCTGGGAACCTTAGATGAAGTTGCTGTGGGGCAGCTGAAATGGAAGTCACTCTGAAGCTGTTTTGCAGAGGTACAAAGCAAGAAAGAAGGTTGCATAATTATTGATTTTCTTCCCCTGCCTTGCCAGCTCCCAGCCCCCCAAATTAAGGACCACCTCAGGGGTGGAGTGGGCATAATGGCTCAGGAAAATATGTCCTGTTCTCCACTCATGGCCCAGGGGATGTCAGTTGGCAGCTGGGGACACTGGAGTTATGTCCAGCACCAGTGCTGAGCTGCCCGGCCCCATTTCCCAGCTGTGCTGAAGCTGGAGGCAGGGATTGGTCCCAACAGTGTCACCGGAGCAAGAGGTACCGAAAATACCATCCTCCACGCAGTCCTTGAAGCAGGCATGAGGAGTGGCTGAGGCGGTAAAAAATCTCAGTTCTTTGTGCAAGTTTATGTCCGATTGCTCGTCCCCAGTATTCCACGCTGTGATGGATAAGCATCCAAACCACAGAAAAACCCGAAACAAGGGAGCACTCTTATCGCTAATGAAGATGCATCGTCACTGGGCTTGGTTCAAAGACCGTTAAAGTTTCCGAGTGGTTGCAATGGGAACCAGAACAACCCTTTTCCTGAAAAAAGAGAGGCATATATTAAACCTTAATTGGGAACAGTCTCCACAAGGATTTTCCCTCTGAGGAAAAGGAGCTTTTTGCAGATATAATTGTTTTGGAGGGAGTTATTATTCCATGGATGCTTCCTGAGTTGAACAATAGCAATTTTTATTTTTTTTTCCTGAAAGTGGAAGAGCTGTAACAGTCTTATCAAGGACCGGTGGCATTACCTGGCAAGCAGGGGCCAGGCTGCTGTTTCAACATACATACACGGCAGTAGGAAGAATTTTTGTACAGTTTGGCTGAATATTTCTCTATTATTCTTTACCCTGCAGCACAACACAGTTTGCAGCAATTGATTGACTTAGCTGGACAGTGAGATAAAAAACTATAAATAAGACCGGCTGGAAGCTATTCTTCTGCTGTGATTAGATGTAAAACAGCCACAGCTAGAGCCGTGTTTTGCCTGGGGTCAGATCAACAGACCACAGATTCTGGGGTTTTTACATGTTAATTTTTACTCCATTTCAGGAGGGCTGGAAATCTTTACCCTGAAAAACCCTTCAAGTGATGGAGCGTGAGTGTCAGTGTGAGCATCAGAGAGCGCTACAGAATAATCACTTTTTCCTCCCGATCAGGAAGACGTTGCAGCGAGATGATATGCGGGAGGGAGAGGCTGACCAAGATAGGAAAGAAGAAGGGACATAAATCTGGGACGGGACAGAAAGAATGAGGCGAAACATAGCAGGGAAGAAGATAGATCCCTGGGAAGAGAGCTATCATCTGCAAATTGCTCAGTGGTCAGGGCCGGCTTGCTGTTTCAAACAGCGTATGCGAAATCCTAAAGGTGCCTCCCCACCGCTTGCTGGGGAGAGCTGCCACGCAGAGATTGCCTGAATAAGGAATGAGTCAAGGCTGGTCTTTCGTTAGCATAATCCAGCGCTCCTGGAAGAGTTCCTGAGAGATGCGGTAGAGGCAAAAGGCACTTGAAAAGAGATAGCTGAAGACCGTTTTCTAACTAATTTGCAGCAAAGTTTTCTTTCATCATTTCCCTCTTCTCCGCCCCAGCCTCCCTATTTGTCTTGGCGAGCCTTGGCAGAGAGATTTGCACTGAACAGGGAGCTGCTGTTGAGAAACCGTGGTTTCAGCGCTGCAATAAAGCAGGCTCACCGCAATGAATTCTACAGGCTATTTTGGCTGCCTCCAGAAATGCTGATTTATGACTTGAATGCGTTGTGCTTTTTGCAATTAGCAGGACACGATCTAGAAGCTATAGAGCGTCTTAGGCAGAAATAGACAATTGTCATTTTTCTTAGGCAGAAATAGACAACTGTTATTTTGTTGAAACATTTCCTTTCATTCAACTAGCAAGTTTATACTCTCCATTAATAAAGCAGCTTCTGCACTGAGGCTAGGAAAATGTTGCTAGATTTTTCTTCAGAGTTGATAGTATTATCAAGTATTGCTCCCTGCAAAAAGTGAAACTTACAGGCAGGTTGGTTGGTTTGTTTGTGTGGTCTGTACTATCCCCTTGGGCAAATCCATAAGCCTCATCCTGAGACTTAGGGAAATTCGGCTGCGTTACTTGCTAATATAGCGATTGCAAAAATAGTGGTGTCAAATGCTACGTTACTATGGGTGTGAGGAGCTATCTGTGTCACATCATAGCATTATCAGCTACAGTGGCAGACAATGAGGTTGGCTTGAATGCCACACGATTCATTAAGCAAAGCAGTTTTCATCTCAAGGCATTCAGACCTGTCACATCATTGCTTTTAATGAAACCCTGAAATTTTTAATAAAAATTCTTAGCAAAAATAGAATTTCAATAGTGAATCTGATGGTAACATATTCAAGCAGATATAAATTAAAATTTTCATTATAAGAGACAAGTTTTTTTTAATCTTTCACAATATTTAATTTTTTAATCAGTTACTTCTGGAGAAAAGGGTTTTTTGGAAAATAACTTTGCAAAGTTTAGACAAGAGCTGTGTATAAAACCTGAATCATGACAAAGAAAACATGCTTACGAGATTTTTATGATCTAAAGGACATCCACAAATCTACACATGTGTTTATACTAGCGTTCTTTTTTCTGTGGAAAGAACATTTCTACCTCTATTTTTTTTTCTTGAAGCGTGAAGAGTTGATGGTTTAGTATAAACTGCTCATTTAACGTTTTGATGCCTGTTTCATCTTTGGATACTTGTGGTTTCTGGAGAACCATTTATTGAAAGAGAAAACATGCCTCCAAACCCAGGTGATTTGTTTAGGGGGTGGAGAACTCCAGATGAAACAGCTAGTTTTGTGGCAGATCAACATCCTGCCCGGAGGACTTGCTGTGTGGGTCATGGGAAATACAATGTGGGTGTTACAGGGACCCCCAATAAAACCGAGATAATGTCCCGTGTAACATTGGAGTCTGTGTGTTGTGAGAGCCACATGTCCTCTGTGCAACACAGAGAAACATAACCTGGCTAGGCACGCTGGCCTTTGCAGGAGACACGAAATTTCACCTTCCATGAGCCGTTGAGCATAGCTGTTGCATCAACCTACAGTACTTTGCTCCTGAAAAGAGGTTGAAACTTTTTGCTCAAAAATTAAGTTCTTCAAGATGTCTTCCATCCCATTTTGGGATGGGAAAGAGGAAGAAAACTTGTTATTTTCCCCAAGGACAGAAATTATGAATTAATATAATTAAATTTTATTGAATGTCATAAAAAGAGAAAATCAAGGTTACAGCAACCGCTTGATACATTGTGAGCACAAATCCATCAGAATCATCCAGCTCTGAATAAGGCTCTGCTCTTGTTACAGGCAAGTTTTCCTGAATTTGCTATTAAAAAACTTCCATTAATGCTTGGCGCTTGCATTACTAGGAGATACCACTGGATGAAGAGAAAGACAGAGTGAAAGACTAAGCAATGGAGAGGAGGTTTGCCTGGAATGTGACGTTTGGAAAACGGTGAGTATGGAGAAAGCAGGTCAGCTGCGCAAGGCTAACATGAGCAGTAAGGCATTTCCTTGTGCTCCATCCTAGTGTCAATGATTGTAGAGACATAAAAAAGATTATGCTTCCTGGTCCCTTAAAGTTATGAAATAGAAATATTGCCGTTTTGGTGTTAGAAATAAACACATCATTTTTTGCTTTCCTATATGGAATTGTGGCTATTTATAATAGGAATCATTCATAGTTATTACAATAATATTTCTCCTTGCTGCATCCTGATAGGTTAAGGTACCTTTTGGTTTACTGTTAATGCAAATTGCCTGAATGAATAACTTCATAAAGTATGAATAAATGAAAGCCCAGCATTAAACTAGTAACTGCATTCAAAAGCATTTGGTTTATCAGACTCCTGCTGTGTCTGTTATGTGCAGATTTTGATGTAGGCAAGTGTAGTAATGTAAAATGTGGAACATGCAAGCCTTAATGATGGCTCTGGCTCAGCATTCACCATATTTACAGCAGCAAAAAGTCCCATTTTAAGAGCAAAATATGACCTCAGGAAATGTAAGGTTTATATTCCTGCCAATTCCTATTGTACTTTCCCAGGGAGGTGTTAAACCCATTATCAGTCATCACGGACAAAATCAGCACTTCCACCTTTCAATGCCGTTTGATTGAATGTACACAGTGAATGATGGGCTTCAAGTAAAAAATGGGTACTTTGCACTTCTGTCCACATGTACATGGAGCCCATTGGGATGAAAGGCTCAGCCTAAGCTCCACATATTATTAATCATGCAGGATTGCTCCATAACGCTGATTTTCCTTTGCTTCTTTGAAAGCCTCCTGTAATTGCAGCTTCTACTCTTTTCTTCCTAGGTCTACAGTGCATATAGGGAAAGACAAATTATAATGTTGAAAAATGATGACTTTCTAAATTTTCCAACAATTTTGTGACGGAAATAACGCGAGGAAATATCATAATCATTTTGGTTAAATCAGCTAGATATGGAGTGGTGTCTTTCAGCATTTCCTGTATATATGGATTTTATTATTTGGCCATTTTAGAATAGCATTGGTTGGAAAACTTGCTACAGAGTGTGTTGTCTTTCTGCTGTTTTCATAGAAATAGGACATCATACAGCAGACTATGGTCTGCTCACCTCTGCCAGAGAGACTCTGTTGCTGCGTTTTGTTTCTAAACCCTCTGCTGCCTGGGGCACGTGCAGCTTCGAGACATGTAAATAAGTTTTGGGGCTAAAGAAGTCGGACAGTAGCTGGCAAAACAGTCTGGCAGGGACACAATGCTGTGAAGCTCACGTGTGGGATTTGCAGCAGACTTCAATGAGACTGAGCAATGAGTGTCAACGTTAAAGCGCTTTTTTGAGAGAAACCAAAGCCCGGTGGAAGTGTTGGTTGATAACACCACTCCTTCGCTCTTTGAGGTAGGCAAGAAACATCCTGTTACCACCTGACACGTAGACACATCGAAGTGCACTTACACTTGTACTTTAAAGACTCTCTAAGCCGGGGTGGTACAAAGAAGTCCTAGCATCAGAGAATTAAGCCCTGAAGCAGGAAGACCAGATCTGTACTTGAAAAGGCTCCTTTGTGTTGCTGTGCTGGCAAACCCTCCCAGAAGCACACCTCATGCCACACAGAGCAGGACGAGCGTTTTTGCAGAGGTATACCCAGCTTTGTATGCCAGGCCTTGTGTGGGTAATAGAGAGGTTCACAAGAAGCGCTAGGGTCACTGAGGAACCTTGCTGTGCAGGCCGAAATTTCTGAGCGGCTTAGCAAAGTCAGGCTTAGCAAAGCGAGCTCCTGCCAGCCTTGGCAGCCGGGCTGAGACCTGGCTGCGGTTCGCACCGGAGGACCCTCTCAACAGCAACCTGTGGCACATCTCCTGCTCTGATGAGGTACTTGTGCTTATTCCTACACTGCTTTTTATTTTCTCCCCAGGGATGTGAATCTTCTGGGTCCTTTGTTGGATTGAAAATTTTCCTGTTTCGTTCTCCAATTTGTTCTTTCCTATCTCTGTTCCAAATGGCTGTGCTTCAATCCGTTCCTACTAGGTAAGATTCGAAGTCATTCTGCTGACTAAGAACCAGCAATCCTATAGGGCATTAGTCTGCGTAACCGCGTGCTCGTGCCTCCTTTTTCTCCTTACACAGCTGGAGTGCCAGACAGTCCTTCAGTGCAGAAGCTGTCTTGAAGGATAGGTTTCTTGAGGAAAAGGAAGTGACTAAGGATATTTCCTTTTGAATATCTGTGCAAGTTCCTGTCTGCTTTTCAGAACCACAATTCAGCAGAAACAAAGGAGGAACCAAACCGGTGACAAACCAGGCAGAGTGTACGGCTGCTCGTTTTATGCAGAGCTCAGAGCTTTGGGTTTGTGCCTGCAGAGTCACCATATTTTAAAAATGGTAATTTCTGAGACCAATCTAAAAGGCTAATTGTTGCTGTTACTGATCTGCTTTAAAAGCCGTGATTAAAACCGAAGAGAACAGTCACAATTCCTGCCAGCTGTGGGAAGCTTTGCGGCTGCCTTGTCCCAATTACAGGGTTTTTTGTAGTGAGCACACTGTATTAGCATAGCTGCAGCTCCCTTCTAACAACAAGTAATCATGAGAAACATTTAATGGCAGGCTTTGGACCATGTCTGTCTTTCTTTTTCTGTATAGTGCTAGGAGTGAGGGTTTCTGGTGCCCCTAAAGCATTTTTTTCCCTCAGTTTAATAACAGGTTTGGAAAAGGAGAGTCAAGGTTCAAGTTTATATAGTCACTACATTTATTCCTTTTTCCAAAAAGAAGTAGCTGTCCCAAGGTGTAGGTGGCAGGTTCCATTCGTGCATCTCAAGTGGCATCACGCTTTGCTTTTACAGGGAGGGCAGAAAAAGCAGAGAGGAGAACTTGCCTGGGAAGTGCTCAGAAAAACCGTCCAGCTCTCCACTCTCCTGAGGCCCCACCCAGAGACTTTAAGAGGGAGGAAACAACTGTGAGCAAACGTGGTTAATAACACCTAGGGTTGACGAGATCACAGCAAAAGGGAGGTTGGACTAGACCAGACCGTCTGCTCCCTGTCCAGCATTTGTCTTTAACAGCCAGTGACTCAAGAAACTGCCTTCAAAAACCAGCCAGCCAGTCCACCCAGCAGCCCAGGCTCTCCGTTAGAGAGACCGTTGTTCACTAACAACAGCACTGTTGTCATGGGCAAAGGAGTCTTCTAGGAACATGTTGCAGTAACGCTGTCCAGTTCAGTCATATTCTTCCTGGGATTTGATCCAGAGCCCACTGAGGTCAATCAGAACCACCTACTGACTTTATAATGGCTTAAGCTCTGTTTAGTTGGAGCTACTAATCCAATTTCCACAGCCAGTGCTACTGTCTGTGAAGTCCCAGTGAGGGTACATAAAGTCTATCTTGCTGCCGGTAGTAGCATTGTTACGGTTCCTGCTGGTCTCAGATCTCTCTGAAGCAAATATGTTCATATATCTGCAGCCACAGAAACTTGGACAGAAGTCTTGCAAGGTAAGCTGATTTTGGCCTTCTCCATTGTGAATGGAAGACCTCCAAGAACAGGCTGGGGTATGGGTAAAATCGACCATAATAATTCAATAAAGTGGCACTCTTCTGCTCAGTGCTGGTCCAGTGGCTCGGGGCAGGTTCCTCTGCTTTGAGAGATGTCATCTCTAGGAAGATATATGAAAATAAGTTGGTAGAGACCATTGAACACCTTTTCCAAAATAAGGGTCATTACTAACCAGGTTTGTTATCAACTTCCTCAGTTCTTTGAACAGAGAGAACTGAAAGGTCTTTTAGTGGTTGATAGTGTAGTACTTAATGGTGTAGTAGGGATATTTTACCAACCCATGGGCAGATGCAGCCTTTTCCCCAGCGACCTCACCAGACTACACTTACCTGTGCTGAAGGCTAAGAGTGTATGACAAATTGATGAGTTTCTCAAATTAATTCTTTGTTTAAACATAGTTTTATCTTCTGGTCTGACTAAAAGTATTTGAAATTTCCTCTCCATTCTTTTGACTACAATTACCCCCAGGAACTACTCTGCCACCCAGCTGGAGGCACAACTCTATGGCTCAATAGTTGGTGCTTTCTCACTTAAAATTCCCTTCCTGCAATCATTTAAGGCTTGAACTTGATGCTTTCAGTGTTCATGGAGAGTGAAAACACATGGAGACTCAGCAGAACTGAAAATAAATTAATTTAGAGACCCCGGCTAATATTGAAGAATTGTTTCATTCAGCTACAATGTCCAGCTAGATGTGAGATGGAGTACACCAGTGTTTATTTCTTGCTCTCCAGACCAGCTGTGCAGAACCATAGTGATGGAGTTTCCCGTAGGTAGCATTTAGCCTACTTTAGGGATCCTCGGAGATGATAAGGTCTTTATGACTGGAAATCAATATCACTCACAGAAAAGGGTATCACTTCCATAGCAAAATGGCCATTGAGCTGTGTTGTGCCCTTTAAGTTATTGTTGAAGTTACTTGCGTTTCAAGATTTCCTAAGTTTCTTTTATTTCCAAGAAACTGGAGATGAAACAGCTGCTATAAATCCTGTAAATCCAAAAGTGCCAGGTGTAAAACAACAAGTAGTTTATCAACTTCTGTTTATCTGGAATTTCTTAAAACTTGTCAGATACAATGATGATCAACACTGACTTCCTACCAAAGAGGTCAATAGAGGCTTCAGACTCTGATTCAGATGCCAGATGAGTCGTCCATGAAACATCCATTAGGACACAGACCTCAGGTGCGAAAAAAGACAACAAACAATTTCAGAGACCTTCTGGAGTAAAAGTAATTTGAGCCATGATCACCTGCTTACTCAGAAATAACTGATATAATCGGTGATATGATTTTTTGTGATGGCCTGCCCATTTTCTGTCAGGAAGATGCAGCCTTGCAACGTCTGATTAAATGTTTTCACCCTGCAGCATCACGCTAACAGAGAACTGTTTTAGCAAGAGTGTTGTGCCATCCGTTTTCAGGGTAAGAGCGAAATGCTGACCCCTAAATGGTGCCGGGAAGGATGCCAGACATGGCATGGAAAGCAAATTTTTCTCTGGAAAAAATCTGCATCTGGTGCTACTGGGCCACGCAGAAGGTAATGGGTGGTCCTCAAGAGTAGTTGTACTATGTGCTGCGGACCCAGGAGGTTCAGAGTAGCAGTGCGATAAGCTAATACTGTAGTCTGAAACCACATTTGTCTATTGAGTTATCTATTACGTTGTTAAAATGTGATAATTAGAATCCATACATTACCAAGGAAAAAAGACAGTAATTAAAGCCCAGACACAAAGGGGAGTTAATTCGCCAAAACCATTTTGTGCAGAGGTATTTGAGGGTTTCAGCAAAGTAACTCTTTCTATTTCCTTATGAAAACCTCTGCATCTTTCAAACTCTCTGGAAAATAATCCAATTATAGTTAACACTATTATGTTCTTTGGTGCTTTGAATAGAGCTGTGGGTAATATTATGATTACTCCAAAGCAAATAGCTATGTGGTTCAATCTGACATTTCATATCGATAAACACAAAAACATTTTATTAAAAACAATGGATAAGGGAAATTATTCATTTTCTAGGTAATGTAACAAAAGAAGAAAAAACACCATTGTTTTCTCAACAACAGGAGAAACATGTTTTGCCAGACTCTGTTCTATAAACACGTTTAATGAAAACATTGTGTTCCTCTTCTCATGCACTCTAGGAGAAAGCAGGTGAAATCTAACTTTCTCCTTCTTGAAATCTTCCCATATACCTTCCAAAATAAATGAGTATCTGAAGAGTAAGACATTCTGATCACTTGAAGGTTTATGATCACACCTGAAAAAGAAAGATTAAATATGAAATAATGGTGTAAAGTCTGAAAATATACATTTAAATCTAGTTCAATCTCAAACAGACAGACATCTTTGTTTGTTTGTTCTTTTGTTTTGTTTTGTTTTTTTTTTAATGAAGCCCCAAATGGAAGCCAGTGAAGTTGGAAATGTACTGACTTTGTTTCATTTATGGTATAATTAGTCACATATTGTTGAATACTGACGTTAGATGGCACAATACCCACCACCAACCTCTCCACAGGAATGAAAATGCAACTGAAATTTGCTGCTGTCTCTGAAGCTGTTTTTGTGGAATCTGATTTATTTTAACAGCAGTCCTGTTGCTACATGTTCTTAGAGCAGGGAGGTTAAGTAACCCGATGTAAGTATAACCCATGTTCACACAGGCATGGCTGCACAGACACTTCTTCTGGTACTTTGAGTCACGAACCAACATCTTTTGGTAGTTACGACGTGTGTGTCAGGGAACTGGGCTACGGGTGCGTAAGGGGCTGGCGGTACGGGAGGCTCTCGGCAACCCCCCTTCTTCCCTGTGGGACGGCGTGGAGGTGCCACCAAGGTGGAGGGGAAAACCCACCGAGGACATCCTCTGCAGCCCTTGCTGGTCCACAGCCGCACAGGCACCGCAGCCACGACACAGCAGCCTCGCGCGGGGTTCGTGAGCTGCTCGTCGTGGGTGTGCTCCTCCCGGGCCACCTCTGCTACCACAGCCCCCTTTTCAGTTGCGAACCTGCCCGCCCTGCCCGTGCCGACCGACTCCATTTGCAGCAGCCGGCTCTGCGAAGGGGCTTCGCGGGGTGTTTGCGCAGAGCCAGCGCTCACGCACTGGGAAACGTGTAATAGAGTAAAACCAGACTTCACCCAAACTGCCTCTGAGTGGAAGCAAGCCTGTCTGCTATTTGACTAGATGACTGACACATTATATCTTCCCCCGAGAAAGCAAATATTTTTCCTGTCAAAATGTCTGTAATACAATCCATTCTCACTCCTTCCTTGGTGTAGAAGCAAAAGCTTCTATGATTTTAATCAGTGCTGGATTTTGTGCTCCCGCTAGTATTAGAAATCCAAGAACATACAACGCCGTACTCTGGAGACAACCGCAGCTATTCTTTCTTAAGGTCACAGCAAACGTAATAATGCCAGCAGCTCACAGCGCTCTTCATTAGGCTGTGCAACTTCCCAACGCATCAGGCACTCAGTGGAGGGTGTTTACTTACTTTCTTTAACAGGCTGACTGTTTTTCTTTTCATTGGTAACCTAGTTTAAATTCTCCTTTATGCGGCAGACGCGGCGGACCCCGTCGCTGTTGGGAATTTGGTGATGCGGAGCACGGAGGCGGCGGTGGGATTTCACCACCCCGAGGAGGGAAAGCCAGCCAGGGACCCAGAGCACCATGCATCCCCCAGCCCTCCCTTTCACCCGGCGCTTGCACCACCCTTGGCGCTGGGGTGGATGATAATTGAAAAGGTGGAATTTGCACTTGAAAATGCCTTCTCCCCTTTTTGTGCGGGTCAGTCCTATACTGAGCCTCAGCTGCACCCCAGGAGTCCCTGAAACTTTGGAAAGAAGGTTTTGGTCCGTTGTAACCCTGCCACAATGTTGGAGTTGACTAGATACCTGTCACTAACACTGGAGTAGATAAAGCAGGCTGGGTTCAGTTAGCGAGCCTAAAATGCTACTCACTTGGTGCTTACAACCAAAAAATCTTTGGAACTGAAAACGCCGGGCTACATCTGCCGCTGGCTCTGAAGGATGTAGCCCCGACCCCAGGTTTAGCTCCCCAAGGATGTCTCATGCTCAGTGGACAGAGGCCCAGGCTCTCCCCGCTGGCTGGGTACAACTTCTGGGGGGAGTTAGCAGAAAGTCGGTCAAACAGAGGAGCCCATTAGCTGCGGGTTAATGAGGATGAGCGTTGGTTGTTGCTCCAGGCTCTGCCTCCTCCTGTGTTGTTCTGTGTTTGGTTGCCTTCTCCAGCCCCGAATAGCCGTTCCTGCAGGAGCTCCTCTTCCCCTCTCCTGGCTGAGAGCAGAGGATGCTCTGGCAGCCGCGCTCCAGCTGGGGCTTCCCAGCACAGACACTCTGCCCACCTTCCAGGGGCCTTTGCATGCAGTGGTTTACATTAGGCACTTTAGTGTTATTTAATCAGAACTTTGGGCTCAGGGGGTTGTTTTAGGTTTCTTTGCCCTTGTTTTCTTAGTATTAGTAGCTAGCTCCTGGGAGCTCGCTGCAGACAGCCGCACTGACAGCTCTGGGCTTTGGTGTGGTGCCGGTGCTCGCCGAGGCTCCCTGCTCACTCCTTCCTTAATTGAAGGTTGGGGTGAGGATAAGGTTTGGCTCACACCCCTTGTGAGAACTCATGTGCATGTTAAGCAGCCAAAAAGAGCAGACCCCTGCCTGAAGTTTGGCTTTTTTTTTCCCCAACCCCTCCTTGGGAAGCAGGGAAGATGTAAAGGTGCTCTACAAACAGTGGGAGGGGAGACCTAGCTGCTTCCCAGTGTAGGGATTATATATTAATACATCAGGCTTCGACAGCTTCTGGTTGCACAAACACATACGCACAGAAACAGAGGGGCTGGAAAAAACACCGGGTCTCAACACCTCTGAGGTCCTTTGGCAGCACCGGCACGTGTCCCCGCTGGCACGCACAGGCACTCGGGGGAGCAGCCGCGGGGCCAGGGAGAAAGGAGAAAGGAAAACAACCCCCTCAGCTGCACCTCATGGCAGCGAGAGCCACCATGTCACTGCCAGCCAAGCAGCATCCTTTCCCACCGCGAAGCCTGGTGCCACATACGTGGAGGACAGGGAGGAGCAATGCAAGTGGAAGAGGCTGGAGAAAGGTGTTGTTCTCATCCATTCTCCAATGTGTAGTCTCAGTAGATGTGTTAAACTGAGTTAGTGCCCAGTGTGAATGCACTCAGGATACAGGTTGTCTTCGTTTGGTCACATTGGAAGTGAGGTGAGTTATTGCAAGGCTAACAGATAGCTGGCAAATATATGAATGCTCTCAAGCAGAGGCAAAGAAAATGTCATTTGATTTTATTTAGCCTTTACTGGCCGGGTTAAGTTCATTTATAGGCTAAGAGCATGCACTCAAATGTGTACGCTATCATCGGGCCAGTTTGGGTGCTCCCTAAGTGTGCTCACACAGAGATTTTTAATGCTAACTTTCACTAGCCCACTTTTCTCCTTTTATTATTTTAGGAGGGTTTGTGGTAGTGGGCATGGCATGTGGCTCTCGTACAGGGACCACACCACCCCCAGCCCCTGTGAGCCGCAGCCCGGTGTGTACCCCGTGCTCCAGGGATCCCCCTCCCCAGCCTCTCCACTGTCTGGGAGGGAGTGCCAAAAGGCAGGTGGGAAGCGTTTGTATACTAATCAGAGGGAAATGGGAGACCAAAAAGACTGTTATCATTAAAAAGAAGTGAAGTGATGCGCTGGAGGAGATCGGTAGCAAAGGTTGGAAACACTCAGCCCTGCTCCTGGCTTACAAGACCATCTCTTCTCTTTCAGAGGTGCCATGTGGTGCTCACACATCCGCCCAGACAATTTTCCATGGGGAAGCTGACCCTGCCTGCCTGTCTACTCTTTCATTGCTTGCTGCTCCAGATTAGTGCCAGTTCTCAGCTGTGGCACAAAATTGTCAGAATCTTCGAACACCCAAGCATCAGACATTGGCCACCAATACTCCCAGTTTTTATGGGTGAGTAAACGAGCTGGGGGGCACGTTCATCCTGTGCTGAATGTACCAGAACTGATGCATACGGGGGGACAGCAGAGATTTCTTGCAGTAGATCGCTTGCCTTGTTGTGAAAGCTCTGGGTAGACCCTACTGCTGAGAATGCAGGAGCACCTGACCAAAGGTTTGGAGCTGTTTGGTGGCGTTAAACAAGCTGCCAATTCCCCGTTATGGGATTTGTTTCACCCACCCTGGTGTCAGCTCTCCAGTCTTCTACAAATGCTGATGAGGCTGGCAGGCTTTCCAGTTTAAGGAATAAAGCAGCTGCAGTGCGGTTTCCTCTTCCCCTTTCAACGTTACCAGTATGAAAGGCACTAACAAATGCAGAGGGAAGGAGCAGAAGTTGGGGCCGGGGGGTCCCCCCCTGCAAGGGGCTGAGGGGCATCGGCTGACCGGAGATGTTGGCACAGAAAGGATCAGCCGCGGCACTCTGGCAGGCGCTGGGCTCCCACGACTGAGCGCATTCCTCCAGAAACCAGTGTAGGAAAAAAATGTACGTGTGTTATTTTAGCAAAAGTGGGCTCAGAACGTATCAAGTTAGCTGAACCGGGGGGAGAGCAAAGCAAAGGAGAGGGGTAAAGCAGGCTGACAATGAAATGTCTGCCATGCTTGAAGGTGCACGGCCGCTTTGAACGGCACGTGGTGACGCGCGGTGCCAGCGGGCTCTCGGCACTCACCCGGCTCGCAGGAGAGCAGCACGTGCTCCCTGGGGAACAAAGAGATGGGAAAAGGTTTCTTCAGCACCACGAGCCGCCTCTCTTCCTGGGACGGCAGAAGACGTTCAATTGCGCAGGCCGGTAACAAGAGGAGACACGTGCCGTGGAGAACCACCCCGCAGAGCTCTGCTTGATACCAGAGCACTGGCGGGTGCGCGGCCGGGATGGCGGGCTGCTCCGGTACCGCATCTATTGTCTTACAAGTGCGGCAGACATCCACACAGCAGCTGGGCCAGACAAGACAAGAGCCATTTTCTGAATGCCGACGGCTGAGTGGATGCAGGGATACAATACAGCACGAGCACTCCATCCACCTGAAGTGTAGACCCGCTGCTGCCAATAGATTCGCCTTAATGCCCTTGGAAGTTTTAATTCAGATAAGCAACCGTGTTTCTGGGTGTATATGCGAAGCATCTCTTTGTGGTGGAAATCTTTTTTGGGAGATTATGTCTGTGGATGCCAGAAGGTACTTGGCAATAAGTGCCTTCTGCGTTTGGCTCCCTGCACGGTCTCCATAATCCACTTGCTGCCTGAAGATGGTCTTTAGCTGCAAAATTCAGATCTTCATCTTAAAACACTTTGCTGTCTTGGTGCTCTCAATTCCAGAAGTTTAGGTTTATCTACTCAGTATTTCTCTACCTTGGGAATTTGGTTTGGGACTAGCTCTTAATAAATTAAACAGTTTAGCACTTTTTTTTTTTTTTTTTTTTTAATGCTTTTGCAGCAAAGGCCCATCAGGGAATATGGAGATAATCAGCTTGAAGAAAATCCCAAGAAACCTGTCTGCACCTTTCCAAATAGGTCAACCCGCCAGGCAGCATCCCTGAAAATTGTACGGGGTACCTCTGAGATAGCCTCCAGATTATTTATGGTGTTATAATTCAATTAAGTGGTGGCAGGGGATCAGTGAGGGTGGCTGTGAGATCCTCATGTGCTAGATATTTTTGGAACTTACAGAGGAAGAAATGAGAGTATTTAGGATTGAGTAATTACAAGGGTTAGGATTTAATAGGAATTTATACTGCAATCTGTGGATATTAGTCTAGCTTCATATGGAGGCATAGTAATGAAAGCACTCATCAAACAGGTAGCTAGGATGCTGCCTATAAATAATCAGTGAATGATCTATGGGAAAAGAGAGAGGATATGCTTGGTCAAGGTTTTATGACCATCCCTAGATGCTCTAAAATGTGAGTCTGCCTTACAGGCAGCAGCCTTTTAGGTCAGCAAAGCACAAAAAGGTTACGGGTTAAAACCAGGTGGATCCCTTTCTGCAACAGAGAGCAGATTTTCCTTGAGTCATTTAAAAGAAATGGGGAGAAAATGTGTAACTGAGAGAATAACGTGTGCTTTAATGTAAGGGACTGAAATGCTAGCAAAGCACTTTCCTAGGGAAAGAGCATTAACTCTGGGGATCAGAACTGTCCTGCCAGAGGTGCAGATGAAACATGACTGAGCTGAAAAAATGAGCAGTATGTTGCTTCGGTTCAGCTACAACAGCAAAACAGTGAAACACTTCTAATATTAGTCCTCTTATATGCTGGCCAAGTTACTAGTCTTGTAGTAACTTGCAAGTAACTTGTAGTAACCAAGAGGTATTACTAGTCTTTCAAACTTTCATCTCAGTGCAAGCCACCTTAGAGTAATAATAAACACTCGCCATTTGCTTAAACCATGAGGTGTCCCTAATCTGGGCTTTCTAACTGGTTTGTGAGACCTCTGCCTGCGTTTCCTCATAAGCAGTCGAAAAACCACAGCTCATTGAAAGGTTACTGCCTTATCCTCACCTCTGCTGGTTCCAAGTGAATAGAATTTGTTTCCATCTTTGTTCTGCTTGGTGAGGGGAGAGGGAGAGCATGGATGGCACTTCTGTGTTCGGCTGTGATGGGATTTCTGTATGTGGCTGCAGAGGATGCTGTTACTGACCTTGCCAGATGCTCTCGAATTGAATTAGGACTCATCAAACTCTCAAGTCCCACCAAAGAGTAGTTGTGTGTTTTTAGTCTGAATTATGTGCGTACATCGAGCACAGCCCTCTTCCCAGGGTTATTCGGGAAGCCCGGCTACGTGCTCAGCAGCCAAGGGCGTGCTGCTCCTCTGACAAGTTGGTGGTGCCTCCTTTTGCCTTCCCTGCAGAAGGTACTGGCAACATCAGTTTCCTATTTAAATCCAAGGGTATTTGATAGGTGGTCGAATGCAATCCTGGAGGCAGGGGGATGTCTTTCTGTCCCACCAGGACTCTGCAGTTGTGGTATCCGTTATTGTCTGTGTGAGAAGTCCACATTTCTAAGCCCCGCCAGCCTTCAGTAGTGACCAGCAGATCTGATTTCTCTCTTGGAAAGCCATGAGTGGACATGCTTTGGAATGGAAAGCAGTATTCAGCGGTTGAGGTCCTGCGTTGAGATGCAGTTAATCTGGGTTCCGTTCCTGCCTCTATCACAGGTGTCCGGCAGCCAGGGCAGGATTCAGAACCAGGGTACGACCCTCAAGGATGGGACTGCAGAAGTATTTAGGACACTTCACTCCACCGTGGTGCTCATTGAGTTACCATATAGCCATACATTGCACCGTTTTCCATGTCAGGTTGCAGAAAAGCAGATGGGAGACCACCCGCTCGCTATCCTGCTGGGACACTGGGGAGAAAATCAATGGAGTCAGGAAAAGGGAATAGGCAAGATGGAGCCTGACTCTTCAACCTAGAGAGGAGGGACCTCTTTTCTTAGATCCTGGGAAATGTATGTTTTTCCTGAACATATACTGGGAAATGTCAAGACTTCCTGTAAAGGCACTTCAGCTTACAAAGTCAGCATCTTGCGTGGTTACACTTGTTCTCCCGTGTTCCTCATTGCACCACAGATCAGCTTCAGCAGGAAGATGGAAGCTGGCAGCAGCGCCTCAGGAAACCAGTTGTACATTCAACCACTTGTGTTAGGCAGCCTCGGGACATGCTTCCTGGGGGAGACCTAACCATGTCGGAGCTACAGCACAAGGCAGGTCCACCTCCTTTTCCTCAGACTAGGCAGGTAAGTGTGAGCAGCTCACCTCAAACCAATGCGCTCCTGAGATGCGCTGAGTCTTGAGCACCTCTGAAATATGGTGGTGCCAACTGGACACTCAGGTTAAATATTGGCTTGTGCTGACGTGGTCTAGACATGTCTCAGGGAGAGAAGGGCCCCAAATCTATGACTTGGACTCTGAAAACAACCCTTATTTTTAATTGAAGCAGACATACCATCCAATAGTTATTCCTGGAAACTACAAACCTGATAGACAATGACAGAACTGAATGGCAATTTATGAAGAGACCTTGTGAGACAGTAAGGATCCCTAAAATGGAAAGTTGTGCTGTATTAGTGGTATAATAAAGCAGCTTTATTAGAAACTATCCATGAACTAGCTGTTCTCTGAACAATGAAATCAACCCACTGTCTACTCATGCTGCTTTTGTCAGGCTGGAATACTTCAGTGCACAAGTAAATAAATATAATGAAAAAATAACCCTGACATGCTCATTTGTCTATCCTGTCACCAGTGATCTATATTTTTGAGTATATCCTGAGATGAATGGCTGCAAGAAGACCCTGATCGTGTTATGAAAAGCACAGGCTGTCCTTTTAAGCAAGATGATAGATTTATTTGAAGGCCAAATGTCTCTCAAGTATTAATTCCTATCTGGTTTTAGGAAAAATAAGAGCTGTTTCTGGCTTCTTCATAGTGCCTCTGTGATGAAGAAAATATACCCAGAGTTAAGGCTGTTCGGCGCCATTATGCATATGCAGAGATGTGCATATACACACCCCTGCATGTTCCAGTCCCTGGTGCACTGCTACAGCATAGGTAGCCTGTAAACAGCTGTAGGTTGCCTACAGGCAGCCATAGGTAGAGCCTGCAGACAGCCAAATGGTGCCTGCAGACCAGCACATTACAGACCAGCACTGTACTCTTTGCTCGGTAAAGAACTGGCTGGACAGCTGAGCCCAGAGGGTTGTGGTGAACGGAGTTAAATCCAGTTGGCAGCCAGTTACAAGTGGTGTTCAGTTTTGGGGGTGGTCTTAATATCTTTATTTATGATCTGGATGAGGGGATCGAGTGCTCCCTCAGTAAGTTTGCAGACAACACCAAGTTGAGTCGGAGTGTTGATCTGCTCAGGGACAAGAAGGCTCTGCAGAGGGATCTGGACAGGCTGGATCGATGGGCTGAGGGCAACTGTATGAGGTTTATAAGGCCAAGTGCTGGGTCCTGCACTTGGGTCACAACAACCCCATGGAACGCTACAGGCTTGGGGAGGAGCAGCTGGAGAGCTGCCTGGCGGAAAGGGGCCTGGGGGTGCTGGTTGACAGCTGGCTGAATATGAGCCAGCAGTGTGGCCAGGTGGCCAAGACCAACAGTGTCCTGGCCTGTATCAGCAATAGTGTGGCCAGCAGGAGCCAGGCAGTGATTGTGCCCCTGGACTCGGCACTGGTGAGGCCGCACCTCGAATCCTGTGTTCAGTTTTGGGCCCCTCACTACAAGAAGGATGTCGAGGTGCTGGAGCGTGTCCAGAGAAGGGCAACGAAGCTGGTGAGGGGGCTGGAGCACAAGTCTTATGAGGAGTGGCTGAGGGAACTGGGGTTGTTCAGCCTGGAGAAGAGAAGGCTTGAGGGGAGACCTCATCGCTCCCTACAACTACCTGAAAGTAGGGGTTGTGGTGAGGTGGGTGTTGGTCTCTTCTCCCAAATAACTAGTGATAGGATGAGAGGAAATGGCCTCCAGTCACACCAGGGGAGGTTTAGATCGGATATTAGGAAGAATTTCTTTACTGAGAGAGTGGTCAGACATTGGAACAGGCTGCCCAGGGAGGTGGTGGAGTCACCATCACTGGACGTGTTCAAAAAGCGTGTGGATGTGGCACTTCAGGACATGATTTAGTGGGCATGGTGGTGTTGGGTTGATGGTTGTACTTGATGATCTTAAAGGTCTTTTCCAACCTTAATGATTCTGTGATTAGATCTGTTTGCTTTTGAGAACCTTATCTACTCACCGTGTGTTGCAGCAGCTCCAAATCTGCTCTAAACTTGGGCAAAGCAGAATAAGTCTTAAGCCCAGGCAGGCAACTCCTATTTTTTTACCGTCCTGCATTAAAAAGGCAGTGGGCCCAGATGAGAACTGTGAAGATGAAAAACTGACTTTGTATTATCATGAGCAAAAGAAAACCCCAAACATACATATATGGACCCAAATTTCCAAAGATTTACCAACATATCTGCATTTCTCCAGTGGTAATAACTTCTGTATCAATAGAAGAAACTAGAAGAATAACAGTAGTAGCCAAGTATAAACTAGTAAATTTCTGTTGTTTAATACTTTCTGTGGCAGGGGCATATAGCTCTGCCATGCTTCAAACACACACCAAGAGAAGTCACTCCTGTTCCTCATTTCCTCCCTCTGACTATCTCTGGTCACTATTAATCATTAGGCAATTACATTCTTTAAGATAAATCACCACAAATCTCTCTTCTGTAAACAGACAAACAGCTTTTCTTTGTAAAGATTGATTTAGTTGCCCTGCAATTTCCTGTTTAATTAAACAGGATCAGTCTGACAAATGCAGGTTTTTAAGCACTTTGTTTCTAGCTTTATTTCCTTGTCCCAAGAATATACAAAGGATGGACTTATTTTTCATGGCATTGAGAGTGTAGCTAGGTTAATACCAGTCACTTTGCCCTTGGGCATTGATTAATATCAGCTATGTCAGATCATCTCATATAAGGGAACTTCCAGAGTGATTCTCCACCATCTTTTGTAGCTGTCAGCTGGTACAAAATGAGTGTCAGACCTTCCTGAGCCAGAAGGTGTGTTTTATCCAGATATGGGACATCTTTGCTTTCCTTTCTTCTCAGCTGCATTGAGCCCTGCTCAAAGGGATGGAAGCTTTGTTGATCTATATCACAGACCTGCATTTTTGGCAGGTAAAAAAGAGGGTCCAGGGCTGTATCTTCTTCAGGGAGGTAAAGGGTCTCCTGAGGTGGGGTAGGAGCTGAGAAATCTGCAGGCAGAAAGCTGAGGATTATCCTTAGATGAGTTTTGGACTGGTGGCTTAAAATAAATATGTCCCCAGACACAGCAGTGAATCGAGGGTCTGGACTGGGAGCCCTCAGTTTGGAGAGAACAAGACTGAGGGGGACATGGCCATGGGTTACTAAACCATGACAGTGAGAGATGCAGCCAATGTGGAGCTGTTCACCATGTCGTTCAAAATGAAGGCTAGGGACACCTGGTGAATGAGCAGGAGACTGATTTTTAAAGGAAATTTCTTTGCACAGCGGGCAGTGAGGTGCTGGCACATGCTGCTGTGGGAGCTGTGGAGATGGATGGCACGGGCAGGTCCAGACCAGCCAAAGTGAGGACCCACATGCAGATAATGGGGACAGCACGGGGGAAGAGGCTGGGGCAGTTGGAGGGATGATGCACCAGAACCTCTGGGTGTTATTACCTGGGGTGACAGCACGGTGGGTGGAGCAGGAGATGGAGCGCCGGGCCCACAGCCGCGGGAGAGCGTGTGCCGTAAGGGCAGCGCTGCTCTCCCGGTGCCCACTGCTGTGCTAAAAAGGAGGTGTGCCCTTCTCCATCGATTATTGTCTTATCTCAAAACAGTCATCAAGATGAAGTTAAATGGCCTGGGAAAACAGGAGACTGTCACACTTTTATTGGCTTTCCAGAGAAATGTTCCCTGACACTGGAGCCATCTGCAGATTCAGTCCTGACACTCCTTTTATTCATGCCTCTGTTAAACGATTTCTTGAAAGGAGAAATCTAAAGGATCGTTTATCCCCTTTCAACCTCTTCCTTTGTATCCACCTGGGAATATCACTGGTCACCTAATAAACAATTAGCACTCAACCTTCCCGTATACTTAGTACCATTATTACACCAACCAGACAAAGGTGTCATGTTCCTGCTGCTTGTTCTTGAAGTGGTAACAAGAGCAGGGATTTTGCTGGAAGACGTTTTCTTAAATTTTCCCTTTGGGATTTTAAAAGGATACTACTTAGCTGTTCTGACCTGAGATAACCCTATCTTGTGTTGAAAACTGCTTGTCTTTTGTTATGAGCTGTGTTCCAGAGTAAACACTTTGAAATGTCCTACTGGCTCATATTAACCCCATTTGATATTTGGGCTGTGGCTGTAAAGTGCGTCAGGGTAATTCCTGATGTACAGATGTACATGGAACAAAGGCTGTTTTGGGGGCTTGGCAGAAAATGGTGGTAGAACTTGTAGGGGTGTACTTTGCAGTAGATGCAGGTAGAACTTTGCCCCTTTGCCGTGCAACGGCAAAAGCCAAAATATGTGTGGATGTTCTGCAAATGCACAGTCTCATGTGCGATGGAAATAACCGCAGTAGGATGGGTATCAGTGCTAGCACGTCTATGGCACCACTGCCTTCCAGATGCAGCTCTGGTCTGAAAATCCAGAGTCCCACCAGCTTGTAGTGGCCTCTCCTCACTCTCTGCAAGGACCTCAGGTCTACCAACATGTGGGTACTCGCTAATCTGTCGGACAAATTGTGCCAGAGGAAGGCCAGCACATCCGGGAGGCTGATCGCCTTTGGCAGGGAGGTGGTGGTAACCTCCAGGTATGGTAGCACTGTCTCCTGGCACAGTGGGATATGGAGGATGTCTGACCACAGAGTAACACTGTTAAAAGTGACTCTTACCTTCCCAAGAGTTCAATCTCTCCGCATGAAAGCAAAGGTGAAGAGGTGACGCAGCAGGAGCTATGGGGCTGTGCAGGAATTTAGCAGGCTGTGGAGAGCTGGCCTTCAACGCTGTGGCAGCTGGAGCTGAAAGTGAGTGTCACCCGTCTCTTTGAGGCTTTCCTTGCTGCTTACCCTGCTGAAACATCTTCTCCCTCAGGCTAAGTGGTTCATGGCTCTTGGCTCATTGCTGTTACAAGACATTTATGTTTCACAGCAGATGGTCTACTGCACAACTTGTTCTTTTTTTTAACTAAGGTAGGTCAGCAGGCAGTGGTTCAGCCTTGGGCAGCTCTGGGTGGAGATTTCAGTATTATCCCACATCTCTTTAAAGCAAGTGAAAGAAAAAAAAGGGGCTGAGGGAGAAATATTTTCATACTCACAATATTTGTCAGTTTTTATAGCGTATTTGGCACATATTTTGTGAAGGCCAAAATATGATGTCACAAGCACCTTTAGAAAACCATTAAAATTCAAAAGAATGTGTGAACACTACAATGCTTTGTAACCGAATGCATGAAAATGCACTGACTTTAAGCTAAGCTGCATGGAATTTGATCTTGGCACAAACGATGGCATTTTTCCACCTGCTTTCTGACCTGTGCCTTTTCAGACGATTCATAGATTTAATTTACAATGCATTTCCAAACACAGAGTAAAAGTGCTACAACTTTATCTGTCCGTGGAGTCCCAGCAGTCTCAGCTTACCAGATGTTCCTTACTCATTTAAACAGTGCATTGAGCTTTGCTCAGTATGATAATATTGAAATGCAAAGAGTATGGGGACACATAACGAGAGTTAGAGGTAGTGGCTGTAAGGGCAAAATGTTTCAAGGAAAAGATCTATTGCCATGTGTCCAGCTGCATTACCATAAGTGTGGGTATTAATTGTTGTGCAAACGCCCACAGGTCACTCTGAGCATAAATTATGTTTTGATTTCTTTTCTTAAGGCCAGAACCCCGATCAATAACCTTCATTTAAAAATAGGACTTCACTGCAGGCAAAGTCTTCATTTTGACTCAAAGCCTTGTGATTACCAGATCAGTTTTGCTGCAACAGTGATTGTAACTGGCTCTGTGGTGAGAAGAAGGTTTGCCACCCATTGCACTGACCCACATCAGGGCTGGTGGGAGTCATGCCCTGACCAGTGGCTTTACCTCTGAGCACAAAGCTGCCAGACTTACTGCTGGGGGACAAAATTTTGCTTGCTGAAGATGAGGGAGGGTATGAAGAACAGTTTTTGCAGACATGCATTCTTACCCCTTGGAGCAGGAACAATTGACCTGCTTCTCCAAGGACTGACTCTGGTTTTCACTCTATTTGTGTCCAGCTCTTGCTCCCTGTAGCAGCCCAGCCCGGGCCAGGCATCACCGTCATAGCAGCTGTACGCAGCACTATCTCCGTGAGCTCTATAAGGGGCTCTGGTGAGTGCCATGCAGCAGAGCAGGGATTTAGGGAGTTGTGCTGCCTATGGGTTCAGGAGCAATCACCGATGAGGGCTCACTCACCCCCTTTCCTCATCAGAGGGGCTGGAGGTGCCCACAGCCCCTTGCAGTGTGAAGGCAGAGGGAGAGTATTCACAGTTACCCTGCAGAGACCTCACCTTAGGGGCTTCACCATGAGCTTCCAGTCCAAGTCCAAGAAATAACACGGAGAGAGAGTTTTACCTGTAGGGGAATAGCTCATGGTGCAATAGGACCCTCCAAGGGACATAGGGAAGTTGAGGGACATCAGCGATGGCTGCTGAAGGGTGACATTAACAAGCTGTCACTCCAGGTTGCATGCCATGTGCTGAGCAGGCATGACCATGTTCTACCTTGCTTCAAAACAGACCGTATAGGCACAGCCTAGAGTCAGGCAACGGATGGAAGGAACATTTTCAAAGGTAAGAACATTGACAACCCCTGGGCAGCCTTCTTGAAAAAGAACAAGCTCAGTGAAGAAACTTCATTTTCACCCAGTTCACAGACAGGAAAATCAGGTTTTTCACCAGTTGAAAGGCAAACCCAGAGTTCATGTTTCCTAAAGAACCTGAAATCTAAGAATCCACATAGTTACATGAATATTTTCCCCTAAGGAATGTTGGGGATCTTTATTGGGATTTAAGTTTCTTAAAGTTTCAAGTACGTTCACCTCCTTTCAGCACTAACTTTTTTTTCACCTTTCAGCAATAACTTGCTGAAATAGTAAGAAATTCTCAACCTTATTCAAGTTTGCAGCAAATTTTTTTTTGCTATATATTTACAGCAAAGTCATTTTTTTTTCTCCCTCCATTTTCTTCTATATAATTCATTTGAATGGAGTGGCTTCTATGTCATTTTTAATCTTCTACATACATCTTATGTCCAAATCCTAGAAAGGAGTGACCTATAATGAATTCTTAACCACAACTTTATGGTAGAACAAATACATTTCTCTAATATGCAAACTGTTAAATGTTTTCTTATCATACTAAAAGTGTGAATTAAATTATAATATGATGAAAAAGTAGCAGTTTGCAGTAATTCCAAATGTGGCAAATCTTCAGTAGTGCATAAAATTATTCAGTGAACTGTGGAAAACATCAGAGCAATTCTAGCCTTAAAGCTTTTCTTCCAACAACCAAAAAGTGCCAAAAACAAGCAAGCATAGCTAAGCATTTCATCTTGGAAGCAGCTTATTGAATTAATAAGACAAGTCAATTAATGTAATGCTCTGTTGCTTCAGGATAAAACATGAAAAGGAAAAATATGGAGCTGTTTACTGTAGTGAGATCAAGCAACCATGAAGTCTGTAAAGCTGAAGTTGCTCATTTCTCTAAAACCTAAGGAAATGATTGGCATAGCCATAGTATATACTGTCTTTATATGCAAACATCCGTGAGATGTGGATCTTCTGCTGTCCGGATACTGGTTTTAATATCAATTTGCTCCTGTTATAAGTCTGTTTTGCCTCTATACTGCAAAAACTTGAAACTGAATAGCCAGTATCATTCACAGTGGTGGACGTTGGGTTATGTGTGATGGGATCACCTGTGTCTCAGGGCAAGTCAGTGCTAACTGGTGAGGACAGTTACCCCTGAGGTGTGCAGGGCATTTTGCATGGGTATTGTTTTACACTCAGTTTAGCCTGTGCATTGTAGAGCAGTGAAGGAAAGCGAGAGCTGCAGGTAGAAGCTGTCTGTATTTCAGCAGAGCAGTCTGTGTTTAAATCATGGCAAGGTTCCAATAAATTGAAAGTTAAGGTTGGTAATCTTTGTTTTCAGGTCAGTTCTTCAATTTTCATTTAACTTAATGCTAGGCTAGTATGTGCTCCAAAATCCTGATTCTAGGTGTCTGTGAAAAAGTATCTGGGAAGGATGGAGTCAATTAGCGATGAACAACTGGTTTTCCTATGTAGTAGACCATGTTTTCCCAGAAATTTTCATTATGCAAACTTTGGGTTTGATTTGAAAAAAAAAAAAAAAAATCCTGATCAAGAACTTTACCTGTTGTGAACTCCTATTTTTCGATTCTTGTACCCAAACCACTACCTTTGATTGCAAGGTAGTAATTAGATCAGTTTAAATCAGGCTGCTATGGGTTAATGAGGACTAGAGAAAGAAACTGGCTGTTGGTAGAGATGAGTGCCTCAGTTATTCAGGCGTAAGATGAGTTTCATGTCTCACAGCAACTTGGGGCGAATAACCGTCTCATAGCTATTCTGGTCAAATTCTGTTGGGAGCATAAAGACAGCAGTTGAAAGGGAAAATGGAGACAGCAACACACTGACCAGGTCTACACTCACTTCTTGTGGTCTGGTCGGCTTTTGGGGCTCCTTTGCAAGTGTCAAGGCTTTGAATGGTATAGCTACAGGAGGTGCTTCAAGATGGAGTTACTGTAGTCTCCAGGTACATGTGTAGAATATATTAAGGGAGGACCACATGGACAAGAAATCAATGACAACTATGTGCTAAACCATTTTTAAAGTTTTGGGCTTCTCTTCCTTATTTTGCCCCCAGGTCTTGAACAGCACTGACTGTAACAAGTCCTGTCATCCTTATTTTCCTTTTCAGTTTTATTCTATGGTGGCAAAAGGGATGTACTGTGATCCCATCATAAGTATTTTTTGTAGGTGGCTGCTAGATGCAGTCAAGATGTTATTCTTGAGAAAAACCACTGTGGCACATTTGAGAGCTTTTGAGGGCTGTCTTTAACTCCAAGGTCTCATAGATTATATGTAACAAGCTGTCCCAAAAGACACAATATGAATAATTATTGGGGGAAAAAAGACATTTTTAACTCAGCAGTGGGGCCACAAAGCAACATTATGAACCAGCAAGTATCGTGGGTCAAATCCACTTACAAGGGAAACTGATGTACTTCGGCAGAAAATAGGTGTCGATCCTTACTATTCAGTCCTCTGGGGTGAATTCAGTAACTTTAGTCTGGCTAATCTTTCTAGGCAGCAGAAGTGTGTAGGTAACTCTTTCCTCTTTTGTTCGTGTCCTTACCTTTCTCCTAACCCTGCTGGGCATTCACAAAATTTAGCTGTACCTTCTGTTGAGGTCAGTGACTAAAGGATAAAGACTAGCATTAAATATTAAACCATCTAACATGTGTTTTAATTTGTAAAATATGTGAATACCTGGACTATCAATTCGGAGTTGGCTGTTTCAGTTTCTGTTGCCCAGTGATAGTTTTGACTGTAACAAGACGCTGCTGGAAAGGACATTGCAAGGTGGAAGTCACGGGTTATATGGACACAACATCTAGAGGAAAAAATGGCAGCATTGGGCCCCCCATTTTGAAATCTCCATTCAGTTCAGCTCAAATCAGAGAATTAGAAATGGGTTACAGGAGCTAGAGCTGTAAACTAATCAAAGTTGTCTGACAATAGAAAGAAAAAGGTGGGCTGTAAAAAAGGTATTTCAGTTATGGGGGTAGGTTGGAATACTGTTTATAATCCCACAGTGAAGCAAGTGACAAGATTAGCTTTGCTGAATAAGATCAACGGGCTCTTATCATCTGTCTTGTTTTGTATGTCAAGTAAAAGAATAGGCTTTTGTGTAAGCAGAATATAATTTTCTCTGCCTAGGACAAAGGCAGGGTGGAGATGGGCTGAAAAGAAGATAGGCTACAATAATATTTAGACATCAGGCGCAGAGAGAGTAGAAAAGCCAGCAGAGAACATGATATTCTTATAATAATCATAGCACAGCTGGGCAGAAAAGGCCACTGTAGGCTTGTAACAGTTTTAGGGCTTTGGGTGCCAGAATTCCACCCCCAGCCCTTGCCTTTCGGCGTCTTCCCTCTCTCCTATGCCAGCTCAGGAGAAAGCAGTGCAAGGGCATACCATCTAGGGCTACTGTGATTTTCCAGCTTTTTTTCCATCTAGTCACTGTTTGTGCTGTTTTGAGCCCATCAGTTCTTGGAAGTCAAGGTCACAAGAAAATGAAGCCCAACAAATGAAGCATTCATTGAAGCTGCCTCTTGAAGGTACGCATCCGTGCTGCGGTACTTCTTTGTTGCACTAGCAGTTACTACTTAGCTTATACGTCTTTGAGAGTCGGGTGGCCAAACAGAATGGGGGAAAATAGCCAAGCTGCTTAGGGAAAAGCATCGTAGCCTGATCGTTCTCTTCAGCAGCTTTTAACATACATGCCACCAAACTCTGCTAAAAGAGCAGGTAATTATAGTGAGGTTGTATGCCTTCCTGAGTAGGAAAGGTTTGTTTGGACTGTCATACTGTGTTGCAAAGTCTTAAGTGCCATTATCACACCTAACCACAAGTCAAATTCAGGCTAGACTTAGATCAGTGAAAGTGGGTGGAGGTGCAGCCCTTCGGCAGTAGGCACTCAGTGCTGAATGCTAAGCTTGCCGTTGGCAGAATTAAAGAAAACCTGGAGAGTGCCTGGAGGTAGCACTGAGAGGCAGCAATGTCTTTGTGATAGGTCTCCTTCCCTGCTTATGTTCATTGCTAAGACTTAAATGGGTCTCAAGGTGACCCATCAGTTACTATTCCAGAAGCAAAGCTAGTGGAAAATTTGACTAAGGGATTGAATTCAAGATCAAATCTTTCAGGATTTTTAGCTGATCTTCAGCACTAATTCAGTATTGAGGTTCTTCATGTTGCAGAATGCTTTGACGGTTGATGTTTTGTTTCAAAGATACTTTCAGGGAAGATTTTTTTGAAGCAGAGGAAGGACACAGAGACCATTGTCTTAAGCCTGTAACATTTCCTAATTTTTTCTTTGCTTTACATCAGTGTCTGTGGGATGCTAGTAGGGCTTTAGGGACTTGGTGCCAGACTTGTAAAAACTCTGGACCACTTTACATGAGATACCATGTGGGCTCTGTAAATCTAGATAGCAGAGTCTTTCAGAAAGAAGATGTAACTGAAAGAGCACCAGGATTTTTAAGAGCCCAGAAAAAAACTAACCTGTCTGTGCTTGCATCCCATATTGTGCATTTAACAGCAACTTGGCCTATTTTCACCCTCTATTTCAAGTCCAAGAAAAAGCTGATCAAAACAATAGTGAGACGTTTTCCTCTTGCAGAGACATAAACTAATGGCAAGCCCTCAACAGTCAGTGTGCAGAGTTCTCCGTTCTGGTCAAGGTATACAAGCCTATAGGAGAAGTGACGAACAGGACAGGTTCAGTGAAGGTGAGGAGCTGGCAATTCACTCCTCTGCTGCAAATCAGGTACCAGCAGCATCTGCTTTGTACACTCGAGCACAGCTGAGATGGAGCCTGTGGCCCTGAGCTGGGGATTGCTGGTGTGGGCAGTGCAAAGACGGGGAGCTGCTGGCACAGCGGCTGCAGCGAGGTTGGAATCTTGCCTTCCAAAGTACACAGGAAAAAGGAAAAGAAAGATCACATAAATCACTGCTGTTGGGGGGAACAGCTCCCTGAATTGGGTCTTGACAGCACAGCTGCTTTTCTTTAGTCTGTGGGGCAGTAGTGGTGATAAAAGACTAATAGAGACGGATGAAAATAATTAAGTGGTGTGAAAGAAAGGGGATGAGATGAAATGAAAATGAAATGAAATAGGAAATGAAGAGGAATGGCAGGTGGGAGGAAGAAATTGCATATTCCCCTGAGCAATATTTTAGGTTATGGGCAGTTTGCTTCAAATCTAGGTGGGCCTCTAACCCTCGTTTCTAACTGAATCAAGGACAGCTGTCTGACAAAGAAAGCAGATGAGAAATAATGGGAAGCAGGTCAGTAACCTGATGATCAAACATGTATATTGTTTCTGGTCATACATATTTCACCATATTGCCGCATGGTGGGAAAACAAAAATAATCTGACAACGAGTGTTGGACGAAAAAATGTCATACCCAGGCCTGTCATGTGGGACAGACCTCTGTATGCTTCTGAGCTTCGCTCGGGAATTAGAGGTACTTGTCAAGTAACAGCCAAAGGTTTTATCAAGGATCTCCCAAGTGAACCCACAGATGCATATTTGTCAAAAATAAAGTGATTTTTTTTTCCCATGACTTAGTTACCCTGTGTCGTATCCTCTTCCCTGGCAATGGTGCTCACATTTTTCAGCTGAGAACAAGTTATTTGTGCTTCTTGTCGGCTGGTTCAAGCACTTTCTGGTGTGAGGGAATGGGTGCTTTCTCTGCTCGAAGTCAACTTTTACATGAAAATCATTCTATCAGGTGGGCATCTCTGAGAAATCGTGACCTCCAAAAGAAGGACTGTTGGCTACACTTGTTTCTCAGCCCACGAGGGTTAAGCACAGTGATTCTGTGCCTTTTTCCATCTCTGCTCTGATCGGAAAGGCTCAAAGCAGCTTCTGCTAGGGAGCCATGAAACCAGTTAGGGCAGAACTGTTTCACTCTGTCTCTGTGAGAGCAGAAGATGTTGGAGTAGCTCTAGTGGTCTTCCATGCATCTGTGGTTTGAAAACCCCAGCTGAAGGGAGGTGAACGAGCTCTGAGCAGTTGGAACTTGCAGGCGATTGTCCACACTTGACTGCAGGCACCTTAATTCTGCTCTCTGTGACCTGAGCTAAAAGCCAGAGTCTGCTGTCATTGAAATTTCACTGATGCGAACCGTAGATGAAGCATCTGCAATGATGACTTAAAATCCAGGATTCCTGAGTTCTACTGCTGGCTCTGTATTTTGGCATAGCCTTGGGCAGGTCTCAAGCCTTATGAGTCTCGGTTTCCTACCTGCAAAGCAGAGGATTCAGTTTCTTTTCCTCACAGCAGCATAGTTTTATAAAGTATAAATATTTGTGACATTAAGTGTTTTGAGAGAAGAAGCCATAAACATGTGTGAGGCCTATGATCTGAATTCAAACCGGTGAACTAGAAAAAGTGTTGACAGCCTTAAACCAACTGCCCTGTACACACATCTCCTTCTGTCTACCTGAAAGATTATTTGTGGAATGTGTTTCTATTTTTCTCTGACAAAAAAATAGAATACCAAGCAAAGAAGCATGACCCGTTTCTTTGTCAGGCAAGCTCTAAACGCTGCTTACTGGGATGTGACTGAGCTATTGATAAAAAGAGAAGCTCATTTTAGGCCACAATATTCATCCTGCCACTGAAGAAGAAACAAAGACTGCCGCCTTCAGATGAAATGGATGTTCTTTCCAAGCCAAGGTATGTTTATCTCCTCCACAACTTCTTTATGATCTGTAATTATATTTGGACCATACAGTGAAACAGAGAAGTGGTTAATGAGGGGAGTCAGGAACGTAACTAATAATTTTATAATAGGAAAATATACAAGCAATACACCAATGAAAGTATCTGCAAACTCTGTTAATCGTCAAGCAATAGGTCTGATAAGAGCATCACTCATCATAAACTGTATCACTTTCAGTAATTTCTCACGGTCCTTACCCTGTGTAACACCAAGTTTGGGTGCCCATCATGCTGCTCATAATTGTTGGCCATAGGAGCGGACTTTCTCCATGGATCTTGTTCTTCAAACATAGCATGTAGCATATTCAAAGCAATATCAAGTCATACCACACTGAGCTCTTTATTACCAAAGACTTTTAGAGAGAAGCACATAAACTAGATTTTCTGAATCAATAGGCAGATGGTAGCTACTTTTTTTTTTTCAATATTTTTTCCAACTTGTACGTTTTAGATTTACATAACTTGGTTTCACACATCTGAAGAAGAAACACTGACATAAATCTATGTTTATCTTCAATGCATTTACAAATAATTTTCTTTTTTCCCTGACATATCTCTGTCTAGACTTCTGCTAGAAAACAGGAACTTTAACTTTCTCTTCTGTTGATGTAAATACCTTTTAACATTGTGCAGAGAATGGCATGACTCTCATGAGGGTGTGGGACCCTTTCACTCCACCACTGAAATGCACTGAGTTTCCACTGGCCAAAGTAAGCAGCTCTGACATCTTCCAGCTACACACTATGTTACTGTGTGTATCACTGAAATACATGATCATTGTGACTCCAGGCTGGTTGAATTTTTTTATTATTGTTTTCAATTTGGTTCACTGAAACAATGAAGGTTAGCTGTATCCAGCTCTTAATCTGACTTCATGTTTTATTAGTAATTATTTTTGCAAAGGCCTTAATTCTCCTCTAAAACATTTTAATTAAAACAGCAATTTCTCAGTGCCGCACTTCATGAGCAGATTTTGCAGCAACTTCAAAGAGACGCAGATGTTTACTGAATTTTGTGTGGTGATATTTGAGGCTGCCTACTGGCAAAGAAAAATTCATAAACATCTCTAAGAAACTTTGCTGTGGTAATGACAACATTTCCTTCTTATATTTTAGCAAGTCTAATATTTCCTGATCTCAATAGGCATATTTCACAGGCACAGGCATAAGCACTGTTACCTACTCACAGCCTAAGCCATGTCAGATACACTGCTATGGAGTAAATACTTCTCAGTGGTGATACCTCTGGCTTTGGCAAAGGGTACAAGAGACCATGGGTTTGTTGTGTGTGGGTCATTTTTCAGAGTATCAGTAGACTGGGAATAAAGAAACTGATGTTTAATTTCCACTCAATTTTCCATAGCCCTTCAATGTAATGTTGAATGGCCATTTAGCTTTGTGTGCCTCAGTTCCCACTGGTAAAGGGATGATAATATATCCTGGCTTTTAATCAGCTTATATCCTGGTGGAAGGGTCTATCTCCTCGTGCACCAAGGGCTTCCTAGCTTTAGAAGCTCCTTGAGTTTTTAGTTTGTTTTAGTGATGTTCTAGTAAAATTATGAAAAGCTAAGGATTTATTTTGGAGGAGTTTCTCCTTACCTGTGGCAGGTGAGCCTGGTCTGATGATCTCATTTTGGGACCACAGCTATCTGTGGGTAACCAGGCAGGCAGTGGTCCTCTCTGAACTGAGATGATGGGACTAGGGACTAGGGACATATGGCATGGCAGACTATATCTAAAACATAGATGAGGGTCCAGGTATCTTCTATGGTTTAGACAGGTGCCTGTGGCCAGAAAATCCATGGCCTGTCCAGCTGGGCCACCAGTGAGGCTGGTGTCCATTTGCTAGGACCAACAACTGGTGGTGAGGATGCTCCTATTTAGTCTTCCTGTGCACATAAGAAAAACAAGTTTCTTCCCGGGACACTTTTCACTCTCATATTTTTTTGAAGGGGAAATAACAGAAGTACTTGGAAACAGCATATCCGTTTCCACTGCGAGCATCAGGCAAGGACCAGCAAGGAAAGCCGGCATGGCGTATGGCATGACACGTCAGGTAGCTGCTTTAACACACAGTGTAATTACAGTGACAAATTTCTGCCTCTTGAAGCATCAGGGATTGAAGTGGTTGCCCTGAAGGAGAAAGAAAGTGGGAGAACTTTGACCAACTCTAGGTCGGGAAGCACAGCACTTCCTCTGCATTGGATTAAAAGTGATCAGCGTGGCCAAAGGGGTCCTGTGAGAGACAGGTAAGCAGGCTGAAAGGAAATTGGAAATACTAATGAAATGAAGATGGACTGGATAGAACAAGTTTTACAGTTACCCATTCCTCTTTGATTTTGTAGCATTAGGCGTACTGAAGGGTAGATTGCGCAGTCTTATGCGTGACAGCAAGATACTTTTCCACATGAATAAACCCCCTGAAATTAATTGGACTGCTCACAAAACTGCCTGGGAATGTGAACTAGGCTTACACATTTCAGCCCTCAGATATGATCTTCAACAATGCAAGGGCCAGGCTGCGTGGTGAACAGCAACAGCTTAGCTAGCAATGTGAGTTCGAACCGCTCGCAGTGAGTAGATTAATGTCTCTGTGGATGCATCCTTGCTGAAGAGCATCTCATCTCAGCTGAATTCACCTTAGTAAGAAATAGATTAAAATTAAAGTGAAAGAAACTATTCCTGAAACGAAAGAGGGGCTCAGACAGAGTTTGCTTATCACAAACTGTTGTGCGTTTGCTGTGCCATGGAATTGCCCACGTGTATGCTTTTAGCTGGTGGCTACTGTTCCCAACGAGAATTAGCCTGGCCTGTGACGAGGGAAGCTTAAATTTAGGTTGCTCTCTCACGTCTGCTGTGGGATAAGAGGACACAGCCAGGCAGTCCCTTGCGTGTGGGTGTGCCTGCGCATTTGAGGCGCCCACAGAGGCGTTCGCTTAAGCTGAAATGCTTGCTCACCAATTGCAAATGGGCTCGTAAAAAAACAAACCGTATGTAAAAGCCCTCTCGGATGTTGGTCTGCAAAGAAATAGCTTTGTTGTTGTTTCAAAGAATTAGTGAGCCAACAACACAAAGCTTTGGGGTTGGTTACTGGGTTTTTACTGTAGTCTCTATGAGCTATACAAAGTCTGAAGACATTGTACGTACAGTACATCTTTAATAAGAAGGGAGCTCACAGTCTACCAAACTCTGCCAAATAAAGTTTTAATACATACTGTACTTCACTCAGTAGTTGTCCGTCTCTTCATCATGGAATATCTAACAGCTCTAAAAATATTTTCTTGGAAGAGGATAGAACTATCATTGTTATATATCAATCAAGTATGGTTAATGAAGCAAAGCCAGCATGCTAGTATTGCACAAGGGGAAAAGCCTCCAGAACACAAAGTGCAACGACAAATGCCCTCGAAATTCTGCCAAAGGGAACAGGAAGCTCTGTATGCTGCATTGGTAGGATTCGTGTAGCTCTTAGGCGTCCTTGTACCGCAGCAGGTTTGCTTTGCCTCTTCACCGCCACATTTCTCTCTGAAACAGGTAAGGATCTTCCAGATCATTACAAAAAAGAAAAAAAAAAATTACAGCAGCTGCAGCAAAGTGTGGTACTATTCAATTTCTTGAAGAGTGAGGCTTTTATTTCAAAATATCATATATTAATATATATATATTTCTATATATATACTTTAACTGGTATAAAGTAAATTGTAGATCCAAACTTCTACTGTTGTTTGTACTTTGCAATCTTGGAAACTTTACCAAAGGAACCGTTTTCTTCATTTTTATTTTCAGCTGTCAAAAATCAGGGGCATTATTTCCACTGAATACTTTCTTTCACACAGTAAAGCCACTGTTGTTATCTGGTAAACAGTCAAAGTGCAAATAAGAAATCCATTTGGCTTGTGAATGCTGAGATGGTTTTAAACTTTCAATACTTTGTCCTCATAAATCAGCAGGGCTTTCACTGTCTCCATGCAGACGATGCTCTGTTAGGTCCTTGGATGGATCTGCAGTAAGAAAGTGAGAAAGAGTCAGCTGTTACATGAAATATGTTGTGAGAGGGAAGACAGACCCAGGCTTTGTGGCACTTTGCCCTGCTCATGATATAGCTGAGTTTAAATCGCAATACTTGGAGGGAGGGAGCATGTCTTTTCTCTTGGGGCTACAGGGATTTAAGGATGTGCAAGGGGCAGACCCTGAGTGAGCTCCTGCCCGTGCCTTGGGAGATCCTGGATGCGCATCGATCACCTGGGCTGGTGGTGCAGGAGGTGCCAGGACAGCTTTGGGCATGGGGCCACGCTCACCCCAGCCAACCACCGTCCCCTTCTCAGAGTGATGCTAGTAGCTTCTGCTAGACAAGGACATGCAGGGGGATCCATCTTTCAGGTCCATTCGGACTCCCACCAACCCACTCACTCTGACCGACTTCATCTACTCACCCCGGGTGAGCTATCACGGCCTGCAACGGGCCGTAAAACCATCGCTCCTTATGACTAACACCACAATTGTTCTGAGCGAGCGCGCTAATGGCTTGAAGAGGAAACACCACCGCCCAGAGGTTTTTTTAGGATGCTGAAATAAGAATGACTGACCAGCAGCAAAAATAGCTCTCTCGAGGAGAGGATTTTGTTTCTTTCCCACACTGATACACACAGATGAATGGCACAATGGGTCCAACCCTTTGCTAGATGACTAGGTCAGCAATGAAACTCAAGTTGACTTGAATACGAGCAGGCTGAGGCATTAAATCAGGGCTATAAGTTATTAGCTAAGCACTAGGTGATACGATGAAATGCAGCAGTAAGACTTATAGCAAGAGATATTTACTATCTTGTGCTCTACTGCTTTGAACTGACCTCTTAATTGCAGAGACTGTTATCACAAAACTAGAGGGGTTTCTTCACTGCTTTAAAGAAAAACTTAATCTGGAAATCATCTGATGTATTAAGCTAGTTAGCTTAAAAAAAGAAAATAAAACTCTGGGTTCATTTACCATTTCTTTCCCTCCCCCAGTTCCCATTTTCTGCTCTCCTGGTTTGTCACTGACAAATGACCCTGCTGGGTTTTCTCTCTTGGAGATGAATACATCCCTTTCTTTCTCATTTGTACACTGCCTCAAGAATTTGCGTGGTGAATTGGTGTAGGTGCAGGAAATGACAAGGGACCACGGTGCCAAGGGGCTGTGGGCACCTCAGGTGCTATTTGCTGCAGCTGGGTTGAGCAGTGGCTCTTAAGAAATGTGACGCTCAGGTCCCTGGGGGCACCGTAAACTGACCTGCGCATCTCTGATGGCAAAATATATGGTAAACTGAGTGTTACTCTGGAAACCGAGGGGTGGGAGGGCTGTAAGGGAGGGAGCAGGCTGTGAAGCTGGAGAGATGCTCCAAGCTGAGCTGCTCTGCCAGTCCCCAAGTGCTCAATGCTGTAATTTCCATCCTCAACAGCATCAGCAGAAAAACAGCTTGTTGAAGTATTTAGAAGGCTAGTACATGAATGCCAGGTGTTATTAGTGTGGATTATATAATGTCTCATTTTTGGCTGGGATAGAGTTAATTTTCTTCCAAGTAGCTGATATGGTGCTGTGTTTTGGATTTAGTATGAGAATAATGTTGATAACACACTGACGTTTTAGTTGTTGCTAACATGACAGATGTTGCTAACTGTTAACAGATACAAAATCCTTAACACGCTCTGCTTATTCTGTTGTTATCTCAAACCCTTCGAGCCCCATGTTGGGTGCCAAAAAGGACTGTTGTGGTTTAACCCCAGCCGGCAACTAAGGACCACGCAGCCGCTTGCTCACTCCCCACCCTTGGTGGGCTGGTGGAGAGAATCAGAAGAGCTCATGGGTTGAGCTAAGAACAGTTTAATAATTTAATAATAATAATAACAACAACAACAACAACTACAAACCCGGTGATGCACAATGCAATTGCTCCCCAACCGCCGACCGATACCCAGCCAGTCCCTGAGCAGCCAACCCCCCGCCAGCTTTCCCCTAGTTTATACACTGAGCATGACATCGTACGGTATGGAATATCCCTTTGGCCGACTTGGGTCGGCTGCCCTAGCTGTGCCCCCACCCAGCTTCTTGTGCACGTCCAGCCTTCTCAGTCGGTAGAGCATGAGAAGATGAAAAGTCCTTGACTTAGTGTAAGCACTACTTAGCAACACGCAAAACCTCAGTGCGTTATCAACATTATTTCGTACTAAATCCAAAACACAGCACTATACCAGCTACTGGGAAGAAAAGTAACTCTCTCCCAGCTGAAACCAGGCCCTTAAAAAGGGCATTTTGCAGTGCACTGTGCGCATGAGCCTGGGCAGAAAGCCCTGGGGAAGAGCACTGCGCTCCTCAAGGGCCCTGCCAAGTGATGCACAGAGTTGTGTGTAGACACCAATCCAATGTGAAGAGCTTGTGAGCGACTCCCTCGCTCAGATGGGAAGTGAAAAAACATGGGATGCATGAAGAGCCATGTTTTCATGTTTTTCAGCAGCTCTGCTTCTCACGGGTATTTATGTGCCTTTGTGGGCACCATCTCCCAGCATCCAGACCGAGACCATGTTCTTGCATTTCCCCTGGTGCCGGTTACTCCGCTGAAATGTAGTGATATGATCTCTGGCCAGGTCCTAGTACAGCTCCAAGAGCCCCACATTTTTAAGGAAAGCATTGAAACTTAAAAAAAGGGGGTTTAAAAAAAAAATAGGGAGTTTAAAAAGCGTTGAAACTGCTCCAAAAATTGAATTACAAAATTATTTCTTTCCAGTGTTTGTCACCTGCTCTGACCATCAATAGAAAACAGATCGATTTACAGAGGCTGTGAGCTTTATATCTTCGGCTTTAACAACTTAATTAGTGAGCTATGCTAACGGACTAAACACAGGAATAAATGCGTGAAAAGGAAGGAGTGGAGGATGTGCGTGCAAAGCCTTTACTGGATCTGTTGTCCACCTTCTTCTGACACTAATCAGTATTAATCACATCTGAGAACCAACCATGAAGTAATATACTACAATGTAAAATTACGCATGTTGTGTATACACATGTATATATTTACATATGTACACACATGCTTATATGTGATTTACTGTGAGCCTTGAAGAATATACTAATAGTATTTCAATCTTGCGAATCATAAATGTGAATGTTTTCCTTGGACAGCAGCTGCCTGACGTGAATGCATTTAGTGTAAGGACAAGCCTTCATTGAGACAGTTTACAGCCTATGGTGACTTGCTCCAGCTTTTTGGCTGAGCACCACACATATATCTGGGATGTTGACTGATTTGTCTTGTTTCTTCTGCTTTCTTAACTTCCTTAACTACATAAATTAGATACACATGGCCCAATCTTGCAGCCCGGACTGGGGTCAGTACAGATTATAGTGTAATCTCTTTCTCTGATGCCATCTGAAATGACAAAACAAAGAAAAAAAAAATGCCTGTTTCAGGATCTGATTGCTTCTATTATTTTATATTTATGTTGCTAGACTTGACGCAGCAGTAGGGACTTGAGCAAAGTTTCAGGGATTATGAAGTAGCATTTTTGCTTAGAAAATGCAACAGACATTTGGTAAGCACATCATGTCATGTTGCCTTTGTCAGTTGGGTTCTGTAATGATATTTTAAAGCAACACAGCAAAATTCTACTGGAAGCAGCACCATAAGGTACTCCCCTCACAAGCTAATTAAAACAACTCCTGTGGGTAAATGAAGAAGTATTTTTTCAGTTATGAGCACTCACTCTGTAAGTATTTAATTTAAATTAAATACAATAATGCATACTGAATAGATTGGACCACACATCTGCATATTAATGAATCTGCTAAATTTCTAGCAATCATTTCTAGATGCAGGCTATCGCCTAAAACTAGTTTATATGATGAAGGTTGGGGGAGTTAAGAGCAGGACAATTTCACAGAAAAAAGCAAATGCAATTCCTAAATTGTATAATTTGCAGACAAACTGCAGAAGTACTGAATTACTGTAATTTAACAAAAGTATAACATACTTCTTCATGTTGCTTATTACTTCTTTAATATAATTTTCTTCCATTTTAATTCCCCAAATCAGTGAGAAAAATGTTGCCTCACTGAAAAGGACATGTAGTAAGTTTGTTGGGTTTTTTTTTTTTAATTGCACTGCAAGGCAGATACATTAGGGCACAATCTTCCAGTGGTGTTTCAATGTGGAGAGATCAGTTGTGAGCACAGAGCGGTTTGCAGCAACAATGACACTGCAGGAAGAAATTGAGTCAAGGAATCACAGTTCCTTCCATGCTTTCTCCTTTGCTTTGGGAGATGTCAAAGAGATAATATGCCTCCTGTTTTCAGGGAAGGCACTTACTGCCTTCTGCAAAGAAAACCTCCTAAATTAGTGTGTATCCTAGTAATTTAATGTGGTGGTGAGATGAGCCATGCCGGAAGACACTGTTCAAGAAACTAGGGTTGCAATACAAATCATCCATCCTGGGGTAAACCATATAGAGGGAACAAAAAGAATTCAGATGGCATGAGGATCAGCTGGGGTAAAATCTCCTCCTTCAATAAAAGGCCTAGAAGACATGACAAATGACTAGACTTAGCACTGTAGACAAAGGAAGAAGTCAGGAAATCATGACACTAAGCTTCACCTTCCTGTGAATTAGTAGCTGGGTATGAGTTTGTAGAACTGCTTAATAAACAGGGAAAAATGTCTTGAAAATTTGCTTTTTTTTCATTTGGCAAGTTTCAAAAGTTATTTTTCACTTCACTGAAAAACAAAATTTATTCATTTATCAAAATATTTTGAGTTGACAACCATGTAATTTTCTTGGAAAAGAATTCAATGGTGGTCATTTTAATGAAATTTTAATTTAATTAAAATTGTTGAATACAGCTAGAGGTGGTAGTTTCAGGAAAATGGTTGTGATATAATTGAACAATGCAAACGAAAAGCTAGAATCTATTTTTGAAAAATGCTTCTTTCTTCCAAAGTAATCTAAGTGGGAGAAGTTTATCCAGCTCATTCACACTCTCTCTCTTTGCAGCCATATCTCTACATCCTCCGAGCAACGCATGGTGAAAGTTGTTGTCACTTGCTGGCCTGCATTACCTGAATCTTCAGCATCTCAAGAGTATGTCACTAACGGGTGCGTGGGGATAGAGCTGCTTCTGAACTAGGACCTGAAATGCAGATAACGAGCTGAGTCCTCAGCACCGTTTCATGCTACAAAGCACCTGTACAGCTGTTAATACAGATGTGGCCTGGAACAGCCAAGAAATGGATGTAGGATTCAGCAGTTCCCCTTGATACTTCCCTCTAGCGACCAGAAAGGGACTCAGTGATGTGCACTAGGTTTTGTTTCTGAGGTGACAATGTCTGTAAGAAAGTGACTTGGCGATTCAACAGCTCCAGTCTGCTGGTTATCAAGCCTGGACCCAGCTGACCAGCCCGAATCCATTTGAATTTTCACTAAATTATGGCCAGAAGTGTTGGATGGCTGGGAGCTATGCAGTGATCTTTAAGACTTTTACAGCAGACATGATGATGGAACAGATATGGGTGAGCAATCATGAGTGACTCCCTTTCCTATTAAGAATTCCTGGGTATAGACAGAAAGACGACTTACTCTGGTGGTCTTGATTTTATTGCCAGTCGCACACATCCATCCAGAATTATCAGGCAATGTCTTACATTCCTCTCCTTCTAGGCAGGGCTCCATCTCACACCACCATTTGCCAATCACTATTGAAGCTAAAAGAGAAAAGACAATGTTCACAACTATGTTATAATGAAAAATCTAATTAAATAGTATCTCAAGGGTCTAACACTGCATTGAAGAGGCAGAGTGTCCCTTCTAAACCCTTCAGCTGAAATTTAGTTGCAAGGATTTCACATTTAATTACCTGTTTTGCATCCTGTATTCTCTAAGACAGTGCACTGCTTGCCATAGCTTCCTTACACGCAAGAGTTAGTCTACTATCATGCTGTGACTGTGGGGAATGCTGTGATGGCAGCAATACTGCTTCAGGCCAAAGGACCAGCCACCCTAAAAGCCCATCTTTGTCAGTGGCCAATCTGATCTTTATGGACATTTATAAGAACAAGGCAAGTCGAAAGAGATTTTCCTCAGAATATTCTCCAGGTCTTCAGGACTTGTGGCTCAGTGTATTCTAGAATAAATGGTGTTTGCTTTGCTTTCAATACCTACAGCTGGCTTTTTCTTCTACAAATCTGTGCAGAAGTTTTTGAACCCACGTAGACTTTTAGCTTTCATAGTATCCCATGGCAGGGAGTGTCACAGCCAGAAACAGAAGGGAAGGTAATACTGAAGAGTAGCAGAAGTTCAGTTTGTTGAAACGTGATTCTGAATTTTATAGAAACCATATTATCTCTAGCAGTAACTTTAAATTTCCAAATATTTAGCATTGTAAATAATGGCAGTGTTTGGATCTTGTTTGACTTTAATTGGCACATATGTTTATAACCTTGAGTGTACCTTAATGAAGTTTCTTGCCTGGGAATTGGTATCTGTGTATAGCCTTAACTGTATCTTAATGGCATTTTTTGTCTGGGGATTTTGATAAAGTTTAGCTAACCTTGGGAACTGTGCCTCGTTGGTGCGTGAGTGGCTCTGTCTGTGGTTTGTTTTCCCTGGCAAGAATTAATTTCATGGTTGCACTCTGTCAAAGTGTGCACTCATGCAAATAGAGATGCTTAACCCATTCATATCAGCCCACATAGCTGCTTCAAGCCCATAAAATACCTTTGAAGCAGCAGACTACCTTGTATCACACCACTCAGCTCTGGAAAATGACCTGTTGTGCATGCATTGATTTAAGGACATTTCAGAGTTTATAACTGAAGTCTTGATTTATTTTTTATCTCGTCGTAATCTGTTTATGCTCACAAAATCCTAAGGAAACACCCAAAGTTGTATCTGCAGCTGCTACTAATGTCCATCACTTTAATTCACAGATACACGGATGAAGCTGTGAGTCCCTTTTTTTTTAATCTCTAACATATGACCAACTCACTGAAAAACAAATGCACCAAACCCACAGATACTCCTAGGCTAGAAAGTGTGCATCACTATTCCATTTCATCATGAAAGAGGAGGCTCTGCATGGCACAGAGAGCAAGAGACTGTAGGAGAGACTCAGCAAGGGACAAAAGAGGGACTCTGGCATTTTCAATAAGGCTTGAACTGCATTCCTCTTGTTGGGTCAGGAGAGGTGGGCACTAGGTGACCACAGCCTCAAAGTTATGCATCATCAGCATTATCTACACAGAATTATACCCATCACACTATCTTACCAGACCTGCTGTTAGCCCACCTAAGCAGCTGACTTTATTGCTCCAATCCTAATTTACTAGGAAAGGCTCCCCTTTCGATCTAGCTCTGAAAGGAAAACTACCTTTTCATAGGACTGTTCCAATTTAGCATTTTGTTTTCCAGTGCGGTCCATGAAAAATGAACCACTGCCAACACGGTCAACCCTCAGCCACTTTGAGCTCTTCTGGCAGCCTCACGTAATTCCCTCTTCTCCTTAATGCTCCACTGACTTTCTGATCCAGCTTCCTTTGCTGTAGACTAACAAACAGCACACACGGAGATGCAAGCATGCACGTGTATAATACTATAAATGTATGTTTACAAATGGACTTAGGTACACATGCTTACACCCAAACTAAGCCAAATACTATATTCTTTAGGTAGGAATGTACCAGAGAGAAATAATTTAGATGATTGTTTAAATGAACACAAAGGTATGTCATGTGCCCAGAAAGGAAGATGTTTTTTTACATAAAGCTGGTAGTAAATTCTGGGAAATAAAAATGGTAAATATAGGGTGATAAATCCTGTAAAGAAGGTAAAGTATTGGAAAGGTGAGATCTTTTTTTCCTCAGATAAACTGGACAAACCAGCCTCTGCCACGTGTTGATGTACATGGTTGATCTGAATGTCATATGGTCAAGGTATTTGATGGGCCATGCTGGATTGCACCCAAGGATAGCCCATTTTAGTGCAAAATAAACCTGAATGAGAAGCAATATTTCTGGGTTAGCTAATTAACTACAAGCTACTACAATTCGGGAGTCCAAGTTAGTATCTCTAAAAAGGCCTGTCCCAACAGGAATATGGTTTTCACCCAGTGAGTTTACTTGAAACATAGGGAGAAACACCTTGGGTTTGGAAGCTCCTTTTACCTGGAAGATGAGTTGAGCAAGTTGGAGTGAGTGAGCTAAGCTTAGAATAAAATAGAATAGAATAGTTCAGTTGGAAGGGTCCTACAATGATCATCTAGCTCTCTGTGTTGTCTTTCCTATTTCTTCTTACAGCTTATACCTCATTTTTATCATGTAATATATCATTTCTCCATATGTACAACACACAAAAAACCCTTTACACCTGCGCTTGCAAGGCAGTTTAATGATGCTATTCACACATCACTTCTAGAAGGTTATCATTAATGCTGCTAACAGTGGAGAAAAGAGATATCTCACTTTGCTATGCATGAAAAGGCACACAAGGGATGAATCTGCACTCTAATAATAGACTGTGCAGTGGGCAAACTGAAAAAACATATCCTGCTAAATACTGGCCTTCATAGCAATCATCAGAGCAGAGCATCCTCAGAATACGTGAGGAGAATCCTATGATATGGAATCAAAAGTGATGACCATAATTATTTACTAGTAGCAGTGCTGTAGTGTTAGATAACCATAGAGAAGCATCCTATGGTGCTAGGTACTAAAACCACAAAACTGAACATCCTGGCCAAGGGAGTTTACAATGTAAAACAGAGGTACGGGATGAATACAGATTGAGAGGGAGCATGTAGAAGCAATGCTGTTCATAGCAATTAAAATGATCTATCTACTTATTGATGCTGTTAAATACAGCACAAGTATTCAGATATTCACCTTGAAAAATTAATCAAATGCAAAGTCAGTGCTGAACCTTAATGTCAACTGATTCATGTAATAGTGTGCAGGTTTTAGTGTGTGTATATACACACACACACACATATATATATAACAAAAATTTGTGATCAAAGTGCAGTTACAATGCCCACCCAAGGGTCCACCAGTGAGTACCCTCACCTGTCCCTACCCAGTATAGCTGGGCTGGAGACAAGGAGACAAGGAGACAGGGTTCCTTTTATAAAGGGGGGAAGATAAGGCCATTTGCAGATGAAAAGCTCCTGTTAGTCTCTAATATATAAGTAAGTGGGCAAAATCCTTTGTCAGTCTGAAGCACTACATGCTTCATGTAGTAGCTTCATGTAGTAGCTTCATGAAGTAGCTTCATGTAGCCCGATGAAAATAATTTCCTTTGAGTCTTGTGCTTATAGGTTTTCTCTTCTATTAAGAGCCTTTTAATCTTTAGGACACCGTTGTCCTTCTTGAGCACTGCTGATCCTTTGAGGTTGACTTGATTTCAAAGTTTTACACCTCCAGCTCGGTTCAAAGAGGCAGGAAAAGGCTTTAAAATGAACCGCAGTTTGCTGTGTTTGGGATTAGATACACCTGTATGGGGAGGGGGGAAGCTTCCCTGGGGAATACAATCCAGCTTCTCTATGTTTCGGTTGTGTCGCTCTGAGATGTGCTGACGCGGTTGTGTGAGAGAGAGAATTGTTCAGGTTAAGATGCTTTCCCTCAGGGCAGTTTGTATTCAAGATCGCCGAGATCCTGAGGAACCCAAGCTTCTCGGTGACCCGAATGGCTAATTCTGGATGAGAATTACGGACCCCCGTTAGTCACCAGGCGTCACAGGCTGTGAGTGCTCACATCATGCTGAATTAGATGCCTGTAATGTTTTGGAGTGGTTCTCATTGTGTTCGTCTCCCTGTCTGAGGAATACACGCAGCATGGAGTTTTTTTCATGCAAGGCTGATTTGACTGAGACAGATACCCTCAGCCACGGGGAAAGAAAAAGGACATGATTTAAAAGAGGCTTGACTACTCTTGCTTTGTTTGTATTTTGTTATGGTTTTTTTTGTTCCCCAGCTCCTGCTAGTGGAAATAAGGAATCGCTTGTATCTGAGTTCTTTTCAAGAAAATGCCTCTTCTATAAGAATTTTAAACTCTAAGCATGTAACTAATGGAGCTGGGGAGAAAAGCAACTTTCTTCAAAAAATTATTGAGATTTTTTTCCCAGTCTGAGTCACACGGCATTTTTTTTAGCTTTGTTTGCAAACCAATAGAAAATTTTTTATCAAAATATTTAACTTTTGATGTATTTAGTCTGCATGAATTAACAGATGAAAAAGCATTTGGTTGAAATGGCATTTTCTAATCATGTGTAGCAAACAGAGAAAGAAACTACGGATAAGAAATCTGGTGATCAGACTGAATATAGGGAAAGAGCAAGAGAATAGCATACGCTTGTTAGTGTTTACACAATTCTATTGTATTTTAAAATGAATTTGTTCCCAAGCATAATGCCCAAAGCCTGAGGTGGCTGCACACAACTTCCAGCTTAGACTCAATTCAGTGTGCTTCAACCTCCAAAGTTCATGAGAACCTTTGTAGGTTGCATGGGCGCAGTGACCGCTTTCTGACTTGTTCTTGTGCATCATCTGGAGCACAAAGGTTTGATGCACGAAGAGAGCTGGCCGGGGATGACTTCCCCTTGAATTTCAGTAACAAATTATTCTATTACGGGATCACAGTACAAAGGCACTGAACACCTTCAAATATCTACACCTAAACTGAGATCAAATCAACATGGAAACACTAACGATTCATTCCATCATCTTCCTCTTGAATCAAGAACTATCTGGAAAAAAATACACAATCCATTTCATTAAAACTTCCTTACTTGTTGAAACTCCCCAACTTGTTGAGTTTCACATTTCTCAGCCTTCAAGTTCTTGCATTAAACTGAAGATACTCGGTTGTTCAAAGCGGTGACTAAGTGCCCTCTTAGGGGCGATTGATTAACAGGACACGGGCAGAGGGTTGTCTGGGAGAAAATGTGCACACACAGTCCAGAAGCTCTCAGGCACATGCTTGTGTTATGTTTGCTGCTCCAGTGTGTATAAAAAATGCAAAGTCTTTTTTTGCAGATAGAATTCTCCTTTAACTTTTCTGCTTTTGTATTTAGGAAATTGCTTTAACAATATGACGAACTATATACGACAATAAGTATAAAGACATTATATTTAACAATATAACAATATGACAATACTCACAGAGTTATCTATAACCTTAATTCATGTTTATGGAAGACTCTGAAATATGAAAACAGAGCAGAGTATCATCATGCATTTTTCAACAGTTTAGAGGGAACATGATATGTGTTAAAATGTTCCAAGATTGCTTCTACATTTGCCATTATAAAGCCACAGCACCTATCTCTTTTGCCTGTGATAAAGTGTACACATTTTGTTTATACAGAAATAGAATACAAAGGAATAGAGTATTAGATTGCGCTTCCTCCTGATCATAGGTATCATGTTACTCCAAGGAATAAGAAACAGAGTTCGTTTTTAAAACCAGTATGACACTCGTTGCAGGATGGGAAAGTTCTTACTGTAAGTATAAAACGTTCCATTTTAATCTAGTTTCCACCAGAGAAGATTGATATAAATAAAATTTAAATAGAGAACACATTTCACAGATGCCAGCAGTGAAAAAGACTTTGTCAGCTTAATGAAAAGATATCAATTTTCTCCACTTTATTCAATGAATTGTGAGTCATTTTCTAAATGGATTAGATTAAAGGAAAGTTCAAACTCCTCATGAGAGACTCTTGCACTAATGGAGACTTTTGGCAATGGCAATAGCACAGAGGTAGGTAAAATCTTTCAGGTCATTTTTTTTTTTTTAAAACCCATATAAACTAGAATAGGAGAATCTATAACCCTGTGCTCAGCTATTCCTTATAAAACAAAATCTCAGAGAATTGAATGAGACATGTAGTTTCTCTTACTTTATTGGGATGTCATGGGGTGCAGAATAAATTACAGGGGTGGGAACACACTTTCTAGGAGGATGAGAAAACCAGAGTGAAAGAACTTGTCATGTGAAGGGTTACGTATTTCATAAACAGGTTGAGATACCATTTACTCTGGGAGTTGTAAAGCAGTAGTCTGATAAGTTAAAGAATACAAACCCGAAACAAAAGATTTCAAGTTGAATAATACTGTCTAGAAGAAATACAGGATGCTTCCTACAGGGAGTCCATAAAACTATCTGCTTTAATTCAATCTTACTCAATTTTAGAAGCATCAATCTAATGCTCACGCAGTGTAATACTTCACAGACTTTGATAACAGACCTCTCATAACTCTGGGAAAACTGACATTTCTCCAGTTTAAAATACAAGCACAGTGCAATCAGTCTGGCAAGTGATGTTTCATATCTCCTAATTGCCTCAAATCCAGTCTTGTTGAGTTAATTTAATATTTTTTAATTGTAGTAAACATTAAAAATAGATCATAATATTAATTTTTTTCTTTTAGAACAGCCTGAACTTTGCAATATTCTCCAGGTTTTTGAACAATGTTTTATTAACTCACCAGCAGAAACTTTAGAAAGAATTGGAGGTTTTTATATTTTTTTCCCATCCAGAATTCTTGATTTTTCATAGCAATATATTCAGCAGCCAGAGTTGGATAATTTTAAGAGTGTAATACAAGTCTGAAGAACCCTGCGGGCTGCACTAAAATATACCCATAAAATATGAAAGGGCAGATTAGACACAAAGAATCCATGAACAATTTCCACTTAAGATCTGCATAAACCAGCAAAAAGGTTGCTAATTCAACAGCATGAGAAGACTCACTAGTGAAAAAACACTTACATTGCCATTTTCTAACAGTTGGCATACTGTTAGGTAAATTGGAATAAATGACATAAGCATGTTGTATGCTTCCCTCATAACAGTATGACTAATAGAGGTGGTGTTGGCTAAAGGCCTGAGAATCAGAAACTCCTGAGGTTTGTTTAATCCCAGCTCTGCTTCTGACTTTCTCTATTACTACAGGTAAATCACCTTTTTACTATACCAGTTTTCCATTTGTAATTTCTTTTACTTAAGAGGATGAGTTATTTTTGCCTTCTTTCCTTGCATGTTCCCCTCTCTCTTTACTGATCTGTTGAGCTTCAACACTGTATTGCAGAAATGTGGGAGTGACCTTTCTTCTGCATGTGTGCAACAACTAGAAGAACGGTGTCTTGGACTTAGACCGCATTTCCTAGGTACTACAATAATAAATAACAACATTAAAATTATATGGAGTCTGTCTGCTGCCAGGAGGTTTTTAAGCACATGCCTGGCTTTCAGCTGAATAGTGATGGTCTGTTAAAGAGCAGATTTCATCAAAATAGCATAGATCTTGCAAAAGGAATTTTTAGCCTTCAGTGCTGTTCAGCCTGGGAGAGTCGCACGCTGCAGCTTTGTCATTTTTCCATGTCCATTTCTTTGCACCTTTGGAAACAGTTGTTGCTTAGACATATGGCTGAGGGGCATCCATAACTGAGGGAGGACCATGATTTCTCATGGGTGGCACCTTCATGGTGAGTCAACGTGCATCTTCACTTTCATGAGTGCATTAAAAATGTGAGCACTCAAGTCTTCTGAGTACTTTTAAAGTGGGTACAGCTGTTCAGAGGTAAACAACTCTGTTTTGTTAGCTAGGTACACAGATAAGCATGTCCAGAGAAGGGCAACGGAGCTGGTAAGGGGTCTGGAGCACAAGTCTTATGAGGAGCGGCTGAGGCAACTGGGTTTGTTCAGTCTGGAGAAGAGGAGGCTGAGGGGAGACCTTATCGCTCTCTACAACTACCTGAAAGGGGGTTGTGGTGAGGTAGGTGTTGGTGTCTTCTCCCAAGCAACCAGCGATAGGACAAGAGGAAATGGCCTGAAGTTGCGCCAGGGGAGGTTTAGACTGGATAATAGGAAAAATTTCTTCACCAAGAGAGTGGTCAAGCATTGGAACAGGCTGCCCAAGGAGGTGGTGGATTCGCCATCACTGGAAGTGTTCGAAAAACATGCAGACGTGGTGCTTTGGGACATGGTTTAGTGGGCATGGTGGTGTTGGGTTGTTGGTTGGACTTGATGATCTCGAAGGTCCTTTCCAACCTTAATGACTCTGTGATTCTGTGATAAAAACAGCCAAATTTTAAGGAGAACTGTAGAATGTGCATAATTATCATCTCCTGAGTTGGGTAAATCTCAGAGATCTCAGCAGCACTAAGTACAGGCCAATGAAAAGCAATCAAAATTTTTCTTGGGCCCTACAGTTTGACTTGTGAGATCTTTTCAGTGTCTCAGATTTTAAGATAATAAAAAAATGAATCCACCAGAAGCTGTCAGGCTTGGAGGCCAATGGGTTGTAGCACTCCTTCCCAGAGATATCAGCAGGTCCCAGGTCCTGGAATTGTGCTTGGCAGCTGGCTCTCAACTCCTGTATAGTTCTCATTTGCTAATACTATACTCAAAAGGCATCGTTGGCTCTTTTAATTGTTCCACATTCCACTGAGTTCAGAGATGAACAATACTTGACATTTTCTCTCTGACAGTTAGGGATCATAGTTGATATTATAACTGACCCTTCATTGCATTATCTGTCTGGAAATTTGATTTCTAGGACGAAAGGCAGAGCAAACCTGGACAAAAGAGGTTTTTGCAGATATCTGTGGCAGAGAGAAAGGACATGAAATGATAAAATAAATCATGTATGATAAACTTGTCTCCCCAAAAGTGTGTAGTGTATTCTATGACCTTCCAGAGTGCTAGGACACAGCCTTAAATTTTTTTCTTAGAGATCCTTGAATTCATGCACAGCAGCATGCACCTAAGGCAAGTTGCTGAGCAGCCCGCTTTATTTATAGTTCTATGCGTGGGAGTTTATTGGTGTTTGACATAACCTCACTGCAAAGACAGTAGGTCATTTGAGAGCAACCTGCTGACACTAATGAGTGCTAATGAGACTAATGAAAACATGAAATGTTCATATGTAGGGAGCTGAAATGAATGCAGGTGACTGAGGGTCCCATCCCAACCTGTATGGGGAAAATCGATCTTTTGTAGGTCAGGGGGACCCATTACGGCTATTTATTACTAAAGTTCAGAGCTGAATCCATCCCTTGCTGCAGAGCAAAGCTGAGAGCAGGCTGATTGATCAAATATTTGTGCAGTGTAGCAGTGTTATTCACACCGTATTTGAACTGCTTCTAGATAGCCTAGTGAAAGCTTAATCTTATTGTTATATATTTAATGAGATGCCAATGAACTGTGCATAATTATACATTTTTTGAAAGACAATAGGAAGCTGCTGATAAATACTCACACACATTTCAGACCAGGGTGGAGGGCTGATGTGCCATCAAAGAAGAAAAACGTCTCCATGAAATGTTAATTTTTCACTAATAATAATTCATTAATAAAGTAAATGAGTGAGTTGAAATGCAGAGAGGTTTGTGGTTTGTTGAGGTTTATGGGTGGCCTTGCAATGCTGTTCCTCCGGTGGCTGCAGGGACCCTAGGTCAGATCTCTCTCTCTTTCATGAGCTGCTGTGGTCCTGATGCTGCTGTAGAGACGTTTGCTCACACAACCAGCATCGCTGAGAAACGACTGTGTTGAACCAGAAATATAATTGCTGTGACTGTCCCTCGTGACGGTGGAAGAGAGCACCCAAGAGGAACAGTTATTGCCTGTTTTCGCGTTAGAAACCAATGATCTGTGTTTAGGGTCTGATCCGACGGTTACTGAAGAAACAGGAAAAAAAATCCTCCTTAGTCTGTGCAGGCTTCAGACCAAATCCCATGTCTGTAAAAGTTGCTGTTTGCTCAAACGTGAATCCCCTGCGCTGCAGGAGGCGGCGCTGAGCGAGGTGGAAGGGAAAAGCTGCAAAATGGGCTCTGAAGGGTGAAAGTCTATTATGAAATTTTGACTGGATGAGGTGCCAGAAACATAGCTTAGCAGCAAAGCACTCTATGAAAGAACACCAAAAATAATTAAATTCTGTAACTGTAATGCGTTTATAAGGCATAACAAAGCATGCATAACATATTGGGTGGTTATCAGTTATGAAATTAAGATCTGGTGTGCTGCTTGGTATAAATTGTGTAGTATTTGTCTCTTGTTTCCAGTCCACAGAGAAGATTCCTGTAAACAAATAAATAAGGAAAATTCTTCCATTGAATATTTAAAAATTATGGGCTATGTGTTACATTACTTATTATATAATTATAGTGCTATGCATTATTGTCAATGAAAATCACCTTTTTTTTAGTTTTGTGTATGTTTTTGCAGGGGAGAATGATTGTTTTTTTAAAAATGCAAGCTATTACATTGTCACTGTTTTTTTTCTGTGAAAAATACTAAGGTGTCTGTGCTTTAAAGGCCCAAGGCTGAATTCCTAAGTTTAGAAAATGCTGAAAGATGTGGCTAGGGTTCCAGGTGTCTCTCAGTAATAGTGAGGGCTGTCAGGTGGGTACCTGATGTTGAAGAAAGTATGTGAGGGTGGCAGAAGTGGTAGAAGAAGTGAAAGCACACCGAACTCTGATTGTTGTGAGCAGCAAAAGGCTGATGTTTCTCCTAAAATCTGGATGTCAAGGAATTTCTGGAAAAGGAGACTGCTAAGAAGTGTGAAGTACAGAAGAGGATAATAATCAGAGCTGGAAAATTTCTGAATCAAAACACTCCATAATTTAGAGGTTGTTATAAGAATCTAATGTCCTAAAAAGTTCTGAATATCACCACTGGCCTGAGCTGGGTTGAGTGGTATTGGCAGATTCAGCAATACATTCAAGCGTGTGATTAAATACGGATTTCAGCCATCACTTTAGTGAGTCAAGTTTGAAATTTTCTAGGAGACCCTTGTCTGAGGTCTCATTCTTCTGGGCAGGCTGACCCCACCATGTGAAAATGGGGTTGGGGTGTGAGCAGCTGTTTGCTGGCATTGTCACGGTGGCAGGACATGGCTCTTGGAGGGACCTTCTTGTCCTCCTCAGTCTCACCAGTGCAAGCACCTGCTGGTGCGGTCATCCTTACGTCCAAAACACCCACCATCATCTGTATTTGTCCTGTCTAGTAGCAGTAAAGCTGCCAAACTTCTCCACGGCTGGTGATTAAAACACTTCTCAGGTAGCTGAACTTCATCTGTGCTTCACCTGATGCCTCATAACACATTCTTGGTATATTCTTTTTCCCCCGAAATGTTCTGCCTGTTGTGTCCTGGCAGCCTAATACAAATTGCACAAATGTATTATCCAATGGACACACATGCAGAAGAACCACAGCCTTCATTAGCCGCCTGTTGGCACGGGGCTGTTTGATTGTCAAAGTGATGTAGATCAAAGCCCTGACGAGTATAACCATGGATGACCCCAAGTGGTCTACCAAAGAAGGGGAGCAGCCCTTTGCTGTTGTCTGTACCCACCAGCTATTTTCAGACAGTAACAACTACAGAGATGCGTTTATGACAGACTGGTTTACAGCTGGTGGAGTGTTATTTAAACCCTGACCTACCAATAAACTCACACTGCAAACTAGGATCAGGTGCCCTGTGCTCTCGTCATAGGAATAATTCAATTGGAAATGATAACCTAAGGGAGGTTTTATTCTCCTAATGATGGTACTATGAACTTGCACATGGTGTGTCACCTTACGCACGGTGGTACCAAAAGGCAGAGCTTGCAAATTTCTGTAGGAGGTAGTTTAGTTAACTTGCAATTATCTCTGCTGTGAAGAGACGATATGGTCCAAATTCTCTTCCATGAATTGGGGATTGCTGTGGTGTAAATAATACACCTATAGAGCACTTACACCTCCACAGTCCAGCGCTCAAAATGTACCTCAGAAGGGCAGAGTTTAGAATCTGTGTGGAGAAAGCTGTTTTCAAAGGTTGTGTTAAATGAGCCAACTGTCACTCCACAAGTTAATTACTGATTTATTAAAAGTGTTGTATTCATTCAAATCTCTTTGTTCTGTGATGTAAGACAAGTCTAATTTTGTTTTAAAGATTAAAGGAACATTTGTTTTTTGTAAACAAATCCCTAGCTGCTATTACAAATTACATCATGCATAATCTTGACATGATAGATTTGGAGATATTTCAGTACAACAATGCCAGTGCAATTGGAACAAGAACTGCGAGACTGAACAAAAATTGATGAATTGAGCACACGATACTTTGTATCTCACATCATAGCTTAATTATTGCTCCAATATGCATGGAATAAGAGAAGTATCTCAATTATAAAAGCTTATCAGCAAGACTTAAAACCAGTGAAATTCATGAGTGGATATTAAACTGACCTTAACTGACATGCTTTTCTTTGAAATTATGTTTTCCTTCAGTGCTCATAATGCTTATTTACTCTGAAACATTTTACAGAGCTGAGAAGCCTGTTAATGGGCACTTGAAATTTCATGGCCGTGTTGGTATGGGCAGAGCTCATGTCTTTTCGCCTCCATTCAATTTAACTCCGAGTTGTATTATTTTAAAGGATGAAAATTTGCTACTATTTACAGTGGTGTTTTTCCTCTTTTTTACCTTGGAAGAGTCCCCGGATTGCACTTCTAGGTAAGTCTTTGCTACAAGTAATTTATATGATGACCTTACTCTGTTGTCCTTAGAGTGAATAATCCTGAATTTATACAAGGATCATTATTTCCTATGTTTGTAATACACAAGATGTGCTCTTGAAAAAATAACCAGATGGAAGGAGCTGAGTCTTAGGCTCCAGATACTCCAGGAATCTTGTGCACACTCTAGTCAGATGATTCTTAGCTATGAAGCCCTAAGCTCTATTCTCATCGCTACAAACAGGAGTTTAACATTTTATTTTTCACAAACATCTGTCCTTGTTCTACTTGATCTCATTAACGCTCATACAAAATGAATGTAAATGGAGCCTGAGCGTGCCCAGCGTAAGTTCTTTTACAAATCTGAGCATGAATTAGAGTAAAATGCTTTGCAGAATATGTTGAGCTCTGCCAGTTGCAAAATGTATGCAAGCAGAAGTCCTCCAAAGATGAATAGCTAAACCAAGATACTGAGAATTGTTATAGTTACTTCAACAAACTGAACAGGCAGTTGTTTTAGATGAACTTTTATAATACTCTTTGTCCATCCTTTTAAAGCACTTTAAAACAGCACAACGTTGAAATAGCTGGGTTTTCTTTCTAAACAGATATTATAAAAAACCTCCACAAATACTTTGAAGTTAAAAGTAAATCAAATAGGAAAGATAATTAGGTAGTGAATCCCCTAATTCTGGGCATTACGTTTCAGTCCTCAGGCTACTAAGATCTCCAATTTTCCACTTTAGCAGTGATCACCAATGGAAGATGAGAGGGATGGACAGGAGAAGCAGGAGGGTGGACAAGTGTTGGGAAAACTGTAAAGGCTCGATATGTGGAGCTAATCTGACTTGTCGTTCTTCGTAAATGTGAGTTCATCTTTACAAGTGCTTCAGTTTTATCAACCATCACAAGTTCACAGTCTGGGGCTTGACAGAGGAGAATTTCGTGGTCTATCCTGCATGACCGTGAACTGACTTTACCAAGTTCACAAGAAAACCACATGTCCAACTCAAGAGACTCCTTGAATACAGGATGGTTAAGAAAGAAGGACATTAGGAAGGGGATCATCACTGGACATCTCTTCCCATTTAAACAGCTTAATTATCCATTACCCATATTCTGTAGAAGCGCTTCTGTCCTGATTGGCACCTGCCATTTATAATGTGCAATGTCCTTGACAGCCAGACATGACCACGTGCACAGAGACTGAGGCTTGAAAGATGGGAATGTTTACAAAGTGAGTCTTCACCTTATTAACCAGCATTGCAAAACTAAGAACTCTGGAGCTGCAGCTTCCTCCCATCTGGAAAAGAATTTCAACAATTCATCCAGAGAAGTTTTTGCTATCCTGCTGTTGCCATTTTTTATTGAATTTTATTTTTTACCTGTCTTCTCATATAAGAAATCCCCTTGCACTGTTCAGGTTTATCTGCCATATGGTTGTAGGATTGATATTCCTTCCGCTACCACTTACAGTATCTGACTTCTCAATCAATTGATTTGTGGGAGAGATTTCTTGTTTCACTTGCTCCAGGCTTCTCCTCAATACCTATATTTCCCCTTCTGCTCATTAACTTAGTCTCCACACCTGGGATCCCAAAGTCAAGGCTGGAAACTGATAACTCCTCCCATAAGACATTGAGCATGGGTAATTAAACAGTCACATACTTGACTGCGTGTCACATTTAGCACAACCACTCTAAGACGGAAACATTGTTCTTTCCCTTTAAACATTAGATGCTGTTTTTATTTTTTTGATGCTACCTAGAGACAATGCTCTTACCCCGGACCTTGTGATGACAGGCAGCAGAAATGTCTTTGTTACAGAAAGCAGTCTTCAGGGTTTTGTAATTTAACTTTCAATGAAGGCAGAATATGATAATTTATTATGAGTGCCTTTTGCATGGGCTTCCTCAAATATTTATAAACTAATTTAAATAATTAATACAGGAGTTTTAATAAACTGTTTATATTCACAAAAAGAATGTAATTTGCAGGATGGACTGTTCAGGTGCTAGGAAACGTGGATGGACCACATGCATTAAAAATAATGGCTTGCATCTAAAGTTTATATGACCATTTTACAAGTTGTTTAAGGTTGCTTTCTTGGGCTGAAAAAATGCTTCTATTGAGCTGGTTAAGCTATGCACTGCAGAGAGTATTTTAGGAAGGAAAAAAGAACGACCTCCTATTATCTTGGGGATTGTTAAAATCAAGGTTTATCCAAAGAAACAAAATACATCGCATTAATTAAGCATGTCAATACTAGTCTTTTTTTCTTTCTTTCTTCTTTTTTTTTTCTTTTGAGCAATTGTGACTGCACACTATTCTCAGGAAAGCAAAACCAGTTTTTCATTCTCTGGGACAAGTTAGCATTTATCACTACAGCAGGTCATTATTTAATCAAGCACAAGCAATCTAAACCAGCCTGTGACCATCCTAATGTGGTTAATAACAATAAAATCCTATTAACAAAAGCAATTACTTCACAGGGATCCAGCCAGCTCGGGCTTTCCCCTGCTGCCCGGGCAGCAGCGCTTTCCTCCCTCTGCCTCGGAAGCCAAGCTGAGCACGCGGCTCTCCTGGGACACTCGCAAGGATGTCAGATTCGGGTTACTACGGGTCGAAGGGGAGCAGCTCGCTCTATCCCAGTTTTCCCCCGTATGCCCCATTCCCTCAGGCCGTGGCGTGTTTGGCTTGTGCTGTGGCCAAGAGCTCACCTCGCCGAGCTGAGCACGTGCCCCGGCATGGCAGGGCTGTCCGGGCTGCCGGGCAAAACTTCCCTGCTCGTGCTGGGCAGGCGCTGTCTCGTCCTCAGAAACCAGCCTGGACCGATGCTACATCCTTACAGCACTGAAAAACTATCGTCTCCTGCCATCCTCTAGTTAATAAGTAATTACCATGGCTGGCTCAAGGCGCGTCTCTCAATACCTGTGTTGGAAAGGTTGCCTTTTGCCCCGGTATCATTTACCCTCTTCAAGGCGAACTTCAAATTTTCCATGAACCACCTAAGTGCAAACAGGGGCACGCAGCTCTCTCCGAAACAGAAGCTATTGCAGGTCCATGAGCTCCTGCATAAGTACTGAGTCTCCTTCATTCTGGGTGCCCTCCCTTTGAGACACCAACTGCTTCCACTGCTCCACGCAGCGTGAACTCAAAGACATATCATGAAGTCAAACCTTTCACACAGAAATAACAGGTGGAAAGGAGACAGATTGTTTTTGCCTCTTTTTTTCTCACCTCATCTATATAAGCACCAAAAAAAAAAAAAAAAAGTTCCACCACATTTAGAAAGGCAATCACAAATATTTCAAATACCAAACAAATCCATGCTTGTAACTTCTGCTATCTTAAAACTCTGGGGTACTACGTTCTGCAAACACCTTGTCTTTGTGTAAACCACTAGCGGTCTCCAGCTCCAACCCTGGAGAGAGCTTTAGCAACTAAACCAAGGTGGGCAGCAAGGAAGGAAAGTATGCAAATTTCCCTGGGTACGCTATAATTACTAATTCATAGCAGAGCAGATCACAGTATTTCACGCTTATCCCATGTAATTCAGTCACAGCAGTATTCATTTTACTATTAATTTTAATAGAATAATTACCTTTATAAAGAAGAAAGAAACTACCGTTAGAGGGTCAGATCCTCAGGTGGGGAAGATATGGTGATTTACGCTAGCTTGATGAATTTTGTAATCTTCCTTTTTCCTTCCTTTGAAAAGGATTTCAGTAATTGACTAGTTGCCAGACTTACAGAGATAATCTATGCTAAATGAAGCAAAATAAGAAGAAATGGCGAAGCAAAGAAATGCAAACACTTAATGGTAAAATTTACATATCTGCATTTGAATGTTTATGTATGTGCGTGCCCGGCAGACACACGCACACACAAGTGTCTAAACAGCCAGTTCCCAGTTCGTTCCCAACACCGTCTGGCAGGAGAAACAGTTCCCATAGTGACACACTTTGCTGAATTTAGGATGTTATGTGTCCAGATTCTGCTCTGCAAAATGGCACGGAGTTTGGGGTTCCATAACATGCTTTCTGAGTCTTAGCGGGGAGAAGGGTTTAGAATATGAGCTGTGTAAATGACCGACAGAATAAGGATCATTATCTCAAGAGGTCAGACAGGTATGCAAACCACTTAAAATTTTTGCATTTGGTCACCAGAAACTTTTGATACAAATACTTCATAACCTGCAGCTGCCGTAGTTCATATATTTTTGAGAATAAGCTTAGACCTTACCCTCTGCCGTTTGTTGCTCTCGCAGCCATTCTGCTTTTTCCCCCTGTTTTCCCTGACGTTTCCCTTTCCTTGCCCTTTTCCTTCCTTTTCCTGTCCAGGCTCATAGGAACAACTCCAGCAGATCCACCGTCTTCCCGAGCCGGTGCGGCTGAGAGGAGGCCAGAGGAAGAGGAGGAGGTGGAGCAGGGCAGCTTCTGCACCTGCCTCCCATCTTTAACCAGCTTCAGGTGCTGTAATTTAGATACTTCAAGGCGCTGCATTATATTAAAATGAATTGCTTTGAGAATTAGTACTGAGATTAATTGAATTTATGGCCCCATCCAGGAGCGTATGCCCTCTTGTTGTGATTAAGATAATCCGTTGCTTGAAACAGAAGTTAAAATATGTGCCAGTTTTTTCAGTCAGCAGTGATGTCATTGAAGTTTTTTATCTCAAAAAAAAAAAAATTCAAGATAATTGTTTCATTTCTCTCTGCTAAGGTTTCATATTCAACTCTTTTATTTCAGGGTTCTGTTTAAATTGAAACTACTACAGCATTATATGCAAAGAGAAATCAATCTCAGAGGGGGAAAAAAGAAGAACCAAATATAGATTAAAAAGCTGCCTCTCCAAAGATTTTGAAATATAAGAAGCCTGGCTCTGCATGTAAGACTAATGACAGCTCTGTGTGTGATGAATAGTTTAGCTCAAATCAGGTGAAAGTTTTACCCTAAGTATCTGCTGTTCCGAATGTTGAAACTCTAATATCATCCAGCCGTACTGCAGGTGCGCACGGCTTCCTTATTCTCCCGGACTGCACAATGAGGGGAACAACAAAGAGAAATAATACGTATGCTTACAATCAACCCACATCACTTTATGACAAAAAAGGTAATTTCTCGCTCTGGATATCTTTTCTTCATTATTTTTATATGTGGTAATATATCGGCTTTGTTCGCTTCTTATTAAGAAATGTAGATACGGCACTGGTGACACAGACTTGTCTCACATAGTGGCTTATGAATGGAGCTATTCTTGTACTTCAAATTGTAAGTATTTTTTTGAAGAATGGGCAAAATGAATATTCAGTCACTGTGCATTCAGGGGCTCAATTCGTGGCCAGGGAACATTCAAGGCTTCAATTCTGCGTTGGGAGCTCATGGGGAGCCCTTCCAGCTCTGCCTCGCAGGGAGCGCCAGTCCTGGCCAGGGAAGTGCAGAATGTCTTCTGCAAAGAAGTGTCTTTAGTGGCTGATGTGATTCAAGATTTCATATCTTAGTATAAATGAATTATTCAAACAGTGTCAGCATTTGTTCATTAAAAAGCAGGTAAAAAGAGTGAAATTAGGACAGCTTTTGACCTCCAAAGGCTTTTGTAGTAACGGGGAGGTTGACGCTGCAGCAAAGTCGGTGCATCATCACGCCGTCGCAGTTTCCTATGTCTTTTTAGCACCGCCACTGCAAGGATCTCAAAGAAATTTCCAAGCTCTGCCTTAACACAGTAAAACCCTGCCAAGGTGGAAAGGGAAGTTATATTCCTGTCCCTGGATCACTGTGGATTGTACAAACTTCTCCGAAGGACATGGGCAGAAATGGTAAAAATATCCACTATCCTCCAGTGGAAATACTGGGCTATAGTTGTGTCCTCTTTGCTGGTGAGAGAGGGTAGTTGCAAGTTCCCTTCCATTTTCTGTGGGCAGTGGAATAAAAGTGTACTCATGAATTCTTTACGAATGGTTGTAACGTTTTATATAGCTATAAAAATAATTTTTTTTTAATACTAAAAAAACCTGACCCAAGAGAGAGCTCTCAATGTACACATGTACATTTATTATTACTGTTTAGAAGGAAATTCTTCAAAAGCTAACGGGTTATGTAAACTTATTTTTTTAAGTCATTGTACTTGCTATTACTTTCAAATGGAACAAGTCTGAGAAAATGAATTATACAGTTGTTAGTGCTTTTTGTTTTAAATTGTAATTTTTAATTTAGAAAACCACTGAGGGAAAGTAATTTAGGTGCCCAAATGCAGAATTTAGATGACCCGCTGGAAGCCCTCAGTCTTTGAATAAATACTAGTTTGCACTAAAGAGGGAAGAGCAGGCTATGTCTGCAACTTCATTAGTGCAGCCTAGTGTGTGTGTGTTCTCGGTCTTGCTTCAGCAGTCTGCAACACCCCCCCCAAATCATGACTAGCTCAGCATGATTGCAAACACCTTCTCTTGACATATACTTGAGGAAACTAAACAAGATGGAAGAAAAAAAAATCTAGACAACCAGATAGCTGTGAAATGGATTACATATATATACACCTATATATTTCTGTGCTCTCTTTTCTCTTTTTCAGGGCACTGAAAGAGATGGGCAAGAGGGACACACCTTTGCAGCATCACCTCCCCATGCAGAGATGCCCAGTCACATCACAGGAAAGCTAAATCCCAGCAGCATTTCAGTGAGACCTTGCTAAACTGTAGTGAAGCGAAAGGGAGTCAGATCAGCCCCCCAAAGACAATATAACTATCTATTTAATACCTCCAAGGGGTTGTCTGTCACCGACCTCGCAGCACAGCACGCTGCATTACGTTTTTGTTCTGCAAAGGGCCACAGGTGCATCTTCCGCCATTTTTAAGAAAACCAGATTTGTAATAAGTCAGCCAGACTGTATGCAAAAGAGGGTCAAAACGTACTGGAATAAGATTGAAGACTTGATGTTTAAATTGCAAGGCTGAAGTTTTTATGCATTTTTACATGCACGCTGTTCTGGCTATGTGGGCAGATGAAGGATAGGAATGAGGAAGCGAAGAAATACTCACCTTCTGAAGATGGCTTGCAAAGGCAAAAAGAGAAATTGTTATTTATAGGGATGTTGAGCATATCTTCATAAAATGTGCTTGCTTATCATTCAGGACAAAGATCTGGAAATCTCCCGATTTTGCTGAAAATGTTGGAAGATGCGTGCGTATAGGTGGAGGGATTTCACATTCATATTGTATTTCCAGTGTTGCAGTGTAAAGAACATTCTACTTGCAGTATGTTATACAGTTTTCCTGCATCCATAATTTGTTAGTTCTGCTGGCCATGAAATTAATGGCAAAGTTTTCACCGGAAGCTGAAGCTTCCCTTCCGCTTCCCTCCGGCTGAAGCAGGGCATCTTATATCTGCCAGTACCAATGTTTTAAGAAACTCCACCAAGGTGCCACTGAAACTCTCTTTAGACTGAATGACAAGACAGAGTTGAAGACAATTTATGTATAGAGGCACCACATTCAATCTAACAGTTATGTGAAGAATATATTATCTTTACGTGAAACTCCCAGAACTGTCTTGCAAAGTCCCCAAAGAGCCGGGTTTTGAGGGGGGATTCTTTCTTTCATATCTTTTGTGGTTTTTTTGTGGGGGATTGTTGTTGTCATGTGGTGGGTTTTTCGGGTCATAGCTAGGGTTACTGTCTGATATAATATCTTATATACTAGCATATGGTAAATAAGGCTGCTTTCCGATGTATCTTGTCTGACCATTTCTAAGGAAAGTGAGTTGTAAGCAGTAAATAACTTTCTAGGGATAAAAATGGTGCAAATACACTTCTGGATTTAGGGATCACAAGGCAAACCTCACAGCTCTGATCCTGATCCTTCCACAAACACAGCAGAGTACAGACAGAACAGCAACAATTGCAGTCCCCAGCTTAACAACGATGTGGCTCCTGTGGTACCGTAGATGGACTGCTGCCAAGGCTCTAAGCTATAAAACATAAAGTACTCTAAGAAAAACAAAAACTCACTGCCCTGATTCAACTAGAAGGTGATGACTGCAAATATGCTTTACAATGTGCATGATAAATAAGAGTAGAATTGAACATTAAATCCACCAGCATTTCATAATGCAGGACTTCTTCGTAACCAGAAATGCACTCTGTTATCTTGCTAATTTTGATTCTGTCTCTTTCAATCTTCTTTGTTTTAGGGGCGACTAGTTCTGATTGAGAATTATTTTGCTCCATTTAATCCTAATTCATGTGTGTCTCTGAGACTTCCTACCTTGTCTGCCTTTCCTGGTGTGTATACCTATAATGCAATAATCGATAGTTTTTATCATGACAACAACCCAAAGAAGGACCTTCAAGTAAGCCAAACTGTACTCGTCATCAGTCTTAAACGTAAATGTTGTCTAACTACCCACATCTCATTCCAAAACAGTTGGGGATCGTTGTAAATGTCTGTCTCATGTAGAAGTTTGGACTGGACCTAGGCTGCTGCATGGTATAGGTAGCTACTTCCCTTTCAAGAGGCTCAGAAGCAGCCCGGGGAGTTTCAAGAGAGGATCAGGCACAGCATCAAAATATCGTCTCAGCTGCCTCTCTTTGCTGCTCTTCCAGGGAATCGTGTCAGATGCTTAAAACATCTCCTCCAGAGGCTACTCACGAGACAACTCGAGAGTGAAACCCTACCCCAATTGCTTACTTAGCAAGGTGTATATTTGTACCTCCCTTCTTCAGCAGGGCTGAATCGTTCCTGTAGAGCTTTTCATGGCAGTGGGTAGCAGCGAAAGACTACCATGTGAGCTGGCTTTCATTTGTACTTGTTGATCATGAAAGAAGAAACACAGATATGTGTTAGTCTAGAAACAATACACAAGGGATATCATAGACAGATTAATCTGGCGCCTTGGAGACAGCATAATTCATTTGGATGAAAAGGGGATTCTCCTCAGTGACACAGAGAAAAATCTCCTTTTATCCTTTTCTTGGCAGAAGCGTGGAACACGAGGAGAAGCTCTCCTCCATGGGAAATGGGGAACGCTATTATAATTGCTGACACCACCCTGGCCAGAGATACTCAATTAGCTCTATGTCCAATTCCCTTCTTGGCCACGGGCTTCTGTCAGCACCTGGGCTTTGTGATTCAGTTCCCTAAATATACCATAGGCACCAACTCTTGTGTTTGTCTGCTCATAATATGAGGACCAGTAATGCTGTGGGCACTGGTGGAATGACCAGAACAGAATTTCAACCTTTTCTGGGAGCTGGGACTGTGAGTCCTGCACTATTTCTGCTGGTCTGTAACACAGACCAACAAGTCTTCCCTCTGTAAGTGTTAAGTCCAGGCCGGCGATGGTCACAGGACATCACCGTAGGTGGTACAGCTTCAGCACTGTCAAACACTGCCCTCCAGCCTTCCCTTGGAAAATATATCACTGTAAGCACAGTTAATTCCTTGTAACTGTCAAGAGGCTTTATTTTTTTCTTCTCCCCTGTGATGAATTCCCTGTTAACCAAAATAATGTGACAAGGGATAATTATCAAAGAGGTAAATTCATACACAGCTCTTTTGATGATATGGCAGTTTTTGAATTTGCATAGACAGCAAGCAATGTTTTTTCAAATATACTGGACTTGAATAAAATCAAATGTGCTCACAGTAAAATAACGTGTTATGTGCATTTCATAATGGAGAGAATTGTGGACAGATGTAGGTCAAGATTTCAGAACAGGCCTCACTGGATGTGTTGACTCTATTTTGAGGTGGGTAACTTGCCATTTCCTGAAGATATTTGGGTGTCAGAGGGAGCACAGGTCAGCTCTCTTAGAAAATGAGACTTCTATGAAAGGTCTGTCCATTTGGTGCCTCATTATGCACCACTTCATAAAATCTCAAGTAGACTCTTCTCTACTCTAACTGCTATTTCTGCTGTAAAGATGTGCAAAAGGGGCTATACTCATTTCTCATCAAGAACCTGAATCAACACTCCTGGAAAACTCCGATTAGCTTGAATGTGAATTGCCTTATGCCAATATAAAGCTATAAATATGGAATAGCACCACTGGCACAGAACTGACACTATTGTAAAATATGAGGTATGATTACCTTGGCCTGTTTTTACTCTGTGTGCTGCTTCAGTAATACAGCTTCCAAGGCCCACCAAAGTTTGCAATAATCCCCTAATTTGCATCAGATGTCTTTCCTCCATTCAATGGCTTTTTAATGTCCCTGTGATTCCACAGGGCAGTGATACTGGGCATACAGCGTTGGCACGGGGCCACCTGAAACATGGTGTTTCCTTTGCAGCATTTTATTAGCAAGAGACTAGGTAATGGAAAGAGTGTTCAAAGAGGTATAAAAATAATAATAGCACTGAGATATTGGTTTGTAAGGAACTGGTTTTAGATTACAGCAGGATAAGCGACACTTAAATTGTACAGCAAGCAAAAAAAAAAGTATCTAAAATATTACTATGGGGAAAATGTGAGACACAAGGAGTAACAAATGGAACAGTAGGCTGGAGAACAGAACAAGGTGTATCATCAGCACAGGGAGTCCTAGAAGAGAGTACGACACATCAGCACATTGGCACTAGACCTTGGTGAAGGCGATGGATTACGTTAGTGTTTTGCAGACAGGGAAAATAAGAGAGGTGAGCAACTTGCTGAAACATGGTAGTAGAAGAACCAAGAAGAAAAGTCAAGACCAAGGGTATGGTCTTCATTTCCGTTGCTTGTAACACTCCATTTCCTTGGAAATGGGAATAATATTAAGATATACTGGCCTGAGAACACCCCCCTGCTGACAATCTGTCTGTGCATGGCTAGAGACAGGAATACGGGCTAGATCCTGGAGGGAAACGGTGTTGCTACAACACCGCTATAAGTGCAAAGACCAAAAGGGCAGCTAAACCAAAACAGATTGCATCACTAAATCGCATTTCTTTCTGGAAAGGATAAAGATTAATCATGACAGAACTAAAAGTGAGTCTTTGATAAAATGCTTAAGTGGCCACACTTGAACTGCAAATTATTTGCATCAACTGGAGGATGAAACAGTAGTTTTCCATTATGCTGCAGGAAATAGCAGCTTGCTAAATAACTCTGTTAACTTTCCTCTGGCACCTATTGATTATATCCAATAGAAATTAAGAGCAGAAGGCAATTAAGTTCAAAATTTAATGGTGTTCTGCTCCTGTTAATTTACTGCCTGACCTGATCAATACATTACACTGGATAACAATCTATTCCAGCAAGGCTTGGTTCCTCCAGTGTCCCTTCCACTAAAATTATAATAATGACAAACAATTAACTTTTAAGCAAAAAATACATAAAACTAATAAAATAACATATAACATAATTAAAATTGGATTATTCACTGTAGTGGTGAAAACAACAGCTTAAAAATAAATTGACTTTTACAACAGAGAGCTTGGATTTTGTCAAAATATTAGATAAGCTACAACCTCAACCTCGCAGAAACCTCTGGAAATCAAAATCTTAAGCAAGTTTTAAACATCTCACATACACAGCAGTACAAAAAACGCACCCTTAATCTAGAGGGCAAAATTGAAGTACGAAACTGAATATCAATGGTAGTGAAAGAACCAGTATTATGCTGCAGTCATTCTTTTTTGTACATAATAGTTAAAGTCTCTACGTGAATAAATACAGTGTAGACCTCACCTATAACAAGCTCTATCAAAACCCAGAAGTTCTGAGTGGATTTGCATTAGGAAGCACATTTTCTGGACCTCTCTCCAAAATCTTGTAAGCACTTTTAAAATAACTAAGCCAATTTCTTAAAGAAAACAGGGATGGGGTGGCATTTGTCACCTCCTTTTATTCTCAAAGGTGGCAGAGGAGGAGGTGCACAGAGGTAGGGTGAGGGGCAGGTAAGCCTTCATCTCCCATCAACCTGCCTTGCAACGGCTGCTGGGTCCCAGAGTGTCACGCAACACTGGGTGGTCTTGGGGACCACAGGATGCTCCTGCAGTCCTGTCTTACAGCCGTAATCTTTGAAGTGGACGATCCAGGTGCAAATAATCACCAGCAGTCCAGCTTGTGTCAAGCATCGGAGCATTTCACCGGGGAGGCATCTCCTTCCAGGAGAAGAATCATCAAGTGACTCTCTCTCCCTGTGTGTCTATGTGCACACATGCATGCCTATGTAACTGGCTGAATCTCATCACATTTTTGCCAAAATTCAACATGTCAGCATGAAGTCAAAACAAAATATGATGAGGTTTTCTGAAAATATCCTCTCACTGATCAGCTGTATCCCTACCAGCATTCACTGTGTAGCCAGCACACCATTAATCACTATGAAACATTTTCATTTATTTTGACACCAAAGAGAAATTGGAAGGAAGAGTATTTTTGGATGTGAATAGAAAGCAGGCTGTAGGAATATCTAATTTTACTTTAGGGTTTCCCCAGACCGCACATAGAACAGGAAGGACCCTGTGTATCTGCTCCCTCTCTGCCCCCCATGATATATGTTTTTATCTCATCCTTCACAGGCACAGTAACAGTGATCTGAACAGCGTACGGTTTTAATCTATTTAGCTACTGCACACTGTTTCAGGTTTCTAAGAAAGAAAATGATTCCAAATATTTGAGGTTATTTACTGTATCCAGTATTACCTAACACAGCAAGCCTGCTCCTACTCTGCAGTGTAACCTTTTTTTCACTCCTGTGTTGCCCACAGCCCATTTTTCTTTTTTTTCACTACACAAAGCCTGTGCTCTTGCCCTTGCTGGATGCCTACCTTGTTTTGCAGCATAAACTAGTAGACTGCGGTTCCTTGTTAGACTTTGGAGTGCAAGTATAGCCCCCTTGGTCTCTGTAAAACTCCTGGCAAGAACCTCTTCAACATCTACGGTGGTGTTTTCTTAGTGAAAAAACAAACAAAAATAGTACTGTAATAATTCCAGCCACCTGTCATTTTTAGCTGAAAAATGTGGTAGAGAGCAGCAGCATCTACATTCTTTGACATACTGTAGTGTGCCATGAAGTGAGTGAATAGAAGGTTAGAAATAACCAAAATATGTTGTACAAGCAGGACACTACACTAAAGTAGCTGATTTATATTCTACGGAAAGCTACATTTAGCAAGACCTAATATTTCAGAAAAAGCTAGCAGAACAAATGCATGATCCACACCCTGAGCACAGGGGTACTGCAGTAAGCCTTGCCGATAATTCTGCCCAAAACCTGTGGACTCAGCAGAGCCAGGAAGGGCTCTGGCTGGCCCTTTTACTTCTTCTGAGAGCTGCCAGCACTAATAATGTTCCTGGCTACACATTTCCTCCAGGTCCATCATCAGACAGTCATATTAAGGAAGGGGAAGTAAAAAAGTAAGAACACCAGAATAAAAATGCAGCAAAATGCAGCAAAATGCCATTAGTACTTCCCAAAATGGCCTAGGTATCCGCCAAAAAAACAGAGCTGGCATTGACAATGGAGGCGAGGGTGGAGGGTAACAGGTCCTTACAGGATTTCTATTAATGATGCACTGTTGAAATTGAAAAAGCACATTTACCACCCTGCATTTTTAGTAGCAGTCAGTAATAGAGACCAGTGTGTTATATTTGCTTCTTATCTCGTACCGTGTGAAGCAAAGCCTAGCAAATGCCTCACAGTTAACCATTTATTTGATTTAGGAATGTATTTTTGTGTCCATAAACAATCTGCTCGCTGAGTGTGTTGATTCCGCTTTGGTTATTTCAGAAGTATTTGGTGAAAAAATTTTAAAAGGGGACAGTTTGCTCCCCAGCTACTGTGGTAACGTTTCAGGCATGCGTTACTGAGAGTTTATTAGCTGGGTTGAAATCCTTCAGTCTAAATCACAGCCAATTTATTCCTGTAACACTCCTTCCTCACAGGTCATCATCTGTATGGACTAGACCTGAGACCTGGAGGTTGTTCCATGAATTTCTATTGCTATTTCTATTGGTTTAATAGTAATCCGATAATAAAATATTCTAATCCTCTTTTTCTTTTCAAATGCTAGACTATTTTTCTTTACAAATACCGACAGGAAAGAGGAAAAAAAGCCCTAATTAAAGAAGGTTAAATCAGCAGGGCAGAAGTTCCTTACAGGGTTTAATATATAAAAGCGTTCACAGACAGTTTTTTTTCTGTACCAAATATGTTTATTTTAACAGTTAGGCTGTAATATTTTTGGCATTTCTGCCCCAGACTTCCATATTGCATCATGTTTAGAGTCAGAGTAGCCTTTTGACGCCACCTCTATTGACCTTTATGGGACGGGCTTTCTTGCCGCTGAAGGCCAAGGAAAAAAAAACCCATCACGTTCCGTTCAGGCTGCTCCTGGTACGGTGAGAGCAGCCTCACCGTTTGCCGTCTGACTCCCCAGGAGCTGCTCAGCCAAAACAACCCGAAGGTGTGACTCGCCCTCGTGGCTCCCCACCGGCGGCCGCTAAGGACATGGTCCCGTCAAAGCCGAGCCGGAGGCTCTCAGGCAGGGCTCGTGCCTAATCAGAGCTACTGATCTTGGGAACTAGTACCGAGCAGCGGGAGGCTGCCAACACTAACTTCCTAAAGGGTAATACTCACAACTGCATTTTGACTGATATTTTCAAAGCTGCCTAGAGGGAATGGATGCCCAGTCCCCATTAATTTTAATAGGAACTGGGCAGGCACAGTCCTTATGAGGCTCTGACTATTTCAGCCTATTACTGTTGGTGACATAAGGTTTGATATTGCAGGAGGCTGATTACCTGCTGGGAGCACTGGAGCTAACGCAGCTCCTATATTTTGGCTTGAAAATTGAATATGCAAAATGCATGAAGAGTGTGGCTATGCTTACCATAAATAATGAGTTTAAAATGAGAGTGGTTCACATGGAGAGGGTCTAACCCGAAGCTTGTTACAAATGAGTGAGCGTTTCTGATTATTTCAGAAATATACTGGTTCAACACAGAGCACACTTATGGTTTTCACTAAAGGCCTTTGCATAAGCATTGCTACATTCGGAGCGTAAGCTTCTAACCTGGTTTGTCAATTTATTCCTTTTATTAGGAAATTGTATCAGCTTTCAAAGAGTTTTCAGTGCCAGTAAACAGTAAAACACAGACCTGGGTGGTATGTTATTACATTTGAATTTTAGGAATTTCAAAACCTTCCCCATTCATTTCATTTACCAAACCTGACTACACACAATACATTTAGACCACGTCCGTTGTAATCACAGGTCATTTCTGATCATTGTTTCCATCCTGCAGTGTTTTAATGAGCAAACTCAGCTGGGAAATCGGCAAACTCAAACTGATATACTTTGCTAGAATCTCCACTGTGGGCACCAGGGGTCATTTGAAGAATGCAAGCCAGGTAGCAAGGCTATAATTTACTTAATTGGTGTTTGCAAATGCTGTTTTTGTGCAATGACCACACAGAACTTACAAGCACTGTGTCAGAGGAGTAGTAGAAATAGATTCTGTAGTACTCCCTCATTATTGCTCATCCGGGCAAGTCCAGCACTGCTATCTTTGAATAGGTTAAAAAAATCTGAGTCAATACTTACAATGGAGAATTAATTGGTTCCACTGCTAAAACTGATTTATCAGCACGTTATTACAAATAAATGGATAAAAAAAAGGTATTACTGTTGGCCAACCAAACAATAACAATTTACTGTATCAAATAAAGTCAAACGGTAACTAAAGACTTCAAAATGCGATGAAACTTTTCCATATATCCGCTTGACCATTTTCCCCCTCCTTCTTTTATTATATAACTTCAGAACATTGACAAAACATTTTTTTGTTTTCAAAAATTGCATTTCAAAAACCATCACACAATCCCTCCAGACTCTACCCCTTAGTTGGTATGAAATGCAGCTGCTTGAAAACTAATGTGATTTGTTTGTTATAAGACTTTTTTGGGGCCAGATTGAATCAACTCTCGCTATACTACAGACAAAGCATATATGCGGTTGTTTGTGTCTCTAACACACGAATGAATTCTTATGAGTCTGCTCGACAGCCCTTTTTCTTGACTTACGTCAGTCTGGGGTACCTCCATTGTTCACCAGTACGCTGCAGTGTTGTTTTACCAAAGAACGCTCATTTCTTTGCTGTTTGTGGGTATGGCAAAAGACACTGGAATTCTGCAAAACTAGCTGGCATCCATACTGGAAAGCTGTTGCCAACCTCCTCTAAGAGTTAGGACTGTTTTTCTAATTTCCAACCTACGTTTAATGATGGGGTCTTTGTATCTAATAAATCCTCCACTGTTTTCTTAGCCTTTCTCCAGTCCTGGTGCCCACACACTGATCTGACACCAGATTCAATTACTCTGTCATCCTTTGCTTTGCTGCCCTACAACTCTTTTCTCTCAATAGAGGCTGCCTGTTCTCCTGAGAAGCCAAAGCCTTTCTCTACACCTGGGCCCCCAAATTAATTCATCTCCTTTTTTTGAAGCTGAGTGGCCAGAACTGCACATCCGTCCCAGGAAAGGACCCGTCACTGTGCTACAGAGAAGCATTACGCTTTTCCAGCTCTGCCACAAATGCCTCGCCTGATTCCCTGCCTGACATTCGGATGAACCAAATTCATCACAATACATAAACGAGAAATGAATAGCACCAGTGCAATAATGAGGCTGGGCCTTTGCCACTGAGCTGAATCCCAGAGGAAACACAACCTGTCAAAATCTGTATGGATTTTCTCCTTTACTGCTTCGTTCCTGTGCTCTGTCGTTCAAAGCAGTGGCCACCCTCCTTTCCCCCATCCTGCTCAGAGCAATGGGTTTCTGTGTCCCCAGATAACAGTCTCACTAATGTGATAGAAGTGTTCATTCTACTAATGGGCTTTATTTTTTTATTTAAGAGGGACTACAGGTGCCCCTGTTTTAAAATGTGTTCATCCAGTTAGCAATTTTCAAGAGGAGGAAAGGAAGTTTCCGAAGGAAATAGAGTCCATTTGATATTTGCATAACCATATTACATACAACCGCATTTGATGGTGTTTTGTGGAGGGGTCTGAAGGAAAAGGAGAGGGCATTTTGTAATATTAAAACCAATACAGAGATATGTTTTCTACTCTCATTCGAGTTAATGGGAGATCTGCCATTGTCCTCGGTCAGGACAGTGTCATTTACTTCTCAATTTCATTCCTGAGTGATGGTTTGTGCTGATGTTTCACCTTGCTGTTTGTGAGTTCTGGGCACATTAGGAAGATAAAAAAAAAAAGTACTGACCATGTGCATGCATCTTGAAAACTCTGCTGTATGCTTTCTGCCTAGGAATTGTAATCAAAAGGAAATGATTACACAAGATCACATATTAAAAACAATCCATCTGCCTGCAGAATAGGTTTTATGTACTAATGACACAGGGCAGAATGCTTAAATTGTAGAGCACAGCTCCTTTCCACACCACTGTCTTTTGAGTGATGGTTTCAAAAAGGAGAGGCAGCACTTTTTGAATATTATTGAATTTTACCATACTACATCAGCACTTGTGCTTGCTTAACCTTGAGCAGTTATTGTAGTAAACTGAATGGTCTATGGAAACATTTAACTCTCGAAGAGGAATAATGCTTTCTTTGAGATACTGGATTAATAAACTGCTTTCTGACACCTACATATAGAGACCTGTTCCAAAATCTGCAGGCTTCGTATGTGCTGAATGGTACACTTCCTCGGCACGATGTCTAAGATTTTAAATAAATCCCTTGCTTGCAACGTACTTACTTAATTCCTAAAAGTAAGGCAATTCTGCAATGTTAATGCATGAAAATCACCCAGAACACACTATGGGCTGACAAACTGCTGAAGCTACCTGGCTGTATTCTGAGAGGAGGAACTGGAAATGCATCTGTGATCAATTTTATGGATAATCAATTCTCTGAAATCAATTAAACACTTGTTGACTTGTCTGCTTCTAGTTGCAGTTGCCAGATTAATTCATGGAGTTCAACACAATAGACAATCCCAGTGCTAAATTAGTGACTCCTATTTGAACTCACTGCATCAATAAAAGGATTAATAATGTGTATTCTTCATACAAAGGTTTTGTCGTTGTCTCTTTAAAATTTCAGTGGGTAATAACTTCAGGTTCTCGTCTCTTAATTTAAAGAGAGCACACTATGTAGCAGCATTTTCTGTTTTCACTCAACCATCCACTTCTTTTGTGTTCAAATCCTAATCCTACAAACGACATTCAAGCCTTGTGAACTAGCTCCATGTTTATAGATAGCGGGTAGCTTTGAAAGAAAAGAAAAAAAAAGACTTAATGCTCTGCAATACTCCGATCACGTATTTTCTACACTATATTAGAGACACCTGTAGACAAGCAGCATTCCCCAGCCCTGGTGCACCGAAAATACAGTATCCGATGCAGAAAAGGTGTATGATGAGACGTTATGCAGAATTAGCCATTTAGTAATATGGTCCTTCCTGGCAGAGATAGATTATCATCTGAATTACTGCAAAGATTTGGTGTAAAGGGGATACAGCACAGATGCTAACCCAAACTTAATGTTCCTTTAAGCTCCTCTTAAAGGAGGATTGGCCACCGATTAGCTGAATGCTGGTCCCATATATTCCCTAAAGACCATGAGCAAGGATTAATAGCCAGTCGCCATTCTGTTCGTTTTCCTAAACTTAACAAACCGTGTCCTCATTTGGCACAAACTAGCAGGTCTCTCTGGATTTCAAGGGCCAGTTTACACCAGCTGAAAATCTGTCTCTGGGTGTCAACCTGCTTTCTGAACGTATTTCGAATGTCGTACTTGGACCGCGCACGTGTGCTTTGTCGCACAAGACACAAATAAACCCAGTGTTTGTTTAAAGGCACGGTGTGAAGGTTTAAACCTTTGCTCTGAGACACCACACACTCCGTATCAGCTGGCAACATCACTCCACACAAACGCAGTAAATGGCAGCAAAGCTCTTTCTCTTGCTGCTGCCATGCAAGGCAGCGACAGACCGGGCTCCGTACCTTGCGGTACCTGTGACGGATATGAATACGTCAAGGGTCTGACACACAAGTTCCTCCTAGATATCCAGGTCTTACTCTTCTGAGCTAATTCTGTGTTTCCCCCCAAGCAAAGCTTTTTGGCTCTGACACAGCGCGGCTCACCCCAGCCCTGTGCTCTCTCCTTGGACAGGCTTCTTCCATCTGCCTCCTGACACTCGGAAATCCCTCGCTCCGCATTGCTGGATGCCTGCTTGATGGGAGAGGAGCCTCCCTTAGCACCGCTGAAGCATTTTTCCCCCTACACCTACCATCTGTAGATTTGCAGGTAGGTCGCAGGCGGCTGCTGCCCCTCTTCTGGGCTAATCCGGGCTCACCGAGGCAGATCCGTGTATGCAAAAGCAGCGAAAACCGGAGTGGCCGGCTGCCCTCTGTGCCTGTGCTCCCCGCCTCCAAAACCCCCCACCAGGCTCTTTCCAATCCTGTGATTAACACTTAATGCTACCTATAAGAGGAGAAAACTCCTACTGTTTTTCCATTTAGCCTCTAGCGGGCTTATTGCAAGTATTTTAGAGAAAGGTTACTTTCCTCTGTATGGAGGTGAAGTAATTATATGTTCCTGTGTGCCTTCACACTGCTACGCGGCCGTGCCATTCTCTAATTTCACTACAAGGCTGCTGCTTGCGCACCTTTGCTGGCTGCAAGGGCTCTGCTCCCTCTGTGTTGGCACTGAAACCTGTCAGCTGGAGCCTGGAAAAATGACTGCCCCTCGCGCAGATGGAGATAGTTCCATGACTTATGACTTTTTCCCCCTCTTAAGAAGAAAAAGAAAATGTTTTTTCTGTGGAAATTGGGATTTAAGTGAGCTCTCTGCACTTCATCGGGGGTGGATTAGTCAGCTGTTCTATGGGCTTGGTATTAAAAAGGGTGGTTGCTTTGCTACGCAGGAAACCGCAATGTCAATTGGAAAAGAAAGAAATGTAAGACATAGGTAGGGAGATAAATTATAGCTGGGATGAAGATGTACTGGCATAAACCCACAGTCAGACGATCTCATTACCTGCACCATCCTCACACCAGAAAGACATCATCATCTGTCTACTTCTCCCTAACGCCTGGTGGATGTTTGCATGCGGCACAGCAACGCGGCCCCCGCTGAGGGCCGGGGAGCGCCCAGCTCGGCAGCCCTCGCTGCGGGCTTTGGCTGGGGCTGGCTGCAGATTTGGCCCTTGGGTATCCTCCCCCTCTGTACCTTAATCACCGGAACATACGTACATGTCTGAAGAACACTGGGTGCTTTGGTGTAGCACCCATGGCAGGTTGACTCTACGGTATGTGCACAGACACACACGTATATACGTACACACTCACACACGTTTGTTTGGGGAGAAGCGTGGCCTCTCTGCTCTCCCCAGGTTGCTCACTGATGGTCTGGGTTCAGGAGACGATGCTGTGCTCTGACACAAAACTCGCCCACCATCAGCAGGTCAGGCACATACCTCCCCTCTGCTCCATTCAGCCTCTGCCCTGCAGACTGGAAGGCAAACTGGTAATGAGAGCGGCTGTGCCCTGGTAAATGAACTAATTACTCTGCATCGCCACGGCCAGTTGTGCTTTTGCTCCCCCTGAAGTCAGCACCTCTCGGGATCTGGCTGCAATTTCAGGGGTGGCTGCAAGGGCGTTTCAAGAAGACATGTTTCTGGACAAAAGCAAAGTCTTAAAATATTTCAGTACACAGTTAGGCTTCTCTCGCTCCCTCTCTCTCCTTTTTTGATAGTACACGAGATACGCTGTGAAATTTTTTTCTTAAGCTTACTAAATGGGTGTTAGTGGGGAACAGATACATTTTTTACCTCCTCACAAATGAAGTAATCTGAATTCACCAAATCAAAAAAATACGAGTCTCCTGCTCAGTTCCAGCGGTGCTGCAGAAGGACAGGGCTATAGATTTTCCCAGGAGTGTGGAATAATTCACCAAGCCTGCTCATTATTCATATAGACAGTGCATTAATAATATGGGACCCTGAGATCTCTTCTTATCTAGGCCGAAGCACAGCTAGAGGGATGAGAGGCTGACTTCTTGGATTTCAAAAAACTTTTTTTTTCTCCCTTTCTTCAAGAAATAAGAATTGATTGAAAGTATTTTCACAGAGTGCAAAAAAAAGGCCTTCTGGTGATACCACCTGAAGCACACATTAGATAAATAGAAAACTATTGGCTTTGTGACTGTGAACCATTTTCACTTGATGTAAGTGCTGATAGATACAGGATTATATCTAACAAAGCATTTACTAAGGACCTGACCGCAAGTCAAGAGGAGTCTTTCATTTGACTCTACAGGGCTCGAATCCTGCGCCGGCTCTGGGGAGAGCCAGGAAGTTTCCGTATTTCCCGTGCCCATCTCAGCTGGTGCGAGCTGGGGTAGCACGGGTGCTACGGGAGGACGCACGGGCTGAGCGCAGCTCAGGGACCCGCGAGGGGATGTGCTACACCTCCGTACCGCGGGAGCACAGTGCTCCTGGATTCTGAATGCTCACTCCACAGTCGGCGTCTTAGCCACGATTTGAAAAATAAAATAAATGAGGTCATGCCAACAGCGCGGCTGCACTTACTGTCTACCCAAGGAGGGACATAGCAGGTATGACTTCTTCCCTGGCAGGTCCTGGGTGAGAGAAAGGAGGGCAAACGCCAGCAAAGGGAACGAGCGCTGGTGAGCGCCGTCCTCTCTCTGCTCCCGCTCTTGCACGTGGCAAAATAAAGACGTGCAGTACCAGCCACCCAGCAGCACGACTGGAGAGTTGCGAGGTGCTGGCCCAGAGAGGCATGAAAAGTCACAGCGCTCTCAACGGTCGTTAAGGCTTGTGTTTAGTTCGTTAATGCTGTCCTGATGAAGTCGGATGTAAATTCACAGGGCCGCACGGTGGCTAGTGATGGATAATCCTCAAACTAATAGAAATCTGAGGAACGTACATGCACGTTAATATTTCATATATTATGGAATGATTTGAAACTTGATGTGATCCAAAGCCAGTCTGGGAGAAAGGGAAAGGCTGGATTAATTTCATTTTATTGTTCTGGATCAGTGAGTGATTTCCCTTTCCCCTGATGCACGACTGGTATAAACCAGGACAACAGCGGGCCATGGAGAGTGAAAACACTAGTCCTGCTGCCCGAGAGCTAATGCTTCAAATCGTGTGTTGCAGACAACATGGAATAGGATCATCTCAGATCTCTGCAGAGACCTTTCTTACAGGAATAATTTAGAGGGAGAGATACTGCACAGCATTTTAGTAGCACCTTCCTTTTTCCTCGTTGGTTTTGACCAGTATTAAAACCACCTCATTTCCTAAAAGCACTGTTAACATGCACAACCTGCACGGAAGTCCCTTTGTGACTGATTTCAAAAGCCAGTGCAGGTGCTTTTCTGCTATTCCATACTCTGTGGTCCAAAAAATTTCACAGATAATTGTGCAAGAAATATTGAGGTTGCCTCTAAAAGAGTTTAAAAAAGACTGGAAGAAGATTGAAGAGAAGGGAACAAAAAATTCAAGCATTAAAAAAAGTGTGTCTGTGAGCGTCGTTAACTGTAACACAGTAAACTTCAGTATAGATGAACAAATTATGTATTATTCAAAGGTCTCGAAGAGCACATGGAGATGACCACCTACGGACTGTACAGAATGGCTCAATACCACTGTAAATGATATGGTGTAAAGCACATTTTTCACAGTATAAAAGTGACAGTATTAAAATTATAAATATCTTGCATTCCTATTACATTTTTATAGCAATTGTGTGAAGTATAAGAGCTGAGAGAGTATTACCAGAGCTTTTCTGTTAAGATTTACTCAGTAACCCCACAGGCTCACTTGGCTTCTGTTCCCACCTCCTTCATTGGCTATTTGTGACCAGTCCTGTTTACTGATACCCTGGGAGGAATGTGAGCAGCTGCTGCAAAGTGCAGTAAAAACCAAAAATGTGTATCCTTACAGAGAAGGGGAAACTTCCAAATAGGAGAATTTTCACATGCTTTCAACTAGACTGTAGAAAAGGTGGTGATTCCCATGTCCAATCAAATATTTATGTCGTGTACAATAAGTACTAAAATGAACTGCTTAAAAAAATGTAGAACAACAAGCCAATGAAAAAACAAACCACCAAACCAAAAGTAGCCACAAGACTGTTTTTCCTAATGGAAGCTGCCAAAGAAAACTGCAAGTCCTGTGTAGATCAGCCATAAACAACAACAACAAAAGACATAAGTGTATTAATTCACTGCTGCCACATGCTCATTGTTGCTCTCTATCTCACTTTATTCATGCCGCAGAGGAAAATTGAGAACGGTGACATCAATTTTGCGTGAAGATTAGGTCAATGAAGAATGAGAGGTGGACATTACAGCCCTGACCCAAATATGACAGTGTTGGTATAACCTTCACATTTGATATTGTCACAACAAAGTTATTTTAATGTTATGAAACCTCCTATGATGCCAAGGTCTGGTAGAACCACCAAACCTGGATCAGTCTGCAGCCATTTATTTGAAGAAAGTGTCTTGGGTTGCAAGAAAGAGAAAGAAAAATAACAATGACTTTTCTGGAGGCATTGTGAATGCAAATCCCTCAATAATATTTAAATATTTTGAGAATATGCTGAGTATGTCTAGAAAAGGTTCAAACAGCAGTTTTAAAGGTATTTAAAAGTCACATTTTTTCATCAGGGTTTCACTATGCTCAGTGTGTTCCATATTGAGAAGGAAGATGGGGCAGGAAAAGAAAGCTCTGAGGAAGTAATAAACAAGATTAAGAATACCTCCACATTATGCATGAACAAAGAAGAAATCTTGGTCTGACTTAATGTGAAAGATGTACTGGGAATGGTGAGAAATTATTTAAAAAGACAAATATCTATTAAAAAAAAGGAGAAATATATGAGGGGTGTTTTTCTTTTTCATTTTAGTGTATTCTTTTACTTTTATGCAGGATAACAGAAAATTAACTCAAGAAAAACAACTAAAATTTTGGAGCCACCGACTCTTTATTCACAGAGATGAACAGATTTCCTAAAGCTTGTGGGCTTGACACCTGGAAGGACAATTGTTGTGTGCTCAGTGACGCTACCACGAAGATGCAAGAGGTCTTGCTATAAAGAAGCAGAGGACATTACTGGGAACATCTCTCTGATAACCACAGTACCAAAAGAAGAAATCAGTTAATAAAGACAAAGGCATGAAACCTCAACCCACCAGAGAACTTGTACTAGCCATGCGACAGCTAGCAAGGGGACAAATCCCAGCTATTTGTACTGACACCTGAGTGCCCTCATAAGCCCACAGAGCCTATTGCAGAAGGAGGAAAATTCATGGGCTTCTGAAACGAGGAAGACAAGCTGTTTGTAAGCATAGTGGAGAGGGAAGGTGCGAATTCAGACGCATGGCTGAGAAACCCTTGCAGAAATAACCTGCACGTCACACAAAAAGTGCCTGCAGTAAGAGGAAAATGAGAGGGAGCAGGTCCACCAAAGTGTGAAGCTGGAAGGGTGTGCATGCTAGTCTGAGCTGCAAACTCAAGGCCTGTGCTGGCCTTGGCCATCTGAAGTGTGTAGGCAGGATGGTAGATCAGGAGCTTGGTAGATGGTAGATCAGGTACTTTCAGAGAGCCGAGGCACATGCTGCGTCCAACAGCATTGCTGCGGAGTAGGCTAGTAACACTCTAAGCTGCACAGGTCTACTGTGCTCTGGAGACAGAGAGACTCCCTGGACGTGATTTCCCAAAAAAAGAGGGTCCCTCTCAAGCTGATGTAACACAAATGAAGTAAATCCATTTGGGACTTGCTCTGCAGAGCTATTTGGGCAAATGGAGAAAATAATAACAGCCATGACAGAGAGCTGAATGGACTGATGCCCACAGTATGTGCTACGGCCAAGTGACACACAAGATAAATTGTAGGGAGGGAAGGGAGCATTCAAACCATCCTTCAGAAAAAAAAAAAATTAAAAAAAAAGACCTTGAGGTAGTGAAGGGAATCATGAAAGTAAAAGTGCAACAGAAGAGGCAAAGAAACAGAGACTGGCATCTCTCTTTCATGACAAGATTTGGCTTTTGTTTTGCTCTCACTGTTGCTACTACATAATTCATTGGTGACTGAGGCAGGTTTTAGGACAGTGTCTACTGAACGAGTGGCAAGGAATAATTTATAACTTCAGAGGCTGCCACAGCCTGGCCTCACTATACTTTTTTAAGATGAACCCCCAAAGAAAAAGGTTTGCTGGACTTGACAGGAGGCAATGCTTGGGAATACATGGCAACTTCCTGCCCTTCATAGCACAAATAACACATACTCAGCCTGAATTTCAGCTCTTTCAGGAGGAAGATTGCACATGTGCATCCTAGGTACTATGATGGTGTGTTACCCATGACGAGATCTCACCACAAGAGGACAAAAAGACCATTTATCACCCCTGATATTTATTAAAAAGGTTAAGCTGACTCCCACGTATAATTGTGTTCTCTCTCAAACAGAAAACAAAGCTAGCTCTCCACACAGTCCCACCTACACAGCCGAGTTGTGTCCTGGAGCAATGGCTGGTAGGAGTGGAAGGCAATGCTATCTCTCCTCTGAAACATGAACTCAAGTTGTCAGAGCATCAGCCTTGATGAGGTGTTTTCTGATGAACTTGGACTGAGAAACACCAAAAGCTTAATTCTGATCCCATTAAGTCACAATTCGGCCAATGGTATAAACAGGGAAAGACTGAGGTTCAGCTCTTTTTATACACACAACTAAATAGGCGTAGACGGCTCGAGGCATTAATCAACCACAGATGGGACTGCTAACATGGGATCACCCAGTCCTTGTCACCGCTCAAAGGTGATCAGTCTGCTTGGCTGTGAGTATACTGCTGTACCTGAACACCCATGGATTTTTAATTAATGGTTTCAAGCAAGCTTTCTTAATGACATTATAGCTTGAAATCGTATACAGTGTAAAACCCACTGTGAGATTAAATGGTTTTAATTCTTTCAATATGTAAGGTAAAGAAGGTAAAAAGCTGCAGATGACCTTTTAAAATGACCTCATGTACAAAAGAAACAGCAAAACCTGAATCTCTGTGTGAGTTGAAGTACTGACGTCAATGGGATTCCCATGGGAAGTTTTGGGAGTTTGTCTTAACAAGAACAGAACCACTAAATAGGTCAAAGTTTTGACTTAAAACAGGTCAGTATGTCAAAAGTCACAAAGCAAAGTCTGGGATAAAACAAAGGCCAAAGAAAATGCCCCTTCTATTAACTATTATGAGCAGCATATTGGGCTTTTGAACCATTCATCAGCCATCTACAAAAGAAGCTACGGGCTGACTACAACAACTAAACTTGAAAGGGGAAGACATTCCTTTGTAGTTCACGTTTGCTGGCTTTGAAGTCACTGTGGGTCTTACCAGTGACTTCAATGGAACTAGCTTTGCGCTTTTATATTAGCCATTGTTTTATCCTTCCTTCTTTCAAAATTCCAGACAATAACATTTCTTTTTATTATAATCCTGACAAAGCAATTAGGCTGCAGTCCACACCTGCACCCGACATTTTTTCTTAACACAGCATTCTTTGAACTCCTCTTCTCTGAACAGAATTATGAGATCTGAATTAATGGTGTCTCTCTGCTCTACCTGGTACCTCTCTTTTTCATGACCTGCTGAAGAACATGAAATTCTTCAAGGGTTGTACAGCTAAGACCAGCGGTAGGTTTCACCTAGGGTTTTATGAGTCTGCTTAACAAAAAAGAAAAGTTTTTTTTTTTTAATCAGGGTAACTAAGCAATAACAGAATGACAGAATGTGGATTAAAGCATAATCATTCACAGGTGGCTTCATAGCATGTTTTCAGTCATGAGGTCAGAAGCTGAATCGCATCCCAGTGTAACAAGCTATGAATTACTGCCTCATAATTAAAAATATTGAAAGGATTTTAATAATAAATACATAAATAATAAAACATTTTCTTTCTATCCTTAATATATAAACTGCATATGTACACACCACAAATACTCACTGAGAAAACATGAGGTTCGCATTCCTCCAAGACACCCCCAATCTCTCACCTTTCTAGTGTTGAATGTGAAAGCCTCTGAGCTTTGCCTACACAGCCCACTATGCCCACCGGCGCTCCTGTCTGACTCTGGGCTACAGCTGGAACAGCCCCGGCTCCCTCGCTACTGCCTTTGCAGCACGTGATTGAGGAAAGCTACCCAGAAGGAGCCATTTTCCCCAATGTTCGCTTGTACAGCTCCCCCCTCTCGCTCACCTGGGGGGAAGCCGAGTGCCACATGACAGACCCAAAGAGAAAACGTCGCGTGCTTCCAAAACCTGCAGCTATGCCACCACCCCTGGACATCCAGCCACGGGAAGGATGAGGAGAGCCCCGGGCAGTGCCCACCTCAACTCTATGCAAAACAACCCCCGGCCCTTTGAAGCACCTTCGGGCTGTGGGGTGGTATAAAGAATGGCACCAGACGTTGACCACAAAACATAGTGGGGAACTTTTATGAGATATTCTGTTTCACAAAGCTGCTGCACAGAGGGATTCTGCAACATGGAGCGGCTTGTTTGGCAAGGGTAACTGATGGGATTAGTACCACTTCTTCCCCGTGCTCTTATGTGATTTATATTTTGCTAAGCACTTCCAAGCCGTGTCTCTCTCCCGGATTGCTGCACGGTTTCACCTTGCAGCAGTGGCAGGGGAACCCCGGAGAGGAATACACGCTGTGGAGCTAGACCTGATATGAAACCCAGACACAAATGACATGGTGGATTTCCTTCAGCAAAAAAATCCCCATGACAAGAAACAGCACCAGTGGTTTCAAAAGACAAAGATTTTTTTGCAGCTTTCTGTAATGTTTGCTACAGCACAAGACCACAGGATTCATTTATTCATCTTTTTTGTCACTGAATTTTCAAATGGCTAATTAAATCGAAATGAATGACTGTTGTCTTTTGAAATATTTATGAATCAAAACTAATGTGGCACCGGGAGGACCATGTGAAGTGACGCAAGAGATAATTTTGCCCATTAATTTATTAAGGGCTTGATCCTGCCACAGAATCTGTTATACTTATCTAAGTGCCTGTACTGAATGCTATACTCTCTTTTTTTGTGAGTAAATCTTAACGTGATCCATGTGCACTAAACCATGCAATAAAGTAGCAGGCAAGATGGTGTAAATATCACAGAATCACAGAATCACTAAGGTTGGAAAGGACCTTCAAGATCATCAAGTCCAACCATTAATCCACAGCGCCACCACGTCCCCTAAACCATGTCCTGAAGCGCCACATCCGCACGTTTTTTGAACGCTTCCAGAGATGGCGACTCCACCACCTCCCTGGGCAGCCTGTTCCAATGCCTGACCACCCTCTCAGTGAAGAAAATTTTCCTAATTAATTAATATATTAATTAATATATTACTATATTAATAAATTGTTAATATATTAATATAATAAATTATTACTATATTAATTAATATATTAATTGATATATGCTTATGCTTATAGATTTTTCTATTTTGTTAAATAGAGAACACAACAAAATTCCTACACATAATCTATGGACTTAAAGCTATTTCCTGGATGGTACACAGAGACATATATGCAGGAGGAGCTACTTGCCGTCAACACAGGAAGGTCTGTTTCTTGTAGTCCCAGCCACTTTCCCAGGTAGACAGGAGCATTTTACTGTTTGTGATCTTTCCTCAATTCGGTTCTTATTACAGCATCTGTGTGCTGCTATAACTTCACACGTTCCTCCTTCTGGCAAAAAAGAAAAAAGAAAAAAAGAAAAAAAGAAAAAGAGAATATTGACACTCTGATTAGAAAGAGCAGCAGTGGCTAATCAAAGCACCCAGGTGTGCTCCTACCCATGTGTCGGCACAGCTTCTATACGGGTGGGATTACAACATTATTTCTTCCATTATGCGTGCTCCTGAATAAGCCAGGTGCTGCTATACTTCAGTTTTAATAGGAAATGCAGATAAATGACCCTCTACGGTAGAAATAGCTTGCCTGTCATATTAGAAGCTTCTCTGACATCAGCAGAATTTTTGGCCTAAAAAGGACTGTGTCAAGGTCTGGGCCTGAAGAAATGTAGGTAACATACTGCAGTAAATGTGCACCAACGTTGGCTGATTTAATGCTTGTAATATTGGAGGCCTCTTCCCCCAAATACTGTCTTGTACAAGGGCAGGGACTAAGGGAAGGCTAAGGGAATCCGTCTAGAAATAAGCTTTTTCTCCAAATATTTGATTCTATACCAGTACTCAGCCCTTAGAGAATGACAATCAGCCTCTGCAAATTACGGGATGGTCCAGCAGCACTCCCCTTTGCTACCCCACTCAGTAAACTGGCAGCTTTAAGGGCAGGAATCATTCCTGTTGTGCGCAAGATCACCAGGTTTAATTTGTCTTGTCCCTAATTCCTTGTTCTTTATGAACATTTGCAATGGTTTGATTAGGTGGAGAACACAAAGGAGTGATAGACAGATAGTTGGTGACTTAAGGTTTATGCGTACTTGGTGTTCGTGGCATATGCTATGCACAGAAATGAAGTGTCAAGTGTATTATTCCGATTCACCTTAGCAGCGCAGTGCAAGGAGATGAGACACCACAGTGGGATAATGCACTGCCCAAGTAATTTCTTGATTCCTCAGTTCAGATTGTATTTAGCTCATAATCACCAAGTATTTAATAGTGCCAGTCTGTTCCCCACAGATATTTGGCTACTTTATGAAATCGCGGCATAAATTTGGCAGGATTTGTTTAAACTTAGCACAAAACATCGTGCACAGCCTACTAAAGGGCAGTATGTGCAAGAAGGTTGGCTAGGTTTGCTAGAAAAGCATTCTTGCTTTATGCCACTATGAAATGCTAACTGTACATTGTTCTTACTATAGCATAAAAAGCGTTATTCCTGTCTTTGGTTTTCACTCTTCTTTTGGAAACAACTTCGGGAGCTTTTGAACACTATGGTAACCCTGCAGCCAGGGAGGAGAATAAGCAGCGTGGAGATGCTGATCCATGTCTGGCTGTGAACAAGGGATTTCAGAAGAGGTCTGGGAGTCCAGACCTTGCGCAGGAGCGAGTCCTGTTACCTGGTGATTGTACGAATGAGCTATTTCTGTAGTGCAGTGTAGGTAGATGGGCAGGGAGGAATCTACCTTGACTGTATGCTGTTAAGGTCATATGGTGGTGAGCTATAAGATGTACCCATAGTATTAAGCGGTACAACAACTACCACTGAACAGGGGCTCCACGAAACATGGAAGTGTTTTATAATATTAAATTTTCAAACCAGACATTCCAGGGTGAGTCAGTGGATAGAAGCCTGTGAACCTCCATTAGGCGAAATGAGCTTAGGTTGTGTGGTCATAGGGTCAAGCACTGATGAGTTTGCAAGCATGAGACAAGACTAACTCTGCAATAAATGTTTAACTCATGTGGAGAGAAATGCTGCTTCATGTATTTGTTATTAGGTGCATTTGGCCTTCTGACACAAGCTTTTTGAAAGTCAATAGGTACCAGAGAAGAGAGATCCCAACAATTCAGAAGGCCATCATCTGACAAATGGTCTCTTAAGTGTCTCTTAGGAGTAAGAGGAATTGTGACAATCAACTCAGCCCCAAATGCTTGCATTTTTCTATGAAGTAATTCTTCAGACAAACTCCCTGTTCCCCCATCCAAATCATATTGAAAGCAATGAAAAGATTCTCATTGGTTTAATTCATCTTATGGTCATGCCCTAAGAGAAGAAAGATTTGTGATTTTATTGATTACAACTTCAACAATAAAGATAACGTATGCAGTAATAAGCATTTCTAATTTTAGACTACATAGAGTGTGGTAAATATCTGTAAATAAGGTAAATGCTTAATTTTCTCTATTAATTTGTTGTATAAGTACTAATAACCGCATGAGCTAGTCTTGCTTATTTCGTTACCTATTCAAAATAATGGGTTGCGGTGGATGAGCTTTATAACACCTTTAATTGTTATGTGGAAGCTCAAGATCCTGCAGCAATAAAGAATTTAACTTGAAGTTTACAGTTGTTTAGGAGTGGCAAAACATAATGAAACTATAAAAGCAATGACAAAACACTTTTTTTACCACTGAACGGTTAAGTACACTAATGGGAACTTTTTCCTGCATGGACTATAACTGTAATGCAAATTATAATAACATTAATAAAAAGACCCTTCCCAGTGCTGACATAGAAGAAAAAAAAACATCTCACATGGAGAAAGTTATGCATGTTACATACCCAGTTTTCCTGGAAAATTTGTTATGTGGGATCAGATTTTTCTGTTAAAGCGTGTTTAACACGCTGGATAACGTTGCATGCAATGTGTTTTGCTGGTATGCATTTTAGCCAAACATGCATACATGTTAGACTTTTTAAAAGCCATATATGAAATAGGAATAGATAGTGGTACCAGACAAATACAAATGGACCCAGCGAGACTAGGAAAAAACCTAATTGAAAAAGCACACTCTCGATTATGTTAGTCACAGAAATATATATACCACAAATATACTGGGGGACACACACACGCTCAACTTAAATCTCTATTTCAGCTGTACAAATGAGGAAACAAGTTAGAGCGGGGAGAGGAACAAGAATCAGTCTTTAGTTTCCACTGAAAACAATTTTAACGTGTTCAGATGTATATGTGAAGCACCTTTTTATTCTGTGAATTTTATTTTTTATTTCCAACTTCCTTCTTTGGAGGGGAAGGGGGCCAGGGGAGGCAGAGCACCAAGAGATGCTGTAATACTGACATCTGAGGACTTCTGCTCCTCAACCAGTGATTTTTTCTCACTGGTTCTACTAGATTATGGGAAGACCTGGCGAGATGTTACAGTGCTGGGAGTCGTGAAAAAATTTGAATTATTGACCTGATAGGCTGTCAGTGCAGCAAAAGTTTAAATCCTCGTCATAAAGAATAGAAATGTCTTTTTTTAGAAGCTTATGGTCTATTGAGCTAAGGTAGCTTCTGGCTTTGTTTCCACAATAACAGCCTCATCCAACTCATTCAAGTTGATCGAGGATTTGCTGTTGATCTTAAAAGGAGAGATAAGGGCCCCAAAATCCTCTAAGCAAGTGTCTTCTGAATGTTTTGTTGAGAGTTACATTTCATGAAGTGGCTGCTTTATCCACCTGATAATAAAAATAGCTTATGTTTTTTTAATTCCCTCCTGCCCCAAGAAAATAAGAAAAAAGTTTAGAAATGAAATACAAACTTGCAAATCAGGAATAGTTTTATTGTTTCTTCAAGAATCTTCAGAGGTAAATGGCTATGTCCTAACATGACTTATGTCCTCTTCACACCAAACATTAGCAGGACTCGGCAGTAAGAACAGCTAACCCGTTCTGAGTGCTCAGTTCACAGGATGCCCTGAACTTTGCGTGAAGGAAATGTGATGCCTACCAAAGCAAGAGGGAAAGAATTGGCTGCTGGGAAGGATTCTGGGCTGTTGAAGATGGCAACTGTCTGTGGCATTATGTCTCTGCTCATATTTCCGAGCCTTCCAAAATGTTCTGCATAAGCTTAAAATATGAAACTGTAGAAATTATCCATAATTCTTACTATAAAACAGGGACAACCATTTGTTACTCCTGCAAATGGTTTAATTCTAATTGGAGGGCACCAGACTCCTGAAAACATGTTCATTTTTATTTCTATTATTAAGCCACCTTGAGCTAACACACTGCAGAGTGAAATATTTTATCATAAGAAAGAACCTATTGTGGATGGCTGTGATTTAAAATATCTAATCATCTATAGGGTCTGAGTGCACGCCTGGCAGAAGCCAAAAAGCCATCTTCTAGTAATCTCTGTTTTTTATACCTCTAGCTGAGACGTAATAATAAAAGCATATTTTGCACTTCAAAATTATAACTCGCCTCTGTATTCTAGCCAAGCCTGAACTTATCAGTAAACAAACATAAAAAAGGCAAACAGCAATACTGATTTGTGTTATACATTGTGGAAGTCATTAACTATGACTCAGGTAGCAAAACTTATATGTTCTGTCTTTGACAGTGATGACAATTTAATAGTATTTGACTCTGCTGAGTTACATGGAGCATCCTGCAGCAATGAGAGATGCTGTTTATCAAAATGATAAACATGTTTTCATTTCCTCCTTGGCTGCATGTATGTGATCAGAAGTCTAAGGCCATCAAGAATTCACTTATTCTGGCCACCAGGCAGACATTAAGCTATTCAGGACCATCTGTGCTTGAAATGAGTTCCACTTAATGGACCTTCCTAGGGCAGGTCAGTCATAATGAATGCATGTGTGCATGAATGCTTGAGCAAAGCATCACTTAGGTGAGACTTCTTGGGTTGTTTGGCAGAGGCACAGACGGTTGATAGATAAGAGATGCCTTTTTTGGGGGGGTCGTACGCCCAGTGATTTTAGAATTCAGGTGGTCTGTTACATTTGCTTCTATCTCATCGTCAATGCACCACACAACCTGATCGAGTTGAAGGTTGTTGTAAGAACTTGTTCATGTTACCCACAAAAAAATAGTCATACCCAAACAACTTCCTCGGCTTTGCTGGTCAAATTTTGCCCTGTGTTACAGCATAAGCAACCCACCATGGGAATATGAGCAAAGGAAATCATATGGACCAATTCCACCAACATTTCCAGACAGTTCATTAGAACTATTACTGTTTTTTCTAGCTCAGTTTGTTTATACAGCCTCAGCTAGAGAGTCTATGTTCCAGTGTTGTCATCCTGTTTGGGGTCATATACCCAGTGATGTTATTCTGATAAATGCTTAAGTATATGCAGATGTTGCTAGACCTAAGAGATCAGAGAAAGCTTTAAAGAGAATTGAAGTTCTTTAGACTTCAAGCAAATGTTTAACATGAGAGTAAAAATTCTTCAGGGACCTGAAGACTTTCTGAAAAAGTGCCTACAGAAAGTAATGGGTAAAAAAAAATTGCACCCTTGCCACCTCATGTCACTGTATAAACATCCTAGAGAAAGAAAAGGCAACCCTGTGATAGCCATTTTTACATTTGCTAAAAAGAATTCAGATTTGGGGCCTGCAGTTTGAAGAGTTTGCAGTTCGAATAAGCTTTGGAAACTTCCCAGGTATAATTAATACATTCATAAGCTTTAATCAAAATGTTTATGCCAGCTAATGTGCCAGAACTACCGACTACACTGCACTCAGGGGAAAATACTATACTCTACTTTACTTTAAGAAATAATAAGCCACTACTATGTTACTAACAAAATAACATTTTTGCTTCTGACGGGAATATGTAACAGATGGAAAAACAAAGTCCCATGCTACTCCACGAGCCACTTCATAAGTGAACAAATAAAAGACTCCTCATACCCACAGTGCAATTACATTCTAATTTTTGTTTTACGTGTAATCCACTGACACTCTGTATCTGCTCCAGAAGGAAAAGGATCAAGCTTACAGGATGCATTTCTGCACATGGAGAGTGGCAATGGCTGCAGAGCGATCAGACGGGGCTTAGGGTTTTCACTGATTTTTAAGAGGTCTTAGGCTAACTGCACCTCAGCTGCCAGATTGCCATCAGGTCCAGCGAAGTTACAAAACAGTTGAATTTGCCCCATGAACTTTAAGTAGCACAAAGGTACCATCAAAAAAATGGACCCAGGTATAAAAAGTTAGCATTAAGCCATACTTAATTCTTTCTCATTACGATAACTGACACAAATAGATTCATGGGCTACTCATTATATATGGAGTTACAGTAACCGTGGGAATTTGTCATGCACCACGCTTTCTCTGCAAGCCTCCTGGTTATATACTGGATTTTTTTTTGCCCAGTGGGTCAGAATAGACCGCAGGGGTCTGTTCCCTAAATTTATATTGATATTTTCATTAATATTAGGTATTTACATTGTTCATTACATGGGATATATATTATTTTCAGTTTGGGAAGGTTCTATGCAACTGCAGCAACGCAAGTGATTCTCGCTGTGGGTCATTAAGTTTTAAGTTGAGATACTATTATCTCGAATGTTGTTGCTGTGAAAGGGTTCTGGAGACACACGGTACATCCTCTAAAGAAAACACTACTTGTTTACAAAAGACCAGAACAAGTAGTTTCATGAAGAGTGGAGTGTGGTGAGCGAAATTGTGTTTCCCGTGGATTTGCACCTTGTGGTTCATTTTGAACGCTTATTGAGCTTCTTCTGATGTCTAAGTCACTTAAAAGAGGACTCATGGAGGACACAGCTCAGCTGGAAGCCCATGGGGCTCCTCCCTGGCGGGTGGTGCAATGGTCCTGTTCAGTTCAGGCCCCGATTGCTGCATCACTGATGCCATGACCCTGCTTCTAGTCAGATGAGAAATGTATTGTCTTGGTTCACGTTGACCCATTGCACACATGATCAGAGCCTGGAGAAGAACTGCTGGACAAAGCAGGTCAGCTACAGTCCAAAAGTTTTCCATCCAACGCCAGAGGTTTGACAGACTCTGGAATAAATTTAAAAGCTAAGAGGGGCAATGGGCATTCAGCACAGGCAACTCTGGTTATTTATGGTGCTATAAGCTAATTTTCTAAGAGCAGTTTTGACAGAAAAGGCCATTTCCATTAAATCAAACTTTTACACAAAAACCCATAACAAAAGAATTTCTAGAAGAAAATAATATCTTTAAAATATTTTGTTGAGCAGAATGTTAATATTTCATTTGAATTCCAACTCTTTTTTTTCTTTTTTTTTCATATTTTATTTCTCATTCAGTATAATAGGGGAAGCAGGGATATGCAAAGCTCTAATTAGCACATGGATTTGTAGTCTTTTATGGTTTTCTACTAATGCTGTCTGCCATCAGCCACAGGAGGCTTTTTATCCAAGAGATTTACAGATTCTTATACTTACACCCAGAACAGACTCTGATCCTCAAGAACCAGATCCTCTGGTTTATTCACAGAAATTAAAAGTAAGTATTTTTTGTAAAGGAGAAATGGTACGGATTCTACTCTTGAATTCACAAAGAAAACCCGGAGCACACCAGTGTATGAGATGTGGGTGGATCTAGGGCAGGCTTATGGATTTCCATATCAAACCAATATACACATTAGAGAATAGGTCTTTCTACTAAAGAGCCTTGCAAATTGATCTCCTGAGAAATTTTGCACAGGACCTTATTCTTATGCATATTTAAAAAAAAAATCTTTTAAAGATGAATCAAAGGAAAAATGGTATCCAGCAAAACAAGAGTGTCTTCTAGCAGCTACTGCCTCTGGCACATTGCATCTCACGTGGCAATGCAATAGCCAGCCTTGGCTGGAGTTTTCAAGAGGACAACAGGGCGAGAGTGGCTGGAGAGGAATGCCGATGAGGAATTTGCTTCTAGCTGTTATTGAAGCAGAGTTACGGGTAGTTTTAATTACGATTTTGCATGCACCTGGACAGTATACACATACACAAAAATGACAAGAGTTTATGAGAAAATCCCACCTATTGTGTGTGTGATGCTGTTCCTGATGGACAGCAGAGTGAAGGCAATAAGGCAGTGCTGCCTGCAGAGGACCATACGTATACCCCATACGTTTGATTGCTTTTTTGTCACAGCAAGCATTAAAAGCAAATTGTAACAGGTCTTGTTCACATTTTTGTATTGATGAACTGCAAAAAGCAGATATGTAACTCATGAGGCAGCCAAGAATCCAATGTTCTCTTAGTGGGGATCTTCAGTCTTTTAATGAGATTCTTTTACTTCAAAGTGAGATCAACTTACAACAACTTGGAGAAATGGAGGTTAGAATTTAGAAGTTTTGGTGGGATTTACAGCTCTGGAATGCCATTAAGAGATGTATATAAAGGGGCAGAACTTTGAAAATTCAGAAAGAGAATAATGTTATTTTTGAGAAATAACTTAAGTTCTGTATGAAAAAGTAATAGGCATTATGACTCTAAATTTCATTGACTTTCAGTGATATATGAGAGTCCTAAAGGTCTATATCACTTGTAAATGGGATTTCTTGGTGTAAATGATGTAGGCCTACTAAGGCTGAGTATAAAATCTAGAAGTATCTTTAAAAAAATCTTGCCCTTATTCATTTGGGTGGTTTAGAAAATTTAATACTTGATTTGTCAGAGAGGATAAAAAAAAAAACAGTTTGGGCAAAATGGATGTAATATGCCTGTACTGAAGCAGTGCTCCTCCTATAACTTAAACTGCAGGCAGCAGTATAAAACTAGAGATAAAAAGACCTACTACGCTGTTCTGATCATTGCTTTGCAGCTGCACAATTCTTCCCCAGAACAAATTTTCTAGGTAACGAAGTTGTGGAGAAATGAACGTTGCTGCTGCTGAATAGAAATGAATGTTTCCCATGTTGGCATCTCCAGTCCCTTGTCAGAGCACGGTGAAAATCCAAAGTGGAATTAGGCCTGAAAATATCCTAACAACAAAATTTGGGTGAACCACAGAATATTGTTCTTGGGGCCTCAACATATTGTTCTGCTAACTGCTGCCAGCAAAAAGCATCCAAAGAAAGGATGTTAAGTTAAATGAGTCTTAGAAAAGGCACACAATGAAAGAAAGATAGGATAACTCTTTTCAGATGGAATAATTAGACTGATAAGAAATATGTGATTTAGGCACGGCTGCTGCTGAGAAATGAACATAGAAGTGTGCATAAGAAGTAGTTACTAAGAAAGGATTTAGAAATTATTCTATGTCAACCATGCGAGCACTGTTTGGTCCTGCCAGACTCTCGCTCTTGCAAAACAGGCTTTCCTCAAGCACCTTGATGTTTCCAGATCTCCAAAACTGCCTAATCATTTATTAAATGTCTTTATCTTCAGCCTCCTCTCCAAATTGGGAAACTGTATTACTTTCCTCACCAACTTCAAAAGAGACCCAAAATTGCTTATTACACTCATAATATGTCCTTTATTGTTTCATATGATACACGAAAATATCACACTATTAGGATTTCTGTTAAATATTCACAAATGAATCTATTGATTACAAAGAAGATCAGCAATAACCAACTTAAAAACCAGGCTTTCAGTTGAGACAAAATGATGGAAAAGCAGAACAATGCTCTTACATACAATATGCTATTCATATTGTCTTTTGATATGATTGCTACAGATAAATTCATCCCCAGATAATTTTATCCACTAAGGTGATTAGCCTATGGAGAGTCTATGATGTGTTTACTGAGCAGAGTAACATAGTTTATGGTAATGCTCTTGTCATGCTTTATAAATATGTGAGATGGTTTTTATGAAGCAGTTAGATAAAGGGTGGTGAAAGTAATGTGATCCATAAAGAATGTACAGTGATGAAGAGCTAGGATTGCAGAAATACTATATACAGACTGATATAGAGAATTATACCCAGCGCAGAAGCTGCATTAATCTTCCAAAGCATGACAATAAATAAAATAACAAGGAGGAACAGGACTAAAAGAATTTGGCCAATGCCTAAAACTGAGATGTTATGGTGGGATCAAAATGAAGATGTTTTGAATGGGATGTCTTACAGATGAGTTTTCCTGCTACAGTGGCAGTAACATTTTTGTCAGCGGGGTTGACCATGTGTTACAAAATCCATGAAAAGGAAAACAAAGGACTATAAGTTACGGCATATGTAATGAAAATGTCACTGTACAGGTGTTGTGTGCCACGAGCAGCAGCAGTAAATTCTATACTCTGCTGCAGCTAAGCAATGTCAAGCAATCATTTCTTAGCCATTTTTCAGTGGACATATGTGTACATTATCCCACCCCATATATTCCTAGAGTCGTTCACACCATGACCACCAGCAGCTGGTCCTACATTTGAGTAGAAAATTATGCTCTTGCGAGGAACTGACTGCGCAATGGTACAGAAGGACAAAAGGAAGCGAAGGAACAGAAGCAATCGGTTGTTTTTGCATGGAAAGCGTTTTACAATGAATACATTATCCATAGCAGAAGAACCTGGTAGTCTCCAGCCTAAGGAATTTATAGCACACTCATTACTGATCCTTATTTAGCTTCAAGCACAGTCAATCACTTCAGTAAATGTTACAGACTGGATATGTGAACAGCAATATTTTAATTTTCAGACTACTATACTGTGGTTCTAAATTAACAAGTTAAAAAAATTCTCTCTCAATCTGTTCCATCCAGACCTAAGCATGACTAAGCTGTTTTACTACTGGTCAAGACCAAACCACGTCTGAGGAAGAGGGAGGGAGGCAGAGGCCGATGTCGGATTCAGACCTTACTGTTCTCAAAATTTAACTCTTAGTTGTGGCTACTCCTATGGAAATCTTTAGTGGAAAGGTGGTTGCCTCCTCTCACCAAAATCTTAAGGGAGAGGACAGTGGCAATATTTTATTTCATGATAACTTTTCGTTCCTCTTATTTTCTGCTTTTTGTTTTGTTTTGGTGACATTCATCTCAAACAAAACAAGTCTGATTCATTTTCTCGTTTTCCAAACTACTTTGAACGTTCCCAAGTCCTCCTTTCCTCCACATTTTCCCATAGTCACTACCCTGAGCTTTTTTGCATGTCTCCATGTTTCGATGTCTCTCTCCTCCCTGTTCCTGTTGATGAGCAATATTTTATTTCCTGTCACCTTGATTTGCTCTGTCTTTCCGCTCCAGCTCTCAGCATACAAATCTAACCGTGATTTATTCTGTTTCCTTTCTCTTTTTACCTTTTTTGTAACTGCATTGAATGTTTCTCTTTGACAATTTCTTTCTCTTCTCTCTTGAAGCTGCTGGTGAACAACACAACGCAGTACCACCTCCTCATAATTGATCATCTGGCTCCTGTTCAGATTTGTGCTGCTCCTTTGAATACATGTGCAATTCAGTTCACTCTGTTCCCTTATAATATGAATAAAAAGAGCTGCATACTTGAGTGGAAATACATGAAGTCTAGAGAGCAAATAATTTCCTACTTTGAAAGCAACATGTGATACATTACAGCATTGTCTTGAAATTCATATTAATTTATTTTTTATTAAACAGTAGCAGTGTGCAGGGAGTTCTGCAGTTAGCAGAACCAAAGAGGCCAGGAAGAAAAGGCATTTATTTTTCTCTCTCCTGTTTACTCTTGGTAATGATCAGTATTCATCCAAATACTATCTCTGAGAATTTGGAGTAGGCTTTTTTAATTAAAAGTTGCTTTATAAACAGGTTTTTTTTTTAAACTAAAACCTTTTTGGTGAAAAATATTGACACTTCATTGGCAAACATCAATAAATTTCAATTCAAGATAAAATCCTTATGTGTTGGGGGGGCTATAATTCATGTAACTCAACTACTTTTAACTAATGATTGCCAGTTTCTTTCCTATATATATTTTACTACAGTAAAGAAACTTTATGCCCCACTCATATCCTCATCAAAAAGGGGAAATTGTCTCGAAAGCTGAAGTCCAGACAGAGAAGGAAATAGGAAATTATTTGAACTCTCTGTGTTTTATGATCACAAAGGAGCCATTTTACATTAAAAAAAAAGAAATTAAACTCTTAGTCTAAAATAAACCAAGCAACACATTTTGAGGCAGCCCTGCAAAAAGAAAAAAGACATATGCACGTGTCCTTACGCATGTACCGCAACTTCCTAAGGAAAAGCAGCTAGTCTGATGTGCTGCAGATGCTGTGCCAATTGCAGCATCGAACACAAATGCTTTTCCTTCCCTCAATTCTTCTTAGACTTGTCCTGATGCATGTCAGCTTTTCTGCTTTTGAGCTCATTAGAAAAACGCCATTTTATTCAGCCCCAAATGTTTTGCTTCAGATAGCTCAGGTTTAACTGCCATGCCATGGGGTTCATGTGCATCCGGGGTGTGCAGCTCCAGGTGAGCCCCACCAGAGAAACTACCCTAATGCTCTGATCCCTCAGTTCAGCTACAAGAATTTCCAATCTTCAAAGTCTTGGATAATGTTGGATATAAACTGGGCTCTCATTACAAATTAAAAAAAAGAGAAATGCCTGCAAACTAGAAATAGGGCATCACTGCCAACTCTTTCTAATAGAGTGTTGGAAATTGGAAGCAGAAGAGGTCATCTTGCCCAGTCCTTTCCCAGTATCAAAATGTTTCCCTCTGCCCACTCATGAGCATCTTGCTCAATTTATTTTCACATTATTTAAGCAATTGGGCTTCTGCTGATGCAACAGGGGATCCTTTGAAGATACCATTCTAGAGTTTAATGTGATCTACTATTGGGCTGAGCAGCAAAAAAATGTTCTGTGTTTTCTTTTGCTCAGTTTTCCTCATTAACCCTAATTGTAATGCTATGACCAACTGAACACAACTATTCCCTATTCTATGTTTACAGATGTCAGCTATGTTTTAGACGGTCATCACATCCCCCATCATCATTATCACCACTTAGCCAAGCTGTGCATTTGCTGCTTCTCTTCATCTTTCTTTGTAAGCCTGCCTCCATCACCTTAATTATGTCTATAGCTCTTCCCTGCATCGTTGACATCACTGGTACTGATGTTTTTAAAATGCCACTATTTAACTATAACATTATTATTAACAGTGATAAAAATACTGTGCTTTTAAGTTGGTGAGTATTATCATCTCCATTTAAGAGAGGAAATCTGCCCTATTTTCCCAACCCAGCATTTATCTCTAGTCTTGTTCTTCAGTACTGTCAACTGAAACATAGACGACCAACACAAATTAATCAAGTTTCAAAAATATTTGAGCAACAATGTATAAACTACCAGATACACAGGCATTTCTCTATTACTGCTTAGGCACGTAGGCACTATGGAGGTAGACAAGGAATGAAAAGCAAGGGATAGATAGAAACAGAGACAGATGCTATTTGATAGAAAATCTAGCCAATGGTCTGAGTGGAAGAGGAATGCAATATCTAATTGAAATGGTGCTCTGTGCTTTCCAACAGTGTTCTCAACAAGCAAAAGACTATTACCTCCTGCTCTTTGAGAAAATGCCATCTCTTTCCTATTTTTTTATCCCCATTGTAGCACTAGCAATTTTCCAGCATTAATACTCCAATACTTCTTTTCCCCATATATATTAGTTCACATTTTTTAGTTCCACTCACATTGTTTCCTGGGCCTTCAAATTTTTCTGTTCCTTTTCATTATGAGTCTTGGACTTCGGTGACATCTGTCATAACACATATTTCAATACCACTGGTAAATGGGCAAAGGCCCTGTTTCCTATGAGCCACAACCTGGATTGAGCAGTCCCCAAATATTTATTTTAAAACTTGAAAGACGAAAGTGATTTTTTGCTTGGCAGAAAACTAAACTAGCACTTTCAATACCTCTATAGCCCAAAATGGAGTAAGGGCAACAGAGTTTTAAGCCCAACCTGCTAAGATATCCAGTGCTGCAAAGATGTGGGTTTCACTCTTTTTCCAAAGGGAGTCTTCTCCTTACTGCTATCAAACTGCACATGAACAAAGAGGGAAAAGAGGGAATTTAGCCCTGCAGCCAGGGAAACTACCGGCTTTTCACTAAACAAACAAAAATATAATACTAGAAATACCTTTAAGGCAGGCTTGGTTGACAAACAGGTGTTGTCTCTGTAAGACAGTTTTCATATTGATCTGTGCTAACATCTTGCAGAAATGAACAATCTCATTGCCATGTCAAAGGCTAACCATCTGCGAACAAGTAATGCAGCCAGAAAATCCATGTTGCTACAATAATAACTTCAGTACGTGGGTCTTATTTCAATCACCAAAAAAAGAAATCCACAGAAAACATCTAAAAAATTGTTTTTCTGATAAATTAGCGTATCTAGAAAAATACTTTTGCTTACACAAATTTCATCTAAATATATTACAATAATTTACACACTCTATCAAGCAGGTAAGCTACTGAAATAATTGGAAAGTTTATTTATTGAATTTCTTCCTTTGATATTGCAATCACCTTCTCACAATCTCATGCATTGTAGCTCTTCTCTTATTTAGAAAGCATAATTCTCTCTGGGACAAACCACCTCTTCAATATCTGAATATATGTGTTACTTTCAGGATCAGATACTTCTTTTCACATCAATACACAATATTCAGCCATACTGGAACAGGAATTTTAGTCTTGAAGACCATTCTGTGGAATTGATGCGCAAGCACAGGATCATGCTGAGGGACAGACTAGCGAATTAATGATGTTGGAATAGAAATCTAATGGCAGGGCTTTCTCAGACCAGGAGAAGGTCCTGTGAGAAATTTTCTAGTTCGGTGAGATAGCACTAGGTCCTAAACACTTGTCATGTCAGAAGATGCTGAGGCTGCTCAGCAGAGGTTTTGAGTGAGGGATTTAATAATCTGACTGCTCCCTTAAAAACATGAACCAGGAGCTTCCTTATATCAAGGTCATAAATTAATTATTGTTATTATTGTTATTATTCCTTTGAGAAGTTACTGAACACTGTCCAGTCTATATCTAAGTGTTACATGTATAGTTTTATCATTGAAAAATCTACGGTTCTGGCTAGGGCTTGAAGGCTTAAACTTTGTCCTTCTGCTTACTGGTTATGCTCAGGGAGCAGCCTCATGGAGTACTGCCTGTGTGGCATCCAGAAACAACTGTGGTTCCCATCCTCCTGATGATGACCCACAATGAGCAAAGATGAGCTCATGATCTCTTCCACCCAGGCAAGACTGCTGAGAGCACTTGAGTGCAGATGTTTCACTGCCACAACTGAATACTAAGATGTTTGGTGTAACTAGCAACTACTGAAGCACAAATTTCTGTACCTTCCCATTTACATCTAAGATAATGGTGTTGGTTGCAGAGGGCGTGGAGCAGAAAGCACATTGGCTTGTAACGTTTGAGCTCCTGAGCTCCTGGTCCTGAGCTGCAGCAGAGACAGAGCCACGGAGGGAATCTTTAACCCCAAGACTTTTTAGCTCAGTGCACAGCACAAGAGAAAGCTGGTCTGGGAAAAGGCACAATGGGACACAGCTGCCCCAAATTTCCCATTCGCCTTTCCTGCTTTGTTCGTTCATATTTTCATTGCAGCAATCAAAAACCTATCATCCCCAGCCAATGTAGGCAAGCTATCTGTGAGGTCTATTCAATTTGTGCATAAATATTCCACTGCTTGCTGCTTTCCAAACAGATCAAATCTCGTGGGCATTTGTGGTCTCCACCCCACTATCACTATTTTGTTGACTTGTTTCAGCTGAAAATTTGCATGATCTTGAAGCATTGATTCCAATTCTTTTTAAACTAGCTTGGATAAAGAAAGTATTGTGGAGACTGACAATAGAAAAAACTACTGCAGAGAGCTACAATAGAAAATAGAAAATACAGCAGCATCAGTAACTCAGCAAACTCATGGTTCTCTCTTCTTGGGTTCTTTCAACTCAAAATCTCAAAAACAACCAATTGGCACTTCTTGATGCATATTTGCATACTTGTTTACTTTTCAAAGTAATTAGCTTTTAAAGTATTACCAGGGAGCTGAACAAATGTACCATATAGTTCTGAAAACAATACAAGAGAAACTGTTTGCATTTGAATTTACTTTGCTTGGTACCATGCATGTATCAGCCGAGTGAACACTTAATGTTGAACATTAATTATACAAACAAAAGAAATGGCACAAAGCTGTTGTCTCTGTTAGTTTTCTTCTAAGATTAATCCTTGTTTATGTTAGAGGTTTTGTGTCCTAAATAAATTACTAAGTGTGACTGCTTCAGAAGGGATGATATTTAAGATGATTGAAAATCTGCACTGATCAATGCCCTAGACAAACAAGCTCTTATCTGTTGATGCTCACTCACTGACCCTCGCTCAGTAAGAAATTCTTTTTACATGCTGTGAATTTCATCAGATGGTCATCAGCATGATGGACTGATGATAGCTCTGCGTCCTTCTGGCCAGTTATCTAACATATGGGCTTTCCAGTCAACTGCTCTTGGTTTTATGGCTTTGTTTCTGATCTGAGAGAGAGAGAACGCACTTAGGCATCAGAACAAAGCAACAAAGAAGTGTAAAACTGCACTGAAATTTCTTGAAGAAATACAGATTTAGTTAAAGTGAATGTTTAAGCTAAACTCCCCAGATACTTTTAGCTGTAGATTAAAAAAACAGGAAGAAAAGAGAGAGGTAAGTCATTTTGGCAAAAGATGATGGCGATCGTCTTTGTAAAAGATGCAAGACTGCAAAAGTCAATGGCAAGATACGAAATCAAATATCCTGTTTCAGTCAAATTACCTTGAGTAAGAATGAAACAGTGTCCTAAGAAAACTCCAGGCACTTACAAAGTAGCAGACACCATCTCATCAAGATTATTTTCTGAGAAGTATCATCCACTGCTCTCGGTACCAGCCCAGTAAGATAGCAAGGTCTAGTTACTGGCTGCCACCCTGCAGATTTTTGAAAGCCTTCCACAGAATTAGGCTTCACTAACATGGTTATCAAGCCATGACATCCATCACAGCCTCACTCAGTGCTTCCTGATAGCAGGTGGCTTTGGTGTGGGTGCAAGGGGAAACACAAACTGAAGAGCTTAATCAGATTGTAAAATTCACTGCCAGATGATTTAGGAACATTTACAGTCACAAAAGAGCCAACCGCTTTACCCTGTTTCCCACCATAAAGCCAAACCAGATATCACTCACACTCTTCTGTATGCTATAAGAATTGAAATGAAGAAAAACAAAACACAAGTAGCTTATTTCCACTAGGCAAAGAAGGTAGCACTGTTAATGGAATTATGGAATGTTCCCTCATGGAAGATGCTCAAATACTATGATGGTGAATGCCAATATAAGCCATTAGAAAAGGGATGGGATTCTGAATTGGATAATTGCATTGCACTTGAATTCATGATGCAGATGAATATACTCATCTCTTCACTCCTGGAATTGCATTCATGTTGGCTCTGTGTCATCATGTCCCACCCAAGAGAAGATTGCACCGTAGCGTGGCTCACAGTAGCGTTATGTATTTCTTACTCCTTTGCATGAGGTAGGACACCTTTCATAAAGCTTAACTGGCAAATGGACCTAGCATATCCTGGTGTCATTTGTCTTAAATGAATGCGGTTATAGATACAAAATGCTGCGGTTATAGATACAAAATGCTTTCTCTTTTATTTGTAGAAGCCAGATATTTAGTATGGAAGCCACTATGAAAGAAGTGTAAAAATAAAGGCTTAAAATTCATTCAAAATGCACAAAGAAAAAATATAAGCTGCAAGAAAGTACATATATATCATCAAGGGAAGGTTCATAATTCTGTGTTTAAAAAATTTTTGAACACACTTTTAGTTTCTCAGGAGCAGTCAATGACAGCTATAAGGGCAGCTGCTGCTCATGACAGTCCTCTGAACAGCTGATCTGACGTATAACAGCAATTCTGCAGCTCTCAGCCTGCATACAAGTTAGCACCTAACTCCTGTGAACAAGACAGTTCCGCTGACCCTGCTCGCTAAAAGAATAACTAAATCAAGTTTTTCCACAGTAGCTGCTGATTTTGGGTGTCTGCTTGGAGATGGGCTAAGAGACCTGAGTGCTAGAACAGATTAAAGATAAATATGCTGAAACCCAGGCACCTTTCAGAAAAATCAATTTTGGCCCCCAAAAAGAGTCCTCCAAAATGACTTGCTATTCTGGAAGGTGTTTGCCTTAGGTCTGACTTTATTCATAATGAAGCCGATAAACATTTGTTAACAAACGTCAGTAAAACAGCAACGTAAAGTTAATAGAAGAGGACAAAAAAAGTAAACTGCAACTCATTGAAGCAATGCCCAAAGCCCCATATGAGGAGATTAGGTTTGCCCAACTGCAAGAAGTAAAAATATTAAACTGTCAGTGACTAATACCAGTTAAGAACAAAATTTGAACGTTTCTAACCAAAATAAGAGTGACTTTCTGGAAAAGACTGTTATTAGGAGTGCTGAACAAGAGGTGTGGTTTGAAATGATGTGTAATCAGGGTACTGCTAAATGTCAGGGAAATATGAATTTTCACTGTGTCTTGCAGCACCGAGTCCAGGAGTTATGAAGGTTCAAACAAATAAGAGACTTTCTCATACAAGGTACATGAACTGAAAGTTTTCCATGAGCTCATGAAGTGGTTAGACAAGCAAATGGAAGAAAACTCTTTTAAGGGCTACTAAACACAATCCCCGAATCACAAACTACTGAAAACTGGGAAGGTCTAGGGGCAGATTCTCCCCGTTTATCACTCCTGTACTCTGCCTTAGCATGTGCTGTGACTGCTACTGGAGACAAGATACTGGATTCCTGGCCTGACTCAGTATGCTTGTTTTTAAATTTCCAGAGATGGTCCTGACGTCCCAAAGGTCATTCTTCGAGTTCTCTGAAAATAGTAACCTGCTGCAGAGAATCACCAAGTTATTTAGGACATGTGTTCCTAATGTAAATCATATATTGGGAATTTCATATCCCTCTGCAGGTCTTGCAAGTCCAGTATTTCTGTTCTTATCCAGAGCCAATTTCCTTCATGCTTACATCTCCTGTATTCTCTGTACTCAAACGACATCAGTTTTGACGTGCGCTCTCAAAAGAAGACTTGAGCTATGAAATGCCATCAGAAGTACACACTCAAAGTTTTATTTATTTCATTCATCATCTGACAGCCTGCCTTGAAGATCCATGTCCAGATTCGCTGCTACAGTACAGAACAAGCAAGGAAATATCGAAGCTGTCATGCACATTTCCCAATTCTTTGATTTCTGCTGCTATTCATGCCTACTCCAAAACTTCTTTGTGCTTAGGCTTCAAGCTAAGGATGCTAATCTCCCATGCATCTGAGAAATCTTCAGAGCTTCCCAGGTTCACTGCTAAATGGCCCTTAAACATGTACAAACCTGGAACATAAATACTGCCAAACTATATCAGAACAATTGTCCATGATCTGTTCTGCACTCGTTCTGACAGCTGAAACACAAATGGTTTCAAAGGAATATTAAAGGAGTACAAAAATGGGACAATTATAATATAGCCTGCTTACACACTTATATACTGGGGAATAAGAGCTCCTATTCCTTTGGAAGCATTTTTTGATCCCAGGCAAATTCAGGATGTTAAAATGATCCAGAAGAATACCCGTATTATCTTATGTCCCTTGCGCTACTAGTACGCCATGAATTTCACATACATTACACACCGTATTAATAAATATTTTATACCTTTTTCCCTACACCAGTTTCATAAATTTCTTGAGTGTCTGCACTCATTCATTAAGAGAGCTGCAAATGTAACTATTATTCTGCAATTTCATTTCTCTTCATGAGTTTTTCTCTACTGTATGTGGTCATTGGCACATAAATTTTTGCTCATATAAAGCTATTTCCTTGTCTCTCAAAGCTATTATGTGGCTCCTCTTTAAGTTTTCACCGGTGCTTTGGAGTTGATGACAGAAGTGGAGATGTGAATCCATCAGTAGACACATCTTAAATTCTCATAATGATATTCAGGAATTCAGTACTCATTTCAGTATTTCCCAACCCATTTTTATCCCAGTGTTCTGGAGCAAACATTTCAGCAGTCACCAATCTGGGCACACCTATTCCACTTCGATGCTGTTTTTTTCCAGTAACCAATGCTTTCATAATGAATCATCCTCTGCAATTTCACCAGATGGGTGATTTTTCCCTCATGACTACAAAAGCAGTAGGTGGCCCCAGGTGACTCACTCCTGGGACTACTCTAGCTCTGCTTTCTAATAATCTTGGCCTCATTTTCTATTTTCTTCCCATCCTCTTGGGCTTGAACTCCTGTTATGCTATTCTGCAGTCTCTGCTAGCCCCTAGAAACAATCCACCACACGTTCCCCTGGGTGCTCTTGTCTCTTTGCAGTTTACATCTTGACAACATCACCTTCCCTAGTGATCCCTTCCCTCATGGATCCATTATTAATTTTCAGAGCACAATGGTGCTCACCACCACAGGTTGGATCACATTAACTATAGTGCACAGTGAGCGGATGTTCTGCTCAGGAGATGAATCTGGTCTTTGAATTGAGTAATTAGGATTTAATCAGAGCCCAGTGCTATGAGGGACATCCACAAGGACTAGCTTTAGCCGCGAGATGATTGTTTAAGTGGCACTTTAAATGCCCATCTCTCTCCATAGAATACAAAGGCAAAATAAATGCTCCAAGGCTAAAGTTAGCCTTTGTGATTTTCCTCCTGTGTACACATTTTTTGTTCTATTTTTCCTGCCTTTATCAACACTGAAAATCATCTTTCCTTTTAAAACCCATTCATCTAGTTTTCTTAGTCCCTGTGAAACTCTTTGTCATGTTCTCCATCACCCAAGACTGTCAACTGTATCTGTCTAAGTCTCTCCATGTGCTTAATAGAAATGTTTTTTTATGCCATACTTTTCCAGACTTGCCAGATCATTGTCCAAACCTTTCGTAAAACTAATTTATGGTAAGCAAACCTCTTAGTGCTAATTAATTAACATTAAAAATAAGATATAACTGTAACAAATACTTCTGTTTACCTCTGGAAATACTTGAAAGTAGTGTTAGCACATTAAAGGCATGACTGAAGATAATTCCATTATTCGCATATACACACCCCTACATGCACACACACTGTTATATGAGCATTATTTCTGTTTATATTGTCTTTATATTGGCTACCCAAACATAAGGAGGTCTTAATTTTAAGACCGGTCTGCACGCAGTGTGAAAGAATTTCATATCACAGTATGGAGCACACACACTTTTTCGCAGCCGTTGTGCATGTCAGCCTGTAAAAACTTTGGATGTGCGTGCACGGGGTGGGCAATTGTGCCTATCAGCATGCACCCAGGTCTGCAGCCGTCAGTGCTGAACACGCCTGACTGTGGTCTGTGTGCAGATATAAAGAGTTTTCCATGTTATACTCATAGGGCCTATTACAGAAAATCTGTGTTCATTAGGGATGAGCAGTACGTTTTTCTATATTTTTTCAGAGCCTTAAAATATGTTCCATAATATATTTTTAGCTCAGTTCATTAAATACATGCACAAATGTGCTCACATATCTATAATTCCACTAGGCTACTGTTACAGTAATTCTAAGCAATATTCTAAGCACAAAATTCTAAGTACTGTACTGCGTATTTTGTCTTTTAGCATTACTGCCTTGAGCTTCACAGACTTACTTGCCAGAGTGACAATATTTTAGACAGCCTTATGAATTCAGGCCATTGTTGGGAGGCTATGTATTACATCTGAAGTGGTGGAGGGCAGATATTTGACATCAGGGGGGTTGTGTGGAAGTGTTAGAATTTTATTCATGGAAAGCCAATTGTGCTGCCATGCCTACAAGGTATTGTATGTCACTAAGGGATATGTCAAGGTCTTTCTACCACACTGCTTGATTCTTGATGCCAATCATCAAAGAGCAATTGGAGAAAAGGTAAAATACTATCACTCTTGTATATGGTTTTTAAAACGTACTTTAGATGGTGGATAAGAAACGTTGGTTGCCTTTCCCAAATACGGTAACAGGTTAATGCCCTTGTGCTTGGGCCATTGCACAAACTAGCTCCTGTCCACTTTGATTTTTCCTTTGATTACAGCAGGTCACACGCACATCAGTTTAACTGAACAGCAACACCGATAAATATCTGTAGCACTCAACTCAGCTTCAACCTCTCAGTCTCAAGCTAGGTATTGCATATGGAGGGAGGAGGTATTTCTTCATTTCTTCAAGCTGTCTCTTTGATAATACGGTAGAATCAATAGCAATAATTAACTAATCAAATGGTAATAACACACAGAAGAAGAGGAATGGAGAAAGGAAAAAAGCTGAAGTTCAGATTCAGTAGCATCAGGAATTTGTCTCAGGCTCAGCTCCCACTCACTTTGAATTTCCCCAGCTATTCTGAGCCTATGTAGCAAAATTCACTAAAGTACCTTTCTAAGATGCTTCTCAGGAATAAATGTAGCTGCAAAGAAACCTAACGCATCAAGACAGCTCATAGTGGTCAATCTGACAGGAGATTTGGTCTGTGTATGCCACACAAAATCTCAAGGTGAAATCCTGGTCCCACTGAAGAAATTGGCAAATGTGGACAGGGCTTCACTCTATCTGCTTAATTATTTAAACTGAAAACTGACTGATTTATGGAATGTGGACTGCACAAAATTAATCTGCCTTCATTTTATCTGTGCAGCGTTTTTCCAGCCTCTGGTGTAGGATTCCAGCCTCTAAATGCAAAGGGGTAAGCGGAATTTGAAAGTCCTTTTTGGAGAACTGTTCCTTTCTCCCCTGTTCTGGGCTGTAAATGATTCAATTACCAGGACATCATCAAAAAGGTCATCTGCCACTCTCCCAGGAACCCATGTCTCTCCTTACTTAATTTTGTCATAGAATCATAGAATAGTTGGGGTTGGAAGTTCATACAGAAGTATCACAGAATCAGAATCACAGAATCACAGAATCATTAAGGTTGAAAGGACCTTCGAGATCATCAAGTCCAACCGTTAACCCAACGCCACCATGTCCCCTAAACCATGTCCCGAAGCACCACATCCACACATTTTTTGAACACTTCCAGTGATGGTGATGGTATCATTCCCTATGTTTTAACTTCCAAGATTGGATGGGTTTATTGTTTTCAATTTCTAGTAAAATAGTTCAAGGACGAGAAAGAAAGGATGAAATAAAACGTTCAAAAGAAGATGCAACACCAGATCAATGGGTCTGGCTGTTGAAGCTGAGGGATCCAGCCAAAAAGCCTACTCTAATAAAGGCAGTGTTGCATCCCTTTGCTGCTTGTAGAACAACCCCCCAAAACTGATGCGAGTCAGTGTTCCCTGAAAACTTCAGTAAACCCACAGTATTCTTAGGAACTTTGCAGAGCTTCCCTTTTGATATCAATTGTTAACTGCAATATAAAATACCAATTGAATTACGCCCCGATAGTTTTTGCTTGAGTAAAATAGACAATGAGGCTTTATTAGTTATATTAACGTTTAATATGGAGTAAATTTGGTGCCTACTCTAACTACAAGCAAGGGTAACATGAATAAAGCCATGCTATACAGCCGTTAAAGGGATGCCTCCTCCCACAACTTGTGGATAGCTTTTACGTGATGGATTTCCGTTCTCCATCACTAAAATCTTATACAGGAGCAACAGAAACAGAACCACAGTTGATTTATAAACCCCTAATAATTTGATTGCAAAAGTTTAAGACAGTATTGTCCAAAACTATGGAAATGGTTACAGAAGTAAATACATTATTGTTTTCACTGAAGTATAATAAAACTTTTTCTCCCTTTTTTATTATATTGTCAACATACTAATGTGTAGCACAGTGGTTTCTTGTTCAGCATAAACCAGTAAGATTTCCACTTAAATCAGTCTTTTAAACATCTTTGCGTCTTAGTATGATGCCAAACTGAATTTAAATGGTTACATATGTCATATTTATTTGTACAGAAGGTATTTCAAGTGACTAACTAGAACAATATTAGTAATACAAGCTTAGCAAAGTCTCAAGCTGCTGAGTGAGCCATTGTGATAAAAATTGTATCACGAGGCAAATATACTGAGTAACTAATGAATCAATTTTTGCCCTATTTCTCCCATCTGCGGACCCTTTTGCCAGTCAATATTTATCAGGTGACAATGCAAGTTGGCATCTTGTTATTGAAGGAAGTTTTGAATTAGTCATGACAATACCACCACTGAGATACAATAACTAATGAGTCGTGTCGCTTACAGCTGGAATAAAGTAATAATCAGAAGTTAACCAGGCAGCAATCAGCTCAGTCCCTGACAAGGTACATGTTCTCAGAAAAGGCATTTTAGGTGGTCAGGTGACCACTTACTTTAATGTTTGCTTTCCAGTCTATAGCTTTACTATGGAACAGCTTAAACATTACAGAAATTATGTACAAAACATGGTCAAAGAGTGTCCTAATTGTGCAAAACTCCTTCACAACTTCCTTCAGCAGCCCTTACAAAACCACGTGAAAGTATAGGTGAAAATAATGAACATTATCTGGATATCATAGCATTTCTTTTTTGAGTCTGCTAAAAATACTGCAAAAAATTGAAATACTTCCAAACAGAACACGGTTTTCCTAAGAAAACTCATAGGCATCAGGTATAAGAGGTTGAAACCACTTGGTTCTGCATGATGTATTTACCCATTTGGACAAAATTGTAGAACCATAATTCCCAAAGCTTTTTGACTATCATGTACAACCAGGAAACTTTCTCCGTAGACCCCTAACATCTAATTTTCATTGCAAATAATGTTATGTAATCAGCTAGTTTTTGACATTGTAGAGTCATACTCATGCCTAGATGAAGAGGTCTGTCACGACTTTAATGGCTACAAGCGGTGATCATTGCTAGGGGAGAACATTTTTAGCAGTGCATATCCCACACTAACCCAGCACTAACTGCTTTATGAACAACTGTATCACCTCTTCCTAGTGATCTACTGTCGCCATCATAGTGCCTGCTACATGCTTAAGTTTATTGTATTTTCTTAAAGGAGCAGTTGTTTGGCTGGCTGGAGACAGTTTTCTACCTGGATGGGTTAATAAAGTAACAGTGCATCGATTTATTTGAGAAAGGTTATTGCCACAGCAAGAATGACTGGAAGTTACTTGGCAGCTTGTTTTATTTTGGAAAGAAAGCAGAGTTTCAGAATGGGCTTGATTCTTGCATTCCTGCACTTAGCTTGTATGTCTGAGATTTTCCCTTTTTTACTACAAGAGTTGGGCAGTAATGCAAAATGTTAAAAAAATGAATGTTTTTCAGTTGGTTTCACTGCTTTCCAACTCAAGCAAATGCCTATTAAAGCTCATTTAGAACATGTCCAAAAAATTGTTTTTATTATAATAAAGTAATAATTATATCTTAACTAGAGAAACAAGAACATTGGTAATGGCTTCTATTGGGCTCATGCCATTTATTATTTTAAGTCCAGACAAAAAGCCCTGTCTCATTAAAGGCGACTGATGCCTGGCATCCCCTGGAAGGTTTCCTACAAACGTCAAGCCTCCCTGCAGGACCTCCTCCTGCCTGGGCTGGGACCCTCTTTAGCTCTCAGTGTTTCCCAGCATGGGTGAGCCGCTTCCCTGCCGAGCAGGTCCACTGCTTCTCTGACCCCATAAATGCTCTTATGAGTAGCTTGTGAAACCGTCCAGCAGGGCAAGAGATGTTGCCCCTTCCACAAAATAGAAAGTTTAATTTTTGTTTAATGGCAACACGCTCTCAACTAATACAATCCCATCCCCAGGAACTTCATGAAATTATTCTGTAATTTCACTAATTAGATATTTTAGATTCATCAAGATAATTTGCATGGTGTCAGTCACCATAGAGCCTATTCACCAAATAATTCAGAATAATAAACTCAGAATGAGCCCTTTTGTTTGTGATTTTGCAGATGGAGCACAACATTTAGTCATCATTCTTCCCATCACAGGTGGCAATCCCATTTTCTTACTGACTATGCCTCTTATTATTTATCTGCTGCTTTCTTGCTGTTCCTCTAATTCTTTTTTAATCTTTGCACTATCCTACAATTGTTCCTGAATACTGATGTCTCCTAGAGTCTTCGTCCCTTGAAAAGACAGATAATGCAGCAAGTAGCTGCCATAAGTGCAAAATAAAATGCTTAACCACATAACCATTTAAGAAATATCAGCTCTGATAAAGATGAGGAAACCTGTTTCAAATCACCAAATAGCAATTATTATGATGACTTTCGTATAACAGTAGGCTGCATTATGTTTTTTCAAAAGTCAAGCAATGGAAGATAATAAAAGGGTCATTAATTAATGCTAAATGATATTATCTGTTTTCAACTATAAAATCAGAGACTGAGTGTAACTTCATTCCTACAATCTTTGAAAAAAAAGCAAATAAATGAGAATGAGAGAAGTGTTATGTATTGACTTTGAAGCAGGGCATATTCCTTACTTAAGTGGAGATTATAATGCTATTTAAGGATGTATTTGCACTCAGAGTGACTTTCTTTAAAATCTGTGTACATGTGTATAAACACATACTCATCTTTAAATATATATATATATGCATAAAGGTTCAGCTAGCTTAGAATTTGAAATTCAACTGTATTTTCCTCAGGAGTCCCTGACTATCTTGAAAGATACGTGCAGTTAGCAGATAGCTTGAGGTATATTTGAACAACTGCGCTGCCTTTACCTGCTGTTATTATCAGAAAACAAGAGGAAACTGCGTGATGTCTTCTACTCTCCATTTAAAAACACCACAGGCACTAGTAAGTGTTTTAAACCATCTTTGCTTGAATAACCATCTTAATGTCATCTGGCGTATTCTGACATTTACTAGCTATTGCAAGTTAGGTAAAAAATTGAATATACAGATAATTTTCTATAATAAAATATCACATTTTGGTGATAATACTAACTGAACGAACGCTAACTTCACGTACAACCTGACAGTAGAAATGATGATCTATTATGTTAATTAACTTTACCAGAGTTAATAACTCATTGGATTATTTTTCTCTTCGCTACTGCTTGAAAATATCAAAATCAGAATCCTGAGATGTATCCATAACTAATGTGGATCATCACAGCTATTATTGCTTGATCTGTCTATTTTATATAGCTTCAATGATTTAATATCTGGTCCACAGAGCTAACATTGCCATGAACTGGATGCATCATCTCCTGCAAAATGATTCCCTTTTCTAACATAATGTGGTGTTTCTCTTCTTTACTGGTGTCTTTTAGGTTTTTGCCTTAGCATGTCAACACATACAAAACTTATGCAGCTTATTTGGTTGTCATGTGTTATCTACATGACATTATCAACATTGCCAAGCACCTGCTGCCCGGCAGCAGCATTCTCTGCGTTGGGACATGCAAAACCTGACTGCAAGGGGATCTTTGAGCTCGGGTGTAAACATTTGTATTGCAACCATTCAAACCACCATGAAATGAATCCCCCTTTCTGCATCATAACAGAGAAGGGAACATACATTTTTTTGGTGCGACTGTTTAGCATCTAGCCTGAATTCTTCTCATTTTCCTGGTTTGGACTGCTATGGAAAATTCAGACTAAGCACAAATTTATGCTCTCATCCTTTGGCACAGGTTCCGATTTCTCTTTTCTCAGCCTGTTGCACTGTCCTGAGTCATGATTCCTTATTCTTGGTCTTCAATTCCCTTGTTTCTTTGTTTGATCCAAGCCCAACTGTGTCATCTACAAATTAGATGTGACAATTGTACGCAGCAGATTTTTCAAAGGTATTTTGGATACAGAAAGCAACAAGTTTTAGTGATGCAAAGACTTTGTCTACTTCCATGTTTCAGTCTAATCTTTGATCTTGCTGCTCCATGCATACACCATTATACAATTATCACCCATGTGTCCCTGAATTGTCATGTATTTATTCAAGTCCTCACTCTTTCACTCATGCAAATGCTTATTTGCACAAGTTCCTTCTGTAAATGCAGTAACTGTGTTGTGCAACTGCGGTAAGCAATCTTCCCTGCCGTCTCGTTTTGCGTTTAAGAAACGACCGATAGTAGAGGAATTGTATCCATCTCCTGCCTGCGTGTCTGTGGCTAATGCGCAGACACACACACCTCATAGCCTTACAGACCTCCTTACACATAATTACGAAGCATATTCCCTTGTATTACAATAAATAGAGAAAGCAATCCATATTCATGTTGTTATGGCATCAGGCAGGATGGATAAAATCCCGCAGTCCCACTGAGGTGATGAAGTCAATGGGATTTCTGCTTAGTAAGAACTGGAAAAAAGACATCAGGAACTTTTCTGATATCATTAAGAGGCCCTTTCTGTATTACAAGTAAGGTGCATTGTATTACCCGCTGTTTTCAACTGCAGAATATTTTACGGTTTGTCGTATTACACTGCATCCTGTTAGAAGTTCTTATTTAGCAGCTCTTACCACCTTCACATGGAAGCAATTGGACTCAGATCATGTGAAAATCTTTAAGATGTTGTTAAGGAGATAAAGAATTTGAGGGGTTATTGGAAAAAACGAATTTAATGTCTTTGCTTACCACAGAGGCAAATGCTTACTTTTATTTCTGTTTCCAGAGGCAGAGCTCCAAAAATGTATGAGCTACTTAGGAGTAAGCTATTACTTACCACAGACTTTGCATATTTTAGAACAGTAAAATCAGTGTGGTCCCAGAGAAAGTCCTTGCACAGAGCGGACTTGTGTACCCCTCCTTGTGGAGAGGTACACAGATGCATATACAGAGAGGCATACTACTATTTAAACTCTTCAGTTAGCTGGAAAATTCATCCTTCGGTCCTACATCACCCCTGAAATTTGGATACATCAGATTTCAGATGAATATTTTATTTCACATCTTAAAGGCTCTTCACTACAAGAAGTAAAATAATTGTTATTAAATTCTCAGCAGATTACAAGGCACCTCCAGAACAGAGTGAAAAGGAGAGATTTGGGCCTTTGTGGTGCACAACTTACTGAGCACTGGGGAAGAGGGTTTTGCTTTTTGAAGAATATTTGCCTCCAGCATAATACCAATAATGGAAATAATATCAGATCATATAAAACTGAAGCTTTTATTCTCTGTAGAACTAAGGAATGATGAGAGAAGTACGCTGAGAATTTTACCCTTTAGATTAAATATTTGAGTCGTGAACGTCTGAGACAATCAGTTTCAGTTCTGAAATTACCTTGCTATCTCAAGCATAGGAAGAATAAAAGACACTTTCTGTATTACAATTAAGACATGGAAAATTTTATTTTCAAGAAGATTTTATGCTTAACACAAGAGAAAGATCTTTTTTTAAAATAGCGCTTAGCCTTGACGTCAGCTTTTCTAGCACTAGCTACACTTCAGCCCGTGCGTTCAGGGAGCGACCTGGACCCCGCCACAGCCTGTTCCATAGAGAAACGCGCCATTACGTCGGAACGCCAGCCGGGAGACCTGCGGGATCGCGACTCACGGCCCGCCGCCAGCCTTCGCCGCGCCGTTTCGGTTCCCTGGCACAAACGTCGCGCCTTCCAGCTGACATCACAGCTGCTCACCGCGGCAACTCTCCCTAGCGCCAGGATGAGCCGGCACAGCAGACACGTAGCAGGGGGGCAGCGACAACCTTTGGGGTACGTGGCAGCGACAGCATTCCTACCAAACACCCACAGAGCTGCAGTGTAATATGGTACAACGATATGCTCGAGAAATACATGGTACCTATTTATTTACGGGCAAAACAGCTTGCAAGCTTTTGAGCTTTCCAGGTATCTGAACCTGTACTGAAATTTTCCCGAGGTGTTAGACTTACTGAAAATGAGTTTTATCATACAGACCTAAGTTCAGGGCCTAAGTTTCCTTCTTTTTTTCTTTTTTATGATTCGCCATGCACAACCAGTAAGTTTTGCAGTGCGGCATTTTTTCAAGTTGTCTAACATCCCTTCCGCATCAGAACTAAACAAAGTCCCTTTGCACGCTTTTCTCTAGCGGCACACGTGCACGGTACCGGCCACAGGACGGCCACGTTGGAGTTTCTACTCTGGTTACAGAAGCAGCTTCTCACCTAAAGCCTTCAAACCCCAGCCTGACACCTAACAAATCCCAGACACCTCCCTAGCTGGGATGGGCTGGGAAGGACCCTACCTGAGGTCCAAAGGTTCCTCACCCTCTTGGAAAGCACCAGGTTGGCCACCAGCACCCGGGCAGCTCTCGTGGCCAGCAAGCACACAGAGGACGTCTGGCTGTCCACGGCACGTGGGGAACCATGGTGGAGCTTTCAGAAGCGTTTAGCAGCTCTCAGGTCACAGGATTAGCAATACGCAGAGCACCTTTGACAAGGGACACATTTTGTTTTTTACCATGTTGGAAGCTCAATATAATTAGAGGGTAAAAATCTTTCTCTTTGCAGTTTACTGCAGTGCTTCAAGATGCAGATGTGCTAAACGGTTCACCAAAGACTTGTTCGCAGAAAATTATACAAATAAGCACAGACCACTAACATACTTTCTTTGTTCCAGCAGCATTACTTCTGTAAGTTAGAATTTTCTCCACCTTCTAAATTGAATTTATAAAGCTTTTGTGAAGTGTCTGAAGAGTTTCCATTGGCTAAAACAAATGGATTATAGATGTAGAGATGATCATGACAGAGTGATTACAAATGTCTCCAGAACTAATATTATTTATTCTCAGGGACACTTTACCAAGTGGAGAAGCTAGGACGAGACTAGTGTGTGTGCGCGTGTGTATTCAGTGGAGTACATAAAATCTATTTTTTCAATATAAAGAACACATCAGATGCTAGTTCTAAAGAAGTGACATAATCTCTATGTATGTAAATATCTTTTTTATAAAAAGATTGGCATTTTGAGTAAAAATGGAACAGGGCAGAGGGGATTTACCAGGTTGAGATGGGAGAACTCTGTTCACCTCTCCAGTTCATTGACCTCTGCGTCAGTAAATACGCTTATTCAACAGAGTTTGAGAGGCTCAGCACTGAAACAGCTGGATGAAATCCTGTGACTGGTATTACACAAGAGATACACAAAAGAATGGAATACAGAATTCTAGTGACACTTTCTGACCTTAAAAATCTTAGAGTCAATGGAGTAACTGTAAAAAAAGTAGTTTCACACATCTTTGAAATGCTGAGTCCAGGAACCTTGAAAGGATTAATTCCATGTATTCCCTTTTTTAGCTTATTTCCTTTTTCCCATTATTCAGATGTTAAAAGACATTTTTATATATATAAGGAGATAGTCTAGAATTTGATGTAATTATATCTCTGCCTAATTCACTGAGGTTAATACAATGAAAAACTTAAAAACATTGTAAATTACACTCATTAAAATGAAAAGTCAGAGGCTGTTTATTATGAAAAATGGAAAAGTGTATGACGCTTTTGGCATTAATTGGGAAAAACTTCTTTTCCGTAGTTACGCCTGAGTTACACGTATGAAATGTTGGTGTTGGCACATACTGGTGCTGAAGCGAGACAGTTTCACAGCTCAGCTCCTAGTACAACGGACTGAGTTTCTCTTGGCCTAAACCAGGCCAACAAAGATACTCCAGTGGCTTTCAGAGCTACAAGGGGATGACACGGGCTTATGAAGTGGAAGGCATACCGTACATGGAGCAGCCCAAGCTGCTTTCTGCAGAGTCACAAAGGAAAATCTAGGACTATGAAGTAACTACCGAAAAATGAACAAGAACATTATTTGCATAAATTATTCTTCTTCAAAAGAACCATTTGCCTCACACAAGAAGTGTGGGTGGGCTCAATGATGAAAGGGAAAAGACTGCAAAATAGAAAGAGCTGAGAATTACAGCCAGAGCAGCAATAAAATATGTATCACTTGGGGATGGCTGGGCTAGTTTATGCTGAGGCTGAAAGTGTGGAGCTTTCTCAAAAGGCTGTACAAGAGGAAAGGAATTCCACTCATACGGTTAAGCAGACGCCAAGAAAGAGAACCTTAAATCTAGTGGAACCTGAACAGAGACTAATACAGCTTGACAGAAAACATCTAAGTGATTAGAGAACTAACCAAGTGCTCTTTACAGACACAATGATCTTTAGTAGGAAGACCAAAGACTTTCATATAGCACTTCTTTTCTACTACTAGTTGATTGGAACTATGCAAATAGAGGAAAAAGTAAACTTCATTTATGTGTAGACCTCAAGTCCTGAATAAATAAATTGGATCAATCCTAGTACAGCTAGTGGAAATAAAATAAGCTTTCTGACTTTAAGGTTAGCAATTTCTTAATTTTTTTTTTTAAATAGAAAGCAAGCTGCAAGTAAAAATTTTACTAGTACTACATTTCAGTATATGTTTAAACTATTTTCCAGAACTGGGGTACAGACTAAGTTGGATTTTGGGTAATTAGTTGTGTATCGAGGGAGTAGCTGCAAAATTTGATCCAGATTGGTACTGTTAGGTGCTGCCAGGAGATCTCAGATCTGGAGTTCTGCCATTTTGCTAATAACAGCTAATTACCAAGAACTATACTCTGCTTTCACTGCTGGTAAGCAACACACACGTACTGGTTCAAAAATTTCATGACAAATAACATAGTTTCTAGAAAAGGAGAAGTACTGGTGGAGTGAAGGGGAAACAGCCCCCCAGAATATTTCAGCATTTTCCACATTCCTTCTGAATTTGCTTCCCATATTCGTTTACTACCTAAGGATTTACTTGCACAACTTTGAGCTTAAAGCTCTTGGTACCTTACAGAACTGTGCCCTATTATCCTGTGTTTTCCCAATTCTTTTACAGGTGCTGTATGACAGAGGCAACTGTTCAACACAACATGAAGTCTGTTTTTCTGGATCACCTTCCTCCTATTTACTCCCACGTATGTGCTACTGTAGATGTAGTTAAAAGAAAAGGGGGACACGAGTAACAGTGCTTTTGGTTTTCCTAATATTTAATTATATTTCTAAATTGGATGAAAAGCAGGGAAATGATTAAAGATTTTTTTTTCTTTCCAAATATTTTCCTTCCAGTTTTAGGACCAGATCTTCTCAAAGGCATGTCACAGGCAAAAAATATAAAAAGAATTTGAATGTTTCTGCCTGAGTACAGACTGTGCAGGTAGTTTACAGAGGATTACAAGTTAACCAAATTTGAGCTTTGTAATGTTCTGGAAAGTTATGGGTGTCTGAATTGGTCTCACTGGGAGCAATTCTTGCTTATGCAGGATTAAGCATCAATTAATTCCATGACAGTGGGAAGTACTGCATTTAGCAGGCAAATGGCATAGAGTATATATGCATAATATATGAAGACAGTGGAAATTCCACATCTCGTTTTGCATGTGAGCAGTTTAACTGAAATCTTCAGTACAAATGTAAAAGAAAAAAGAAAAGTCACGAGCAATGCCTGTTAGATCTGATCTCCCACCTACCAGGCGAAAGGAGACACTGGGCAAACACTGTATAAAACAGCCCCATGACCGGTCCTTGACAAGCCCAAGAAAGCCATCAGCTCTCCACACACAAGACCTCCACAGCTCTGCTGAAGAGATCCGCTGCTCTGTGAAAAGCTATCGAGTTTTGGAAGCAAAGATCAAACAGCCCAAAGACAAGCTTCATGAAATCACGTCAACCGTGTTAGCAGCCCTTGATTTATCTGAATGGGGAAAGCTCTGTAAAATGAAGATATACTGTACATTAACGCATAACGACAGTCAGGTCTGATATATGCATGACAGCTGTTTGAATAGCTATCTTTTTGTCTGGATAGATAATTATAGCTTAATGGTGAGCCAATTATTCACGAAGACACCAGGAGACTCACATTAACAACTAGTTCGCTACCAAGTTTTCAAGTGAAAGATGCATTTCAACTGTTTGTCTACAAATACTCAGCAATTATACAGATACAAAGACATTCAATAACACTCAGTAGTCATGGCAACCTGCTTTCGCTTTATTTGAAGTGGAAATTCAAAGAGCTATGACTGGAGTAAAGAATGCCTTTTTTTATTCTTTATTGATTTAGTAACAAGATTTTAAACTTTTGTCCTATGTTGTGAACACGTCATTATAAATATTATAGCCCGGCTGTACCACTGCCGACTTTTCTGTTTTCAATTCTCTTTCTATTTATATGTCATTTATGTTTTTCCTCACTGTCTCAGTTTTACTTCAGCTCTGATGGAAACGAACTAATGAACTGGGCCCTTCCAACTGTCGGCCCTTAGCTTTCCCTCCACGTACCCACGCTTTCTTTCCTTTTTCTTCATCCACGTGCAATGAATCACATCAAACTTTGAGATGTAAAGAACATAGCAACAGACAGCTCTGTACTGTCCATTTGAAATTATGTTCTTGTTTTCAGCTATAACAAAATGCAGCTAATTTCTAGTTGCTTTATATTGCTTTTTATTTCAAAGTCACAGAGACAATGGGGACAGAGCCTTTTGGTGCGATGGTGTCTCCTTGCATCAGGGAATGTCGGCAGCCGAGGCAGCGGTAAATGGGTACCACATCAGCGAGACCAGGAAGATGGGTAAGGTGCCAGCTCCCATGATCTCACATGTTAGCCCGCTACAGAAACTGTTTTAAACATACAGGTTGGCGTACCAAACTCCAGAAAAAAATGCGTGTTAATCCACAAAGGCAGGTGCTTGATTTTAACCTTTCATGTACCCATTTTATACCCTAACATTTTGTCTACATACTCGGGAATAGGAACCCAACCTTTGGGAATAGAGAGATATGCACACACGAATCTGACAGCAGTCATTAAAGATATAATATTATAACAACAGGGGCTTGCGAAAAATACAGCTTGCTTTAAGTTTGGCTGGAACAAACACTGGTTCAGAATTATTCTGAGCACTGAGAATCCTTGGTCAACATAGTATGGGTATTTTCAGGCTTGAAACCACTCATCTCAGCTAAACCTGGTCGTACTTATTTTGCTTTCTTTCTATAAAGCAAAAAACTGCCTAGATAAAATCTGAGGGCTTTCTTTTGTCTTGCTCTGAAGGATCAGTGGTGGGCCGCAGCTGCTGAAGAGGGGCTACTGTGGACTAGTGACGGAGGTGGCACAGAGAACACGCATTCACAGAGTGCCTGTTGTGCTTTCCTCACTTACCAGGTTTGGGGCTGGGAATGACTTTTTTTCTCTGTGTCAGATCTGCAGAGCTTGCAGGATGGTTGTGTCTTTCTCTTTAGGAGAGGTGAGGTTTTCTTGCTGGCATCATCCAGGTACCTCCCACTATCAGAAGGTACCTGGATTCCCAGCTTTCTCCTGCCCTCTGCCCACCATGCACTGTTCATATCCTGAACTTAAGAGTAGTCGAAGTAGAGTCATCTTTTGTACCCCTACATTCCCTGAAACTACCAAGCTACAAAGGTGGATATAGGCCAGTAGTGACTTCTTTGCATACAAGAAGAATTGAAACAACTATGACGTAGTTGCATAAACTTGCAAGGCAATAAGCCAGATAGTATTGCTAAGACCATTTCCAGGCAATGTTCCATTCCCCGTGGAGGTTTCTATTGATCAGTAGTTGTTTTTGCTTGCAATCAGCCATGGACTTGAGAAACCCCCACCTCTCTTTAACAGAGCATCATCATAAAGTGCATCAAAACTAGAGAGGACCTTTGATTACAGCGTACATCCACCTGTTATTTTATTTCCTCTACCTGCCTTCTGTTTGTTTTTTAATATTTCCTTTTTCCATCGCTTAGAATCAATAACAACTCTGCCACAAACACCTGATTTTTGATACTTAGAGCAGTCAGAAGCTGCAGGAGTTAGAGAGCACCAGTCCCGCACCATCCCGCTGAAGTCCGTGGTACCCCAGGCACAACGGGACCTCCACCGGTGGACACGACTGTGGACGAGGGTTTAGAGAACCGGGTTTTCAGCTGACTTTGTGCTGAAATAACACTTTAAATGACTCTGACTTCTGACATGCTCGGAGCAGCCTGGGAGTCTGCACACTGTGAGCAAAGGCACAGGCAGAGTTCATTTTGTAGGAAGCTCCACACCTGACCAACGTTTGCATCCACAGGTCCTTTTTTGCTGTTGTGTTCTATTACAGGAATGATATTGTCTGTGTGAAACAAATATGTATTCGGCTTTAACCACCGCTAAATGTAGATCTTTATGAATGCAGGTTACTATAGTTACACTGGCATTGTGGGTAATTCTTTCATTATAACTGCTGCATGTTTGTATATAAACAGCTGAGCTGCATTTTTTTACTTTAATCTAAGAAGCCACAGGAAATGCTTTGACTTAAAAATTGCTGATCAAGCCTGCAACATTAAAAATGTGAGATTGGGGTGAAATCAGCATAATTCACTGCATTATTATTTTAAAACTTAAGGAAAAATGTGCTTCAGAAAGCTGAAAAAATGCTAGGGTGATATACATGAGTGGGTCCACAATCCGTTATGATTAAACATGTGCTTAACCATTTCAGAGATTCAGATTTTAATGCCAAATGATAGGCTTCTCTTAAGCAGACCATGAATATAAAGGCTTGCTGTATGCCAGTGCTTCTGTGATACATCCAGATCTATTAAAAAGGAAATCTTCTTGCTCAAATCCAACTGTTCGGGGTTTTGGGGGTTTTTGTTTGCTTTTATGGGGTGACCAATCACCTCAATAAAATGCTTCCTATTTCAATCCGCTTAAAAAAGTGTCAATAGCACATTAGTAATTTAATATTAATTTGTTAAGAAGAAAAGCCCAAGATAACAACCTGAATTTCTTGCAAATGTCTTAGGAGCATCTCTTCTTTCTCTGACCTGCAGCCATAACCACAAAGCAGGGGTCGAACAGCTTTGAGCTTCCAGGAAAACATTGTACAGAAGATGAGCGAGACAACTTGAAAAAGAAGATAAAGAGCATCAAGACACAGCTGGCGTCTCGTGCAGCAAAACAAACATGGGAAGAGTGAGGAGGCAGAGAGGGGATGGCAGCCTGGAAAGGGGATGGTTCCAAGATCATCTGGAGGAAAAGGGTGGGATTACCGAGCTCCTTCAGGTGCTGCTCTCTCAAGGACTCCCAACAAATCAGAATGAAGCAAGAACAGAAATACCAGAGTCATTTGCTATGGCCACTTTTCCCTGCGCATTTTCAGCTAACATAGAGAGAAAGGCAATAAACAGTTTCTTACGAAGGCAGACCAAGACCAGTCTATCACTAGCACATCCACCTCAAAATAACATGACCCCCGATTTCATAGTCTTCCCCTTCAAAAATCAGCATGAAGTGCAGTAGAGAGCATGAAAGTTGAAACCGGCTTTCCCTCGGGAGCAAGCTGAGTGTTTCAGGAGGCAGACAGACCTGCTCAAGAGCAGTCCAGCCCACTGCAAATGTGGTTTACATAGCCCCTGTATTAAAGGCAAGGGAGGATAATGAGGGTTGCAATATCTCTTGCATGATTAACTACAAACGAACGGTTTGACTCTTACCAAAGTGAAGGTCACTAAATAGGGGGTCACGGCTCATTGTCCTTAAGCTCTTCCTTTTGGGTTAAAAAAGAATTGAAGCACTGTGGTTCTGTACCTGAGATTCCAACATCTCAGTACTTGATATTAAGGAATAGAGTTAAATGGAAAATAATTGCAATCTGAAGGTCCAACCCCAGGCAATCCAGAACAGCTCCTACCTACCTGCTCTAAGATTTCAGCTAAAGGAGCAGTTCTGCTAATGTCAAGATCTAGAAATCGTTTAAGATACTTTTTAAAATGCAATAACCAATCGAAGAGGAGAAACCATGCTCTTTATGATCAATGCTTACTTTTGCTGAATTCCTATGAACTAGTTTACACTCTCAAGTCTTTTCCAGGTTTTTTGTCTAAATCAACTTGCCAACAACTCAAGACCAAACAGAAACCCCTATTGCTTCTGACAGAGCCAAACTCATTGACAGCAAGTACACAGAGACTTAAACGGGCATCTTCAAAAAACGGACACGGGATAAAAAGTAGAGAAGAATTTTATAGGGTTTTACTACCTCTCTTCCAGCAATAGCTGTTTCTACTAATTCTGTTCCTTGCAGCTTACACATTGTAATTCACATCTCAGTCTCCTTTATATTTCTTTTAATTTAGCTCTTTTACTCTCAGTTCTACCTTTTGCATTTAATTCCTCTAACTTTATTCATGGAAAGTAGGATTGCTTATTTAAAATAACACATTTTTAATATATGCGTTAATGCTGTTTTAGGAACAGAATAGTCTCTGCTTGGTCAGATTAGTGTCTCTCTCATTTAATTACAATTCAAAAGGTTAGAAAGTTTTACCACGCACACATATTCTCTGGGAATTATCTGACTCTAAAATATAATTAATCATCCTCTGTCATGCTTTTATTATACCCACTTCTCTCTGGAGTCATTCCTTTATTTCTTATTCATTCATATTCCTCTGACCTTCCTCTTCACTCTGTTACCACAGACCTCAGGTGAATTTTACCCAACTGCTCAGAAATGAGTGGATATTGTTAAACCCATTTGTCAACCACATTATCAACTCACAAACATACGATCTCTGCATACGTTTAGCATTTTCCATATATAGCAGTCCAAGTATCAACATGGATGGCATCTGTCGATGTTGACTAAAATTAACTTTTGGAACTACTGTAAATAATAACGCAGTCATATAAAGATTATTTCTCTGGAGCATAAGCTACCAGTAAACATGATTTGCATATTGTGCTTACAGCTGTTTCAACATGAACTGTTTGCTGTGGTTCATTAAAATTATTTGATTTGTCGAATTCCAGGATGGTTGCAAGTCTACGTATACCAGCCTGGGTGAATGTGGTGACAATTCAGGTTTTCAGAACTATGCACATGTGTACTGGATTAGTGAGCTGAATTGAATAATAAAGCTTAAAAAGAGATCATTAATCACACGTTTCTGACGAGAGAAATGAAAGAGTGAGTACCTCAGAGATGTGCCTAAGAAACAAAAAGTACAAATAGCAATGCATGTCCCCTGTGAAAAGAAAACCTCTTTTATAGACCTACATCTTGCTTCCATTCAGCACATTGCAATCTTTCCTATTGACTTAGTGGAAGTTAAACTGGGATTTGGGCATGAAACTTAAATGATATTTTCATATAATACTCTTGATCTAGATAATAACATACATCTAGGAAATGTTTTACTCTAAATTACAGTAAATCTGCACAAATAATTTATTTTTTCTCATGAACATTTTCTCTATTTCTTTCTCCCATAACATCACAAGAGTCTAGATTTTTTTCTCCTTTCTTTTCCTCCCTACACACGTAATCACAGCAGAGCATCAAAGAGCAGGCAGAAATTTGATTTCAGCTATGGAGCTGTCTCTTTCCAATCAGAAAAATGGTAAGATGGTGCAAAGACTGTATTAAAAGGAATCCTGTGCTATGAAGGCATGTGAATGCACAGATAAGACTCCCTGAATTGCCACAGCGCTCATCTGTGTGATTAGGGCTGTATTTTGGAGTTCAGCTATGCCAGAGAAGAGCTACAGAAAGAGCATCATTGACATCATTTGGAGTTTTGGGGCTAATTAATCTTTATACCAGACCCTCTGGGTGTGAGCCTGAGCCTGGTGGGGCTGGCTATAAGCTTGATGCTGGACCCCAAGGTGACTTCAGCTTCCCTGCATCACATCCCCCAGTACCCTCAGTCCGAGGTTGTATGGGAAATTTAAAAGGGAAATATTGTAAGTAATTAGGTCAACAGCAGCTGCCCTCTTTTATGTTATCTATCCTTTCTTTCCACCACCTTGCTACACCCTCTTGCTCTCAGCCATCATAAGAAGAGGACCTAAAGAGGGTCCTAGACGTGCGCTGTTTTTTCTCCGTTTGCAGAGTGTGCAAGTTACAGAGAGCAGAATAGAGGACAGGCTCTGCCCGGCTTCTCACTCTATCGCAGACAAAGCAATAGATGTGACACCCTCTTGAACAGCTGCGTCCCGAGCAAAAACATTCCATTTTTGCCTTCTCTGCCTGCGCAACTCCTTGCTCTTCACAGTCCTGAAGTATTTTTCAGCATTATTGAAAGAGGTGAAGATACGAGAGTGAGAGATAAGGATACCATAGTGTGGCACTAAACTTTTATAGCATTTGGACATCATTGAAAGTGTCAGTGCAGCTATTAGAGGTGTATTTTCCAGCCAAAAGCCAACTTAGCTGGAAAAGAAATGGATGCGATTGCAGGGGTTCTGTAGCAATCCCGATTAACCAGTCCTAACCTGTGAGCTTTGGTCGTCAGCAAATGCACATCATTTGGCTCCTAGGACCGCAGTCCAAAGGCAACGGAGATGTTTCCACTGCTCATAGAATATTACAGGAATTTAAATCCTACTGTTGCAATAATAATCAAAACTAACAAAAATACACATGGAATAACTTGTTCATCAAGTGCAAGGCCAAGGGGAGCGCTGTGAAAAGTATCTTGCACCAAAAGTCTGTCTCGGAAAGAACACACCTGCAAAATATTTCAGTAGAAGAAATTCTCTCACTATTCACAGACAGATAGATTTGCTTTCAGGAAAGCACTCTCAAAAAGTCTGCTAAGGAAATTGCTTCAAGAATGCGGGAACAGGGAGAAGGTGAGAGAAAAAAAGATATCTTCTTCAGTTTCCCAGCCAATTCCGAGATTGAGAAGGAAATTGGTTTAGGTCAAAATATATATTTGCTTTTTCAACAACAACAAAATCTCCGCATTTACCATAGGAACAATCTGAAATGCTTCATTTAACCTAAAATAAAGTATTTTATTACATTTTTGGTTTATTTAACTCCCAAACAAAGGATTGTTTCCTTTTTTAGTATGTAGGGCTTTTATTTTTTTAACTAAAAAATGCTGATTTGAAGCAAAAAGCTAAGAAGTTGGATCATTAAAGTGCTGAAATGAAACATTCTGGCATTTCCCATGAAATGGTTTTGAATTCTCTCTTGTTCCTATATTTTTCATCAGGAGCTATTTATAGGATTTGACCCAAATTCTTCTATCCCACGCTGGCTTCTATTGTTCAACTAATTTATTACTTGTCCAGTAAAGTAGTGCCCAGATCTAAAGGTAGCATCAGTTCAGTTATCTAAAGAAAGCAGTAAAAACCCCCCTTTTGACACCTCAGAAAGAGATAACAATCGGAAGAGAAGCCTATCCTTACTGCACTTCTATTTTTCAGAAGATTTCCTAAGGAGCAGCCTTCACAGTAGACCAATTATTCAAATGCAGCTTCTCTTGTTTGACGACATATTCCTTACACCACGTCGGCCTACAGGGACAGTTTTTATGCCTCATGCATATGCTGAAGCCCAAGTATTCGTTACGAAACCATGTTAGTGCTCCTGCTCTACCATCCTCCAGGCCCTGATGCTGGGATTTGGAGCTACGCGTCCTCCTTTGCAACGCACGCAACTAATTCACGTGAATTTCTGTGCATTTAAACAGCAACTTGTGCAGTGGGTGGGGACTTGAGTGGGAACGGCCATATTTCTATGGGCAATGACACAGAGTTCTGGGGTATGAGAGCAACCAAGTTTTCTCCTAGCAGATATGTTAACTGAACCAGATATTCCAGGTGCAATCTGGATTTTGCTCAGGAGCTGTGTTAGGAGCTGCAAAGTAGCTGCTGAGGTATGCTTGCACACGTTTTTTGTTATTTGCTATCCCTACCATTTTTCCATATTCATGTTGTGTCCTGGTTTTCAATGTGAAGCAGTTTATTGGAGCCAAATTCTTGCCTAGACGCTGACACCAAACAGCACTCTCGAAGTCGCCACAAAGACTACTTGTGGGTAATTGCTAAACTGGCAGAAGCAGGTTCTTTTATTTTAGCAAGCAGAAAGGTTTTGATATAGTTCAAATTACATAACCACAATTCCTTCCAGAAGGAGAAAGACAGACCTTATTGAAGTAAAAATCAAAACTCCTATTTAGATTTTTAACTTTTTGGCCCCTTTAAGTAAAACTTCTGCAGCTTAAAAAGGAGAATCATAAGAGAGCCAGGTATTCCATTCATTTACTGGATCTGTCTGAAGAGTCTGGTCTGAGTAGCTTTTTTTAACCTCCAATTTTTTTGAGAAGATTGAAGAAAAGAAATGACCAAAGAGGGAAAGCAATTGGAAGACTTTTTAAATTCTACGGGGGGGGGGGGGGGGGGGGGGGGGGGGGAAGTGATGGCAGTTTTAGGTGCAAGTTATGAAAAATAATTGTAATTTGTACTAATTCAGTCCTTACCCTTTCATTAGCAAAGGCTGCTGTCTGCACTGGGTTACTAACGATGGCTTTGTGATGGCTGCGACACCCCAGACCCACCAAACGTCACACTGAGACTGTCTTCAGAATCACACGACGCAGCTATAACCTTGTACCGCAACTGCCGTTCTGATTAAATAATGCAAACTGCCTCCAAAACAAGGAGTCTTTGCAAGCATTTGTTTATATACTGAAGTCATCAGTGTTATATGAAATAACAAAAACTAAAAAAAAAAAAAACCCAAAAGAAAAAGAATGAGCCCTTGCAAATCTATAAACAGACATTTACACTGTCAGTCAAGTCAGTAGCAGCAAATAGGTAGAACAAGGAACTGTGTATTACCCTACTGCAGGATAATATGCATAGGACCTTGATAGAGAATTAAATGCTGCAAAAGAACAGCAACGAATATTAGGTATCTAAAACTCTATCACAAATCAGCCTGGTAACGGCACACGAGCAGGCTTGCAATGACCTCAGCACCGTCGCACACACTCTTATCTGCTAAATTGCTTTGCGGTAAACTCGCCTCATGTCCTTGACCACACTTCTAAAAGTATTTGTCTCTTGCTTTCCAAAGAGCTGACAGTCCTTCTTTGGGGTTTCTGAATATCAGAAAGATGATTTTTAAAAAATTTTAAATTTATTAACTAGTCTTGCTTTTGTCTGTGTAGATGCAGCCCATTCCTCTGCTTACTACTGATACACAACTAAAGAGTTAAACCAACTTTAGAATATGCTATTCATTTATCACATGAACAGCTACAGCTTTAATTAGCCAACGGGTAGTTGGCAAATGAAAGAATTACCTATGGCAGTGCATGAAATGGGATGGTTTCAAAGGATGCTCTAGGAATGCATCCTTTGAAAAAAAAAAAACCCACAGTTTCTCATAAAGGAAGAATTTAAAAAACAGTAGAAAACTTCAACACAAACTAGTATGTAGGTACTTTACAATAGCTACAGGATAGATGTTGATTTTTTTTTTTTTTTTTTTTTTTAATACACACTGCATGAAATAAGACAACCCAGTGGGTCAGCTAGGGGACCTAAGAGTGCATCATCCCACCTCCTGGGTTTGGTGTGCACCACTTCGTGGTGGATGTTATTCGCTGTCCCCTTGAATGTTCTTGTTTCAACTGGAAGGAGAAAGGGCAGGTAAGTATGGCCCCACCACGTACCTGAGTCAGCTTACTGAGCCCAGTCTGGAGCAGGTGGGGTAAAACACACCTCTCCTACTGTTGTGGAGTCCCCTTAAACCAGGCTGGTGCTGGTGGTGAGCAACACATGTTGGAGTCCCAACTGCTCAGCAAATGGGGAAAAGACCTCACACCAGCTCTCCTAAATCTTCTTTAAGGGACGTCTTTAAGACATGCTTGGAAATCCCCGAAGAAAATCCACTATAGAAATGCATAATGTGACATTGGTTAGTCTTTCTCAGCCCTTCCTCTCCTTTCTATTGCAAGCCTCTCTCCTGCTCTCTCGCTGGGATAGAAGTAATTGACTGTGATATTTGTCTCCATTTAGGCTTTCCCTCCCCCCCCTTCTTCTTGCATGTTCTACCCTCTCCTGCCTTTACTATTTATACAGCGAACTTTTTGAACTCCTGTTCTGTGTCTCAAACCACAGTGTCCCATCAATGCTCAGTCTGTTGGCGCAACAATAATAGACTTGATAATTATTATTGGTCCATGCTATTAAAGTTACATCAGTGATATGAATGTGCAAAAACATCAAGCTGCTGGGAAGAACGTCTGTAAATATCTTAGCAGATGTCATGTGTGTGCAAGAAGCTGAGGTAAGGAGCTAAATAAGTACAAATCTGTTTACAAAATGATGAAAATGCTCAGAAAGAATGGAATTAGTTGGCACAGCACAAAATGGAGGTACCACGGTGCTAGATACTTACTTCACCTATCCTTGTTTTACATCAGGGGTCATACTCCATTACCTTTTGCTCCAAGCTCCAAGTCAAATTTGATTAGGGACTAATCTGATTCCACATAATGAGAATACTATTTAGGACGCATGCTTTAAATGTGGCTTTTAGTCCACAGTTTGTTAGGTTAATGAATTTAACAATTGAGATGATTTGTACATTCCATGGGTGATTTGGCACCGAAGGCATTTGTAAAATGTGCAAAACTGGCTAAAAATGCCATTTCAAGGAAAACAAGCAAATAATTACATCTAATGCTACAACTTGATTTGTCCTTCACTAATACATATGTAGTTAATATTTTTCAGATGTTTTTAAAAGTACAGTTAGAAAGCATGAAATGAGGAAGAATTTCTTGGACACATAAGATGCAAGAATAATATTTTTATTTTCTGAGCAGATCTAGTAAAGGACTTTGGTGCCACAACTCCTACGCTTACACTGTGCCTCCAGATGATCATGAAACATCCCATGCTTGGAGCACTCACGTCTAGCTAGATATCAGCACATGTGGGCCAGATGCAGACCTTGACCCTCACTCAAACACTCTAATCCCAGCTCATTTCTGTGGTAAGGTCCCACCCAGGACCCTCTCTGAACACATGCATCCACAGTCTTTCTTTCAGAACATGGGCTCTGATCAGTCCTTTAGCTTTTAAAATGTAGTTGATGGTGATGGAGCTTTCCTTTTAATTGCACGGAAGTTTTGTAGCTAAAGCATTCAACCAGCAAAGCAGAGACACAGATGTCCTCATCACCCACCTCTACTGAACACCCTGGTCACTAAGTGACGGGCAGAGCAAAACCATGCTGCTGGGTGGTGGAGTGTCCTGGTTTCAGCTGGGATAGAGTTAAACCATGACATTGAGATAACAAGAAAGCTGATAACTACACCTGGAAAGGTAGAAGCCCTGGATCCTGGACCCTGCTTCCAGAAGTACTAGCACATTTTATCCAATCACTCAAGGTATACTGTTAAATCAAAGCATTTAGGTATCCCCAGAAGTGGGGCTCACCCAGCTGGATGAGCTTTCAGAGTTGCAATGTCAGACACAGGAACCTGAATTTTGCCCAAGCCTTACAGTGACACTTAAATCCTTTATTGGATTTGTCTTGCTCATTCCTACTCTGGGACCTGAGCGCCAGCTGCTTGTCAGAGGCATTGAAGCAGAGTGGTGGGAGGGCAAAGAAACTCCAATAACACCACAAATCAATAACAACTTTTCTTGCATTACAAGTTGGTTGCAGCACAAAGCTCTGCAATCAGATGCTGCACATGTTGTTCTTTTTGAAAATTTGGAGGCATGGGAACTCTACTGGTGAACAGAGCACAGGGAGATTTGGTGCGAAGCCAGCTGTTCTAGGGGAAATCTGCATTTCCCAGGGTACCACCAGGCTCTTCTTGAAAGCAGCAGCAACAAAGCCATCAGAATGATGTCCTTACCAAAACAAAAGGGGGGGAAAAAAAAAAAATAATTATCTACCATGGTTACAATGCATCTCAGTGCTCTCTCTGCTGTGTTTCTTTAGAGCTCTACTGCAAAGATCATCTTGCTGCCAGCATGTCACAAATTACCGTGCTCCCTACAGAAGCTTCAGGGAACACCAAGTTCACTTTCCCTCTCCTCGCTGAGTTGAAATCAAAACCCTACAGGGAGAAGCGTTGCTGCCTCAAGACAGAAAGAGTGACAAGTTCAAAAAAACCTGGAGGAATGGGAACTTCTTGGTGAAAGAATGCCAATCAATGCCTGGAAGGAGCTGCAAAAGGTGAGGAGGCACTCCTCTCCAGTTCTCACTCTTGCACATTCATGACACTGTGCACGCCACCCGTGGCAACCTGCCTTCATTGAACCCTTTACAGTAGTTTAAATGTAATTTACAATTACACAAGATGTCAGGTCAGCCCTCTGTGAGTTTTTGTACAAGCTGGCCCTACTCTGCGAGGTGAAGAGGAGCTCCCAGCCACCCGTCCTGTGTGCACTGTGGACCTGTGGGGTCCACTTGGAAATACAGAACTATGACTTCAAAAGACTTTCAGTTCTGTCACTCAAAACCCACAAAAGCTCAAAATTATACTGTTCTGAACCATTGTTGCGTCATCCTATTTAAGGCAGAAGCGTTATGTCTCACTTTGCTCCCCTGCTGAAGCAATATCTCTCTGTTACGTGTGCAGGATATATCGTAGGATTTGCCTTAGGGCAGAGACTGTAGTGACTACATTTCCTAGCTAATGAGCATCTGAGAAAAGGTTGTACAAGGAAGAGAAAAAGAAGTAGCAGCAATGCTTTTAGTTAAATATCAGTCATTTGATCAATCGTATTACAGCTTGATGTGAACGTAAAACCATTAAGGTCCATGCTGTAACTTATGAACTATGAGTAGCAGGCATGATCTGGGGTGGATCACGCCTCTCTCACCGACGGTCCAGAATCTGTGACTTCTAAACAGCACCTGACAACCTGGTAGACATCTTATAAAAGCACATTTATTACAGGGTACATCCTAACTGACATAAATTTACTCAGCTGATTTTTGCCAGCTGAGGATCTTGCCTTGGAACGATGACAGCAGGCCAGGCTGGAGGAACATAATGAGGAATAAACAGTTGGTGTAAGTTCCGCTGTTGTCTTGAAGTGCCTCAATTGAGTTTAATGGTGATTGTTTACAGCAGAGTGCAATACCAGTCATAAAGCGGGAGAGCAAGTGAGCAGATGACAGGGAGAGAAAGGGATATGAATTTCCCTTTCCCAGAGTATGTTACAGAAACTACGGTATTAATTCTCTAAACTTCTTTCCTTTGAGCTACCTCCCTGTATTGATTTGATGATACTAGTCCAGCATTTATAGACATAAGCTGGCAGGACTATACTAATGCTAGCATTTAGGAGAATTTATCTGGTTGAGTTAGCTTTGGACACATGTGCGTTCTGTTGAAAAAGCACACGAGGGGATCTTCAACAAGAAATAATCGTGTTGCAAAATTTCATGTTATGCAATGAGCACAATGCTGAAAGCAAGCCCTCTTGATTACTGGATGCTGACCAATGCATTAGAGATCCCAACCACTATGTGCTTTGTGTGGATATTTAAACATATCTATTGCTTATATCTTCTTCACAGTTTGTTTAACACTGACCTTCTGATTTCAGCTACTCATAATAACCAGAAGCAATTTGCCAAAGGTAACAATGGTAAGAAATAACAACTGTACTTAGGCTTAGCTCCCATATTGCCACAATAATATTACCATATTAGCATCTGATGGCAGGGAAGATTTCAAGTCCCAGCACAGAGAGATAAATGTTACTAAATGTTAGACTACTGTGAAAGATTCAACAAAACATAATTACCATGATTATAGGCTATAAAAAGTAACATTACAAAAGAGCTCACTTAATACAAAGGAGAAGAGGAACAAAAAATAGATTTCTGTCTAGAGATCCCTCTTACACAATTACAGCACATTCCAGCAGTTGATACAAAAAGCCAGGTGGTTGTATCCAGAAAAGCAGCCAGAATTGGGATTTTCATTAAACCAGTGGCATCTCCTCACTTCCCTCCCTCCATCTGGTTCTGCTAGTTTTGTTTGGGTGAAAGTTATTTTGATGGGCCATGACCAACTTGTCACCCCACAAGGGCATTAAGACAACGTATCTTTCACAGAAGGAGTTTCACACGACCCACAGTGGCATACAGGAGGAGAGGGGCTTTGAAAGGGTCCAAAGCAAACACAGAAGTAGTGGGAAAACCACATGACTATGAACTTTCTGCCACGGACTATATAGAAAGAATCCTTCTTTTGGGGGGACACAGAGATGACTTTCATTAGATTTTCTGTAACCAGACCAGTGGGCTGGGCCCGTGCATACATCATCTACAATATACTGTACGTAACAGTAACATCAGTGCCACTCTGGGATAACATTAATCTTAGAATACGTGCATATAAGTCTGTTACTTGAGTGAGCACCCACTCTTCCTCTCCACAGTGTCATCTACACACCAGGTCTCTATTTCAGCTTTTGGCTCACTCATAAATGAATTTTGGGGACTTTTTGCTGTTTGGCATGAGTGAATGTTTACCAAAATCTCAAAGACTGCCAGCCATTCTTCTGTTACATTGTGCTGATGTTTCCTATCTCTTTCCAGCTTGTCAAAAACATTTTAATGACAGATGTTACATACAGCCACGGTGCTACTGTGCATGACCCAGAAATTCCTTATAGAGAAAAAAATGACTGCCAAAATAATTTAACGTTTTAACTAATGATTCTCCCAAATAACTTATATACAGGTCACCATATTCTTGTTCTGGGTAACATGTTATTTTTCAGCTACAAGGAGGCTTTTCTTAGCTAGATTGGTAACGCTCTGCCCTGCCATTTTGAGAAACTGAAGCATGAAAAAAGTTTTGAAAGATATTTTGAGCCCTTTCTTGGGCTTCAGAGAACTCAAATCTCCTCGTGCACTGTAAGATCATGTAAGAGTCTGTTGTGCCATTCACCCACTGAATGCAAGCAGTTTGAATTCAGTGGTGATACATTAAAAGAATGCATGCAAAGGAGACGGTATTGTTGAAGGGAGAAGATTCATATAAACAGTTGAGTCTGTTTTCTGTATCATGAAAGGCAGAGGAGAAGGATGGGGCGGTTTTAAAGTCAGAGGCAACCTAAGGTACAGCTGGGACATGTGAGTTCATTTGAACCTCTGCTCTTTCAGCCTTAATGGGAGCGAGGCACAGAGTGATGCTCTCAGAAGCGCCTGCCTGCATCTTTAGCTACCTAAATAATGTCAGTAACCGTAGTCATGATCATCAAAACATCACATTGTATTTACATGCACTGAAGGCAACATTTCTATTAAGTTTATGCCAGGTATTAAACAAGAGACAAGCAGAACTTAAACCAGCATTTACTTTCTTTGCTTATAGTACGTTATCTGAGGAGTATTTGCACAGCATAAGGAACATCCCAAAAACCAGCCTCATCAGCGGTCTCCCACCTCCTCTGGCTGCAATCTAAGGAAAGACTTCAATCAGGACATGATCAAAGTGCTGAAGAACACAAAACCAGAAGTTGTTCAGAAATCCACAGCATATTCCTTAATAGCCCTAGAAGAGATGTGCATTTCTCCAGCAGCTTTTCAGGCAGACGCATGTACAAGCTGTCTCCTTCAGAGATGCTGCACATCAGTCCTGGTCACATCTTCTGTATGTCCTCATCTCTTCTGGAAATAACTACACTCCTAAGAGCAAGACATACTGATTTTACCCTCTTCCACCTTCAGACCCCTCCAGAATTCACTTCTTGTGTCTATGCTGAAAATAGAGTTACAGCAGCTTCCATATCACCTTCCCACTCTTCCTTCCAAACTGGCAAGCCACCAGAACATCTCTTTTTTTTTTTTTTTTCCCTCCTAAATCATAGACACCAAAAGGAGAAGCAGAGAGACAGCCATGGGTATTGGGCAGGGGGCTGGTTCCAGTGGGGTTTGGAGCAGCTGAGCTCAGCAGTGCCATCGCCCGCTCCTTGGTGTGGGGAGCGAACTGCTAATGAGCCACCAGTATAGTCTTGCTGGGCTTGTAGACTAGACACAGGGTGTCATACTGCAGGCAGGACTTTGTTCCCTCTGCTGCTGCTCAGGTGATAGGCCTGCCCACACCGTGGCTCTGCAACCTTTGTTTCAGACATATTTATTGATTATTTTGCAACTCAGCCACAAGCACTGGGACATGGCACAGTGGGAATCTTTTACATGTCCAGAAGCTTTTGAACTTCAGCTTTGCTTAAGATCACTTTACATGATTTGCTGATCACTTAACATGACTAATGATCAAATCAGAGCTAAAAGTTTCATGGTGAAAGTGATAAAAATCAATAAAATGAAAGAAGCCTTTACAGTCACTCCAATTTTTTTCCAAATGCAGTTCATAGGTGACAAATTAATGCTTAAGCATATGGGGGGAGCATGTGCCCTTTATTTAAACAGCAATACAGATATCAATTAAAGGACAAATTAGTTATACATTTTGACTTATGTGCAAAGAAGAGAATTGCTACAATATTAAAGAGTTTTTAACTAGTGGGTAGTCTGGTAATTAGGGAGCTGTCAGAGCTTGTTATGTTATCTTACAGCAGTTGGTGTTCAAAATACTTCTTGCCACTCATGATCCGAGTGGGATGTTGTTAATATGCATCTACAGTCTACAAGAGTTCAAAGGGTAGAATTTAATTACGATGCTGTAAATTCTTAATTTTCAATTATTATGACACTAGGGAACCGCCCTTGAGAAAGGGCAGATAAAAGACATTTTGGCATTTACAAATGTATGAATAAATAGGAAGGCAAAGAGAAATAATATTTCCAGGATTGTTACATTTGCAAGTTCTGCAGTTGCTTTTTTAATTTATTTTTGCTGTACTAGATTGCAAAACAGTTTTCCCCCATCAACAGTTACACTGCATCATTTGCAGATATTATCTCACTCCAGGCAGCAGTTTCGAGGTCTTCCGAAGTAATTCTTTGATCTGTAGTGTATTGTAAGCCCATGCACAGCTGATGGTCACAAGAGTTATGTACAGAAAATAACTAACTATTCTAGGACAAACCCTTATCTGGAATCAAATGCCCAGCTACCTTGCTAAGTCTCCTCCGCTGTTGAATTCACAAGACCACCTAGGCCAGTGATATACAAATATTTGGGATTAGGCCTTTCTCTGCCCTCCAATTTCATCACTGGTCACCATTGACCTCACCACCAAACTCAATAGTATAGAAATGATCCAGCTTCACCACCAGCCAAATTCCACCTGGAGGCTGTGGACCATATTGGAAATGGATCAAAGTATCCCCCTTCCTTGCTGAAGCTCCATTACAAACTGCAGTTGATGGAATGACTTATGTGCAAAGAAGAGAATTGCCAGCACAGAAGACTACTTTTGTATGGAAGACCATATATTCATTAGAAGGGGTACAAGGGATTATCCCAAAGTCAGTGTTAATAAGGAAAGCAGAAAAGTAGAGAAAGAACGATTGTCTAGCTGAAATAATTACGTTAAAAAGACAAGTAACTTTTGCTCTGTGGACAGTACTTCAATCCTATTTAGGAGTGAGAACACTGAACATTGGCCCCATGTAGCCTCTCTCACAGGAGAGCATCATCCTTTTGCTACCCTTAACGGCACAGCCTGTGTCACCTATGAGCACACCAAGTGCCTTTTGTCAACCTGTTTTGTCCTCTCTGCCATTTTCAGAAGTGCCAGCACGAATATTCTCTCTAGGGCAGTGCAACTCAACACAGAAACTTACACATAAAGCCCTCCCTCGCGCCCGAGGCGAGGGGCAAAGCCGCTCGCCCCCAACCCCACGCAGGGCTGCGCGGTGAAGGGCTCGCTCGCTGCCTTCGCCTGGAGCGGGAAGGTTTTCAGCTTCTCTCATCCTAGGAGACATCAGACAGTTTGAAACGATCCTTAGCAGAAGGATATCAAGCAAGCGCCCCACATAAAAGGGAAATAGGAAACACTCCATGACCCCAGGACATTTCTTTTATCATTGAGGAGCACCAGTGACTTGCGTTTTAGACTTACTAAAAGTAAGACCGCAGTCAAGTTACTGCGGTCTAACAAGTTAGACCAGGCTAGCAGAGGAGCACTAGCTATCTAGATGCAGCTATCTAGGTGCGAGCTAATGCAGCTTCTCTTACACCTTAGGGAAACAGCTTTTAGGAGGAGTTGTGTTACCTTGTGTTCACCACAAAGACTGTAGACAGTTACAGGGGTTCAGCTGACCGGCTGTGTTGTTACTACAGCTTACTAATTTATGGGGGAGCCTTCAGCAGACGCATCAGCCCCTGGATTTCTGTTTCAATGGGAAAACCGTGCATCGCCTGCAGAACCCAACCTTCCAGATCTGCTGCAGGTCCACACTCCCGGTATTTGTGCAGTTCTGAATACCAGAGCTGCTAGTTTCACGGCTCCCGGTAAAACCGAGCAAGATCAAACTCACAGAAAACTCCGTGTTCCTCTCTGAAACTGCAGGTGATTCTATTTTACGATGGTCTTTATGCCAAGTTTAACAAACAACCACTATCTGGGGGACTGCAGCAGAGGTCATATTTGTGGGTGTTTCCTACCAAACCTACAAAATAAAAACGAATGCTCCAAGGCCAAATATCTAAAGAAATCTTTTATTCAAGCTGAATAAATAGCTATAATTGAATCCCATGAAACAAACTGTCACTGGTGGGGGAAGGGATAAATAGCCGTAATCGAAAGTTTACGTAGCGTGAGACTCCGCAGTGGGAAATTGTGCTATTAAAGTATTTTTTCTGATGTATTTTTAAAACATTTATAATTTATATAAAAACACCAGGTGGTACCTTTAAAGTTATTTAGCATGAAAGTCCAATAAAAAGCTCCTTAGGTTTTAACAGCGTGATACAATAGCTCTCACAGTATGTATAGTTAGCCAACTCTTATATTCAGTGGTGTAGGGAACAAAAGCACAATACTTAGCGCGCTCTGTCAAATCAAGAAAAAGTCATTTCACCACTTACAGTGATTTACATGCATGGCAAGTCAGCCCAAAATGCAGGTGCCTTATTCAAGACGGGAGAGAAGGTCATAAGTACCATCACAAGCACTAAATATAAAGCAGTTTCATTAGATTCTCACAGACATGAGATGCTGACGGAAATCCCAACTGAAGCATGTCCTTCAAGTAACACACATGTAGCACTATGCTAATTTGTTCTGTTATTCAGCAGTGGAGATCGTGTCAGCTTGTTAATAAGGCAATCAGCATGTGAGGCAACAACACAAAGTAGGAAAACAACCTGTTTTGCAAGTTGTAGGTGCACAGAAATAATTTATTTGAGGTCTTTAATTTCCAATTCTGATCTCAGACTAGTGTCTCCCTTTGGTTTTTTGCACAATGAAAAATAAAACTGAGGCAAAACCTCTTGCCTCAGGTCCCACTGTATAATATCTCACTATAAGTCAGTGGGAGTCTATAGATACAGCCAAGGGCAGGTTTTGTCTTTGTGCTTGTGATTAGTAATTTGAGGAGGTAAGAAGAGCGAGGAAAAGAAAAATAGAAACAAAACTTATTTTATGTAGGACAGCTGCTTTTTCATGTTCTGGGCCACTCAGTACCATGGATCTAACTTTGACATGGGCCAGCTTTGAAAAGGCATGCGGCAAAAAGAAATCACGATTAGATTGACATCCATGATGCAGGCAAATCTATTTTTCATTATTTGCTCAGTCAAAACTGGTGGCAACAGCACCAACAAAATCTAAGCCATTTTCCCCCTACTACAGCTTCTAACAGCTGCGTGTGCTGCAAGTCCTGCATTTCCCGGCACTCGGGGAGGGGACGTACTGCAACATTTTGCAGCGACAAACCTGCAGACCTGTTGAAAACAGGTAAGAACGGCATCATACCCATGGGAAGGGTAAGCAGGCTGCACGAAGCCCCGGCAGTCCCAAGCATCCACAAACCTGTTTCACAACCAGCCTGTCAGCCAGTGGCAGCTCAACACTATTTTGATTGATTTGATTTGTCCAGTGCATGGAAACCAATTATACTGGATAGGGTGAAGGGTTTTTTTTTTTCTCCAAACTCTGATAGTAAATTTTTTGTAGGCTGACTCCCATGAAAATAATTTAGTAGCGTTTCAAGGTGGTCTTTCAATAACTTGAAGTCTTAATGGAGAACTTAGTAGATCCCCACACTAATCCAGATAAGCATCACGCCTAGGCTGAGGAGAAACCTTACAGTTGTTGATGAACAACTGAGGCACTACCATCAAATCATTCAGCTTGGTTCATGGTCAGGGCTTGAGAGAGAGCATAATGGTAGCTTCAGCTTGACAGGGAATCAACTACCACTATTTATACTCATTGTCAAAGACAAAAAAAACCAACACAGAATAGTTTTAAGTGGCAAGAACACAAGTCTGCTTTGTGATCCTGATGGAAACAAAGGTTGAATAGTCTCATCTGCTCCCATATCCAGAGCTGGCATGGACCACAGTACAATGAAGCATCTTCAGTCACCTTCAAACATCAAAATCCTGCCCCAGTGCCTGTATCACAGGCTGAGCACTGCCGTAAACCCAGCTGTTTGTGAGACCCTACCACCAGGCAGATCCATCGGGACCCCTTTGCCCGACTGCAGATTGAAATTGCTCAAAGCAAACTGAACTGGTCCTTGGTGTGTCTCAGGATCTTCCTGCTGAAGGACAGCAATCTGGACAGAAGGGTTCACAGTCACCCATGTGTATAATCCTCCAAGTGCAAGTAAGCAAAGTACAGAGTATACAAATAAGGTGGCACAGAGTGAACTAGCATCAGACAAAAGGGAGTTTGCCAGGACTGCATTTCTAATGTTTGTGCACTTGTGCTGACTCAATCACTATGAAAAAGGCAAGTAATAACTTTGTAAGTGACTGTGTTCAAAGAACATTTTTTTTTTTAAATTTTCAATCCCAATATTGCACCCCTACATCACATTAGAGGTAACACCAGAGGAGCTAAGTGCATTGTACTGTAAATACACCAAAATGGAAATATTACTCTGTGATGGAATAGCTCATCACCTAGGCCAGCTTCTCCATTGATTTACATCCCATGTAGCCTGAGGAATGCTTTAAGGGCTGTAAATCAGTGAAGAATAGCATCCTTTGAGTCTAAATCTCCCCAGCCATTCAGAAGTCATGTTAATATGTTGCTACAGCTGTAATGTACACGAAGCGACTGTCAGTTGGAGCCGTTACAATCAATGGTATTGAAAGAGCGCGCTGTGGTTAGCTACCGTATCGACCGTGTTAAAGAGGGATAAACAATTACAGCTATCAGCCCAGTATCATTGCACAGGACACTAAACGAAAGATTCCCACACCTTTAAGGTTGCGTTGTTTATAGTTGATTATATCTTTGTCCGAATTATCAAGTTTTATAAAATCTGTTTTTCAACCCTCCCTAAATGGTAAAAGCACCAGGAGGACAAACATCCTTCACACCAGTAAGGTGAAGCTGCACTCAGAGAAGTGGCTGTAAAAGAATGCCTTGCCCAGTTACAGGTTTTATCCTTCTCAGTAACTTGCACCATCTTTGAGCTAGACACCAAGTTGGTTTTTTTCTTTAATCAATAGCACTGTAGGCTTGACACTCTTCCGAGCTCACACCTGGGGCAGAAACACAGCTCCAGAGACTTGGGAAACCACGGCCTGAGTTAATTTGACAAAGCCAGGACTAGAGGTGAAACCAGCTCACTTCCATGGATGTGCTTGATACTCAGCACTGCCAGGATAGAGCACACATTTCAAAGCTTTTCCTAAGTGAAATAAATACAATTTCAATTACCTATAGGAAACAGAGCCATTAAAAACATGTGCTTCATTTTCTCACCAACATGCTTTCCATGCTAATTCACACCTTTGAGCATTTAGGAATTTCCACACCTTCCCAAAAGGCAGATGAAATCCACTTCAGTAGAGAGATGGAAAAAATCAATGTTGATTTGTTCCACTATAGGCTATATGCCAATAAATCTGAAGAGAAAGGAATTTTCTCCTACTGTTTCCTTTAAGCGGCATGCTATTTCTGCATTTCATGTTATAAATGAGTACTCTGCAAATCTGGCTTGCTCAGCCCTGATATAACAGTCCACCAGTATCTTAACTGGTTAACAGGATTGCTGTACAGCACCTGCTCTTCCCGATTCCCTGTGCTGAGGTTCAGCTGTGTAAACTGGAGTGTCTGGAAGATACATCCAGTGATGAGATACATTTTCCATTATGTCTTTTAAGCCAGAACAAGTGGAGAAAAATGGCTTGCTCCATTTGATGCAGAGCAGCCAAATATTTTTATTTTTTAATGAATGTAAAATTATAAAATTATCAGCTATGGGAGCAAACCAAGCAAAGGGACTGCTAGAAACACTTAAGGTGATAAATCTAAAAATAAAAATGGGTCACACTGCCCCTGAAAACAGCTCTCCCACTATCAGCAGCCATTTATGGGTGTGCTCAAATCCTGTCCCTGGTTTAGTTTCATCTGTAAAGCTATGCTGTAAAACATTTTAAATTCACAAGATCTCTTCCCTTTTTGAGCCAAGCAAAGGTCAGCTGGGACCCTGACCCTTTTAATACTTTGCTCCATGAATGAAGTCGACTACCAGCACACCGTGAATTTGCCTTCTGACCAAATCTCCCATCAGACCAGGAGCAAAATAAAGAAAACTCTGACCTGTAAGAGCTGCCTCTAACTTTAGTGATCTTTGTAGGGTCTCCTGTGCAAAAGCATCTCTGTAAGCATTTTCCTGAGAAGTTTTAAAACCGGTACTTCTCCATCAGTAATTCCTCGCATGCGATTGATTCACTGGGGCTACTGCTGCCAGGGTAGGGCTGGCGCGGGGATGGGGGGAAAGATTGGGGCTTTTAAAAATGTAGGATCCCTTTCTTCCATAGTAATAATGGTACTGCTGTCTGAGCACAGAAATAGGAATTAGGCCTCTTAGGTTCCTGCATTTAGGAGTAGCCATGTAGCATGCACATTTGCCCATCAGGGGTAAGCGCTGTCTGGGAACCTTGCACACAAAACTGATTAAATAGCCTGTGGGATGCATACCAAAAGCTCGTGCACTTCTTTAAATAAACTAGCATGAGCATTTATTTACCATTTTAATTTTATGTGTCAATCAGCTTTGGAGAGGAAAAAAAAGGAAAAAAAAAGTTGAATTGTTGATCTCCACAACGCCTCAGTACAGGAACACTGAACTACTAGATTGTTGTCTCTAGCATTTTTCTATGCAGTTTTTGATAAAATTTGTTAGCCAATGTAATTACCGTATTGTCTAGCCACATATGAATCAAACACAAAGGCTGACCAACAAAAAGGAAAAAAAAGGCCAAAATCCATCTGTACCACAGAGTAGAAACCAACAAACAGAAGGCGGCACTAACCCAAATAAAAACAACTCCTGAAACATTTTGTAAGGCAGACTGATTTCCATAAACTCATTAAACCAATTTCCAATTAGGTGAAAAATAGAAGATTCAAGATTCATACGGTAAAGAAAGAAAGAAAGTCTCCATTCTCACAGCTGATTGATGTGATTTGACTGAGCTTTAAAAATAAAACTCCACACCACCTTCTCTTGCCCCCATTTAAAATATTGCTTTCCAAAGCAATCAAGAATACCTCCTGGAAGAGCCAAATCAAACTATATCTTGTCCTTGAGGATATTAGCTGAGAAATGATTTTTGCAAGCTACACTGTAAGGCATACATTGATCTGATGACAGCTTTTGAATCTTTAGATAGAGTTGAACTTTGGCCTTTTTTTCATAATGCCAGCCTGCCCGTCTCTGTGAAAGCCCTCAGAGTCACAATTTCTTTGCCAAACACAGATAAATAAATCTATGAATAATTCTTTTGCCATTTCATTTCACTATTCCCACTTCCCATGCAAGTTTGTGGGCCTGCTCCTGATTTTTTTCTTGCCATGATACAAGCTAGCACACGATTTTAAAGAAAAAGATAAAAGTAGGCTTATTAGGTTTTCAAGGTGCTGGATTTTTAATTTTTTTAAAGAAAATTAAAATCTTTTTTTCTTTTTCTTTTCTTATGTTTTCTTATCCTAGGACAATTGCCAGCATTTTCCTCATGCTTCAGGGTGGGCACACAGACTAATTCAAAACTGCATGCAGAAATGAAGAAATGGAGAATGTATCGTATAATAAAAGCTTATTTTAACTTACTAGATAGCAAAGGGTGGGATACTCAGGAAAAGAATACAGAAAACATTTAAGGATTGAACAAGGAAATGTCCTGTCCTCTAGTCACCTGTATGAACAAAGTCCGCTGTGAGCACCCTGTGTGCCACTTCCACAGATTTTATGTCCTGCAAGCAAGAACTTCTCCTTAGCTTCCTTGCAGCTCCCAGTAGCTTCCACTAGCTGCAGTTTTAGTATCTCATGAAATCTAACAAGGTCTTAAAAATAATAATTCACTACTGGGAAATCAATTTGATGCCAGCAAGAAAGACAAGATAAAATAACTCTTAAATACGTAGATAATTCCCAAGGAATAGAAAACTACAGTGCTCAGCCCCTTCATCAAAGCTTGTTGAAGTCAATTAAAAAGACTTCACTTTGGCCAAGGTCTATAACTTGGCATGTAGTGAAGACTCAAAGAAAATGGTGATGTTGGCTAAAAAACTGCTCTTTCTCCCTTTCTCCATCATCTTTGTAGTCAGGTACCAAAATAAAAGAGATCTATGCTATGAAACTAAAAATTCAGGCCCAAAGAAGGTGTTTCCTCAATCTTGCACCTCTCAGGCAGATTCCACAGGACTTCACCAGTGAAGTCCAGAAGGTTGTATCTGGAATCCATACGGCATTGAGCAGTTTAAGTAAGAGTATCTATGGTACAATTTCTCTTAAATACATCTCATATCTGTCAAATGTGCACTGCAATCAATACTTTTATGACTGTAGCTGCAAGTTGCTAAAGAAACACAGCAGCTACGTTTTAAGCTGATAGCAGCTAGATATAATGGGATATCGGAATTAATGTTAGCTCCTTCAAGCATGACAGCTTGGCCTAATGACTAAGTGTCATCTGCTTTGAAAGTTTACATCTCTCTTAATTACCACGATTACCCAACTGACTGGTTTTCTGCTCATATGCCTCGCGGAGGCTACAAACGAGCAACAAACTGTAAAGACATACATACATCAGCAAAGTTTTCCACTGAATTGTAAGGATCAGATGTTGATCCTTATAAAACTGCTGTCCCCTGCTAAGAAACACATCGCAGAAAAGCTTGCCACTGCTTGGGATGGGGAGATATATCCTGTTTTTGTTCTCTTACTCTATATAATGGCTTTTCTAGGCAGTGGTAGATGCAAGGAGTTTTCTTACTGCAAGGCCTATTCTGTACCCCACCAAGTTCAGGGTGGTTGAAAGCCTGTTTGTTTTATTTCTAATTAAGGCTTCCCTCTTTTGTCTCCAGGCTAATACAGCGCTTCAAACCAAATCCTGTGGGTTACATATTACGTAAAAGAATTATTTTTTCCCCTGTATGCCCAGACAGGCTGGAAATACAAACCCAACTTTTAATGAGTTCTGTTTTCAGCTAAAACACCTTTCACTTCGTCACCTCAAAACTACCAAAAGCAGAAGTTCCGTGTCAGGGAATACCAGGTAAGCACACACCTACACAAAACCCATTTAATTGGTCAATCCTATACCAGACCTGTATGAGACACACTGGGACCACTGGGATTCACCCAGTGCTGTTTCAAGGAAGGACTATGGGAAACCTCTGACTGGCAAGGGCTGAATTAGACCTTTTCTGAGAGACAGCACTCTGAATAGGATTCAGTCAGGGAGGGACATCTCTTCACCACCTCTCCTGACCATAAATGTACTTTTGCTTTCCTAGCCTTCGTCCCCCGCTCCTGTGGATTGCGTTCCAAGTGTACTCCCCTTTAATACATTTTTGAAGCAAGTATTGCAAGAGCTATGAAGCGATGTTTTCATAATGAGGGTAATTATCATTGCATTTTAATGTATTGCAATACAGAGCCATGGTTCAGTAGCTTTACTTTAGAGCAAGTGTTAAAGTAGAGAGCTTTAGATCTATCATGAAATACATCTGTAACTAACCTTTGGTGCTGCATGCCAGAATTTTCTCATACTAAACACTAATGAGGTGTGCTCTGGCCTGTCTGCCACAAGCGGATGAGGCTCTCCTAATGAGTCTATAGCTACCAAAAAAAAAAAAGGAAATAACTATCAAGTCACTTTGGCCTCTTTTTATACACAGTGCCATCTAATAACTCTAATTATGACAGAACATTGCCTCCTAGAGATTGACATCACTACATTTAAAAAAAAAATCAAATCAGAGTGCAGCAAAGGACAGTGGAGCTCAGAGAAAAAATAAGATTAGCCATAGATATGGCCAACTATCAGAGTCATAATAGTGTTATAAATCCCATTACTTTCAATATATCCGACATAGTATACACAGATAGAAAGTAGCAGTAAAATACCACACACAGGTTTGTTACTCTCCTTGGTAGAGATGAAGGAGCACTCACCCCTCTTTTTTTCAGTGAGGAAAATCCCAGTTTTAGACATGCATCAGAAGGCTATCACAGGAAAGGTGAAACCACCACCAGCAACCCTCAAGTCCTCTTGGCAGCTGTCCCAAAGCCTCTGAGCTTAGCCAAGCCCTGAAAATCCTTCTCCAGCTTGTCGAGGCCCAGAAAAGGCAGCTGAGCCTTGTTAGCAAATTGGCCAGGCTAAATAGGTAAACTTCAGTTATCCCAAAAAGCCAATTAAGGGGACTTTCAAGGCAAGTCTGGTTGGTAAGTGATAGAAAAGAGACTGGCAGCCTTGGCTTGGGAGGTAGGAGCCAAGGTAGTTGGGATAATTACCATGGTTGTGCGAGTACATGATGCTCTTTGGGTCTCAGTTAAGAGCAGAGAGGCAAGCAAGACACAGCACAGCAGGACATTCGGGATGGTAATGCTGTTAACTGGAGGCTGCAAATAAAGCCCAGCCTGAGCAGAGCTCTCCTCTGCATCGCCTGGTCTCTGTGTGAAGTGTGTTGCTTCTGCTGTGCTGGCTTGACCCCTCCAGCAATCCTGCTATTAGACAGTGGAAACATTAGACATGTCACCGTGCCTCCTGCCCAAGTCCGTGCTTTTGCTGAGAAGCAGCTTTTATACATAAATAAATAAGTGCAGGGAATCCGGGATGGAAGTCTCCACAAGTGAGATGAAAATTTAAAGCAAAGCCTGTGAAAAACCCAGACTGGAAGCAGTTTAACTACTGGCATCAGAGTTGGTGGGGGAAGCTAATGGAGCAAGGGAGAGAAAAGAGTGCAATGCAGAAATTGCGAGGCCTGGGGTCAGTCGGAGGGGAATGGGTAAGAAATCTTCTTTATTCCCAACTGTCACCTATTGTGATTTCCCCTGCAGAAAGAGCGAGCTTTCCAAGTGAAGAAGCTATCAATGCAAGCTGAATTTTATGTTGGCTACAAAACAACTCTCTTATTAACCCTTCCTCCAAGAATCACAATCGAGCTCTTCCTGCACAATGCAACTTCTCTCCTCTACCAGAAAGTCTCTTCCTTTATGAAAACTCAACTGTTGTTCTGTGGCATTTTCCACCGCATGAGCCTGGCAGCTTCCATCGTTTCCTGCAGGAACCCCAATCTCACCCCAATCAATCACTTTCCTAAGAAAGCCTTCCTATTTCTCCATCTCTCAAAGTAGCTAGAGCTGACTGCAGTGAAGGCAGCATGGGTACAACAAACCTGTAAAGAAATGGGCTATAAAACTTGGACATGTTAAGTATTATTAATGTATTAGACATGTAACACAGTAGCTGTTCTTGCTGTAATCACTCTTTAGTAATACACTAATCTCACCATCCACATAATTCTTAGCATCTCCCCAGAGAAGCTGAGATTACTGCATTGGCCATATAAAGGAAAATGTTGCTTTTCCATTGTGATTCTATCCACAACTTCTAGCACTGCCTTACTAAAATAATTTGCCCCTGACTTTCACAGTATTCTGAAGGTGACAACATTTTTAGACATTACATCCTTCTCCAACAGACAGTGCAGTTACAGGAGCCTTCTAATGGCTTTTGCAAAGCAATAACTCTGCAACTTGAAAAAAAAAACAATTATGTAAAAGCTGCTTTTATTAAGAACCTCTTTTTCATTAACATTTGTATGTTAGACCTGGTTATCATCCTGTGGATATTGATGGTCAAGAACTGGGTACTATGGCACCGAAAGCACCTTCTTCTGGTGATTTATTTTACTGTACATACCCTTCATTTGCTTTATTGAAGAATAAATAAAAAAAAAGAAAACAAAGGAAAAAGAAAATTTTGATAAATGCTTTTTTTCCAAGCTCGGGTGTAAGGCGTCTCTGGCAAGGATAATCTGTCAGTATTAGACTGAAACATAGATGCTTCTGCTACGGTGTGTTGGGGAATTCTACCAAAAGACACTTGGGAGCCCTATCCAAAATAAGACTTCTGGAGATCAGAAAGAGATGTTTGTTTGGAAGTTTCACCGCTAGCAAAGCTGCTCTTTGTGTGAAGTGTGCAGGGATGCTCTCCAGCAGACCCACCACCACTGACAAAGTTCCCCAGTGGCCTCCCTGCTCCATCCTCAAGCATTTCCACTATGATTTTATTTTGTTAAACTAGATCAAAGTTTTGAATCTCCTCACAAGTCATGAAAACATAAACACATTCACAATAAAAGCACTCACGAGCTATCTTTGAAATGGTAGATATCAAGCTCAAGGAGTTATTTTTCCTCACATCTGTAAAACTTTCTTTTTAAGTAGCCTGGGAGTATGATTTACAAAAAAATTTCGGATTCAACTCCCTTTAACTTCAGGTTTGTCCTTGACTCTTCCAGCAGGAAGATTTTCTTTAAGCAATTTTACAATTTCAAATCACCAGCACTGCTTTCAGAACTGCTCAAGTACAACCCTTCTTTTGGAAAGAATCCTTCACAGGTGAGTTTAAATGTCTCAGGTGTCAGCAAATGAGCTACAAAAGGGCATCCTACCAGCCACTTGATTTAATTTAAACAAGGACAACAGATTCTCTCTCTCTTTTTTTTTTTAAAGTGAATATGGTATTTGAAAATATCCACTATAATTTGAACTGCTCTGTGGATAATTTTTTTAATGAGCATTTGTTCAATAAACGCATCTTCCCCCAGTTCCAAGATTGGTATCTATCTCCCCAACACTGTAACTCAAATATTTTTTTGACAAAAATAGTTACAGATGAATTTATGCTTTTGACAGAAATATATCAAGAATATTAACACATCAAAGATCTCCATTTGAATTCAGTGAAGCCAGCACCTTTTTCTCTGTTCTTTTTATGAAAGAATTCCTTTAGAAACGTACCTTAATGAAACTTTTGCAGTATTTTGACTAAATTTTCATACCATTTGTAATTACTTCATTGTAAGCATGGAAGGCTGGGGAGAACAGTATCCACTCATCTCACATAAAGGCCATTGGGGACTAACAGACAACAGACATTGCCGAGAAATGGCAGATACAGCCGTGAAGTAGGATTATACGAAAAAGGCCACATTTTCGTCTCGCTCATCCCAACCACAGACAGAGCACATCCAGACAGTACAGCCCCAGCTGGAGAAACACTCGGCTGTCACAGACATAGTCACAATGTGTAGAATATCTAGAAATCTCCATTTTCTCAGTTCCCAGCTAGTTGAGAGTCTCTGAGGCCACAAAACAACTGGGGGCAACTTGGAGCCGCCCCTTCAGATGCTCTAATTGAAATCAAGGCTGGAGCAGATGGGGTTTGTGAGTCTGAGACCCATAATTGGCTCCCTGGTACCCCTCCTGCACTGAGCAGATCTTGAATCTGGGCCAATATACACTGCGCTTAGAAGGGTGCTTGAAGTAGCTTAATTAGGGAGATGCATTACAAAAGCTGCTCTCATACAAAATAAATCGTTTACTAGTATAAAGTATAGAAACAATTCCATTGGTTTCTACATTTCCACGTCCAACACACTTTGTAGAGCTAAAGAGCACACTTACAGCTCCTTAAGAAAGAATAACAACAATGGAAATTATTAAAAAAGAGCATGAGACATCAAAAATTCAGCAATTAAAAGTGCCTAATGTCATATTCATGCTTCCATGTATCAGATGCTCCCAAACTGTTCTTGCTGCATGCCTGTGTTCATTACAATGTGTAAAACTGTGAGCGATAGTCATGGTCTTAAGTTAAATTATGCCACATCAAAAATCAGTGTCTGCTCTTCTACCTCAATCTTGTCACACTGCTTGGCTCCAAAGTTGGCCACTTCCCTTAATATAATCCTTATCTTTAATGCTTCCCTCCCTTCCCCCTCCCTGCACTTAAAAAATGCTTTGTACTGCAAAACGTTATGGCAAAGGATTTTGGGAAGGGGAAAACCTCACTGCAGTAATCTCTCCTCATATCCAAGTGCCAATTTAGAAACTCAAGGTGTCAAAAATCTCCCAAGTAGCATTTTCCTCCCATATGTTTTTAAATGTTCCCTCCCCAAGGGTGACCTTCTGAGATGCCACGTCCCTGGCATGAGCATCCTGCTACTGAGTCGACACTTTAATTCGCGGCGGGGAGGGAAGAGCGCCGAGCCGCGAAGGTGGCGAGCTCTGCGAGCCGCGCTGGTTGCACAGTGGGGTACGATGCCAAAGTCTGCGTTCAGGGGTGACCCAGGACCTTTCTCGTTTCAGCTGATGCAAACAGAAAGCACCAGGATTCCCCTCAGACACTCTGGGAATGCCAACTGGCAGAAAGAGAGCTCATCCAGGCTAATTACTGAAGGAGTAGGACAAGTAAATGAGTCACGGCAACGGAAATCTCAGCAAACGATGGTTGCCCTTTCACCACATTAAAACCTGGTATTTCCTTTGGGAAAAATCAAAACCATTTCTCTTCCTTCAACATTAATAAAAATCATGTCAGAAACACCAGTACAGGCTTACAGAAATATGACTAAGTTTTAGATATGTGGCTTTTTTGGAAAGCTATTCAAACATGCTAAATAATCTTTAATCAATGGAACGCTTTGCACTTGATTTTTTGTGTGAACTGTTTAAAGATGAGAGAGGCTTTAAAAGCAACTTTGAGGATCGTTCCAGTCCTATGATGCCTCTTCAATGTTCAGAGCAATGACTATGCATTCAAGAGCTGCTTTACTAAGAAATGTACATCAGCTGGAAAATCAAAATGTTATCGTACAGACATACAGACATTATCTGGAAATGAAGATCAAGTAAAAATTCTCAACATGTGCAATAAATATTAGGGGAGGATATTATTGTAAATGAACTGGAGAGTTAAATAGCATTATCCCAGTGGAGAAAAAGTTAGTTATTGCTATTCCAAAAAAGAATAGGTGGAATTTCAAGGCAGTGGGTGGGCTGAGATCCTTCCCACTGAATTCAATGACAGACGTCAAGAGGAGCAAAATCACACCAACAAAATGATTGCTTTGAAAAGCAGCATGTTTCCAGCCTTGAGAGTTAAAAGATCAGAAATTCCGAGGGATCACTTTGCTGTGGAAATCCTTGGAAGTGCAATTGCAGGATGGTGCTTTCCCCTGCACATGTAAGGAATCTGCATCACTAAAAACAAGAGTCCATTTCTGTGCCAAAATTTAGTCAAGTAACATTTATCGATGTGCAAATGTCTGCTCCTGGAGGAAAGATGGGCTGTGCAGTTTTAGATACCACTTCAAAATCCTGGCCCTTTGTAGAGAATACATAGTTTAAGCACTTTGCTCAGGCAGCCAAATGACTTGTGAGCTTCCTCTCATGGTGGAAAGAAATTGGCACCTCCTGAAGGTGGTTCTGCTCATCAGAGGTCAGGCTCAGCTCAGGCTCCTAACTCAGGGCACTCAAACTGGGTGCCTAAAGTTTTACATTGAAGTTTCTCACCCATGGAGTGTTTCACTGTGCTAGCAGGGTGTGCTGACTTCTATTAAAAAAAGAGGGGTTTTCATGAAGGGCAGGTAGTGCCCAAACAAGTACTTTGATACACTTATAGCTGCAGGAAAAGAATGAGCTAAGAACATAATAAGCATCATATAATCATATAGATCAGATCAAGAGACTCTGTCATCTATCAGGTTACCTAATTGTTCCCCTGTGTATGACAAATTTCTATTTAGATGAAAAAGTAAAGTTTTTCAATAGAACAGTAAGCCATTAAACCCCATAGCATGGGAAGGTTTGAAATATACCTAACACAATATCAAGGGTATTTCAGGTCTCACTTCATGTCACATCAAGTCTTTTTTTTTTTATTTTATTGATGCATTATATTCCTGGAGTCGGGATGGCAGAAGTTGCGGGGAGGTCTCTGAGGCGCAGGTCTGGGTGAGAGAGCACTGTGTCATGAGATATTTATCAAGCGATAATGGGAATGATCAAAAAAGAGATGAGGTGGGGACAAAGGCTTCTCCGGCTGGGAAGTTATTGAACAGTTGGAGCCTAGGAACAGATAGCTCAGTGGCAGCTTGCTGTCCCTGACTCCCTAAAAAATTAATCACTGCAGATAAATGCATAAAAAGACACCACCTCAAGCTTCTTCCCACTGAAGCTGGTGGCAAAATTCCCATGTCTTGCTCCTACACACTGTCCAATCTGTGCTGTGAAGCCCAGATCTGCTCGCAGCAGTCCTGGTGTCACATTAGAATAAGTGCGCTGGCACCAGCGGATTTTCCCAGCGGTGCCTGTGGGGAAAATCCGCAGGACCCATGTCCCACCACAGCGTACTCTCCCCTTGGTCCCCATGCACCGTGCAGAATGAGCTCCTGGTGTCTGAGCCTTCGCAACGTCAAACTTCCAGGTTTGGCCAGTCCTGTGGTGCAAACGAACATGAGCATGAGCAGCTCACCTGGAGGAATGTGCTTCTATCCCTCAAGATACAAAACTTGATTTATAGTGTATATATAGTCCATCCACGGAAAGTGATGGAATTGTGACTGCACAAAGACCATTACTATCAGCCTTTCCTGGCGTTTGGCAAATTATGTTTGCAGCCCTAAAACTCTGTTAACAATGGAGCAAAATTATTCATCTAAGCTGTGATTGTTTTCAGTAGGCATTTTTAAACACAAGAATTTCTTACAAACAATACAAAAGCACTCAGTGCTTTCAGAACAGGTACATGCATGAGCACCAAGAGTAGCGCTTCCAAATATGCATTGGTTTAGAAACAGACATTCTATGAATATTTGTATTGATAAAATGATATTGTAGAAATGTACATAGAAAATTAACACAGGTGGAACACAGAATAGCCAAAGGAAATTCATTGACAAGTGTGATGGCATGAATATTCCCAGGAGACACCGAGCAATTGAACTAACCCTGGTTATAATACCGCTTTCTGTGTTTTCAACATCAGCATTATACTTAGAAGAAAAATCTTTCTACCTCCAGCAGAACAGCAGATGCATAAAGGGCTGATAACGAAGCTCAGTTACATACCTTTCTACACTGGTAAAAGTATGTCTTGCAATTGCGGCATAAATACTGATCCTGTGTGAAACCGCAGCAAATTCCGACTCTCGGCCTTCTGTTCACACCACAAAGCTGATATAAGTACCTTTACAGTCTAAATAGGAAAATGCTACTTATTTTATGGAGAAGAACATTTAGCAATGTACAGCTATGTAATCACAGGCTGCCGGTAGCTGATTTAACTTGTGTGCTGGCATTTCTGTGGTGTAGACTTCACATTTACTTTTTCGTTTTAAAGAAAGATGGTTGTAAAGACAGCACCTGACAACAGCATAGACATCCACGGAAAACAGCTCTGGGGAAAAGCAGAATGGGATGATACAGCTAAGAGTGCTATGCTGGAGGTTTTCCCACCTCTTGTCCCGATCTCTTCATAACCCCACCACTTCCCTTCCTCCCAGCCCCGTTACATCAAAAAACTGCATTCAGGAGCAAGAAGGATTTCTGGGTTTGCAGCCATGTTGAAAAGGGGGGAGATGCCCAACAGTAGCACCATGCTGTTTGGAAGCATAAGTTATGTGTGTACTTATTTTCAAGGAAGAATATTGTTCATAGAATCATAGAACAGTTTGGGTTGGAAGGGACCTTTTAAGGTCACCTAGTCCAACCCCCCTGCCATGAGCAGGGACATCTTCAACTGGATCAGTTTGCTCAGAGCCCCGTCCAAGCTGACCTGGGATGTTTCCAGGGGTGGGACATCTACCACCTCCCTGGGCAACCTGGGCCAGGGTTTCACCACCCTCATTGGGAAAAATGTCTTCCTTATATCTAGTCTGAATCTGTCCTTGTTTAGTTTAAAACCGTTACCCCTTGTCCTATTGCAAAGGGCCCTGCTCAGAAGTCTGTCCCCATCTTTCTTAGAAGCCCCCTTTAAGTACCAGCCGGCTGCAGCAAGGTCTCCCCGGAGCCTTCTCTGCTCCAGGCTGAGCCCCCCCAGCTCTCCCAGCCTGGCCTCCCAGCAGAGGGGTCCCAGCCCCCGGAGCATTGCTGTGGACCCACTCCAACAGGTCCATGTCTTTCCTGTGCTGAGGGCTCCAGAGTTGGACGCACGGCTCCAGGTGGGGTCTCAAAAGGTGGCTAAGGAGGTGATTGTTATTTTTTGTGTTGATAGCAGTGAAATGGGTTGAATTAAGTAGGTTTGAAAATAGACACTTTTGATTATCGGATAAAAATCTGATTTCAGTAGGGACAATTTTTCCTTGAACATGTAGCAGTAATACCCAGTGAAGTCAAGGAGGCTTTGCTATTGACTCAGTAGGCCAGGGCTTCCCTCTCTGTATACAGCAGACCATAAATATTTCATAAATGATTGCAATCAAATCCAAATAAATACATTTAATCGACCAATCTTCTCAAGATTGATACTGAAGAAGCTCTATAAAATGATACATGCTTGTACATATAAAATAAAATAAAATAAAATAAAATAAAATAAAATAAAATAAAATAAAATAAAATAAAATAAAATAGGGCTCTTTTCCTTCATGTTTTAAATTACTGAATTCTCCAGGCTGGTGCCTTTGATTTTAATCTAAGAGGTTGAATTTGCAGATGGCCTAAAGATAAATGAATATTTGTCATCTGTCCCGCTAACATTTTTCTAATATATTGCTTCTCCTTTTGGCAAAGCTGCTAAGATTTGCGTATAGTTTTTTATCTCCTGCTGTAAAACTAAATTTGTTTTGAATGACAAATAATTCATTACAGAATTCATTTTTTACCTTTCCATGCCTGAGCCATCTTTTCAATGGTTTCAGGGCATTGTTCTAGCCAGAGTATCATAATCCACTCTTTTGTTTATTCCACCGTGCAGTTTTGTGTTTTGGTCTGGCAAGATTCCAGCTGAATTAATTTGACATTCACCGATCAATCAAACTGTCTCATTACTACCTTCTGCCTGCCTTGTCATCATGGCCCACTGTTGACAAGAGTAAGAAATGAACATCCACAAGGTCACCTTCGGAAAATCTTTTATTTAATTGTAGTAGACCTATTGCTGAGCCCCGGGGTTATCTGCAGTTTTCCTGTGTGTCTCTCCCTTTCTTTTTACACGTATAGTCAATGATTTTACATAGGCTCATGCAGTTCACAGATGGGGTTACTCTAGTAGAGTTATTTAAGCAGTGGCCTTAGTAATTACGTTGTTGGTATGAAGAGAATTGTTTTATTTCAAAACCCACGTGAATGACAGGCCAAATGGATCATTCAGAGAGAAGTATTCAGAAAGGGATACTGAGGAAAACTGACAAAAGCCTCAGTGTGGTATTATTTATATTCATTATGTAAGTGTTCACAAGAAAGCCACTTTCCTTGTTAGGTAGTAAATTATTCTAATTAATTACTATTTATGAGTGCCAACTGATATGGTGAAATTTCCCCAAAGACAGTAGCATTCCTGACCAGAACTGGTACTCTGCCAGAGGATTTCCAATTTCTGTTTACATTTGTCTGAAGTAAGTTGACACCTGTAGCAATTGTTACGAAATTCCTATGAAATTGAAACCTATGTGTCCCGTGGAGAAGGTAAAGCATTTAGAAGGAGAAATCTCCTCTTCTGAACTTTTCTGAGTTGGTTTAAATTTTCCATAGGAAAGATGCAAGTCCTTTTAAGACACTCTATAATATTTCATCGTGGAGACATTCTGGTTCACATTTTACATGAATGATTAGTGCATTAGTACACATTACTGGAAAGGGAACTGAAGTCATTTATATTCTTCTGAGATAAATATAGCACAGTTTTGGTTATCTTTGGTTACACATATTCATGGATTAGGAACATCCTAACATTTATTGCCACCTAGGATTGCATATGACACTGACCCTTATACACCATCAAGCCTCCAAGGCAGCACAATTAAACCAGAATATGGATCTGATATTTCAGGCTGCTTTTGTCTGAAAAACATATCATATTCCTCAGGCTCACTGTAATATTTGGGCTGCTATGGTGGAAAAGCAAGTATGATCTGATAGATAGGACTCTCGTCTATTTTAATACATTGACTCACGTTGAATAGTTTATCTTCTTTTTCTCCCATTTCTTAGAATTTTTTAATGAGAAGCATCTGTCAAATAATTCAAGCAATAATTGCTATGTTGCATATAATGTCTTTTCCATTAATAAAACTTTTGTCTGTGTTAAATGTACCTGTTGATTGGAGTACCGCATGTGTACACATTGCAGCAAACACGTCTCAGCATTGCAGATGTGCAGATTATTAATCAATTACGACATGATCACCAGAGTAACACAGAAACTCCATCACTGCCACAAACTTGGTAAGGATACTTTTATGAGAGAAGCTGTACAAAGAATGGGGTGGATGTTTCAACAAGTCAAATTCATAAGACACCTTGGGACCAATTTACTAGGTACTTAGAAACCAAAGGGTATCATTATCTTTAAGAGGAAAGCTCACTTTGCAGTAAAACACAAGCCATCAAACTAGAGATTGGAGAATTAAAGGAGTTATTAAAAGGCTAGGAAGTAGTTTGGCAGCAAGCCTTTCGGTGTACTTCCTGAATGCAAAGGGGACTTAGGTATTGCCACTCCAGTCCAAGAGGAGAAGGCGCTGACTTACAAAGTATTTGTAACAACCGCTGGTTTGGTCTACACGAGGTATATCTGAAGCAGAATTAATAATCTGCAAAACTATGGGACCAACAGAGGCAAAGCTGAAAGAACAGGAAAAATCAGGAAAAAGAGGTAACTTTGTTAAGATTTATAATGCTGATAAGCACATTATTAATTAAGTCCTGAATAAAGGCATTGAGGTAGACATCCCTCTTGTTCATGCAGGTGGGAAAAACCACTTTTTTCCTTGACATTCAGTCTGGCACCTGCTGCAACACATAATTTATGTGCTCCTGGATATTAAAAAGGGTTAAAAAAAAGGTATTTTGGGTAAAAAAGAGATTTTTATCTTACTTGAAATGAGAAATTTCATATGATTAGTTTTCCACCTGATCACACAACCAAATGCAGCCTTCGCCCCCTGACTTATGTTTGCAAATTTATAACAATTCCATAGGACCCAGCAAAAAATAAGCTGCCAAACTCACCACACTGCTGTGGGTCCATAGGATGCATTTGTCAAAACCAGTATTAATGTCACAGTTTAAGCAAGGGCCACATGTTAAGTCCTTTTCACCACACTCCCATATCAGACCATAGGCCACCACTGTCTAACTACTGTGTACCACTGCCAAACCACAAGGGCACTTCTGGGAAACAGAACTAAATTAGTGAGGAAGAAAAACAAACCTTTGGACCCCATTTTCAGTAACATTTAATGCCATTTTTAATCACAGTTTACAGTTCATCCAAATTTGGAGGCTTGCAGCTTTACTGCACACAGACAGAGTCCTCTTGGCCAACTGATCAGGTTGTTGCCAGAACAGAAAAAGCTTGTGAGGACATCAGTCCCACATGACATGGAAATAAACTTATGAATCACATGATAAAAATGAAAGAAAAGGGGTCAGAGAATACTTAAAATATGCTTATACATGAAAGAAAAGAGGGCTTGAGCATCTTCACGAAGTGTTGCATTATTTTCATGGTACCATTCTGAAAATATGCTGCAGCTTCTAGAAGTAGTGACCCTCATTTCATTTTTAAACTGTTAGTTTGTATGGGCTTGGTTGTTGCATCTCCTGATTTTGAGCAGTGGGATAGGCATTTATGTAGGCATGATAAAGAAGGGAGAGAGAGACAGAGATATTACTTTGAAATATGACCCAGGACCTTGCTCCGACTCAACATACAACTCCGTAGAAAAGTGCAGAAGACTTCTCCTAGCTTTGATACCATGGAAATACATCCCATTTCCAAATAAGAAGTCATGGCGTTTACGTATCTCATAAGAAATTACTGATTTGTTGCAAGGAAACTTTAACTGAGGGTGCAAAGTGCTGTTAACTCCATGTTGCACTTCCATGCAACATTACAATTTGCAGCTCCCCCTTCCAGGATTTTTGCTGTGTATTCTCAGAGCTGACTACCCCCCCAGTTAGGTGTTGCTGTGTGGTCTGCCAAAGGTGTTTCGAAGGCCTGTTTGCCCTCGGCAAAGAAAAGTCTCTCCAGCCCTGGGTTATAGGTTACAAGCCTCTGGCACTCAGCCCTGCACCCTGAGCGCTTTGCTTAAACTCATTAATTCAAGCAGATGTGCAAGAGTACAATCTTGTTTCCACTGGGTGCCAACAGAGATATTTGTTGACATCAAGGGAATGCTTGAATTTTGTTTCCTACAGTTAAAGCTATAATAAACTGAGAATCCTTTTATTTTCCTTCTTATTTACAGTACAGAGTTGCAAGACAGATGGTAAGAACCCATATAGCATAAAGAAAAGGGTAGCTTTAATCGGCATTTCTGTTAAAAGGATTACTGTTTGATAAAGGCTTTTATTTTCCCCTGCTAAAGGGAGGAAATTAGATCTTTGATGGAGGTTTAGGATTGTGACTGAAGAAAGTATATATTTCATCTTTGGGATGAGTGTTTTATTTACAGTTGGCTGTGTAGCATTAGTTTATCAATTACCTCTCAAAATGTGATTTACCTATCTGGAGGAAAAAAAAAGCATTGTTTTCATTGAAACTAATGATTAGTTTTCACAGTTCTTGTTATTCCCAGCTGCAATAAAATAGTTCTAGTGACAGAAGTTTCAATGTATTCTGCAAAAGTTTTACTGCTGTCAGCATGGAGTCATCACACATCTTCTCTCCATCTTCCATTTTGTGTGATATTTCTTTTAGATTGCACTTGTATTTGTAATGATAAGAGAAGAAATGTTGGGTTTTTCTCCAGCAGATTAATCTATGTATCTTTAAAAAGGTATATATTTATATTTAAAATGAAACAAGTAAGGACCTGCCAACATCACTGAATTTATCCCCCTGAAACTGAAGACAATCTTTCATTCATGCCCCAGATAGGAAAAATCTATAAAACACGCATTAGACATACAATAGGATGCAAAACCGATCTCAAACTGCTTCTGTCACTGAAATCTCTTAAGGATTCAGAAATCTCTCAGAAGCAACTGATCATGCACAAATCTCATACGTTGCCTGAAATCTTTCCATCATGTGATTCTAGGAGAATCAAATCTGATCCTGATACACCATATTCCCTTCTGTTTCCTCACCAAAGCCCTAAACTCAACGTGTGACAGTTTTAACCTCATCTCTATAAGCAATCACCCTTATTGAAGGACACGTTTTCTCACCTACTTATGTTAAATGAAAAGGTATTTTAGGAGATTTCCTCCATTCCCCTTGACTGGTGACAATGGAGCCCCATCTCCATGAAGGCGAAGGATGACTTCTTACCCCTTCTGCTGTGTTGACAGAAGGTTGCATTTTTATTTTGTTGGCTGGTGGAGCTATGGGGAAACAGCTGGGATGTGACTATTCTGAATGAGCTCAAGAATATTAGGATTCAACTAATGCAACTAATGCCACAAGAGCGACTGCTTACCATAAAGGGAAGAGTGAGCAAGATCTTACTCTTTCAGTGCTTGTGACAAAGCCAAATGGAGCCAAATTTTGCACCGAACGGTTTCTGGATGGAAGGAGTAAGCTTTTGCCTTTCCTTAGTTCACCTGTTCTATCTTTTTGGGATTTATGGGAAATAACAACATCTTGGCATAAAGTCAAGCGTCAATAAGATTTTTGAAAGTGTGACCATTTCAGTAACTTTTGAAGTGTACTACTTTCTATCTGGAAACAATTTCTTACCGTCTTCCCTATTTTCTCCTTTCTTTGCTGCATATTGTTCAGGTGTGGGTAAATTAAGTCCTTGGTATGGCAGAGGTTGTAAGCATGTGATTAACATTAAAATGGCCTGTCAGCAGTCTCAAAGTGGATTTCATCATGGGACTACTGAGGTGCTTAATGTTCGGCATTAATTAAGTGCTCTGGCAGTTAGAAGGTCTGTTTGCCATGTTGTGCCTATATTACCACTGTAAGTTAAATTACCACAGTCTATAAACCACCTTGTAGTCCATTTCTTCTGGATGAAAGGAGCTATGCAGAACAAATTGCAGTTTCTGAAACACAAACACCCACCTGAAATGATTATGGAAAAAAATACAGGAAAACGGTTGTAGATATTTTTCTATTCCATTTCAGTATCACAAATTTCAATGTATTCTCTTTGTACCAGATAATTCCATCTCGCTAATTTTCAAGTTTCGCAATCACCAATTACAAGCAAAATGTCAAAATAACAGGAAGGCAAAGCATCAGGGCTGTCATTTGTCTATCAGTAAGCTGTACCTATTAGTAACTAAATCTAAAATACAGCTCAGATATTTTATGTCAGGAATCAAGGCAAGAAATCTTTCAAATAAACATATTCCTACTCTATGAGAAACCTGCTTCAGACTCATTTTGTAACATGTTTAGAAACAAGAGATGGAGCAATTATATCTAGGCTAATATGGTCTTCAATACCACATTTCAAGGGGCATAAAAGCATGTCAAACTCTTCCATCTTTTTTGGCTGGCCTACAAGGAAACAGCGTTAGTAAGTGGCATAAAATCATTCCGTTTTGAGCAGTAACCTGACCCCTTGTTTTCACTTGTGTCAGAACTGAGAGCTCAAAGGGACCCTAGAGACAGATAGATCACACATTTTTTCTATCAATCAATCAGTCTCTGTGCTCAGGTGGACTGAACTCAAGAACGTGTCTCGAATTAGAATTGCAGCCATAAATTTATCTTCAGCGTTTGATAATACCAACCACAATTTCATGCAAGAATTAAGAATTTTTCACTTATGTGATGAATGTGATACCTTGTTCTTTGGGCCATCCAAAATGCCTTAGAATTAAGCAGAAAAATCTGACTCTGACCTTGGAGACTGGTTACTGACACGCTCGAAGGTATTCTGAGGTGGCACTGACCACACCATAAAGGTGGTGTAACCTTGCTAAGAAATAAATGCAGGTGGAGTCATACATGTGTAGTAAGATCCTGGGCAGTCCTGACCAACATGCCAGTTAGCAACACCCATAGAGTTCTTTGAAGAAGCAAAGACTAAGGAACTTACTCGTTATGTTTACTCTGTTTGGCATCTGAAAAAATTTTAAGACTAGTGTCTCATTGATACCATACTGTAATCAATTAAACTGACATCATCAGTTTTATGAGAAAATTCAGAAATAGTTTTACTTGGCAACTCAGGAAAAACTGTGCTATAATTATTTGCTCTCTATAATTCAGGATGACAAAGGAAATTGTCTGAAAATGCAGTTTTCTTCACATGTACTTAAAAGAAGCACCCAAGTAACTGCAAAAGCCGCGTGTGACAGAAAGCTTGCAGTGATACCAACAGTATCATATAGTATCACTATACCCAACAAGTATCATATAGCATCACTATACTCAAGAAGTGCTGAGCTTTCCACCGGGCAGCAGTTGAAGTTAACAGGGTTGTGTCAAAACGACTCTTTCCATGGTGTCTGTGGTCCTTCCTTTGGGTGGTCCCCAGGCAGGCAACCCAAACATGTACCCCCACGCCTGGGACGGCAACTCGCACCTCAAAGTGCAATCCACAATTAGATAGTCCAATTGCAAAATCAACACTTAAAATGTGGCTTCAGATGGAGTGAGAAATGGAGGGTTATGGCAAGGGGAAGAAGATATTTATGGCTGATATTTGAAAATAGATGGAGAGGTAGAGCAGTAGAGGGACTCACCCAGGTTCTTCCAGATTGTGGGGGCTGCAAAGAGGAGGACATTCAAACACCAGCAGCTGTGGGTTTGTATGGGAATTGAGATGAAGTTTCTGGTAAAATAAAGGGATTAGTCCATAACACAGGTATGCAGACCTTAATCTGCTGGAAAGTTTCATTGGCAACTACTTGATATTCAGCCTTTTGGGCTGTAATGTCTGATCCATTTCCCTGACCATTAAACTGAAGAGAGATAAAATGAGCTGATATTTGTGCAGTGACGTGCCTAATGATGGGCAGGTGGGAATTTTTCATTAATATCTCCTTTTGATTATGTATATTCAAGAATATATATATGTAATACATAGATAGATACGTCAAAATCTTTGCACATGGTCCGTGGGAGCACTGCAAACTTGTAAATATCATTTAGTGATATTTAACAAACCAGCAAGAGTTTGATAAAAATAAACAGCACCAGTGTGAAAGAAAGCAAGCATTTTCATTAAACATCTTCTGAAATCAGTTATATTTAACTTCCTTGAAACAGCAAAAACCCCAATACCTTGGCACACAAACTGGTGTTTTGCTTGGCACACTATACAGGTTGTGTCTCGTGCAAGTAAGAAAACTTCGGTTCTTCATTTAAGAATTATAAACAATATAGCATGAACCGATTTTTAAAAAACGTATATGTGCAACATATACACACAAATACAAATTTGTGAATTTATAAATATATATGAAAAAGCTTCAAATTACACATTTCAAATGTGCATATATTTGCACATATATGGATAAACTTGACTTTCAAGACTGTTCCCTAGCTACCACAGAAAAGGAATCCTGCTACATTTTCAAAGCTGGGCCTCTCATCACAGGCTTTCTCCCTTGGAGCCTTGTAAAAAGTCAGAAAAGCAATTTCAAAGAACTGGGACTAGGTATTCCGTCTTTATGTGGGGCTTGAAGGGTTCAAGATAACGACAGATTTGACTGGAATGTGCTAGATCGAATTTATAGCTGTTATCACTGTTTAGCTATTAACTGTGCTTGCCATGGGGCTTGCTTGCCTCACTGTATATTAGAGTCTAGTGCTTGTTAGCGGCTGCTTTTTGCTTTTGCTGCTTGCTTTAGTGCTTATCATCTTACTCCGCTGTGCCTGGGAACGTTTTGATAACAGCAATGGCGATGCGCCTGGGCTGGCAGCTGGCCGGGACTTCACTGCTGTTTCTGTGCTGCTGTACTGGACAGGCTGGAACTCCCCTGTGAACTCGAGTCAAAGGGACTGTGACCTGTGAATGAGGCCACGTGGGAGCAGGACACCCTGAAGTGTCTATGTCTGTGGTTAAGTGTGCCGCAGCAGGCGTACCTCTGAAGGGACTGTGGCCCAAGGATAAGTCCATGCTGGAGAAGGTACATCTTGAAGCGTCTGTGGCTGTGGATAAATCCATGTTGCAGCAGGTACACTGTGAAGCATCAGTGGCTGTGCATGAAGTCATGCTGGAGCACCTCAAAGCCTGTGGCCATGGATAAGCCCATGACAGAGCAGGTACACCCCTGGAGACACTGCAGCCATGGGTAAAGCCATGTTGGAACAGGTTTACTTCTGAAGGGAATATGGCTGCGGGTATACCATGCTGGAGCAGATACGCCTCTGAAGGCATTGTGGCCATGGAGAAAACCACGGTGGAACACGTCCATCTCAAAGTGACTGTGGCTATGGATAAGTCTATGCTCCAGCAGGTATACCCCTGGAGAGCCTGTGTCTCATAGATGAGACTCCGTTTGGAGCAGGTACACCCCTAAAAGACTGCAGTTTGTGGATAAGTCCAAGCCGGAGCAGGGGCAAGGGGAGGAGTTCATTGCAATGTTAAACCCTATAACCTGGCTCAAAGGGACCAGGGGTGGAGACTGTAGTGGAAATAACTTTAAATTGTTGAAACCCATGATTTGAATTGTATATTATAGGAATTACTATATCAGGAACCACCTGAACCAGTGGAGGACAAACTTTACAAGAAGCAGTGCAATTGCAGCAGTGACCCGACCTGAGCTGGCTTTGACACCCAGTAACTCCACGCAACACACCACCTCTTCTGTCCTCAGTGACCACCATAAGAGATGGAGCCCAAATTCATGGACTAAATGAACTCAATGGACATTTTATGGATATTTGTGGACATTTTACAGACATTTTATGGGGGTGTTCCATAGACTAGGGGAATGATATCTGTGTATTATAACAAAGGATGAGAAGGGAGATAGATGAGAATGTATTGGATAGTGCATGACCTGAGCATGATGTAAACAGTATGGAATAAGAGGTGGAGAATGTGCTAGTTTTGGCTGGGATAGAGCTAATTTCTTCATTGTAGCTAGTATGGGGCTATGTTTTGGATTTGTGCTGGAAACAGTGTTGATAATACAGGGATGTTTTCATTATTGCTGAGCAGTGAACACACGTGCTTTTACTTCTCAAACCAGCCCCCCAGCAAGTAGACTGGGGGTGGATAAGAAGTTGGGAGTGGACGCAGCTGGGACAACTGACCCCAACTGACCAAAGGGATATTCTGTACCATACGACATCATGCTCAGTACATAAAACTCAGGGAAGAAGAAGGAAGGCGAGGACGTTCAGAGTGACAGCTTTTTATCTTCCCAAATAACCATTACGTGTGTGATGGAGCCCTGCTTTCCTGCAGATGGCCTGGTTCACCCCTGCTGATGGGAAACAGTGAATGAATTCCTTGTTCTGCTTTGCTTGTGCACGCTGTTTTTGCTTTACCTATTAATCTCTCTTTATCTCAACCAAAGAGTTTTCTCACTTTTACTCTTCCAATTCTCTCCCCCATGCCGCCAGGGGTGGAGTGAGCGAGTGGCTGTGTGGGGCTTAGTTACTGGCTGGGGTTAAACCACAACACTGGAAAAAATCAGCACAGCTCTGTATTCACTGCAATATATAAAGTCACAAACATTTTGGTCAATGTATTTAAAGCCTTAAAAAAACAGCTTTACCACACACCAATTCACGCAAGCTGAAATCTGAGGAACTCTAAAGTTGAAGACTACATGGTTACTGACCTGAACAGGGCTTTGGTATGAACAGCATTGTTGTTTTTACTGCCTTAGTGCTGCTGACTTATCTAGTAACAATAAACATATATAGCCCACATGATGTAGTATTAGTTCTGAACATCCTGATAACATTAACTGAATCATGTAAGTATAAATGCTGAGTCAAGGCAAGCCTCCTCTGCAAACTTCCCAGGTGAATGAAGTAAAATGGAGACAAAAGCCATAACCTTCTTAATCAAGACTAAGTTGGACAGTAAGAAGGTGAAGTGCTCAAACTAAGAAGCTAGCCTCTGTTGGCATGTATCTCACAAGCATCCTACTCAGATTCAAATGACAATAACCATCCACATGAAGTAATCACTTCTCTATTCCCTGTACTATTTCCACTATCAGTTTAGAGATTTAGGAACTTAGATTCAATTAACAGAGCAGTCTGGGTTGGAAGGGACCTTTTAAGGCCATCTAGTCCAACCCCTCTGCAATCAGCAGGGACATCTTCAACTAGATCAGGTTGCTCAGAGCCTCGTCCAAGATGACCTGGAATGTTGCCAGGGATGGGGCATCTGCCACCTCCCTGGGCAACCTGGGCCAGGGATTCATTACACTCATTGTGAAAAATGTCTTCCTTATATCTAGTCTGAATCTGTCCTTGTTTAGTTTAAAACCATTACCCCTTGTCCTACAGCAACAGGCCCTGCTCAAAAGTCTGTCCCCATTTTTCTTAGAAGACCCCTTTAAGTACTGGAAGGCTGCAGTAAGGTCTCCCTGGAGCCTTCTCCAGGCTGAACAACACCAACTCTCTCTGCCTTTCTTCATAGAAGAGGTGCTTCAGCCCTCTGATCATTTTTTCATTTTTTACGGCCTTCTGTGGACCCGCTCCAACAGGTCCATGTCTGTCCTGTGCTGAGGGCTCCAGAGCTGGATGCAGGACTCCAGGTGGGGTCTCACCAGGGCAAAGTAGAGGGGCAGAATCCCCTCCCTTGACCTGCTGGTCACTCTCCCTTGGATGCATCCCAGGACACGGTTGGCCTTCTGGGCTGCGAGTGCACATTACGGGCTCATGTCCAGCTTTTCATCCACCAGTGCCTCCAAGTCCTTCTCACAAGGGCTGCTCTCCATCCCTTCACCCCCCAGCCTGTACTGACCCAGGGGCAGTACCCTGCACTTCACCTTGTACATGAGGTTCACACAGGCCCACTTCCCAAGCTTATAACCAAACCTTTGGTTACAAAACTCCCATTCTATTCAGAAACTGGGCTGTAAGGCAGGTTAAACTTCCCTTAAGATGCTTTTTTTTCCTCTAGAAGTGCTACAGTATTGTCATTATGCTAATGAAGTCAACTTAGGTTGTGTGAATGATCTATATTTTTTATAAAACACATGTAACAAAGAAGTAAATTTCAGCAGTGATTGATTGACAGCTGTCAGGTAACACACAGGGCAATTCAACTATCAGGAATCACTGCTGTTTATCTGGGCACCATAAAAATCTATTGCAAAAGCTGATGTTTGTGAAAGGGACTTCTGAAGCAAGAGCCTAGCAAACAATGAGATTTGTCATTTCACTTGCTTTCCTCTCGTTTCCACATACAAGGTAAAGTTAGGAAGGCAGTGCTGTTCTGATCTGAAATTTATGTAAAGAAAACCTAATATTGGTGCAGAGTATCGGCTGATTTTCTTGAGCCAAATCTTCATGCTATGCAATCATTACCAGAGTTTTATGCACAAACACTAACTATGCTATGCAATATTCTTGTGGCTCTTTCTTGAAATATTTAATAAGTTTGGACACAGCTCTATAAATATCTGGCAAGAATCAGCATTTCATCATCAAATCACTTCACAGTAGTGAATAATTTGCCATAAGTATTGTATTTTTCCTATTCGTGAATCATCCACAAGCAGATTACCATTTAAGCAAGTATCTTTGTTGTGCACAGTTACTTACCATACAATTTCTGTAAATAATTAGTGTTCTTTAGTTTATTTGTAAGTGATTGTCTCCAAGTTTATAATATCAGAAGTTGGAGTGAGGTATGGTTAGCACACACTCAGAGGGGCTAGATAATCTTCATGTCAGGGTTATGTGAATTCTTCTTGTTCTCTTTTGCAAATTAAGTATTTTTCTTTTCCCAGAATCCTAACATAGTCCAACACACTTTGCCATTTCAGAAATGCACTCTCTCTTTCTGGGGACTAGAAGGCGTTACAGCATTTGGTCACAGTCCTCATCTGTGATCTTGGGCAAGTCGATCAGGAAATCACTTGCATAGTTAGGTTCCTAAATACATTTGAAGACTCTAGCCTTAGGGCAAGTCTGTTTTATAGATAATATCCAACGCATTGATCCCCCGGCTGAGGCCAACCAGCAGAATTAACTCTGCTTCCAGTGCCTGCTGACATGGCCATGCTTCTCCTGGGAGGGAGCCAGCTCACCGTGCTGGACCCGGGAATACAGAGAGTTCCCCGCTCCCTGTCCCCAAAAGGCAGAGAGGGGACAGGGTTTTCTCCTCTGCAAGGCAGCTGGCAGGCCGGAGCATAGCAGCGGGGTGCTCAGACTCCAGTCTAATGGAAATCAAAGCATCACAAATTCCACTACTTTTTATTATTTATTAAATCATTCTATCAAGTTGATATAGCTTGTTATGAATTTAATTGACTATAAAATAAAGATGCACATGTATAAATCTGTAAACAAAAGCAATATTTCATTACAAAAGAGATTGTTTATATACAAAAGCCCTAAATTAACACTTTAAAACATTCATCTAAATTTCATCTTTTCTTAAACGGATCAGGATCCCAGATAACCAAAACAAATATAACATTACCATGGTCAGTGCAGGAATGCTGATTTACTCCAGTTCAACTTCTTCCTAATGATTTGGAGTTGTCAAACATGACACTCCCACACTCACTACTTGTCAAAATCTCTGATCCAGAAAACATTTTGAGGACAGAAAGCAAAGAGAGGACTCCCAGCCGTGCTGGGGATCTGCCAAAACAAGTAGCAGTGTTGTGCCGCTGGGAAGACTGTGCTTAAAAGATTTAGTATTTGTTAGTTGCATTTCAGACTTTCTAAGAAATAGGTAGGGTAAAGTTATTTTAAGCAAAGCTATTCTAATGATGCCACATAATGTTAGTACCATAGTCTCAGACATAAAAGTTTAAATGAACTAGAAGAAAAACATGGCATTACTTATTTTTTCACCCTCAAAATGACAACATTAGTTGTCACTTCAGGTTTTTACATGACCTGTCTTTTCTGCTGTATCATAAGAGAGCAACTAACAAAATAAACATGCTAAAAGACCTTTTTTGAGTTTCCTGCTTAACAAAGGCTTCTGCTGCAATTTAGCCATAGGAAGTCATCCTAACTCCCTCTGTTCTCTGTTCTTGAGAAAGATGCCAAGGTCATTAGGTGCCCAAAGATACATTTACAAAATGCCTACAGAGGTTGTGCTCCTAGGGATTTAGAAGCCCGGCTTAATTACTGGTCTTGAAAATTGCTATCTCTATCTTAAGATGCTTTTATAACCTTGAAAATTTGGCCTTAAACTACTCCTGAAAATGAGATTTAAAGACATAATACACTATTTGCATTTTATCAGGGATCTCAATACCAAAGAATGGGCACCTATTATTGAATAATTAAGGAAAAAACATGAATTATTCAGAGGACCTGTGTTTCCCTTCCCAAAGGAAGCTTTTATGTCCCAAATCTGAGCCTGCAGACAAACAAGCCCGTGTCCTGCTGAGTTACATCCACCCCAAGCTGTATGGGAGCAATTGCTGCAACGGCTCCACCTCCCTCTTGGCATCCACTGACACCCTCGCACAAGCTGCTGCTCCCCGGAGGGCAGCTCAGGCACTTGTTGTGAGCAAGAGAGGAGGTTTCTGTCCAGTTGGACCTGTCTCCTGAATTGCCTACCAGATGGACCTCTTCCTCCTCACTGTCCAGAGGGACTTACAATCCCCTACCTGGGGTTAAGTCTGCCCCGTAGCAAGCCAGCCCCGATGGACAGCCTACCACCAACCCGTGCACGAGACAGTATGTAACATCCATTCCAGCTGCAGCCCTTCTGCCTTGATGTGTGTTTAGTTTCTAAAAAATCAGTTCAGCTGATGAGCAGATAAGTTTGGGTGTGGACATCAGCCTCCCTGAGGTGACAGGAGCCACACGGACTCCTGTATGATGGGGGCTGTAGGAGAGTCCAAAGTCATGCCCGCTGCTGCTCACACTGCCCTCACCTGAGCCACGCCAGGTCTTCTTTTAACAGCAATAAAAGGCACTCTTCCCACTCCCCTCCTCTGGCAAAGACAAACAAAAAGGTCCTAGAGCAGGCCTCAAAATAGAAGCTTTTTCCTCTTCTCACCTACAGGCTTGATGACCTGTGCTGATATCTAATTAATTAATTAAGGTGAGTTGGGGTCGGGGCCTGGAATCTGAGCAATTAAACTGTTCGCTCCCCTGCTAAAACAAACCACGTGCACGAGGCGAGCTGCCAAATTCAGTATTTGTGAAATTTGACTCAGGAAAGGAGCTGCCATGCACCCACCCCGCGCGGGTGTGCTGCCGAGAGCTGGCACCAGCCGCGGGGCTGCGCCGCGGCGCAGGACAGCACGGAAGAGGAAGAAAGAAGTCCTGCTAACTTCTGGTTTAAGGATGACTTTTCCTGTCCTTACCATGAACTTGAATATCTGGTCTTTTGATTTTAAAGCCCAGCTCTTGAAATCGAGTGATTAGATACAATATCTCGCCTTTGACAAGAGCGCCTTTGCGGGTTCAAAGATGAGCTAGAAAATGAAAGCTGATTAAAGCCTGAAGGGTCAAAGCCAAGGATGGAAATAAAAGTTACCTGACACAGACTTCTTTTTAAAGATCATAGGCATTTAATCCTATTGCATGATTTTTGAATTACATAATTTAGCGGTGCAGAAGCAGAACGTGCAGTTCATGGAGGGACAAAGGTGCCCTGGGCTGGGCGAGGCGGGGGAGCGGGGACGAGCGGCTCTGTGCTGGCAGTGCCTGCTGAGGCAAGCTGCTCCCCAGTCCCCAGACGTTGGTCACTACCTGCCCTGCTATAAATATGTAAACAGATCACTTCTGCTGTAAACAGCATAGAGCTGCAGTTGTGAGGCTTGTACTCATCACTTTAAGAATTATATAGTATTTTATTGTAAGCATTTTTTGCAAAACCTCTTCATATTCTTAAGGCAAGTGAAGATGAGCTGGAGAACATCCTAAATACTGCTATAAACAGAAGATGAGCATGCAGCTCACAAACATCATATGGTCACGGCTTGACAAAGCCCTCGGCACTTGGATCTGAATGGATCATGCTTATTATTGCTTGGATTTTCTGTCATTCCCAGGAATCTCCATTTTGCACGTGTTGTTAATGAATCTAAATTTGTTGTTAAGTGATCCAGAAAGTTTTTAGAAATCAAAATGGAAAATATCTCTGAAAGGTCTGTCCATCCCCACCTCCCAAAGCACTGGGGAACTGCTAAGAGTAATCCTGTAAGTGGCTAGTAAGGTTGTACTCACAGGGTTTCATTCCTATTATTGCATTTTAGACTTTCTAAGATATAATAGATTAGAGGTCATTTAAATAATTATAGTCAATATGAAATTAAAATAGCCTTGACAGTACATCCCCAGACACACAATTTTAAATAAACTTTCACATTAAAAAAACCCAGTGCTACTGGCTGTAAAGGATTTGTGACACACTAACCTCTGTAGTGTCATGCATTTTAACCAATTAACTCAGTGTCAGTCAGCCTCTGGATGGCTAGCTTATTTACCAATAAATCCTCTTTACTGAACAGAAAAAACACACCCAAACCCAGACAAACAACAGAAAAAAAACCTGCAGGATTTTTCTAAATAAAGCAATTACTTAGACAATTTTTTTAACCAGTTTACAACGAGAACGTGCAGAGTCTCAGTGAACCTGGAGCAGAGACCGTGGGAGCCTACCTCCTGGGGAAAATCAAGACTCGGAAAAATACTTTCAGAAACAGAGAGTTTTAAGGGCCTGCCCCAGCTCTGACCTGGAACCACGCTGCTACCACAGCGGTTCAGTCTTTCCTACTCCAGACTAACAGTCTGCACTGGGGGGAACGGAGGCAGAAAGAGCCTGGTGAAGACACAAGGCTCTTCTTCATACCTTGTGAGGGCAGTTTCAAAGGGAGAAGAAAGGAACTGTATTTTTTTTCTTGCTTCATTTGTCAAACAATGAAAGGAATCTGGTCATCAGGAAGCATTTTTTTGAAGTAAAATCTGATTTCACCTGGATTTCAGCTCTTGCATCCCTGAAGGCCCTATCTAAGGTCAACACACTTTCTTCTGCAATGCAACGTTTCCTCAGGCCCATTTCCCTCTTAATTTGATTCCCATTCCCCAGCTATTGACATAGCATGGAGACGTAACAAAGTCATGAACAGGTCTCCACATAAATGCTGGTGGTGAACTGCCTCCATGGCTCGCTCAGGGAGTTCACAATGGATATGCAGTAAGCTGCGACTGCAAAAACCTGCTGATCATCCTTCCTCTAGGTTGGATGATTATAACAACTTTAAGTCATGACAAAGAAGCCTGTACAGAAAAGCCATTAAATATAGTTGTATATACAATTCACTTTTGTAGTCAAGCCCACTCAAGTTTTTACCCCCTGAGTATTGCATGATCTGTACACCCAGAGATAAACGTAGAGGAGAGTTTGAATGCTTTTTACCCTACGGTGCCTCTTGGGTCCAGCATAGCAGGAACTAATGTCCCTAATTCCTTCTTTACTCATCCTCTATACACAAGAAGAGAGGCCTTGATGCAGGAAAACACCTGAAAGGCTGTTTGATTTACTTAGGTCCATGCTTGTAATCCCGAGTGAATTGCTGAGCAAAGCTAGGCGTAAGAATATATTTAGGTATGGGACCAGAACGAGTAAGAATGCAGCTGCAGCAAAACATGGTGAAGTATTTAAAACCTATATGGCAGACACATGTTAGCAAAATAGTAAACCAGGATGGTCAAGCTGTCATCCTTACAGATGGCTTTCCTCAGCCAGAAATTTGCTTTATTCTGACACATAAAAAATTAAACACATTGCTAAAGAATCCTCTGGTTTACAAGACAAGGTACTCTGGTTAAGAATATAAATGTGTTGGCTGCTTCATTGACAGTCTATGCTTCAGATTTATTTTTTTAAGATATAACGTCTGAAGTCATATTTCCCTAGTGATAAAAATCCCGTTAGTAATCCTGACAAAATCCTAAGGGGCTAAAAAGCAATGAAGAGGATTTCTAATGGTAAGTTATAAATCCTTTTAGAGAATATCTTGGTTTAAAATAATTCAGGGAAAAAAAAGAATCTTAGGCATGAGGTAGTTCTACTTAAAAATCCTTTGGCAAAATCAAGGACACTTAGGAGGGCTGCCACTCCCTAGGGCAAGGAGATGACACTGAGCAGCAGCTTTTGCTGGTCACTAGGCCTGTGAGCCACCAGATACCCAAGGCCAGGATAAGAGAAGGAGCGATCATTTGTTCAGTGCTGTCTGTAATCCCATCTCCCAGAAAATATATTGAGCTCTCCCCGTTAGGTCAATCAGAAGATAAGTCAAGATCATGAGGAAAAAGTGATGTGTGCAGCTGCAGTAAATGGGGTCTTCAGAGCAAATAGTGATGTTGAAATGGAAGCAGAGTGCAGTGCATTTGGCTGACTTCTCCTGTTACACGGGCAGGGCTTCCTTAAACCAATTCTTCTTGTACCATAGATGACTTCCACTCACTGGCCTACACAATGTTCAAGACCTGATTTTCAGGCTACTTTTTTTTCACACAGCTATTTGTGCCACATAAATACCTGATTTATAATTTTAATGATTGTTTTAGGATGCTTGTAATTTTTATCCATAATTTGGAGGTGAATGAATGCACACCTTCACACGCAATGGTAGCATGCATGTAGTGAAACTCACACTTGTGGAATACAGGAGTTGCTGCTGAAAAACAGGAGAGATGTATGTTAAAAAAAACCTGAAATAACTTCAGTAAGCCTCAAACACTGCAAAGAGATAGTTCATTCTACAAACTAAATGGACCAACAGCATATCAAATATTATTCCTCTTCTAGATTTAGAACAGACCTGAATTTGGTGTGGAAACTGCTCATTGAATGAAATGGGGGGGCAATTAATTGGGATCTTTGCACCTTGTGTCACCAAAGGCAGAACAAGAACCGTGATTAATAATTCATTATATTCAATTATTAATTTATCAAAGAGGCTACATTCTTTAGTCACCTGGGTTTTAACAGGGATGAAATCAATTGGATTCCACAGGAATCGATAAACCCACTCCATTTAAATAAATAATCATGCACTTGCTGGAGATTTTTAAGCCTGTTTATAGCCTTCTAGAGCAGAAGTGCAACACTCGTTAAATTCTGCAGGCTGCAAAGAAATTATTACCATTCTTTATCAGCGGTGACGGTACTGCTTTTTACACAGTGAGTAATTAGAAAAGAGAGCCCGCTGCTGAAACACGCACATGAGGAGGCCGGGAGAGGTGGGCAAGTCTCTCAGGAAGAGGCTTAGAAAAAAGATCTTGATTAATTGAAGGAACGGACTGAGATGGAGAAAATGAAATTCACTGAAGACAAGTGCGAAGTGCTACCGTGTGGAGGGCAAATCAGATGTCCCAACATGAACCGGGGCACAGTTGGCTCTGGAGGTACAGTGCAGCGCAAACTGAAAATGAGGGAAGACTGGCAGGTTTTGTGGACATCTGCACGAGGGCAGAACCTGCGCAGGCATCGTCAACCAAGCATGTGAAGAGCAGCATGGGCTGCTCCGTGGAGTGAGGTCCGAGGGATGCTTACCCAGGCAGCCTGCACGGCAGGGCAGCCCCTGCCCTCCTCCTCATGCTGCCTTCTGCTCTCATTTAAATGCAGAAGTTTTCCTTGTGTGCTGATAGCCCAAGCCCCCAGTTGGATTTAGCCTGAAATATTTTATTCAGCAGATTTGATTTTAACCTCTCAGCGAGGAGTTTTGGAATAGCTCCATCCCTTGTGTGTGAATAACTTAATCCATGAAAAACATTTGCCTAACCCTAAATTTAATCTTAACCTGAAACACTAAGCAAGCCATGGAGCCCTTTCAAGGTGCAAAGCCACAGGCAAGACATGTCACAGGCAGCGGTACAAAACTATACAAGTTGCATGGGAAAGTGGTGCGTAAGGGATCCCTGAGTGACCTTGCTATGGGATTCACCCCGAGAGAAATTAAATCAAATGTGCAAGGGGCTACTGCAGGACTTCTGTGGGCCACCTGGCCAGTATCTAAACATCATGGTCATGTTCTACTCTGCAGCATCACAGATGGAGAAAGGTATGTAAAGAAGGGAACTCATCTAAAAGTAGAGTTCACTTAGCCTCCCTATAACTGCAACTTACCAGGACATTCCTCATACGGCAATCTATGGCACAATGGTTTTTTAGAAATGGTTCTCAGTCACACCTCTGCTAATTCAAAATGAGAATGTAACGGTACAGGAGATGAATACTGTTTCTCTGCTGTGTCACGTAAAACTTGTTCCATATTGATGTAATAGCTTTTTTACTGATACGATAAAATAATATGGACACTGAAAAGCCATTTGTTTCAGAAGTGTTGCGAACAGTAAACCTTACAATAACTATACTACCTACTAAAATAGACAGCAACACTTATAAAAACCTTGTGTGGGGCACTGCAACCTGTTGCTGACTACATTGCACATTAAACAAAAATAACGTCTGGCAAAATAAAAGTGCTTTGAGATGAAGTGGAAAGGCTTCCTAACTGCTCATTAATAACATGTATTGCAGCAAACTAATTAATCAAGTTAGTCACAGACTTAAAAAGTGCCTCAGAAATCATGTATCTCAGAAGACATCTTAAGCAGGTAAAATCATTTGTGTGTGTCAACCTCTTCCACCACATCTGGGGAAGCTTGTTCTGCCAGGAGCCCTACCCAGGAGTAGTCCCTCTGCCCAGAAGAAAACCATGACTTCAAAAGACTGTGAAGAACAGCTCATGAGGCATTTCTGACACTTCACTGGGCTTTGGATTAGGCCAGGCTTTGGATCTTGACCATGTATGATCCAGACACAGCCTTTCTCTTAAACTTTAGTTTACTATGACCTACAGATAAAGTTAAGCAGTCACCAATCCACAAGGATAACTTCAGAGTCATTGATCTGAACACACAGCAGAGAGGGAAAATTGGCAAAATTAGAATGAATTTGATTCTGGAAATGAAAACCTGGCTGATACAGAATTGACAACGGTCTCCGTGTGACTGAAAGAGCTATCAAGCTGATGCTACAAGGCTATTGAGATCATCCTTATAAACAGTGGGAACAAATACATATTTATAACACAAACACATACTTACAACCAAGCCAGACCTAGTACACTCATTCAACTATTATATGTAATCAAAAAAAGGGATTGGTCCAACCTGTACTTGAAATCTGACCCTAAATCATATGGCTTCTTAGTCAGCCTGAATTTTACTGGGGCATCTGTCTGTAAAGCATAGCTTCTTGCAGCACATGAAAATACTGCACAGGCAACAAGAAAATCTACTACTCACAGGAGTTTTTATTGGAAGATAAGGGGGACTTGTGGTTGTTAGTTAATAAAGACTCAGGGGAAAATCATTCATAAATACACAGCCTATTTCAAAACATCACAAAATGAAGAGTCTGAGTCCAAACTACATTTTAAACTCTCAAGTTGTGAAACTAATTGCTCCACACTGAGTCACTACTGAGAGGAAACTACCTTTAACGCTGGCAGAAAGAGAAATGTATTGCAGAAATTCCTCATATCTGCAAAGTACCTTACTTAAATGATAATTATCTCCTATAAAGTGCTTTTACTCTTAGTCACCATTTGCTTTATCTATTCTGAGTCATATTAAGCGTAGTGTCTCAGCTGCAGAGAATTTCATTATGCCATTTGTTAAAGCATCTTTAATAGGCCAATTTCAGCACCCACCTACTGTATCTTACTAAGTGGTTTTTATTTGCTAAATGATACAGTTTAGATGAAACACACTTAAACAAGAAATAGGGTTGTACTACTACAGATGTCACGCTAACAGCCAGAAGACGTTCTCCGAGATCATTGTGCCTACCAGACAAGCGACAGTCTGCAATCAGTGAGCTCAATTTTGAATCCTTACACTGGTAAAACTTCTACTAAATTGCTTGGAACTAGAACTGAAATTTTACATTAAAACACAGTTTGGTGGTTTAGTCAGAAGAAATAAAAGTATTTCTTTGATGTTTTAATTTGTAAAATGTAATCAACACACATAGATTAAAATGTCAAAAAATACTTCAAGGACTTTATTGGCTATTCAGTTTCAGCCACAGTATTTGTAGTAATACTTTGTATGGGAGTGAGACATTCAAATAAAACAAATTTACCTTGCATTGTAAATAAAATGAAGAGTACAGCAAATCTTACTGGTGCTGTTACCTGCTCTAATTCTCAGTAGGTCTCTCCAACTACTTTTCTGTAATCAAGCTATCTGCATTTCCAAAATTACATATGTTAAGCATCCTTGTAAGAAAACGATCAAGTCCAATTCATACTAGAGCCTTTGTAGTCATGTGTATCTGTAGCTAAGCAATGCAATATGTAGATAAAAGCCTAAGATTCAGCCTTTTTTTTTTTTTTATAGTATATCTTTAAACTTCCATACTGGCTTAGCCTCGACTAGACAGTTCTGCTACGTGCAGGCTCCAATTCTGCATGAACTGATCTTTATTTTACACTTGATTTTGTAGTGGTTTTGGTTCCTACACCTATCTTCCTTTCCTTCCTACATACCTGATCCTTTCACACAACTAAATCCAGGAATCCAGGGCCTGAAGGGGCCTCAATAAGGTGAAGGAAGGAGAAATATCACTTCAGCTGACACCACTGAAGTGATGCTATCAGTTACGATAATGCCTAGAAAGGGTATCTCCACTGAGAGCTGCCAACAAACAAACAAACATGCCTTGAATTCAATAGTAACTTTCAGGCAGTAACCACAGATAATTTGGCCAACTTAGTTACTTACAATTTAATTCCATAATTTGGCAGTACCCATCCCCTCCTATCCAAACAAACATCTCTCCACCCGCAGGAGTGTTTGCACTGGGCCAAAGCAGGAAAGGTGCTAGTGCATGAGCTGCTGACTGCTGTTTCCTTTCTTCTTTGAATTCGTGTGACTTTTAGACATCCTGGACAGAGCGCTATGTCCTGATCATCACTACACATCACAGAAGTTTCCAACAATCAATATCTAAATACAGAGTAGAGTTTGGGGTAAAAAAAATTCCTGAAAATTGGAGAAAAACTGACAAAGCAGTCTATATTTGCATGCCCTACCACTTTCTTGAATGATGTTGGCTCAAGGTGAAAAAAACCTCAACAGCAGAAGACACCATTTGCCAATGAAGTCAAGACAGACACGTTGCTTCTATGGCTTTTTGTGGCTGCACCTGAGCAGATCTGATAAGCAGAGGTCAGGATGAAACACCTGCAGTGTCCCTCAGCCAGCTCCGGCCTTTCCATCCCTCTGTGGGGGAAGTGAGGAGTCTCCAAAGAGGACTGAGGTGCAATCAATGAAAGCAGCAGCTGGAGGCACAGAGACACAATGAAACCCCGTAGCAGAGGAGAAGTCCATTAGCCCTGTGTCTGTTAACGGAGGTGGAAATTCTGTAGGTTTGCAGCTAATGCAAAAGGAAAGGTGGCTGCTCCCTGATAATCACCCACCCTGGATTAGTCACTGGAAAGCCAGCTCAGGGGAATGCCACGCAGGGTTACACCATCCTGAATTTTATGCAAGTCTGTACAACTGCCTTGCAAGGTGAGGTCAGCAGCAGCTAACGATGGCAGTCCTGGACAGAAACAGCCAAAGCAGCAGGTGATCTGGAAAGCAGATACCTGTAATTAACTTCCTGGTGGACTTCGGTTTTGTGGGGTTTTTTTCCCTCATTAATTAATTCCCTTAGGTAGTTAAAAGGAATATGAACTATGTGTCCAGTTTTAATAAGTCAGGAAAAATTTCTTTTTTTTTTTCTCCTAATGTTTCAGTGCATCACAGCACGTTTTGTAGTCCTTGGCCAAGGACTGACAGTTGCTTTTCATGAAGCACACTGATTTTCTGACTTCTGATGCTGAACTAAATTATTAGCCCTAGCTATATCTTTGTACTGTTTTCTTCTGCGTGCATTTTCTCTTTAATTAGAGTTGTTGGAGGTCACTGCACGTTGTTGAAATCTCTGCGGGGAAAACAGTCTTCCTCTATTTTGGTGCAGTTTGGGTCTATGACTTCTTTTCTTATTCTCAGTGAATTAATGTTACTTCAAGGGCAAAACTATGAAATGGGAGTTAAGCTGCAAATGAGTGCAGATTTTGTCAGGTATCTTTGCAAAAATAACATACCCTCATTCAATCCAGCCAAGCACTTAAGCACATGCTTATCTTTAATAGCTCCATTGAAATCAACAGAACAACTCACATGACAGCAAAAGACCGATCAGGGGTTTACTCCAATGTATGCTTTATATCCTATGATTAAAAATAATTCCTACTTGGGAGCTGGGAAAGCATTTGTTCAAGCCTGCTGTTTACTGGTTTCTTCCATGAATGTCCTCTTGATTGGAACAGAATAAACACCACAATCTCCATATGAAATATTTGGAAGACATATATTTTCTATGTATCCGAGCAGTGCTTTTCTTTTAAATTGGATGTGAATGCCAAGGCAACTTTATGCTCCTTTTATACTCAAATGCTCTGCTACCACATGTCTCTAATGTTCTCTGGCAGTTCTCACAGGCACCAGCAGTATAAAGTATACCTGCTGTGGCCATCTCGTCATTTTCTTTTCAGTTTTTGTTGTGGTTGGAACACAATTTTCTGATTACTGCCTAGCATCTTTCAGTGAATTCCATCTTACGGAACTGATCTGCTGGATTTTTGACTGCATCCGGCTCTTTTGCCAATAGCATAATCTCAGCAACACTTACTGTTCTCTTTACTTAGCTCCTGACTCCATCTCTATCACATGTGCTCCTTCCATTGTTATGACTGTTTTCCTCGTAATAAGCTGCAAAAATAATGCAATTAGGTTTTTGGTGTAGATACAATGGAAAAGGTCTCTGATTACAAAGACTGTACTCAAGACTGCCCATTTTCCACAACAATTTCTGCTGTCTCCACCATCACGAGCAGGATGGCAAGAGAGAGCTGGGGCTCTGCCCTTCCCTGGCACACTTGGGAATGAGTCCACTGGGTTCAACCAAAGCACCAACTCAAGCTCAGGCTGGGCTGGTACCTCAGAAGAGCTCCTCAGGGCCAAACTGCATGATAGATGAGTCTGAAGTGACTAATTTTAACTATATGTTTTTATAATTCCAGCTAGTTTTCCAGAATATCGTTATGAAAAATTTGTCACTGAACTTCATGGAGAAGTTTAAGCCACCTCCAGGCTGCAAAACTGAAGAATACCTCATATTTAGAAAATTGCAATAAGAAAATCCACGTATAAGGACTGACTCCATAATAAGACTTTTTCATGTTATGTTGCTGCTTCAGAGTGAGACAATCTGTCAAAACTCCTCCAATAATCAAAAGGGAGGTTTGCTGTCGGTGAGAGAAGATGCAAATCCTGATTCTGTTCTTTGCTGAGAGCAGGAGCCCAGCTTGCATTTGGTGTGAATTCGTTTAGTCTTTTTATGACATTGTAATATGCAACTCAGAAGAACTCAACTTGATCTAATCTAAGCTGCTCTACAGAAAACTCAAATAAGCTTGAATTCTTGGATTAGTCAATGTTTGCAGCCACTTGAATTACATTTCATATATACATAAAGTGAGCATATGAATCTCAGCAGTTAAATACTCTGCTGTCAATTTCCATTTTTTCATTAAGAAAAAAGTAAAACATATTTAAACTCATCACTCTGAGAACTAGTGTCTGGCTGTGATCAGATACAATCATCTGGAAGAAAAGAAATAGCCATATTTGCATCCATAATCTTTTTTATCTTGACACTGAAGGTTAATTGTCATATCAGTAAATGCAGAATGAAATATAGTATATGTGCCTGAAGGTACCATATTTGCAAAATTGCTTAACAGCAGCTACTACTTGCTGTTTTGACAAAGATATACTCTTGCTGTCTGATAGCACATTTCTGTAGGAGATAATTTTGAGTAGTCCTTGTCAAATAAAGTTAGATTTAATGCAGCCACAATGCTAGTAATAAAGGGAAAGCACTGACATTTTCTTCTTTATAATTAGATGTTGCCACTGATACCCAGAGCAAAGACACTGTTGTCCTGAATTGTGATTGTTGCTGGAATGCTCATTGTGTTTCCTGAAACCTGGATCGTCCCCGTGGGTATGGAGCACACATGCACGAGTGTTGTACTTCTCATTGAACTGCCATAAATCTCTCAGAATGTGATAGAACTCCACCAGATGAACCCTACCTGAGCATACAGCAAATATATCCCTCGCTGCCACTGTTTTTTTGTGTTATATTTCACATTTTAGGGACAATAATAATAATGCGTAATGCTCTAGGAAAGTGTTTTTTAACGGCCTAAAAATTAATAGGGGCTGAGATTTGCTTTCATACACCACATATGCCTGGGGATTTTTTGGTGTTTTTTTTTTTTCTTCATGTAATCATTTATCTGAACTAAGTTATCAGTTGATACAATGAAAAATAGACACGTCGTTACAAGAGTGCTGCGACAGCCTAATCAAGACCAGGGTCCCACTGCGTTATGGGCTGTAAGAACACAGCAAAAGGAAGGCTTGCTACCTGGCATTGCTCACTGCTGCATTTAACTCAGAACGGATCCCGGGAAGAAGAAAAGCAGACACAGCTTATATTTAGTGATAGCAGAAATCTGCATTGCCCACCATCCCTAAGCATCTGACCATAAATACTGTGAATGCCGGAGAGGTCTGCCCTCACTGCAGCCCAGGCTCCCAGGAGATATGAGCACTACAGAGTACTTGGTCACTGCCGTGTCCAAAGGGTCTCCCCAGTGGTCATTTAGCTCCACGGGCTCTTCTTATAAACTGAAAATAAGAAACAAAGATAGATACATGACTCTGTTCTTGAGTGAAACCACTAGACCTTTCCTAAGGCAGGTAATGTCCTACAGGCCGGTTGCTTGAACCAATTTGTAGTGTTACATTCAGCTTAGGTGAATCCTATGTAAATAAAGGGAACAAGAGATGGAAACAAAGAGAGAAGGAAACACAGACTATAAAACGCAGCTATAAATATTATAAATCCTGCAGCAATCAGGCAGTCTCATTTTATCCCAAAAGCTAGAGAGATGGAACTGATTAGTTCTCGCTGAGGAAAGGTTATTGATGTTTAACACCCTTTTGAGTCTCTTGAACTCAGTTATTGGTTTCAAAGCAGGATACCTGACGGTACAGGCAGCAGCGTGTAACTCGGTTTCCTTTCCTAACAACTGAAAGTCCACAAGAAAATTATCAGTTTCAGCTTAGAAATGAAGGTGCTCTTTCGCTAACTGAAAACCATTTCTTTATGAAACAATTTTAAATCAGCTGCCATTTGCAATACCAGCAAAAATCAGCACATGTCTTAAGCCAAACAAAAGTTATCTCTCTCTGCAGTGATGTGTAGAGTGGCCCTGCTGTTTCTCACCTTTTGGGCTGAATTTGTTTTCTTCTTGCAAATGACAACACATACTGTTAAGCAAGATTTAGCCCAAACAGATAATGTTAGGAGTTAAAATGTTTGGGTTTTCCCCTGGGGCGGGGAAAAAAAAAATCTCTGAAGGTGGAAAGAAAAAGAATAATGAAAAATGAATGACCCAATAAATGAAAAATTGAAAAGTGAATAGTTTACACAAAGAAAATTGCCTTTCTGAGGTGAAGTCCATGAAAGTCCTCCTTTGGCCAAAAGAGGGATTTATTTTTTTAAATGTGAAGTAGTCATTTAATATTTTCAAAAGGAAAATTTTTGATTTCTTTTGTTTCACATTAAAATCTAGTTTAGTGATTCTAAAAAATACCAGAATACTTAAAAAAACCCAACAAAACCACAATTAAAGAAGCTTAAAATCCTTAGAAATAGAAAGCATCATTTTTATTCAAACAAAATGCTTTAGGTAACCTAAATTCAGACTTATTTTTTTTTTAAAGAAAAAATATTTTGTTCCAGAATGACTCAAATAAAAAAAACCTTACCCCAACCCAAAAGCCAAACAAAATATCAAACCCAGAGTAGCAAACAGATCTATCAATTATTTACACAGCTCTGGGAAGAGCTGTTTGCAAGTTCTCTACTACAACTTTCATTAATAGAATATGGTTTCTAGCAACCAGACATTGTTCATGGCTCCTCTTTTAAATAAGAGGACAAAGTGATTATATAAATGACAACTGTTAAAGAACTAGCAAAATGTAACTGATGCAGAACATGAAACTTTGGGAAAAAGAAATATATTTATGCACAGCGACAGTTACAATGTACCTAAAATACATTACTGCTTCAGTGTATTTGGATCCTTCAATGCCCTGCTAACTTCACTAGTATCTTACATGCATTTTTGCTAAAAGCGAGTGTATCAGCAGACTTTTTGACATATGAAACAGTAGTACAATCATTTTCTGCTCATGGCCTCCGATCCTCCAAAGGGTAACTGAAAATAATATAGCCTAATTACAACTCTGAATAAATCAGTTTTATTACTGAATGAACTACTTTAATTCTTTGTTTGCTCTCAAATGATACATGAAAATTAATATGTGGCAAATTAACAATGTAAAATTTGGGAGTGAAGGATTTTTTTTTCAGTTTGATTTGCCCTACCTGCTGCAAAGGAATACAATTTCTCTTCTAGCATCACAAGTGATGAATTAAAACAGATTATAGTAATGCTAGAAGTTATATAGCATTGGGCTTGCCTTACAGCATTAATCAATCAGAAGTATTCATACTTAAAAATGTGTTTTAAATACTTTTCAAAACTGAAATTTGACTGTATTAGTATGCACCAAGCTTTATACCTCACTGGAGACAATGCAGAGAACCATAACAAGTCATGAAGTGCTACAGTGCATGATAATGCATGGCTTCTAGTTCGTTACATCCTTACATGATGACATTGCTCTTCAGTACCAGGGCATAATTAGGCACTTGAGGTGCTATATTACCACATAATGAAGTCTAATTAAGATTCATTAACCTCTGACCTCCTTCACATACTTGATGGACAGTGAGCATCTCAGGAAAAAAGTGAAAAGGTGAACTTGAATAAGCTTAGTTCAATGGATGACATTTTGAGGAGTTAAAGATACCTTAGATGATAATTTACATCTGATGCATCAAGGCATGTTGACATATTGATGGATAAATGGAAACATTATATGAGATGGTCATGCTGGCTGAAGATTTAGCATGATTTATGCTGAAACATTTGCTTTTTGTACATGTACCATTATTTTATGTTAACAATAAAATGCTGTAAATGTTACATTAGTAATAAAATATGCACTAGATATGTGCTTTATTGGCTTTATTTGTGTATGAATAAATACCACCACATCCATTGAAAAATGATATGGAAATAATATATCTAGAATAGGCACAGTGACAACCTGAAACTATCTTAAGATAAAATTAATGTTGAAGTCCAAGTATGGAAGTCTGTACAAACCAAGATTTGTGTAGGGAGGTACATCTTACCATTATGCTTACAGAGAAATGTGTCAAAAAAAAAAAAAAAATGTGTCAGAGTTATTAGGAACGGAGGAGAGGACTATGTGGAAGGGACAACACTCAACTGATATATGCCAGTGCTTAGAGTTTAGACTTTTATCACTCCTTTGAGATTGCTCTATATTATATGCACCTACACATGCAGAATTACTCCACTGCAATGTAAGACACAGTTGCATAGCAATTACAGAAATGTTAGATAACTCCTAAGTATAATGATGCATTTCTAGAAAACTCCAGAGCAGAAGTAATTTTCCTTTGTGATTATATACCTTTTTCTCATTAAGTTACATACTTTTTTCTCCACACACACACCCCCCTGCCCCAGCAACAAATATTTTATCACCTTTTGTTGATCAGTCCATTTGGAGATGTGGCTGGTCTTCTTTCAGGAAGGACCACTCTGAAAGAGGGGCCAGCATGGGCATCCCCCATACCATGGAGCCACAGGCCGTATGCTCCAAGGAAGCTTTCCTGCAAGACCAAGATTCCTGCTCTGCGACCATTACCCTATGCATGTCTTGCATATGCACAGATGCCCCAGGGAAACATTGCTACTAATGTGTATGTACAATAAAGATGCTCTGTGCATGTGCAGTAGATCTAGCACTTTCATATATGACTGACTTTCCAGACATACAAAGTAAATCCAAATATTTCATGAAGACCAGGGCTTGCTTTATGGGTTAGCGATAAATATACAGTGCATACACCGTATTGTCAACATCTAAAGGGATAGTTTGACTTACTGCATACTTGCAGTGCCCCTGACCTTGACACATACCAGTAAGACACACAGGAATTCTGGATATACAGATTACTCTGTAGCTGTAAAAATTTTTAGTATACAAGCCAAAATTTACTTAGAAAAATTTATAGGATTGAAAAAGAAAACAAATAGAGAAAATTTGAGACATTGTTCAGTCTGGAGAAGAGGAGGCTGAGGGAAGACCTTATCACTCTCTACAACTACCTGAAAGGAGGTTGTAGTGAGGTGGGTGTTGGTCTCTTCTCCCAAGTAACTAGTGGGATAGAACAAGAGGAAATGGTCTCAAGTTGTGCCAGGGGAAGTTTAAAACTGAATATTAGGAAAAATTTCTTTACTGAGAGAGTGGTCAGACATTGGAACAGGCTGCCCAGGGAGGTGGTGGAGTCACCATCACTGGACGTGTTCAAAAAACGTGTGGACGTGGCACTTCAGGACACAGTTTAGTGGGCATGGTGGTGTTGGGTTGATGGTTGGACTTGATGATCTTAAAGGTCTTTTCCAACCTTAATGACTCTGTGATTCTATGTGTACCTTTAAGTACATAATGTATATGGGAGATGGGGTAGATAGTAGAATTTGGAAATTCGTATCATCAGCAGTTCCAAGTTAGCAGCAAGGTGCTGTGACTTGTTGCAAGAACTCTTGCATTGCTCAGCTTTACCTCACACAGATTAGCTGGTTCAGGCATAGCCCAACACTAATAATTTTTTCTGAGCTAGGTAAGGAATCAGGATTCATGGAATAAAGAAAAGCAGCGCAGAAGTGGACTTGTTGTGCAATTATTGCAGCACATTAGGCTCTTAATATACTGAGTGCAAAGCTTCAGCTCTAATGCAGGGTGTCAATAGAGTGTATATTATCACAGCATCAAATATCTGGGAAGATACTGTGCCGTCCTGAAATTCAGCTGATTTTCTCTGGGATAACAAAGCCCTGACACTGTAGGGAAGCCCTATTTTCTAGACAAAAATAACCACCTTTGAGAGGACAGAAGAGACACAGATCCTCACCCAGTGCAAAGCAGAGTAGCACTTTCATGTCAGTGGATTTTCTACGGCTCCAGCCACTCCCTCACTGCAATCTTCATCATTACTTCCCTGTGCAAATTACAGTTACACAAGGCAGTGGAAACAGCATGTACCTTTTATAATCAAAGATCTCAATAGTTACAGAACATTGTGTAAAAGCCATTTCTTTAGTTCAGCAAGGACTAAGTGGCAACAAGGGAGAGGATGAAGCAAGGATAACAGCAATTAAAAGCAAAAGGGATTAAAAATATTCCCAAATGCCTCAAAAGTAGCAGGAAGAGAAGACCACTTAATTCTTAGCTAGTATTAGCCTCTACATGGAAACTACGTCTAGACATACAAATGGTAGTACCCAGTATTTCTTTGTTATTTGCAGGATACAGTGGTGATGTGAATTCGTGGAGGGAGAGGGATCACACGCACCACTTAGCAGATAACAATTACCCCACATACACACAGGCACATGCACATTTATCTCGGACACACACAAACAAGCCTGCTGGCACATATAATGCACTCTGCAAACCCAATTTGTTTTCACTTCATTATTTTCGAATACAGGGGGAGAGTTCTGGGAATGCATGATGTTGCTATGCCAAATTCTGCAGAAATACAAGTTCTTTTGGTACTAACAGGAGCCTTTATACCATTTTCATTCTAATTTTCTACTATAACTCTGCCAAACACCATTTAGCTTTGCTCAGAAAGTTGAAGCTTTTGTAGGCAAAACCCCAGAATCTCCTCTTTTTTTTTTTTTTCTTTACTCCTGTGAGCAGCCGCATAAATCCCAGATGTTCTCTGTTCTGCATGAAGTAAATATTGAAATTGTGCTAGGAGATATTCAAATAGAGCTGACAGAGATGTGAGCCTGAGATCCAAACTGTACTAAACTTGAAACAGTTCTATCAGCAATTGCCCACTCTGACAGTGCTGCATAACTGCTGTCTGCAATCAGTATAGAGTGCCATATATCTTCCTAATCACCTTTCTTTCCAGTGACAAATATGATCAAGTTAAAGCTAAGGTCAAATGAAAGTACTAAACACCTTCAATACATCAGGAAAGTTACCCCCACTCAAAATATGAAGCTCAATATCTAGCAAGGTTGAATGATGCAGAGCATTTTGGGTAGGAGATCTGTCAAAATAACAACATGCAAGTAACCAGATGCAAAACTCCTTGAAGTTTGTCGAAACCTGGAGAAAACTGTTCGCTCCACAGAAGCATCATCTGTGAGTGCAGTTATCAACACATCAGACGCAGCCATGACGCAAGAGGCATTTGTTGCCATTACCAGATATAACTGGTCCTTTAAAAGGAAACAGGTGCAATCCCATGGGCATGTGTAAAAATTTATACACAAGTGCCATCAGTTAGCACACCCTCAATGGAGGCCAGCCTGGAGGGACACTTCCTTCAGCAAAGCCCAGCAGAGAGGATCCCTTATGGCTGGGCCACCACAGGCTTGACCTCCTGCAAAGATGGCATGAAGGGCTATGTCCTACCTTGTGGCAGCTGACAGGACTTGGAGGTGTTCAGGACTGAGACCTGTAGATGTTCCCCACCTTTGTCTGCTCATCCCCACCCCTGCCTCACCTGGGTGCCAAGGGATGTCCCTAATTCCTGAGGAAAGCTGTCAAAGGCAGTTGTAGGGCACACCTTGGTCTTTTGGTTGTGTTTCACAATGGAGCACAAGGGAGTTAAACACTCACATGCCAATGACCTGGAGTTAGGTGACTAACTCCCTCCTTTCTTTTGGAAAGAACAAGGTTTTAAAAACTTTCCTCAGGAAAAGAAGAAGAAGAAAGAAAGAAAAAAACCCAACAAACCCCACCATCAAAAAAGCCCCCAACTTAATTCCCTGTCTGAGCATCTCAACCAGATGACATAATCACTTCAACTTGGAGCGAATGGGGTGGCTGTAGAAAATACAACTTCTACCCACATACAGCAAGCGCGAACAGGCGCAGAGGTATCTGAATGAAAGTGCAAATCCGAACTTTGTGCTAGGCAGTGTGAGTAGTCAGTAATTATTTATAGCTACAGGCCAGTGCCTTCTGAGCATAGGAGAAGCACTAAGCAAGGTACCTTTCACCATGAAAAAGGCTCTGGGAATATTTCAGGAGGTTATGGGAAGAATATCTGTTGAGGGGTCAGGGCTCAGGGCAGGAGGCTGCCTGGTACAGTATGAATTATTTTATTCTGCAACGCCAGAATGTTCTACTTCAACTGTCACAGAGATTGTCAGTTCTTTAAGTACAACCTCTATCTAAGTGTATTTGTATAATTATATAAAGGAGAAATGGGTCTTCTTTCCCCCAAATTAACCCCCTAAACTTATTGAATCCATAGCACAGATTCTAAATTATCACAAACACAAGGAAACTTTATCCAAAAGCAAAGGAAGAGCAGCCCCAAACCCAGTAAAACATTACGAAAACTAGAGGTACATTCTTGTTCTGAGCAGCTCCACTGAGCGCTTGGGTTGGGATCTTTGCTGCGTGTCTACTGCTTTCCTCATCCTTCTCATGCTCTGCTGCCCCTTCAAGGGCTTTTCAAAGCAGTTTCAGATTTTTAGCTCCCCATGCCAGGCAGACTAAACTCTTCTTCCAGCAAACCCCACATCAGTATGAACTGACATCTGGGCTAATATATTTGTGGCTCCAATTTGTATCGGTAGCATCCTTTTCCATACAGCTTCCCCCAAAGATGTTAGTTAAGAACAGAAGTTATTCCCCTTCTAATCCTATCCCACTAAACTGAGGAAAAAACCAAGGGATCTAGTCTCAAAATTTCCAAATAATTAATTTCTTTAATCTTCAAACACAAATCCTCCCATGGGAGTGTGTGTGCCGCATGGCATCAACTAAGAGGAATTCCACCTGCTCTGAGTGCCCCTCGTCCAAAATGTGGTGTGTTCACTGGGACTTTGGTTTGCTTCCTCACCACGTGAGGTTCAGCACATGAATTTGGTATCTGTGTCTGAGGGTGTACTCCTGGCATGGTGTGCTCAGCTAGCCCGGCCTTCCCGCAGGTTACTTGCCACGCTGCAAGCGGCCATGCAGCCCTGGCACGTACCATGCGTAGCCGCCCCATGGAACTGCCCCTCTCCCACACGTGCATCCACAAAGATGCAGCGCTACGGTGGAGATCGGATCAAAATTATTTTAGCCAAGAGTTACATTTCCATTATATTCCCAGCTTGGACTTGTTTCTAAATGCTTTCTAGGAAAGTGCAAGTAATACGTTTGAGTGGTATTCTGCCCCTGTGAATAGGGTAGTTGTAACACTGCTGGGACTGCCAGGAGAGCCAGGCTCTGCTGCGATGTACCGTGGCCACTCGCCACGGTGCTCAGCACGCTGACAGACACATCCGAATGAACAAATGCAAGGGGTTAGAAAGGCGCTCTGCCCCTGTGCTGCTTGGGCACCTGGTTTCCCCATCCCACGTGCATTGCTCTGTCCCCACGGCTCTGCCAGGAGGTCCCACCAGCACGCTGCAGTGCAGATAGCAAGGAGGAGGCCACATGCCCACACCCAGGTGCAGGTTTTGTCAATGAATTATCCCTTTCCCAAGATGCAAAGAAGGCCAAAAGCACGCTGTTGTGTTACAGGGTAATATAAATGTTGGTTTTGGACTTTGGTTCTTCAGTGCTCATTTTCCAATTGTATAAGGCTCAATTGTTCATATGAGAATTCCTTGTTGACTAATTGGCAAAAACATATACACAGCTAGGTAGCACACTGTGTCCTACTTTGATGAAATGTGCTACCATTCCATCCTAATTAGAAATACTAATTTGCTCTTTTAATTGCATACCTTTGCATATTTACAGCAATTAATACATTGTAAAAGTGGAACATACTAAGTCGGTCTAACATTTGCATTTCTGCCAGTTAAGTCCGTTAAGGCATCACTTCCACATTAGGCTTTAATTGCGTGAGGAATGCCACACACCTGAGGCCATGCTGGAACCCAGAATCACTTTCTTTGGACTCCTCTACCTGGTCACCAACCAAAGCAGTGTTTTCTCCATGAAAATTGGCGAAAGATCTACTTCCCAAGGAACTAATAATTGCATGCATTTTTGTAACTGGGTATTATGTCCTTGAAATACTGATACAATCTTAATTACAGAAGTATGAACAATACTACAATCATGAACTGCTTTCTATTTTATGCTAATTATGCCAGTAATAAACCACATTCAGTAAAAATAACACCTTTTAGCAGTGCTCAAGTCTTTTCTATGTTTTTAGCAAGTTTGGGAGCTGCTTATTTTTCCTGCCTGAAACTATGCTGCCACAGTAAATATTATAACAGTAAAATGGTTAAAGAGTTTATTTCTGAAACTTGCTTATTAAACAGGCTGAATTCTCAGTTGATTCTGATCTAAACTGCTCTTTTGGTTTCATTGAGACTCTACCAGTTTACACGAGCTGGGATCTGGCTCACCTTACAATGTTACAGGTACTGATCACGTTTGACCTGGAAATTCAGGAGGGTCCTTTCTACCTTAAGAATTTATTAACCACCAAATGGAGGTAATTCATATATTTAAAGTGTTCAGTGTACACACACACATGCATAGGTAGATGTAAAACATAAGCTCTATTTTAAACTGTGATTAGCGTAGCAAAGCAGATAGGAGCTGGGAGGTTTTACATTCAACAAGCTAAACACAAGAAATAATTAAAAAAATTTATACCTCCATACGCACTCACTGCTTTCCAAAATCTTACTAATTCCACTCTTGACACTCTCATGAGATGGCAACCTCAAGATTACTCACAGTCCTCATTTCGGAAAACAAAAAGGCAGCTGACATGCCTGCCTGAAGCAACTGGCTTTACACCTTACTCTGGATTAGGGTTTTATCTGGTGGCATTTCACCTGGCTGCCCCAGTGCCAGCAGAGCTCATCTGCCTGAGTTGAAAGCCCTTTCCTTGCTACAGCCTTTATTCTTTCTGGACTCAGAAAGAACAGTCCTTAATAGGATAGGTCCAGCTCACAGGATTTTTGGATGCTGTTCATAGCCTTAGAAAAATAAATGGCATGGCAGGAGAAGAGAGCAAATACAGTTCTACCAGCAGCAAGTTACTGAAACAGTGTTTCATACAGACTCTCCCAAACTGCAGAAAATTGATGCTCCATGGCAGTGGTAGGGAAGGGGGGACACGAGCAAAGGGTAGCCTAACTGCTTATAGTTTTTCTAAGCATTTTGTACAGGAAAGTCATGCTGGAGTAGTTTCCATCGTGCAGTTGGACAAGGCACTGGCCAAGCTGAAACCAGAGCTGCATGGTAAGAGTGAGCTGGGGCACACGGGCAGGGCTGTGCTGGCTCAACGTGGCCGAGGGATGATGGCTCCATCCCATGGCAGCATGCAGTCAACCTTTCCACCATTTCATAACACACATGTTGCTGGCTGTTAGGTCCGTGGCTTCAGAGGTTGCATTTAAGTCCATTTTCTATTTATGTCACGGTAAGCCAAATCCGAGCTTCCTATGTCTTAAACCAAAATCACTGTCATTCTTTAAAAGCAATTTCTCATCCACTTCTCTACATTTCACACAGCCATAAGCATTTTAGCCATAGTAACATCTATAGCACTTTGGGAGAGCGCAGGATTTGATTAGCAAATGCTTCAGCTGTTGCATTTTGCAGATAACATTCAAAATATCAGGCCTAGATGGGGCAGAAGTGAATCTTGCACTGTTCCCTCCCCCCAGAGTGTCAACCCCAACTCTGTCTTTTCAGATGCCTTTATGACACCATATTTAAGTATGCGGTTATATTTGCATGCATTCATTCATTCAAAACTAAGCCTGACATTTGTAAAAACATGTACAGCTGGTGAACGAAAGAGCTGTCTTATTCTTCCTAAGTAGAGATTCCAGATTTTAATGTCACAAGATAAAAAAAAATTATTTTTTTTCTCCTTTCTTTCACTGTAGGCAGAATTTAAAAAAAGAGGATTTACAATTTCAAGCTAAACAAGCAAATTGTGTTTGCACTGCAACATTCTTCCTTACCAATTTCAGATGTTTTCAGAGAAAACGGGGAGGAGAAGGCTACATGAAGATGAAAGGGAAATTTACCCCACTGGTGAACTTTCAAAAGCTGAGAGTACAAAGAAAACCTGATCAAAAACTTGTTACCAGAAGCTGGAATGACTGTGTGTGTCTGGGATACAGGAGAAATGCAATACTCGCAAGTGAAGAAATTTCAAGTGCAATGAAAAATGGTGCTGGATTTCCACTGGGAGATGCAATGATTTCCTCTGAGCTCACGGGAAATTACTGTATGGCTATCCGAACAATGGGTCATACCTTGTGTTGAAACCACACACACATTTACTGAGTTACATTCAGATACAGGTTGGGTTTCGTTTGTAAATAAACATCAGCAAATTAAATGACAGACTTGCTGCTAGAGATCGGATCTTAAACCAGAGACAAACCCCACTAACATGAGGTATCTGCATTTTTTTGATGTGAAATAGTTTGGAATTGTAAGGCCCATTCAAAAGCAGAATTTAATTTAAAATTATGCCCTACAGGAAAGCATATATTAACTTTTGATTCTCTTGCTGTCTCATGAATTACTAAATGTTTTTTAAAAATTACTATTTTTATTCTCTGATAGTAACAAAAAATGGATTTATGCTGTCAGATCTCATCATTTTTTTAGTGAGCCCATTAAGATCAGAAGTGCGTAGCTAGAAGGACAGGGCCAGGAATGGTCTTAAAGGCTACTGAGGGACAGCCTAGCACAAGCTTGAACGTTTTCTGTGGTTCACAAGAAACCAAGTTGGTTCCTGAGAGTCTGCACTCCCAGCCATATAACATGCAGTAGGCGAATGTCTCCTTAGATAATCTATACCTGCACAGAATTGGAGGGGTGATGTGGGTGATACAGAAGGAAAGCATGCAGGATAGGGTAAATTTGTTCATTTAAATAAGTTTGCCCCGCCGCCCCGGCCCCCCCGGAAAATGTTTAGTTTTCCTCTGAAAGTTCTCTGACCTGCAAAACTCCCAGAGGTGACATCAGACAAACCTTGTGAGTATTTTTGTAGGCAGATGTTCGCTGCAGAGCATGCCAAAATGCCTGGGACCGAAGATAGCAGATGTGTGCAAATGACAGTGGTACCTCTGCAGATGTGAGAATGCTCCTTTCATGGGAGGTGTTAGAACTCCGTCATAATGAGGATAGATAAGAAAACATAATTAGAAAATTCCCCTCCTTAGGGTTATGCAATAACAATGCATAACAATACAATTATGGACACAATTTTGCAAATCTGGTGGAAATAGCTCTTTCATAATGTGTGATTTCCTATTGATAAAGCATCCTAGCGTAACTGGACAATCCTCTTACACATTGAACAACAAGGCTATAATTGACTGCCTGCACAGAAATGAGTTATAATGGGATTTGGAACCTCTGAGCTGGGAGGACACAGAGAGGCCAGCACTTGTTTGCGTTTCTGCAGGGGTTATTCAACTTCAGAAGTGTTCAGCAGCGTGTCTCAATCAACGGAGGGAAAGTACAACTATCTCCACTTTGAAGAAGTTTAATCTATGGCTATGATCCAAAAAGACCAAGTGTCCTCTGAATTCAAAGGCAGCCAATCTTCATAGACTTGAGAAGAGATTATCTAGAGATTATGTTGGTAATTAACTGAGGAAATAGAAAGTTCATCTAAACCCTGTGGATCTGTGTCAAAGTGACATTGCTCTTTTCTTTCCATAGAGGACGCGGGTTGGAGGCTGTGGACACACAGGAGGAGGAGGTGCAACATGGGTCAAGCAACCAGGGGAGTCTGAACATAGTTGACTTTCTTAGCTAACTATCTTTGCATTGTATTGGACAAGTGGGTTGTTGACAATGGATCATTTCTTTTGTGAAATTTAAATTAAAACTAGCAATTACCCACCAATACCCAATAATCATCATATTAATGCTAACACGTGTTACTGTCATTAGTAGCATTTATTCTAAGTAGTCTTTATTATACCACTAGTTTACTGCAATTACTCCCAATTAGACAGAGATGGTAAACACCAGCTTTTATACACTGCAAAGCCCCTGTCACATCCCAGATGAGCTGAAGGACCCCATTGCTGCAACCCTGTTAAATAGATAGACTTAATTTTATATTAGCTCTTGAGAGCTTCTCCAGACAAACACTTCATTCTTAAAACATTGTATTTTTTCCTCTTAGTTACATGGCAGTGCTTCACAGTTCTCCTAAATCTTCAGTTACTTACTAACTATTTTTCTTTCTCATGTGATAGCAGTATGGAGTGTAAATAAGAGTGTGCTGCATAGTTACAGACATGCAGCAGCCTTGCTATTTAGCATTTAGATGGTGTAAGTGAAAGAAGGCCAATGTACCACATAAGCATAGGGGAGGTGGACGTGAGCAGCGACAGTTGGCGGGACAGAATGCCCCCTCTCATTTCACTGTGGTCCTTGCCAAAAACATTATTCCATTTCAGGCAGACAGAGGAAACGTGCCTGTTTTCCACAGGTCTGCTCTAATCACTGCATCCCACTCTCTGGACATTTCTCAGGCTTCAAGTCATCGCTGTTTTGCAGAGTGAAGAACAGCTTGAGACAGCTACAACAGGGCAACAAGAGACCCATGCACCAGGCAAATCTCCCATTGCAAACAGTGTGTAAAATAGACATGAACATTGACACTCCACAATTCATCTTCACATAACTCCAATTACCAAATCCCCAGTTCCCCCACCACGAGCTTAGCCGCTTAACCCAGGATATGCACGGATGTCTGGGAACTTTTGGAATCAGTGCTCCGTTTTAAATGATCCTTTCATTCTTTCCCACATGAATTATTGTTATTTGCATCAGCAAATGCACTCTGTGCCAAATTTCCCACAGGCCTCTTCTCAAATTAGCCATCTGCAGCCGTGTGAAGCTTTACATGCACACAAGGTATATGAAAGGATGCCCAAAGTACTATCAAATCACATAGGTACTTATCCATCTCTTAACATACTGCATACACGCATTGGCCATTTCAGGTAGAAGCAGTGTTGTTATGAATGGTGGAATAAAACCCGAGCAACCCACATGGATGATCATGGATTTCTGGCCACCGTTCTCCAGTGGTTGATTCAAGGAGGCAATAGCCACGTAACAAGACAAAGCTCCCAACTTGAAGCATCCTTTATTCTTTAACAAAAAGGTGATCTTTTTCCATTATTTGCTCCTTAACAACAAAACATTTAAAGGTCTTTACTGCCTACTGCAGAGCGTTAATTTTTAATGGGAGAAGCTACACGCTGCTTGATTTCTTTAGTGCAGGAAGCAGCCAACCAATCGTGCATCACCTATAACTCCAGAACAACAGTTTCAGCACGGAGTCGTTACAGCTCAGAGCATCCTTGAGGCTAAAGATGTCAAGAAGTTTAAATGCCAATGAAATCAAGAAGAGACCAGGCTCAGATATGTTAGGTAAAAAGGACAGGAAAATGGAGACCTCTACTGAGAACATAAAACTTTGCTCTGCATTAAGAAATAAGGACCCATTTAAGATAACTGTAAAGCACTCACCTGGTGAAATGGGGAGAGGAATAAGCAGCACCAATGACAAAGTGTATAGCAAATTTTATGACGTAAAATGACTGAAAAATGGTCCAGAGGGCATGTGAGAGAGTCTGTCTCTCCTCTGGCTGTAAGGCAGAATTAACTGTACCCGAGATGTTACTGACACATGCCTAGCCCAGCCTGTCCAGTTCGAGGTCTGGTGATGGAGACTCTACAATGACCCTAAGCAATTTGTTCCAAGACTTAACAATTAGAAAGTTTTTTCCAGTAATTCTCCACAGCACTCCAACTCAGTGCAACTGTACCCATTGCCAACCTTATAAAACTCCCAGACGTTCATGTGATACAGGACTTCCAACCCTTCAAAGCTAACGTTCTTTTGCTTAAATTGTTAGTTCACATTGGTTTTACACTGCCTGGACTTGGGCATCCTCCCTGTCTATAAAGCCCTCCTTAGAAGGAGCATGTGGCTCCAGCTCCTGTAAGAAGTACAGTGCAGAGGTATCTGCACCTCAGCAGCTCTCTCCGAAACTGGACAACGACCATCAAAATGTACCAGACCACATTCAAGAAATGAAGACTTCATTGGATAATCCAAGCTATATTCCTGTAAAGGTTTTTTGGGTTGGTTTTTTTTAGCAGTGATTTTTAGCATTTTTTTCAACTTTCCAATGTGCTGTGCAGCAGGATTGAAAATTAATATCCATTTAAGCTATTGCCAGAATAAGGATATTTCTGCTTTTGTATCTTTAAAAATATCTTCTGGAATGAAACCATGGGTGCCAAGTTTCAAGGTTGAATGAATTTTTATAGCAAAATTATAAATCCTTGGAAATGGAGGATAAAATGGAGAGTGTTTAATAAGCCTTAACTGAAACACTGCTATCAGATGCCCCTTTAATAATTTTGATAGAAATGTATCTTTCTTAACATTATCCTGTCTGTAAGTACAGCATTCAGCACTGGCATTATTCTGCTGGCCATCAGTATTTAAAAGTAAAGTATTTGAAATACACTGAGTGCCTAAGACCTAGAAATAGCACAGTGGCTCTCCTTCAGGTGGAAATATGATAAAACACAAGCAGGGCTAGCAAATTTTCCACTAGTTCACTTCCACACCACTGCGGTTGTTGTGAATTTAGCACTGCCTTGGGGGACAAATCTTTTTGTGTTATTAACTGGGTGCTGGATGCTCCAGACAAGCACACATGGACTGGGCTCCTGCAGCCCTAGTGCTTCGGCACAGTCCTGAGGAGCACTGCTGATGGTGCTCCCACACACTGAGCATCTCTCTAGTCCTACCACATACACCTCAGGGTCTAACCAAGTTGATGTCACAGTGAGGGAAGAGGGTACTAAGCAGGTAAGCTTTGAGTAGCACCCCGAGAGGAGAAGGGGAGTTTATCATGTGCAGTTTAATCTCTTTTAAATGACACACTTGCCTAGAGGAAATGGGTAGTGCCAAATGGGATGTGCCAATACGAAATCATGAAAGATGTGTTTTGTAATTTCACATGCTGAGTTGAAGAGTATTTTTTGGTTGGCTTCAGTCCACTTTCTCCCCAGAATTTACAGTGATGTAAGTTCATTTTGTAATGACATCATCATGCTGGTGCACTTGTGTGCATTGCTGCACTTCAAAGGTAAGCAGCAAGAAAACACGTCTTGGTGATCAGAAGTGATGAAGAAGGACAGTAGTCCGGGTACCAATAAAGGGCTGTAGCCCAGATCAGCCCTTGGGGCAAGCCATAATTTGATAGCTAAACAATGGCAACAATAGATTTGCTCCAAACTGGCACATGGCTTATCGCTCCTGCTCCACCTACAGCTATTTCAAACATTGGTCATTCTTCAGGATGCCCCGGAATACTGGAATACCATCAGATGCTATTCAGCAACTATTGAAGAGAGCTGTTAGTCTGCTACTCCTATAATGTCCTAAGAAATCTTCCCTGCGCAGGGATCTTTGGGGTTTTTGTGGGGAGTTTTTTGGCACTTCTGCTCATTTTTTCTACACTAGGTCAAACTATACTTTGTTCCACCGTTTTGGTTTAGCTGAGCATGTGTAAGTACACCATTTATAACATTTACTCACACTAATTCTTCTGTATCCCCTCTTCGCTCAAGCCATCGTCAGATCAGTCTTTCCCAATTCTACAGAGAGGACAGGTTTATTTGAGAAAAAAAAAAAAAAAAATCCCTTTTCTGTTCTGTCTCCATGTTTAGTTTCAGGCCATGAGCAAACAAAAGCTTATACTGACAGCAGTGTAATATGCGAGATAGAGCAACTTCAGCCAAGGCTCCTTAATGGAAATGGCAACTGATATTGATTTCCTAAACACAGAGGTTGTGCCCTTCACCTCTATGACAAATAAGTTAGTAGAGACTTGGGACTCAAGGGAAACCCCTCAGTATGTAAACATGAACTTGTGGTTTACTGTTAATACAATATACTCTACAACTTCTATGGTGAAGTCTGGGAAAATACAGGAGGAGTCTACAGGTGGCAAACATACACGTTCACAGTAAAAATAAATTACTTATATAAATGGGGTTGAGTTCAACAGGCAAAAGAAACAGCAGGCATGTAAGAATACCAAACCAAGAAACTGTAGTTGGCCTTTGAATTATCATCACATTTATAATCAAAATAAAATAAAAAAAACCCAACAGATTACTTCTTAGTTGTAATATAAGACTTATGGTGATAAAGAAAAATAACTGTTATTTATCTTCTGATAACAGTAAATTGCACTTAATGCACTTAAAATTAGTGTAAGAACTCAGTTTGACAAGGAGAAGTATCTTTATCATTAATGGCTGTCATGATAGAAGAGATAATATTTTTCCAAACAATAAAATGAAGTTAAGAAGCTCCTCACTATTTGGTAATACATTTTATGTTTTAAATACGAGGAGTATCCCATTTAGTAGCAGAGCAACTTGTCCCTGAAGCATAGTTCCTTCATAACCAATGTTTTTACGGGCATTACCAAGGATCGGGAACACAGACATCACAGGAGATATTTGCGGACCCTTTTCTCACTACTAACAGTAAAAGCAGCATAAATAAAACCACTCACTGACCCGGTTGTACCAGCAGAAAGATCAGACAGACGGCTTAGATGAATAACACTGAGAACAGAATAACTAATTTCGTCCTTGAAACAAAAGCAACTTCCTTACACCCCTTAAGTTAATAACACTTTATTTTGTCCCCAGCTGTTAAGTTTATAGAAATTAAAAGTCATGACTATTTGTCTTTTGCCAGCATGAATTTAAAAGTGCCTTTAAAAAATCTCATTATCATTGTGGGTTTTTTTTCCAAGCAGATTCAATACAAAACAGATTACATCCTGCCTGCACTAGTAAAGTGCACATAAATTTTTCACAAACCAATTTATCTTAAAAATTTGTCTTTCCTCATTTTGATTCTGGACGCAGTGTACAGCAGAAAGGCACTTCAAGTATTTTTTAGATAACACAATTCTAGAGATGGTGATCCATAAGTGTTTCTGGTGTCTTTCTGTTTTATAGCATTATTTCCAGACCATCAGAAGGCACCTTTTATGAAGTGGAATTATCTCATATGAAACAATTATATTACCATTAAAATTTAGTCTAATGTTCAATCTGAATTTTAAGATTAGAACTACAGGATTCATTCAGAGGTAACGGAAGAGCATAAAAATAATTTCCTTGGGTAAGGACAGTAGGAAACACCTGACAAATCATCTGCAAGGGGGTTGCATGGATTCCCTGAGCAATTGTTTGGGAAATCAGCAGTCGTGCAACAACAGCTGTGGGACCACCCCTGGTTTCCCACACCAACACTAGCAGCAGCCAACAGTACAGCCACTCGTCAGTGATCAGATCCTTTCAGAGGTGCAAGCCATCCTTTTTGAGATACTAGGAGATGGAGGTGACCACAATTCTCACCAAGAGTCTTTAAGAGCAAGGGAAAGAGAGACTACATTTCCAGCTCTGCAGGCAAGTGTTGCTCTGGTGAACAGCCCTTCCTCTGCAGAGACATTATTCAGCGGTGCTTGGGGACAGCCAGGAGATACTGGTTGAACAAACATTTCCAGTGAAAAACTACACTATACTGGAGGCTGGCAGAGATAGTTATAGTCAGTTTTGTTTGAATGCCATAGTAGCTGAGATACTACTTTAATTCAGTAGGCGGCTCCTAAAAAATCAAGACAAGGACACTTGTGGAGCGGAAAAACTTCCACTGACACTTCAGGCAGCATTTCTCTCTCTCTGGCACTGATGACAGCCTTTTCACAAGTACTGCTGCTGCTTTACAGAGGGAACAAGATGCGAGTATCTGTCATGACATGAGTGCACAAAAGAAGGAATAAAAGGTACCTTATGCGAGTCCGAGTCACTTACTGTTAAGACATATCAAAATCATGAATCTCTCCTGTTTTTTCATTTGCTTTCACTCCTGCCAAAGGAAGGTTTTTGAGTACAGTTTAATTTTAGCTAATGAAGTGTTCACTTGTAATATATTTACATTAAATAATATTGCTGCTCCCTTTAAGTGAGACAGGCGCTGACTGTCTAGGAACAGTTAGTGAATAACTGGGCCCAGTAGAGGAGAAAGAAGAAATTTCTTGGCTATTTGGGTGGATTCTAAATGCGTCATCTTATTCCTGCAAGTTTGCTAGTCTTGGAGCAGAAGTGGTCAGAAACAAGAGTATGTCATTATCTTTTTTAAGAATCTCAGAAACAGATTGTGTCAAGAAACAACCCTACAGCACGCTCCTGTTGCAGTACTACAATCATGGCACTTCTGCTCATGCCTGAACATTTGCTCCTATACTAGAAAAAAGAATTTGGAAACCAGGAGGTAACAGAATAACCCATGACACATTCAGAACAAAGTTGTTGACCAGACTTTTCTGTTTTGGCCAGGGTGCTTAGTTGGCCAGAAAGTAGAGATTCATTTTATTGGTTAAAAAAAAAAAAAAAAAAAATTAAAATTAAAAAAATTATCCTAAACTATAAAGAAACATAATTTGCTGTGCTCCCCAGTAAGAGTTTCCATAAAAAGATAAAAACTCCATTTAAGCGTGGCTGAAATTGTTGCCCTGGGGAAAAATTCTTGCACATTCCCTTCCCTCCAGCAGACAGGCAGTGACAGTAACATTATGGTCCTTCAGGAGAGCCTTCAGGGATACACCTGAGAACACTTCCAATTTTCTTTTCCACATTAATTTGCATTAAGCTGACATTTTTCACGATGGGCATTTTCAGATTTAGGAAGAACAATATTTTCCTTTGGAAAGTCATTTGCCAGAAAATTCCTACTACCTCAGCTATTTCAGATTCCTCCTTTATCTTTAGTAGTGTTGCCTTTTCAAATGCAGGCATGAGAAGACACGACATCACTGCAGGCACACCGTCTTTGCTACGATTGCATTCCTATGCATTATAATATGTACGTCAGAAAACAAATAGTTGGAAATAGTGGATGTAAAATTTCAAATTTGAGATGTTAAACCTTTCTTTATCACCAAAGGACTGATGGGATACTGGATAGAAGGAACCAAAAGGCAAAACAGTTCCTTACACCTCTTTCTCAAACTGGAGGCAATTAGCCCCCTCCAGCAAAGTTTTGGTGAGCATCGATTCTTCTGCATTTGTTGCAAGCTAAACCGAGAGTGAACATCCCACGAGGAGCCCCAGGAGGCCACCTGACTCAGAGATGTATCTCTGAATCACAGTCACCTACTCCCTGTGGGAGGGAAAGGGTAGTGATTTAACACTGACCTATAACAGGACAAAATTATTACCTCCCCGCACGCAGGTGCTGGCTCAGCTATTTTGACCCAGTGAGTGGGAGGTCTGAGCCAAGGTGTTATCTAGCTCTTGGAGCTACCTACCATCTCCTTGTCTACTCACTGCGAGTGGAGGTTTAAGCAAGCTGCAGAATGCAGGGTGGTTTATAGACTCTCTTCCTACCTTCTCTAGACAGATGAAGCCACAAACCAATTAAACTACAAATTATCCCACACTTATTTTCAAATTAAAGCTGTGTTTAATACACAGCCATTGTGTGTTTCATACTGCAAGTTCTGCTCTGAGAGCCTTTCAGAAATCATCAACAGATAGCAGGAAGCTGAAAGTTAGCAAAAGGCTTGTCTTATAGGATCTGAAATTGCCAATACTGTTAAAAAAGAGAACATTATTCTATTTTTGTACCCCTTGGCCTTCTGTTGATGCCAAAAATAATCATAGTTCTGTCCTTATTCAAGACAAACTGAGTTTAGGATAACTATTCTTGATATGTATTGCAGGAAAACAAACACTGAATTACCCATATTGTGTATCGAGCAATTCTGTGGTCTGGATAAGCCTACATCATTGAAGAGTTTGAGTGGAGTTCAGCAATAAAAGACCTGAGATATAACAGTAAATGTTCAATGTAGCAAGAACCAATTATACAAACAAGCATTAAAGTTATAAACTAAAGGCCGTTAGTTCAGCGTGCTTAGAAAGCAACAGCAAAAAACAATACCATGTAGCAATAGCAATCATGAGCATAAACAGAAGTGTTTTAGATGGTAGCAAACTCCAGAAATAGGTACTTTTTTTTGAGCCAAGAAACTTCAATTTCCACTTGGCACAAGAGAATCAATTATATATGGCACTTACTGGTCAACTGAGAGTTAGACACACCTCTGCTCTCTTCTAACACTTCAGACTGTATGCAAATCAATGATGAAAGTAAACATAATCATACAAGTTTGTGAGTTTGTCATAAACCCATTAATTTCTGAAGTTTGTTGCTGCATGTGGAACTTTCTCATAGAGATAGGTGCTGTCATAACTAGTGTCCGTTACTTGACAGAGGGGAAAGGAGCAGAAAATCAATAGGTTTGCAAACTCAAAACTAATTGAGCCATTCTCCAACACTGCATGACTTGCAGCAAGACAAAGAACCATTTAATGAGTAAAGATATTTTACTTCTAATCTAGGTACCTATGTGGCTTGGAAGAACATCTCATTTAAAGACAACTTCAAATGATGTGTATAGGCAGAGATAAGGGCTAAATCTTGTTCCCTTGCGCAGTGAAGTGGTTAAGATGTCAGTAGTGCAAAGAACTTCAAAGGCCAGCGAAAGCCAAGCTTTGGAGGAGATTTCATCTGAGTCTAAGGAAGAAAATGACCCTAACTGGAACTGGCTTAAATGCAAGGCCTAGTAGATGAACCAGTTTGTGGGATTTGGGCCCCTTACAAATTATCCTTACAAATCCTGATATTACGCAGAAAGAGGACTTTAAAATGACTTAACCAACACATTCATTTAATGGAACTATGCTTCATTCGTTCTATACTTCCTTGGAAAGAACAGCTTGAATAAAGTGATTTCAAAATGTAGCCTACTGTTAACATTTTTCTGCATTTAAGTTGCTTTTTAATACCTCATTTCAATACAGTGAGTAGAACAGAATCATAAAACAAACAAGTTGCCATATTAACTCAGATTTCTGAACAGTACTCCCCTGGTGAATAATACCATCCTAATCTGATGGACAATAAATTCCCATACACCTTTTCTCATCTCCCAGTCCTCCCCCCAACAATGGCAGTTCCTTTTTCTTTTTTCTTTACTTTCTTCTTCAGCTGTCTGGAATGTTTTTAATAAGCATTACAAAGAAACAGAAGAAACACACAATTAACTTTTTCATCTGTTTTCAGACTCCAGCAAAAGAACAACATGAGTACTTTGTTCCAACAATTGGACACTCCAACACTTGCACAGATGTCAGGACAGACATAATCAAGACTATTCATTCCAGCAAATCCTGTGGTTTTTTGGAAGTTATTTACACTATTAATCCTTAATTCTTTCTAATTGAAGGCATCCGTCCTGATATCTGCTTCTTCCATCTGAGGAGCCCACGTCCCCTTATTCAAGTCCTGCTATTCAGATTCCAATTCCTCTTCTTGTTTGATGTTTTCCTAACTGGAAACTATCTGTAAAAAACCTCCAGAAATGGAGGTGTGATGCTTGGTATCACTTAATAACCTAAATAGGCTGAAGAATATTTAGCTTTCTCCGTCAATAACCATCACTGTGCAATTAAATGGTGCCAAGCCACGAAGTACATCATCTGAGCGATGGGATTAGTCCACCTTGTGACAAATATTGCTACTGCAAAAGCATCTATCACAGAATCTCATGATAAGGCCAGAAAACATTTCTTAGCATAATATCATCATACTCACTCAGATCACAGAAACGCCTGAAATACTGAATTAACACCCTTCCCTCCCAACCTGCAACAAAAATTTTTGCACATCCTTAAAAATGTCAAGATGTATGGAAAGGATTTATTCTATTTTTGTCCCAGGACCTACATTACAGGGCAGAGGACCAACTTTATGCAAGGCAGAAAGTGTATTCTAATAGCCAGAGCTGGGAAAACTTTCCTGACAAAAAATATTTCACTGAAAATGGAATATACAACAAGTGAATGTTGTTTCCAGGAAAGATCCCCAACCAACCAACCAACCAACCAAACAAACAAACAACAAGTCCTTCAAGGAAAAGAGGCTTTTTCCTCAACAAACACAATACCTTTGATTCAGGGATGGGAACTACAACATTTGTAAACTATGATAAGCAACTCCTTTCTCAGACTCAATAATTTTATTCTGTTTAGCTGCTATGCTATTAAACTTTAGTGGTGTGGCTTCTTTCACATGTGTAACAGTGTGATTGACTGGGGACAACCCTTTGAGGTAGGGTAGAGGGAAAAAGGAGGACTGAAACTCTGTTCAAGGAGAAAGTAACTATGGGAAGACAGTACCTGACTGTCGTACTTCATCAGCGACAAGAGGTAGCTGATACAGAGCGCAGGAGCAGGCAGACACCAACACTGAGAGGAGATCAGAGTATGTCTCCTGTGCTGATGGAAAGGTTTGAGTTTCCCCTCAGCAGCTTGCAGATAATGGGCTCATCACTCTTCTCCGTGTGCTTCCATACAGACAGCAGCCACAGAGCAATGTTCCCAGGGACACAGACAGTAACTGAAGCTCCCTGTGTCGCCTTCTTTTCCATCGTTATCCTGTGCAGCAAAGTTGTTATGATTCCCTATGAAGCCAGAGTTTATCTCAGACCTGCTGAAGCCACAGCCTTCTGCCAGAACACCATTTTTTCCCCCCTGATAATCATAGGCAAAATGATACATGCTGAAAGAAGGGAAAAAGAGAAATCCAGGGTATGACCTGTATGATCTGATTCTCAGTGCTCTACCTGTACATTCTGCAAAATGCACTGAACCAAGGACTGGTTATATGGCTAATAAAACAACTTGGGTTTTATTTTAATTAAAATAATATGAATAACTAGAAGCAGAAGAGGAGGAACAGGCCACACATATTAAACACATATTTGTGCAAAATATAATGTCTATTTTAAAAACGTATTCCCAAATCTGAAGATAACTTCTCCAAGAGATTGGACTGGAAGATGAAAGGTAAAGGTACTATATTCAGGCAGAGCTGAACAACATCTATCACCACTCAAGCATGGAAATACAGAGTAGGGGTTCAGCAGCTCACATCTCTGGAATCAGTTATCTAATGATTCATCTTTGCCACAATATTGCAAAAATCAATTCTACAGCTTTCCTTCAGTCTTGGAGGAAAGTCTGTCTTTGCATGGAAAAGCAATTATTTAAATTAATTATTAAGCAAGTACTTTCAGTAAGTTAAAATATAGTAGCTAGTTATGTTGTCTGTTTATTTCACAATCATTTATTTTTTTTTTAATGCCAGTATCTCAGATACTTGATTAAAAACAGTTGCAAGAAATACCAATATAAGTAGTAGACAATGAAATACAGCTTTTCAGTTCATTAATATCTGTATCTTAGGTGACTGCAGGTGCACCTTAATGAATTACATGACTAGTAAAATACAATTAAATGCAGCTGCATATGTTTACAAAACTGCAAAACCAAATTACAGGTATCAGTAGCACCCATAATTCATCCATAATTGACAATTTTCATATTACTAGAATAAGGAATCAAGTCATGCAGATGATTACTGCATTTGCCTTTGAGCACTAGAGACCTAGGTTCATTTCTTACGCAGCACCACAAATGAAACAAATTACATGCTTTCAGGTTAAGATAGACCTGAAAGCAAAAGCACCCCTGAATGGCAGCCCCAACCCAAATCATTCAGGTTCTATTTAACCGTCAATAAAAGTTCATGAATGGCTGATAGTTGACATAACTTAAACCTATTGTTAATAAAGTATTCTTCCTTACAGAAGAATCATTATGTCTCTGCTGCAGAACTGGGTTCCGAACAGAGTTACCCAGTGGGTGGATTTTCTGGCTTCAAGGACATGACAAGGACACAACAGAGAGCAGAATTTGTGCCAAAGATTTGGGTTTTCTTCTGTCTCCCCTTTTACAAGCAGCATAGTGATGATCTCTTCTTTTTTTGGCAGGACCTTTTCTATTGCAGTAACCCCTGTCTACATTTATTTTTAATTTCACCCACAGACCTCGTTAGGACCTCACACAGCATGTGTTATCAGACCTCGACTGGAGACGCTCCTGAGAAGTCTGCTCTACCTGTCCTGCTACGTGCAGCAGTTTAGATGACGCCCATAGGCATCTAGACTAGATGATGCCTTCCAATTTACAAGAGTCCATGGTTCAACATCCTGTTTCTCCAGTTGTTTGCAACAATCCCCATATAGCAATATATTACCAGGGCTACATACTGTCTATTCAACAGCACACTGGATACGGGGATCAGGGACAGCTAGATTCCAGTATTGATTGCTTTAGCTATATGAAGAATTATTGGGGAGAAAATACATTTGTGTGCATGTTGGCAGCTGAGTGTTCAGTACAGAACTCTGTTCAGTTTTGGAGACAAACTCAGACAGACCTCCTGCAAGTCCCCATGGACCACACCCCACCATGCTGCACACTTCTAACGGCCAGAGAACTAGACAAACACAGACACCCGGGAACCTCTGCCAAGGCAGGATTTTGGATGATGGCATCAAGAAAGTGCTCAGGAACTCAAGGTCTTCATAGAAAGACTCCCCAAAAGCATGGACCGGGAAGCCTGACTTGACTTTGTCACATTGTTGTGTGTTTCTAGAGATCCAAGGTATTGTGAAGACACCACAAAGCTCCCTCACCTCGCGTGGAGGGCAGCAGGGCAGAGAGCTAGCAAGCAACAAGTTAATTATATTGAAGACTGCATCCCACCCCCCCGATAAACAAGAAAACCTGTTAAATGAATAAATCTGCTGTGTCTCAGTTTAGCTTAATCCTACCATGCGTATACATACAACAAACCCTCCTGACAAATGCCTGGAAAAGAAAAAAGCCTAGTTAAAGGGATACCTGAAGTAAAACTAATCACGTTTCTTCTCTTTTTTAATAATACACAGCCTTTGTAGGCAATACTTTTGATATGTTAAAAAAAAAATAAATAAACAGAGCAGTCTTTGTTGGTGGTTTCATTTTGCTTTAAATTGGATGATAGCAAGTTCACATTTTTAAAAACAAAAAATATTTTCTGGAAATCAAAAAGGAAAAAGAATTAATTTCAAATGTTTCTCGATGGAGCACCGGCTGATCTTATCTTTCTATTATACTAAGCAGTTTTATTCAAATCCTCCGAAGTATTTCAGCACCAAGTCCCAACAGATTTTGCCAAGAAGCCGGTGCCTAAAATAGACAAGAGGTTGGTTCTTCCAGTGTTATTCAGAGGTGGTTTTCAGGGTGTTGGGTCAAGGGCAAGGTTGTTTCCTACTCTATGCAGTGATGACTGCGTTCCCTGAAACAGTAACACAGGAGAGCTTTAGGTAGGGGTTGTGGTGCACTGGTAAAGCCTCGTGCAGGAGCAGCGTGAAACCTGCGTAACTTCACATGCAGTCCCTTCTCCTCAGGTGTAGTGTTGAGCCACGTTCAATAGCAAACCTGCTGCCTGCCTACCCTCCTGACAGCACACGCCTGGGCCAGCTCTGCAGGGGTTGGGCTAACAAGCCAGCTGGGAAAATCAGAGCATGACCCATGCTTTGCATGCCCTCTCTGTTACCATGCCTAAAAGAAGCATGGTAAAAAAAAAGCCTACAGGCTCAGCAACCTCTTCTTATGCTCTCTGCCCTGTCTCGGGACTTTTTGAAGAAGGAAGAAGAAAACTTGAGTGGAGATTTTGCTCAGAGGCCATATGGCAACCACAGATGCCATACATACAGTAACCACTGCAATCAATACAGCTATTCTGGGTGCATTACTCTAAATCTTAATAAAGCTAGGGTCCAAATGATCAGAGCAATGAAAGAAGGGAGGAAAGATAAAGGAAAGAATAAAAAGGAGACAGATTAAGAAAAGAGGTAGTAACACCTAAGATGCCAATAAGCTACAAGATGTAAGCTACGTCTTCCAACTAGGGACTTAACCGACTACTGATTTATCCTTCAGGAATGCTTGACTTCACAAAAAAGAGCTGTACATTTTATGACTCTCTCAGTATTTATCTTACTAGCTGGAAAATTTTAGCGGGCTCCACTGCATGCAGGAACAGTACCCAGAAAACCACTGCTATGATTTCCTTTTGCAAAATTATTGTGGGTGAGGTGTAGCAAGCCTAAATTTCCAAAGACAAAGATAAAAACAATTTCCTGAGATCATCTGTTTGAAAGTCTCTTTTCTGGATTTAAAGTATAAGTTATCAGTAGGATATTATTTTAAAAGAACGGAAGGACAATTTTGCAAATTTACACTGACAAGTAGGTGTTTGTTACCACTTAGATTTTGTAAAATGCCATAGTTTTATTTTTGGTTGTTTTATGGGTTCTATTACTGATAGAAGACATGGACACTTCTTTATATAACCAAATGGATGATCTCTCTGTTTTGTAGGTGGGGAACTTGAGATTGAAATGCCGACTCCCACAAAGGTGCTCAACTCCTTTAGCTTTGTTGTTACCTGTTAGAATTTGAGATGAGGAATGAGTGGATAACACTGTGGGATAAGGAACCTGTAATTCTCAGCACAAGACACTTGGAGAGCTTTCATGCTGCTAAATCCTATTGTGCTCATTTGGTATCTGAGTATCGCCCACCGATTCTGAATGTAGAACAAGGATATTGCAATGTTCTTAGCAGCAAAAATTGTTTCTCTAAAACTACATTTCTTTTATGCTTATGGAGACATGAAAAGACTATCTTTCCAGTCTATATACATGTCTGAATAACTTCAACTGGACTGTCACAGGTGTGAACACTAAAGGTTTCCATCCTTGGCTCAGCAAAGCTTTCTGCAATGTTTTTGCCAAAACACCTATTTGTACCATGCCTCACTGCACAGAAATGCTGTGTGAAACTACATGCCATCAACATCTCTTTCTTGCATGGCTGAAAAATTGTCTCTGGTGTGGCCAGCTTTCCCTGTGTGGTGTAATGATTTCAGGCCTAGCAGTGTTCAAATGGTATTCATGGGCACCATGGGCACTTGCTAACAGCAATGTTCATCAAAGCTTGTCATCCTCTGGGAAATCCCAGAATACCAATTAAGAACATTTTAAAGATTAGGAGGAGGAAAAAATTACAACTGGGCAGGAAGCAGCCCACCGTGACCCAAAATGTCACCATCTTTAAGACAATGTAACCTTGAGGAGACATTGCCCTTTCTGCAGAGTCATTCCTCTGGAGGAGATATGGAACACATAAGAGCCTGGTATGTACCACCTACACAGACTTCCTCTGAGGTTAGATTTAGTGTACTCCTTGACCTCCACAGATCGGTTAGGTTTGCTGGTGACTCACAGTGAACAAGAAGAGTTCAGATCTAGCCCCTGTGGGGACACAGAGGAAGGAGCTTCACGTGAACATTGCCCCAGAAGATCCACAGCAACATTTCAAGACTTGGTGAAGACATGATTGAAAGCTATTGTGAGCCTCTGTCCACGCAATCCTCCCACTCCTCTGCCCCCCAAAGAAAGACAGAATCGTAATACATCCCAGCCCTAGCAGGAGCTACTTATATCCTGCAGTAGGAGGCTTTACCAGCTTCGCTTAGAATTTAAGTGATATAACACAAATCTGTCACCACAGATGGTCTAGCTGATAGCATCTGTGGCTGAAGTGCCGAGAAAGGAAGCCATACTTCTTACCACTGTGTATAAAAAGAAAACTCTCCTGCAGTAATATTTCACCACTGACAGCATAGCATCTTGGTTAAAAAAAGAAACACTCATGTATCCTAATATTCTGCCTTCCTAAATAATAAAATCAATCTCTATGTTAGCAGCCTGTCTAGTCAATATTTCCCCTATAAAGTTAACTTATATTCCATTTCTACATCCAGGATAATGTTTAATGGGAGGATAATCAACACATTAGAGAGTCCTGATTTTCTGTATGTTACAAAGATTCCTCTGTCTTCATTAACTAAAAAGGAGGCAGCTTGTGGGACTATTTTTCAACTCTGACTTCACAGCATACACTATTCCTTTTGCTATTTTTACTTGCATGCACAGATACATGTGGAATTCACCTCATGGATTTCTCCTCCATATCTATAATCACAGCCATGTAATTTAGCGCACATCCACAACTACACTGCCTGCCTGCTAATATATTTCTCTGAGACTTATTTCAATGTACCAACATAATGGTATACCTTCCTCAGCTCACGTGGTCATTTTTAGGAAAGAGGGAAGTCCCTAAAGTTATCAAAACATTGTTTTTTTCATTTTCACTAAATGTAGCATGCCCCTTCACCAATTAATTTTATCCAAGCACAGGAGTGCCTGTGCATTGTTCTTGGTCAGTAAAAGGTTTTCTGGAAGTACAAATGTCTTGGTGTAAAAGTCCATTATCTCACATCCTTTCAAAGATATAAGCAAAGGCTCTTTCCCTCAACAAAGATTGCAGAAGCATAAATTCAGCATGACCTGAAACTCCAGCCCAGCAAGTAAAATTTCTTTACTAGATATTACCTATACATTTATATCTCAAAAGCATGAGTCTGCAAGATAAATGCCATGACTCCTTTCGCTTTCTAATAGACACTTGAAAATTAGGATCAGTTTTAACTGCTTAATGAATGACAGAATTTCACTCATGTGCTATCTAAATCTGGACATAGGATTCAAATATAACAAAACATGTGTAGACAGCAGACCTTGCACTTACATTGTGATGTAGATTAAAAAACATACCTTGAGAAAAACATTAAGCTTTAATCTACTCCTGTACCTTCCCATAGCCAGAAATGTAATTTGACAGGAGTACGTGTTAGGTTTACCACATCTAACAGGCATTTTTAAGTTTAGAAGATATTAACACAAAGCCCTGCTTTCACTTTTTTTTTTAACACTCAAAACTGTAAGCTGGACTCGTGATAAACTAGTTTTTCCCATCTAGGTTGGTGCCCTGGTATCATTAATTTGTAATAAGAGCTGGGATGCTCTGATCTGAAGAGACACCTAATACCTGATTTGCTGGATGTTAATTGTGACAGCAAGATGACATGGTATAGTACGAAAATGCTTTTAGCCACCTTGTTTATGACACCTCTTGCTAGTTGACCAACTGACAGAGATGTACTTGCCATATTATCTTAAATAATACCACCTTTCAAGTAGCTGTATGTTTCAAATATGGAAAGCTTTAAGGGGAAGGAAAGAAAAACCAACCTACAGAAACCTATAGAACAGGCAGTGTATGTTATTATCTGAGAGCAAGGTAGATACAACAACCTTTCCTCATTTGACCCACAACCATGGAAATTATGCCCTGTTCTCCGTCTCCCTTTTGCCCTGGGTCTTAATTTGCCACACAATCACAGAATCACAGAATCACTAGGTTGGAAAGGACCTTTAAGATCATCAAGTCCAACCATTAATCCAGCACCACCATGTCCCCTAAACCATGTCCTGAAGCGCCACATCCACACGTTTTTTTGAACACTTCCAGAGATGGCGACTCCACCACCTCCCTGGGCAGCCTGTTCCAATGCCTGACCACCCTCTCAGTGAAGAAATTTTTCCTAATATCCAATCTAAACCTCCCCTGGCGCAACTTGAGGCCATTTCCTCTCGTCCTATCACTAGTTACTTGGGAGAAGAGACCAACACCCTCGTCGCCACAACCCCCTTTCAGGTAGTTGTAGAGAGCGATAAGGTCTCCTCTCAGCCTCCTCTTCTCCAGACTAAACAACCCCAGTTCCCTCAGCCGCTCCTCATAAGACTTGTGCTCCAGACCCCTCACTAGCTTCGTTGCCCTTCTCTGGACACGCTCCAGCACCTCAACATCCTTCTTGTAGTGAGGGGCCCAAAACTGAACACAGTATTCAAGGTGCGGCCTCACCAGTGCCGAGTACAGGGGCACAATCACTTCCCTACTCCTGCTGGCCACGCTATTCCTGATACAGGCCAGGACGCTGTTGGCCTTCTTGGCCACCTGGGCACACTGCTGACTCATGTTCAGCCGGCTGTCAACCAGCACCCCCAGGTCCCTTTCCGCGGGCTGCTCTCCAGCCACTCCTCCCCAAGCCTGTAGCGTTGCATGGGGTTGTTGTGGCCAAAGTGCAGGACCCTGCACTTGGCCTTATTAAACCTCATACAGTTGGCCTCTGCCCATCGATCCAGCCTGTCCAGATCCCTCTGCAGAGCCCTCCTACCCTCCAGCAGATCAACACTCCCACCCAACTTGGTGTCATCTGCAAACTTACTGAGGGAGCACTCAATTCCCTCATCCAGATCGTCAATAAAGATATTGAATAAGACCGGCCCCAGAACCGAGCCCTGGGGAACACCGCTTGTGACCGGCCACCAGCCGGATTTAACGCCGTTCACCACAACTCTCTGGGCTCGGCCATCCAGCCAGTTCCTCACCCAGCGAAGAGTAAACCTGTCTAAGCCATGAGCTGCCAGTTTCTCCAGGAGAATGCTGTGGGAGACGCTGTCAAAGACTTTACTAAAGTCCAGGTAGACAATGTCCACAGCCTTTCCCTCATCCACTAGGCAGGTCACCTGGTCATAGAAGGAGATCAGGTTGGTCAAGCAGGACCTGCCTTTCATGAACCCATGCTGGCTGGGCCTGATCCTTTGGTTGTCCTGCAGATGCCCTGTGAGCACTCTCAAGACCAACCGCTCCATAATCTTCCCAATCATTTATTCATCATTTGGATAGCCACATCCTGGGGTCAGCTGAAATCAGGAAGCATAATTCCCACAATACAGTGGGGCACAAGTTCTAGTTCAGGTGGAAAAGGTTTTGACTAGAAGGATTTATGCCAGGAAAGTTGCCAGAAGGTCTCTAAAGATATTCTTTCATAAGCAATAATGACACAAAATGACTGAGAAGAATGCTAAAGTTGCAAAGTCCTTAGAAAGCAGGATACAATCTGTTGTCAGGTCTAATCCTACAACATCAATCCTGTGCACGAGTGGTACATAACTCCATGCCACCTGCTCCTCAGGACCCTGCCCAAATCAGTATGTCATTCAGCCAGAGATGCAGACAGTTCAATGTTTATTCTTCCCTTCAGCATTCAATGTGCGGTCCCTCTGCTTCACTCTTTGCTCAAAATCCAAATCCAGCAATAAATGAAGCAATAAACTTGCTGAATTCCCCACCAAAGAGTACTTCATTCACTATCCCACTTACACAAGCAAAGAGATGAGTATCCTGAGGAAAATACAAGCACTGAAGGAACCTCACCTCAGGGAGAGAAGCAAGCTCAGAAGACTCATGGAGAAGATGTCACTTTGTCTAAAGTTTGCATGGGATGGATGAACAGGATAAATGGATGTTTTAAGACCTAGCTGTAATAAAAAACAACAGCATCAGTCATTTTATTGCTGCTGCAAAAAAGTTTTTCTCTTTGCCATGTGGGGAAACTGGTCCTATAGCATTACTGTGGAAATCCTGCACTCTCAGCAACAGCGTTCCATGGACCACAGCAAGGATCCCACCTGCTGTCCCAGCCTTCTCTGGTGGTCCACAAGACACCAGTAAGCATTTCAGTTTGGTCTGTGGAACCATATTAAGCCATAAAATGTAGAGGTTAGGTTTGGGTTTTTTTGCCTTTTTTTTTTTTTTATTATTATTGTTAAAAGTTTAGTAATAGGGCTAACATTGCCAGGAATCCCCCGTAATTTCTGGTTGTTGGCCAAAAGACTGGTACAGCCAGTGATGAATGGTACTGAATCACACCTGTTTTTAACCATTAAGTATACATATGAATTCACTAATCGGACAGTACTTGGAGAATTTGGATACTTATCAATTAAATAGAATGGTCCAAATTTCTGTAATCAACTATTGTTGATTTTTTATTCTCCCTGTAGAGTGATATCTATCATTTTCAGCAGGAAGCCAGGGCTATTTGTTTTTCAAAGAGAGCTCTTTGGAATTAATTACTCTGCTGTTAGAGTAAGTGACAGAACAGGTAGTGCAGAACGAAGGGTAACAAGAAATTGTCTCTCACAGCCTTTTAGAGTCAAATTATTCTCCCAACCTGAATGACAGTATACCATTTCATCACTATTACAGCAAAGACATATTGAAAAAAAAGAAATCTTAGATTTTTCCCTGCTAGTTATGTTTATTTCATTTTTTAATTGCTGGCATAATTTTTTAATGGCAAAAGACAATCAAATTGGTGTTGTAACTGTTCAAGCCAAATATATATCAAGAAAACGTAATAGATGCATCCTGCTTAAGATTCAGTTAGAGTTTCTTCCATCTGATGGCACCATATCAAACGTGACAGCTGCTCTTCAGTGCCTGATGTCCAGCCCACCTGAGGTACCGCAGCTATGTTTAGTGAGTTTGTGTGTTGTTTTGGTGATAGTCAGAACTGGCAGGCAGTTAAAATCTCCACTGTGATGTTAATTATTAAGCTGTTTCCCAAGATGGCAGAGCTAAAATGGCATTTGCAAAATGGCTGTCGATGTTTTGACTGAAAAATACTAGTTTAGCTTTATTAACCACTCTCTCTACTTTGTCAGAAAACAGCAAAAGAAAATGCTTTGTAGTGTACTGGCAAACTTATGGGTGCTGCCTGATGAACCTCTTTTTGATGACCCCCCTTTGACACTGAGAGTTGCAAAGGAAAGAAGAAAACTGAGCAGCACCTGCTGACACGTGTGAGTATTATGGCTCAGGGTATGGTGATAAATCATGTTAAATGAGAAAGCTGGTTTATTATGTTCTCATCCTCCAGCAAACTCTACCCACCTTCTGCCACGGTTTGTTGCCATCTTAGTCCTGCAGATAAAACTCTTTATTGGGTCATAATATAGACCGGATCTCCAAAAGCAACGTGTGTCGCAGGGAGGATGAGACTAGCATATAACCAGAGGGGTGAGAAACTACAGAAGGCAAAACTCAGGGCTAGCATCAGTCATCCCGGATTTGCTAAAAATCATCACCATTTGAGGATCTCCACAAGAAAGAGCAGTGATTTTAAAATTAGACATAACCTGCAAAAACTTTCAGAGGCAACCTTAAAAATGACAAAATAGCTCTCACATGGGATGTAGTTCTGCTGAAACCAATTAGAGAATATCTTTTGTATGCCACATTACATGGATTTTCAGGTGACACAAATGTAACATGGCTTTATATATCAGTTTAAAAAATCATGTGTGAAAACCTGCCAGCAAAACTGTCAGCAGTGTTTCAAAAATCATGTCATTGGGACAGGTTAACTTATCTGCCAGAGTTTCCATATTCATGTGTTCAGCAGAAAGGAGAAGGCTCCATTTTACCCTATTAGCCTTTAAAATGGGGCACAGCATAATGTGGCACCATGTCTCCCATACAACAATAACCCAATATTTGAAAATGAATAGAGGAAAAAGACCTTGCAAAAGGATATATTATTTCAGAAGATAGTGACCTCCAACAACAGAAAACCACTGATTTTTTTATGAAACCCTTGCTCTTAGAGTTTGTTAGAAAGCACAGTTGCTGTACTAAAATAAAAATAGAAAATTAAGTCTAAAATAATTGGATGCTTTTCCTGACTATTGTATTGCTGACAACAGATGTGTTTTCTAGTCTCTAGAGAAAATTAGAAAAGTCTCTTTTTTAGGAGTAGAACTGCATGTGGAGGCATCACCAATGATCCGTGAGATGAGTGCAATATGAAATAGAGCATCCAACCACAGAATATTTTGCTTGCTTTACTTTTTAGTACAAGGGTGTAAAACAAAGCAAGCAGCTAACAGGCCCTGACCTTCAGCTGAGCCATCTGACAAGAATGCAAATGTGAGGACAGGAGAAGTAGGACAACTAATTGCCAAATTGAAAGCAGGCTGTGCCTGGAAAAAAAAGAGGGAAGAAAAAAGTTTGTGTTAAGGAACTGTTGGGGTGGATGTGGGATGATTGATCAAGTCAGCATCATAATGTCTCAGAGGCTCAGGAAGGGGACGTGGAAAGACAAGGTAGTGAATTTATTTTTAACTGTATATGCTTTTTTCTTTTCCCCCTCCTGTGACAGCAAAAAGGTAGGGATGAGAGTGGAAGAAAAGGAGTCTTTGGCCAAATCCTGTACGCTTCTGCTTCTGTCTGATTCTTTTCCTGTCTCCCCTTTTAGGGTGAAAAAAATTTAAAACATACATCCTAATAAGTCCTTTTTTAAAAATAGGTGAAGACAGAAGACTTATTTGAAGCAGTTGCCATGGAGAAGCTGTTCAACTGCAGAATAATTACTAGGGCAAATTCACATACAATATGGGGATTGATCCTTCAGCTTTTACCCGTCCAAAACTCCCACTGAAGTCAACTTGTTATCACACATTTTTAGCAAGTCAGGAAAAGAAAAAGAACCCATACTTCACTCTTACTAAATAAAAAAAAAAGTTTGCGTAACACAGCAGAGGGGATAAGCTTTTTCAGCAAAAGTCTTTTTTCTAAAGATGACTCTACAAGCCACCTTGTAGCAAAGGTGGGATGTCTTCACTCTTCGGATCGAAGAAGTTAATTAATGAGCAGTAATTTTTAAGTGCGTAGTATGCTCTTTCCCATACTTTCAGAACTATTGCAGACTGTGTACTTAAAACAAAATGAGGTCCCTCTTTTTTATTTAATCAAAAATAATAATTGCAAATCCAAAGAGAAACATTTTTAGGCAGGTTACAGCTGACTATTGATGCTGACTTGCAGAAAGAGGCAACGTTTCTTTGTCTTGAATACACATAACTCCAAAATTAGTTTTGTCTCTTCAAATAATGGTGGTTACACAAAGACTCCTAATGCTTTTAACTGTACCTCACACAGAAACTCCAGCAAATTAATTAACTCCACCTGCATTGCCTCTTCTACTCCTTAACTTACCCAGCCTCAAAGCAAAGCTCTGAGTCTGGGAGTATTCTCCTCCCAGCCCCAAAGGCAACACTCACCAAGTGTGCTGCTTTTACATTTCTCAAAAGACTACCATGCCTTGGTTGTTCCATAAATACACTATAATATCATCTTGCTGAAAGCACATATTGCTCCATCCCTTTTCAGAATCTGTGGTACCAAAAGAGACACGTCCCTGCTAGATAGCTCCTTTCTATTATTCTGCAGAGTAGTGGGCTAACAGCTACCACACAGCTGGCTGAAGCACAGCCGATGGACAAAATAATCCCACTGGTCTGTGAAACACAGCCTTCCTAATTTTACTGTGGTGCTGGGACATAAATCTGTGTGGCTATGGGTATGGCAGATGATGGGATGCCCCTTTGTGGACAGCTTGCTGGGACCTGGCACAGCCTGAGCTCCAGCGCTCTGGTAAGGGTGAACATACCCCCCCCAAAGTTTGCTCCCTTTTACCCAAAGCACGTCATGGTGGAAGCACAATAAACAAGAAAGTAACCCTCATCCTGGAAAACATGGGGTGTTTATGCTGGTACCATTAGAGCTGTAAAGTTACACTGGTGTAATTACACCAGAAAATTTCCCCATATGGAAAAGCCCTTAAGCCTCTTTACTCCAGTCACTGCCAAATAGCCACAAACTCTCAATGGCCTGTTCCCAAAGCAGCAATTACCATTTATCAAACGTCTCTGGAAAATAAGGACAACGCTTAGAGAGATGATGATCTTAAAACCATTCAAATGGATCTTTCTGCTGTGTTTTCTTCTATTAAACAGACACAAGGATTGGATTGTGGTACATACCCTATGATCATAACACACCCAGATGGGTCTATTTCTCTCCTCCAATACCCATTTCAGAGGAACAATACAGTCATTACAAATTTGGATCAGGCTTAAATAACCCGTGGTCCTCATCCTGCAATCTAATCCTAAAAGGAGTGTGTGGTACAGGGGTTCCCAGCAGGTATGAAATCTAACATTACCAACCGTAGGGCTGTTAGGAAGCCAGGCCCTGACCCAGCAGCCACGTCACCCAGGACTCTCGGCATCTTTCCTGTGTTGTATATGGCAGATGCTTCCCCACAGTGTTAAGCAATTTAACGTTATGGGTATTATGTTGAGGGAAACCTTAAATAAACAAGCAAAACCCACAACCCAGTAATAAGAACAGGATTATTTTTTCTTGAATTACCCAAATTAAAGCACCAGTTATTACCTTGTACAGCAGTGAAGAGGGAGCACAATTAGAAAATTTAATTAATTAAGCTGAAGGCAATGATACTTATTTTAAAGCCCTCAGTGCAGTTAGATTAGTAGACCAGCTCAGTGAAGCAGTAAATACTTAGTGCTGAAGGAGGCATCAAGCCCATTCATCGGATTCTGCAAGTGGCTGGCTGGGGTAATCCATCCCTCTGCAAATGAGCAAATGTCCTACAGGTGTCTTCTATATTCTTCTCACAACCAGAGTTATAGACAAAACAACAGTTGCCCTCTATGTCAAACTGAGTGATGTGAGAAATAACATCGTTGGCTTGAGCTAGACAAGGCAAAGACGAGGCCGGGGGTACAAATGTATATTTTATCATTACAAATTAAGACATTGCATTCCATCGACAGCAATAAAAATCAGGTAAATCAGGCTGATATATACGATTGTAGCATGTTAAAGGCCTGGCTGCTGTCAGACAGGAGCCCTCAGCAGTACCCAGAGACTTAGAAAGACAGTAACAGAGCTGCAACAGGCCATCGAGGTTAAAGAAAATCAGCAGAAGGATTGTATCTAAGCTGAAAACTAATAGATAATAAGAGATAAAAAAATGAAATACAGTCTTAATGAGCTATGCTTAAAACAAAGGAAATCAAACCATAGCAAGGAGGAACTAACAGTATTATTCTTATTAACTACTATTTTTATAAAATGTTATAAGGTTTGCCCAGACACTGAGGAAGCCATCCCAGCTCAAGCACACAAATCAAGGCAGAAAAGATGGGGCAGAAGAGGTGCTGAGGAGGGTGACTCAGAGGCAGCTGCTCTGCTGATTCCATGCTCTTGCTGAAAGAAGGAAATAATGAGAAAACCAATGAGAAAACCCATCACGATAATTACAAATCCTGTCCACTAAGAGGGGAAGGGTCCAGATGGTGCAAATCCCATTTAAAGATAGAAGAGAAAAAGCGTGGCAAGACCAAGGCAGATAGCTGAATCAGAAGACAAGTGCTTCTTTCAACAGCAAACAAACCAGTGGAAGAAGCAGCAGATAACGGAGGGGCTGTGAACTGAAGCACGGCCCTCGCAGACTGCCTACATGCTCCTACATCTGGTTACTCAAGGTACATCAGGGATCAGCCAGCAGAACACCTCAGGTAGCCTCTTCAGCACTAAAAAAAAGCTGAAGAACCTTCTGTGTCGTTTCCACCATGGTAGAGTGTAAGAGCAGTTTTGATGTAAACTGAAATAAGCTGCTAAGAACAGAAATAGCTGCACATCCATTTCATCTAGTTTGGGTAAAGCAGTGTAAACCTGTTTGTCAGCCACTGCCCTGAAAAGAAACTAGAGTGACAGGAAAAAGGAGGAGAAGGTAAGGAAAGGAGGATGGTTATCACTGGGATAACACACACCAGGGGAGAGGGAGAGCCAGAGTAGGTGAAACACAAGGGTTTGCCTTTAAGAGGACAGTAAGGGATGGGAATAGGGGAAAGGAAAGGGACAAGGTGATCAGGGAAAGAGAAACAGCAGTGAGATGTCTAGAAGAGAAAGGGAAAAACTTTTGGAAGAGTACAAGAAATAAAAAAGGCAAAGGATGGACAAGAAGAAAAGCAACGAGGGAGGGACCTAGCCTGGAGCAGCACTTGGTGTCCTACTGGGGAAGTCTCACTGGAGGAGGAAAGGTGATTTGATTTGCATGGCAGTTTTGCATAGCAAGCGTTCAGCAACAGCAGGCATGGGCTGAAAAGGTGCAGAGGATATGGGAAGCTCTCATGGGAATTCTATACAGATCTGGGGTAAAAAAAGCCCGATGCAGGAAACAGGCAGCCTACAACTTTGGGGAACTGGCAGTAGTAAATACTCCTCTTGGCATAACTGAGAGTGCCAGAGACGTGACACTACAATGCTAGCAAGATGGCATTTAGGAAAGCACTTTTCTATTTATAACATAGCTGTTCAATGAACAGACACAATGAAAATAATATGCGTACATGCATTTAGTGTTGTGGCAATAAGATTATTGAGAAATGCGCATGGAAACAAACTGATAAGTTACACACAATTAAAGATTTCCCGCTTTGCATTCTCCCATGATTTTCTGCTGACAAGTCTATAAAACTGATAGACAAACAAACTTGAAATACTGCCGACAAATTCCCAGAAGCTCAAACAGCACATTTCTCAGAGCTGATACCTAGCTAATAGAGACGTAGAGAAAAGCATTTAAATAAAAAAAAAAAGCCAACTTATTCCTCAAATGACTCATTTCTAACTTAAAAGTAGTATCTTTCCTCAGCCTCCACTGCCCTTTATCACTTCAGATCACTAAAGGATAACAGGCCCTAATTCTTCTCCAGATCAGTTCTCGCCTGTTATCCCATGCAGAGAGCTTGGTGTTGCCTTTTGCTGTACAAAGCTAACTCCTCCTCCAACCTGAGCTTTTGATTGTTCTCCCCCCTCCCCAGGGACTATTTCTGACATCTTTTGTCAAGGATTTCTTCTGTCAAAGAGTACTTGTTGATCCTCCTGCGTATCAGCAATTCCATTAGAGTGCAGAGCCATCTCATGTTAATTTGCAGATGGCCACTGTTTTTTTGGGAAAGCCAAGGTACCCAAGGCTTGGCAGTGGGCTAGCTTTCCACTTCAGCATTTTCTGTGCTGAAAAGATTACAGCTGTACTTGCTGTGTCTAATGCACACAGCAGCATTTGGTTTTGTGCTTATGCCTCCTCAAGGAACTTTAAAGCTCAGAGATAATTAGCCTATAGACCTTTTGACATTATTTGCAGGAGAAATATGTTTTAGATGTCCACATAGGCCCTACAAGCATAATAGTTGAGAGATGGCCTATTCTTGTAGCTGATGGACATATGAAAATAACTTTCCATGACTGCTTCCACGTAACAGCCCTCTTCACAGCTGAGTCTCCAACATTAGTGTTTAAGGTCTTTTTTTCAGATCGTGTTTGGAAACATGGGTCAAAGTCCCACTATTATTGGATAAAGGAACATTACATTGCTCCTGAGCACAGTGCTCTTTTTCTTTGGAAATCTGGGAATAGAGGGAGCTGAGTAACAAGAATGCTATATGAGTGCCTGTTCCTGGAAGGACGAAAAAAAATTATGGGAACAGACTTGCATTAGGATCTGACGATTGCAGCAGACAGTACCTTTTTTCAAAGGGTTTATCAAATAGTTAAACATTAATATTGCCAATATATATTTCACAAAGACAATTACAATTATCTGCTTTTCTGAAACTCCCTTCCCCACCCCAGCCCCATAGTATTTAAATAATTTATGCAAGGAGTTGTGAAGTTAGAAATTTAATCCTGAATAGGAAATTTAATCCTGAGTAGTCTTTCAAAACATAGTATTGTAGCCCACAGCACAGTGAATAGAATTAGACATACATATAGTCAATTTAATACATGGTCTTTATGTCAATCTAGTGTTGCAAAAAATGCACAAATATGACTATCATGGGTAACAGAAGGGGGGGGTTTATATCCTTTTTTTTGCTTGAAATAGAATATCCTAGAACTTACATATAGGTAAATTTGCTTCAGTACTATTTTGTCCTCCGTTTATCAGGATCTTACTGAATCAAGTTGCACTGGATATTAAGGTGAATTCTTGAGTTTTCACTTGATACAGCAAAGTCCAGCTTCAGCTACTGGATTCATGAAAAAAATGCCCAAGGCCACTTGGAGCTACAGGCTGTACATGCAAACCTATCCTGTTAATATGACATGATCAAACTAATGGAAGACAGAAACCCACATGGCATTCTTCTAGTTCAGAAAAATAAAACCAGATTAAATACTTAATAAATAAGTAATGATTACATGAAATGCAAATGAAACTAGAGAAAGGCTTCCCAGAGCCCTGTTACCCTCCAGGTCTCTGATTTCTGTCCTGGGGAATTTTGAGGAGTGGGACCAGAGTGACAATCATCTCCTGGACCCCAAATCCCTAAAGGAGACAAGGTTTGCAGCACCAGGCACAGGAACACAGTATGTTGCATGTTAGGAAGCATTTTAAATGGCTTTAAGAACAAATATATGATAAAAGCCATGGACTGTTGCAACTAGAGTTCCTTGACAGAGACACAGAGACATCTTAGGGTGGATTCTGGTCCTCACCTCATACAGTGCTGTTTTTGAAATAATTTGGGACTTATTCAAGAGGTAGATGTGATAATCCTCATTTTTGTCAGGAGGGAGAGGAGGATGATAAGAAGGTTTGATAACTTCCCAAAGTATCAGACAGGATTCAAAGACAGGAGGTTCTAGCACTTGCTTCTCTGGGTTTTGATGCCAAAAGGCAAGCAGCTGCCTGGCTTTTGTGTGCCTACACACACCTCCCAAAATTAAAAAGAAAGCAGTGTAAAACTTTCATCCCCAAAAAGTGGACTCCCTGGCATCTTAATGAGAAAACACTTACTGTATTTTCAAAAGAAAAAGAAGAAAAGATGAAACAAACTTTCTGAGATCCAAAGGTCTCCATATAGGAGTGAAGTATCAGGAAGGCTGAAGTTGTGTGTGTTCCAAGCAGTAAGTGCTGCTTAAATTAAATATACAACCAGACTCTCACAGCTATCAAAAGCTACTTATTAAATTAAATAAACAAAAGGTGATTAATAAGACACTTGGTTTTAAATGGTTAGCCTTGTGCTTGCTCTGCAATGTTCATTTTACAGCAATAAATGAAAAATCATCATGCCTAAGCATGTCTAAATCTGAGCTATAAGGATTCTTAATATATTCCTGCAGTGAGGCAGACTGAACAAAGAATTACTGGCATGAAAGAATGATACAGCATATACTAATGGAAAATTTGAAGCACTGTCACAATTAACATGAGGTCTACTCAACTCTCAGTGAGGAAATAATGAAATTTGTTAGAAGTTTTCCTTTGTGGCCAAGATGAAATAGGATTCAAGAGTCCTATTGTCTAGAGAAGAGTTTCACAGTGGTTATGAGACTGAAGAAACTCAAGGCTACAAGCGTCTGCACACACAAAGGTTGCTCTCTGTCCCCCTCAATGGCGCAGATGAGGATTCTAGTCCCAGCCCGGTCTTTCCTAGTCAGGTCTGCATGTGGTGCAAGGGTCCTGTACAGAAAGATCTGATCAGAGAATCCCATCCAGGACAGAAAGATGCAACAGTCCCTTTAGCTTCCACTGTAAGGAAATCAGGTTAGTCTTCTGTTTTCTACACCACTATCCCCAGAAAGATTAAAGTCCTTCACGGATAGCCTGAATCCCAATTGAATACCCCCATTAAGGTGTGAAGCCATGGCACCCAGTGCCCACCAAACTGATAAGACTAGAATTGAAATACCTCTATCAGCATAGTAGTATATCTAGTTTCTCCAAATAACCAGGATAAACAATAGAGTGCTTCTCTGACATGGCCATGATGCTTCGGAGAGCCCACCTGGTAGGCACTAGCGCACACAGCACTGCCCTCTCCTGACACAACTGAGCTTCATTATTTCTGCAGCACATGCCAGCATATGATTTGTGTGGATTGAAACCCATGTTTTAGGACTTCATTGTGTGGGGAAAAAAGAAATGCTTGTAGGGAGAAATAGGCTCATGTGTGCAGGATGCTGAGCTTTGCCAGGTTGAAACAGAAATTTGAGATCCTTCAACATCTTTTCAAGAACATTCACTTGAGTCAAACAAACTCAGAGGAACATGCATATTGCATAAATCAACCAAATAAAAACACCCAGGCACTCTGTGGGCCACAGTTCCCTTCCAAAGGAGCAAGTGAGATGGAAAATGTATACTGCATGGATGCAGTCAACACTGAGATCAGGTCTTTGCATGTTGGATAGTCAAATGAAGTTTCCAAGACCTTTAGCTCAAAAATAATTGTTAAGGGCTTGTCCTCACAGGAAAATTACTGAGAAGCAAATTATAAATGTAGTCTGCCCTAGCTACTCTATAACAACTCTGTAAGGACATCCAGGGCACAAAAGGCATAGGGCAGAATATTAAACTCACTTATATTGCAAAAACAAAGACAGAAAATCAACTAGTATGAGGGTTCCTTGGTAGAACAGCAGCAACGGGTAGAAAGAACACACTGAGACTCTGCAAAACAAAACACTTCTGTTAATGTTAAACAAGGATGTTTTGGTAGATAAATAACTAAGTTACTAGAATGAAAGGTTGTTTAAATAGACAGGTAGTTGTTTGTTGATGATTTCTGAATAAAGGAAAAAGTACAAGGCAGAGGCCAAGTGGTTTTTTTTTCATTTCAAAAGCAGTGTTCTGCAATTCAAATTGATGCTTGTCATGACCAATAAAAAGGGGGGTCCTAACTGTTTTGTATAAGCCATTCTTCAGCTGGTTAGGAGGAAAAAAAACCCAACAGCACAATCTGATTTCTAAGAAAGAGTAACAATTACCCATGAGTTATGTGACAAACGTTATACGTTGATTACAACTAGTGGGTGGAAAGATTGCGTGGCCTGCACTCTAACACAGTACAGGATGGAAGGTGGCATCTTCTAAAAGCTTGCATCCTTAGCACTGAAAGCTAAAACAAAACATTACATAGTAAAACCACTAAGTAGAGGAGGTGCACAGGTATAAGTCACAAACACGTGACCCCATTCCCAGGGGGATGGTGCCAAGACCTCCACGCTGTACTAACGAGGGAGGTAATGAGGGTATGCAAAGATGAAATGTGCAGCCTGTATGTTAAAAAATTGTGTCTGATGGAAGGGGAAAAGAACTGAAGGCCAGTCAGTTATCCATTCTTCACATGCAGTGAAAAGAGGAAATTTGAGGGAGGTCTAGTCTTTCCTTAGTATAAATATAGCAAAAATACTCCTGTTCTGAGATGGAAGATATCTGTATAAAATACCGATAGCAGCATGAACAGGACTGAGCTGTGAAATGCAATGTGTAGCCTATATACTCTATACACTATGCTTCAGCTGTGAATCCAGCAGTCAGGAAATATGTCTACTTGATTACAACTGCATGCCCTGGAGTATGTTATTGCTGGTATAAAATTGCTTTTTCATTTTTTCCCATAAATATAACACCAAAAGTGGTATCCTTCCATCATTAAAGGTAGTTCACATCCAATTAAAAATTGGTCCTCCAAGGGAGTTTCAAATCAGGACTTGGACTTGATTTGATATCCCAGGCACTATATCAAGAGGCTGAAGAATAACTCATTCTCATTCTGTGTGAGTCACATCCTCTCAGCATCCATGCGCTCAGACATTCCTCTAAAGAGGAAAAAACCCTATGCTAATTTCCAGGCATATGATCCTCCTTTGGGTTGTGTTTTGGGTTTTTTTTTCTTCTCTGTTGAAGATTAAGCTTTTAGAGTTATAATGGGTATTGCATCATCAGACTAGCTTTAATATGTAAAAGAAAGGCTAATTATATGCTGTTTGGTGGTGGTAGCAAAAATATAAAAATCAAAGCTATTTTATCTTACTTTTTCCTTTGAATCCTCATGGCTCAGGGAAGGCATGGAGCTGTCAGCCTTGGGCTATGAAGAAACATAGGGTGAAATTGTTTCCCATGCAGACTACAGGCATGAGGCTTGTGCACAGCTTTCTCAGGATTGATACACTACTGCAAGTTCAATTTTCATCTCCTACAAGCAGACAGGGGATACAGAGACAACACAGCCCAGCTTTGCCTCTTAGGGAGATCAGTTCAGCTCATCCCACACTGTTTTCTTGGAAGTGCCTGTAAAACACAGAGCGGTGGTGGTTGACGTTGGAAAAGTTTTGAAAATGCCACTGGCTCTGGGGCAGGGTGTGAGGCAGAGCGCTGGCCATCACTCTCCAGTGTCTGGGAAACAAACATGGACAACACAAGGCCCGGGATCTACTCAGCACAAGGAGGCATCTTGTGCATCTTCAGAGCCTGGTTCTGGTTGAGCCATCATGAAGGTCTGGACTGGAAGAGCTCCTGCAACCCAAGAGGCTTTGTCACACAGTCTGGAAAGGGAAAGGATTTGATTTGTAAGGATTTGTGCCAATTGATTAAAGACTAATGCCTATTATTTCCCATTATTTTTCATATTTTCTCAAGTTCCAAAGAAATTTCAAGGCTCTGCCAGCATCCTGGGGTGTTTATTTAGAGTGCTAAGGAATCAAACTGGGCAGACTGTGGAAGTTCAGCCCTGTAAGGGAAACTCCTCTCATCTCAATCCCAATGTTTTCTAAACCAGAGACAGAGGCACAGCACTTAACTGTGCATCCACCAAATATCACCGTTTCCCAGAACTGCGATTCTTATACTCTAGTTACTCACTAATAAAATAGATTCAGACATCCCTATTTCTAATGTAATGGTTGTAACTAGGTAAATCATCCTGGCTGGACTTTGGGATTGTGTCTCCATCCAGTGCTGTGTCAAGCCATACAGAATTCAAGGTATTCGCTGTATCTCCTAAATATATAAATGTACCATACAGTTTCTAGACTGCACAAACTGGGATCTACTTCTAAGAAATAGATAGATGAAGAAAAAAACATGGACCCATCACACACAAAAACATATGCATAAATTCACACCTCAGTAGCTTTGGCATTTTTTCCTACACTTGATATGCTGGATAAAGGAATAGATGCAGGAAGAAAAAAGTGAACAATGCAAAAAATAAATCTGTCTTAGATAAGGAACACAAACATGCATTTTTTTGGCAGAGATCTCTCTAAATTTAGTTGGTGTTTGTTTTGCATATTGATTTTGTAATTCCCCTACACTTCCCTATCTTAAGGTAGACAGCAAAAGTTACTTTTAAAGAGAGATTTACATGGATTAATGGAGTTGCTGGGGAAACAGAGGTATCATGCAGCTCAACAGCAAGCACTTGTGAGCAAAGACAGGCTAACGTAGATCAGCAGCTTTCACTGTGCCATAAAACAAAGAGCACAGACAAACCTCCTCGGAGCTGAACTAAACTACCCCCACAAAAAATGACTCCAGCCTCCCAGGAGAACAAGACATAACTGCACCAAACGTCTTAAGTGCCTATTCGTGTAAAAGGATGACATATCAGCACTGTGTAAATCCTGCTCACCTGCTTGCTTCTTGTTTACTGGGTGATTTACTGTAGCAAATTGCAGTGTGACTCCCTGCTCTCTTCTCAACGATGGGTGGTTAATACCCCGATGCCAGGCCAGGGTCAGCTGTATCGCTCACCTTGGGCAGCCAGGCTAATTCAGGTGCATCCCACATCCTCCCCAAGGCACTCATTTGCCTCCTTTCACCATGTGGATGCTTTATGCACCACAAACTAATTATTCTGCTGTGTATCTGCCTCTCCCTAGGCCCTCTAAAACACCCAGAAATGCAAAGAGAGGACAAACAAACTCATTTCAAATCTCTGATAAATGAAAGTTACTCTTGTTTTGGGCTTCCACGTCACCAGTTCATGATTCCCAGGCAGGAACAGCCTGAGAAACCTCCTAAATTCAAACCCCACAAACTCAGCTTCTGAGCTGAAAGGCATCCCGAGTACTTGACTTCTTTCATAGCACCAGTATTAAATTGATTGCCCTTCCTAATATTCCTGTAATCCTGTCCACTCCAGGCATGCTTATTTGGAGAGATGAGACTGCAAGAAGCATTTCTGCCCCATTCCTAATGGATGTACAGGAAAGGCCATGTCTGACTTTGAACTGCATAAATTTATTTTGTGACCACCTTCAGCAGAGGTGATTCAGGTTACATCTCAGGAGTAAAACTGCTGAAGAAAATGTCACTTTTCCATAACAATTTTTCCAAAAACAACCCCTTGTACTGAAACAAAACTTCCAGAAGCTTGTAACCCCAGATGCTTACTGCTCAAGTTTTTTAAACTAAATATGCTGAAACTCCACAAGCAACAGATTTTACTGCTATTTTTTAGATAACAGACTAAGAAGCTATATTGTTAATATACATACACCTAGTCAGAAGGCATTTGTGTGGTTCTGGGTCTGTGTAGGGAGAAAAGGTAGATGTTAACTTATGCTGCCAGTTACTAGGAAGAAGAATTGAGCTAAACTCATCATTTGACTGACTAGAAGCAAATTAGTAGGAGGTTAAGATGCCAGCTTTTGATTTTGTCTTCTAGCAAGAAAAGAGCTCTGAAAAGGCAGGTTTCCCAACCAGAGACTTCAAACATTAATTTCAGAAGCTGACTTATTTCTAAACAGCACTGTCAGGAGGAGGTTTTTTTAATGCAACTGCACGTAATTTTTATTATTCTCAGAGAACCGAGTGATTAATTGCACAGGAATGAAATTCATTCAGCTTTAGCACGTCTGGTTCTTACAGAGAGCCCTGTTCTCCCGAGGTGCATTTCTGCACCCGGGGCAGAGCGCGGCTTTCACCCTGACAGCACAGTGACACAGGTCAGCAACAAAAATGCACACCCAGGAGCAGAGGGGACAGCGCTGAAACTTAATGCTACACCTTCCCCATGTCAGCCTGACTAAAGCTGGCAAATGCACAGCTACGAGGATTGCATCCTTCCTGGGGCCTGTGGTATACCTTCAGCGACGGGGGTAGTGTTTCTTCATATTTTGTGTGTCCCTAAAGAGACATACTCCTGGGAAAGGGAGAGCATGTGGCTGAGGTGCTCTGTTTGTACTGCATATCGGGGAGGAAGAGTGAAAAAGCAGGTCTTGCTTTGGGAGCAGATCAGTGACAAGTCTGAGATGGGATCTAGAAACTGGCCTGCAGTCCTTCCAGTTAAGTTTTATTTTAAAAAAAAGCTTAAATTCACCTGTCATGAGCAAAGCATCTTCAATTTGGAAAGAACCACCTCCCAGCTCAGCTCTTTGCCTGCCCGCGCGAGAGGCTGTGTGCCTCCATGAAGGTACCTGCTCTCAACAGCTCTTTGAAGCAAGGCTGGAACTGAGGGCTACAAACGGCACGGGAGGAAAAGAGCAGCTAGAGGTGAGCATGCAGAGAGAGACCTTCTTCGTGAAAAGATAACATAAGCATCATTTGTGAAAGAAGACTAGTTATCCAGCAGTATTGAAATGGCTTAATTCTACAACAATTCTCCCTATTTGGAGCGGAGTTAGGACACACATACTATGCTCATTTTCAGCTAAAATATTTGCGAGAAAAAAACAGAACCCAAAACCGTCCTTTGCACAACAGGGAAAATTTTCACTCCTGTTGCATAACCCATGAAGTGAATTGGGATTTATCAGGCACCAAAGAGAAAACCACTGCAATGCCGCGCATCTCTGGGTGATGTACAGTGCCCACGTCAATGCAACCTCCATGCCTGTTATCACTCTGGTGCAGAAAACCACCAACAGCCATCAAGATGAGCCATGAAATTTATTTTCCAACTCCTGATGTGTTGGCTAAGTCAAATCTGATTGCTATGCGGCCAAATCTTTTTAACAAGTGATTTCTACTGGGCCATCTTCTTTGTAGAAATACATTGTATGGCCTGGCTAGTAAGCTCTTAAAAACAAACAAACAAACAAAAAAACCCAATAAACACACCCACCCCAAAACAATACCTATCATTTTTCTGGGAGGTGACTTGCACCACTAAGCATGAATGCCTTTGAAGTTTAGCTTAATTTCAAGCTGAAGCAGAAATCAAGAGACAACCCTAACTATTCCATACACAGCACTCATTTAATTTACTGTGTTGCTCCCTGATATTACCCTCCATCCCCTCCCAGACCAAAAAAAAAAAAAAAAAAAAAATCTTCTGAATTATATTCTGAAGGGGCAGATGGTCTCACCCCTGAGTTACAACAGAGGAAATATTTGAAGGTGTTCATGCCATGGCATGGCTTTCCTTTTCAGGAGACAGGGTTTTTCTTTTTGTTTCTCCTTTTCAAGATCAGTACTGGCCTTCCTTGAAACCCTGCTTCCTTCTTTGACTAGATAGTAGGGATATTCCATGTGTAATACTTTACAGAAATTTATTTTAATTTCAGTTCTTATGTCATCTTTTCACTTCTCTATGTGTTGGTTTGATTTATTTTGCTTTTCTTTCCGCTATGATTTTTTTTAGCCCTTTCTCAGCCACACCCTATCTCCCTTTACCAGTCTTGCCATACTCCGTGCCCCCTTAAGGGCATACCTGTCTGGACAGTGTAGATAGACCAGAGCTCTTCCACTGTGGCCCAGCTCTCACCCAGAAGCCATATAGCCAGACATAATAGCAGGTACTTAAATACATGAATTATTAAACCAAAGGCAATTTAGTCTTAACACTGAGCTGGCATGTATCTTTGCAGGTAGACATATGGACAGGAGATACACAAAGCTTCTTGCTCGCAACAATAAGAGATGGAGGCAGTCCCACTGACAAAAGAGAAACTCAAGAGGAGGCACTGTGAGCGATACCATGACCGTGTTGTTAAGAAATCTGGGGGGAGGACTAAAACACAGTCAAAATAGATGAGACCTGTATATCCACAACTTGCTCATCACTAGGCTGGATATGATCTCTCCATTGGCCACTTATTTTTCTTGCCACCAAACATTTTCAACGTGCAGAATAACCACGTATCTTGAAATGAATGTAGAGTGAAACAAATCCTACAAAAGTAAAATACTTTATATTCAACACACTAGTGCCAATTAGAGTGAGTTCATCTGATGTTTGTTTGAAAATTTCCAAAGTGTTTAGTTTTGACAAGAGACATTTCAAAGAGAAGTGGCATTTTATTAAGCTGTACCCTTTAAGCACGGGAATCACTGCAACTTAAAAGAAACATCATTTCCACTACAGGCACTAGACTGTGAATTGCATTTAACTCTGAATCCAAAGTGAGAAGAAACAACGTAAGGACACATCACTTACCAGCTTTAAAGTAACTTTTTCCACTTTGCATTATTTCTGTTTTAACATGACTGGAGAAACGATGCTGTTACCTAAACTCACGTCCTACACTCTGACACAATCTGTGAATGAATGCCCTCAGTTTACCTTCAATTAGCAGATGTCTTCATTAACCCAACAATCTTTGAAGGTCTTCTGAATGCTGAAAAGCTTCTGAAAGCTCTCTTCTGTTGCAATGATACTTGGCCACATTCCTATACAAGTTTGTACAATGGATTGCTATTCTCAGTTGGGGATTTTGGGCCCAATTATTTAAGAATAACAATACATGCCACACGTATATACAGTGCTCACAATTAAAAATTCAGTATTTCCTCCAACAGTCAGAGTTATTTGAGGTACCATTTGTTTGTGCATATGCCTGAATTAGCAAATAACTGTGGTGAGAATGTAGCATCTGTAAACAAATTCTGAAATGTTAATGGTGACCACTGTATCTGTGCAATATTATGTTGTGGTATAAATATTTAATTGGCACTCACTGGGGATGACTCCATTGCAGATAGTAAACTCCCAAGGAATTTATGAAGGTCATCCTAAAGTAATGTCTGTGAACTCCTTAGAGTACCTTAATCCATACTACTACAAGCAATATACTTGAACATGAAAAAAAAATTTAGAGTGTTTAAAAGTTGTGATAATTTTCTCTTTTGCTTCAGCTGAATACCCGGTCTAAATTAGTACCAGGGGTATATTTACACCCACCTGAAAGATTTCAGAAAATGATTTTGCACCAAACTTTCCATACACCAGTGGTTTATTTTAGGGTAGATAACATATGACTCTTTGAAGCCTGACAGAACAACCTCTCATTTGGGCAAGAGGGACCCTGTTTCCATCTGCTACTCCATTGCAGCCCTGGTCAGACAGATTCCACCTCCTGTTCCACACTGACAGAGATACCAGAGAGCTTTTCCAGGGTATCTTGATTTAAATATGGCATCTAAGGTAAAAGAGGCTGAGCCTATCCAGCATTATCCCACAACAAAGAACTCTGTGAACAGACTGTAGAGAGGATGACCAAAAATGTGCATTGTAACACCATGCATTAATCAGTTTTGCAAACTATGCAGGAGTATTACTTTGTATACACAACTAATAGCCACAGAAATATTTCTGCATCAGATAAAGAGATAGGATCTACCTATTAAATGTGCATATACCTCAATTTTGGTTTATAACCATGCTCAGGTATCTTATTATCAACATGTTATTAAAATTGAAACAAAGATTAGAATCACTGAGCAATATAAATGAAAATAAATCTTTAAGCAAATGCTTAGGAGCGCTCTAGCAATCTTGGTATTTTCATTCTGACTAATGACTTTGAAGTCAGACAACTGTGGTTCTGAATCTTCCAGGCACAAAGGGGCTAGTTGCTAGATTTCTAGCACGTAGAAGTACAGAAGCACTAAATGACTACAATTTGAAAGCATGTAAAAGCTTTCAGGAGATTTTTAATTCCAGGTAGTAGTCATTAAAGGTTGGTATTATTAACCATTTATCATTATTAAAGGTCCCTTCATCCCTGAATGAGCAAGTGGCAACAGCAGTTGTACGTATCTATCACACTACAATGAGCCTGTGCGACCTTGGAAGGCTCCAAAGAAAAAAAACAACACCCCAGATTTGGCAGGAAATAATTCACAATGTTACAAAAAAACCCAAACCAAACCAACAGAACAACAAAAAAAAACCCACCACCAAAAAACCTTCCAAAGAAAAAACATAACTCAAAAATTTAACTCAAAATAACAAAACCAGATTTTAGGCAGGGCTTGGAAAGGCTTAGGAAAGAGCCACAACTCAAAGGCCAGATTCACAACAGTAGAACATTTAATAAAAGGGAAAACACATTCAGAAAGATTTTTGGTAGCATTTTTCCGCATCTTTAGGTACCTACATACATGCCTGTAGCTGTGACCCTGTTTCCAGTCTCCACAGAAGACCAAGAAGTTAAGCAGGTGCTGTAGGACAGCTGCAGGGCTGAGATTATCATCTCAGTGTCATGATTTTTAGCCCCTCTCCGTGGGTCTTTGCCCCTAAAATTAGCCCTAGTATACTTATGTCACTTTTAGAGACAGTCCTGTAAAGCACTGAACATCCGAGATGCTCAGTAGTTTCAGTACCCAGAGGAAAATGAAGGTAATCACCCCTCCATAAAAAAAAAAATCTTGCATCTTGCAGAGTGTGGTTCTTCATCAGTTAACTGATAAGCACATTGTGAGACACTTGGCTAAAAGCCAGCAGGATGGTCCTTTCGACCTGCTCTTCCCTGTGGAGTAGATCTAAGAATATATAATACACCAGCCAAGATGTGTTTTTACTGTTCTCACAAAACATGTTGCCAAGCACTCTCTCCTGATACAGCAAATCCAGACAAGAACACAATCCCTCTGGAAAAGGACAGAATTAAGAATTTCCTTCAGCCTCAAACTAAAGGATCAGCTTCTTTGAACAAAATGGGGTTGTTTTCAGGGTTCGTTTTGCATCTTGTGATTCAGACTGTGCAATTCTGATTCAAGCCTTGTACCACAACAGGTATCCAATAGTAACTAAGCAGCGCCATTTGCACAACACATAAATATTTCATACGGTTCTTAAAGCCACAAGTGCCAAACTGGAAAATGTGTGCAAACAAACATCAGAGAATCCCACCTCTGAGTCAGTAAATGCAGCCTTGGGATTCAGTGGGTGTCTTGTCAAGGAGACCCTCCTCATTCTGCAGGCTGCAGATAAAATTCCTAAGAACCCTGTAAGTGGGATAGTGTTCAACTGCATTAAATTTTAACCTCCATGTTTCTGATCAGAGCATAAAGCTGTTTCCATGTTGTTTCTTCAATAAGAAGCTCTAAAAGGCAGCAGAGGTGTCTGCTGTACCAACTGTTAATGCTTCCATTGTACACTCTTTGCCTTTTGGGGGTGATGGAGTTTTTTTGATTAGTTGCTCCTTTTTTATGGAATTGACCTGACATGAAAATAATATGGGAATATCAGTCACACACTTGAAGATTCCTGGGAACCTGAATTGAAAGCTGCCTCTGTCACCATCAGCTCTCCAAACAGCAACCTAAGAGCATCACTTCTGTCATTCTTATGGCTCCAAAGGACAAAATTAAGGGCAATGGTTCAAAAAACCTAATGGGAATGGTAGAAATCAGGCTGCAAGATCAATATTAATTGAGTTGACAAGACTGGCTTGGGTACAAAGCAAATGTTGGTAAATACCATGCAGTATTTGTTCATGAACAGGTTTAATACATTATGCATGTATTTGCCATGTTAGTATTACACCCTAAAAAGCTGCAAACCTTGCAGAAAGCTTGGACATAAGATACACTGAGAGGATCTGAAAGCTAAACAGAAGATTAATCTTTTATATTGGATAATCTGAGAATAAGTAGCTCTGGAAACAAGCTAAGCACATTGCAAAATAATCTCAAAAGTATTTGTCCATATCATTGAAATGTCATTCAGTTCTTCAAAAGTAGCAACCTGGCTTCTGGTGATGACCAGAGCTGAGTCAGTGTGGCTGCTGTTAGCAAGGGAGTACATGAGAAGAGATGGAAAACTGAGACAGGATTTTTTTCCCCTCCAAATTATCATTACAATGGTACTTTCCTAGGAGTTCAGAAAACAGCCAAAGCACCCTCTCAGCTCAAATTCATATGCCCTTCTCCCTTCCCAGAATATATGGCCAAGGCAGGAAAACAAGAAAAGGCTCAGGACTGTTTCAATAACATATTAGCACAGGAATTGCCCTGTGGGTCAACATTCCCTCTCCCACAGCGGCAATCAGGTGCTGTTCAGGGGAGCATAGGAGCTTCTGACACTTTGTGCCACCCCATCCCCTCATCCTCCTAGCACCGACAGCCCAGCACTGGGGACATTCAAGAGGACAAATGTCCTTTTAAAATTAGTTTTCTGCTCATTTGCTGGGTTGCCCATAGCTGTAATTTTTAAGACCATGGTGAACGGCTCCACACTGGCTGTTTATCCTGCCCTTGTGATTTGGTAAGCCATGTCCATGACCCGCTCAATCTTCTTCCCTCCAAACTGAGGAACCCTCAGTTTGGTGCTGTGTCTAGAGGCACACTACTTATGAAAATAGATTTGTTGTCTTCAACCAATTATCATCAATCTCAAAAACATGCACGTTAATAATTAATCTAATCTATTTAGGTTGACATCTACCTCCCACTTCTCTAGTATAGAAAGACTTGACTGTCTCGTCATGATTGGAAATCCAAAAGAGCTTTAGGAAAGAATATGTCTTCTTTTCCTCTCTCCCACAATAGAGGCTAATTGAGAAAGAGGCTAGCAAGAATAAAAAGTGTGTTTAGCACCAGTCTTCTGGAGTTTCTGGTAAGGACCTGGGTGACATGTAGGGCCTTTCCCCCTTATGATATGTTGTTTCTTTGTAGGGTATTGGATCCAAGTGCTGGTCTTTGTCAAAAAAATGGGGGGGGGGGGAATGTTTTTCTATAGATTCTATTGACTTCAATATAAACTTCAGCAAAGATATTGTGAAATATAATGTATTCCAATTAGGTATTTTAAAAAAAAATCCCTAAATTTCATTTGAGTATTAAAATAATTTGATATATTGTACAATTTGCGTGGTTCCTACTATTCTCACGTTTTCAAACGTGATGGTAGTAACATCCTGCACTACTTTACTATTGTCGTGCCTTAATGTATGATTTTTTGTACAAGTGTCAAGCTTACCCCTCATTGTGTCTAAAGTAGACACTTTGCTCTAGATAAAGGGTACTGTGATTTGATCAATGAAAGGCAATAATGATTTGCAAAACAACATGAAAGAAGATACAACATGAAAAATGAGTTGAAATATTGAACCACTACTCACTTGTAAAAAAAGTACTGCAAAATTAATAAATAGAATTAAAAAAAAACCAGGAAAACAAAACCCATTTCAAATAAAAAATTAAAATCCCACATTTTAACCAGTCAAAGTCCTGATATCCTGTTGGAAGAGAGCAGCAGTGGACACTCATACACCATCCACAGAGGGGAAGAGGCAAAAGCCAGCTGGGACGCTCTGTGAGCCTGGGCTACAGCACCTGCCAGCCCAGAGCATCCCGCTCAGCTGCTCTTCCCAGGTCATGTCTTAAAGCACAGTCAACTTCTTGGTGCTAAAACATCAACCAGCATAAGCCTTGCCTCATCTTGGCTGTTCACAACAGTCAGTGCAACTGATCGCAGGTAACCAAGATAAAATAAAAGGCAAACTAACAATGCAGCATATTCCAAAGTCACTGGCAGTTCTGAAGAGTCATGCAGCAGTACAGGAAATTTTGCCCAATCCCTCTTCTGCTATAACAAAACAGCACTTGCAAGCGTTGCTGAGAGGATTGCAGGAGGCCATCAGACTGGAACTTGTTACAAATGCTGCAAAGGGAACAACACCAAACGCAGTGTAACAGAGAAAAAAAGTGAGCAAGAAGGCTTCATTTGGTGATGAGGTAAAACGAGCCTTTTATCTAGTGCTTGCAGTGCAACCTGCACTTTGCTTGCAGGAGCAAAAGGGATCCTGAACTGGAAAATAAACCTGAATGCTTGGTTTGGTTCTCTCCCCTCTAGCTAGATAGTGTAGAAAATTAAGGAAAACTGCAAGTAGGGAGAACAAATTTTAAAAGATATTAGGAAATGTAGTATCAATAATTATTGAGCTACTGATAAACAGAAGTCATCCCAATGATGAAAAACTAGATCAAGTTTTGCATGTTGTACACATTTTGTCAAACGGGAGTACTCAGAGTCTGACAGTACTAAGGGACTGAAGAGAGAGCCAGGATAAACGCGCTTCCTGCCCAAGTGCCTCGGATCCGCGCGGCTGCTAAGGGGCAGAAGGCAGAAGCACTCCATATGCTCCGGAGAAGATACAGATGATGTCTGCAAGGAGCAGGCAGAGAGAGGTAAAGTCATCCAGAAGGCCCTGGTAGGACACTCGGCAACAAAATGCATCCAGGAATTAGCACGGGGGCTGATTATACATTTATAGGGTTCAGGCCCTGTCTGGAACAATTTAATTCCACACTTCCTCATCTAATCAGGGTTTGTGGCTTAAAATAATTTTCAGATCTTTTTGCTGGCCTATAAACATCATATTGGTTACAACTATTAAAATACAATTACTGCCAGAGAATTAATAATATTTCTTCTTGAGTATTATGCAATATTAAATGTAAAAAAAACCCCAACAAAACCAAACAAAACAACAAACCCCACCCTTTACCAAATAGACACTCGCAAAAGGAAATTAGTCCTGTCCTGCCAGAAGCAGGACATGAGCTAAACTTACCATAAGGACAACCTTCTGGTTAGAAGGTTACCTAATGCATTTAGTATATTAATTGAAATATTAAGGCATACTTAAAATTCCTGTTTGCAGCCCACAGTACTACAGCATTGTTCTTTCTTGCACGTGGCCCCGAATTGCATTGTAAATTATGGTCATCCCGTCTCTCTGCTACCAAAATTAATTATCTGATAAATAGAGTTAATACACATGGCTGCTCTGCAACAATCTGTTTGATGGAATTTGTGTTTGGGGCACTGCAACGGCCCTGCCAAGACACAGACGCTATAAACATTTTGATTATATGACTGGATGACTCACCACAAAGCAATCCCTTTGCATTCGTGAAGAGCTGAAGGGCTCTCCGACACTCATGCTGGGTCTACGGACGGACAACCTCACATCTCCAAACCAAACAGCAAACTGACAGTACAGCTCTAAATGTAAATACCAGCTCCAGGGGCCAAAAATATTGCCTTCTAACATCAATATAGCTAAACATGTCAGAAAAAAATGTATGTGTGCATCAGTGCACAGCCACTTTTGCTTGGTAGCGGCCTGGCACACAGGCAGCCGTTTCCATGAGCCCCAGATGCTTTGGACAGGAGAAGACAGAAAGAAGTGTCAGTCTAACGTTGAACTGAAAATGGACTTGTTTTTTCCCCACTAAATTAGTATGTGAGGAAAAAGCAACATCAATCAACGAGAGGCAGTAACCCAAAATAAAGTGTCTGAACTATCATGAGTTTCTTCAGCATCTCAAATTATGCCAACTAATTAATGCTGAAAACACCCTCTGGTGGACTCTTTCCATTTCAAAAGGGAAACAAGAAGCAAAAAGGTAAAATAGCTTAGAGTAATAGAGTTCAGTGTTAGAGACAGGCTAAATTCAAGTAGTACAGCCTCTATTCTCAGCAATAAAAGCCTATCACATGATGAATTTGCTGCTAACTCAAAAAATATGACATTTTTTTCTTTCCCGCAGTTTAACCTTCACTGTGACTGCAATGGTCTGTGTAAACGGAGATATTCAGAATAAAGCAAGGGGTTGAGTGGAGGAAACAAAACAATGTTGTGATTACGAGCTCATGCAGCCAGACCCAAAGCAATAAAACCACGGCTTGTTCCTTCACCACAGCCAGGGAACTGAGCTGTGCCCTGTGCTGCAAAATATCCCAACCCAAATTTTTACCTGTTCAAAAGACTGCTTCCACCCTGCTCTTTGCCTGAGCAATCACCCCCACCCTTTACAACCTGAAGTCATTCTTTGGGAAGCTGACAATGCAAATGCACTCCCAAAACGACAAACCCAAGCCAAAGACTAAGTAAAAATGCCATCCAAGCACTAACCGCGCTGCACGCTCTGAAGTCCAGGCACACAGCAGCATCGCCTGACAACGACTGACACTTGACAGCCGGACAGATCCCTTATCTGCGAGGAGGAAATGAACAGTGCCCTCAATAACTTGAGGTGTCTCTCTCAGTAGAGGACAGTGACAATTTAGCAGTTTGTTATGGCAAATCTAGCAGCATTTAATTGCATTTAGACAGCCAAATTGGAAGAGCAGTTCCTTCCTTACAGCACTGACCAGAGTTTCATAAAGAACACAGTTAGTGACTTACTGTTTATTTGCAAATGGGTTTTGCTTCAAACAACTAGAAAGAAGTAAAACCTCTTCTGAAGCATCTAGGGCTGTGTTTTTACATTCAGATCTAACAGAGCTAGGATATAACAAAATGCGGAAATGATTGCTGTTCATTGTGTAAAAGAAAGAAAATTGTGCCAAGATACTTGATCCCCAAACTCTGGAATAAAAGAGCTGAGCAACCTATATGAACCAGAGTCTGTTTGCTTTAAAATAACCATATAAGCCAAGAGCTAATTATTAATGTTTCATTTCAGTCAGTAGGCCAAGTTACCATCATCCTTCAGAAGTTCAAAGAAGCTGAAGGATACAAGCGTGAGAGAGCTCCACGTTTGGAGGATGTAGGACCACTGGAGACATGAAACTGCTCTTACTGCAAAACAGTCAGAAGCCTGACTGACACTTCTGCCATCCCCAGATCCATGGGTGGTATGCAGTATCCCCAGCAACTCAAACTTTTGACCTTTTGTCATAGATCAAAGACATTTGAGATGTTTTCTTAGTAATTCAAAAGGAAACTACTTTATAAGAAGTGAGCCGCTGGCTTTCAGTGTCACTCTGTTGCATGAATCAGATTGCTTGAATTACATGGTGCAACACAAGCCTGGATAAATGTGCTTTTATCCAAAATGTAGCATCTGAATAGGGAATTTTTTGGGCCTTTGGAACATCATCAGCATCAACATGCTTCTGCATCCAGGGCAGCCTGGGGCTCAGAAGGATGGCGCATCCAAGTTACATCCTGCTTCAGGTGCCACTTCTTCTAGGGAAACACTAAAACATCATTTAAGTCTGCAAATCATGAAGGTTCAGAGACTGTTGCAAGTTCAAGATCCCAAGAAGACCTTGGGATTTCAGAGAAACAGAAATTTAACAGGATTCTCCTGCAGAAACAGTAGCAAACCTGTAGTTTTAGAGTAGACTCAAAGATTCTCCAAACTCAAGGGAGTCAGTTGCTTTATTAGTCAAAGAAAGCATACAACATGGTACTATATTTTGAACTAAAACCAAGTCCTATGCTAGAAACCTTCTATTTTTTCTCATGAAGTTTGGGGGCGGGGGCAAATTTATGCACATCAGGGTTTTGGGAGCATTGAAAGGCCACATACAGTTGAAGTATATGACATGAAATTTCATGTTACTACTTTTCTCCTCCAGCTGTATGGTAGAGGGCAAATGCCCTGATGCCACCTGCATAATGCGGACATATGTAACAAGTCCTGCTGAGTCCCAGTGCCTTAAAGGAAGCCTTTTTTAAGGGTCAAATGTGTTGGAGTATCTAATGTAGAACAAAAGAATGTAAAAACTGCTAGATTTCTGAAGGATTTTTCACGCAGTTCTCTTAGTATTGTGGGCATCAATGTCAAAACATAAAAAAACCCTAGAACAAAGAAAAAAATTCTTAAACAAGAAAGAGACCTTCAAAAGGATTATATGCTTCACACTCAGTTGTAAAATATATCACTGTTGGCACATCAATATCACAAATTTCTATCTGCACTCCCATTTCTGGACAAAAAAAACTCTTCTAATAGTTACCCTTACCAGAAATTCAAACATACGACTCTGATAACACTCATATCATTACAATATTAGAGCAATAATGGTTAATTACACAATGGGTACTCAGAAGTACTCACCAGTACTCACTAAGGCCTCTCCTAAAAATGCAACTGGAGATTTACTGCACAAGAATTCTCAGCATTTCACTACTTATTTGATAGTTGGGCTGATATGCTCCATAATACCACTATTCAGAAACAAACCTAGTTATTTCCCTTTTTTCCAAAACCCTTGATAGTCTTGCACTGTGTTTTTCATTTGGTGGGGGAGAAAATAGACTCCCCAACCTGAACAGTCATGATTCCTCATAATCATAGTTCTGAGAAATGCACTCTTAATTTGAAGAAGTTTAAGCACGTTGAACTGTTAAGATAGATGTTCATAACCTCAGAACTGATAACATATAGACCCACAGATCTTTACCTCTCTGGATTGAATTAAAAATGTTATGAGTAATTTATAATTAGATGAGTATTCAAGTTTTTATAAGATGATAGTCATAAAGCTGAAACCTTAGACATTGACCTTATACATTGGAGACAAGCTGTCTGGCAATCTATGAAACAGATTTTTCAGATACATATTTCTGCATTGCGCTTGCATCCAAGAGCAGTGCCAAGCAACCATGTGCAACAAAATTGAGTTCCGAGCTCTTTCCAAGAAAAGCACACACAAATAGAGTACAAAAGCAAATACAAAATGTCGGAGTTCAACTGGTGCTCGAGAAAATACCAGGCCTTTGTCCCTGAACAAAGTATCTGCTGCGTCCACCTCCTTTTCGGAAGCTCATAGGGAAATACCATATGTCAAGCAGGATTTATTACAAACTCTATATATATGATTAAGTTCCTTCTCGGCTTCAGGCAAGGCAAAATTAATTTGACTTTAAAACAAAGCAAATGTTAGTCTAATATGTGCATGTTTTCTGCTCTTTCCTTCGAGAACAGATACTGTATTTTGCAAGCAGTTGAGATTCCTTCTGAAACCAATAGGCATTTTGACTGATTAATCCCTAAGGATTTATTGCTTAGTGAACAAATGATGATATATTATCTAAAAGAAATGAAGCAAATGGTGTCTGTAGAGGTGTCAGATGACCAAAGAACGAAGATGAGACTTACATTCCTGCAAAAGGATACCTATTGCTTTAAGTAGTATTATTTGCATAGAAATACAAGCAGAAGAAAATAATCTGTTTTCATTTGATTATTTTTAATTTTGTTCTTTTAAGGTTAATCAGACTTACTGTTTCAGCCCAAGGAGACACATCTGTATTCAAATTTTGGGTAGAGCGGTGCTCAGAAATATAAACGTTTGAAAAAAAATGGCAGGAAATGGCCAGTACTTAATGACTTTGAACTCAAGGAATTAGCTCTTTGGATTTTTGTGCTGCATTGATCATGTAACCCTAATTACAACCTGATTTAAAACTTCAGTTTCTTGGTTATATGAGTTAGCAGTTAATTATTATTTAAGTGTTAATTATCCTTAGCCTATAAACATTTACTGAAATCTTCAGGCTCTTTTCCTTTTCCTGTGCATCTAAAGAAAGTATTTTTTCTGAAGAGTAAGCTTTCTTGTTTTAGCCATACTTTGTCATCCATTTAAGACGAGAAACCCTTAAGTGGGAGCTCAGATCTTCATATCATGCAAAGAGGTGAGCCATCTCCCCAGGAAAGGCAAGGAGAAGGATCTGGGTCCCACTGAGGTTGCTGGAAGTCTGGCCCCACTGTGGCAGCAATAAGCACAAGGATGTTTTGCAGCATTGAAAAGGGGAAAACATGAAACGCAGAGCGAATGTGGCAACAGCAGCTAAAGACCCAAGCTGGTATCTCCGCATGCCACTGCGCTGTGCTCTGTGCTGATACTGGCCTGCTTGGAGCTAACCTGCAGATCTGCTCACAACACTGCATGACACAGAACGGATATTACCCTTCGGTACTATCGCATTACAAATAAACAAGAACAGAAGAACAGCACATGGGTTTTGCACTTCTTTCAACCTGTTTGAAGTTGACTGAAGTCCAGTGGGGTATTACAGAAGAATCCAAACTACCCCAAACCCTAATTAGCCCAGTTGATCATGTCAGGATATTCATTTATTTTTAAGTAGACCTGAGAAAAACTTGAAACACCTGCAGTCATCCTTACTACAGTAATTTTTCTAATAACAAATAATTTTAATGACAAAAATTATATAACAATCTTAACTGTAACAGAACGCTTTTCAGGTATAAAACTATAAGGGAATGAGATGTTCTCTACAGCATTAATGGGCTTTTTCGGACAAGTTATGTTTCAATGAAATATTAATTCTTGATCATTTGTCATGTGTTAATTAGCAGAATAAGCTGTAGGAAGTCTAGATTACCATGCAAATGTTAATTAGGTCATAATTTATGTTAAGCATTTCTAAGTATAGGAGCACCAGAATCTCATTTAGCAGCAGCTGAACTTTAGAAAAATTAGCATTTGCAACAGCTATTTTTCTATTTAAATTTGATAGTTACTATATTTTAATAAATACCAAAGAATCCTTATTTAATTGTCCAAAGTCTCTTCTCCCCTTTCTTCCCGGTCACACCTCAGCTAAAAGTCTGTCTCTGGCCAGGTACAATGGAGTTGGGAGCAGATGGTGAGGTCGCTTTCCAATGCAACAACTCACAGGTGCCACAGGAGGCCTGGGAAAGAGCTAATGGCTTGAATTTACATCAAAGCCAAAATTACAGAGCCCTGCGAAGGCAGGGATGCCGGCTCATCGGGGTGCTCGTTGCTCACCCCACACACCGTCAGCAGCAGCACCAACGCTCCTAGAGTCACCTCTTGTTTTTAAAAGAAGTGACTCACTGCGGCGCTTTCCCGGTGAGGGGGAGAAGGTAGCTGGGGAACAGGGGAACCCTTTTCAGCATTTGTCCCGCTGCTCCCCTCAGGAATGGGGACATGGGGAAAAAAAATTACAGGATGCTGGTTTCCAAGTCTGTGAGGCAAGAGCATCTTCAAACCTCAAGTTCCTCAGAGGGCTTTGCAGTTTTTGCTGTTTACAGGCACAGCTCCTGGCAGTGTTTTTTTTGTGAAGTGATGAAGCAGCAGGACCCGCACCGAGCCCAAGGCACATGTGGCAATACCGGCAGCGCTCAGGCCTGTTGTTGCTCACTGGCCCGTTACCTGAAAATATCCATATACCGCAGCCAGTTTGAGGCAGCAGAGAAGCTGGCTCTGTTTCAGTATTTTATGTGGAAAAACTACTGAAATAAACAGCTGCAATGACACATTGTAGTGGGATGAAGATAAATTTATTTTGCTATTTCCACACTCCCACAACTTTTACACCTCCCCACACAAATCTGCCCAAGCTGCTTCCACTTTGTTGGTATTATCAAGGGATGAAAAATAGCACTGGGGCTCTGGAGGGAATACCAGCACTAACTTCCCCTGCTTCACTTTGAAGGCCAACATTAATTGTTATTTGCATTTGCTCAACTGCATTTCAATTGATTTTTTTCAGGGTTGTTTTTTTTTTTTTAAAGAGGTGAAAAAGATCATTAAATTATACAAGACTTAACAGAACAGATGCAATTCCACTTCAAGTCATAAGAGTTAGCTGTACCTTCTCTAAGATATTTCTAAAGTAAACAATGTCAGGTTGGAAAAAAATGATAGTTCAGCTGTAATATCAGACAATTTGAGAGCTAGAAAAATAATAGGTTAGGACAAAATTAATAGAGAAGGAATATAGTTAAAAGGTAAAGTGGGAAAAACAGGAGAGAGACACACACCAGCAGAAGGACCAAAGGGAATCAAGGGCACTAAACAGATTTAAACACTTCATTTCCAGAAGGAACAAATAAAGGGGAGAGACACAGGAAAGCATGAAAAATAGCAAGTGACATGGAAAGTCCAAGCAGTTATTTACTATTCTTTATAATGCAAAACTGGTGAAAAGCATTTCACATACAAAACTGATTTAGATGGATAACTTTAAAAGTGGTGTAATTTCTATATGGCATACTTACTAGTATTTTGCTCCAGTAAATCCATGTACCTTTATGCATGGTAATTACTTCATTCTAGGTCACTGCTGAAGCTTGAGCTATCCTACCAAGAGGTGTAGAAAAGCCAGAGGGGAAATCAGGACCCCGTATCCCAGTGCTGCCAAAGAAATAATTTGTTGTGTGGCCTCTGAATCCAACATGAGGTCACTGACCCATAGCACCAGCTGGCAGCAAGGTCTGAAACCCAGAACCTGCCTGCCCTACACCAGACCTAAGCCACTTTGTTTAGGAAGCAGCTCTCTGTGGATAAGGGGTACTTTGTCAGCACGCTCTATGTATAAACTAGTAGCTGAGCTACTGAAGTAGTGAGCACCTCTGGACATTTAAATATGTTAGCTTCTCCTTTTTGGAGAGTTGTGTTTAGTCAGTATTACTGATGGTATTATGCATACTATTAACTGGAGAATTTTAAACCCCTCAACTGTGAGGGAATTCCTTGTTCCACATTTATTTCCTTAAAAACACAACACAGCTATTAATAAATATTATTTCAGTGGAAATGAACACAGTATCTCACCCTCTGTTTGGAATATCACATTTAAATCACTATGTATACTATGACAGTGTTGATCTTGCAGCACCTCAAGACAAAACAGCTTTCTTTCACACTGTCTATACATTCTTCAGGGCAAGGATGCAATCAATACAAGCAAAGGAGTCTGAGGAACCCAAGAGGAACAAGAATAATTTTTGTGGAATTGATGTCGCCATGCATCCATCAGCCCCACTCAGTAATTAGGAAATTAAAATTGTCTGATTGCTGCCCTCTACTGAAGGTCACCCTTGAGGCCCTGACATTGGGTTTAGATGCTAATTAAGTGTTGCTGACTGCTGCCAGGGCATGGGCCACAAACACCAGCAGAAATCCTGTTCTAAGTCTCTGACTTATTATGAACAAATGCATGCACTTCTCTATAGGGGATATTTTCAAGACTACCTAAGCCTAAGGTTTATCACCACAGTTTGTAAGGCAATAGCTTGGCTATACACATACACTTCACTTTTAATAACATCTTCCTTCTTTCAGAGCAGCATAGTGTGGTTCAGATTAATAAGCTAGGGGCGCTCCATCTTATACATACTCACATGCATAAGTGGTTCAATCAATATTAAATTTTAGCTACACCTTTTAATAATTGTTGTTGATAATTGTTAGTTTATTAAAAAATCTGAGAAACAGATAGCACAAACATATTTGTGTAATTAAGGTAATCTTTGATAAACTTTAAAACATTGAATTTTGGTCTAATAAGCACCTAAACTGACATAATAGCTTAAAACTAGTCTACACTGAACACCCAAGCAGAGAAGGTAGATTTGCAATCAATGCATGCATGATGCTGGAGCAACTCAGACACTAGCCCAGCTAGGGACGCAGGGTACGAAATGAATGTAGCGTCAGTTCAAGCTAGTATGTCCTGATGCAGCTATATTGGCTCTGGAGCTAGTATAGACTGCAGCTAGGACATCTGTTTTGAGCCTTATCAAGAATTCTGGCTTCACATATAGATTTGAATGATTGCATCTTAGACAGCTCCTGCATCATGATTAGGAGGTGGCCAGGATGACAAGCTGAGGAACTGAAGATGACACTCATGTTACAGGCAGGATGGACTTACTCATAGTGGAATCTGAAAAGTGATATCTGATGCAACAATGAGTCTTGTTTAGCCATGAGAGAAGAATTTGGTTCTAGTTATATTGCATCAGACTTAAAAGCCAGATGTCATGGACGTCAGGGAGACAGGCGCGGATTTTAGTGCAGGCATGAATAGGATTTGCCCCAGAGACTTGAAGTTAACAGGTGAATAGCAAGCTCATACTGTTAAAATGAAGATTATAAGCTAAAAAATCCTATCCAAATATACCTACCAATGGTTTTATTAATCATCTATGTCACTAATATGTTTTTTGAATCCCAGCATATTTTTGATTTTTTTATTAGAATAACACTTTGCAAAGTGGTTCTGTAGATTTGGCCCCCTCTTATTTAAGAAGATTGCTGCCTCTTTCTTCCCCTTTGACTATCCAAACACTTCTTTGTCACCTGCAGAGCTAGTTGTATACCACTTACTCTTGTGGACCTGAAGAAAAGTTGTCATGACAAATTTTCTACTTCAGTGCAAGATATTCATTTTGCACTGGTTAAGACTAAATGTCTTGATTAACCATTTACTCCTTTCTGTGATGGATCAGTTAGCTCGTTTGAAATCCCTCACATGAGCCATCAGGGAAACTCATTTTGTAAGAGGATCTAAAGTTGATTTTATAGATAACCCTAGAAAATATCTCTCTACTGCCCCAAATCATTTGGGCAATGCTCATAAAATGCCATTGAATTGGTATGGTCTTACTTTGTGCCTACATTCTGCTGATGGAGTAACACTATGATGAAAACTCAACTGAGAGCCAACTGCCTGTTTTGGAAAGATTTCCTCCTTCTCTGTAAGAGTAGCAACTTCTTCCATCACCTTTTTCTTGCCAGTTTTTGAGTTCTAATGTTTGCACCACCTCACAATTCAACAAGCTTTCGGAAACATTGCCACCCTCATGGTTTAGCTTGTTCTCCTGCACATTTCCCTGCAGCTGATCGAATCTGTCTTATTCTGTGTGGCCAAGCTACAACAGCCTGGGCTGATCTTACATCACTGCCAGATGCAAAGAGCACCCTCAGCATATCCACTCCAATGTCTGGTGTGTGTGGCATTTTCATACTGAAGGTAACAGCTCTGAGTCCTACAACTTAAATAAACCAAAAAACCCTCCAAGAAACACTAATAATTCTATGCTAAAGAAACATACAGAAAAAAACTAAGCAAAGGATGGTCAAACCCACCCATGTTGGTCTCAAAGTCTCAAAAAATTCAGAGGTTTATATTTAACTTCAGAGATTTCAGGTAAACTGTCTGAATAACTACGGTTTTTATCCAAATTTTCTGTGTTTCCAGGTAAACATTTTTCCTCACATGGAAGTGTGACCATAGTCACAAGTAAGTCTAAACTGATTTTAAAAGATGTGGTCTTGTTAGCAGGTGATTTACTACAGCAGAACGTATGTTAGATCTAGCAGTAAAAGCAAATTAAACAAAAAATACTTTAGGAAGACGAAATCTGAGTTATGAGGTTTTAGTAATCAAAAAAGATTAATACAGTGATATTCAGGACCTCCACCCATAAATAACCATCAAGAAAACTTTTCAGAAAATTAACAATTCATGGGAGTCTCAGAAACTGTAATTAGAGTTAATTTAGATGATTGTGCACTTGGATAAAGCTGTACATAAAATGGTTTCAGACTTTAGGGGAAACAGACAGCTATAGACACCAATTATCAAATTTTTAAAAGACCTGGAGAGAAGTAACTAGTTAGAGGAACCCAGGCAATAAAGGGATTCCAACTAAAGAAGTCGGTGGCTCTGCAGACAGGAGCCAAGCAATCATTCAAAAGAAGACATGGGACAGCAGTAGAGGAGCAAACCCTCTCCTCTGCAACACTCTGCTTGCCAGCTCCACGAGCAGCAGGGATCAGCTTAGCTTAATTGAATTAAGCACAGTGACTATAGCTAATTGGGACTTTTTTTTTAAGGAAATTTTTTTGTAATCTGACAACACACATTCTGTACAGCTGAAACTTTTTGAGAAGGAGAGCCACTTGGCAATGATTTTGATGGGAAAGAGTTGTTCAGGAACAAGGCAGTTTTTGGTCAAAGGCAGACAGAGCAGATCAGCCTTGTCAGGGCACTTTCCTGGACCATGAATAGCAAAGGAGAATTCTTAGCCCCCATGATTCAGGCCAGGACATAACTATGCATTTCCCATGCTCAACTTCACTGCATCACTGCACCCCAACCTAGAGGCCCTTCAACAATAGATGGATCTTTATTGGGTTCCATTCTCCATCAAAACATCTGAAAGAATTGTTTCATCTTGCTTTGAAGTAGATATTTTTAATGAACTGTTTACCAGCCAAGTCTAACTGTGAAGCATAACTACTGCAACTTGAAAAATCACTCAGAACTGTTATATAGATTGGAATTGACTGCAAGCCAAAAGTTGCAAGGGTGAGCAAATGAAAAAGTTCTTTTAAAAAGGGCTCCTGATGTCAGTGAATCTGTAATTCCTCCTTCTTTATAACGCATGTTCTTGTTCATGATGAAATTGTTTAGCATTTACCAGTCAAAACCAGTTTTGCTTTCTATTGAAATGGCCAAAGACCTGTCTAGGCTGTAATTATAAACCGGTGTCATAATGACACAAAAGTGTAATGTTACAGTTGTAACAAAAGCAAACCTAAGGGATTGCAGGGTTTTAATATTTCAATAAGGTTAAAGCAGGAGCGTTAAATAATTTAGGTTCTGGAATAAGATATAAGCACTAGAGCAATATTGCATCCATACTCGTGTATCTTTTCAGGTGTAGAGGTTATATCTATATGATAAATTGCAGGAGTGTGAGGTAAATTAATTTACTATGCACTTTGATCACAATACCCTCTCCTGGCCTACTAATCCATTTCCCAACAGACTTGCCCTAACATCCCAAATCACAGAACACTTTCATTGCTGCCATTAAGAACAATGTGTCATAGTCTACCTCTTTTTCTCCTCATAGGTGTGGAAGTTTCCCTCCCTGAAAAAATAATAAATATAAACTAAGTTACAGAAAAGCATACTGATGAAACCTTTATATCCTCCACTCCCCCATATTATATAACTGTATAAAAGACTTTAAAAGAGAAAATATCTTCAAATACTGACAGTTGGGTGAGATGCTGTAATGTCTCCCTGTTTCTGGTGGCAGGGAAAAAAATGGATAAAGAACAGATGTATAGCTCTCCAATTACAATGATTTAATATTGCCAATAAAGAATATCTACATAATACATATGTATATATATCTATATAATACATAACTATATATAAATTCCTGGAAAAGCACTGAAAGTTAAACCTAATCTACAAACGTGCTCACAATTTGACATTTTCAGGCTATAGATTATTATGCAATAAAAATGCTAATTAATATCTCTATCACTGCCAGAAGAAGTGTGATGTAACCAAAATGTTCGGCAAGCTTATTGTAAAGAAAACCTGTAACTACCTCAGATCCCTACTCTCTGCTAACTACCAGATCTTTATACCCCATCTCAAAAGGCAGCGGCAGCACAGGGCAGCCAGGCAGCCACGGGAGCACTGGTCCCTCCCCAAGGAGATCGTAGCATCCCCTCGCTGCTGGACTCCAGCATAACTCACTGGTGCTGCCAGAAAGTAATACCAGAGGGGATGGTATTTACGTCTCTGCTCTAAATCCAAATTATGATCTATCACAAAGCTGAACAAACTATATATAAACTCTCAGGTGTTATTTACCAGAAGATCACCAAATGGATTGATTTTATGGATTTGAAGCTTCTGAATCTCACCACACATACAGTAGCATATAGTGCCTGAAACCTCCAAGAAATCCATATGAATGTGGGGAATGTAAAGCGGGAGATGAGTGGGCTTACAATAAAGGTATGGATGTGTACACATACAGCACTACCTTCCACCGATTTACCATGGCTTTGTTTACACTTACCTGAATATTAAACATTGACAGAAACAGCTATGGCCAACTTAATGACACTTTGGGCACTTTCTGCACTTGAGTTGACACATATACTTTAGAATTTGTTACCGCAATCGTAATTCAAACTGTAATAACAAAAATGTTTCTAGAGAAGAAGAAAGGCAGGATAATTGATATTGTTGCCAGGTTTCATACATTTATCCTTTATGATTTTAAGTACTTCATTTAGAAAACACAATCCATCTAAGTGCTGAGGTCTGCCTAACTGTGGCCACCAGAGCATAGAAGGTAGAGATTTATAAAAGAAGTAAATTAGAAGGGGGTATCTTCTTTTTTTTGGGTGGGGGTAGGCAGATAACAAAACAAACAATGAAAAAGCAGGGAATTTGATAAGTATTTTCAATCCGTGGAGTGATATTTCTGAATGTTTTCACTGACAGGAATTAAAAAGAGCAAATCACAAGCACGTATAAACTGAAGAGAATGACAGAAACCCTGTGCCTGCGATGGCACATTTGCTTCCCCCGGGTCAGCCGGGTCTTTGCCTTGCGGTGGCAGGAGACATGCACAACGTCCACTCCACCAGGACAACAGCTCGCCAGCACCACTTCAAGCCTGACAGTGCTGTGCCCTGAGGACGGGCGAAGCTGGACTGGCCTGGGGAGTGCGTGGATGAGAAACACAGAGAATTGGTGTGTGCTGAGCTTCCTGCATTGCAGCGGCTTTGCTGCTGCTGCTGCCCTGCCCGGGGCAGCTCTTGGCACATCTTGCTTCTACGGCTGCAAACAGATGTCTCTACTGCTATTAGGGGTGCTGAAAAAATGCTCTCTGTGGGGAAGAAAAAGAAGTCTGAAGAAGGCAGCAACATTCATTTCCCCTGGGCAATGCAACATAGGGATTTTCTGCTGCCCCTTCTGCTGTTCCTGCTGCTACTTTGGCCCATGACGAACCATGGTCCTGGGGGAAGCATCTCGTTCCAGACTGGCACTTGCACAACAAGGAAAGATGCTCTCAGCCATAGCAAAACTCAAAACATTTCAGTCTTCATCAAGACCCAGCAGAAACACAGCCAAACCCCAAACCCTTGTGACTATCTGAATAACTGACTGCAAGACCTCGTTGGCTGATGGGAAACATCTAGCACTTAGTTATCCACGAGAGTGACTAAGACCTTGCTGCTCACATCCCCACTATGGACTATTTTGAGAAGATGAGAAATAAGGGAAGAGCAAAGGACAATGTTCTGTGAAGAAAATGAGTGAAGAATTCAGCTCTGTACACTAAAAATGGGTCTCTGCCCTACAAGATGAGGTAACGTACAGAGGCTTGTGTGCAAATATGCCTGCACCAGGGAGAACAAAAAAGTTAGACATGTCTGGCTATATCTGTATCCACACATTCTCAGTTTTGGGAGATGATACATTGCCACCTTTCTGCATCCTCCTGAAGGAGTAATGAAAGGAAATATATAAAATAATAGTAGCAATAAATAAGAAGGCTTTGGAGCAGAACAAAGTTAAGCCTTCTTTTCTTGTAGCATCTTTCCAAAACTTCCCGTTACAGAAGAGAGATGCTTCAGACAAAAGAGGGTGTTCAAAACTGGATGAATTATTTACTGAGGAATAGTTACATTACAGATGTCAAAGTACTCGAAGCACCAGAACAAGATGGAAAATCTTCATCCTTTTCCTGTTACAAGAGGTAGATTTTTGTTCTTTTGACACTTTGATGACACAGTAAAAGTAAAGAGAAGAGAGATAGGCAGGCACTGAAATAATCCAGCATAAAAACTCATGGGTTTATATTAAAAATAAATAAAAAATTAGCACCTTTGCCTCATGGCTTAGCGTCCTGAAAGTGTTAAGCAGCTTTTTTATGGGATGGCACTATTATCTTCTGCAGATACAATTAATTTGATGTTTCTCAAAACTACATCACAAATAAAGTACTTGTTCATTCACAGTATCTGGTAGCTTCTTTCAAAATTTATGGATACCATCCTATGTAAATCATTGAAAAAAATGACAGATCTCAGGGGATGTTCGTTGTTTAATCTCAGTTTGTCATGATTCAAAAAGAACGATGTGAATATACGAGGAAAGCATCCATAATATTACAAAAAGATTCTCAGACATTCTTAGTTGTTTTCTAAGAAACATAAATAATCAGCTCTTTGTCAGCTATGAAATGAATCTACATTTTCTATTCCACATGAAGGGCCATCAAAACCAATCTTAAGTGTTTTACACCCCATTCTATTTCTGCTGGCAGAAAGTTGGGGCTCTGCAAGATTTGACAGCTACAGATAGACAACTGATCTGCGTAACAACATGAAAAGACATCACACACAAAAATCAGGAGGCTTTGGAAAGAGGTTTGTGCTGTGTGCTGCTGAAAAACAACCCGTGGTCTTTATGCTGCTGCCAGGCCACACTGTCAGCTCCCTGTGTGCTGAACAAGTGGCTCACTGGTTGAATCAGACTTTCTTCCCAGGAAAGGGAAAATTCAGCCAAACTCAACACTCTGGGAAAGACTGAAATTCAAGTCCTTCATCTGAATCAGCTTCCAGGGAAATGTCTGAACCACCTGATCATATTGTTGATAAGATCTCAACCTCTCTTTTGCTCTGTTTTACCAAAATTTGGATCCTGTGAAAACTGGTGTGTTCCTACCAGAAGTTTGTTTTTTTTTTTTGACAAGCCTATATATTTCTCTAAGGTTCTGCTCTAGTACATGATCCCTAACTCATTTACTGTAAGTACTCTTACTTAAAATACAATATGGCCACTTATGAATCCCACCACAATCCCCACCATCATCCCAAGAGCATGTCACGAAAAAAGCACAAGCAGGTACAGTTTAAACAACAGCTGGATTCAATGATTAATCTTAGAGTCCACAGACAGAGCTTCACTGTTGACAGACTACAACATTTTCTCTGGAAGAGAACAGTGGTGCTTTGCAAAGCAGAGCTGAATTTACATAAAAATGACAAAAGCAGATGCTATCACTTCGATAAAGAAACACATTTCTAATACTAAGCCTCAGTTAAAAAAAACACACCATACAAACATCTTTCAAAATGAAGTGATATTCCAGTCTGTGTTTCTTCAAGGACAGCAAAATAACTGCTACAGATGTATATTAAAGGAGGAGGAGTATTGGTCTCTGACATGGATGTCACCTTGACGAGTGAAATTGGCTCATTAAATTAGAAAAAGATCTTGAGATGACTGAGAAGTCAGCAAAACACCTCAATAGCGCCGCAGACAAACATCAGTTTGTCAAAGCTCTGTTTTCTGTCCCTGGGGGCTCCTGCTGCTTTCTGAATGGATGAACAGAGCCATGAGTAGTGCTCTGCTGTGGCTGGGTGCAGCCTTGGCCTCCTCCAAAATGCAAACAGAAAGAGACAGAAGCCACAGTTCAAGCCCATGTTCAAATACTGCAGAAGGCGGCAGAAATCTACACCCACTGCACCACGCTGAGTTAGCAGGCAGTGGTTCAGCTTTCTTCTGAAAGAAAGAAAAGGAAAACCCTCCAAAGTATGCCCTTCCCAGAGGTTAAATTTTGTGACAAGGTATTTTTAAAATACCAGTGCTTTGTTTGTTAAAACCTCCTTTTCCCATGCATTTAATTCTCAATGACCAACATTTGCCACCAGCATCCAAGAGCCCCCACCAGCTCAGAGCAGTGCCATGCACTCAGTTTTAGTGGCAGGGAGTTTAGCACTGCCCCTTCCACCTCCTCGCTTTTTGGCAGGGGTAGGGCATATCTCAAAGCCCATTCAACCTTATATAAAACACATTAGCCATGGAGACTGTGAGCAACGGACTGGGTTTTTTTGCCCTCTCATAACAAGTGAGAGAGAAAAATCCTGGTGTCCCATCTTTGCTCTCTGGATTACCTAATTACCTATTCAAAATGGAAAACTCAAGAGGTATTGGAAGTTCCTACCAGCATTATCTTGACACCACAACTCTACTTTCAGGAGAGAGAAGATGAAGACTCAACCTCTACAGCAGAACATAGCTTCTGATTAGAGAGACTCTGATTTACATCTATTTAAGGAAAGAAGCAGTACCTTCTCTATACTTTTAAAATTAATTTATAATCTGGCCTTTTCCTTGCTTTTCTTTCAGTGTTTAGAAATACAAAAAATTGTTCCAGGTTTTGTTTTTTTTCTTTTCCAGTTAGCAAGAAAAACAATCAAATTGTTCTAAACTAATTTCAAAATGTAAATACTGCACCAAACCAACACTTGATATCTTGCTTTGGCTGTCAAATAGAAAAGATTCAATTATTTACACTGCTTTAGTCACACAACAAAAGAAACACTGCTCTGCAAAATGCAGAATGTTACCCTGCATTCCTTCAGCCTACAAAAATAAACAAACAATTGTCACAATAGAAAAGAAAATTTGCTACAATTCCTCAAGCACATAGAAGTTTATAACCACAAGAGGTTAAAATTTGCAGTCTTCACATTAATTCAGCAATACGGATGGAATCAAGACCTAGTTTGATTCTCAAGGCCTACCCTCTGCAAGCCAGGCAGGGGACATCAGCTGAAGTTCAGTTGCCTTTTCATCGCATGAGAGGAAAAGGATCCTGTGGAACAAGATACTTTGCCAGGACTCCCCAGTCCAACCAGGTGGCCCCAACATGAGCTGGGACACAGGATTACTGCTGTGCTCTATGACAGCAGGAAATCCTGCCAGGAAACATAATAATACCGGTATGTAGCTATAAGACCTCTGAGCTTCTATGTTGCCAAAAAAGAGGTAAATAACGGAGATGACCTTTCCCCAGCTTGGAGGTTTTCTAGATTCCAGTGAGTGAGAAGCAAAACCTGCAGTTGGCTGAAAATTCAACAGCAGCAGCCAAAAAAGGGCCATCAGTGGGGAAGGACATGCAGGACCCTAACAGCATCCTAGCCCTACCAAGCCGCCCCCCCTCGCCTTTTTGGCTGGACCAAACAAGACATCGTTTACAGGTGATTTTCCATCTAGGAGCCCCCACAGCACAGTCCTCTTTTGGGACTGATCTAAGTCTTTCCCCAGAGCAATCTGTGTCTTTAGAAGCAATCAAGAGATTAGGTTTTTTCCAACTGTAGCAAATAAAATAGTCTGAATTTTTTTCCCCCCTATTAAAAAAAAAAGACATGATTTATCTTACAAGTTTTTATGCTGCTGTAGCTGGCCTGCAAGTGTGTTGAGATAACAGCATGCGGTTAACAAGATTTGCAAGTCAGACGTGTTACAAAAATTACGTTGAGTTATGCAGAATCAATGTTACGCTGCCTGTGCAATTGGAAATATCGCACAAAACTCTGGTGGGATGCGTAGCCTTCAAATGAGAAACACACTTAAAGCGGAAGCCTTTTTGTCCAAAGACAAGCCCAACCTTATCATCTTTTAAAGGGAGCGATTAAGTAAAAAGTGGGAAGTTCCACATCTGAAGAAAAAGCCGCACTGCCTGTCTGCATGCGCTGAGCCTGTGGTTCAGCTGAGAGCGTGGACACCGGGGAAAAATTCACTACAACGGTACAACTTGTTTGTCAATTGAGTAACAGTAAGTGAACGTGAAGGCTTTTTACACCTCACAGCTGGGGAAGTCTGATAGATTATAGCTTAACCACCGTGAAAGTTTAAGCCAGCGTGAAGTTGGCTTACAGTAAAGCACTTGATTTCATGAAAAGAGGGAGCTAAGAGCCTCCATGATCCATCACCCGGCTCACAGCAACACTTGTACTTGCACACCAAACCATGCCAAGGACAGAGCACTAGGGACGGGATGCCTGCTCTGGATACCAGCTGGGAAGACAGTGTCTGGCTGCCACCAGCCTCACTTGAGGAGGCTACATGAGGAGCAGAATAACAAAACCTCACTTATTCATGTCTCAGCTGCCCTGAATATGCTCATGATGGAGATCTCTCAGTTTCCTCAGATGATCTATTCCACTGCTGGATGCTGTGCACAGACTGCGCAGGGGGATCGACTGTTCCTTGGTTGGGTATAAAGATAAAGAAAAGAACCAAACAGAAAGGCAGGTGTTGGTTGGCTGTCCTGTAAAACTATGCTCCTTTTAAGCAAATATTGATGTTCTGAGATCTGTATGTGCTACCAGAATATGGAATTAATCCTTCCTGACAAAGACATATTTGAATTTTGTTCATATCTTTGCTTGGTTCCTATATGAAACCCAGACATTAAAGCACTTCTTTAAAAGCAGACAGGACACAGCTTACAGTAGGACCTCTGAAATTTTAGGTACTAATTCATACAATGCACATCTATTATACAGAGGAAATTATTTTGTTATAGCTACATTTAAAAGCAGGTTTAAATTTTAAACTCTATGAATTTCCCTTAACAGACTTTGATTTATAGATTCTGTCAGGACTAAGGGATAATCTCTTTTCACTCGTTAAAGAGCACAGCCCCTCAGATGTAGGGAGCAGCATATTAAAGACATACAGTCTTCACCAGAAGGACTTCAGTAAAAACGTGATTCTGTTTTGTAGTTTGTTTTCATCTCTAGACACTATAGGTTACACCTTTTCCTTTGATAGACTAGAAAACAAACAACAACAAAAAAGAGAACATAAGCAAATAATTCAATTTACTTAAGAACAGGGTTTAGGGGGGACTTGCATAGCCTGAACCTCAGAGGAGTATGACTGGTATGAAAGAACCGCTTTAATACCACACTGCTCATAGGAGGTACATCATCACAAAACACCGTACAGCACCAGGTAGCTCAAAGCTAATTCAAATAAAATCTAAAAAGTTAAGGAACTGCTTTACTAGGAGAAACCATCAAATGATTCACACTGAAAGCAGAAATCCCTCTTTTCATTTGCACCTATTTTTATCACCAGTTCATTTTCAGAACTGGTCCTGCTCTGTCAAGAGTTTGCTTTCCAGAGCCTGCCTCACTAAGTCTGACCAACATGCTTATGCTGTGGTAACATCATGGCCTCAACAAGATGTCTTGACTAAAATACAGCATCAAAACAGGAAGAAACTTTGGGTGTATAAAGGGTGAATATCTGGTTCCAGTACAAATACACAAAAAACAAAGCATAAGGGCAGATGGGGGAAACAAAAAAAACACACATAGAAACCACTATGACAGCATATTGCCTTGCATACAGTCTGCTGGAGACACAGGCACAAAGTACCTGTGAAATTTTTCCCATTGGAAAATTCTGAGCAACAGAAATAATTTTTCTATGGATGAAAAAAAGTTATAATCTGTATTCTCCCTATTTTTTGTTAGAAAACACTTAAAATATTGAGTCAATATCAGAAAGTGGAAAATGTATTTTAATATTTCAAATCTTTTGATCAAATAGCTCCATTTTGATTCTTTCCAAATAGCAATGTTTGAAACAATTTATTTCATAAAAACGTGGGTAGTGTTCTAATTGGAATGAAATCAAGTGGCATTTTGTTGCGCAAACACCACATCAAGGTGCATTGACTTTAAGAGGAGGAGGTTCAGATAGCCTTTTCTATAAGTGAGAGCTATAACAGCTAAAGATTTAAAAGAAAATAAAGGAAACTGATTTTTAAACAAAGTGAGACAGATTTAGAAATAAAGTAAGCCGGGGTGAGGGGGTGAAGATTGAAATGGAGTGAAAACCTAAAGAGAGCAGGTAATCTGGCTCCGTTGTGGTCCTTTCACTAAACTACAGCCTCTGTGTCTGGTGCTCTCCTAAAGGTGGTTTGGGAGGAATGGAAATACAATGTGCAAATGTGCACAGGATGTTTGTTGTCCACGGCCTGCTCCCATTCAGGGCATCTCAAAATTCCCTTCCCATAAGTGCATCTCAGCTCTTCCTCACACCACCCTTTGAGTGGGGAACTTGGCAGAGCCCACACTTACCTTTTAGGACTCAAGAGAGTCCAACCAGGCTCATAAAGAAACTGGAGTAACAATCACAAGCATGAGATAAATATCTAATAACTGCTGTCAGCTCATTCAGTTCAGTGCGTTATCAACAGTAGGAGATCAGCATTAAACAATTACCAATTTTGTCCCCGGGGAAAAGGGAAATGCAAAACATTTCCAACCAAGACACTGAGGAGGATATATTCCACCTTGACATGATTCACTTAAGTATCCTGCCTGGCAGCTCTTCTGACTCCCAGCGTGCTGTGACAAACTGGGGTATGCAGACTAATGGTCTTCTCTACTTTTGCCTGGCTGTGAGTCCCATCCCTTTCCTCTGCTGTGGGTGCAGATGGGTTTTAATACACAAAGGGAAGATCCTGACATCAAGTAGCCCTGGGAAGCCGGGAGCTGCCATGGACACCTCTCCACTTAGCAGGGGTCACTGTGCATTACCCCAAAATGTCTTAAGAGTTCATTAAGAGGAAAAAAAAGGCAAGGGAGGGGACAGAAGAGTGTCGCTTTGCTCTTAGGCATTGAATGATCTCGTTACCAGACTGCTATCACCGGTGGTTTGGCCCTGTTAATTTTCCTTTCCAAAGTTAGCATTCAGACACTCGACGGCTTTTGTCTGTTGCTGTCATCAAGGCATTTGCATGCACTAATCCATGACAAATGGTTTCATTTGATGCACATCTGATTTCCTTGCCTGCCTACTGGAAAGAGATAATAGAAATACCAAGAGAAAATAAATTAGAACTAAAGGAGTCATCTATTTGTTGGAGAAACTCAAAACAAGGTTAAGATAAACACCACCCGGGTGGCTGACTTAATGGAGAAAGCACAAAGGTTTCAGCCATGGAAAGACAGTTTCTAATTACCTTGGGGCGGGGGGGAAGCTGCGTTTTAAAACATCACAAAAATAGGATATTACTAGGACATAATTATACTACAGATGTGGGAACTGGCGTAGAAATAATCATTCCATGTCAGATCCTGCCCTGGCACACTGAAACCAATTACAAACTCAAAACCAACTTTTAACTTCAAATCACCTCTTGAGTTTTTGTTTTAATGCACAATAGTGACTCCTGGCTGACTGACCACCCAAATCTGAAAGCATCCCATGCAAGTAACCAAGAAGAGGAACTTCACGAGTCAATGATATTCACAACAAACAGAGTTTGCGTAGCCCTAAAGCTTATGATATAAGCAAGATTTTTAGATAAGGGAAATACACTTTATTAAAACAGAAGAGATTTGGGGGAAAAAGGCAACTTCTGGAAACACTAGACCTCCTTTAAGTTCAGTGCTGCTGCAAATCAAACGAGATGGTACCAGCTAGAAGAACACAGAAGACCCCATTTGTGTTTGCGTTGGCATTGGATTTGATGTCAGTGAGGGCTTCATTTCATTTGGGAGAGGCAGCTGCTGGTATGTCTGAATATATGCTTACAGACAGGATTTATTCATTTAACACGATGACAACTTCTCTTAGGTAGCTGCTGGGATAACAGAGAAATCTTACGCAAATTTTTTTTTCAATGAGGAATATCAAGGCAGAAAGGAATGCACAACAATACCAAACTTTTTTTAAAATTTAAATTAAGAGTTTCAACTTAGGAAACTGATTCCTCAAAAAATATTAAGTCCTCAGAACGCTCCACTTAGTTATGATTTTACCATTAGAACATGAAATATGCTGGTGTTCAAAAGCTTCTGAACCGTAAAATCAGCCATTTTTAAAACGCATGAGAGAAAATAGAGCAATCACTATGTCATAGAAATACAATATAACTATATATTAATATCGTTACTATAGAAAATATTTACCTATGAATATTTTAGTGTATTTTACCATAGCTTCCTTATCCAAAACACCTTTAGCTAAATTCGAAAGGAAGGTAAGTTTTCCTCTGAAATGCTTTTTCCAGAAAGCATTGTTCTGAACACTACTGTTAGTTTCAGCGTTGCTTGATCTCATTTCTATTTGGTTTTAGGTTTTATTTAAATTCAGAATGAGAACATTTACTTCTTAATAGGCTTGGACAGGCAAAAAAAATAATACATATGTATAAAATACAGATACTTTTCCATCCTTGAATCTGTTCAAAGTCATAACTGTGTTATTGATGATTTCTGGGCAGCACATAAGGGAAAGGTGCTAAACAATAGGTTTAATTTATTCATGTTCTTTTAAAAAATAAACATATAAATCAATGAAAATGATTTTCCAAATAAACTGTCCTTGCTTGCTCCCAGCCACTTAAACACAATTAACTCTAGTTTGTTTTGGCAACCAATTAATGTCATCATCAAATATAAACAGACTCTGCAAGAAAAGATTATAATTAATAAATCCTTAACAATACAATGAAGTTAAACTGATGCTTTGCTTGCCAGAAATATTTAACAGCATTTTTGAAAAGCATTAATAAGGACACTAAAAAAAGATAATAAAGTTTTATCAGAGTGTGTACCATTAACATCCTGAGGCTCTTGCCTGCTCTCCGGCTGATCTATAGAGTCTGTTGGCTGCTAACATTATTTACAGCATAGGAAATCACAATTCCAAGTTCCCAACTTTCCAATAAACTGACATGCATGCTCACAGGAGTTTTCCTATCAAGTTCTCAATCAATATAACTTTCAGATGCACACAACTTCAGAAGTGATTTTTGCTCACTGTGTTCACCTGATTCACAATGAAGGCTCTTGATTCAGATTTGTCATCTACAGAAAACAAAATTAATCCAACAGAAGTTTTGATTCATGCATGAAGATGGATTAAATGCATATTTTAACCTGAACCAGCAGCTCCTCTAGTCATGAAGGAACAAGGATCCTCATTTAAGCAGCTTTTTAATTGCCTATTCGTTTAGTGAATGTAAGGTGCATGATATACAAATACAAGTTCACAGCTCCTAGGAGAAATACTTATGCATAGTTTTAAAAGCACCCAGCACATGTGACTGTCAGTGGGAGCTGCTAGTGTAGATCAATATGTTCCCAGATTGCTTGTACCTCAAAGACAAGGCACCACAATGAGAGCACCCTGGTAGAAGGAAATTCAGCCATCCCCGATAACAGCCATGTGTTCCACTTGGTGATTCTCAAGAAATCATCATCCTTGAGATCATCACCATCTTTCACATCATCCAAAAACTGGTAAGGTCCTCCATTCTTGCCATCAACTCAGTTCCTGAGCAAAGCCGTTCCTGTTCCCTCAAAGTGAAATAAGGACTACAAGGGAGTACTGCGGCACGATTTTTGATTACCATATGATAGCAACAGTGATCCTGCACCTGCTGGCACTGAAGTGACCTTTCGAGAAAGGCAGGACTGGTTTCTGCACCCACGGCGAAGGAAAAGGGGAAAACTGTTGTTCCGAAAGCAATACAGAAGGCAAGAGAGAGATGCCAGATAACAATTTTCTAAATAGAGCATAGAAATGCAAGTCACAGATATGTACATGGGGCTTTGTAACTTCATTCAGCTTAATTTATACCCCCAATTCCCCACTGTGTCTCATTGACTGAGTCTCATTGAGTCCAACTGTGCTGCAGTCCTCGTGGTCCCTGCCTAGAGCACAATGAAAAGAAATCCCTAGCACTGCTCCCATGCAAAAAAAAAAAGTTTAGCTGGAGAGAACTGTTCTGTACAGAGCATCTGGAAATAGCAAAGATGCTGAATCCCATCAGGAAAATAAATCTTGCTCACAGCAAAGGTTGATTTCACAGCAGAGTAGAAAAGAAAACATTCAGAAGGAAATACAAAGATTATAGGCAGGATAGGATAAAACAATATGAAACTTAATGGGAGAAAACGCATCTATCTTATGAGGAAATGCACTTGGATATTGCATTTTAAAATATAAATGAGCCTTGGACTAAAGTAGGCTAATCATTAAAGGCTGATTTCTGATGTTATCAGCAGAAATAATTCAGCGCAGAGCAGCATAGTTTGCCTTTGCGGTTTATATTTGTATGTGCCAAATTTTCCTTGGGACTTCACCACCATGCTATGAATTCTCAGCCTTGAATACCACGACAGCGAGCTACAAGCAGCGCAGTGCACGGAGAGGTCCCTTCATGACTCACCAAGGCCCCAAGGCTGCACTGGGAGATGAAGGCTCAGCACACAGGTGCGGGAAGAGAAAATGTCCTCCGGGGTCATCACACGAGGTGCTTTGCAGTCCTCGTTTCCCCAGAGAAGCTTCTGCCAAGCAAAGAGGGACATGCTTTGCTCCTGCCTGCATGGCTGCCTGCTGACGGGCCCGAAGGAGAGCTGACCTGGCATGGGCTGGGGATAGGAACACGGCTGGGAGGAAGGGCAGAGCAGGGACCAAAATGGAGCGCAGACACCACCAGCACAAAGCACACATGCAAGAAGCACGTCCTTTCCCCAAAATACCACCGTTAGCACCTTGCCATTGCTCTTTAACACAAGGTGTGTGGCAGGGGCGACTGCAGGGAACGCAGCCATGCTTCGGGCAGCTCCCGCAGAGCTGTGCCGGGCACAGCGGCCTGCTCAGTGCCCCGCGGCGCACCTCGGCCATGCTGCTCTTCACAGCCCATCGAGCTGCAGCACCTGCTCCCCCCAGGCTGCTCTGCCTCCCCAGGCCAGAAGTCACAAGGCGTCACGTGCGGCAGCATGGCTGGTGACAGCTTTCCCCCGCCCGCAACCGAGCCGCGGGCCTCAGGGCTGCGTGCCCTTCTGTGGTGAAGGAGGTCTCCTCTTCCCTTCACCCCTCCATGGGGTACCCGTTGCTCCTTGGCAATGCCCACCCACGCTTTCCCCTTTACCTGAAAGGCAGGAGCCCACTGAAGTAACGGCTTACACACCCCAGAAAAAACCACCACATCACCAACGCTCTGGCTGCAAACACACCCTGCGGCCACATTGTTTCTTGTTTGGAGGTTTGATTTTTCAGAAAAAAAAGTCCCAGGGTACAATACTTCCAACAAAGTCTACTGCTGTAAACAAGGGCATCCCACAGGCGCAGCAGGCAATGCACGGCCATCATGCTGCTGGCAATCCTACCTCGTCCTTAAGTGTTCATTTCATTACATCTGGTCTCTGCCTACACAAAATACATGCAAATGTTTGTCCACATACACCCAAATATATGTTGTATGTGACCAGGAACAGAGTAAGTACTTCCAGCCTGGATTTCTTTACTTGGTAGTTTCACATTTTGAAGACCAGCCTGTGAAGGCCAGCAGTATATACACCTTTCCATTACCACGAGAGATGATTTCCAGTGAGTGACTGGAATATCTTGTTGTGAGCAGGTTTTTCTGATCATGAACAAACCAGGGTATATATGGTGCCTCCTGTGCATTTACTGGTGTAAAAGATCTGAATCAGGCCTCAGAGCTTATAAATTTGTTCTTTAAGGTGTCCAGAGAGACCTTATTGCAGCCTTTCAGTACTTAAACAGGGGCTCATAAGAAAGATGGAGACAGACTTTTTAGCAGGGCCTGAAGCGACAGGACAAGGGGTAATGGTTTTAAACTAAAAGAAGGGAGATCAGACTAGATATAGGGAAGAAAATCTAGATATAGGGAAGAAAATCTTTTTTACAAGGGTGGTGAAACCCTGGCCCCGGTTGCCCAGAGAGGTGGTAGAAGCCCCACCCCTGGAAACATTCCAGCTCAGGTTGTCTGAGCAATCTGCTCTAGTTGACGATGTCCCTGCCCATGGCAGGGGGGATGGATTCGGTGAGCTTTGAAGGTCCCTGCCAACCCAAACTATTCTGTGATTTTAATTAACACAGCAAGAAACACCAGTTGTCATTTTTCATGTCCATGACGTGATCTACTGGATACTAGCTAAGTTATTGCATGGCAATTGGGACATCATGCACTGAAGCCACCAGTTTGCATTTACGCAGTATGATTAATGGAATACAATTCTTGCTAATTACAGAAACTGTATACATTCATATATTAATTACCTAGTCCAACACTTGCTTCTATTGATATCAAGAGTAAAAATCCTGTAGAATTAATCTTCCAAAACTCAGCTGCTCTGCAAAGTAAAGATATGTATTTTATTTACTTTTTCCTGAGGAGTTAGATTCAGACTAACATTATTCCCAGCCTGTTTTGAACTGAACAGCCACATATATGGGGCATCTGAAAATAACAGACTTTTTGAATTGTGAAAGTATGTGGTTTCCCCCAAGGCTATTAAAAAAAAAAAAATCAGTGGGAAAGCCAAGATCAGAACTAAGAAATTTTTTGCTCACAGCCACAGACTCAAGTTTCTGCAAAATGCTGTCTACTGAGAAACATGCTCAGAGCATCCTTAGGTTGATATTGCTTGTTTGTGTAGAATTGCTTTGAGACTGATTTTCCTCCTCGTAGTAAGAGGAATAGGAAATCACTTCTTGAGATGATTTTTAATGGGCACATCATTAACTACTGTCACAATAAAAGGTACTTCATGTTTAGTAGACACACAATTCCAGCCTTGATTCAGTCCATGATTTCTCCTCTCAACAGGCCTATTTTTAATTAACATATTTGCAAATGTCAGCATTGCTACAGTGGGTACATGTTTCTGCTTGTGTCTGCCTCACGTCTTTACACTATATGCAAGACTACTCTAGCATCCTTAATGTGTACCTAATTATTTTGCAAGAACTTACAGGTGAATCCAATGTGCTTTCCTGTATTTTTAAGCAACATGTGGTCAGCATTGTCCACTGCGATCCAGTACTACCTGGTGGTCCTCACCAGGAGCAAAACATCCCTCATTTATGGAACAAAGCCAGAAAATTTACTAAGAATTGCATGATTGAGGGAGGAGTGTTTATTTTTCATCTTTTAAACTTGAACCCTTTGCTTTGTTAATGTCTTGCTGTCTTGCCAAATGCCAGCATCTACTTCCTACCTCTGGGTGAGGTCAATCCTGTCAATCAGATGATCAACGGACTGTCACAGGCACTCGGCTAACTCTGCAAATCACAACCTGTCCACTCTAATCCTCGGGCCAACTCAACGCCTTTACAACTTGTGTGTATCACGGAGCCAAAAATGGCCAATGTGGAATTCTTCTCATTACTGCCGTTTCTTATTAAATTAGACAGAAATGACGTGCTTGAAAAAAGGGAGATGTGTTTCCACAAAGTTATTTCCTGTGAATGCTTTCACACGTCCTTTGCCTAACATAGTTTTCATGAAAATGAAATATAGTCATAAAAACCTGCAGAAAGCCACGTGTATTACCCAAGGGGAATTATACTGCAATGGTGTTCAGCCAGCTTACTCCAAAGGTCTCCTCCAGATCCCAAAGAAACCTGAAAGTCTACCCTGCCCACCTCACCTACCAGAATCAAAAGGAACAGCCACCAATACTTACGGGTGCTTAACAGCCACATTCAAACTTTTTGTTGTGTTAATAAGACAAGAAAAAATTCATGAACAGGTACAAATAATACAGCATCATCCATCTTATATTCAAGCAATATTTACTACGCCCTTGCTATCTGTGCCCACCTGCCAACATTTCACAGAAAATAAAGGCACAGTCAATTACAAATACTGTCACGTAAAGCGGTTTATCACATTTGTTTTCAGGTTCGTACCTTCTGCTAAGTCACCTAACTGAATAAAGTACTGAATTATAAAACTGAAAAATTATACTACACTGAAAGGAAGCTTTAAACTTTTGTGATTGCTCAGTGTGTAGAAATGTATTTCAACTCATTCAGACACTTGCTTAAGAAAGTTTCAGGAAAAAAATGTAAAAAGAACAAGCTCAGAAATCTCTGATGATAAACTAACCTTTTCATATATTGCCCTTGATTTCCAGGGTTTCAAAACTGGATTAACCGCAGTAGTGCAGATGGGTATATTCACTGCGCTAATCCACTCAGTTCGGTTCAAGTTTATTATGCTAAATACACTCCATGAGGATTTTATCTTTTACCTGCACCTTCCTGTGCTCAGTGAGGCTCTTCTATTCATCAATTATGAGAAGCACAAGACAGGGTGGAACCTGCCTTTTTAATTATCTTGTACCAAAGTAGCCCCACGATGGAGCTGAACAGCTCAAATTCTCTTATTTTAGCGCGTGTCATTATCTATGGTAGGTCACGAACTGAAAGAAAAGGTATGCTGAGCATGCTATTGATTACAGCTATATTTGCCATGATTCAATAAGTTGAAATTTCATATACCAAATATTAAATTACTGAAATTAGGCACTGGCTCATCTGCATCCATTTTTTATTCACTTTTATTTGGTTGAATGTTTTAATCTTACTTACACAGTGACTAACTAAAGTAAATGACGCATTCCTAATATTATAAATATGAAAAATAGGGTGTGCTCAGGGACTGCAGTTGAATACATTAAAATCACTCAGTTTGCTAGTTAACATATTTCCATCCCTTTTATGTACAACCTTTCACATTCAGCTGGCAGACTGCAAATTCACGGCCTTATAAAAAACACTATCATGATTTTCTGTTGTGACAGCAGAAATTGTCCAAAATCTCTAACAGTTTCCCTAAAGGATGCTCACTAGCTGGTACTTCCCAGGTGCAGCACAATCTGAATAAGAGGTGAACATCATGTCAAATTCCACTCATCTGTCAATGTAGTGGATTATTTCTTGAGAGACTGAAATTGGCTGCCTGGGATCAGAACACCATCAATCTTATTCACGTAGGGTGCGGAGAAGCTGCCCGAGGAAGAAACAGCCAAGCTTTCCCTCCTGTGAGCCTAAGTAGGTGAGGAGGCAGCTGTAAAACCTTCACTCTATCTGTATCACATCTCCGAGTGAAAGATTTTGTCATTTTTCACATTTCCCCAACACTTGGTATGCATTCGGTGTCTTGCTGTTCTTGCTTCATAAAAAAGGTGATTTTTCAAGCTTAGGCAAATGTTGCAGAGCTCTGAATCTGCCCAGCTCTCATTTTTTCTCATAATGTCACTTGTTTCAACTGATTTTACAAAACGAGATTACATTTTCCTTTTACCTTTCTGTTTAGCCAGGCTGCTTTCCCCTATTTCCTTCACTGGGGGACAGACTCAAATAACCAGCAGCATTACTTACAATTGCATTGTAATAAATATTTTGTTCATTTCTCTGCAACTCCCAAGTAAGAACCGCGGCACACAAACTTCAAATACTTTCAAACTTCCAGTGCCAGCTAGTAAACATAAGACTATTAGTTAATCTGATGTTCTAACGTAGCTACAGAGAGCTGGTCTATCAAAGACTTAGGTCTATTCCTTCATACTGTGCATGTTTTATTACAAGAAAGCAAGACAATGCCAATATCCAGGACTTTTGGAGAAGGAAAGTAGCTGGGAAAACTTTGAGTTGTTCAGGTTGCTAAAGACCTGCAGTTCAAGACCATCCATCTTTGAAGGTATGCCATTAGATTAAAGAACATTGAAGTATAGTTCCCACATTATTAAATGATTCATCACTGAGTTAACATTTTCATCTTTCATTTCTAAAGCTCTTAAAACCTCTCCCACTTTTCTTTGGATCCAAATTTGTGAAGCGACATTCTTGGCCGATCTAATTTAACCAGACGATAAGACTGTGCTAGAATATGCCAACTCCTCAATTTTTAACACAGCACATATTCTTCAAAGCACAATTAACAGTTGAAAAAGTTATGCAATCTATTTCTATTAATAAAAACACAATAAAACTACTAATATGCATTCTCTGTGGATGACAACAGTCCAAGTGAGCTGCATTCTCCACCTCTAACCTGTGGGATTTATTCTGATTTTACAGGCATTTAACTCCTTTGAAAGACAGTCCCAAATTCTCCTCTGGGGTGCACTTTTGCAACCCCATCAATTTTCAGAGGTATACTTGAGAACCTTGGGATAAACGAGAGACAGTTATTCTAAGGCAGACACCCGACCTCCAGTAAACGCAAGTGACTATGAGTGAGATTTGACACCAGTATTTTAAGAAACAAACCCGTGTTCAGTTTGGGTCAGATAACTGCAAAGTTACCCAAACTCATCCTGTCATGATGTCTTCCCGAGTTATACACCCACTCCAGAACTGCATGAAATGGGGAGAAGGGGAGATAGAACTAAAGACAGAGAAACTAAACAGTTACTCAAAAGGGGATTCCTGTGTCGGGAAGTTGCTAGAAGACAATGTTAAAGGACAAATATTCCAACATCAGATTGGCAAACCACAACACGTGTTAGACTGATCTAAAAAAAGATGCTGTGCAATATAAAGGTAAGCAACTCATAAAAGTTAAACGATAAAAATGGATTTTACGATTATTCAATCATTTATCAAGACAGACATAAGCATGGGCAGAAAGCCTGCAATGTTATGGCATCCCACAGCTGATCTTGGTCCTACCTGGTCTGTGCAGGTGATGCTGCTGGAAAGTGTGATGGAGGGACCCCTGACAGAGCAGCATTGCACAGGCACTTATCCACAAATACAGGACCCAGGACATTGCAGAGACCACTGCCATTCTCTAAACAAAATATTAGACAGACATTATTATCCATTGCCTTACAGCACACAGAATAGTCAGCTTCCAATAAACAGAGTTTTTAGGTTTTTTTTCTTTTTTACTAAATGTTTTTTGTCTCTGGGTTATTATTCCCCCCTGCAGGATGCAATTGTCGTACAACAAAGGTCATGTCCAAAAAGGACAGTTGAGGTAACAAGATGTCAACACAGGAGCTTAGATAACTTTAATAATTCAGTGGTAAAAAATGAAACTGTAATGATCTGAGGACCAAAAAAACAAAACCAATGTAAACAGAAGGTTGGAAAATATTCCCACACTGGTCCATAGTTGAATTTACAAGGGAGTTAAAAAAATTAACAAATAATCACACAGCCAGCTAAAAAAAACCCATGATGTCCAGACAGTATCAAAACTACTTTAAACACATCACAGATAGGCATACATCATCATCAGATAGCTGAGATGCATTTCAGAAATACTCCAGCCCCAAGACTGGAAGGCTAATACTGACCCAGAAGGTAACAGTTTATTGGTTTTGACTTTTGTGAGCATTAATTTTTAATCATGATGCTGTCCGTGAAACAAAGAAAATTGTTTCTCAGAATTATGTTCTAATACCCAGATGAAATCAGCTTCCTTTTGTCAAACCTGTGCATGTAAAGTGACTGGAGCATGGCCGGGCTGAATTTCATCTGTACTCTAAAGAAGATCTGATATTTTCACAAAGCAGATTGTGTAAAAAATTTAAAAAGATTCCTATTCCAAAGGGAAAAACCAATTTCTTTGTCTCCCAATAGTAGCATACTTGGCCATCCAATATAGACAACTGTGATTTTTCACACTTGTATTCATTATTGCACTAACTGGCTAAATTTCTCTCTGACTTTTTAACTTCAACAGCTCTGTCTCAATGCCTGCAAGGATCGGGAGGTTTGCAAGGCTCAGCTACGCTACACATCGTCCAGTTCCCTTAACAACACCTTCTGCTGCATTTCATATTGCCAAATTAATCAAACTTCTGGCTGAATAAAGAGAGTGCCTATGACACGACGCCTTTTTCTATCTAATAATCCAATAAGCTGAACATAATTTTCACAGAGAAAGAAAGACTTTGAAGGATTAAATCTCACATAGAAAAATCATGTCCTTAAACAAAAATAAAAAGTCTGTGTGTGATATATCAAGAGGAGTACTGCAGTAGGAAAATTAACAGTATTAAAATAGCGAAATACAGTGGTAACAAAATATATGCATATATATATGCATATATACAATATATACGCAATATATGCAAAATATATAAGATTTTTTTTGCCGTTATTTTAAAAGCAGCAGACAGTTTTGGGGAAGGTTTTTAAGTCTAATTGGCTGAAAAGAACCACATAAACTGACAAGTATAATTAATAGAAAATACCAAAACATTATTTTGATCAGCATAAGGCTCTTTTCTCTGTACCGTTTGATGCATTGCTTAGCATATAATTAATTTCATTTCTGGGTGTTTACTTTGCAGTATACAGTGTACTTTTTCTTTTTTCTTTTTAGACCTATTTATCTTGCAAAATAAAGTCAATCCCCTCAGATCAGGGAGCTCCCAGTAGGTTTCTCGTATCTTCAGGAATTAATGCCTTCTTGTCATATTTGGTGGTCCCATGCTTTTTATACAATGAGGTAAGAGAGAAAGGCGACTCCCACAGAGGGATATTCCAGATATTCAGGTTATTTACACTGAACTTTAAAAATCCTAGCCAAACAGCAAAGCAAAGCCAAACTTCTACAGCCTGTTAAAATGCTCCTGTGTCTTTCCTTGTGCATCATATTCTTAACCACATGGACAGCAGACTGACTTAACCCACTCAGGCTTTATTATTAGCGCTCTGCTTCCCCCCCACCCCTCCTTTTTTTTTTTTAATATATAAAAACCTTTCTCAAACTACATTATTCCCAACTACCTCTGCTCAAAACCCAGCATTTCTTACAAACATTTCTTCATGCACTTGTTTGTCAGCAAACTGCTGTCACATACACACTTTTACACACAGATCATCTTATCATTAGTAAGAAACACAGCAGTGAGTATTCCTCCACTTATTATTTCATTCAGATCTGCTTTCTGAATCTTAAATCCTAAAGAAGCTCCTTACCTGAGTAATCCAACCAAGAGCAGAGCACTCTATTAGTGTTCATTGGAAAGATCTAACACTTTTTAAAATCCATCTGTATCACAATAAAGGATTTTTAATAGCTTCCCAATAATCTTCTTTATCAGGATTAAAAGAAGAAAAAAAGTCTCTGTCGTTACAAATCCTGTTCCCAGAGTAAAGAAGACATCTGAGGTCTCAGACTCTGCCGTCAGAAAAGTGGCCAAGGTTTGAGGGGTGGAAACCTTCTCATTTTCACCTTTAAATCATCTCCTAGCATCACCTTCTGCTTGATGAGACCTTTGAAGTGATCTTGAGCTTCCAGGATACTTAAGGATGAGGAGCAGTTTATGTTTAACGACAGAGCAGCCTCACTCCAGCGCGGGCAGTGCCGAGTAAGGCAGCTGTACGTACACTGCTATACGATGCTGTAAGTACCGTAGCCTATTTCAATACATCCCTGCTCGGGAAAGTATCACATGCCTTAAAGCGACACAGCCCTTGGCTGCAAACCCCAGCCAGGCACCCCGCTAGTTGCCGAGGCTTAGCAACGGGAGCTGCATTTAAATACCGGCACTCAGACTTTGCACAGAGCAGAAGAGCAGCTGGTTTCATCTGCGAGGAACAAGTATGAATGGGCAGAGGAGGGTGGAAGAGAGCTGGTGGAAAGGCAGAGCCGTCGGAGAGGCGAAGCGCTGGCAGTACCCAATGAGCAATCTGGGAGATGCGTTAATTGTGCCGGCAGAGGCTTTACTCCCCAGGCGTTGTTCTTGCATTTATTCGCAAGAGGCAAGTGAGACTTAAGGGGGTCTCTTCCATGTCACAGGAGAGCAGCACAGGCTTGTGAACGGGGAGGGGTGGTGCAGGGGAAGTGTAACAAAACCCACGGGAGAGTCAGGGGAGGGCAGGAGACTCCTACACACTCCCACGGGCTTTCCGACACCTTGCCACAACTCAGTGAAATCTCTCCTTCCAACTCCGTTTCCGATGCATCTCGGCAGACAATGGGGAAAGAGCTCTGATTTACTCCTCCTAAATGCTATCTCTCAGATGCACCAGATTATTTATTACAGTTATTTATTTATTGTCCATATCTTAAGTGGCCATTTACAGGAGTGGAGTGGTTTCCCCCTTGTACCATATGTAATTATTTTTTAAAGATCCATTGTATAGACTTAATACATACCATTCACTTACATTACAGCTCTCACTTCTGCCTACAAAAAGGATTGGAGACAAACCAGAAACTTCCATTTTAAGAGCCATGGGTGCATGCTACACCACAATGTGGAATGGTGGGTTTTTTTCCCCTGTTTTTAATAACTTGTAGTAGGAAAGTGTACTACCTTCACTGCTTACCAGCTCCAGACACCAAATGATAGTAAATAATAACAGTAGTAAGTACCCTCACTCTCAAGTACCTCCTCCTCAGCACCCAAGGGCATATTTCAGTGGAGCCTCTCAGCAAGATGTGCGATGAGTTTACTTGACAGACCATACACCCCTTTGGAGATGCTGATTGACAGGAACATTATGCTGGTCTCAGCCACAGTGCTCAGAGCAGCTCTTTATTATGGCCTTGAAACAATAAAGTAATTGGGGAGGGGCTGACAAAGCGACACAGGAGAGCACCGGCAATGGACCCTCCCCACACCACAGACCACCACTGCAGTATGGCTCCCATCAGGTCCTTGAGCAGTGCTGGGGAGGAGAGGGTGGCTCAGGACAAGCCTTGTGGTGACCAGAGATGCTTCCAAGAGGTCAACATCTTCAGGTGCTTTGTATGAAAACACATGGCACAAGTATGGCTAGGGTTTGATAAAGGTTTTCTTGTTTTCCCCAAGAATTTCCTTAGATGCTGGAAGAAGGCCAAGAACTGGGGCAGTTGCTGCTGCTTTCTGGCCTCAGAAGGGTATAGAAGTGTCCAAGAGAGAAGCGACTAAGGCACACCAAGCACCATTAAGTACTGATGAGGAAGGAACCAGGACCTGGGATCACCTGCCCATAGCAGGTAGTGGTGGGCAGCAGGCTGCTGCAGTTTGCTGGTTTTGGCTTGAGCCAAAGAAGCTCAAGACCTTCTCTTTTTCCAGGTGAATATGGGGAGCTTTCTACAGTACCTGAGAGGGACAGGTGATGGGAATTTATTTTAAAATAACAGCCATTTAACAAGAAATATTCCCCCTATGGCTCACAGGGAAACTACAAGGGTAAGAGTATAGAGTGGGGAGGTGTGAAGCAAGAGGGAGAGGGGTCTCAAGAAGCAAATAAAATCTTCTAGGAAACTGAAAGGCCTTGTGGACAGCAGGAGGAATCAGACAAATTGTGACCACGCATCTTGGCAGAGTAGGCAGAGACAGATTTATGCAAGACACAGATTTATGTAAGGTACAGCGGAACTGTCACTCTGCCAAGCACTGCTAACTCCCAGCTCCATGAGGCTAATGCCACAGTAACCCCTGACAGATGCTGCTATTGCTCAGGACAAGCTCTGTAGAAACATGGGACATGTTGCTTCTGCAGGGTGGGGGGCAGATCAGAGGGACAGAAGAGAATATTAAACAGGCTGTGCTTGCAGTCTCTTCCCTACCCTGGCTCCCAGGCAGGAACAGAGGGGTCCTTGGCAAATCTTGCAGAAGCATCTTCACACCTGCTTTGATGTCTTTGCTGCCAATTTTAACTTTCAGTGGACCAACAAGACATGAAACAGCTCCTCTTACCCTGCTTTGAGCTAGGCACAGTGTCATCTTCACCTGATGCTTCGGCTAGGTTCCTCACTTCAGGAGTCCCTGGCTTTGACAGGAAGGGGATGACACTTTACATGTGCCCACAGGCCCGTGTGTTGAATATGGGGCTACTAAAACTAACACATTGGGAAGAAAAATAGGAAGGAAAAATAAGACACTGCTGAACAGTCTGCACATTACAAAATCCTTTGCCATCAAAATGGAAGGTGGAAAGGGTAGTTTGTCTCTAGAAAGAGGATAAATAGGGCAAAAGGTTGTGCCAACCATCCTGTGCTATGGCAGCTCCCTCCAGCACTGGGGCAGGATGGATCCAGGGTCTGCAGAGGGGCAGACAGCCTTTGGGTTACATGGTCTATATGGGGCCACTGGGAGGTGAAGTGTTAAAAGGAAGTCCTTCCACCTCCACTCTGATACCTGATGGCAAAAGGAAGAAAGGACAGAGACCAGGACCTGAGCTATATTAGTCAAGAGCATGGAAAACTGCCTAGCCACAGCTCTGACTGAAAGATGCCATGGGGTTGCTGGCAGTGTTGCCAGAAGGAGACCATTACACTGGTGTGATATTTCCAAGGTGAAGGTAGGTTGCAAGGTGTCAGCAGGCACCAAACTGCCTTTGAGACAGGCTGCCTCACACACACGAGGGTTGTATTCAAAAGGAGAATAGCCTTTTCCCTCCTGGTTCCACCATTCATCTAGAGATGCCAAGTAAATGACAAAAATAGGCAAATAAAAATAAATGCTCGGCACTGCCTGAACCTCTATTTATCACAATTTTCTGTGCACACAGAAAAGGAGAGCGTATGCAAGTCAAGCAGACCCATGCAGACAGCAGATTGGTACTTGTACCCAAATAAAGGCCTCTGGCCTCTGCTTTCTGCATGCTGCCTCCTCTGCCTCTCTCCTCCTCCTCCCCCCCCACACCTTTTCCCCATGTAGAGACTTAACACAACAAATCCCAGGCATGTATTTTTAGAGTCTGAAGAAGGCTTGCCACCTTTGAAATGCAAAGCTCATTAGTTCTAGTGCTCCTAGGACAATGAAGCTTTGCTTTTCACAGACCATGTTCTCCATCCCTCCCAGCTGCTTCCACTCACCCTACAAAGATCCTTCCTATAGACCCAAATTCAGTCTTGTTTGCTGCCTGGGCAATAGGCAGTGCACATTGCAGCTCCTCCGTACCTACATGTTCCTACCCCAGGTGAGCCAAGTGTAGTCTAACAGCATGTTTTTACCTTACCTCCCCTGAAAGCCAAATTACTGACTCTTTCATCTAATGTCCACAACATTTATGGAAACTTTTTTTTTTAAATCTGGCAGAGCAGAAGTTTTCCTTGGCCCCTTAGCCTCCTCATGCACTTTGTTGTCCTTTGAAAACCAGCCCATATGGAAAACCAGCAGCTGACTGTGTGAAGATTGATCTGTCCTACATGCAATAGCCTGAACAGCAACCACAAAGCCCAGAGTAAAAACCAGCCAAGAAGAAACCTTCATCCAGGGCCCTAAGCTTCCCTGTGTGTTTCTAGCTCTTGGTTTCTTTCCCCAGTGGAAGAGGCAGCACAAATACTGAAGTAGGATTCTTCTGGCACAGGGAGAGCACAAGACCTATGGGCTTCCTAGACACCAGCTGTGGACACAGCTTTTCCCAGACAAACATGTATATGCCATGTTCGATGCACACGAGTGTAGCACTGCTTGGCATTTTACAGGCACATCCCCTGTGCTCAGCCAGATGCTCACAGTGGTGCCCCACTTCCTTTCTAGCACTTCTGATATGTTCCCAGGAAAACCCTCCCTGCCCTGACAGTTCCTTTTCTCAGTGCCCATCAATTTTCTTCCTTTCTTGAAGGAGGTCTGGTCCAGCCTCAGTGACTGAAATGAATCTATTACCTTTACTTTCAATGTCTTCTGCGACAGCATTAAATCCTTTAGTCTATATTGTCAAGCTTTTATCTCCTTTACCTTTTCCAGTGGCAAGAGAAGATGCACTGATTTTCCTACAGGCAACCATGCTGACCATGAAAAGCTCAGCCAGAAAGCTACACGATTTTTCACGAGGAAAGAACAAAGAAAGTTTTGGCAACCCGTCTGGCTGTGACCACAGCCTCTGCTGGCCAAACACAAAGACTGTACACACCAAAAGCCTAAAGAAGCAGAGCTAAACAACATGCTCAGGGAAAACATTTCCCATGGGAGCCCAGGGGCTGCTTTGGATAGTTATTGTCTCACCTCAAGCACAGGGTACTGGGAAATTTGCTCTGTTCCCAGCATAGATGCAGCTACATAGGTATAGGGGACTGGCCACGGACACAGCGACACCAGGGAACAGCACAACACACTCAGCGAAGAAGTGCTACTTGCTGCGCTTGGCGTCCAGAAACCTGGTGGCTCCTTCCTACCCTCTTATCACACGCCACGTTGCTGCAATACCTCTCTCCTTGCTACCTCAGCCACACCAACCTTGCTTGGCAGAAGCAGCAGTTTCGTCAGCCATCCCCCACCCCCAAATGAACAGGGAAGATCCAACCAGCAAGATGACATAGCCAAAGCCATAGGGGGAAAAAACCAACAAAAACCCAAACAAACCACAAGAGCGCCATAAGTAGCTTGTACCAGAAAACAATGAAGAATTAAATAACAAGTCTGAATATTGACAAAAGCAGGGAGAAGTGAGAGCAGAGCACAAAAGGAAAGACTTTCACAGTTATTTTTCCCAGCCTACCTTAAAGGTGCTGCTATTCTTTGTTAAAGGGATGTCTAGTCTTCACAATTACTGTGTTTGGGAGGCAACGATTCTGCTTCTTACAGTTTTTCCATGCCTAAGAAAGGAGAGAAAGAAAAAAGAATACATCTATATTTGTCAAGGGAGTTTATATCAAAAAGTTTGTGTCCTAGTTATTTTTAAAGTATGTAGGACAATGCACAAAAAAATCTCGACCCTTATCTATAACGTGCCATTAGCCAATAAGATCAGTACTTGCTAAGGATTAACAAGACAAATTATCTGTATAGTACATTATCATCATTAACCAAAATTTCAATAGCACTTAATATATTTAAAATATATCCATAAAAACATTACTCTGCTCGGGATATCACTGCAAGTAAACATAAACTTCATATAATGGAGACAAACTGTTTATTCAGTTCCAGTTCAGAGATACCAAAAAGCAAAGAAATCTAAGTTAAAACAACCCTAGAGTGATGGCGGTCATGGTGTTCTTGTCAAGTAGCGATACTGTTATCCTTTATCAGCTATACATTAGCTGAAGAGATCATCCCGATCTGAAAATCCTGAATCTCCTCTTCTCATTGATTCTCAACTTCTGCATAACACAAACTCAAGAGACTTCAGCCCGTACATTCTTATATTAGCCTAGTTGAGCCCATTGAATGAAATACCATTGAAATATTCCTAGTTTCATAACAACCTATTACTATTGTCAGTCTGCAGTTGCCTTTCCAGACCAGCTGAAACCACATTACATGCAAGACCCATCTACAGCAGACAACTCATGGGCCAGAGTGCATGAACAGAAAATTAGTATATCTATAGTCAGAGAGGACACTCAGCATTTGATTTATCAGTTATGTCAAATATCAGCCCTCAGGCACAGATTTAGCATTTACATTTGCTGCTGAAAAGTAAATTTTTACATGAAGGTACAAGTGTTCTCAATATTCACAACATAAATAAAATAAATCCAACAGAAGCAAAGCAATTGAGACACTCAGGGAAGCAAATTCACTACAGTGAGTTCGGACATGGTCACTGGGCTCTCTTCACTCCCTCTAGGCTTGCTATGTTCCTACCTTTCAGTTAAACTTAACAAACAATAGTTCTCCATTATCCCCAAGTAATAAAAAAAAGGAGACTTCAACAGCAGCTAAAGTAAGCCTCTTCTGTCAAAGTTCACATATTTCAGATAGCAGCCCAGGAATGGGGCTATGTAGGAAACAAATTTCTCCCTATAACATTACAGCAAATCACCCCCAGCTCAACACCCCACCTCCTTACCAGCTGTGCTGTGGCAGACTCTCCCCAGTCCAGTCAGCCCAGTCTCCCACCTTCTCTTGGCATAGGGAAACCAGTAGAAAAAGCAGCCAGGAGCCATAGCAGAAAGGTTCTCACACAGACCAGAGCTCAAAAATACATCAACTCTTTCCTGGCTACCAACTCCCCTCCCAAACATCACTGGGAAGAGGAAGAGCTTCCCCAACACACCATGAAAGCCCAAATCATGAACACAAGCAGGAACCCACTCCTCCAGCCCCAAAAGCCTAGTTGCCAAGCACCAAGCTTGAAAAAAGGGGTCTGAGCTCACAGGCAGACTTCACTCTTTTCTACCCCCCACCCACAACTAAAACCCTTCTTTCTGTAAATATTTAGCTGCTGCCCCCCCCACTTCTAGAGCAGACACCTCCATCATCCCACCCTACTCTTTTCACCTCCTTCCACAGACTGGGAACTTTTAGAAGCTCAAACCACCTGAGCCCTTAAAGGGTCCACAACCTGACACAAGGATGAGCTTGCCTAAAGGCTCAAAAAACTACCAAGTGCAAAATATTTTTTGCTTAGTGTAAATCCCAGTGACAAGGCACAACCAGGCCGATTTGGGAAATACGCCAGGATAGTTGTGCGATGTGCTAGGGAACACTGCACGGGGCTCTGCTACGAGCTTAAAGCCTCTCCTGGCTCTGAAATGCCTTCAGGCATCCAGGTATGCCTGGGTGCTCCAGCACACATCAAATGCACATCCTGGCACAACCCAGCACCTGTGCTCAGAAATATCTTATTTTCAAAAGAAAGCTTTGGCTGGTACCTCTCCAAAAGGAAAATGCAAGGAGACAATTCAGCCCTGCTGTATTACACTGCTGGTCTTTGTAACTCCAGGTGCTACCCTGAAAATGGCTCTTTAAAGTCTACTAATTCTGCATCAGCCCCAGCTGCAGAGGAAATCTCAGCTCTTATATTACACTAGGGGATTGACCAAATAGCTCATTTGCTAAACCTGTGTATTTGCTTCCACTTTATCACCAAGAAAGGCAGTGGTGGAAAAACATTAATAAATTGAGAGATTTCTTTGCTCCTTGCACCCTGCAGTCTGAATTCTTATAATGGATTCACTATGTGATCTTAAATTATATTTCAGTTTATTACTTCTAAAATGCCCTGGAATCTGCAGAGCACGGTGTGGCTTCCACACACCTATTTGAGCATGCCTGGAGATCCTCAGATTAGAGGTGCTATGTAAGGAAATGTGGTTATGGATGAAATACAGTAGTGCGCAATACTATAGCCTAGAGTTTGTAGGAAAATTCTTTAAAAGATAAAGCAGGCAGACAGGGAGAATTTCTGACTTAGATTATGTTCATTAAAAAAAAGCCCAACCAAACGAAAAAATTAGAAAGCAACACTTTCCTTAAAGAGGCAGAAATGAGAGACTGGGGAAAGTTCTTCCAGTGGAACAAAAAAAGTGAGAATCAGCATGAATATGTGATATACAGCAGCCAATACTTCCTTGTTGCCATCGCTTTACTAAACAATACCTTAACACTTAATTCCTTGTCCCAGCTACGGGCTTTGTCATTATTTAAGAAAAACACCCCAAGCACTCTCTCCCACACCTCATCTACTTGTTTGCAGGGTGGGGCAGAGAGCTGCAGCCAGAGCCCTGCGTGCTGGACTAGTGCTGGAAACAGTTCATTTCTGAGTAAGGAATTAGTGCATGAAATGAGCATGGAAAAAAATCACACACTGTTCTGCCTTTGCTTCAAAACAGGTTGGTTGATTGACAGCAAACCCTATATAATAATTTCTTCCAGGCAGATGGCAAGATCACGATTTGCTCTTCAGTTGCAATTTTCTGCTGCCTCTCACAAGCAACCTAGCTACATGATCTACCAATAAGAAGGGTCTGGGCTGTTTTATATAAGTTGTACAATGCTCACATCAAAACATACGGATTAATATTGTGACTACTTCTCGTATTCCATTTTGTAAAAATTTGCCTTGAATTCGCCTCCAACATCTCATAGCTAATCATTCGTAGATAATAGCTTCAGAAATCCACACCAAAGCAACTTGTAAATTCCTACACCACCCCTGACAGACAATACTCTTTTGAACGTTTGCGTAGGTGTTGAAAATCTTGCCATACATCTCGAGCTCTCTCAGCACATATTGTTTTTAGGCTGCCATCTGCTAATGCACAGTTCCACCCTAGGAGAGATGCAGGAATGCTCCAGTCTCCGATCTGTTCTGTTTTCAGATTTACTCTTTTATTTCTTCCAATTCCCAACACTCAGATTTTGTCATTCTTAACCCTGATTGTAGTTACAAAGTTCAAGAGACCCATTCACACCACTGCTAATATGCAGTAATAAAGAACATTTATTGAACGTGTATCCAGGCATTAGCTTTAATGAACCAAAGCGATGCTTTATGCGGTGGTGTCCCTGGAAGCAGATCCGTTTGTCTCCATGTCATCTAGTATGCACGTAGAGAGTGCTGGGCCGATCGGGAACTTTCGCAGCACTCATTTGCAGTGTACGTATACTAAAAGCAGGTGTATTCAGCTGGTGGCAAGGGAAGAAGACAACACCCAAAGAAATACTCTGGGTAACATCTTGAGCAAAGCAAGCCATCCACATCACAGTGCAGAATGTTGGGATCTAATTATCATAGTAAATAAAGAATGATGGACATTATACTTGACTGATTTTGTTCTTCACTGAGGTTGTCAGCGGTACTCTTTGTCTTACTGCTGATTTTGCTTCACTATCAAGCACATTAGCAAAATTTATGATTATATTTAATTCCTTTTTTTTTGTTTTGTTAGGAAATAAATTTATAAGGGATAACTTAGGTTAAGTTTGCTATGCGGGATCCATCACTAAAATATATTGGAAGCTACAAATTTAACTCTAGGAAACTGAGGAGTATGTTATCATGTGCCAGTTGAAATTTATCTGCTTTGATCCTTTTTTAATATTCTTCTACTCCCACACATCCCTTTTACTACCCCACCTTCTTCTCAGGTTTTCAAAGACTTTGTTGTCATTTGCTTCTGAATAAAATACTAGATTTTTTTGGTATTGTAGGCTCTGTACATCAAATTGTTGTTCATGTCACACCCTGACTTCTGTGCACCGAACAGAGAAGTCAGAATAAGTGAGCATACACAATGGCACAGATATCCTTCCCATATTGCTTGCAAAGCATGAAAATGAATAAAAGAGGACCAAGAAAAGCAAATAGAGATTGGAAAATGAAAATATAAAGGGATGTATGCTTAAAGGAGGCACAACTAGTAGTTTTGCTTTTTTCCCAGGTTGTACAGCAATCCTCTCTCATTCCCTAAATTGTACAAAAATGGTTTGGTAGGCTTATGCTATATGTTTTCCTTGATTTCAGTGATCGAGGTAAGCCAGGACAATTTTTCCATTGAAAAAAAGTATTCTTTTTACATCAAAGCAACGGTAGTCGTTTTTGTGTCTTCTATCTATGCTCCAGCAAAAGACTGCAACTGCCTTTTTACAAGCTGTTAGTTGCTAGAGATATACACTCTCTCTCCAAAGTATGACAGATGAATTCTCATGCAATGAAATACAATACCTTTCAGAGAGCCTGAAAGCAACTAATAGATTTTCAGGAAAATGCTGAAAATTGGCTTAATGTTGCATAAATAAAGATATTTATGCAACCTGGAATGAAATTCTACCGCAAGCAGAAGGCTAGGCCCTACTTATGATATCAAAGCCTTCTTCTGGCAGTTTGCATGGGTCTTTAATGGACATGGGGTCATTTGCTGGCCTTCTGAATCTCACCTGATACAGTCATCATAGCTGAATTTTAAATATGAATAATTTTCCAGGCCGTATAATATCCAGTTGGCTCCTCCTTCCATTTCCCCACAGGGGGCTGAAAAATGTTAAACTGTTCTCTTCACAATTAAATTCATGAAACACTTAAATTCTATGGCAGCCAGACACCAAGGAACAGGAAAATAATTTCGTCTCATAATGTTTTAGAGCCCCTAGGCAAATGTAAACAGTGTATGCTGTGATAGAGGAAGGATTTATTGCTGTTGCTGAACAGAGAATCTGCTGATTTATTTTTAATTCCAGTAGATTTTTGAGAGGAATTTATTTCTTACAGAATTTTGGTGGAATTATTATTTATAAAGATTGAACACACTAGATCCATTTGTGTGGAAATGCATTTTAAACAAAAATGTACAGAACCCAAATCAACCTGTATTGAACTAAAACTGGTCCGTTATAGTGAATCGTAATTGCACTCACTCTCCTGCCAGAGCACGAGGGGCATTGAGCTGTCGCGTATCACAGCTTCTGGAGTCCACGTAACGTTTGACAGGCTGCCACCGGAGGTGCTGCTGAAGCAAGCTTAAGCTTAGGCAGACAAGTGTCTAAGTCACTTTTACATTCTTGCAAATGCTTTGCCTAAGATTAATTTCATTGATTTTGCCGAGAAAAAAATCACTAAACTCTACACCCAAATGCTGTTTTAACCATTCATTTCTATACGACTCCGAATGACAAAGGTTACCATTTTGAGCCAGTACATCTCTGTTAGCGTATCGAATTCATAGAAGCATTAGTAAAGACATGACTTTATGTCCTGCCACTTACTTTTCCATTAGCACTTAGCTTTACAGGAGTGGTCTCCTCTGCTTCAGCTGTACCCAGCAGCCTTGGGGCCCGTTTGGAAAACTAAAGGAGGCTAAATTCAGTTTCATGGCAGAGGTCAAGCCACAAGTCTTCAACACCAGTCAGCAGTGGATGTGTGCATGTAGGACGGCCATCCACACACCAGGTGTCTGTCTCCGTGGCTATCCAAGCTCCAGCCATGTTCTCTCATCTTCTGTCCTCCCATCTTTTTGTCCTGCCCAACCCACTAACTCGTACCGCAGTCTGTGGGATAGTACTTTGGGCAGAAGCCACCTCCTTTGTACCTGCGTGTATGAGATCTAGCATCGGGAGGCTGAGCTGCGAGCAGAGCCTGTGGCCATGCCCCAGCACAGCTAAAGAAAGTCATAAGGAGTCGTAATCAGATCATCACCGTATTTGACTATTCATCACCCACGTCTTCACTAAAAGGGGCCCACATATTACGCAAGTAATGAAAAATCTTTTTTGTTCTCTTCTTACCCTCCATGCTTACTTAGTAAAGCCAAGAGTAAACAGGAGACTTGCTTAAAAAAAGCTTAATTTCTGAATTTCTCTTCAAAGATGCAACAGAAATCACTGCAGAATATCTGCCAAGCTGGCATTCTGCTGAGACTGCTTTAGCTCTTTGCTCTGACTAACTTGAAGCAAGGACTTGAACCATATCTCAGATAACTGTTGTAGAGAATCAATTTTCAATTTCCTGCTGAACTTCAGATATATATTTAAATACTCAGTCCTTCTGGCATCTGGAAAGAAACCAACAATAAAATCAAATGGTCAAACTACTCACCTGATAAGCGAAAAATCTGCAATGAATCAAGCAAACAGGAGACTCAGACATGGGCCTGAAGGGTAAATTTTCTCAGCACCAGTGTAAAATCAGTGTCATGATCTTACTGTCTTTTTGACAAAAAATACCTAGTTACTCGATGACAAATTTGTCTAAACCAGAATGTTTCTGTAGAATTCATAGTTTGTTTTAAGAAGACTAATTTTTTTGCGGAAGGGAAAAAACAGATGAAGTTCATAACGCGATTGAAATCAGAGAAAGTGTTGATGGTGACTAATTTAGAAACAAGGTGCAGTCACAGAAGGAGAACCTCTGCTCTTATGAGACAGACACGGGAGAAATGCTGATCTTCCTGAAGACAATGAGAGTTTTGTCATTGTTCATGGCCAAACTTTTATTCTAAAAACGGACTCTACCCCTCACTGTATGTTGTTATTAGGATATGAGTCTCTCAGCTCAGCAGTCTGCAGGTTTGCCTGCTTGCCTTTATTTTTCTCAATCTGCAATGTTCTTAATAATAAACAAATAAGTAAATACAACAGCTCCTGAAGATAATTCATGCTTAAAACAAGGCCATTGGAAAGATTCATGTGAAAAGAGTTACAGCAGTTTTGGCTGAGGTGTTATTTGAACAAAATTTTAACGAATAGGTTGGTGTTCCCCAAGAACATTAAGATGTTACCAGGTGAGAAAAAATGCTTCCTGGCTCAGCCTCTAAACAGATGAGCAAATGAATCTTACTGCATTCAGAAGGCAAAATATTAATTATGCCCACGGAATACCACAGCTGTGAGGATGTATTAAACTGGAATACACAAGCTAGGAAGGATGATAGCAAAAAAATCACAGCATCTACAATTGTCCTGCAGTCTTTCAAGGTGTTGCTGCTTTAAGGGAATCAGACCAGTAAAATGCCTCCCCTTTACCGACTGTTGTAAGGCTGCTTCTGGAAGTAGCTGATGGAAGAATGAACAAATACTTTCGTCTACAATGCTCTGAATGTAGGAACCTGTAAAACACTTATCTGAAGTCAGAGTGATTGGAAACTCAAGAGGGAAAGCCATGCAAGCAGTATTAAACCTGAGTCTTGGGAGGTTTTATTCCCAGCTAACGTGCTCCTGCAGTTTGTCCAGACAGCTGACATGCTGGGAGCACGCTCCAATTTGCGATGAGCCATCAGCGTCTTGCAAACAGAAAACAAAGAGAAATGACAACAAGGTATCAAATATAAGCTCATCTTGATGCCAGTGTTCAGGAGGGAAACAGCAAACAAAATAATAGGCAGACTGGTGACAACTTCTGAATTTTTTGCTTTTCAGAGGTGTGAAAGTAGAATTGGAAAAATTAATTGGGTTGCAATTTTACCCTTGCTCTGTGAAAATGCATGAGCAATTATGGGCAAAAATGCCAATAAAAGTAATAGTGATTGTAATAATAAAAATGACAGGAACTTCCTGAAAAATATTAATTTGCAAAGTTAGAGCTTTCCAAAAGTCGTACCCGAGGGACCTTTGGAGGCTGTTTCTTGCCAAATGACAGAACATCCTTTTAGTAGCGTCAACCATGACTTAGACACATACCCTGCTGTGTGGTGCCCCTGCAAGGCAGCATAGCAAGGTTGCACAGCACCCTGTCCATTGCTTTTCCTGGGTTTTCAGGTCAGATGGTGTCAGTGCAAGTGCAAGAAAAGGAGTGGTTCTCCATGGCCAAAACCGAGATAAAAGGAAGGAGGCCCATGAGTGCTCCAGCTTGGCTTAGATTAGCCCTCATTACAACATGCTTAAACTTTAAAATATGTTCTGCATTTTTTGCACAGAAGAGGTTTGGAAATCTGTACTCCAATTCCACTCTCATGGAAAAAAATAGTAAAGCTCCCATTGCTTTAGAAGAGCTAGACCTGTATCAGCGCTCTGCAAAATCCCACCCTGCTGTTGCAATGCCTTCACCTGCCTTGAAAACAGTGTCATACACGCAAGCTGAAAATGTCACTCTTCAGTAAGGGGTGACAGCACTGACATCAGAGAAGGTTCTTTGACAGCCATCAAAAGAACATCAGTGTGGGAAGACTCGGCCATCTCTTCATCTGGAGAAGCGTGTACTCTGTGCACAGTAGCATGAGCTATTGAGGAGGTTTTATGCTTTAGATCCACCTCAGTCTGGAAATGGGTGGCAGAACATGGCCCCAGCAGAGAAGATCTTTTTGAGTATGAGTTCCACAGATACCAGTGGTGCATGGGGGATTGATGTAGTTAAGAAAGAAATCTAATTCACAGTTATTTGGCTCTAAGGATAATTTAACCATTCTGGTATTGCTGAGCGATTATGTATATTTGAAAGAGAGAAAAGCAAATACCCAAAGGCCTCTTGTTTATGATGTTGCAATTTCAGGAAGTTGCTATATAGCAGAATGGGGTGCTGATAACACAGGAGATAATCCGGTATGATAGTGCTGTCAGCACCTCAGGAGTAATAACTGATCTGCTTCATATTTACCAAACGTACCAAGCACTCCCTATTATGTTTACCTAATGATTAAAAGGAGCAGTAAATGGAATGACTTTCTTTTAATCAGTATGTCAGCTTGAGCAGCATAATGAAATTAGTCAGGGGTGAATATAGGCTTCTGAGACAAAAGGGGCATTTCAATGCAACTTACTTCTAAAATCCGTAACACCGCTGTCTCCATGGCGGGCTGTTCTGCGATGCGGGGTGCCTTATTCAAATATGGTATATCCAAAAGTAAAACAAATCCCTTGCTTCTGTATTTTATTGTATCTACTCTCCTAGCTTGCAGGTTCACCAAAGTCTCACCCAAGGATTCTTTTTCTTTAAGACACATTTATTAATCATTTGTTCATGTCTACCTATTTACACATGGATGATATCTGACAGTTTATCCCAGTTATCATTAATAACTATTAATGACCCCGTTGTTACAATCAAGCTGCATCAACTCATAGTCTCACTTGCATTGATCTAATTTTTCATTCAATTATGAAAATTCAGAATGCTTCTCTTACAAGCCAGATTGCTTACTTAAAAGGGCAGGGACCTGTCCATTTGATTCCTTTTAGAAATGCAGTAGGTTACACTATTTAGCTGCTCTTATTGAGGTATGGAGTATAGAGTGTGTTTTCTTAATCCTCAAATATAAGATACTGTCACTCCCATAGAAGCTATAGCATATGAAAGTTTTAGATGCAAACAAACACAAATCGAAAGTCATGTTTTCTCAATACTGAGAAGGTTTAACAAATTCATGTAGACACTAATGAGTATTACTAGGCTTATGTAGCGTCATGGAAAATTAGACTGGCTTTTCAAGCCATTATTACAGATTTTCTCATTGTTACATGCTAAACTCTCTACTATTAATACAGCTTTCTTTTGCTTTTGTCAATTGGACAATGTTTGAGGTTCAGTGACATGGCGCTCTCTTCATGTTTTTCTGCTTTTTTGGTAACACTGTATTTTTCCCAACTTCAAGGGCTTGGCAGGATTTAATTTCTAACTTTAACTTGCTGGCTTCTTCCAGAAATTTGTTTTTTATCTATTCTGCAAAGAAAATTGTCATGCAACATAGAGTGCTTATTTACCTCATTTTCCAGTCAGTACTTGATGGAATGGTGTACGTCACCGCTGCAGTAAAAATATCTACAATAAGAAAAATACCAGTTTCTTAAAGATACAATGCTGAGTTCTGGCCTGATTAGTTAGGTGTCACTGGAGTCAGCAGTTATCAGAGTATAAACAGGAGCACAACTCGGAAGTCTGTATGTAGAGTTAGTATACATAATACATGTCTTTCATTCGTAGAGTATATAATCCTGTGTTTCAAGATAGTATAATGAAACTGCCAGTATCCACAACGTGAACAAGATCAAAGGTGAGGAGCTGAGCTGTGGAAGACATGTTTCACCCAGTGCAGCTTCTTGACATTAGAGGGCTCCATAATCCACGGAGTATGGCAAAAGCGAGTCTCATTTTGAGGTCAATAGAGATGACACTGGAAAGAGAATTATGGACTCCTGTTGGAGCTGTGGTTTGATGATACTGTAAATTCAGCTCCAGTACTAAGTCAAAAGCATAACAGCTGAAAATGTGAAGAGCTGGTCTGGTATAGAATCATTCTACTCATTCTTATTCCTTTAGAAAGTTTGAGTGGGGCTTGATTTTACCAAGAGTAGATCATATATCATGGAACCCTCTCTCTTGTATTGATGGATCTGTATTATCATGGATCATCTATCTTCCCAGGACTCAGCAAAACAAGGCATATGCTGTCTATAAGAGGATCCTATTAATGAGACACAAATGCAGGGAGTGTCTGTGCCTGATACAGATTAAATCTGCACCTAAACTTGGCTATAACAATTGCAGAGACACAGCTGCATGCCATGCTGGTCGTCCGTCACTATCAGAGCTGTAGAAGGAGCTGTCAGCACAGCAGCATGACACCAGGCACTAGAGCAGGAGCATGCAGGCAGAAAGCCTGGGAATAGTACTGGAGCGTGTCCAGAGAAGGGCAACGAAGCTGGTGAAGGGTCCAGAGCACAAGTCTGATGAGGAGCGGCTGAGGGAACTGGGGATGTTTAGCCTGGAGAAAAGGAAGCTCAGGGGAGACCTTATCGCTCTCTACAACTTCCTGAAAGGAGGTTTTAGTGAGGTGGGTGTCGGTCTCTCTTCCCGAGTAACAAGTGATAGGACAAGAGGAAGGGCCTCAAGTTGCACCAGGGGAGGTAGAGGTTGGATATTAGGAAAAATTTCTTCAAAATGGTTCAAAAATTCTTCAAATGGAAATGGTTGCCAGGCATTGGAACGGGTTGCCCAGGGAAGTAGTTGAGTCGCCATCCCTGAAGGTATTTAAAAGACATGTAGATGTGGCACGTAGGGAATGATTTAGGTGGACTTGGCAGTGTTAGGTTAACAGTTGGACTCGATGACCTTAAAGGTCTTTTCCAACCTAAATGATTCTATGATTCTATGTTCAGAAGGGAAATTCTGAAAAGCTTCTGAGACAATAAAGAAAAAAACCTGAGGTCAAGGCAATGGACTTGCAAGCCACTACTTGATCACCCTCTGGATAAGGATAGGGTAGAGTCTGTTTTCCAGTATCCCATCTTACACCCATAAAGGTTCTCAAACTCATGCTAGAACCTGGGTTAAATACTTCTGGGTTATCTTTTGGCATAACTGACAAACTAGCCTGCCTTTTCTATCTCCTGTGGCTATCAGTGTGGCTTACATATGAGAAGTAACATGTACCTGCCAAGGTCCATGCTTAGTGGCTATAGCACATATCTCTAGACTGAGATTGCACAGATATACCTACAATAGCAGGGTACCACTCACATGCCATATAGTATGGTAGGGTACAACAGGTAGCAGTTACTGGTCCTTATCTTGCAGAAATCATCACAGTTTCATTCTATTATCTTGTCCTATCATGCTGAGAGAGAAATTTCTGTGACCGTCACAGAATAGTGCAGAGCAGAGTTTGATGGGCCTTTGAGAAGCCTCTATCTTTGCAAAGAGCTGAGCGTAGCTATAATCACTTGCAGAAAATTTGCAGCATGAACATGAGAGCTTTTCCTTGACATAGATAATGTAATAACATAATCATTGTGGAACAAGAACAAATATTTGAATGCCATTATCTCATCTTTATGGCTCAATTTATTAACAAAAACTATTTCTAAAATAATTTAAATAACCAAACTTCAGAAAGAGCTTCTACATATAATGTCATAGCCTTTAGAAAGTGTAACTTGTCTTTACTGCACTTCAAAGAGCCTAATCCTAAAGATATCTTCCTAAGGAATAAATATGCTCATGATTTGAACTAACCCCCTTCTATGGAAGACAAAAGAGCTTTTCCAAGTAATGCTTGTACAATTCCAACCTGCAAAAGTGAACTGGCTCTTCACTGAGGCACCCATTTATAGAGGGGCTTCACTGAAGACATGAACATCCATATGCACACTCTGCCCCATCAGCCCTTCCTTCCTCCACCATCTATATTCTGAATAAGTGGCTACTGCAGCGGCAAGAAGGTTGATTGACTTTTCAGAACATACAAAAGAAATCAATGTCTTGGAGAGAATTGAAACCCTCCCTTTTTCCTGTGCTCAGGCATGGTTTTCTATAATTAAAGATTGATATATTGGTGTAGCTTTCCTGGCAAATATTGAAAAAGGGTTGGATTATTTTGGCAGGGAGGGACAGACTGTTACAAACATTGATTTCCTAAAAGAATATCAAGCACATCTGGCTAAAGAAAATCTCATGCTGTGAATGTTTGGCCTTATCCTGATACATGGACCACGTTTTTCATAAATGCCGCGGTCATAATTCGGTCACATATTTCTGGAAAATTTCTGTACAAATAATCATTTTACTAGTCAACACCAAAGACAGCAAAAAGGAGGAGAAAAGAACTGTTCAGAGTACAGCCACCAGTAACACATGGAAAATCTCAGTATCTTTTTCAAAGTTACAGATTTGGACTCTTCCAACTTCAGCAATTGCAAATTGTGTATACCCAGGATAGAAAGAAAATTCCCACCGTGAAAGGCAGCGACTGCTTTTGAAGCAAATGTGTGAAATTTATACCTGCTGAAGGTCTGGTACTTGTCGTTGAATTTATTGAGTTTGAACCAAATCCCACTGTAACCAATGGGAAAAAAAGGGAAAAGAAAAAAAGAAAACCCTTCACTTCAGTGCCTTAGAGACCAGACCTGCTGTGTGTGGACCCCTTTGGGCCATGTGACACAGACATCAGCAGCTTTCAGACCACAACCATCTGACTAATACAAGATACTGACTCATTCTTGGTTTACTGAAAAATCCCATAAGTAATATGTGGCATATATTTTGTCACAAAACTGCTATGAAAGGCTTACAGATTTATATATCTGAAATCAACTACTGTCTGGAAAATTTGGGGGTGAGAGGGAGTAAATTTTCTCTTTCACATCTGTGTTTACAGTGCATTGAGCCTGGCACCCAAATCACTGATCGATAATATTCTGGTAAGATGATTCCTCATTGTGCTTCATTTTGAGATAAATTCATGTAACGTGGAGAGGCAGCTGCAGGAGGAGAGCAAATAAAAACTCAATATTTTCTTATGGCAGTTGAAATTTTTGCTGAATTTCTAATTTTGTGTCTGCATTTGACGGGTCACTGATTTAAATAAATTAAAGACATAAATCACATAAAAACGGTAGGTGAGAGACTATTTTTTCACTTTATGTTTATAAACTATATTTATTTCGCAGTGGTTTATGGTCTCAGCTGTTGTTATACTACAATAGTTTCTTCCTTGGGATTCCTCTCTGCCTGGTTCCCAGAATCATAAGCTACCCATTTCAATAGATCAGGGGATTCTTGCTAGCTGACTTTCCTGCCCAAATTTCGCCATACCGCAATATGCCCTGAAACACCTCCACCTGACAAGAAAAGCCCTTTTGCTGGTGACCCAGGCATCCCAGAGGCTGCAGACTCCCATTGACCTGATTTTGGCGGCCAGCTTTATCATGGGCTTTACCAGACCACAGCTGGGACCAAAACTAAAGTCATGCAGCAGTTAAGGATGCTACGGTGCTACATCCAACACTGGGAAAACCTGAGATAAACGCAATCATCGATAAGTTTTCAGGGACAATCTGTGGCCGGAAAAGGGGGTTTAGCCAGTGCTCTCCAAGAAGCCGGTGGGGTACGTGAGGTGGCAGGAGCTAGCGATGGGTGCTGACTGCTGGTACGGCTCCGAGTTTGCGATAGCTTTCCAGATCTGCCGCGCAGCCGTGGCCCGTTTGCACGGCCCAAACAGCCACCTGAGGAGCGCCAGACAGGGCGGGAAAGGCACAGGATTAAATATTCTAAAAATGCAGATGTGACTAACATCCTCTAGCTTGCCATGCAGCCCAGTGAAGAAAGCAAACTGTCAATGACACATCTGCTCACACTTCTCCATTTATTAAATTTGAAACAAAATTTTGACAGCAATAAAACAGAAGGAGCAGTTGCATGTTTGTATTAAAACATCATTTGGGTAAGCAATAACCAGTGATTGGTGTAAAGGAACATCTGTGATATTATCCTGCTATTTATGTCTGAGTCATGTCACACCGAGAAAGGCAAAGAAAGAAGAAAAAAAAGAAATGAAATTATCACATGTGATGGTTCAAATTTAACTTTGTTAAAGACACACTCCTTTTCATTTTCCAGTGCAATACCCATAGGCTTAAGATAAAGACATCTGTCTTTTCTATGTAATCAAATAAACACTCTGGTATTTTGGTTAGACTATGAATCATGCGCCTAAAACATTTTTGGTGATTAATTTTTAATCCTAAATGGATACATTTCTGCTCACGCACTAACGTTAACATTACGATCCAAGCCTATGTGAGCCCTTAATCTGAATCTCCCTTGTTAGTACTAATGGGCTTTACTTTGTCTATGAGAAAAATAATTAACTATAGCAGAAAATAAGGCTGAGATGAAAAGGATGATAGGAAAGATATGATTTTTTAAAGTTAAAGCATGTTAGCCTTTTGTTAGGTAATAACAAAGCCAGTTTGGTTATTAGTATCCACTATAGAAAGACTGAGGAAATTTATTCTAGCCACAGAAAAAGCACTTCCACTGTTCTATAAAAGCAAATATTTCCTTCGTGTATACTGGGGCGGAGGGGAGGGGGAAATGCTTAAAAGCATTTGTAGGATTTTCAGCTCATCATAGTTTATGTCAGGCAAGGAAGTGATAAAAGATGTTGATTTAATTAATAATTTATATAGGAGCAGTATTTATAGCCTGCTCAGCACATGGTAGATTGAAGGTCCACAGTAATAACTCATTAGAAACACTAAGCATTAGAATTGTTTAAATGTGCAGAAAGTTGTTGACAACTACATGCAAATCATTACATCCCTTCGAAGGATTACATGTGCATTTATAGACATATCTCTTCCTCCTGGAAAGGACACCCGTTTCACCCATTTCCCTCGCACCTCTTAGGGCCCACTGCCTGCTCCATTATTCCTGTTACTGAGGGTATTCGCAGCCGGCAGCGACGCAGCGACGGTCCCCGAGGACCAGTGGGAAGCTGACCAGTGTGTGATCCGAACTGTGCTCATGCTTGACCCCCACAGTTCACTGTCTAGATGTTACTTCAGGTGTTTCTTTTAAAAAATCAATTTTTGACGATTAATCTGAGAAAGCATCTACTTACCACCCCTGATTGAGGTTAATGAGGAGGGAGTATTGGCTCTACACTTTTGATCTTAGTCCACTGGTTGAAAAAACAACCACCATTTTTTTTTAAATTAGAACTTAACTGATAGCAATATTCCTCAGCAGGAATTTGTATGGTGAATTAAAGAAAAAAATTCTTAGATATAGGCCCAATCTTCCTATTAAGCATAGCTAATCTCTGTGTCTTGACGGCAATTTATGAGGGAAGCTTCTGTAACACATTATAAACTTCTTGTCAAATGTTTTGGGTGGAGTTTTTTCACTGCTTTCCCTGGGGATTTTTGAGATACTAAACCATTATCATGGGCTGAAAACTAGGCCAGTATCTAGTTCAGTCCCCAACTTCCACTGGAAAATCGTTCAGACCAGTTACTTTATGTCTCCAGTAAAATGTCTTAGCTGACAGTGATTTATGAAGATAATGTTTCCTACATGATAAAACTCTGAAAAGAGCAGAACTGAAGTGATGTCAAAGTTGCCTAAAGCGTAAGCTGAAACAATTAATTTACGGCCTAATGCTGTAATGCTTGCATTGATCAAATTTCTACTACTGCTTACATTAAAAAGCTCCTTGATTTTGTGCGTAGGAGATTATTATTAAAAGACTGCCTTTAAAAAAAACTCCTCTGTACACATTAGATCAATAACCCATCCAAGAAGCAAGGAGCTGTGGAAATGAGTTATAGAGGGAACTGTAAAGATAAATTATATGGAATAATTAAATAAAAAAGCACTGTGTGTGATTGACAGGAATAAGACATTTTTGTGACTATCTAGTCAACATTTTAATGCATTTTTTTCATTCTTAAAAGATACAGAAAAATTCAAATTAGGCCTTTCAATTACTGTGGTTCTGGTACCTTTCTTAATTAAATCTAGTCTCAAGGGAAGGACTTGTTTATGATTCTATACTGTATGTAGGACTGCTTAGAGGAGACCAAAAAAACCGTCAGCAAAGATGTGAGAAAGACACCAGTACATTGCACTCTTCTGGTTCAAAAGAAGCAGAAAAGAAGTGCCAAGAACTTATAAAGAAATTGTAGCAGATGGCACAGGCTAGAGAGGAAGAAGAGTGGGTCAAGAGATGGAGAGAGAAGGTAGAGCCAAATTCTCCAAACAGCCAGAGGTCTGGGCCCACCACCAGCAGCTCCCAACACAGGGAGCCAGGCCTGACCCTGATGCCCGAATCTGGCCACCTTCATCCTCTAACATGACAACTCTTCAAGTTATTCATTTGATGGAAAATGGAACAAATACACAATTTCAAATGTCAAATTATCCTGTCAATTAGAAATGCCAACCTTCCACAATACGTGCCTTTTAGAAGGGATTTCAGAATGTTAAAGAAATGCTTCTAGAAGTGTAGGTTGGTATGGCTGTAATTATATTATTTTGCTACTTAATTGCCTAGAACTCAGGACACAGTGCATGTCTCAGCTTACTTTCCTGAGACAGCAATTGATAATAGAAGTTAACATGGTATATGCTTTTTATTCATTTATGGGAAGCCAAAAGTGATGAAATCACATGGTCTGAGTTTCCTACGCACAACAGTCATATTTATTTAGTGTGCCCCACTTACAATGGATTTTTAAAAGCTGTAATCCACATGAGTGCCATCATATTAGGATACAAGAAATTGTTCAGATTGTTTCCTGTTTCCAACTTCTGTACCGGGGAATAAAATGCTGTGTTAAACATATGTAGTGTCAATAATGTGTGTGGTCATTCATATTTCCAATTATTTTTATTGTATAAATGAATTTATTATAGCACAATGGAAAATGCAATAATTTGACATATTCTGTATTTAAATATGCATGCTTGTATCTAGTACATATTTATAGACAATATGTTTGTACAAGTGTATCTAGCAAGTTAGAGGGGTTTATTAATCTTGAAATTACTGTGATAGTAAGAGCATTATTTCTTTAGCCTCTCTTTTGTTTAATAGAAATGACAAGTAGATCAGACGTTTGGAGATGAATGAAGCAGTACCAAAAACAGTTGCCTTGGAAAAAATGTAATAAACATCTACAGTTGTAAATCTAACCACTTTTCTTGGCAAAACAACGCTGAAGAACTGTTACAGAATTAGAAAATGTTGTAAAGGGGCCTATTTAGCATTGAACAAGAATTTTGCACTGTTCTGTTAAGGAAAGATGGCTGATCACAGATGAGTTTCTCCTTTGCACTTTCCAACTTAATTTGAAGAAATTACGTACTTGTAACATTGGCTGCTTCTGCCAATAAACATTCATTTTATTGTAAATCACATGACATTTTAGCCAGAGCCTGACAAACCCAGTAAGGACTGGCTGCAGTAGTCTAAGATCCTGCATTTAACAATGCAGTTAGTTGGGATTACTCATTGGAAATAAACGCGAGCAGGGAGGTATTGCAGGGGGTTTATTATTTCCAGAAGATCAGGTACACTCTACACGCTCCTAATATAGTCTTCCATCAATGCCCAGTCTGCTAAAACAGTGAATGGAAGTGACTGATCTACAATTTGCATTCTCTTTTCAGTCCATCAACAGAACATTATTAAAACCATTGAGCCAAAACCCATTAGAACAGCACTCACGTATGAAACAATGCACAGGTCTGCGTGTTCCCATTTTTATGCACTGCTATAGGACTATAAATATTCATCGTAATGTAACTGAAAATTATTGAAGTGAGAAAAAAGAGAAACAGGGAAGCCATTTGCTTCAATTCATAAACAGCATCTGTTGGGAAGTTATTCATAGATTGCTTCGGGGCCTGCTGAGCAGTAAGCCCATGGAAAAGGATGCCATTGCAAGCAAATTGGCCAAAACTGCAATGGAGATGCTATTAAACATGATTCACTGACAGCCAGGGAGAATGATCAGGCACTAGGTTGTTTTATGTCTTCTTTTATCACTGGGACACAGAAGTAGCCTCCAGCCAAAGTCTCACACAGTTCAAATTAGAAGAGCAACCTTCTAAGTATATTAAGGCCTGAGTGGTGGCAAGAGAAAGTTGCATGAAGTGATATTATAGTGAATACAGTTGTTTGTCCCTACCTGCGGCACGTGTAAAATCCCCTTGTGAATCAGGGTGGCTGTAACCTTTCCTACTGTATATTTTTGGCCAAAAGGTGTTTAAATAGCTTCTCGTTAAAAGGCGAAAATGCAGCTTTTTGCAGTGAAGTAATTAATAACTTAATAAGCGTCTTTTAGCTTCTCATTAAATTTCAAAATACATTTTGGCTGAAGAGCGACGTGAAAGAGAAGTGTATCTGTGCAAATCCACAGAAGAGAGTAAGTACAAGCATTTTCAAGTATAGTTTATTATTGAGAATGAAATAGCTGCCAAATTTCGATTGCTGATTTACAGAGCAGAGCTACAGTCAGGCAAAACTGTTCAGCACTTCTGAATTCTATGTAAACGGTACTGAGTTTTCAGCTAATGATCTGGCCCAATTTTTTTTACTACCTGTGGGATTTATAACATCATAAGGTGTTTGAAAAATGCACTTGCAATCAATATGTGGACAAATAATTTCCCCAGTCCCATTCATACTCTCGTTGCAAATTATTTATACTTTTAATTAACTTCAACAACTCACTGACTCTAAGTAACTGGAAGTGCAGTGCCCTTCATAACCAGGATGCTACACAGGCCCACAGCTCACAAGGTGAAGTGTTTTCTTACCTATTTGCTCTACTTTCCTGTGTTGTAACTGAGACAAACAGCAAGAGAGCTGAAGTTATTCAAATGATCTTTATTTTGCTTGTCTATACCTGTTACTTTTGACTGTTATTAAATATCCCCATAAATTGTTTTCTCTTTCTACAAAAATCTGGGGAAAGATGTGTTCTTCAGCTGCCTGGCCTGCATGAGGTGAGAGACTTTCAGGTTACTGGCAGGCTTTAAATCAAGCCTATAAAAATGCCTGAATTTGCAAGCAAACAATGATATTTTCTCCTAAGCAAACATTAATCATTAGTCATTTGGTGTTTACTTTTTGTTGTTGAAGTACAAACCTGCCTGTGACTCCAGCGAGTGCAGTCTTTTTGCACATTACAAATATAATTTTGTTTGCACGCATTTTTTGAGGGATATTTGTGAGTGGCAAATGCATTTCCACAAATTAGGACTGTTTCATGCTAGGGAGGAAAAAGATAATTTATTCACCAAGTACCCTGGAATGTGATAACTAGTGGGCATCAGACTGTTCCTCAGGAAAGTTAAGTTAGCTTTAAATTGTTTGTTTAAAGGTTGACACACTCTCCAGGAACAGTAGGAGATGCGGTGGGTGTTTACGGGATAACAAATGCTCAAGCACAAAGAAAGCTCCACTCAACCTTTAAATGGAAGAAAAAACATTCAAAGAAGTTTCATCCAAATTTTCTTTATATTACCTTTTGTCATAATATGCCCCTGTGGTATTCATTCGCATGGAATTGTTTGTTAGAACAATTCAGATTTTACCAATAAGACATGTTACTGGGAAAATACTTGTTCTCAATAAATTTCATATCTGAACACCTAAAAGATGTGATGCACAACTTCAGCACTGTCAAGATGAAGAACTATACCATATCATTAACGACACATAATTAAGCAACATACCCTGAAAGTTACAGATCAAGCAAAACTATTTAAATGTGTGTGATATTATCAAGTCCTAGTAAGGCTAAATGAGAAAATCAATGTTTGACAAGCAAAACCAGATCTTAACTTCATAGATTAATTATTCATTGAATATAACTTGCTTGCCCTTTCATCTCTCCACACCCAAATTGTGTAATCCTGTTAATTCCTTGGACACCCTGATTTTAAACACGTGAGGATGTGGTCTGGCAAATCCAGCTGAAACCCAAGTGTGGGGTTTCGAGCTCAGGGGCATCCTGGCCTGGGGGCCAGTTCGGGATTCACAAGTAGGCTGCCACACTGAGTAAATCCTGTTACTGTCCCTTCTCTGTCAAGTAATAAAATTAAGGGCTTAAGTTCTTGCAGATTTAGGTTCCATATTCTCCAAGGAACGGCGTTTTGGGGTGTATTTATGCCTATCCTCTTACACTTTCAGAACAAACCAGCAGAAGGCATTTGAACAAAACACTTGTACAGATATCTCTATTCATAACTTCCCTACTCCCCAAGTGAAGCTTCAGGGACAGTTCAACTGGAATTGGCATATATTTAGACAAATTAAAGTAATTTTAAGTATGATCAAAAAAAAAATTTCTTGTTTATGGAGGAAGATAATTAATTTTTCAAAAATGCTACTGCATATATTAGCGCTGTTATGAACAGATCTAATTCGTGCTGAGACCATTTATGGAGATTTCCATTCCTTTATTTATTCCTTTATTAAATAAGGGTGATGCCATAGCAACCCCGGTCACACACTTCCGCTCATGTATTGATTCTGCATTATTTAATCTATATAGGTTTTATTGTGGCCATTGTCTCACATTATTCTGTAGACTCTGCAAATCAAAACCATTCATTGTAACCCTCCTGCATTTCAGGGCTCTCAATAACCTGGGACAGAAAAACAACCACGCTCAGGAGCTGGCTTGGGTCTAAGAAGACTTTATCTATGAAGACTTTACCCAAATATTTTCCTCTCAACTCCCATACTGTACCATCTCCACCCAAAATATCAACCAGCCCAAAGCCCAGTCATTCATCTGAATGAATCAAATTTATAGTGAGAAGGAAACCAAAACCAATATGCCAGTCAGCTTCGAAACAGTCTTGCTTTGGCACACTTCCAGTAAAACTCTATGCTTCTTGTAGGAGGCTAGTCTTCTAAGCGCAAATTATTTTACAAAAAAAATGTTTCTCAGTATATTTGCAACTTTTTACCATTATAAACATTTTCAGCCATTCATCAAAATGGGTTTAGTTGTTTATGTGATACAGTTCATACCCTAAAATGATAAAACCTGGATGATCTCAGCTTTCTTGTTAAGGCCACAAGTGACTAGCGGTATGACAATTTTTCCTCATGAATATCAAAAAGAACCTATATAATGGTCCACCAAACCACTTAAGCAGACAATGCCATAGCATCACTCATGGGTCCATAACTAGGTGTAAGCCTAAGACACAGGAGTGGTTCAGTACCTATGTTCTCATGGAACATGGCCTGGAAGTGTCCCACCTAACCTAGACACCTAACCAGCACATAAATTATGTGTGTAGCTGTTCTTAGCCTATTGTGCAACTTTCTACTCCTTCCTGTAAGGAAGCCGGAGTTCAGTTATACACCCACATTTATTTCTACAAGTCCTGCCTCTGCTCTGTGGAGATGGGAGCTTGCTCCTCTTGTATGCCAAGTCATTCCAGATGCCCCGTAACCATGTTAGCCCAGCCCCAAGCCTGCCTTAGGAAGAGCAAAGTAAATTAGCTCAGACTTGGACATGCATTAGCGTAATCCCAGGACTGTGAATCAGAGAAGATGCCTCCCACAGCTGGGAATACGGGCACAGCAAACTCTCAGGTAGACAGATCCTTGAAAGGCACACAACTGTTCAGCACTGAGAAACTCTGGAAGACACCTGGGAAACATTCCTTTGAGTTACTGACCTCTCCTAGGAACTAACACTTTTTTTGCCTGTTAAGGCTTTGATGCAAAAGAGAGAAGAGCTGTTCACCCACAATGTGAGAGAAAGTTGGATAACTGCTTTTAATGGCATATGGCATGTCCATCTGTTAAGGATATGGCACATCACACATCTGTTTTCTGGCACTGGACTGGGAGCAAAGCTGCCCTGAGCTGCTATCAACACTATCAACTCCCTGCCTAAATAACAAGCGATGGCTTTCCCAGGAAGGGAGCAGTGAGCAGTAAGCTCAAATCAGCATCCTGAGCCACACCAGCATGAATCACACAAGTGCTTGTGCCTTGTGCACACAGATTTGATGGGGTGTCAGCAAACCGCAATGAGAGCAGATTTTGCCCACATAGACGACTGCTCCCTACACATGTAGGAAATAGAATAAAAGAGAATGGAAGAAAAGGACAACAGCTCTGTTGTAAAAGCTTTGTTCACATCAAACCTTCTTGACAAACCTGACCCAAACTCTTCTCGCCAAACAAGCTGTAAATAAAAGCAGTGGTGACATTGTCCATACAGTTTTGGTTTTCTGGTCATGCTCTGAACCTTAACAGATCTGAATCTTAAAATCCCAGACCTGGGTCTGCATTGTGAGGTGCCTCAGCAGGCAGCTGTATTCAGCTTTACTGAAGACTCGAAAGACCTAAAGGTTCCTTTCCTTAATATTCATTGTCCTACCAGGAGGGAGACTCGAAAGGCACAAGATCAAGCAGTGATTAATTCTTAGGAAAAACCCACTGAGCCAACACCCAAATTTAACTAATCTCATTAGTTTTCTCCTTTGGGGGCAACTCTTTCTCACGTGTGGCATCAGCTGAGGAAAACTATGGAACCAGAAGTCTTCCCACCAAAAACTGTTTATCACATTTAGAGGCTCCTTAGGATAATAATTTTACTCATCTAATTATACTTCTAGTCCAAACAATTACGCAAATAGGAACAAAAGTGAGAGTTTCATGTAGGCTGTTTGAAATTCTGTTCGCTCACCAAAAAATGTAATCTGTATCTCTGGGGTAGTTCAGAGTGTGAACATCTAATCATAAAATACAGGAACAGAGTGTGTTAGCAGGGACAGAAAAAAATCAGAACAAATGACATGGCTTCAGTATGTAACCCAGGAAACAAAAATATCTCATTCAGCTGGCATGATGTATGTCAATACTGTTGTTCCCTTGTAAGTTAACTAAATCTATCAAAAATGGATACAGACTAAGACTTGGTAAAACAGTCTCTTTTTTACAGCTTGCTTTCTTGAGAAAGTTCAATTTCTATTATAGGAGACCAGCAGTTAAAGAGAGTCACATATCTCTAGCCTGCTATTCTCGGCCTGTGTTTGATTTTTATAAATTTGTGCCAGAGCTTTCAACACTGAAAACATGCAGTTCCTTTTGTTAACACTTTAAAATTTGAAAACTCAGCAGCAGAAGGTTAAATCAAAAATTGCTTGGCCTTATTCTCTCATTCAGTGGAGGAAAAAATAATAATAAAAAGAAGTTTTTTTGTTAGTCAGAGAAAGCAAGCTCTTTAGGCACCGTGAACAGAACCAGTACAAGGGATTTTTGAACAATGGGCTGACAACTGCTGATCCTGAAAGCTGAAAAACGGCATGAGTCTGAACAAAAAGGATTCAACTGCTTCTTCACTTCTGCTTGCAAAGAGAATACAGCATATCATACAGCTTCCTAGTACTGCCATTATACATAAACATGAAACGGAACATCACATGCCTTTCTATTGTTATTATTATGCATAGTTAAAGCTGGACTTACAGCACAAGTTAGTGACTGCAAAGAAGATACGAGTGGAGGGTTTTCCAAGGCATATGGATGACAGTGTTTCCACTCCTGCATGTGGCAATCTCCATGTTTGCAGGAAGATTATTCATGTAGTCTAAAAGACTGTATGAAAGACTATTCATACAGTCCATCCATGTGATAGGCAAGGATGAGTGCATTGTACATTAATAGTGCGTATATTCTGCAACTCTATGAGTCCTCATGATCTAAGTGAGAAAAGGTTATTTTGAATACTAAATAATAGTCACAATATAATGTACTCAAGAGAACACTGTGCCTGTTTCAACAAATTTCTTCTTTCACTTAACTACAACCCAAGGATACTCAACTTTTTCATAGAGGAGTAATTTACCTCATAGACTGCTTGGACTCTTTTCCTATTTGATGTCGTGCCAATTCATTGTCATCCCTTTGTCCTCTAAGAACATTAAGTGCAATCTGTAGCTCCAGTGAGCTTTTTGTATAACTAAAGTAACTTTAAAAAAACCAACAACCAAACAGTAGAGGACAGAGATTGTGAAGGACAGAGCAGTACTAGCCTTAGCTGAGAGCAGTGGCAGCTGCTCAGCTCTGTGGCACCCCCAAACTCTCTGTTGTCTCTAACACCCAGCAAGTGACTGGGTAAGACTCCAGGCAAAAAGCCACCACTAAGCTTTGTGCTATCATGATAACAAATCCAAGGCTTGTTAGTTTAATGCTGCCTTTGGTGTGTCTCCACTCCATAACATTCACAGCAGCAACTGCAGTGTAGACTTTCCCAGGGAGAGGCCGACAGATGTGGTGAGTTGTGCTCACAGCTAGGAGTGCAAAGTGTTTGATCAGCTGCATGTAGATAATTAGTTCTATAATTTAAAAAGTTTCTGTTATTTCTTAACATCCATGCTAAGCTGCTACCAGAGAAATGCTTCTCTAAACGCCAACTCTCAGAGGAAATTTCCATTCATGGGAACTTTATTTTTAATTCAAGGAAGAACTGAAAACAAAAGAAATTTATAAGAATGTTCAGAAGACTCATAAGCCAACCTTACATCATTTCTGTAAACTTTAACTTAAAAAAACTCAGTCAATTGATTCCCAAATGTTGTTCAAATGATCCGGTAAGAAGTAAAGTAACAAACATTAAGCTAGGAGATCTTCCAAAACAAGTATCTACATCCTTTTGTTGGAAAATTATTTAGACCAACTCTGAACTTTGACAGTAATGAGCATGTGTATGCACTATTGCTTGATCAAAGGAATGGAAATCACACTTGCCTAATTTTTGTATACCAGTGGTTTTTAAGGATCAATACTAGCCAGCTCTGTTCACCGGTCAGCTGCTAGTGGATTACAGCTACTTTCCACCTTTCTAGGTGCAACCAAACATTAATATCCGGAGGATAATTTGCTCACAGCTCCCTTACACCAGCTCGGTGAGAATTTTCTGTATGGGGAAAAAAGGGTATCCACTACAAGTCAAACTGAGGTTCCAGTTGGAAAAGAACATATAAGAACACGACCTGTTTTTGTGCCCTGTGTCCTTTTCATACACCAGTTGCTGTATCCTGCTGACTATGATGACAGAAATTATTTTGATTGTTCTCAGCTCCTGAGAACCAGATCAGAGGTAAGAATGGAATGGAAGTTATCTCCTTTGAACCATCATCACCTGAACTGTTTAACAAGTTTTAGTCTTGTGCAGACAGAAAGAAGCTGAAGTTGAGGTGTTACTTTGGGCCTAATTTGGCACAAAGCCTTCATTTTTATTTTCAATGCATGTGATAGAAAGTTTGCACCTTGGCTTCCAGAGTACAGGCTGGAATTGGGAGAAGGGAACAGAATATATTTCTAATTATAAACTTAATAGGTTTTATATTGGATCCCTGAATGACAAACACAAAACTTTATAAATATCATATTTATGGCATTCAGTGGAGCAGAACAGCCATGTGAAAAGCCTACATTTCTGAAATTATATTTTTCTAAGCCCTGCATAGCTTTGCCGTACAAAAGCTTGAAAATGTTTGAATGAGACTTCTGGTATTTCTCTACAACCTACTGACTAGAGCACTACTGCCTGGTTTTTTTTCCCCCCCCAGCTTTTAATTCAAAGTATGCATCTATTTTTGGAATACATAAAAGCAACTGATTAAAGCACTGCCCGGTGTAGTGTATCTGACATTTAATCAACATTTACCCATTGTACTGGATCTCAATACCAACAGGAAGATGAGGACTTTTGCTATTTTCAATTCATGAGTATCTATGCCTGGCCTTAAAAAAGGCACTACTGACTGCTTTCTGAATTGCACCATTTTGTGTCCAGCGTAAAGCATGGTGATATGAATCAGGTACTTTTGTGCATTTCAGTGTAAGACTTATCTTAAAAGAAGTCAGATTATTAGCCCATGCATGCAAATGAGAATGTTGTTATTCAAGACAACAGGAACCAAGCGTTATATAGCAGAGTCCAGGCTGCAGATGAGAAACAGCAAGGAAAGACTCCTGCGTTATATGCTTAGACTCCCTCTCTCTCTAGTTTTATGAATGTACCTGGTCATTACCAAAAGTATGACAAATCTCGGTCATGTAAAATGACATCCAAGAAGGTTTGCTCAAATATAAAGGGGCCAGATTTCATCAATCATCATCGCTACTGTTCTTTTATTCATTATTCTTACTTTAGATAAAAGGATCATAAGGCCAAAGGAACTATTAACACTTCTTTGATGTCAATGAAACTCCTTAGTACAGGAAAGTCAGTCTGTTTTGGTCTGATTTAAGGTATTAACTGGACTATGGACACCAATGGGACAGTAGCAGTACTTTTCAGTTTTGGAGAGAGTGGTGGCAGCAGATACAGAAAGACTTTGAGTCTCTTCTAAAAAATATTTTGGAAATCAAGCGGAGAAAAAAAATTATGGGATGATTCCTCTCAGTCAGGGAAATGATGCTCTGAGGATCATGTGATTACTTTATGCTGCCAAGTAAACCACAGATACACTTAAGAAGCAGGGGGATTAAGCGTGCTGTCTGTTTTGCATTTCTTGATAGATTACCTATGATAATGACCTTGAGATTTAGATTTGGATAAAAGTTTCCTTGTATATACAGTGTCCTAACGTGTATAGAGCAAAAAATACACTCAAACTCTATACTATTGATTAATAATGTACAATGTTCCTGGTTTGTATCAGTTTCTTGGAATAAGACATTATATGCCTTTGTTACAGAAATATAATAAATTAACTTGGGCCTTCAAACGACCCTCATACAGCGCAGCCTTTTGCTGTAAGGGAGATACCTGGAAGCGGCTGCTGTGTCAGCGATGATCCTACATCATCCTGTGCTGTGCCCACATGCAGGGAAGTATGGCCATAGAGATTTCTTTCCCATTCTTCCGTAAGGTACTCTTACAGGCTATGAGGGGAGGAAGAGTCCAAATTAACCCAAGGAAAATTACTTCCAGAGCAAATCCACCATTTTTTTTCTGAATATTTAGGCAAAAAAATTAGAAATAGCAAATCCTTTTCTTACAGGCACTCTTGAACCGCACTCTGGCAACTTTTTACCTACAACACTTGTCAGTAGGGACTAGTCTTCAGCAACTGGTATGCAGTTAAATTCTCTTCTTTGCATCTGTACAATACATATGAAAGTTTAATAAACATATCAGATGACAGAGATTTTTAGGACTTAACCTGGCTGCCAACTAATAGTAGTTCTCTTAGCTAATGGTCATGAGTGCTTAGAAAGACTATTGCTTGTAAAACATTAATGACATCCCAAGGCTACTGCAGCAGCCACCCTATAAATTAATATAAATGTTTCAAGGAACCTAAGCACAGTCAAGCCCTCTTAAAACCAAATAGATTGACTTCATTTGAACTTAAACATATGCTTAGAGCTATGCATACATTTTAGTGTTCTGCTGAATAGCATTTTTTCTTCAAAGAACAGCCCTGTTAACTTGAATAAGACTATTTATATGATCATGTTCTTCTAGTCTTAAAGTATAAATTTACAATCCATTAATCGCCAGCCCACACCTATGAAATACCATTGTAATGAACTTATTTAATAAAGTTCACCTTTACTCAGTTCTAAGCCTGATAATATATCTGTAAGGAATCTGAAGAACATAGGATTGCAATATTTAAAGGGCATTGAATATGGAATTTTAGAATCCGCATCCATAAATTGGATTTCATCTCCTTTTATTTGCCAGGGTATTTAAAGGAGATCTTGATGCCATTTCAAATATGGGTTTGCATACAAACAAAGGTACTTGGGAACAATGCATCACTGTTTGCTGGTACTAAAACAATGGAATGAAACAGTCTAGAAATGCAGAAGCACTTTTCCAGCTTTTTATAAAACACATAAGGCAAGTTGTGTATCAAATCTCTCTCTGAATTAGGCTTTAAAAACAATTTTATTAATATTAGGTAGGCTGTACGGCACCTTTTGCTTAAGCAAAGGCTTTCACTTTTCCTGTGAGTGATAGCATCTGTTTATTCTCAGTCTGTGCAGTAAGATCCTTTGAAAGAGCATTGCCATTGTCAGGTGGCCATTTGGGAAGGGGAACATTGTTCCTGATTGAGGGAGCAACTAAGCTGGACCAGGAGGGAGGTTTCAGGGAATACAGCCTGTGGCCAGCAGGAAGGAGCCGTGCACAGCAGGGCACCAGCCGCCTGCAGCACCCACAGAGACCAAGATCGCTGGGAGCAGCCAGCCGGGCTTTGGGAGTTACAGCAGGGGCTGATGAGGGACCAGAAGGGAAGCGGCAGCATCTGTTGCAGCTCAGAAATTCACTTACCTGGTTCGTCTGGATGCCAAGAGTCACCAAAGATATGGTAGAAGTGGGAGGGAGGAGTTTTTATTAATATTTCATCTGGTGTAATCACCCTCAGATTTACCTATGTACCAAGCTAACACGTCTCCTGAAATGAAACAGCAAAAAATACATACATCAAGTTTCAGCTCAGAGCTTATATGACATATGTTGTACCAAAGCCTAAGGGATGCATACTGGAGTGGGGGAGAGAGGAGAAGGTATACAGAGACTCTTATCCCTGGGGATCCTGTGCATCCACTGGAGAAGAGGTGAGTTCCCCTGCAGCATAACTGAGAGCAGATCTGAAATGCAACATACGTTCAACCATGCTGGTTTTTCTGTTATATCAGAAATGAAGGAAACTACAAGGTAAAGCTAATGAGAATCCACCTTTCATCTCGGACTTTGGGCTGAAAAAAATACATCTCATCCTTTCCACTTATCTTCCATTTTTGGAAAAGGGAAAATATTGTTTTTCTCTTTCAGTGAAAGAATTCGTATTTTGTGACCCAGACTTCAGTGGCTATTGCTAATAGCAGTGATATTTGGACAGACAGCTGGAAGACTTGGAGGGTACCAGCTGACTCGTGAAAACTAAAGAGAGCACAAGAGGGAGAGGAGATAGATGGATGTGGAATGGGGGCATAACCTCTTTAAGTAGTACAGATGCTCCAGAAGAGAATGTGTGTCTGCAGCCTTACACACAGTTGTGAGGAGTCAGATGTGGGTGAACCAATAATATTTGTAGCAGGAGTGGAAGGAGTAATCATGGACACAGGCATCTGAGTCTCTTAAATTCTTTCAGCAGTCCTTTGCTAAAGCCTCCTCTCACTGCCGTGGCATTACTTTGCAGTGTAATTCTGGATTTACAGTGAGGTAAGAGACCCAAACCCACCTGTATGTTGAGATGACATTGCCTGTGACTGATTTGAGATTTGCAAAAGGATTTGGTCACTTACTTTGTTTGAAATTCTAGGTGCTGGCACTCTAGGAAGTTCTGCCATTGATTTCCAGGGTGCTAAGATTTCATCTATGGCTTCACAACTACTGTTTTAACATTCACAGAATCGCTCTTACGTGTCTGGGAAAATGTTTTCTCGGTCTATATCTAAACAACAGCAACGCCTGTTAAACTCATTGTTAAGGATGTTAACTGTTAAGGTGTTAATCCTTTTTGAATAATATATGATTTACACTTGAATTTAACCTCTAGTGAGATTAAAATAAATAAAGACATGATGGTTAAACAGCTAGAACATTGGTAGGTTTCCATATATTTTTCTCCTACTAAAAGCAATATTGCTACTCATCCTCTCGAGTTTTAGTAAGTTAAAAGGTAGAATGGAGCAAAGAGAGGAAGTTGTTAGGTCAAAATATTACATAAAGTAGCTAAGCACAGAAAAGAAGAGAAAAAGCAGCCTCTTAAGAAAAGTCAGAACAAGGAACAAAAGCCTAATAATTTACAAACCTGCTTCTAAAAACAGACACTGCAAAGCATTTTCATTGCTCTTTAGGCAACATTCCCTACTTTTCATTGAAAAATGACAAAAAGAAAAGAATAGTTTGTTATATCAGCAGTGCTTGCAATATTCATCTATGTGACCTGGCACTGGGAGAGAGAGAAATGAATTAAAGTACTGGTGGAAAAGGAGGAGTAGGAATATCTGAGTGGGTATTGCACTTTGCTAGAAGCAGTGAGCTGTTCATATTGCATTCTGGTTTTGTAGATTGAAATAATTGGCAGGGTGCTCAGAGCAGGTGGATGGTTATTTCTAGTCTAGCCTATTCTGGTCTAGATCAAAACTAATAAATAAAGTAGAAAATGCAGTCAGCCTCCAGGTCCTTAGATTGGCTTTGGTTTTATTACTTATGTACTACCTGCAGCCTCAACTATTTGCTTAGTTTTGGTATATAATGAATTGCTATTTTCATTTACAGCTGTAAAGCGTGACAGAAATCATTACATCACACCTTATAAGAAGAAACCTTTTTTAATTTTACACTGCTTCAGTGACTATATTCAGGCTATTGTGCCGCCTAATCATCTCTTATTACCACACGTTGCATTTCAGAACTGGCAAAGCAGAAGTGCCCTTTAAATGGAAATCAAGTTCTTCCCCAACTGTTTTCAACATCTGAGGCAAGCCTGGTTTTTGTCTGATTTTCCTTCTCAAGATCTGCTCGTCTTGCTATGAGTATCGCTTAGTTGAACAGCTCTATCATTAGACTTTACAGAAAGGCATGCAAGAGCATCTGGGCAGGACTTAGCACCATGTGCCTCTGAGACAAGGAGTGAAAAATGTCACCGGCTGGATCCCAGGCTGCTGACAAAGCAGGCAGTAGGGAGAGGCAAAAAGAGGCAATTCCGTAAATGATACAGAGTCCCTGAAGTGATGTATTCTGAAGTTAGAAAGAAAGGAAAAAGCCATCAGGAAACACGTTTGTCATGGTTACTAACACTATTTCAGCTCATCGTGAAAAAGGGAAAAACTCATTTAATACATAGCAATGAAAAGTGTAATCCCTGTTTGGCTGTCAGAATAAGTCTATTAATAATACTTTCTATTAAATAACTTATCTAAATTGTTCTAGCTGCTTTTTAAACATGATATTATTGGCTCCATTAAAAGGACTGCTGAACTGAGGTCCAGAGGTGCAGCCTTTCTAAGACTGCAGCTCCTGGCTCCTGAACAATCAACTTCACATCAAAGGTGATTCTACAGTGTCAGTGCTGCAAGATGAATTCCAGGTTTGGGAGTGGATTTGGGCAAACTCATCCATGGGATCGCACAGGTACATTGAAGATGTCTGTATTCATCTCAGGAAGATGTGGGTTTGAAACCTGAAGGGGACTGGACTTGAGCTCCTGGTGCTCCTTCCAGCCAGGCCACAGGAATGAATAAATGCTCAGATCCCCTCCAGGTGTGTCCCTCTCTAGAGAGCTCCACACACGGAGACAAAAAATATTCCCTCAGGAGGCAACAAAGAGCCCTTTTCATTAGATTCATCCTATATAAAACACACCTGCCCTTCAAAGGCACAGAATTTCATGGGCAGAAAAAAGAGTGACCAGGGAAGCTGACATTTCCATTAGATGGAGAAATAGTACATTATGATGCTCCTGTCTAGTCTGCAGGTACTGAATTTTCTCTCTTTCAATGGCCATATAAATCTTGTGCCAAAAGCAGGCAGTTTGTCAATGAATGGATAACCACGAGAGCAGTGCACCATGTCACCATCCTTTGGCAGCTATTACACCTGAGAAGTATTTTTTGGAAGAAACTGGCAAATATATGTAGGCTGAAGCTTTCAAAAGAAACTAAGGGAAGCTTCACCCTTTCATTTCTAAATTAACAAACAATGTTCCAACACAGCTTTTTCAAAGGTTGAAGATTTCCCATTAAAAATTTCTCTACATTGTAACTCAATGATAAATCATGCATGCCAAAAAGTTGCTCTGAATTCCTAGTACACATTGTTGCTTCTTGCTCACTAAGAACCTCTGGAAGTATTAAGTGTACAAGCCCAGTCAAAAGAGCACAATATTGTAGTCTCCTTACATGATCCAAAAATCATTGCTATGTGACTACCCTGAAGTAAGATTTCTTGCCATTTAAAATGCTAACACCTAAAAAAGGAAGGAAAGAAAGACTTTGAGCTTTCATTTTATACACCTCACACCTTCACAGACCACATGAAAGAAGACAACCTTTCCCATCACAGAAGGTCATGGTTTCTTCTCTGGAAAAAGAAAACAAACCAAGACAAAACAGAAAGTCCAAAAATAATTTTTATTTCTAATTAAGCTTGAATCACAAATGTGTCTTTCAGTCCACAACTCTGCTTTATTCAAGTTAGAATTCCAGGCAACCTAGCAGGAAAAAAAGAAAATCAACTTTTTTTTTTAAGCCTGGCCTTCTGGGTCATAAGTTTAAACTATACGTCAGAGATTGAGCACTAAAAAACTTTTTTGAAGGCTCAAATATTTGGCAAGAGCCGAACATGAAATGTGTTCATCTAGAAGATTTAGAGAGTTAAGAGGTGTTTAACCCACTCAACATCAGGTATCTATCTTCGGTGTCATGAATGAATCAGAAGCCCTTAACTTTTTTTTCACTAGCTATAGAGGAAGGCTGGACTTTCAATTTTGGGGGCTCTAAGTAGCATTTGGCTGAGATGACCAAGGCAGTCTCAGGGAGGGGGGTGTGAAGGACCCTTTGCTACAGCGCAGAGAAGCGGCATTTTGTAATGGAACTGGAGGAGATCTTGGCACAAACTGGTTTGCAGCCGTTGTCCTGAGGTTTTAAAGAATTCTGACACCAGCAGGTTGGTTCTCAGCAGCATAGACATCAGTGCCACACTTCCCAGGGTTAATGACACCAGCTGTACTTGCAAGCGCTCCTAGGAGACGCAGTTGTACCCTGTGCTCATGGCAGCGGCAATCTGTGTGGTCTGTCATACATCACAGGCTCAGGGTAAATGCAACAAATTGGTAAGATAGCCACCAGTCTCAGTGCCGATGGAGACGTATATGCAGACCCCTCCCACCTATATATACGAACATGGCCTCGCACTGCAGTGTTAAACATAATTTACAATACGGCAGTAGATGCCAGAGAGGCTGGGCATTGAGTACAGTACTCTTTAAAGACTTGGCACTTTAGCAAAATGACAGATATTTGAAAACATTAGTAGCTTAATTTCCCTTTCTGCCCCATGCAAAAAAGCTGTAAAGTGATAGATTTTTTCATGTAATTTGCTTAATTGCTTAATTTGATTGATGTAGATAACTGAACAAAGTGTAAGGCAATGAAAAACAGACCATTATCTTTGTCAGCGTATTTTTATTTTGTATAAATATTTGGGTTTGATTTTATTCAGGTTCTTACACTAGAGAACATTTTTCAAAAGCAAACAATTTTTACTAACAAAAGACTTGTCATCAGACATTTCACTCCCCAAAGGTAAAGAGGAACTGACTTAACCAGCAAAATATTACAGGAATCTAAGTGAAATCATAAGCAAGAGACTGAGTGCAAAATGAGGAATGTGTTGGAAAGTGCTGCTCCTCCTGGTCCCAGCAACCGAGAAGCCGCTGCTCTCATTTTGGCTTGATACTTTTTCCAGCATGTCAAATAGCAAATTAATAATTTACTTGTTGAGCTGATTCTCAGTGGCTAAATTTTACTCAACTACAAGGTTCACTTTGTAAAGCAGGTGTTCTTTTGGTAATTGTGCTGTGCTTTATTTAGGAAAAATGCAGAGCACAGTGAATTGTATCTATAGTGAGAACAGGCATTTGGCTTTCAGATTTTGATTGTGCCATTAAAAAATGTGCAAAGATTGTTACTCAGAAGGAATGTCTTGATAAACGTTATGCTAGAAGAGTTAGAAGCAGTGCGGGGAAAAGGACATTCATATGAATTGGCTTCATTATTGATCGAAGAAAAATGCTTTTGTCCTAGGAATATCAGTATCATAGGATGATGGTTCTGAAGTAAATGCATGTTCTTTCCTGTTCACTGTGGCATTGCTTTAATTTCACAACTCAGTAGCCCAGGCATCACCTGAGTTCCTAAAGAATTGAATAATTGATCCATAATTAATGGATGCACAGAGCAGGAAAGCAGTAGCAGGATACTAGTTAATACAACACAACTACGGGGAATGAGGCTGTGTACCTGTCTAACTTTGTGGAATTGTTTTATTAACTTTTATTAGATCTACATGGCCACATTCTGAAATACATTTTTAAGAGCAAAAGTCATTTGAGAAAATATTGTGTACATATGCCAAATTACTTTCTATGAAGAATAACCTAAGACGTTCAGTAAATGCATATGGAATTGTGGGCATGATGATTCAAATTCACTCGATGGTCACAGTAATCATGAGATTTTCTTTGTGCAGATGGAATGAACTGAACAGGTTCACCTTCGCATTGAATCACCCATAAGATATCTCAAAGTTTATACGAAAGAGAAAATTGCAGCATAGAGACTTCCACCCTGCCCTCATCTTTTCCGCACAGTTTGATTTATGCTGTCGAAAGAGAAAAGCCCTTGTTGCTTGGCCTCTGGGCATGTTGTAGTATAACAAGTAACCTTCCTTGCTTCTTGGGCTCCTGGAGGAGAGGATGTCCTTGCTTCCAACCGGACCACTGTGGCAGGCAAGATCCATTCAAAGGTTTCCTGCACTCTGGATTTTCCCTGTCGCCTTCCTCATGCCAGCGTTACGCACCCACATGCATATGTGCTCCATGAGTATGGGCATGTACACTGCAATTAGCTCAAGTTTAAAAGACTCAGGTTACCATAACACCCAGCTCTCAGATATGAACAGATGGCATTTATAAATGCACAGAAACTAGAAGGTAATCCTCTAAAGTAAGTTTATTTCTGTAAGCCTTTCAGAGTCACATGAAAATGATAGAGAGTATTAATCCATTTATCTGCTGAACAAGAGAAACAGAGCAACCTGGCTTGTCCGAGTATCTTTGACTCTTAATGTGACTTTCAGCAAATGAAAACATGTATAGAAACCTATATAGTTAGGTTATCAGTTAAGCCTACAGTACTTGTTTTGCAACATCAGCTACTGACCTGATGGCTATCATTCAGCCTCAAGCTGGTCTTATGTCTTATTTCTTTGAGCATGATTGAAAAGTTCCTAAGATGAGGAACCTCAGAGAGCTGCATGGGAATCTCCCCATCCTGCAAGGCACCAAACATCTCCTGCATGATTGCTATATACTTTGGAAATCAGCCAGCAATGTGCAATTGGAGAACACAAATGAATTAAGTTAAGAGGCATGCACTTTAGAGACTAGAAACGAGGGTCCTCTCCGCTTTAAGCACTGTGAATCTCTGAAAGCCTCATGCTGACAGCAGCTTGCAGAACTGGATTCTAAAATAAAGACTCAATTTCCCATGTACAGCAGATGGAACTAAATGACAGAACATGGATAAATATAGAGGACTAAAAAAAAATAATATCTATTTGAAGCAAATAAATCACCATGCTCATAACCATCCATGGAAAGGTACCCACCAGAAAGGGCTGACTGGCATTAGCAAATTCCTCCTGAGTTCATGCCATGTCCCCTCAGAAAAACTAGGGCAAGTTGTTGGGCACTTGCCAAGCACCTGCATAAGGAATACTCCTAAGACACCTGGTCTGTGGTCACGAGTGTTGGGATGACATACATGAAAAGTAGAGGGCTTCAGACAGGCAGCTTTTCTGTTCATTGATTGCTGATAAAGTTGGATCACACGTATGTGTAGCATGTGAGCTATTTTAAAATGAGTTGGTGAGCATGTCAGCTAGAACATGTTAGGACTAATGTTAGTGCACTTGCCCAAGATTACAGTGATGGAGTTCCTAACTGATCTGATGAAGAAAAGTACTCCCACAACAGGCAAAGGCACTTTGCCTCTTCCTAGTCTAAAAGTTCACACCAAATTTCATCTCCAGACTTCTGAAAAACTAGTGGGTTAAGGTTCAGGTTTTTTGCTTCATGCTTTTTGTTGGTGTTAAAATTCAACAGTAAATAGAATCTGAATGTAGTCTAAGTTCAGAATGGATCTGCCTTATTTAAAAGAATGTGCCACCACTTCTCCATTCAACTGAAGCATAAAGATGCAGAGTAATTAACATAAACACAAGTATTGTCTGTGTTATGGAGATGGATTTCTGTCAGGTGGGTGTACACCGTTTCAGTGTGGATAGCCAGATGCTCTAGTCGTTCTTTTAAAGGACCTAGAACATTTATAATGATTAATTTCTAAAGCAGTAATATATGCTACCATCTGTTTAATTAAATCTTATACTTCCAGACATACGCCAGTCAGCTCACAGGAGTCAAACATTAATTCCCCACTTTTTACATCAATGAACAATTGGCTTACACCATTATACTTTATATTTGGTCCTTCTTGTTTTAGGTTCCAACCACTAATAGAGACATATTTGACAGCGTGACAGAAGACAAAACTATTTTAAAATGTAGAGATCTGACCTCAGATCTTGTCTTCTCTATAATTACTTTACACTTTTTAAGCACCCATTATTTTGCATGGGACAGTTGTATGTATCCTACTCTAAAGTGAACTAAAAGAATAAACTCAACAGGTTATGAAAAAACTAAACTGCTCTAGAAACATTTGCTCGCTTCTTCACATGCTTGAGTTCACATGCCCAGAGGCTTCTATTTCATTCAGTGTAAAAAAGGATTTTGACAGTGTTGTATGTATCATCTGATCCTCTCCATTGCACGAGATTTGTCACTCTGAGTTTTGGGTTGTCTTATATATGCCTAAAGCCTTTTTCACCCATTTCCTTGTACTGATTAAGCTCTTGGTTAAAAATGCTCAATAAAAAGTAGCCTTAGGGATTTCGAAGATCATCATCTCCTACTTTCTTTTTGAAGAGATACTAAAGTATCTGGACTTGAAGTATTACATGTAATGTAAGCTATCAAAGCATGCTTTATATTTCAGATTGAACTTTAAATACCACAACTCACATGGATTTGCACTTTATTAGCATTGCTACTGTAGAGTTTTTTTCTTTGTTTGCTCGTTTTAATAGAGGAGTCATGATGCAGTATCTCAGGAGCATTCCTGCCCTCCAAACTGCACAAGCTATTTTAATCCCACCTCCTGCCTTTCATGAGGACCATGCTAACCCGATCATCCAGCTAGAAAGAATGATCATTTCAGTTGCACTGATTCTTCTCCAAAGTGAGACAGATTGTTCTAAAACATAACTATTTCTGCAACTAATGGTTGATCCCAGGATACATGTCAGGTATCTGACATGTACACAGACTAGCTCCTGAATCTGCTATATACACAAAATGAGGAACTATTTCAATACCATGTACTTGCTATCAAGATAAATCGATTTGTTACCCAGATAGCACTCTCACAAATCAGCCTAGTTGCCTGAAGGAAAATTACTGCATTTATTTGCATTTAGGAACCTGATGGCTGGTTTATGTTAGAGTGAAATTAATCAGATTTATTACCTAGCTATGCTTGAGTCAAATCTCCATATTATTCAGTGCTTGGCAATTTTGTCAAACCTTTCTTGAATTCAAACCTTAAATTCAAACTGTTTATTGAAGGAGAATGACAACATACGATAACTTCTAGAGAGGTGCTTACTGTCAAATATTTTACTTATCTCCATTAGATGTGGAAGCCTATTTCTTTTCTTGTGTCTTTTCAACTTCTATTTGGTCATGTCAAAGAATAGGCTTTCCTATAGTACATCTGATCCTTCTATCCAACAATGGCCACATTCAGAAGACAAGTTAAGAAAACACTTCTGGGAAGAGTCTTGGAATAATCAGAACACTAAACTTTTCACTGGCTGTCACTGTTAGTTACTCAGTACAGGAATTGCTTATAACTTCTGCAACATTAATCTCCAGAAATATTCCTTCTGCACACAAAAGTGAACTATTATGTAAATCTCCTTAAAAGTATTTCTAAAAGTTACACTAAGTAAGTGAGATGTTCATCCAACTAAAAATATCTGCAAGGCTGAACAGTTCCTCAGTTAGACCTTCAGGCCCTGTTCTGATGTCTACAGTTACTTCTGAACTTGCAGGAGCTGCACTAGCTCCATGCTGGCAGGACAATATATTTAACATCACAGTGTGCAGGTTGAAACTCTATTAGGGGCAGAATAGGAAAGATCCTAATAAGGCTTTGAAGCCAGAGGTCTTTGAGAACCTCCCAAGATGCACAGAGATTATAGCACGCTCTGTTGATGCAAGTATCACCATTACCACAGTTTCATTCTTTTCTGTCATTTGAAATTTAACATTCTGACAAACTCTGGGCCTTGGCAAACGAATGCATTCAGCTAATCCTCACTGTCAGAGGAGAGGATTCTTCATGGCAGAAGAAATCTCATATGTGCTTTGGACACTGCATGAAGAGTTTAGAAACTAGCAGATTGTATAGATTAATGGATCTGAATGCCAGAAAAGGATCCTGTCAAAACATAGTTGGATTTGGTCCCCCCACAGGTTCCAGTTTGGTTTGAGTGTTTCCAAAGGGGACATCGGTCCTGTTGGGTATTTTTACAGAAATAAGCAGCTTGCATACAGATCTCATAATCATTGCTTCCTGTGCAATCTGCTTGGCAAATATCCCTTTACATAAAGAGACCTATTTAAATAATTCCCATTATAAGTATTTTAATAATAGAAACAGTTATTGCAGAAAAATATTGTCTATGATTAATTTTTCAAAGGGGTCAGCACCCACCCAAAAGTCACTAGATGAAACAAGTGTGTACAGTTAATTGTTTAGTCACAACACTTGGACTTGAAAACTGCATGTGCCAAGGTGTAAGACCTTACACGTAGTATAATCCCATCTCTGACAGACTGTCTCAGACAAGGGTAAAACAGAAGCATCACTCATAATGAAGCATCAAAGGTTGATGATTACTACAGCTGAAATGCAGGACTAGAGCTACCACAACTTGATCTGCTAAGGCAATGTTCATTCTGAGCTGGAGTGTTTTATTAAGCAGGCCCAAAACAAGCAGGTAATTTTTAGAGCCAACTTCAGAAACATTGCAACCTGAAGTCAGAAAAGAAACCTGCTTTCAACTTCTCTGGAGCCAAGATTTCACCCGAAGTATCCAGGCAGTCTTGAGCTTCTCACGTATGAGTCTTATAGTTGCGCATTCTGACTATAAAAAATAACCAGTATAGACATATATTAAATGAAACCAAGTAGATTTATCATAATATGAAATTTGGGAACATTACAGGGCTTTAATCTCTCTGACACATCTGAGTTGGCACCTTATTCTCTTTCTTCTTGAACAGATGGTGACATTACAGTCACCACAAACACTGAAGAAAAATTGCAAGAAAAAATAAATACTTTTACACACAAAATTTAGAGTTTGTGTGATGAAAAACATTGTTGATGCAGTCTAACACTCCATTTTGAAGCCTGTCTGTATTTAAAACCTAAACCCCAAGCAGAATACACAGCTTCGCAGCCTAATAATCCAAGTACCAATAAGCTATTGGAAGCAGTGAAAATAAAAATTCCTAAAAACTTATGCTAACAGAATTAAGTTTTCATCATTTCCTAACATTTAGTGATTTTTAGAATTTTCCTATAAGGAGAGATTAAAATAGCATCTGGATGAGACTAGAGACACATCATCTTATTGTCCTGAAGTTTCTGTGAGAAAAGGCACTGAAGTAAGAAAACCTCTCCACAATCTCATGAGATCCACAGAGATAAAATTCTTTAGAAGGAAACTGATCATAACCCATGATCTGAAAAAGATCCCTTATGGATTATAAATTTGGAAGTTTGTCTACATGGATGCTCAAGCCCCTAAACTGTCAATGTAAATCACAGGACTGTGCCCCACGTGACAGGATGGGTTGTGTTCTGCCTAACCAAGAGGTCACTGCCCCCAGCTTTTCACCTAGCACATGGATGGTAGACGTCACCATTGTGAGGGTAACTGTATGGCTTGTGAGGAACCATCAGACTCAGTAGTTTTCTGTTTGGTCTATTCGATAACCTGAGATTGGTTCACCTAATACACTGACTTGGAAATGGAATAGTTTTAGGAGTCTTTCATAAGGTGTTCTGGTCTCCCTGCAAATAGAATGAAAGCACATGTCAACCAGGATCAGGCAGAGAGCTGGAAGGTTTAGGCTGCAATCCAATTTTAACCCTCCAGATGATTGCTGAAGCCTCTGCTGGCTGCTTTGGACTTGTACACATACCAAGCTGCAACGCCTAGGTTGCCCCATCCAGTGAGAAAAACCTCAGACTGGCAGTTACAGCTTAGCTGAGCTCTGAAGCTGAACAGGTATGCTCCTGGTTTTCCCAACAGATAGCCCAATTGGATTTAGCTGTCAGAGTCTATATTAGTGTCCCCAGCTATTCCTTGGCTGGGCAGGTGGGCTTGGTTAGCTGTTACAACTAGAATACAGTCAGTCATGGGCCCACGGACAAGTATTTTTACAGCTATTAGTTTTGAATGCTCTATGGTAAAGGTCAAAGGAAAGGATTTAATATATGAAGCCTACTATTATACAAAATAGCAGTCCTGCTCCGTACCCCATCAAGGCTGAAACTCATATGGCTAAAGTAATTGCATTATCCTTCAGATCAAGAACCATTCAAAACAACAGTGATCATCGTAATGGGATATACATAATAGGGAAGTGTTAGGGAATGGAAGTAAATGAAATAAAACGCCTCTGGGCTGAAAAGTAGTAAGAGGAAAAACTGAGGTAAACCTTTACAGCATCTGATTAAAATACACAGTTGATCACGTGATGGCCAGATAAAAGAAAACAAAAAAGTGCTGTGTATGAGAAAACCCCATTATTACTGTCTGACAGCTAAAGCAGTGCTTTCATCCCCCTATAACAGCTTAAAACAATTGCTAGCAGAGTTCCCTGCAGCTGGAAGGATTATCTGACTCTTACACAATTCCTGTTACTCAGGTTCATTTCTGAGAGATGTGGTTCATAAACTTAAAGTGATTGGTAGTATTTTTGGGATTCCTTTAATCTAAAATTCACTGCTAACATGATTACATTCTGATCATCTGCTGAAGGAAAGTCTGAGTTACCCAACAAAAGCAGTGTGCTTACGGTTCAAGGCTCCAAGGGAGGTTGTAGTAGCTATTGGACCTGGGGGGAATTAGATGCATTTACCAGCTTTGGAAATTTTCCAGGCTTTATCACTGAAGGCTGTTGGAAACAATCCTAAGAGCATCTGGAACTTATAACAATATTTTCCAAAGGTTTGTTGTAGTTCATGATCCTTGGGCAATTTCCAAAGAACCTGGGCAATTTTACAGTTATTAGAAAGCAATGCAAAAGCCAGTGGCTGAAATTCATTTCCCTTAAATTGCAGGATTAAAAATCTCAAGAAAGTGTCTGAACTTGGCATACAATAAATTTGAGAAGTCCACCTGTGAACTGCTATGTCTGTGTTTTGCACAAACCTGGTTCCATTAGACTAAAGTGGGCATCATCAGTATTATAGTGACTCAAGTCATACTCGCCTCCCTCCTTAGCTGTCCTTCCACTGTGACTTTCTGTGGGGTGTTTCACATTCTACTTATAACAAATAACAGGAGAAAATCCTATTTAATAACACATTTTAAGAACTTGTATGCAATATCTTGAAATCAATAGAACTGCAGTGGCTCAGCAGCCCTCAGGACACACTATGAAGCTATTATCACAAACTGTGGGATCTTATTTCAGTTCCACTTGGCCAGAGAGCAATCATTCCTATTTTATGTTATAAAAATATGCTATTTAACAGTGATCTTTAAGATTTAGATGGACAGGGGGGCAGGATAAATTGTTATAAATAACATGGTAGCTTACCTGACAGAAAAGCTACCCAGTAACATCTGCTTAACACTGTTTTTCAAAGGAGAAGAGGTTCAAGAGTAAAATGAAAAAAAAAAATTGAATATCAGACAGACTTTCATATTACAAAATACCCTGGATGACAAGTGATGGAAACTGAGATGGGAGGCAGAACTATACTTAGAGTCAGTTTTTCAAATACTCACACACTTTGAGACTATATCCCTGAATTCCTAAAATCTGACATAATCTAGTAGTATAGCCTGACCTATATCTTAGTGTCTACACAATACCCACTCATCGCTAAGCGGCAGACAGTATTAATGCAAAGTGCTGCTCTAAATAATTATCCTTTTGGCTGCATTTGTAGGTAAAAGTTGTCCAAGGGTTAATCAGATGGGTAGATGCAAACAGTTACCTACAAAGCACACAGAAATTTATGTAGCTATAAAATTAAAATACCAGGAAATGCACATAAGCTAGATACATGCTTCCTCCCTTAAAACTATGGTCCTGGTATTTCCCTGTGTGGGCAAGACTGAGAATTTCTCTCTTATTCCATCTGAAGCATGTCTACATGTGATATAAATCCTCCTCCAGATTAACATCTTACATACTTCACTCATACTGCCCCTTCCTTTCTTAAAAAAACAACCTCTGAGCTGAAGTCCAGGTCAGTCCAGGCATCCACAGGGTATTCAGCCCCCTGAGCTGGAAGATGGGGATGGAGAGCACAATATACTCCTCATAATCCAGGAGGAAGCAGTTAAGAACCTGTTAAACCACCTGGACACCCACAAGTCTATGGGGCCTGATGGGATCCACCCAAGAGTACTGAGAGAGCTGGTGAAGGAGCTTGCCAAGCCACTCTCCATCATTTATCACCAGTCCTGGTTAACAGGGGAGGTCCCAGAAAACTGGAGGCTTGCCAATGTGATGCCCATCTACAAGAAAGGCCGGAAGGAGGATCCTGGGAACTACAGGCCTGTCAGCCTGACCTCCGTACCGGGGAAGACTATGGAGCAGTTGGTCTTGAGAGTGCTCACAGGGCATCTGCAGGACAACCAAGGGATCAGGCCCAGCCAGCATGGGTTCATGAAAGGCAGGTCCTGCTTGACCAACCTGATCTCCTTCTATGACCAGGTGACCCACCTAGTGGATCAGGGAAAGGCTGTGGATGTTGTCTACCTGGACTTTAGTAAAGCCTTTGACAGCGTCTCCCACAGCATTCTCCTGGAGAAACTGGTGGCTCATGGCTTAGACAGGTTTACTCTTCGCTGAGTGAGGAACTGGCTGGATGGCCGAGCCCAGAGAGTTGTGGTGAACGGCGTTAAATCCGGCTGGTGGCCGGTCACAAGCGGTGTTCCCCAGGGCTCGGTTCTGGGGCTGGTCTTGTTCAATATCTTTATAGATGATCTGGATGAGGGAATTGAGTGCTCCCTCAGTAAGTTTGCAGATGACACCAAGTTGGGTGGAAGTGTTGATCTGCTGGAGGGTAGGAGGGCTCTGCAGAGGGATCTGGACAGGCTGGATCAATGGGCAGAGGTCAACTGTATGAGGTTTAATAAGGCCAAGTGCCGGGTCCTGCACTTCGGCCACAACAACCCCATGCAACGCTACAGGCTTGGGGAGGAGTGGCTGGAGAGCAGCCCGGTGGAAAGGGACCTGGGGGTGCTGGTTGACAGCTGGCTGAATATGAGCCGGCAGTGTGGCCAGGTGGCCAAGAAGGCCAACAGCATCCTGGCCTGTATCAGCAATAGTGTGGCCAGCAGGAGTAGGGAAGTGATCGTGCCCCTGTACTCGGCACTGGTGAGGCCACACCTTGAATACTTGAATACTGTGTTCAGTTTTGGGCCCCTCACTACAAGAAGGATGTTGAGGTGCTGGAGCGTGTCCAGAGAAGGGCAACGAAGCTGGTGAGGGGTCTGGAGCACAAGTCTTATGAGGAGCGGCTGGGGGAACTGGGGGTGTTCAGTCTGGAGAAGAGGAGGCTGAGGGGAGCCCTCATCGCTCTCTACAACTACCTGAAAGGGGGTTGTGGCAACGAGGGTGTTGACCTCTTCTCCCAAGTAACTAGTGATAGGACAAGAGGAAATGGCCTCAAGTTGCGCCAGGGGAGGTTTAGATTGGATGTTAGGAAATATTTCTTCACTGAGAGGGTGGTCAGGCATTGGAACAGGCTGCCCAGGGAGGTGGTGGAGTCGCCATCTCTGGAAGTGTTCAAAAAATGTGTGGATGTGGCACTTCAAGACATGGTTTAGGGAACATAGTGGTGCTGGATTAATGGTTGGACTTGATGATCTTGAAGGTCCTTTCTAACCTAGTGATTCTGTGATTCTGAAAGAAACACTGCCCTCTTCCTACAATTAGCAAAGCAGGGTGTCTGATACTCTGTAAGCTGCAGGCACTACATTATATCATCAGTTATTTACCTAGGAGAATTGACTAAACAAGGAGATAAGGGCTTTGAAGCATAATTAATTTACACAGGCCTTCCCACTACAATATAAACTGTTATCCAGAAAAATAAGCACGAATCTTGATTAATTTTTGATATAAGAATGACTGCAGCCGTGGAAACAGTGGTTACTTGAGCTACTATATCTGTATCAGTCTTCCCAAGCAGAAAGGTCATAACACCGTACCTCTTCAAACCATTGTGTAATAACAGGGCACTTTTTTGCAGTATCAGATGATTTTGACTACTTAAGTTCCTTTGTGCAGAGAGACTGGGAGGTGAGATGTTTGCATCTCAGTTGCCTGGACTCTATTCATATTCAGCTCACATGATATGTCCCTTTCTGTATTCAGTCCTAACACCCCAACCTGTCATAGTCTTGTCTTCCATTTTCTTCACTGTCCCTGTGAGCTACAGTTGACATCTTGCTTATTCAAGCTTTGAGTGATATGGAAAAGCAATGAATTCACTAGAAATTGTATCTCTTTTTGCTGTATAATGTCTGGCTCAAATATCTGGTTGGTAGATCTGCAAAAAATCTGCTTAACAATTCCCCTCTCTGCTCTCTAGTTCCAGACATTTTAGAAATGTTGCACCAAAGCATCCAATTTCTACTCTGTCTTACCTGCCACATCTCCAGTCTACAGAAAACACTGAAGATGTTGCTGCTGTAGAACTTTACTTTACTTTTCAGAGGCATCTTTCTGTTAGATCTCTGATAGCTGTCAGAAGGTATTGCTTTGTTGCCTGACATTTGCATGGGTCTTCCATCAAATATTGCCTTCCACAGCAATCCAGCTGTCCAGATAAGTGAAATTCTCCTTTTTTCAGCTCTTTTCCTGCAAACATTAGTCTTCCATCTTTCTGTATTCCTCCCACCTTCATCAGCTTTGATTTGGAACTACATACACACAGACTGTATACACAAATACACAGATTCTATAGAAACAACTGTGGAATTCTAGGTGCCTCTCAAAGCATAATCACTCAGAGTTGGACTAGGAAATGTAACGCCTACTTTATCATTGCTGTTTTATGCATCATTGTTAATGTCACCATTTGGATGTGCCTCTTCTAGAAGATGGAAATGCTGAGTTTCTTGCATGCAGGATTGTCCCAGAAATGCCATCACTTAAGTTTCACAAGTAATACAAGACTGCAGCAAACTGGTGAACATGCAAAAACATTCAGTATTCTTTTTAAAGATGAATGACTTTTTAAAAATCACAACTCTAACGGAAGACAGTGCATCTGGCTCTACCCTCTACCAAATTAATTGAATGCTCTCTGTAAGGCTGGATAATAAATACAGTGATACATTATCAGTATAGACTGATGAACTGTAAGTGATAGCCTTCATTCCCATTTATTTAGGAAACATTGCCTTGTAGTTATAAACATCCAGTAATAAATTAAGGACTTAGAAATACTCCTTCTAGCTTTCTTACAGCTTTAACTCTACATTACCTGAACTATTTAGGGTATCAGTTCTTACATAAAGTTTCACAAGAATGAAGAATTTAAGAATTCAGATATTTGTCCAGATCCAGAGAGTGTCCACTTGCCTGCATGAAATAAGATTGCTATGTCTGAACTTTATAAGCCATTCTCAGGGGCAGATAACCAGACTAACTAAACAGAAGCAGCAAAACGTTCAGCCAAGTATCAGAAAAAGTATTTCCCATTGATCACAAAAGGACAATATTTACAATTCTTACATACAGAATAGACCTGGTTTCATTTTTTGTTTGGATATTAAATTCGATTAAACTTGTTGATGGAACATGTTGAGTCCCTGAACTTTCCTTCCCCCTCCAATCCCCATGGAATCCAAACTATGAAAGACCTTAGGAATGTCATCTGAGTCAGGAAAGATCAGACAGAGGAGTACCAGGCTCCTTCCACTGGTTCACTGAAGAGGAAACACCTACGTTGTAGACAGAGGTGGAAACAAGATAGGCTTGCTGCCTTTCAGACGCTTCCTGACTGCTTTTCTCTCTTACTCAAGTGACCATGAAAAATAACTTCAACAGAAATTTTAAGCTTCTCTATTTTACAGTGAGCATTGTGACTTTCCCTCTGTTGGTTATATTGTGTGTGAGAGTTAAGCTTCTTGTTTGTATTTTTCATAACACCTAGGAATCCAAAGAATTCACTGAGTGCTAAGCATAAATGAAAGTTCACATCTATATCTTTCCTCTAGTGGCTCTGACAATGTGATTTCTGTGATGCTAAGGGCTTTCATATATACTTTTATGCTTTTTCTTTTCAGGCAGTCAACTCCCCACTTCTGGTTTTTCTCTCCTTTCCTAACCATTATGTGAATGTCTTTCCAGCGTCCATGTGCACTCCTGCTAGCTAACTGCTCCTCTGGCCCTTTTGACAGCTAAATACTTCTAGTCCTGCATACTTCACATTCATGTGCGTGACAAGCTTCCAAAATCCTTAGGGTTCAGAGTGTCCATAGGTTAATAACCAAGGATAGGTCCTTTAAATGGAGAGAGGAATGTAGGAAGTTGGTAACACCACATGAATTATTCTAGAGTAGTTCATCGGTATTTACAAAGATGTACAACAGCAAAATATGTTGTTTTGGCCTTACAAGTGTCACAAAATATTGTGTGTGCTCAAAGCAATGTCAGACATACTACCAGAGTCAGCCGGAAAAGCATTAGACCTTAGTAATTGAATATACACTACCGGTAGCCTGGTTCAGCTCCTAAGCTAGGATGCTCTTTCCAAGACTTTAGCTAAACCTGAAATGCTCTTGTATTTGACTTTGCATCTGAGCCTGGAATATTTTATTACTGCTGAGTCATTCCAATGCATTTTTCTGAAATGCCTCAGGATAGTCTTTGAATGGCTGATAAGAAGTTAATTCCTATGCATTCAGTGGCAGAAAAAAATCAAACTGGCCTGGAACAAGTTGATCTTATTTGTCATGTCCTAGTGAAATGACAACCCTCAAAGACATAGGCTTCACATACCTTACTTAAATACTTATGTCCTATTAGAGCTAAAGGAGAGAACCTCATAAGCAAGATACACTTTGGAAGATCTTATGTTCACAGGCAATTGGTTACTAATTCCATGGAGAATACTTGGAGGAGGTTGGAGTTGAGAAGGTAAGAGCAGTACAAAGAGCTTGATACTATCAGAAGGGGGAAAGAAGGAAAGAGGTCATAGAAATGCTATGATGCTATGCTAGAGCTATTTTCAAATTAGGTTAAAAAAAAAGGGAAATATGCAATTCTGAGCCAGGCTTAGAAGAAAGCTAAATGGTACTTCCTGCAATAGGCATCCAGTCTGTGAAATCTTTTGTCAGAGAGTATTGTGGATGCTAGTGTAGGGTGGTTTGAGGGAAGACAGAAAAGTTCATGGAATCAAAATCCACCAAGGTTTAAAAAGAACTTAGTACCCATACTAAGAATGTCTGGAGTTTGGCAAGAGTTTAGAGAGGAGAATCATATTTGACAACTGTTGGAGACAACATATTGGCCTAGATGGACCTTTAGTTTGACGCACAACTCATTTTTATGGCAAGAGGTAGGGGATACAGCCCTGAAGCTAGGTGGTAAACGTATTCCAAGAAATAGCTGGGCAGAAAAATGTCATTATTCTGCTTTTCTTCTCTTTAAAGAGGGTACAGGTAGGTAAGTTAGAGTGAGTGCATATATATGGCAGATATGTGTATGCAATGGATGTCAGCAATTCACACACCTACCTTACTCTCCCAAAAGAAGAAACATTTTAGAAGCTGCAAAGTGTTTCCACTAACAAATGGCAAGCTGTCTTAGTGAAACACATCTGTGGCTTGCTCCTGGTGAAATTTCACTGTGCTAACATAGAAAAGTTGTCTTTGCTCACAATAAGAGCCACATTTTCTTATAGAATAAATTCATGGATTCTTTGCAAATATCTCTAGCTTTGCATGCAAATACTAATAAAAGCAAAAGTGGGTCATTTTGCTTATTTCAAATCCAGTAAGAGACGGAGTGATGTTTGAAACCAGCAAGAGAGAAACTGAGGACTGAAAAAACAAAAGGAAAATTTTTGCTAACAACATAAGAAACCCAGTCTGAAAATACCCATAGAGCACAGAGTGTGACAAACTAAATGTGAGCTATAAATACATAATAATATAAATACATAAATACAAACATATTTGATTTTGAGATTTTCAGATACAAACCTTGAACTTCCTCTCCTCAGTCTAGTGCAGTTTGTTTGTTTTGCATAATAACATTTTTCTGGTTTGTCCCTTAAAACATACTGCAATTTCGTTCCTCAAAAAAGCCCACATTTCAGTGCAATGACATTAGGTCTGTGAAGACACATGGCTTATTTCATCTGAGAAGTGTTCTGATCTACAGGAACTAATTAGACCATTTTCTTGAGCTCGTTCCTTTCTTCTCATTACTGGTGACCAAAGACAACTGCTGAGACATGATTATTGCAGAACTGTCTGCTAGTGTATGCATTACCTTTTCAGAAATAAATCATCAAATACTACCAGAGTAAGGGGTAGGGAACGGTTAGGAAAACAGCCACTGGCAGAAAACAGAACCCACAAGAGTCACCCTAAGGCCACACAAACTGTTCTCTGCCAGAACAGCTTCAGAAAGAAATGCTGTTGGGGAAAAGGAACATAGAAGATATTAAGTCTGAGCAAGGTGATGTGAGTGTTTATTCATGAAGGCATTCATAAAATGATCAGAGAGATGGAACACCTCTCCTCTGAGGTCAGACTGAGAGGGTTGGGGTTGTTTAGCCTGAAGAAGGTTCCAGGGACACCTTATATCAGCCTTTCAATACTTAAAGGGGGCTCATAAGAAAGATGGGGACAGACTTTTTAATAGGACCTGTTGCAATAGGTCAAGGGGTAATGGTTTTAAACTAAAAGAATGTAGATTCAGACTAGATATAAGGAAGAAATTTTTCCCAATGAGGATGGTGAAACCCTGGCACAGGTTGCCCAGAGAGGTGGCAGATGCCCCATCCCTGGAAACATTCAAGGTCAGGTTTGATGGGGCTCTGAGCAACCTGAGCTAGTTGAAGATGTCCCTGCTCACTGCAGAGGGGTTGGACTAGATGACCTTTAAAGGTCCCTTCCAACCCAAACTATTCTATGATTTCTCAGTGTGGTCCGCAGGGTGTTGCAACCATTGAATATTTCACCAGTAGTTAGAGGCATGTCATATCTTCTGGAAGGCTAAACAGCTTCATAGAGAGAGTTCTTAAATTCAATAAATTAGTGTTATTTACAGATTAGTTTATTTGTTTAGAGCCATTCTTTAGCACCATACTCTAACTATATATGTTAGTATATATAGTCATACTATATCACCATACTGTGTGATATATTTGACCTTGTTTCATCTGCAAGTCCTTAATTGCTGTGCAAAGAACCATCAATAATCACATAAGAAGTGAGGAAAAGGATGGCATCAGCTGTTCGCCCAGTTTAAATGTGGCCATCCGTACTAATGGTCTAGCATTTCTGCATTTGTGGTGCTTCTCTACATTTATGCATGGTATGCCTCTTTTTATTATCCGGCTTCATGAACTTCTAAAAACTTGAATTAAGTTGTCATGGCATCATACTCTTACTGGACTGAATGTCCCATGAAGTCACCTGATATGTCTGCATATTATAAAGACAGACTAAGATTAATGTGAAGGAAGTGCAGAGAGCTATTCACAATATTGGCACCATCGTGTCCCCACAAAGTGCAAAGGTTGCTCTAGCTGTTCAAAGAGTCCTGCCTGACTATATGTTTCAGACAAAGAGTGTGTTGCTTTGCTGAAGAGTGTTAATAAGACATGCCAGATCTTAACAGAGTCAGTCAATATGACAAACTCTGTAGTTTGAAAAAAATGGTCAGGGCAGAACTTAGCTTCAAAGAGCAACCCCACCACCAGGAACAGGCTTGAGTAATTATAAAATCCATCGTGCTGCACAAGCACACTCAACAAAGAGTATTTTAACTTCCCCAGTCCTTCAGAATCCCATTTGTTTCTACTTCCAGACTGCAGCAGGGCTTGAAAAGCATAAGTTTTCAAAAGTGACAGATTTAAATCCAAACCAAAATAACAACAACAGGAAAAAAGGAAAACATCACACCGGGTTTATGAGGGAGAAAATCAGATGGCATTTTTACATGCAAATGATGAATATCAGTGGGAAAGAATTCAATATGATAAATGTGCTCTGTCTCCTCTCTGCTATTAAGTGAGCTCCTGTAATACATTTGCCTATCTTAGCCTTACATTTCCATAGGAAATTGCACAAGCTTTCCCATGCAAATTTGCAGCAGCTGTATAGGGGACACAGAGCACAAGGCCATGATGGGTTGACCCATCAATCAAAACTAACTAATGGGTCTTTTTCCTACCAAGGAAGTCAGCTGAAAAGAAGAAAGACTCTTCTAGGGTATTTTGTGGGTTTTGGGGTTGTTAGTTTTTTTCACTTTTAACATTTCATTACTGCTACCAGTATTTTTTGTTTTTTAAGAACAGAACCCATCATAGTCACGGACTGAGTTCATGACTCAGCAGTAGTTTTGCATGGTGCCACCAGCCAAGACTACACTCAAAAGTTTAGCTTGGTCTCACTGTGTCTTTCAGGCCTGAAAAAAAATTACATCAAAAATCCCCACCAAAAGAGTTTATTTTGTATCATCAGTACCTATGCCAGCAGGTAAAACTACTTTCAGCAGTATACACTATCGCTTCACCAGGAGTTTCCACAACGGTACTATAACACAGAGACCTTCATAGTTGCACTTTGTGACCTGTCCTTGTTTAAATTATCTTATTTAAAAGACTGAATAAAGAGGGAAAACCAAATAATTTTCTCACTTTTGCAGGCAACTGATTACTTTGTGATTTTTAACACTTGGAAGCTAACATCAAAATTCATCATCTTGAAGTCCCCAAACGCACAGAATTTTCACCACAGCCAATGAAGGTTTTAACAGGAAAAACTGAATAGTAAACTAAACACACTGAGCCTTACTTTCAGAAGGAGAGACAAAATGAAAATGATAAGAGTTCATCATAAATATTCTTCTTGAAAGGACATCAAAACTTTAAGACAGTGTTAGAAGCAAAGGGTTAGATTCCTGATGGAGTGTCGTGGAGGACACTCCAGGACATGGAGAAATCTTACAATTGTTGTATGTCTGTGTGCCTTAATTTGAAGACAAGGAAAACTTTTCCCACCACTGTAGCAGGCTCCTTGATTAGCACAAAAAAGGAAGAAACAAATAATGACAGACAATTTCCAGTGCTTTTAGGCTATTTCATATCAAACAGTGTGATGAATGTAGCAATATCACTTTTGGCTATAGCACAAAAAATATTATTCTCTATAGACGCTGCAGCATAAAACAAAAATGCTTTTATTACCAGTAGCAATGATGTGACATGCCTGATAAATGCCACTTTAAGACTCCTTTGGGTCTCAGCATCCCTTCACACTTATTATCAAGTTACTAATAGATTCTGTAGGTTTGACTGGCCATCATTTAGGAGTGTCATTTACTCTAAAATGACAGAAAAGTAAAATGTTCTAAAACGTTCAATTTTTCTCTTTTCCCTGACTGAGTGACTAATGAGTAAGAATAATAACTTTTATTCATGTTGTCTAGGTGATGAAATGGCCATTGTAGAATGATGAATATCAAGTAAAGATGTTTTCATTTAACATAGGCAGGGGAAAAAAACCATGAACCTTTAAGTCTTAAAAATAAGAAAGAGAGCAAGCAGCTATTTAAGTATTCACATCTCTTATACAACAACTGAGTCTGTTTCCCTTTGTTATTAGTTTTTCTTTGGATGCATAGAAGCATTGATAACAACAGGGTCAGGCATGTTACAGATTAAATTCTTATTTGCAAGATGATACTGTCCGAAGGCCCCCACTGAGATTAACACCCCTTTTTCCTAGTTAGTGTGTCGACATACCATAAAGGTTAATTCCTGCAGCAGGGTGCAGAAGTTACATAAACCAGACAGGCAGAAGATGAGAGCAGAGGCACAGAAAGAGAAAATAGTTCTACAGCAGATTCACGTCAGACCTCACAATGTATTATATTTAGATTAGAGATGATACTTAGGTTGCAAACACCTCAGAGAGGTCCCTGCCTTTGCAAATCATAACCATAATACCCAGTAGAAGATGATCTTCACCCACAGATGGTTTCTACAGTACACTACAGTGCCAACAGAAATAAGAATATAAACCACATCTTTCTGCAAATTTAATTAATTTGAGCTGAGTGCCTACATCTCTTAAGCCACTTAAAAAAACAGCATAAATTCCTGTCTGTGTTAGAAAATTTGATGTCACCATGACAAAGATACACTAAGTAATTCTGTGTTAACTAACTCAATGTAAATGCTCACCTTCTTGTAGGTCAGTCTGGTCAGCAGTGGGGGCTACTGGGAGTTGATCTCTTCTGGAAAGAACAAATCATTAAATTATAATCTTTCCTTTCAAGGGAATAGATTTTGTCTTTCTCATTATCAGGGAAAAAAAACCACAAACTTAATTTCACCTAATCGTGTGTTGATCAAATACATTAAGATTTTTCTTTTAAATTTATCTTTACCTAAGATAGCTTGGCCTGTTCAGTCCACTGAGTTTATTTGTGGATGAAAGGCACAAAGCAACATGTGATTAATATTGTATCTGTATAAACGTGGAAGCGAGTAAGCATATTCTAATGTTATTTTTACACCAAAGTATATCCCATGGCTTTAGCAGGGTTATTTTAGATTTGACAAGGCAGCAATGCCATTAACTTCAGTGGAGATACTACTGATTTGCATGAATTATGTCCTGATGCAGTTTCATTGACTTTAGTATTGATTTTCATCTGGATGAGTCCAGTCATCCCAGATCTTTAGCTTTTCAGTTCTGAAGGGAGATTGAAATGTTACTGGGCAGCCCAGTTTGGCTAAACAGGGATTAAGCGAGCTAGATCTGTGCATGCGTTTTTAGTTGCTGTCCCTGAGATGGAGAAATTCCTTCATAAAAAGGGCCTGAAGGACAAAGGGCTTTATGGTGTGGGGGATGAATGGCCACCACCCTGATTGACTCACCAGGCAGAGCAAACTAGAGACCATGGGAGATAAAAGCATCCACGGCCACAGCCTCAGTAAAGGAGTCAACTCTGCAGCTTCTTCAGTAATAGTGCCACATCCTCTGATCCACTCCGAGAGGACTCCCGTTGCTGCTGTGCTTCTTATTCATTAGACAGACTTTGAAATGCCAGCTTCTGGTCACTCGGCAGTCATTTTTGATCATAACAAGTTCCCTGGCAAAGAAGGGAAAAAACCAAACTATATGATCAGAAAGATCACAAAATGCTTCTCCGTCTATATTGCAGGCTGTGTAATGTAAACTCTATCAAATAAACACTCCCAGATATTTTCCTACTCTCTGATTACTGCACTAGAAATGCTCAATAACGTTCAACAAATGTACGAAAACAGCATATGTCAATCCAGCATTTCCTTCAAACTGTTCTATTTTTGGTTCCTGTTTTATTCAATTAACACCACCATAACTGACTCACTCTTGTTACACATGATCTGCTCGGGAAGAACAGAAGGAGCTTTCATTAGCACTGGAAATCTATAGTTAAGCAACTTTATAGGAGTGACACACAGGTGAAAGTCAGAAAGAGCTGAGGTCTGATGCTCAAAGGTTCTTCTCAAAATGGTGGCAAAAGGTATGTCCCTAGGACTGGTATGAAGGATAAGCAAAGTCTGTGACTCTCTTCCTCCAGCCAGAAAGGGACAGAGGCAAAAAGCACCTTTGTATCAGCTATCATTAGTGATCACTGTTGTATGTTGTGATACGTAACATGTCGTATGTTAACACTGGTAAGAGCAACAGTGTGATCATTTTTTCTTAAGTTTCTTGTGCATGCTTCTTCCATGTGCTCTCTTTTTTCTTTGTGTATTAACAGGAGTTTAACTATTTAACAGAAGAGGATAGCACAACATACTTTCGGTTTAGCCAAAGGATCAGACTAAAGCCCAGCATGGAAAGTTTTGGGAGAAAGGGCTTTATTGTAGCTGGGAGAGGTGGTCCCACATAGAGGCAATGGTGGTCCCTATATAGAGGCAAACATCTATATAGTTTACGTCTCTGAGAACCCCAAACCTCTTCATGTCAAATAAGCCACCAGTGATTACCATTCGTGTTATTCTACAGTGATGCTGACCATGCTACGTACCACCCAGCGCAGCTGTGGGTGCTGCACAGAAGATGACTGGCTGATCTAATTTCACACACAGCACTCTGAAATCAAAAAAAAAAGTAGCCGGGAAGGACAGAGTGCTTCCAGCACTCCCATGGTTATTGAGCAAACCTTGCCATCCAAGCACTGACAGGCAAAAAGGTGATGGTTAGCATGCTGAAGCAAAACATGACAGAGTGAGGACCCAGCACATGGCCTTTGCAGCTGTGCAGGCAGTGGAGAAGACAGAGTGTTGCCAGTAGGATGCTCCGGAGGGACTGTAGAAGTCCCTTGTATGCAAGAAATTGGGTGGTTCTGAACTGCTACTGCTCAGCTGGAGCTGTGGCTTGTGAGCCAGCTGGGAGAGAATCTGTGCAGGCTGAGAGATAAAGAGTTAGTGGTAGGAAACGGGTCAGGGATGGAAAGATGCGCATTGTGAGCCAGTAGCAGGTAGCTAAAGCCACATGGGGACAAGATTTGAAGGTCACGCACTGACATAACTATTTTCTACTGGAAACTAAAGAAAAGCTAAAGGTCCAGGACTCTAAAGACTTCACTGAGAACAGGACTCAATGGTACACTTATTTAAAAATGTATTTAAGCATCTAATTATGGTTTCTATCTTAAACAAAAATACTTATGAGCTTGGCTGAATGAGATTCCAATAAATGGAAATGCAACCAGCCTTCAAATACGGTTCAGATAAACTCTAAGAATCAACAAACAGCACATTCATCCCAGACTCCCTGCTGAACTGTGTGTTAGAAATAATTTGTAAAATTATTTTTTTAGTCCTAAAGACAAATTCATTTTACACAAGCCTAGAAGACTCTGTTGCTATTAAAACATCATCAAAAACATCAACAAAAGGTCATTTTATATTGCTAGACCCAAATTTCCCTGTGCCTGCCTGGATCTCTCTGCCTGAGGCACTCTCTTCCCTTGTTGCTCAGGTGAAGGCAATGTGTTTTGAAATTATTCTCTAACTAAAAATTGGGTTCTGTAGGCTGCAATAGGCAAGTATAAATAAGGAATGTGTCTTTGGTTTAAATACAGTAAGTAAAACATGCATCCCTAACGCAGAGTAAGAAGCATTTCTGGATAGAGGCAGGAAGGTAAGACATTATGTTTTAAATAAAAGCTAACATTAATGAACATTTCTAAGATGGATTTGTATTAAAATTACCCTGAAAATATTTTAGAAACAGGTGTATGAAAATGCTTATTTGAAATTGTTATGAATTTTTGTCTGAGGAGCAAGTTGTCTTAAAGGTTCCATTTTCTAACACAGAACTGTTTTCACTTTATGAAATATTTTGCATTATATTTTAATTAAAGTTATAATTACAGAACTAAATATAATTAGCTTCTTTCTTCAAAAGAAATTGGAAGTGAACCTACTTTATTAAATTTTCAATTTGTTTCCTGCAGTGTTACACAGTTTATTCTAATTAATTGAATGAGATCTCATAAATATTTTATCAACATAGGGATGTGATTAACAGCTCGAGTTTTGTGTGGTTTTATTTTTTTCTTTCCAGCTTTCTTCTTCTTCTCTGCATTACCGTTCCCCCAGTTTTCATGTGCACTCTCCTGCCTTCAGTGACAACTTAAATATGGGAGCCCTGCCAGAGCCTCCCTCTTCCACAGCAAAATGTTGTATTTTAGCAGTCTTGGCCATAGGAAGCCGTTTTTAACTTCTCTTTGGGAATGTTTGTTATCTAAGGGAGCCCTCATATAACACAGACCATGGAAGTGACACTCATTTCTTGTGTGATTTATGACTTCAACACTGAATAGCTTCCTGCAGAATCTTCTCTGTTTTCAGCGTGTGTGCATGCAGCATATTTGTTTATTCTCAGAACAGATAAAGCAAAAAGGAGTAAAAGGGACTGTAACCCCCCATTAAGCACACCCTACTCTAGAGATTACAAAATGGAGCAGAAGGTACATGTCGCACAGCTCCCTAGTCCCTGTTGGGTTGCAAAGGGTTTAAATTTTACGTGGCACCAGTGAGATTTAAACTTGTGGGTGCTGTATGGAGCCATTGTGATTTGAGCCTCTGGCTTGACCTGTTCAGCCTCCCACTTGCCATGGGGACGTTCAGCACAGCAGAAACATCAGCACAGTGCCCTCAGGCCCCCCCTACAAGATCAAGAGCTAGCATCAGGGGGAGAACACACCAGGGGCTTCACAGACTCACAAGGAATGAGACAATCCCTGCTTCAAAGCATGTCAAAGCAAACAGAAAGGGAAGGAGGACATGGAGGTGAAGTGACCTGCCTGCAGTTACACACTGTATCGGGACAAACATGAGAATTTGCTCTCCTAATCCCCAGTCCAATGTTGCCTCCCTCCCCACCACTACTGAACTGAGCTGATTGCAATTTATGTTGGAAACACTGCTCTGCAGCCACAGTGCCAAGTAGATATACTTATCAGTACGGATGGCTAAGAAAATAAACAGCATGTTGATCCTATCAAACCGAAAAAAATGTAAGTACAACTATATGTAAACTGAATAGTCAGAAAGTAAGAAAGACGATAATCATGATAGCTCTGTATCAGATTGAATCCCTGTCAGTCTCTAGTTTAGAGGGGAAGGGATTGGTGTCAGAGAGTAACACTGTGTTTTTTTAATATATTCCAGATTAATTTATTTAAGCACTGCTTTAATAATATCAAACAAAAGATTCAGCCTTCACCATGACCTTAACCATCCAGTAGTATCAAAGGCATGGGATAAATTGAACAAAAATTAAATCCATATATATATTATCTATCCATTTAGCTCAGGCGGGCATTGTGTTACTTGCCCATCTTGCATTGTTGACAGCAACTGGCTGAGTATCTTTTAATATCTAAAGAACAAATTGTTTTCTTGCAAGCATACTTCAAAAGTCCCAGTGATGCTAGCTGGAAGTGTACACATTTCTCCCTGGGAAAAAATTTCCCCTAATTGTTTTTCCTGTTCATATATTCCTTTACTACTTATTCTTCAATTTAGGGAAATTGCGGAAGTAGAAAAGAATCAGATTTGTTTCTCATTCTATATGTTGTACAAAATTGGGTAGTCTCTATCTGCATGCACAGTAGTGCTTCTTTTGAATTGTGAAATAAATCTGGATATCATGTTGACAAGAACCTTGCACTGATGATTCAGTGATCCTGTTGCACTGTTAATGTTGTTTTCCAAAGTCTAAAATTATTTTCCGATCAATCCAAGTTTTGATTGATAGATGAAGTTAACCCTGATGTTTACAGGCATTTCTTGTAGAGGCTGGAGCTGTGACTGTTGATGCCAGACCTGAATTTGACCTCAGAGTTGCTCTATATTTATGGTTTGTAATGACTCCAAAGCAGCTTTATTATGCTTGGGTCTTCATCCTGTCTTAATTTACTTTACTTCTCTGAAATCAAGTAGACTGTTACTTGCACAGCTGCAAAGGCAGTAGTAACAGTAAATGCAATTTTTATGTGGAGAAGGTCCACATTTCTCAGCTCCTAATACGCCAAGAAAGACGAAAAGGCCAGAAAACTTGTTCTGCTGTTAAAATGACAAGATTATGGATATTTTCTAAAATTATTACAAGAGAAGTCTGGGATTCACATGTAATATTTAAAGCACATCCAGCATACTTTAGGCACTGCATTATTAATGTCAAATGAAGTATATTCTCTGACCATTTATTTACAACTCTCCAGTGTTAAAGCTCTGAGTGGGGATTCCTTCCCTTGGCTATCCCACTGTGGCAAACATCTTGCTCCTTCTTAGGGTAATGCAACCTGCCATTTTCCTAATTCAGACTTGCTGACCTTTTATTCTCTGGGCTCTCTCCTGGTCGGAGCTACATTTTATATGGTTAGTCAACAGGGAACTTTGTGTAATGTCAGCAAAGTCAGTTGGACCAGCTCCCAAACCCTTAAAATTCCCTCACCACCATGCTTCAACAAACTATGGCATCATGGTACTATCACTTTATCTAGTAAAGGGTATTTTATCTCCTTCTCTTGTTTTAGTTTGTTTTCACAGCCACAGTCTTGTCTTTTACCTCGTAACATAACTTCAGATACTTTTCCTGTTACCAGATTCTTTACTGCCTGCTGCAGATTTTTTCTCAACATATGGGGAAAACAGTCTTCACACTTTTCTTTCATTCCACATCCTTGACATAAAGGGTGGTTTAAACAGTTTGCATATGTATACACAATGGAAAGGGGAATCTGTGCTGACAGAGACATGGATGCTTTCAACATTTGGTTGAAAATAATTTTAAAGAAGGTTCTACTTTTTTTGAAAAAAGTTTGGAGCTGATTTGAAACCTGGCTAGTATTGACTTATTTGTAGAGTTAATGCACAACCACTGGCAACACCGTGACCACTCTGTTCTCACATTTCATCTGCTGATGAGGGAAAAAAAACAGCTGAGATCACTGTGCTAGGCACAGGACAGGCAGGTGCACAGACCACTCCATGGCAGAAGCTCCCAGCTTTGTGGGCTCAGATGATCCCCTAACACATTCACAGCAGAGGGACACAGAAGCTCTATGGACTTACAAAACCACTGAATATATAAAATACTGAAAAGAGAAGTACTGGTGCATGGGTTCTGTTGAACTGACACAGGGTACACTACATCAACTCTGTTGCATCCTAAAATTATGTTGAATTATGAGATGAAGAATAACTCATGTCACACTTCTTGCTACCAATTTGTCCAGAATAGTTTCTATTTCATATCTCCTTTTTCTTCACAGCACATTTCTAAATGATAGAAATACTATGAGCTGGGTTATGCCAAGTTGACATATTCTAGTAACCAAGAATCCTTGAAACAACTGCAAGGGTTTTGAAGAAATATATACTAAAACCAGCACTGAATGTTTTCAGGTTGTGACCACTTCTGTAAGGGACAACAAGTGAATAGATGTTTTGATGTTGGAACTTAGATCAATAATTTTTTTTTACTCTAGCTGTAACAAAACCACAATCTGGATTATTCAGCCTCTGTGGTTTTGTCACAGCATTCACGTGGCATATGTACCAAAGCATCCTGATCAGCAGGTAGCATCTGTCTTGAGTTTTGTTCTATTTAATTTGATAGAAGTGGAACTCATGCAAACACAACTAATTGGGGAGCTGAATACACAACCTACCACCCGCCATGTGTCATTACTAGAAATAACTCCACAAAGAAACCACATTTGGAGCTGAAAACCCAAGACAGCTTTAACTCCTGATAATATTGCCTGTTTCATTATCTCTCAGTGACTCGGGATGCTTTTTATGACACACACCCCCCAACACATATACCCCGTGCAGAAGAAATGGGACCTTAAAGGCATTCTGAGTAATGGAACTTTGAAATCCCATAGCTGCCATGATGCAGGCTTTACACTGGCTTCAAGAGTGGGACAACTTGGCAGGAAGATCTGGCCAGAGCACAGATACTCTTCCTCTGTTATCATTTGGTGCTATGACACCAAGATGATTATTGGACCAAAAATTTGGTAAAAAGCTGCCACATAGCCTAACAATACACAGGGCACAAAAAATGTTTAATGTGCACAGCAATTTCCTTGCTAGGACTTCATGGGACAAAAGACATGACACTGGGACAGGGACAGATAAATAAAAACATAAAGGACCTGGTGGCTACAGTGTCTCCTCTCTTTAGCTTCCTGGAGAATGACAGAGGAAGAGCTTTATGGTTTTCAGGAAAACTCACTGCCCCAAGCCAACTTACTTTGAAACTGTTGGGTAAAGTGTTGGCCACCCTTATCCTCTCTCCTTGGCAATGATAGACGTTCCTCTCAGACATCTGCAGGGCACTGCATGACTGAGCAGATTTCACTACAAGGAAACACCAGGTCTTTACAGTACTCCTGAGCGAAGCAAAGGAAGAAATAAGTCCATATCTGTCTTTTAGAAAAACCCTCTGCAGAAGAGCATACCTACGTACATGGACATTACCTTCAGTGTGATGCTCATCACACTCATTCAGGGCATAGCAGTTCAGAGGACAGACTACCAGGGGCATTTCTCCTACCACAGTCAGTGTGTCAATACACCTGGGGCTTTAAACCAGCTGCCAGGACCAGCCACTGCTCTGTGCACCCATGCTGACTTTGAGAGTATTACTCATCCACGCACCCCTGAATTCCTGCTTACTTTGTAGCTGTAATTCAGGTCAGATTCCAGTTCATTCTCTTTTGCCCATGTTGATTCATCTCAACAGTTCTGCCTCCACAAAGTACTAAAGAAACTCTCAATGTGATAATTCCCTTTGCTTGTGTTTTTGAATCATCATTTATATAATGTGGAAGATCTGGACCCAAAAAATAACTAGAATCACTCAAAAAGGACATTCAATCTTTAGTGAATTATGTCCTTGACTCTTTATTGCCCACTCAAATCCTTGTAACCTTGTGTTTAGATACTACTTAGATGTCATATCAACTTGAATAAAAAACTTTCTGAAAATTGAAAAGGTCTACATCTTTTTTCACTGTTACCAGTGAAAACCTTGAATAATCTGCTATCAAAAGAGGATAGTTAAGCAGGATTTTCCATTCTTCACATTACTTAGATACTTCCTCCCCTTATTTTGTTTCTCAGTGGTTTCCATAACTCTTAACATATCTTGCTCATTTAATGCAATTAGAATTCAACATGAGTCTCATAAATCAAGACAATAAAATCACATCTCACTGTAACTTTTACGCTGTTGTAGAAGCTCATATTCTTTCCCAAAATCTTCCTTTTTTTCCAATTAACTATGATATATTTAGTGCTTATTTTCAAACATTAAATACTTCAGTTCAAAAGTGCATTAAGCAAATAAGTAATGTGCAAAGCTTTTTAGCATCACTCAAAGGAAATCCTAAAAACCTGTGACATGCTATTTTCCAGTAGGAAGAAAAACAGACAATTGTGGATAATTTAAATCAAACTACTTTGTAGATTTTTGAACACCTCAATTCTAATTTTGGATCCATAATTTTCACTTTGCAATGTACTTTCCAGAAGCCAAAATGAAAATTTTAAGAGTTTTGAATACATGTGGGTGTGAAAATGTTATCAAGGGAAACATGACTTTTTTACTGATTTCCAGATGATATCCTCATATTTCAAAGAGCTGGATTTTTCCATCACCTTGCTTTCACCAAGCAGCTGAAAGCATGAAATAAAAAGAAATGAGACAGTGTAGCTCTGTGATTAAGTAAATGATGTGGAAATAAGCAAGTTCATAAATGGACATGATTATCTTGCAATTAGTCAGCGTTAGGCACAGAGGAAAGCAGACATTCATCACATTGACCATTGTGAAAATCCAGTGTGACCAATGGCCTTTAATGCTGTATAGGACAGCGTTTGCAGTAGCTTCTAATGCCTTTTCTTTTGGATATGTTGAGAAAATTTCTGATAAAACTTTTTTTTTTTTATTGGCAAATGTCAGTTACGTAATCTGAAACAGTTCACAAGAAAGGGTTAGTTTCAATATATTTCCCTCCACACATTTCTGACTCACACAAAATACCGAATTAGCAAACATTTTGTTTGCCAAGAAGTTTCATTTCCTGGTCTAATAGACTGTCAGTATTTTCAGAATGATTGAAATGAGGATCTTAAGTGATACAGCATGAGATGTTCAGTCACTTTGGAATTTTCCTTTTCCAATTTCATCCTATTTCAAAATTATTATTTCTAAAAATTTTACAAACCACCGCAGACTAGGAAACCCATTTCCCACCCAGGTGCAGTATCAGGTACTCCTGCTTCCAGCCAGGTGTTCCCACAGAGAGAGATGTGTCTGCTTCTGCAACACACTCTCATTTAGAACTGATTATGAACTGCTTGATCCTTTTTTTCTCCCATGTTGGAACATGTTGGTTATTTAGCACTGGACACTCAGGTTCTTCTGGGTACTTTTTACCCATGTTGGTATAGTTCATGGCTCAGGCATCAGGGAACAAAGTTAGATGAGAAACATTATATTCTTCCCAGGGTTTAATGGATGTGACTATAGTGGGCTCAGATATAACTTTGGTAGGAAAAAGGGAAGGAATGAAGAGCAAGTGACTACACAAACTTTAGGTAAAGTCTATAACCACTTTAACATCCCTGATAAGTCTGTGCCTGTGTGATACTTGCTAACCTGTGTCTCTCTTGGCAGTGTTTGCTCTGACCTCCTAGAAACAGTCTTATATGTAATGCGTACCTGTGAGCCAAAGACGTTTTACAACAGCACAAAATGAATAGCCCATGGTAGCAGTATTTCTGCTGGGAGGACTAGAGACTGAACAAGAGATACTACATATCTATGAACACCCTGAAGGGACCTCTTGCACTGGTATAATGTTATAATCCTGTAAGCTGCTGTCTGTGAAAAGGCGATGACTTCTAGGAAACCCTAGGAGACTCATAGGACCATTAGCAACTCTACAGAAGGGGGAAATAGTTCAGCTAGCAGCTTTTTATCAAAATTAAACAGCAGGTATTTTAAGTGACCTGGAATTCCAGCTCAGCTTTATGAGGACAAAGCCACAGAACTGCACCTGTCCTTTCTTCTGCCCACCTACAACCTTTCCTGGGACTTTGCAATAAAAGCAGAAACGGACTTTTCCCTACTAGGAGCAAAACTGGAAAAGGTTGCACTTTACAGAGCATATTTTCTGTTCAGTTTGTTCCTTATATGCAGGCTGGAGTCCTCTTTGGTGAGGACTGAGAATGGCATTTCACTAGATACGCTCACCAGGACAGATGTTGTTTTTGGGCTGGGGGAGGGAGCAGGAAGTTGGAGGCTCCTGCTAACGGATGCCAGAAGAACCCCAAGCCTGTTCTAACCTATGTCCAGGAAATGGTACCCATGCTCTCAGCGCCATACGTACTTTAGGGGAGGCTGAACATGGCAGTAAAGAAACACATGGTTTAGGAGTTTGCACAGGGGAAATCGGAGGAGACAGCTTGGCTGTGTCCAAATGGAGCATGCTAGTAGCATTATTCAAATATTAATAACAGCTGCCGGAAACTTGGAAGAGACAGCCAAGTTGAAAAATGCCCTGTGCATCTGCCCTTTTGTAACTGTGTGCCCAACACGTATTCTGTCTATGCCAGGAGCAGTATTCCCTCTCTGTAAGGCATTACAGTTGGCATGAATGCCTACCTGGATCACTGCCGGTACCTGGCAAGCATGCTGCAGAGAGCAGTTGTTCTCCAGTCCCTAACCTCACCACATTCACTGAAACCCCTCCAACACTGCCAGCGCATTCCTGGGGGAAAAGGAGAAGTGGTTTATTCTTCCCCCTTCTCTGCACTGAGTAACACAAGGAACTGAGGAGTTCTTACCATTTTGATAGCACTCATGGCTATAGATGGAAACACACAAGGTTTAGCAAAACACTTCTAAGAATTTAGTCCCTCCTTGGCTACTGCATTTGTCTCCTGCAGCTGGTTGCAAAGATAAAGTTAGCTAAGTAAGGGCCATCAGCTCTTTGGATGGATTAGCCCACAGCTGCCACGCCAAAGGCATGTGTACATGTGTTCCTTTTAGTTCAGTCAATTCAGTCAAACTACTGTTAAACTAGCTGTCTCAGGGAGCAAAAATGTGGTAGTCACAAAAGCATGCATCTCACCTCATGCTAGGCACCTCAGCAGATCTGTGACTGGGCTTTTTAAATGAACCCTATTTGTTAGGGGCTGCAATAGTCTTAACACTCAGGCTAGATGGTTTAAAGCTACTTTAGATATCTTTATAAGCTCTGTATTCATGGTAATGTAGACATACTCTGAGAATACACACTGATTACTGCCAGAAGGAGGGAAATACTCCATAGCAATAGAAACATACTATCAGTCTAATGTGTTATGTCTATCTACCATCCATTATCATTGTATTAACCTGTTTTATTGCAGTCATGTCAAGAGTTCTGAAGGAAATTCTCAATTTCAGCTCCACCCTAACTGACATTCTACAGTCATGGAAGAGGAGACCTCCATTGCTGCAGAGAATTTGTAAGTAAATGAAGCATATCAGACAGACAAAAAGAGGATGGGGGAACTGTTGGCAACTGGCAACTGGCAGTGGAGGACAGAAAGTGCCAAAGAGGCAGGAATGAATGTAGATCTCCTGAATCTGAGCCATAAAATCATTCTTCCTATCAGCTCCTCATCTGTGAACACTGCACATTGGGTTAATGACCCTACATATTAGACTACAGCAGCAGACTCAGAACTGAAAGCTCCTGGATTATCTTCTTTCATTTATATTTCTTTTCTTAGTGCATAACTGCAAGTGCATCCATATGCATTCATCATGTGTACCACAACTTCTGTTGAATGACTAGGGTTTGTTTTTTTTTTCCAAAGAGAAAGCAGTACACCAAGGAACTTTTCCACTTAAAAGTATTCTGCATCCAATGAATCATGGATGTCAGTTCAAAGCTATTTATCTTGTTAACAATATTTTTCCAGAAGACTGTTTCATTTAGTGATTTGGAATATAAGGACAATTGTGAGGAATAAATAACCATGCAAGCCATAAGATTGAAAATCCACAAAGATTTCAGAACATATGAAAAGAAATGTATTTTTAAAAACCCTGGACATGCAAAGTAAAAGATTCAGACTAAATTCTCATAGCTGTAGGGCTTTTGCTTGCTATTCATGAGAGCTATGGAATTTGCTTCTACTTGACATCAGAAATGCAGATTCAGTGAATTAATTTCAGACAAAATTGAAATCTTATCTTTTTAGGCTGGCTTTTTCAGCCTTAAATGCAGCTCAGTTTTAAAGCTCCCAGATATTATTTTATGTAAAGCTATTTGAGATCCTTTGTATTTTCTACACTATATACATTTAGTTTTATTGTATTTAGTTCATGTGCATTCTAAAATACAAAAGAAAATAGTTGAAAGATGACAAACTGGGTAATGAGAAGGGTAAAGTAGTAATTTGCTAATGTAAAAGGATAAACACAACAGAAATGGAAGACAACCTCTAAATCATGCTCTTAAATATGAAGTGAATGGTTATACCACAGGGATTTCCACATCCTATTTCTTTAGCTGCCATGCATAGCTGTGTGAGTATGGGGACCAATTATGGATTGTACTGCTCCACCATACCCCCATTTCTACCCGCGCATACCACAGCGCTTCCCAAAGTTCCTCTTTCTTCTTCCTTAAATGTGAAATCCCCATCTCTTCTCTCTTCATACTCAGTCCATCTGCTTAGGGACTACCACACAAGTAGCCTGCCAACCAGGCAGAACAAATGGGCCTGATCCAGAGCCCTAGTAAGGTAGGGAATACACGTGTCCCCTTAGCCAGCAAGTCAGGACAGAAGAACACATGTCTTTGCTCAGTTGCCAAAAGGCTAAAGAATCACTGAACTCTAATGTATAGCTTCGTCATACTGAACCAGAATCAACTTATCGTCAACAGAGGCAAATTTCACCCTAGCAACCTTTTTTGAAGTTTCAGTAACTCCTTCATAAACCCATAGGCAACCAGTCCCCTTTTCCTTTTTTTAAAGGTGAATTTTGTTGAATCACTAACTGCTGCTTTAAATGTTACGATCGAGTATTGACTTCCCTAGTATTTAGCACTGCACAAACACATGACCCTGACAAGATTTATTATGTCATCTCTTGGGAAAAGTCTGGGAGTGAATAAGGACAAAAAGGGAGAAATCTGTTTCTAATTTGACTCGTGTGATCACATACTTTAAATATCAAAGGTGCTTTCAGTGAAATCTGCTATAAGAACTCAATTGTTCTTGCTTACTCCAAGTGTCAAAGCCCTCTCTCATTCCTTCTTACAGTTACCCTCTCACCTATTCAGGTGATAGTCAGCTAAATATTTCTGCATTCCTAAGTGACAACAGGCTTAGTTCAATTTCTGCCTTTAGATCACCAATGAGAGTGGCTGCTGCTGCCCAAAGTCTATGGTCACTCATTTGCTGTTTATCCCTTACTCCAGCCCCATGTACACTATCATGCTGTAGTGCAAATCCAACTGCAGAGCTCAGTTCAGAGTCCCCTTTCAGTGTGTTTTTTAGGAGCATGGAGCAAACAGCAAACTAAAGGACTGACGCACCTACCTGCCTGTGTAACAAGGATTTGTACTATCAAACTCATCATATGTTCTAATGGCTTGAATGAGCAGAACTCATTTTCTAAAGAAAAATGGGATTTCAACTAAATATTTTTCAGCTTTCTGGGAGAAATTTTCCTCACTAAAAATACTTTTGCCCCAATCTGACAGATGCAGGCTGAAACAAGAGCGTCATTTGTCTCGCCTTCACCATTCTTCTCCATGGGCAAAAGGACTGAGGAGGGCACGTTTCCCAGAGGGCATACATGCATCACTGACTGCTGTGGTGCAGAGAGAAGGACCAGGTACAGCCTCCCATTATATTTCCAGGATCAGCTATCTATATCATATCTTTACCACCAATGAGTGAGCAGACTTGCACCACACAGCGCAGCCAGAACAACCTGCTGGAGGCCCACTTGCCTGCATTGCCCATTTCCCCTCCTCCTAATTTCAGGGAAAACTGCCGCAGAAGAAAAAAAATCAGATGGCTATTTTCATGATGCTATGCGCTGTAATTAAATATTCCTTAACTACAAATGGCACCTACACTCCTGTGCAATGTACAGGCTGGTCTAGGTGCATGCTCTCATGTCAGCTACGTATATAGATAGCATGCCATGTGACATTGGATGGATCATTGTCCTTTCACTAAGATAAAAAGTGGTAATAGCTTATGACAAGTTATTTACATTACACTCCATGTTTTCTCTTTTGTAAAAACATTTCCTCTGTGTCTGCATTTGCAACAGTCCATCAGATTGCTCTAGTTATTTTAATCAGCTTACTCTAGCAAGGAATCTGGCTTATAATTTGCATTTTAAAAACCCAACGTCGTCTGATATTTATCATTGATTTTGGTACAGAATCATCAAAGGAATACAGAACAAAAATTGAACAACTTCCTTAAAAAACATTAGCAGAGCTAAAATATATCATGAATATGAAAAAACTCATAGCACATAGGTAGCAGAAAATGAAAGGCAGCTGGGTACAGTGAGAAGAGAGATCAAGGTGCAAAAATATCAATGCAAATATTCTAAACATGACTTAAATATTCATCAACTTGTTCTTCTGTATTTTACAGTTCATTCATCTGTGACTTAAGGGTCACATGATAGCAGGCATGGATTGAATTAGGAAACTCATATTTTCCAGCTTTAGACTCAGCTTTGCATGAGAATAGGTAAATAGTATTTTCTGTTTCCCTGGGTTTCCCAAGCTATGCAATAAAAGTAATGATAATTATCCTCCTTTTTAAGACTCTTTGGGATCTGTGATGAAAAAGTGCTCTGTCGGAGCTTAGATAAGGTGATGTTGCAAGCAACTTTCTCCTTATCTGACTCCATTTTTCGTTTTACAGGCACAGTGTCAACCTATGTGAGATGTCCTCTTGAAACTCATGTTTCTTTTAAATCACCCCAGGTTTCTTTAAGGTCTGTGTCCTTTCATTCAGTCCCTCTGTGAGTACCCCTTGCACAGGTAACCACTGGGGATGTTCCTATACAGTCACACTATCTCTGGCTGCCATTGAACTGATCAGACTCTTTGTGATGGCCCTCTTCACACACTTGAGGGCAAACCTTACATTTTGATCTGTGATAATGACCTCAGTTGTGCCATCAGACAGGGAAATGCATTTGGGTTGTGATTCTGATTTAGTTTTGGAGTGGCTGAAAGGCAGACACTGCCAGGGCTGGAACCAGGCTGTTTTAGAGCAACCCACTTCTGACAATATACTCTTTTTAAGCCAGGTAAACATCCTTCAGATTTGCTGGAGTTTGTGTACAGCCTTCCCACATTTGCATGGGTCTGAAACATAGTAAAACTCATTCCCACTGGCACGCTCCACTCTAGACCATCTTCTGTTCTTGGCACATGTAATAACTATTTTCACTGCATCCTTGTCAGCTTATTCTTTCAGGAAATGCATTCTATTTTCCATTAGGTCCGTTTTGCATAAAGTAATTCTTACACCAAGTAGTCTGCCAGGCTTGCTTTATCCTTGACTGACCTTTGCTAGGTTAGTCTGGCTAATGCCTTGCCTATCAGTTCCTTTACTCAGAGCCTTGTGCTATTCTTATTGAGGGCAGTGCTCTCCAGGAAGTACAGATATAGCACTACAAGCAGCCCCTTCACTCAACTAATATCATGATGAGATCTATGCAGTGCCAAAATCTTCAGGTTTGATCTTAATAAGAAGCTGCTTGCATATTTCTTCCGTCCAGGTGCAACACTTCGGTTTTTAAGTCAGATTCTCATCCCTTCCTGCAGAAGGGAATGGCAGAATCTGCTGCCTGGGCACAGGTTTGAGGAAGAGTGAGGACCTGCACACCTCACTATGCCAAAATGCACACAGGGCTGTGAAGGCTCTATGGCACTATTCAGTACAAGAAAAGTCATCCGAATCCAGCCCTTAGGAAGTGCATGCCAAATTTAAAAGCTGTTGTTCTGATGAATTAACTGGAATCCTAATTGCTCCAAATGAAAGCGACACAGATTTTTTATTTCTGCCAAGAAGAAGCAGTAAGTTCATAGCACTGTAGGATCTAAAAGATCTTTTCGTCTAGCACCTTGTATCACGTAGACTTGTGAATTTTACACAGCTATTCATGTACTGAGCCCATTACTATAACTATGATGAAGGGTTAATGTCTCAGGTTAGCAATAGGTACTTCCAGGGTATGTGTACTGTTTTGAAATAAAAACAATACAAAGACATCTAAAAGAATGTAAATTCTGTCATTGCTGAGAATCTGAAAAGCAAAGTGATGATTCCTTGTCTTTGATCTGCCTTGTTGTGTATTATTGTATTTCTGAACTGACAGAAAAGATGTTCATTTCAAGGCACCAAAATGTCTGAGCTACTTAGGAATTGTCGCCTTGAATCAATTCTGGTTTCATATACTGTGTCTTCACAGGCATTATTTCTTCCAAATCAATTCCATCTCTAAACTAATTGTTTAAAAGCCATGACTTCATTCCCATATTAAGGGAATATCTGTGGCACTCCCAATTAAAACAAAAATATTTACAGTTAGGGTACACAATTTACACAATGGTAAACTTTTCTAAATGCAGATCTTTCACCTTTGCACATACACAAAGCAGCTTTTTAAAGGCTGAAGGGCCTATGTTAGAAAAACACAGTACCTACTTCAACAAGAGAATCAGACATCATTTATAATTCATGTAAGTATATTGAAGTTTTCCACTGCCATCCAAGAAAGATGGTTTCAAATCTATTGAGTGCAACAAGCCAATATTCTGTGTAGTAACTTCTATATATCTCACATAGATTTTACTCAGGAGATCATTTCTATACTGAGGTCTTCACATCTACAATGTGATATGTTCAAAACCATCACTTTCTCTGCATATCTATCAGTGTTAATTTGTGAGTTTGAACCCCGTGTTATTTTCATAAATGCTTTAGGGACACGGATTTGTTGAACAGATAGAAGACAGAGTTAAATGCAATCCAAGAGTAATCAGAAGCAAGAGGAATACTTATCGCAATATTACAACTATTTTTTTATTTCATATCTAATATAAAAACCAACGACAAATGAAAGATAGTTCTGGTCATTTCCTCCTGCAGTGATGGGCTGATGCAAAACTGCTGCATATAATTCAGCTATTTCCTACAACCACACAACTTAAAAGCTCAACAAGTGAGCTGCTGAACTAAGGGAAGTTCATTACAGTTCAACCACAAACCTACTTTGTGGTAACTGAACTACTTTGTTCAGTTCTACTCAAAGATGTACTTAGATTGTATATGCCAGTATGAGAAATTTGCATTATGACTGCCTGCAAGGCATCTAACCTATCCAAGACATCTTTGGATCACAAAAGCAATTCTATTTTCAGCTCTTTCTCTTAATTCTCCAAAGCATGTAGTCTCTTAAATAATCCTCTGAAATTTTAGGACTTCTACTAAATGATCATGCCTAATGTATAAAATCCAGTTTTACACTGGTAAAAACTCCCAGAGAGCTAGATTTCTAATAAAATTTTCCTCCACCTCTGCATCTTGTGATTAAGTACAAAGCAGAAAATGCTAGAGACAATAATGCATCACAAACAACTCTATCGGCTGTCATATACTTAAAATGGCTTTGTTCTGCACTTGATTAATTTGTGAAGCTGTTTATTTCAGATATTGAAGCTGCTTGTTCTGCGTGATTACTAAAACTAGACAGAAGCTAGTATCCATTATTACCTAAAAATAATGAATGCAGAAGAGGCAGACACTTGGGACCCAAGGAGGTGACATTAATGTTCAACATCTCGAAAACAGCAGCATATCAAATTATTGATGCAAAGCATTTGACGACTGTCTTTAAGAGGCAGGGACATAGGCTGTCTAGACATGATCAGATATCAAAGTCTACGAGTTTTGCAATCTGATCATTTTGTTTCCCTCTTCCTAAGGTAAAGAGGCGCCTGTCAGTATTTGACAGGCTGCAGACACAATGATTATAACAACAATAAGAATAACTGCTCTCTGTAGTACTATTATCCTCTGAATAACTTTGTTGGAGGAACTCTGTTGCAGTTTGTTTACTTGTTTGTTTGGTGGTTTGGTTGGTTTTTATCTCCGATGGAGGGTAATGTCTGTATATTCTGTGACTCTTTGTTACAACTCCCATTAGACAGGGATTTAGATACAGATCCCAAATTGATCTTGAACCACAGTGGAGAGACTAAGTGACAACATCTGTAGAAGCTGAATTGGAATATATTCCAGATCAGGCAAGTTGTTCTTTTTTGAATTGGACTTAGTGGGTAAAATCTAACTTAACCCTTCACATGCACTAGAAAGTTTCTGCAAACTTCTCATCTCATGATTGTTTAATAGGCTGCAGGCAGAATGATTCTAACAATAATTGCTCTTTTTAGCAGCAGCCTATGATAAGAGATTTTCAAGTGGTACACTATATGTTTAACATATACCAACAGCAGTTTTAGGATTCTATATTAATTCTAATTCAATATATCTGTCAATGTTGCTTTTTTCTCCCCAGACTTCATGATTGTGCTTTTATCAACAGAAAATGGCAGTATTTTCCTCTAAGGGAAAATTCAAAGTCAAATGAAAGTTGAAAAGGAGGGAAGGAGGGAAGGAGGGAAGGAGGGAAGGAGGGAAGGAGGGAAGGAGGGAAGGAAGGAAGGAAGGAAGGAAGGAAGGAAGGAAGGAAGGAAGGAAGGAAGGAAGGAAGGAAGGAAGGAAGGAAGGAAGGAAGGAAGGAAGGAAGGAAGGAAGGAAGGAAGGAAGGAAGGAAGGAAGGAAGGAAGGAAGGAAGGAAGGAAGGAAGGAAGGAAGGAAGGAAGGAAGGAAGGAAGGAAGGAAGGAAGGAAGGAAGGAAGGAAGGAAGGAAGGAAGGAAGGAAGGAAGGAAGGAAGGAAAGGAAGTTACAGCAGAAACTATGATTAGGGCATTTGGTTAGTCTTTTCTTTGTACCACTTTGTGTAGGCAGTCCCTGCTAAATTATGTGTAAGAACAAATTCCTAACCCAGTATTAGTATTTGATTTGATTTAGACAATGATGCTGATGCCATTTGGGTGAATACCTATGAGAAAAATAGGATAAGACAGATATTTAATGGCAGATTAAGTGATTCAATGTGAAAAATCACAGTTGTACTTTAAAGAATTAGAACATGTTCTGATTCCTGAAACTGAAACTGCCAAAACCATACTCTATAATTTTATTTTATACTCTCATCTCAAACTTTCAAATGTCTCTTAAGTAATAACATCATATGATGCTGCATTATGACATTTAAGCCTCTGGGTTAGAATACCAAGTCTGCATCAAGTCATGCTGTCTCATACCTTGATGTTAAGTCACATGCAGAGATTTTCAAAGGCTTTAAAACCAGACTGTGCCCAACCGCTATTTATCATCATTAGGAATTTCTAACTCCCACCTCTATGAAGGCTGATCATCATACTAGTGAATCAATTTCCATATTGCAAAAATAATACTGTTTCCTGTTATCTAGAGAACTTTAGACAGTAACCATTGGTCATAGCAGCCAGTGCAAACTTCTAGCAGAAAGTCAGAAAACTAATAGGAATAGGATTGTCATATCTCACCTCTAAAAAGTATTTCCCATTTCCTGGCTTCAGAAGACTTTGGGAGTAATGTCTTTGGGGAAATATCTTTAATATCTTCATCAATGAAATAGACAGTGTGATCGGGTGCACCCTTAGCAAGTTTGCAGATGACACCAAGCTGAGTGATGTGGTTGACACACCTGAGGGGTGGGATGCCATCCAGAGGGACCTGGACAAACTCGAGGAATGGACCTATGTGAACCTCATGAGGTTCAACACGGCCAAGTGCAGGGTCCTGCACCTGGGTCAGGGCAACCCCCGTATCAGTACAGGCTGGAGATGAAGGGATTGAGAGCAGCGCTGCCGAGAAGGACTTGGGGGCACTGGTAGATGAAAAACTGGACATGAGCTGGCAATGTGTCCTTGCAGCCCAGAAGGCCAACCGTATCCTGGGATGGATCAAAAGCAGCGTGGCCAGCAGGTCGAGGGAGGTGATTCTGTCCCTCTACTCTGCTCTGGTGAGACCCCACCTGGAGTACTGCATCCAGCTCTGGAGCCCTCAGCACAGGAAAGACGTGGACCTGTTGGAGCAGGTTCAGAGGAGGGCACAAAAATGATCAGAGGGATGGAGCACCTCTTCTATGAAGAAAGGCTGAGAGAGTTGGGGTTGTTCAGCCTGGAGAAGCGAAGGCTCCAGCAAGATCTTATTGCAGTCTTTCAGTAGTTAAAAGGGGGCTTATAAGAAAGATGGGGACGAACATTTTAGCAACGTCTGTAGCAACAGTACGAGGGGTAACAGTTTTAAACTAAAAGAGGGTAGATTCAGATGAGATATAAAGAAGACATTTTTTACAAGGGCAGTGAAATACTGGCACAGGTTCGCAGAGAGGTGGTAGATGCCCCATCCCTGGAAACTTTCAAGGTCAGTTTGGATGAGGCTCTGAGCAACCTGATCGAGTTGAGGATGCCTCTGCTCATTGCAGGGGGGTTGGACTAGATGACCTTTAAAAGTCCCTTCCAACCCAAACTATTATATGATTCTATGGTTAACGAGAGTTTGTGCTTTGCTTTGCAAAATCAGCAACCTGTTGTGTTGAGCATTAGATGCACATACAGTAGGAAAATATTCTTGTCCTTACAAAATTAACTACATAGATCAGAAAACATCTTGTTGTCCCATTTCAGAGCAAGGAAATCAAGGCCATTGTCTTAAAACTGCAGTAGAAGCAGGAAGTAAATTCATTTCTCCTAAATGGTCACAAATCATCTTTCTTTTGCGTGAAGTCAGTGAAGGAAAGACAGATAAAAGCTGTGAAGATTGAAATTCTATAGGCAACTGGGGTAGCACTGAGGATAAGGAGCAGGTGCCCTGTAAGTACTCTTATCATTTAGGCCAAAGGTTGGCTGCTCCAAGGGCTGCATTCCCTAAACCACATGGATGGTTCCTTTGATCAGAGCTGAAGCCCATTGCTTACAGTCTGAAATACGATGTGGTCAGCACTCCAGCGCTGCCAGTGAACTGAATCCTTAAACCTCTACAGCCGACATTTCTTCTATACAGAGAATCCACATAGACATTTAGGTGCTTTAAAGTGCAATGGGCTGTCTCTGATCCAGAGCAGTACTGAATCCCTGACTCATCCACAGTTACTGCATCATGGCCTGGTTCACACAGAAGCACAGATGTCAAATGTGCTCCAGCCCCTGCTGGGACTTAAGAGTTTGAAGCAATGAACAACATGAGCAATGAGAAGGTTCAGGGAACCAAACTGAATCTAGTCGCAAGCAATGCCCCAGCCACACAGCGTGCAGACGGAGAGGCCACAGCACTATCGATCCACTGCTTCACTCCCATTGTGCCAAACTACCCCTCTAACGCAGGCATGGCTATAGACACCCACGCGGTCTGTAAAATGCATAAACCAGCAAGGGATGAAAGACAAACTCTTGCGAATCTGGGTGTGTTTGTACATGTTCTTAACTTTTATGTGCACATCTAAACTCCCAAATGCTTTCAAATTCTGCCCCTCAAAGCACAGTGCTGTTTGACCAGCCTTCAGGTAGCTGGGATTCCTACTTAACCAAAGGTCAGCCACATCAGTGCTCAGTTTTCTCCTCCCCTTCTTACTCCACAGCCTCAATTCACTAAGGATTTCTGATACCTCTGAACTCTTTCATAATATATGAAATATTGAAATAAATAAATATATGAAATAAAAATACTAAATCTGTATTATGAATAATGACAGAAACGCAGATAACATTACCAAGCCACTCTACATCTATCTCCAGAATGTGGTGAACTTTTGCTTATGTTAGTAGAAACACTTAACGGAAAAAGAGCCTTTGTCCCTGTGGAAGTCTTCATCTATTAACCCCTTTTTTACTAAAAATGCACGTCTAACCCCAAATGGGAGGGTTTATCATACAAAGTTTACAAAACAAATGAGTCATTACTTTAAAAGTTAGTTAATAACATTGCACACGACTGACCAGAAATGTCAAGTACTAGGGAGAAGGGGCACAGGATACTTTATGTAATCGCAACCGTTGCTCAGGGGCACTTATGTTTGAGTCTTTCTGACAACATCTACAACACTCTAATTGAACTGCCTGGGCATAGAGGAATTGCTTCTTGCTACTGCGAAATAGCTAGCAGAATTACAAAAATGGCGTATCAGAAAAATGTGGTGTATTTTCAAGCTTTTGAAATGTCACACTCCTGGGCACCAATTTATCTGAGTTACATTGCAACATTATAAATAGCCAGCAAGTCTTACAGGGCCATTTTTCACAATAAAAATACTTTCCTAACTGCTATTTTAGTTCAGTAATGATTGTATAGATCTGTTTATTATGCATTTTTATTTTTCCCTAAATAATACCTTACTGTTGGCAACATACTGAAACAGAGGAAAGCGTGTAATATTAATGGGGCCAACCACTTGCTTCAGTGTAAAAATACTTTTGACTTCAGGGGAAAAAAAAGAGAGGGAAAAAAGAAAAAACTCATAAGAAATCCATAAAGAAGACAAAGAAATCCTTCAGCTATTTTTCTAATTTAATATCGCTTCCACTTAGATCTGTTGTCTTCAGGAAAATGGCTATTATGATCATAGTGAAAAGATTACATTGATTGCAGAGTGCCAGGGAAGCTATATTAAAGGTCAATAAGGAAAAGTGGTATATATCTCTGCTGGAGCTATGATTCAGCCTCTTGAGACCACTTCTTAAGGTATTTCCATTGTTTTCTGTTGTATGTAGAAGCATAGATAAGCTGCACTTTTAGAAAAGCACAGCCAAAACCACAGGGAATCCAGCTTCTAAATGCTTTAATGCACCTGTGTTGTACAAGTTTTACAGCATCAAAGAAATTGCTAGGCATGGAAGTCCCAGAGATCTTGGAGACTTCCTTCATTAGCCCTAAGATAGCTGTTCTCACTGATATATGTCCTGCAGCTGGCTAGGTTAGCTGCTGTAAGGGCTGAGCTTGGGATTCCTAGCCCAAATGCATATGCTATTGTGCTAGAGAAAAATATTTTGCTATGTATCTGGCTAATCCTCAGCTCTCTGTGGTTTATGCATCTCTTGGAGGCATGCAGCAGCATGTCTCATGAAATGTACACAGCTGAATTCGACCACTGACTGTATGTTCCCTGTGGTACCAGAGATTGCAGCACTGAGTTAATTCCAGCCAAGAATGATATTGAACCATTTATACCTATGTATCTAGAGCACCATTTCTTCTTGTGTTTGTCCTGGAGTTATTGAATAACACTTATTAACAGTACATTAACATGCAATTGGCAACAGCTAACTAATTAATTGTCTTAACAAATTGTCTGCACGCCCCTCTTACCACTAAGAAAACTGCAAACCTGGAAGGTCAGGGTTTGATTTCAACAGGACTTCTACTGTTCCAACTTCATCTTTTCATATATGTGCACACTCACACAGGTACTTTCAAGATGCGACAACTTATAGGTGGAGTTAACCAATTCTAATGCACTGGACACAGCATATATATCTACAAATGGCTTTCAAGTTGTATTTTCCTTGGTACTCACTGAAACAAGAAGGCAATTTCTATTCCTTCCTTAGAGTAGTTCCAATCCAATCAAGGAATGGGATAAATTTAGTCTATTATTTTCCTCTGACACACAATGGAGCCTGCTTTTGGCCCAGCTCAGCTCAGCATAAGCATCGACCTGAGGTGCCTGTGGTAGAAGTACAGTAATGCTATGTACCTTCTACAGTCCCTAGAAAAAATTGTAAATCTCCAGATGGTGACTTAGTCTATTTCTGACCTGAATCATATCTGAAGAAGTTAGCATCTCTTCATCACCTACAGAAGGAGCCTAAAGGGAAGCAACAGGTTAAACTCCACTTAAAATTAGAGGGTATGAATACCCACCCACTATGCCTACAAGCCAAATTTCTCTTACAAAGGGAAGTTTGGGAAATCTCTCCATTATGGTTCTAAGTGCCAGTAACTTTCTAACAGAAGGAGTTGTTAAAGGAACAGCTCTGCCGCTTGAAAAAATGGTTGTTTGTCAAAGAATTAATTGCCACCAGCTTGCTTGGCAGAGAGAGCAGAGGAAAATAGTTGGTGTGTTTTATATAACAGCAAATGGAAATGTTTTAGGACTCCTTAGGCTCCCCCACTGATGTCATGCAGAAGTGAGCAGAGTCTAGAGATAAGTATTTTTTACAGTGTAATAAAAAATGTTTAAGTACTAATAACTATTGTTCATTCTGTTGGCAGGATTTTAGTAGAGCACTCTTTGTCTTCAATTTTTAGAACCATGATACTGCAACATGGAGAAAACAACATTTATACTTTATATGGACATAAAGCAATTCCATGCATATATTCTAAGCATTATGCCTTAGCAGAGACTACTCTGCTAGGTGCACATGTCTATAAACGGGACTCTTTAAAATAAACTCTCGGAAGCTTCCATATTAATTAGCAAATAAAACACATGGAAAGTAGTTCAGCCCACAATTTCATACATGAATAACATTCTCATATTAGTTTAATTTTATTTGAGCTTTTAAACTATATTTTAGGAATGGTTTAAGGAATTACAATTGTTGCTACAGGGAAACAGTGGGCTCAAGAGGAATCTTGGGATGAGCAAAAGCAGGCTAGAAACCACAAAAACAGAATATTGGCTATTTTGAAGGGAAATACGCATGTGACTTCTGCCACATACTGAGGCACTACCAGAAGTTACTAGTTTTCTAACATATCTTCCTGAACTAACTAACTTCTCTGCATTTGTGACTTCTCCTTCCTGTTTTGCAAGGGAGGAATATCTCTGTGTAGCACAAGGGAAGCAGCTAAAGTCAGGATTAAGTGAGGAACATGCAGAGAAGCACTGACCTGCAGGATCATCTCACGGCTTTGAGCTTCAGAGCAGAAAGATTAGATTATTCAGAGGGATACTGAGGTTGGTATTCAGCAGACACCAGCCCATTCACACTTGGAAAGTTGACACTTGGACAGTCAACAGGTCTTGTTTTTGGTGTCTGCTTATCAAAGGCTCTTCCCTGAGCAGCAGTACCATGACTTTGCTTAAGTCATCATCTGACCCACAGGAAGAGCTGTTTGAATAACTATGTGCTACTGAAGAAGCCCAAAAGGAACTGCTTACTGTTTCTTGCCCTTTACCTGCTAGCATTGAGGGTTACTATGAACACCCGCATGCTAATCCCACCAGGAGAACTGATATTTAACACCCTGTGATTTTTAACTCTTTGATCATAGAAGACAAGTAAAAACTTCCTATCCTAAACCAAAACCTCAGCCTACAAAAGTAGATTCCTAAAGGTTACGCAGCATAATGGCACCTTGAAAAAAAATCTTTCTTTGTGATAAAAAGACCAAGTTTAAACAGTCCAATTGCCTGTGCCAGCTAAATCAATGCCAACCAAACATCTAACCTCTACAAAGCATTCTTCCAAGTAAGAATGTTACAGGATATTAGAGGCTTCCTTTGGTTCTTTTTTCTTTTCAACACAAATTTGAACTTAAGCATTTTCATGCAACTCAAAATCTAGAGGATGAGCTAAGAAAATAAGTCATGATAGAGACTGCATAATTTACCTATAACTTGATGGGAAAGATGTTATTTTTTCAATTAAACAGTGCATAATTAAAAGTCAATATGCAAGAATGTAATAGAACCTGTGTAACTAGTCCATTTTTTGTCAATGACAATGTCTAATTTATATGAAATCAGTAATAAAATGCTTGTTTTCAACATTATCTGCAAAATTATTTGTATATTATGAAAACAAATCCAGATGGCTTTGGTTCAGCAGATAACATCCATAGGCAAAGTTCATGGGAAGGTGATCCAGCACACGTACTGAACTGAGAAGTGTTATTCAGGGAAGACAAATTATAGTTTACTTCTTCAGGTCTCTAGCACATTGTGCAGAAATGAGTTTAGTTCCTTTGAGAATATCTGTCATATTCAAGCAGAGAAGAATACCTTAATAGGCTGTGCCCATTTCATAATGCATACAAGATAGATGTCTCCAGAGGAGGGAGAGGAGTCTTATGTTTAAAAGTTTCTGAGGAGAAGCTTGTTAAGAAAGTTGGCAATCAATTATAGAAACTAATCCACTCAATGAATTACTAGTGTTTATTATTAAAGAACTACTAGTGTAAAATAATTTCATTAACTATAACGATATACATGGTACACCATGCCCTAGTCTTCATTTGCTCTAGCAAGTATAGCAGCCAGTTTTTTAAAGCCTGACATGAGTCAATGAGTGGCAACTACCCAAATCAAAGGAAACAAAAACAGTAATCCTACGGATTTTAATTCCAAAGGAATTTGAAAGAAATTGGTACCTACTAGTCATAGTGCTTGACAGGAGCATGTACAAGAATAACAAAGGGAATCTACAGATTGAAATGGGATACTTCCAAACAGTTCTTCGAAATGCCTGAAAACATTTCCAAAAAGATTTGTTTATACCAAGAAAAGCAGGGGTTTTTCCATTGTTGCTTAAGGTGCCAGGCATGGTAAGAGCTCACAGAGACAGGGCATGAAGCCAGACCCAACCAGCTCCTGTGTGGATTGGAAATGAGCTAAAAAGCCAAGCCTGATTTACACTGATTTACAGAGCTCAGGCTGAGATCTTGATCTGAACCTTCCCACTGCCAGTCTGAAATGAGACTCCTTGCTCTGGACCTCTCCAGAAGTCTTGGCTGAATGAAATTATTTTTTTCTGTTCTTCTGAGCAGAAATAGGGGGGTGATTTGTCATGCAAACAGCACAGCTCTGCAGCAGCAAGCACATGAAAGATAAAAGACATACTACTGTAAAGTAAGCACTAGAATTTGTTTGCATTTTGAGCAAGGACATAGCTAGTGAGTGTGTTTTACAGCACTAGGCTAATGGACCAGATCTCCTAGGAGGGGGCTAGAGAAATGGGAGAAACCATAGGGACTGATTAGGCAGATGGACCCACCTTGATTCCTTCCACATTCCTATTTACTAGGCTGCAGGATGGATGTGCTGATACTACAGCAGCGTTAGCCTGCCATAACAATACTTAGCGCATTTAGGACAGGCAGTGTTTAAATTCTGTATCACAAACATCCTAAACCTACTCTAGAAACACAGCTTCCCGCTCTGACCATAGGTGGGCAGAATCCATGGCGGAGAGATGTTGAATCCACACATACTTGAGCTGTGAAAACCTGCTGTCTGGGGCTGAGGCATAAGGGGAAGGAGAGAGAGAGTCAAAAGAGATGCCTGATTGCCTACGTGTAAAGCAGTGGCAAAGCATGGGCCTCAGCATCTGTTCCTCCTTTTTAGCCTTCTGTATACCCTACAGAGTTGCAGTGAATTGCTCAGATCCTCCCCCTTCCCACCTCCCTCCCACACTGGCTGCAGTTACACCACCCCTTGCAAAGACTTTGAAAATCTTCCAGTCATAGTAAGAGAGGAAGAAAATTATTACTTCCCCGGCAGATGAGCAGAGGAAGCACGCTGATTTGCTCTGTGGGCAGTGCATATCTGTGCTCTCATTAATGTTACAGCAGAAATGTCACCCTCCTGAAGTCATCAGGAATTTGGCACTGGATTTCATCCTTTGCAAATGACTGCCCTACACACTTTGAAAGCATTGGCTAATATCTCAGCACCCCGAAACTAGTAGAACTTGGAATTCCTACTTCGGAGGAGATTATCTCACAGATGGATTAAGAGGTTTTCGTAAAACCCCCCAGTTACTTCAGCTAGGACGGCTTAGCAAAGTACACTCCACGTTACATGAACAAGAGCCCCCCTCCACATACACAGTGACTGCCTGTAGCTTGTTGCCCACTAAGTGTCTTCACAAGACTTGCAAAAGCTCAGAGACAAAACGCTCACCACCTCTGCATCAGCAGGGAGTCCAGTGCTGCGTTTGGAGCGTCCCCAGCTCGCACAGTACGTCTGCCCAGTTGCATGCTGACTTTGGGCGCACGCCCCAGGAAAGGCTACACAACCTTGCACCAGCCTGTCTGCAAGGCTCCTCAGCTGCACTGCAGACTGCACAGCCCCACATGTGCGATGATAGCCCTGAG